>NC_064820.1:75517500-76767500 GCF_024166365.1 Elephas maximus indicus | reverse complement strand
ATAGACCAATGGAACAGAACTGAGAATCCAGACATAAATCCATCCACATATGAGCAGCTGGTATTTGACAAAAGCCCAAAGTCAGTTAAACGGGGGAAAAGACAGTCTCTTTAACAAACAGTACTGGTATAACTGAATATCCATCTGCAGAAAAAATGAAACAAGACCCATACCTCACACCATGCACAAAAATGAACTCAAAATGGATCAAAGACCTAAATAGAAAATCTAAAAAGATAAAGATCATGGAAGAAAAAATAGAGACAACGCAAGGAACCCTAATACGTGGCATAAATGGTATTCAAAACATTACTAACAATGCACAAACACCAGAAGAGAAAGTAGATAACTGGGAGCTCCTAAAAATGAAACACCTACGCTCATCCAAAGACTTCATGAAAAGAATAAAAAGATTACCTACAGACTGGGAAAAGTTTTTAGCTATGACATTTCTGATCAGGTCTGATCTCTAAAATCTACATGTTACTGCAAAAACTCAACAACAAAAAGACAAATAACCAAATTAAAATATGGGCAAAGGATATGAACAGGCACTTTACTGAAGAAGACATTCAGGTGGCTAACAGGTATATGAGGACATGCTCACAAGAAATGTAAATCAAAACTACAAGGAGATTCCATCTCATTCCACCAAGGGTGGCATCAACTAAAAAAACACAAAATAATAAATGTTGGAGAGGCTGTGGAGTGATTGGAACACTTATACACTGCTGGTGGGAATGTAAAATGGTACAACCAGTTTTGAAATCAATTTTGTGCTTCCTTCAAAAGCTAGAAATAGGACTACTATACGATCCAGCAATCCCACTCCTTGGAATATATCCTAGAGAAATAAGAGCCTTTACGCGAATAGATATATGCACAATTATGTTCATTGCAGCACTGTTTATAATAGCAAAAAGATGGAAGCAACAAAGGTGCCCATCAATGGATGGATAAATAAATTATGGTATATTCACACAGTGGAATACTAAACCCACTCCAAACCAAACCCACTGCCATCAAGTCAATTCCAACTCATAGTGACCCTATAGCGACCCTATAGGACAGAGTAGAACTGCCCGATAGTTTCCAAGGAGCACATGGCGGATTCGAACTGCCGACCTCTTGGCTAGCAGCCATGGCACTTAACCACTACGCCACCAGGGTTTCCAATGGAATACTACACATCGATAAAGAGCAATGATGAATCCGTGAAACATTTCATAATATGGAAGAATCTGGAAGGCATTATGCTGAGAGAAATCAGTCAACTGTAAAAGGACAAATATTGTATGAGACCACTATTATAAGAACTCAAGAAATAGTTTCAACACAGAAAAAAAATATTCCTTGATGGTTATGAGGGTGGGGAGGGAGGGAGGGAGACAGGTATTTACTAATTAGATTGTAGACAAGAAATGTTTTCGGTGAAAGGAAAGACAACATGCAGTAGTGGAGAGGTCAGCACAACTGGACTAAACTAAAAGCAAAGAACTTCCCTGAATGCTTCGAAGGCCAGCGTAGCAGGGGTCGGGGTTTGGGGACCATGGTTTGAGGGCACATCTAGGTCAATTGGCATAACAAAATCTATTAAGAAAACATTCTGCATCCCACTTTGGAGAGTGGTGTCTGGGATATTAAACAGTAGCAAGTGGCTATCTAAGACGCATCAATTGGTCTCAACCTACCTAGATCAAAGGAGACTGAAGAACGCCAAAGACGCGAGGTAATTAGCCCAAGAGACAGAAAGGGCCACATAATCCCGAGGCTGCGTCAGCCTGAGGCCAGAGGAACTAAATGGTGCCTGCCTACAACTGATGACTGCTCTGACAGGGAACACTACAGAGAATCCCTGAGAGAGCAGGAGAGCAGTGGGATGCAGACCTGAAATTCTCGTAAAAAGACCAGACTTAATGGTCTGACTAAGACTAGAGGGACCCCATTCGTCATGGTCCCCAGACTTCTGTTGGCCCAAGACTGGAAGCATTCCCAAAGCCAACTCTTCAGACAGGGATTGGACTGGGGTGTGGTATAGAAAATGATACTGGTGAGGGGTGAGCTTCTTGGCTCAAGTGGACACATAAGACTGTGAGCAGCTCCTGTTTGTAGGGGAGATGAGACAGTAGAGGGGGACAGAAGCTGGCTGGCTGGACACGGGGAATACAGGGTGGAATACAGGGTAGAGACTAAATAGGAGTACGTAGCAAAGTGTATACAAATTTTTGTATGAGAGACTGACTTGATTTGTAAACTTCCACTTAAAGCACAATTAAAAAAAAAAAAATCCCCACAGAAAAGAAAAAAGATTATAGCTTAGGAAACCCTATTGGGCAGTACTACTTTGTGACATTGGGTCGCTATGAGTTGCAATCAACTTGATGGCACCTAACAACAACAAATGCTCTTCTAAGCCAGTTTCCACTTCTCCATCTGCTTTTTATCTGCACAATTTGCAAACATTCCTTGTCTGCTATAGTCCCTCTTCAGGTTTCTTTGTGCTTGTGGATTTATACCTTTTAAAAAAATTTCCTTTACTGTCATTTTCAAGGGTTTTCAGAAGAGAGAAGAAATAAAAATATGTCTGCCAGGGCAAAGCAGAATTTTTGGTACTAATTTTTAGGTGTAGCTGTTAAATGATATTTTGGAAATGGTTTTATTTTTAATTTTGAATAAGAAAAAATATTTCAATTTATATAATTTTGAGTCAGCACTTTCACAACTGGAAATTAAATATTTAAAAAATTCAGGTTTAATTCCATTAGTATTTTAGAAATCAGTTTTGTGATTTTATTATAATTCATGTAGAATTACATGAAATCAATCCAAAATAGCTGTCATTTGATTTTTTTATGTTTTGTATGCCATGAAAATTCTGCACAAAATTAGTTTACAAAGGAACCAGCAGGTTTCAGATAACAGAGACATTCTATCCAAAAAAGTTCGTATTTTTAAACACAGATTTTTATAGCAAAACTTACAGATTAAAAAGTCAAGATACCTGTAAGCATATCTTTTAGAATAAATCATCCCAGGAGACAGAAACCAAACAAAGACAATAGGAAAGACTGTTCTAATTTCTGCACCAGAAATTCTGAGGTCATAATATCCAAGCATCCCATGCATTCCACTAAACCACAGGGTCTTTCCTCTCTAAAGATATTTATTCAGAAAATTTAAAACAATAAAAGATTTCTTTATGATATATCCCCTCGGGGCTCTGAAGTTACATGTATGCCAGACTGGCTCCTTTTTTTTTTTTTTTTTTTTCCTTTGCATTTTTATTTCAATTTTCAACTGCATTTCTCAGCTACTACTTCTGTTTTGTCGTTAGTGCTCTCTAAAGTTTTTCCTTTAGGAGTCAATTGATTGGCAGTGCATCACAAGACCAATTTGTGATTCCATATACTATGCTTTTCCTAGCACTCCCATCAGGGAAGATTTAAAGAATTCTAAAATGTAGGTTCCCTCTTCTTTAGGTGGCTTGAAGTATAAGTGCTGATTTGGATTTGCTTTGTTTGTATTGGTAATGACTGTTGAGTCGGAGAAATGAATTTTAAGACATGAAGGCTCTGCCTCCTTTTCCTAGGACTTGTGGAGCCCTGGTGGCACAGTGGTTCAGAGCTCAGCTGCTAACCAAAAGGTCAGCACTTCAAATCCATCAGCTTTTTCTTGGAGACCCTATGGGATCACTATGAGGTGAAATTGACTCAATGGCAATGGATTTGGTTGCGTGTGTGTGTGTGCGCGTGTGTGTCTGTGTTGCCTATGGGGGAAAACATATCTCTTGGACCCTTAGGATTAAATAGAAGGAAGCTTTCTAATCTTGTAATCAGACTATTCTGAGGGGATGCATGTTCACATAAATTAGAAATAAAAACTGTTAGGGAATTTTATCATGAGGAACATATAAATCAATAAGGCATGTGAAAAATCAAAACAAAGGAAAATTTCAACAATAGTTGTGGATAAGCTATTAATTGATATCCCTTAGCACCTTTCCCATTTCCTCATTAATTCCTTTCTCTGTGCTGGTTAGTCACATTTATGCTCATTTTTCCTTAAATAATTTGTGATCTTTCCTCAAAAGAATGTTCGAATATATGGAGTATATAATAACATTGTTACAAATAAATAGAATTCTGGAATTTGGATTGCTGAGGAGGCAGGATGCTATTATATTTTTACTTTGAATTTTTACCATGATTTTAGTATATTGTAGGTTGTTCAAAGGATTATTTCTTACAAACTATCACACGTCTTTTATTTTTTCTGTCACCTCAAGATCTCAGTGGATGAAATTAAGGCCCATTTTTTTAAAAGGCACAATAAAAAATATAGTTTACTGATCTCCGTCTATAGAATTTTCTTTTATGGAAAACTATAGTACTCTGTGGAAACCCTGGTGGCATAGTGGTTAAGAGCTATGGGTGCTAACCAAAAGGTCGGCAGTTAATATCCACCAGGCACTCCTTGGAAACCCTATAGGGCAGTTCTACCCTGTACTATAAGGTCACGACTTGATGGCAATGGGTTGGATAGTACTGTGTGTGACAGGAGCTGAAGGAGAAGGGCTCAGAAGTGACAGAATCAGGGTGAAAACATCTCTAAGCCATACAGGTCAATTTTAGCTGGAAAAAGCACGTCTTACAACAGTTAAGCTAATGGAAATCTTTCAATTTAAAAGAAAGGAGTAATGTGAGCAGAGAGCCCAAGGCAGACTTACGGAAGTCACAGAGATGGACAGGGCTATGAGAGAAGGAATCATCCCTGGCAGGAAGATTATCTGAAGATGAAAAATTTCATTTCATTTGGATAGAAGTGGTCTTACTTTAGATTTTGGTGGGGGAGGGGTTACAAGCAACAAAGCCAGACTCTGGCCAGGTTAGGCAAAAAGAGGAAATTACTGGACACATCCTGGGGTGTATCTCAAGGAAGAGTTGAACAACCGATGCTAGGGATAAGAATACAACTTGTGTGCTGGAATAGCTGGCAATGGTGACTAGCAATGTCAAATTCCCTGCTTACCTCTTGTTCCTGCAGGCCATCTTTACTTGGGGAACATGGCCTAGTATGCTCAAGGTTTATAGTTTATGGCTTCAAGCATTAAGGACCAACTTTCTTTCCATTTTTTTTCCTTTTCAAGACTCAGATTCCTGGGGATGGGACCCACTGGCTCTGACTGTGAGGTGCCCACACCTGGATCACAGGTTAACTGTGTCCAGAAGGAGAGGTCACATTGCAACAGGACTGCCCTGCTATGGCTGCATTGTAGCAGAAGGAAAGAGAAAAAGAAGGAATAGTCCTTCGAATAAGCAGAGGGCCTGGGAAGACTGTCTTAGAGTTTTCTACTACAGAAGTACTTCTCCAAATGATTCAACACATGAGATTTAGTTGGAAGAGGTGATTTGGTGTTCAGATGCAAAACCCCTACTAAGCCACCATCATATTCTTTTAAGATAGTAGTACTTTAAAGTTTACCAAGGTTTATTTTAACAATTTAGTACAGAGTAGTTTATTAATATCAATTTTATAAACTTTCTTTGATTATTCATTTTGAATTGCAGCTGGAAAGCACCAATAAATCTAATACAGTTCCTTCATTTTGCAGAGGAGGAATCTAGGAGGTTAAATAACTTGACCAAGGTCACATGGTAAATAACTGAAAACCTCTGACCTAGGATCCAAGTGTGATTTCTTATCTAGGGCTGATATTTTAATCTTATTATTTGCTTAGAAATAGTTTATCTTTTGCTAAAAATATTTAAGAATACTGGGTCCTTGTTTGTACAGTTTTGAATTAAGTTGTACATATACCCCAGGTCTTACTTGTCCAGTAATATCAAGACTTAACAGCAGGTCAGAATATTAGCTCAGAAATTGAGGAACCTCAATTCTATGCAATGCTTTCTCCTGGGTGAAAGGACACTTGTGCACAGAGATGACTTGCAAAGAGACCTGCAGGAAAAGCCAGAATTTAGGAAGCAGCTGTGGATTTTGCCAGCTCCAAGACTGTATTGTAATGCTTGTTCAGGGTGTATCACAATTTAATATAGCAATGATGGTTCTTATCAGTAAAGATTTCAAAGCAGGCAATACTTGTAAGAGCCCCGTGCAGTGGGGACAGGCAATAAACAAGTAAACAAATAAACATGATAATTTCAGATAGTAATAAGTGCCATGAAGAGAATAAAATGGGGGGAGGAGGGTGTAATAAGGAGGAATGGGAGGCTACCTAAGATTGGAATATGAAGGAAGGTCTCTCTGAATCAATGAATGGTTCAATGAAGGAGAAGCTATCAAAACAAAAACCCCATAGCAATAACTTCAATAATAAAACTATATAATCATAATAAAAGCCCCAAATGACATTTGGTCATTCAACATCTAGTCTTAAACACCTGAAAATTGAGATATAGGGTTGCCTTCTTGACATGGAAAAAGAAAATACTAAGAATTTAAAACCAAGAGTTAACTTCATAAATGGTAGAACAAATCTAGCAGCATTTCTCTTTTAAAAAAATAAACAAAACAAAGATGCCCTTTGTTAACGTTATTTTCCAATATAAAACTGAAAATTCTTTCCATCACAGTAAACCAAAAACCAAGGAGCCCTGGTGGCACAGTGATTAAGCGCTCAGCTACTAACTGAAAGGTCAGTGGTTCCAACCTACCAGTGGTTCTGCGGGAGAAAAGACCTGGTCATCTGCTCCAGTAAAGATTACAGCCTAGGTAACCCTATGGGACAGTTCTACTCTGACCTGTAGGGTTGCTATGAGTTGGAATCAGCTCGACAGTACAAAACAACAGCAACAAACCAAAAACCAAACCCATTGCCATCGAGTCAATTCTGACTCATAGCAACCCTATGTGTTATAGAGTAGAACTACTCCATAGGGTTTTCTTGACTGTTATCTTTATGGGAGCAGATTACCAGGCCTTCTTCCATGTTGCCACCGGGTAGATTTGTACTGCAAACCTGTCAGTTAGTAGATGAGCACAAAAGGACCTCCAAAAGAAATGAGAACCAAATGTTGGGGAGAAAAAGTGTTATTTGAAAAATAACTCAAGTAAATTCATCCCCGTGCCACACAGAACTGTTCAATGAAATGGGCAAATACAGGGTAAATCTGTAGACATCCATATCATTCCTAAGTATTAGTCATAACCAACTAACCAAACAAAACCAAACCCATTGCCACTGAGTCAATTTTGACTCACAGTGACCCTAAAAATAATTAAAAACAGATCTTAAAGGGCATCTGTCCAAAACCCACAGCCAACATCGTTCTTAATGGAGAGAGGCTAAAAACATTGCCCCTGCGAACAGGAACAAGACAAGGATACTCTTTATCACCACTCCTATTTAACATTGTGCTGGAATTCATAGCTAGGGCAATAAGGCAAGACAAATAAAAGGCATCCAAATTGGTAAGGAAGAAGTAAAACTATCCCTATTTGTAGACGATATACTGTACATAGAGAACCCAAAAGACTCCACAAGAAAACTACTGAAACGAATAGAAAGATTCAGCAGAGTGGCAAGATACAAGATAAACATACAAAAATCAGTTGGATTTCTATACACCAATAAAGTGAACTACAAAAACAAAATCAGGAAAGCAACACGTTTTTGTTGTTGCTGTTGCTGTTAGGTGCCGCTGAGTTGATTCCAGTTCATAGTGACCCTATGCACCACAGAATGAAATACTGCCAGTCCTGTGCCATCCTCACAAACACTGCTGTGTTTGAGCAGAATTTTCCAGTGTCAGTCCACCTCGTTGAGGTTCTTCCTCTTTTTCGCTGACCCTCTACTTTACCAAGCATGATGTCCTTCTCCAGGGACTGGTCCCTTCTGATAACATGTCCAAAGCATGTGAGATGAAGTTCTTGTTTCTAAGGAGTATTCTGGCTGTACTTCCAAGACAGATTTGTTCGCTTTTCTGGCAGTCCATGATATGTTCAATATTCTTCACCAACGCCATGATTCAAAGGAGCCAGTTCTTCGGTCTTCCTTATTAAATGTCCAGCTTTCACATGCATATGAAAAACCAAAAAAAAAAAAAAAAACCCAAAAACCCCGAACCCATTGCTATCGAGTCAATTCCGACTCATAGCGACCCTATAGGACAGAGCAGAACTGCCCCATAGGTTTCTAGGGAGTGTCTGGTGGATTCGAACTGCCAGCTTTTGGATACCAGCAGTAGCTTAACCACTATACCACCAGGGTTTCCGCATGTATATAAGGCAACTGAAAATCCACGGCTTGGGTCAGGTGCACTTTAGTTCTCAAGATGACATCATTAATTTTCAGCACTTTAAAGAGGTCTTTTGCAGCCAATTTGCCCAAGGGAATGCATCTTTGGATTTTTTTGTGTGCTTTAAGTGAAAGTTTATAAATCAAGTCAGTCTGTGAGCAGATGGCTAGAGCTGTTACCAGGTATATGAGCCAAGGAGTCCATTCCCTTTTCTTGTATGGATTCAGCTCAGGTGTCCAGGTAGCTGGTCATCAAGTATGTGGTACAGGCTCTGTCCTACAGTCTTAGAGGGGCAGGAGTGATTGGTGTAGGTACCAGTATCTGGTTGCAGCAGGGGGTCACGCTCTGAACAAGGCAGGGGCTGACAACTGTCCCCTGAGTGTCTGTGAGGAAAGCATGTCCCTGTTCCCTGGAGTGCACAGATGGGTGGGTTCTGGAGACAGACCATGGGCAGCAAATTTTTTGGTTGTTAGGACTGGAAGGTACCAGTTATCCTTGGACCCCTGTCGCGGGTGGCTGGGTGACATGAGTGGAGCCAACAGTCCTTAGGCCCCTGATGTGGGTAGGAGAGGGCCCTGTTTAATAAGCAAAGCAGTGTCAAACATCAAACACCCACCTCTCCACCACACAGCTGAAACATTTCCAGTCTGCCAACAAGGGCCTATTCTCCTGAAAAATGAAATCTTTGACAACTTCAGTATTTTCTCCATTTATCATGATGTTGCTTATTGGTCCAGATGTGAGGATTTTTATTTTCTTTATGTTGACGTGTAATCCATATTGAAGGCTGTGGTCTTTGAACTTCATTAGTAAGTGCATCAAGTCCTCTTTCAGCAAGCAAGGTTGTGTCATCTGCATAACGCAGGTTGTTAATGAGTTTTCCTCCAACCTCGGTGCCCCATTCTTCTTCATATTCCAGTTTCTTGAATTATTTGCTCAGCATACAGATTGAATAGGTATGGTGAGAGGATACAATCCTGACGCACACCTTTCCTGACTTTCATCCATGCAGTATCCCCATGTTCTGTTCGAACGACTGCCTCTCGATCCATGTGCAGATTCCTAATGAACCCACTTAAGTGTTCTGGAATTCCCATTCTCCACAATGTAATCTGTAATATGTTATGATCCACACAGTCAAATGCTTTACCATAGGCAATAAAACACAGATAAACATCTTTCTGGTATTCTGTGCTTTCAGCCAGGATGTATCTGACATCAGCAATAATATCCCTGGTTTCACACCCTCTTCTAAATCCCACTTGAATTTCTGGCAGTTCTCTGTCAATAAACTGCTGCAGCTGCTTTTGAATGATCTTCAGCAAATTTTGTTTGCATGTGATATTAATGATATTGTTCAATAATTTCCCCATTTGGTTGGATCACCTTTCTTGGGACTAAGCATAAATGTGGATCTCTTCCTGTCAGTTGACCAGGTCCCAAATTTCTTGGCATAGATGAATGAGCACATTCACCACTGCATTCTATTGTTGGAACATATCAATTGGTGTTTTGTCAATTCCTGTAGCCTTGTTTTTCACCAGTGCCTTCAGTGCAGCTTGGAGTTCTTATGTTAGTACCGTTGGTTCCTCATCATATGTTACCTCCTGAAATTTTTGAATGTCGACCAATTCTTTCTGTTATAGTGAATACCATTTTATTTTTTAGGGGCTGTTATAAATTAAATACCATTTATAATAGCCCCTAAAAAAAAATACTTAGGAATAAATCTAACCAGGGATGTAAAGACCTATACAAAGAAAACTATAAAATACCACTGCAAGAAACCAATAGAGACCTACATAAATGGAAAAACATACTATGCTCATGGATAGGTAGACTTAACATCATAAAAATGTCAATTCTATCCAAAGAAATCTAAAAATACAATGCAATCTTGATCAAAATACCAATAGCATTCTTTAAAGAGTTGGAAAAATTAATCATTAACTTTATATGCAAAGGAAAGAAGCCCTGGATAAGTAAAGCACTATTGAAGAAAAAGAATAAAGTAAGAGGCCTTGCACTACCTGACCTCAGAACCTACTATGCAACTATGATAGTCAAAAAAGCCTGGTACTTGTACAACAGACACATTGACCAATGGAACGGAGTCAAGAACCCAGATGTAAATCCATCCACCTATGGTCACCTGATTTTTGACAAAGGCCCAAAATCCTTTAAATGGGGAAAAGGCAGTCTTTTTAACAGATGGTGCTGGCAAAACTGAATGTCCATCTGTAAAAAAATGAAACAGGACCCATACTTCACACCATACACAAAATCTATTTCAAAATGGATTGAAGACCTAAATATAAAACCAAAAATTGTAAAGATCATAGGAGAAAAAATAGGGTCAACACTAGAGGCCTTAATTCACAGCATAAATAGTATATAAACCATAACTAACAATGCACAAACACCAGAAGATAAGCTAGATAACTGGAATCTTCTAAAAATTAAATAATTTTGCTCATCAAAAGACTTCACCAAAGGGGTAAAAAGAGAAACTACAGACTTGGAAAGCGTTTTTGGCTACAACAAATCTGACAAATGTCTCTTCTCCAAAATCTGTAGGAAAATCCAACATGTCTACAACAAAAGGACAAATAATCCAATTAAAAAATGGGCAAAGGATATGAACAGACACTTTGCCAGAGAAGACATTCAGGCAGCTCACAGAGACATGAGGAAATGCTCGTTACTAGTAGCCATTAGAGAAATGCAATCCAAAACTACAATGAGATACCATCTCACCCAATATTACTGACGATAATAAGAAAAATCAGAAAATAACAAGTGTTGGAGGGGCTGCAGGGAGCTTGGAACTCTTATGCACAGCTAGTGGGAATGTGAAATGGTACAACCATTTTGGAAAATGATACAGCACTTCCTTAGAAAGCTAGAAATAGAAACACCACACGATCCAGTAATCCCACTTCTAGGAATATATCCTAGAGATATAAGAACCGTCAGGCAAATAGATGTATGCACACACATGTTCACTGCAGCATTATTCACAATAGCAAAAAGATGGAAACAACCCAAGTGCCCATCAACAGATGAATGGATATACAAATTTGGGAGAACTAGAACCAGAATTGGAATGGAAAAAAATTATTGGTTGAAGCCCTGCTAGAATCCTAATCTCTCTCATAGAACCAACGACAGCCATGTATGCCTTGCATAGCAACCAAATCTCTTGCCTGTCATATTTGCACAGAGTCAACATCAGTCCCCTGCTCAAAGATAATGGCTGACCACGCCTCTTTGAATGTGTTTCGCTCTCTTTAGTCTTGGCAATTATCCAATCTCATGCCTCAGGCTCCTGAAAGGGATCACTATGCCTCTTCCAAGTCTCCCATTCCAGGTCTTCAACCTGTAACTTTTCCCACTCCAGTTAATGATTCCGTATCACCCAAGTTTTGAAGGTTTGGGTCTGTTCCAGTTTCACTTCACTGGCAATGACTGAACCAGTTTGAACTGTTTGAAGCCCTGGAAAGAACCAGCCCTGCTGACATCCTGACTTTAGCGCAGTGAAACTGATTTTGGGCTTCTGACCTTCGGAACTGTAAGAGAATAAATGTATGTTGTTTAAAGTCACTAAGTTTGTGTTAATCTGTTACAAGAGCAGTAGAATACTAACATACTTGTTAATTTTAAAAATTAATAATTTCCAGCTTATGAGAAAAATTAGAGAATATAAGAACAAGTCAAACACCATGATGAAGCAATCTGATAAAGCCGGTAGATGAAACTTTCTGGGACAACTTACATAATTCCCTCAACAAGTCAAAATTGTTAATTAAAAAAAAAAGGCAGGACAGTTCTAGATTAAAAAAGACTTGAGATACAGTCAAATGCAATGTGAAGACTTTATTGTACTCCATTTTAAAGAAATCACCTGTAAAATACCTTTTGGGGACATCTGGGAAAATCTGTATATGAAATGAGTATTACATGATATTACTGAACTATTGATAATTTTGTTAAGTGTTTGTGATGGTTAAGATTGTGTCAGCTTGGCTGGGCCATGATTCTCAGCGTTTTGGCAGTCATATAATGTGGTCACTTACCTGTTGAGATTTGATATGTGATCCCCCCATAATGGAATCTACTATGAGTAGCCAATCAGTTGAAAGGGAGTTTTCTTGGGTGTGTGGCCTGCATGGCATATAGACAGACATTCTGGCAAGGCTTGGGGGCTTTTTGCTCGTGCTGAATCCTACAGCTGGCTCCTGTTCATCTGACTTCTGGTTCTTGGGACCTGAACTAGCAGCTTACCTGCAGTCTAGCCTGCCAATTTTGGGATTCATTGATCTTCTCAGCCTGTGAGCAAGAGCCCTGCTCTCTGACCTGCTGATCTTGGGTTCCCCAGCCCCTGTGGTTACATGAATCAGGAGAAGCCTCTATTCTGACCCACAGACTTGGGACATTCCAGCCTCTCCAAACATGTGAGCCATTTCCTTGATATAAATCTCTCTCTGTATATGTTTATATGCTTTACTGGTTTTGCTTCTCTAGGGAATCCAGCCTAAGACAGTGTTATGATATTATGCCTGTGTGGGAAAATGTCCCTATTTTCTAGAAATGCAAATATAAGGATTTAGAATCAAGATATCTTTAACATTGTTTTTAAAAAAGAAGATGAAGCAAATATGGAAAAGTACTATAATTGTTAGATCTAGGCAGCAGGCAGCAGGTATGTGGGAGATTCATTATACCGTTATCTACTTTTCTGTATGTTTGACATTTTTAATAACAAAAAGTAAATTATCCCAAGTTCTCAAAGTTCCCCACAGGGACACAGAGTGTAAATCATATCACTTGATTAGAGTGAAGTTCCTATCTAAAAAAAAAGATCTTATTTATAATGTCAGTAAATTATAAAATATGTGAAAATTAATGTGGAATGTTCAAGGCACGTAAAATAAACTATAAAAATTAATGTAATCATTTAAAAAACGAATGAAGAGATACAATATGATGATGGTTAAAAAGGTTAAGTGTAGTAAATATGATGACATTTCCCAAATTAATGTACAGATTTAACACATTCCAGTTAAAAACCAAAAGAATACAGAGCTTGATAAAATGCCTCCAGAATTGTTTGGGCAGAATAAATGCACAGAATTATCAAATAGTACTATAAAAACAAAGAAGAACAATGTGGAAGAACTATACTTGCTGGATATTAGAATTTTAAAAGAAATTAGTGGAAATGATGTGATAGTAGTTAAAAATGAAATAAAGGGTAATCAAATGGATCAGAAAACCTAGTTTATGTATAAATTTAATATATGATGAACTCTGCCTAACCAAATAATGGAGAAAGGAATCATAATTTAAGAATTACTAAGAAACTAGATATTAATATGTAGAAAAATTAACTTAGACTTTCACTTGACTCTATGTTTTTATTCATTCTACAAGCAGCTGCCCATTGGGATTTAATTTTTTTTGAAGCTGGATTAAATCATTTAAAAAAAGTTACTAGCTGTTTTCTTTTCATAGAAGTAGAGTCATCAGTTCATCTTTGGACCCTACTTCCATTTTTTGGGAAAATCATCAGCATGGATCTTTTTGACTACAGAAAAGTAGAGTTAGTACTCGACCCTTCCTTTTGGGGGAAACTGGCATCTCTAGTAAGCTGACAAGTTTGGTTTGGAAACGTATATTGGGTTTATTCCCTGGCATATGTCCTTTCAAAATCGAGGAAAAAAAATATATATCCCCAGAATATGGATTTAGGCTGAACTGTCTTTGCAAAGGAGCTCTGGTGGCTCAGTGGTTAAGAGTTCCACAGCTAACCAAAAGGTCAGCAGTTCAAATCCACCAGCTGCTCCTTGGAAACCCTAACCAAAAGGTCAGCAGTTCAAATCCACCAGCTGCTCCTTGGAAACCCTATGGAGGCAGTTTTACCCTGTCCTAAAGGGTCGCTATGAGTCGGAATTGACTCTACGGTAGTGGGTTTGGTTTTTGGTCCTTGCAAAATACTTGTTTATTTATTTTGGAAGAGTGTGTGTGTGTGTTGTCCAAGTAATTGCTCACAGGAGACTGTCACACTCCAAGAGGAAAGTGTAGATCTGATCTCTTTATGCTGGGGAAAAAACGTGAAAGGGAATCAGGACTGGGCTTAGTATAACACTACTTGGATGGGACCATTGTGCCTTTTATGTGGTGCTATTTAAGACAGAATAACTCAGATCTTGAAAATGTACTGCTGACCTTATTATTGCCTTGTCTAGACCCTATGGAGGCCAGACTATATACCCTGTGTGTGTGTTCCCACTGTCAGTTGTTTTGGGGGTAGGAAATGGAGCAGACCATGGACTTGGAGAGGAAAGATCTCTGAATATCTCTGTCAATTTCCATCTCTCTCCTACCTACCTATCTACCTACACACACACACACACACATATTCCCATCACAAGGGTTCTTAGGGCCAGTGCTCCAAAGAGATACCTGCAGATTTATTGTACTATATCTTACTGCTTTCATCCCCAAATCTATAGTACATTTTTGTTAATTGTTTTAGCCTTGTCTTAACTGTGCTTTGGAGAATTAAGAGAGGGATCAGTGTCCACGCTTGGAGATAAACTGCCAGGGCAGAGTGGCATTCTGGAGAAGCTGGTTATCAGATGGCAGGGGTGACCCTCAGGACTCCAACAGTGGTGACAAATGATCACTAGGACTAATTTGGTGGAGCATGTAATAGCTTGAAAGTCCATGGAAGGATTAGTTTCTTACAGCCTATGGAGTGTTGGCTCATGGTTTTCATAATTTGATTATTAAAGGAAATGTGACCTTACCTTGTTATTCTAGGTTTGTGTGGTCTGGGAACTGCTGGGGCAAATTCCGTTGTTCAATTATTCATTCATTCCACAAATATTTGTTGTTTGTCCACTGTGTGCTGGTACTATACTACGTAGTCATGTATTTACAGTGATGATTAACAAAGTATCTGCCCTTTAGAAGAAAACTCCAGTTAGATTAGGAAGTTTGAATTGTAAAAACATAAGAAAATAAAGGAGAGCAAATAGAGAAATAAAAAAAGAGAAGTTGGGGTATACATGACTATATAAACATTTTAAATGCCTATAAAATGAAAAACAATAAAGGCAGGTAAAAAAGAAAACAAGAGACTGAGAGGATGATTGTAATAAATATGATAGATGAAGTAATAAAATTTTAAATATGTCAGTCTTTAGTCGAAGTTAAAGTCTAACACCAAACTCCTAAAGAACAAAAGGACACTCACAGCTTTCAAATGGGAGGAAACAATCAACTTAAAAACAAAAAACCTTCAATAGCAATTAAATAAATTCATGTTAAAAACAACAATAAGGTAATACTATCGCACATTTCAAACTTCAAAAGTATAAGAAAAATCATAAAATTATGAATGAGGCTATGGAAAAATGAGCATCCAGGCATTGCTATTGTCAGTATAAATGGATTCAATATGCTAATAAAAAAATCAACTTAGCATTAAATATTAAAAGTATAAATGCCCTTTACTTCTGAGAATTTATCCTGAGACAAAACAGCACTATTAATAGTAATTACCACCCGGAATGCTTACTTCATGCCAGGCACTTTTGTAAGTGCTTTCCGTGTAGTAACTCATTTAATCTTCACAGCAGCTGTATGAAGTGGATGATTTATTACCCTCATTTTACAGATGAGGAAACAGAGGCACACAAAAGTTAAATAAATTCTTTAAGATCACATGGTTTGTCAATTAAAGAGCTGGGATTTGAAGACAGATAGCATGACTCTAGAGTGTGGATTCTTAACCGTGCTGCCATAATAGAAGAAGGCTCTAAAAACATAAATGCTTGTGGCATCATTAGTTAAAATATATTTTTTAAATGGCAGGAATCGTTCAATACTCTATGGCACATTCATTTAATAGATAATCATTCAACTAGAGTTCACAACTTTTCTTTTGTTTTCCCTGGGGGGTGGGGTGGGTGGGGTGGGAGTGGTAAAGTCTACAGACTTCACAAAAGCATTACTTGTCCTTTTGCAGCCTTCTCTATATTCCTACATCTTTAAGCCATTCATAAGGCTCAGAAAACCCTGTTCCAAATGGATACTTCACCATTTTCTGCTACACAGGTCTATGGGTCCATATTATGTCATTAGATGGACAGAGGAAATCCTGGTGGCATAGAGGTTAGATAGACAGAGGGTCTCTGCAATGATGGTTCTCTAGAAGTATAAATTACCATCTTCGCTGGATACTTTAGTCCAATTTAATGAACTTGTACATTTCTTTGACATCCTGTTTCCATCCTTGTTACATGATCCAAGTAAAACTTCTTATCACAAATATATTAACATATTTATCAACATATTTCTTATCTAAGTAGGTTTTTTGTGTTGTAAATGTTAGGCAAATTATTAAACATAATTTTTATTTATGCTGAAACAAGACTTAAACCAGAGAACAAAAACACATAAATTACATATTTTAGAATAACCCTCTTCATACATTTTTCCTATGAATTAATTACAAAAATAACACCTCCAATTTATTAAATGTCTACCATGTGCCAGGCACTGTGCTAACTCTTTACATAATTTATTGCTTTTAATTCTCTGAATAACCATAAAAGTAGCTATTATTTTTTATCATCATTTTACAGATGAGAATACAGATATTTGAAGAAGATTGGTAATTTGCCCCAGGTCACACTATTCATAAATGGAAGAAACAGGATTTAAACCAGATCTGCCTGAATCCAGAGATTAAGCTGTTAATCATACTGATATTACCTTTTTCTTCTTACTTTTTCCAAAAATAAATACTTTCTCTAACATTTAATTCTATGATGAAGTTCTAACCGTGTGACTATAAATAATATTATAACCAGTTGCCTTGGAAATGAAGAAAATGTTATAAATTAAAACGAAGTGATTTACAATATCGACTATGAAGAAAAACGGCTAATTTATGAAAATTTCTTTGAAGAGAGTCCTGCCACAACGATCAAATAGAGAAGAAAAACAAGGGAATTTAAAGTGCAATATGAAACACTCTCAACAAATTTACATACATTAGTATGTTTTCTTAAAAGGAATGTTGTGTACAATAAGTGCCAATGCCAGGAGGGATTGAAAATTTGAAATTCCATTTATTGTATGTAAATGAAATCATATCATGTACATATCAATGTGTAAATATGTACTGATATCAACCGCAATGCTTCTTCCAGAAAAATACCTTTTTCTTCCCCTTTTTCTACTGGTTCAGCCATACACAGAGGAATCTCACTCATACCAAAAACTTTTCCACTTAAAGGCTGGGACCCTTTCCAGAGCGGTAAATTGTACTATTTTTGGCTGAGCTCTACCATGAGTAGCTCCCAATATTTCTCTTGCTTTTCTTCCTTCCTTTATCCTATTCTTGAACGTGAGGGTAAAAAGTTCTTACAAACTTAGGAAGACTGATTGTTCTGAAGCTATAGTAACAAGTCATTAGCAGAACTTGTTTTAAACCTGTTTTGTACATCGACAAGCAGCGCCTCAGTAAATATGCTTTTACAAGCCAACCAATTAGAGTCAGCCTCTCACTTCTGAAAGTCAGCCAATCAGAGACAGACTCACTCCAATAGGCAAGTCTCTGAGTGGTATCCAGTAGAGAATAGTCTCACCCAAGTAAATGTGCTTCTGCAGATGATGTCAGCCCACTTACTGCCCTGAAAATCTACCAATTCCTGAACTCCATGCTTTACCCCAAACCCTACATAAGGTCAACAGTTTGTTCTGCTGGAGCAGATTGTGCCTGACCAGCATAGTTCTCTTTTACTATAACAAGCAGTAACTTAGTTTTGTCCTTTTATTTCAGGTATTGCATGATGGCTTCATTGTCTTTTGACAATTATGGAGGTTCCACCAAGATCATTTTGAAGACCCTAACTTGGCAGCATTCCAGGGGATCTTTGAACTAGCAAGTACAGTAACTGGGCACCATGTACCAAAATTCTGTTTACCCTTCAGATATACTATCAAGTGAGTCAGTCTCAACAACAATGTGAGCACTGACTAATTTTAGTGAACTCTTGTTATCCTAGGGTTTGTAATCAAATAAGTCTTTGTTTAAAGCAGTTAGACCTTTTGGTTTAGAGGTGCAGCATTTAGTAAATAATTGTACCTAGGTCTTTGTATAAAGTTATTAGACCTTTTGTTTTGTAGGTATGCCATCGGATGAATGTTGTTGCCATTAATCTGCGCATTCTCCTGCTGCTTGCCTTACTTTTGCTGCTGTTTGTCTCTACGTACAAAGTCTTGTTTTATGTGTTCCTGTTTTGTTCTGAATTGTTTTGTTTCTTTTGAATGTATAAGGGAGTGTTCCATAGAGAGCAGAAGAATGCACAGACCTGATAAGTTTCCAACCAGTTGAAGTCGGTCTTGAGGCTTGGTTAATGATGAGAGGTCCATTAGACCAGCAACCAATTCATGAAAAAAGTATTGGTCAAATGTTGTCTCGGGTCCCCTATAAAACCTTCGTACGGGCACAATTTTTCTTGATAACCTGTGAAAGAAGGTCTCTTTGTTTAGTCCATACTCAGGAATCAAGTACTGTCAGGTTGTTAACTATATGGTTCCTTCCTAGTTTCTGCTAGGGAACCCAAACACCTTTCACAAGCCCACACTATAGGTTGATTGTAGCAGCCTGTCTTTATTTTGGGTTTGTCTATTCCAAAGACTTATCTTCTTTCTAGAAGAGTTTTTATTTCTTTTAAAAAGATGTACTTTTCTTGGTAAATGGCCAAAAAAAATTTTTTTTAACTTAGAATAGTAATGGCTACTATGGGGAAGTTTTGCCATGTCCATATCCTTAATCAGTTTAAGAGAACTATAACTTTTGGCAGACAAAATAACAAATAGTTAATAGTCATCTTCTTTAACTGGTACTTTGAAGCAGAAACAACAAAATTTTAACTCCAAAATAGTCTCTCTCAAAGACTTTGTAACCTTCTGAAACTTACTCTCTCTTCATTTCTCTTTCTACTCAAGCTTTACCTGACCTTCTAAATGACTGTCATGGATTGAATTGTGTCCCCCCAAAATATATGTCAAATTGGCTAGGCCATGATTCCCAGTATTGTGTGACTGTCCACTGTTTTGTCATCTGATGTGATTTTCCTATGTGTTGTAAATCCTACCTCTATGATATTAGTGAGGCAGGATTAGAGGCAGTTATGTGAATGAGGCAGGACTCAAGCTACAAGATTAGGCTGTGATTTAAGTCAATCTCCTTTGAGATATAAGAGAGAAGTGAGCAGAGAAACATGGGGATCTCATACCGCCAAGAAACAAGAGCCAGGAGAATAACGTGTACTTTGGACTTGGGGTCCCTGTGCTGAGAAGCTCCTTGACCAGGTGAAGATTGATGATAAGGACCTTCCTTCAGAGACGACAGAGAGAGAAAACCTTCCCCTGGAGCTGGTGCCTTGAATTTGGAATTGTATCCTACTAGACTATGAGAGAATAAATTTCTCTTTGTTAAAGCCATTCGTTTGTGGTATTTCTGTTATAGCAGCACTAGATAACTAAGACTAAATTCCTCAGAGTAAAATTTTAAGGTTGTCTGAAAGCTAAGAAAGACTTTTAATAAGAAAAAAGAGGGAGAAATTTTATCTTAAAAATGACTGGTTGTGTGAGATGGTGAAAAGAGATAATAAAAGACAAATTCACAGGTATACAGTAAATTGTGGAAGACTTGAGAAAAAATAAACTTTATTTGCCTTGGTTTATAGGAATCAACTCAAATAATGAGAATTTCAGAAAATCCTAAGTCCTTTCCCACATCCTAACCTGTAACTGTTACTTTGTACTCATTATCAGAAGGGGACTTCTTTCTTCTCTGTGACACAGCTTCCTGCAAATTTAATGGTAAAGATTTACTTTGCTAGATAACATGTACTGCAAAAGGATTATTTTTTAAATCCCAGAAATTCTCATACAATAAAATTTACAGCTGATATGGCTATTAATATACTTACACTATGTATGCTCAGGAGTCCCTGGGTGGTACAAACAGTTAATGTGCTCAGCTGTTAACCAAAATGTTGGAGATTCCAGTTCACCCAGAGGCACCTTGGAAGAAAGGCCTGGTGATCTGCTTCTGAAAAATCAGCCATGGAAAACCCTACGGAGCACAGTTCTACTCTGACACACATGGGATTGCCATGAGTGAGAGTCACTGGATAGCAACTGGTGTGTATGATTCAAGAAACAACTGAAGAAATAACTATAGCCCCAGAAGCCCTTTGGGAAAAAGACTTCATGGAGATAGGCAGATTAATTAGAGCAGAGACCTTAAAAGTCTAGACTGATTCCTCCTAAATTATATAAACTCTCTTTTTTAAAAATACAAACATGAAAAAGGCTGTGTTCTAAGGGTCTTAACAACATGGCACTCACTGAAGACCTATTGCCTATTAAAGCTTATCCCTCAATTCAAGAGCCAAAGCTTACTTCCTTCCCTCAGAACAATACAGGCCTCAATTAAATTCAAAACATCTTCAAATCTTGTATTATGATCAACTTTATATCTGATCTTATCATATGTAGTTGCTCCTTATTGCTACTGAAAAACACCCAACATTTAAAACTTTTTTTATTGTGCTTTAAGTCAAAGTTTACAAATCAAAGTCAGTCTCTCATACAAAAATTATATACACCTTGCCCTTGCTATATACTCCTACTTGCCCTCCCGCTAATGAGACAGCACACTCCTTCTCTCCACCCTCTATTTCTGTGTCCGTTCAGCCAGCTTCTGTCGCCCTCTGCCTTCTCATTTCCCCTCCAGACAGGAGCTGCCCACATAGTCTTATGTGTCTACTTGATCCAAGAAGCACACTCCTCACCAGCATAACTTTCTATCTTATAGTCCAGTCCAACCCTGTCTGAAGAGTTGGCTTTGGGAATGATTCCTGTCTTGGACTAACAGAAAGTTTGGGGTCCATGACCTCCGGGGTCCTTCTAGTGTCAGTCAGACCATTAAGTCTGGTCTTTTTGTGAGAATTTGAGGTCTGCATGCCACTGCTCTCCTGCTCCTTCAGGAATTCTCTGTTGTGTTCCCTGTTATGGCAGTCATCGGTTGTAGCCAGGCACCATCTAGTTCTTCTGGTCTCAGGCTGATGTAATCTCGTTAATGTGGCCCTCTCTCTCTCGGGCTCATAATTACCTTGTGTCTTTAGTGTTCTTCATTCTCCTTTGCTCCAGGTGGTTTGAGACCAATTGATGCACCTTAGATGGCTACTTGCTAGTGTTGAAGACCCTAGACGTCACTCTCCAAAGTGGGATGCAGAATGTTTTCTTAATAGATTTTATTATGCCAATTGACCTAGATGTCCCCTGAAACCATGGTCCCCAAACCCCTGTCCCTGCTACACTGGCCTTCGAAGCATTCAGTTTACTCAGGAAAGTTCTTTGCTTTTGGTTTAGTCCAGTTGTGCTGACCTCTCCTTTATTGTGTGTTCTTTCCCTTCACCTAAAATAGTTCTTATCTACTATCTAATTAGTGAATACCCCTCTCGCTCCCTCCCTCCCCACTCTCGTAACCATCAAAGAATATTTTCTTCTCTGTTTAAACTATTTCTTGAGTTCTTTTTTTTAATAACAGTGGTCTCATGCAATATTTGTCCTTTTGCAACTGACTAATTTTGCTCAGCATAATGCCTTCCAGATTCCTCCATGTTATGAAATGTTTCATGGATTCATCGTTGTTCTTTATCAATGCATAGTATTCCATTGTGTGAATATACCATAATTTATTTATGCATTCATCCATTGATGGGCACCTACGTTGCTTCCATCTATTC
The DNA here is from genome assembly GCF_024166365.1 of Elephas maximus indicus. Classification (NCBI taxonomy): domain Eukaryota; kingdom Metazoa; phylum Chordata; class Mammalia; order Proboscidea; family Elephantidae; genus Elephas; species Elephas maximus. Next base: position 76,745,401 of record NC_064820.1, on the reverse strand, counting down.
TGCTGTTGTAAACAGTGCTGCAGTGAACACGGGTGTGCATATATCTGTTCATGTAAAAAAAAAAAAAAGGCTCTTATTTCTCTAAGATATATTCCAAGGAGTGGGATTGCTGCATCATATGGTAGTTCTATTTCTAGCTTTTGAAGGAAGCGCCAAATCGATTTCCAAAGTGGTTGTACCATTTTACATTCCCATGAGCAGTGTGTAAGTGTTCCAATCTCTCCAACATTTATTGTTTTGAAAAACACCCCACGTTTTTATACTAGTCAATCAACTAATTATAAAATATTCATACTTTCTTTTTATATTACTGTACACTGGTGCAACACTCTTATTTTAGCAACTTTAAATAGTGTAGGAGAATCTTCTGATTGTGTTTCTGTAATTCAAGAAGTGTCCATTGCCAGAACAGAATTTTTGGGCACTCCAATCCTAAAAGCTGACTTAATATTATTTGTTGCTCCAATACTAAATGCTGACAATATTGTTTATTGATGGGTCTGATATTTTCCACAAAGGGCCAGAATTATTGTGTAATAAGTTGTCCATTCCCTCTTGAAAAATCCAGTTCCTTAACAAATTGCTCAAATGACTGAACTTTGGTCTTCTCTAGGGCATTTCACCTTATTAAAATAAAAAATAAGTATATGAACTAATAGTTGATATACTTTAAAAACAATTCACCCGTTAAACTGCTATGGAAAAAAAGGTTTTAAAAATCTTACTTGAGTACTCTTTAAAAAGGAACAACAAATACATTAATTACTTAATGCCTTGTTTCTATCTAAAATAATTGTCATAATAAAGGAAATCATATTAAAAAGGTACTGTAGACGCAGAGGTACCTCAAAAGACAGGCCTAGTGATCTGCTTTTGAAAGATCACAACCTTGAAAATCCTTGGAGGCTGAGAGCCGGAGACCAGGGTCTCGGAGGACATCTAGCTCAATTGGCATAAAATAGTTTATAAAGACAATGTTCTACATCCTACTTTGGTGAGTAGTGTCTGGGGCCTTGAAAGCTTGTGAGCAACCATCTAAAATACTCTGCTGGTCCCACCCCACCTTCAGCAAGGGAGAATGAAGGAAAACAAAGACACAAAGGAAAGATTAGTCCAAAGGACTGATAGAACAACTACCACATCCTCCACCAGACTGAGTCCAGTACAACTAGATGGTGCCCAGCTACCACCACTGACTACTCTCACAGGGATCACAATAGAGGGTCCTGGACATAGCTGGAGAAAAATGTATAACAAAATTCTAACTCACACACACATAAAAAAGACCAGACTTACTGGTCTGACAGAAAATGGAGAAACCCTGAAAGTATGGCTCCCAGAAACCCTTTTAACTCAGTACTGAAGTAACTCCTGAGGTTCACCCTTCAGCCAAGATTACCCAGTGCCATCGAGTGGATAGAGACCCTATAGGACAGAGTAGAACTGCCCCATAGAGTTTCCAAGATTAGACAGGCCCATAAAACAAAAGGAGATGAAATGGGCACACCAGCCCAGGGGCAAGGATGAGAAGGCAGGAGGGGACAGGAAAGCTGGTAATGGGGAACCCAAGGTCAAGAAGGGGAGAATGTTGACATACTGTGGGGTTGGCAACCAATGTCACAAAATGATATGTGTATTGTTTAATGAGAAGCTAATTTGCTCTGTAAACCTTCATCTAAAGTACAATTAAAAAAAAAATCAAACGTTGAAAACCCTATGGAGCACAGTTCTACCATGACACACATGGGGTAGCCATGAGTAAGAATCAACTCAACAACAACTGGTTTTTCATTTATTACCTATTTGAAGACAAGGATTTGGATCAATCATTTGAAAATCAGCTTTATTAGTCCAGCCTCTAGTCTTCAGTGGAGAGACAACGCTTTATAGTGAAGAGCAGAAGAAATCTGCTCCTTTCAACAGTTTCTTCTAAGAAGCAACAGAAAAAAGGCATGCCAGGGGTGAAAAAAATGGATTCATGAATCCTTTATTTACACTAAGCATGACTAGGCCAGCAGGAATAGTGACAGCAGGTTAATAAACCTCCCAACTACCCAAGCTCTTTTCCACCTGCTCTTACTCTCAGTCTTTTCAAATCCTGCCTATCTCCATCACAATCCTCCTCCAAGAGCAAGTTCTCAAAATGATTTATCCCGCTTCTAATTCGGATTTTTTACTATGTTAGCAGGGAGTTTGGCCTCAGCCCAGGGCTCTGCTGCACTTGACTAAAGCCCTTCTGTTCCCACCTCACTCTTGTGATCGCAAGAAGTAAACGTTCTGCCACGTTCCTGCTCATTATCTTGCTTGTATCTTCATACACCTGGCTGACCCAGATCTGTCTGTACTTCTAAATCCCATATTTTAGTACGTTCTATTCAAATAGAATTTCATTATTTGCCACAAAAATTGTACATTTAGAAATATTCTAACCAGATAGATTTTAGTGTAATGTCTAAATGTTATCATTTAGTTTAATACTTTTTTTTCCCTTCAATACGATGATTTTTTTCCTGACTAATGCAGTTTAATACAATCAAAGGGAAAGTTGCTGCTCAGTGCCTTCTTTGGCCTAGCTTATTAAATTCCAAAAAAATTTAAATCCCTAATCCTTACAAAGTGGAACTACTGTAAAAAAAAAAAAGGAAGCCAGGGATGCATGGAGTATTGTATAAAACAACTCCCCTCATCCCCATCCCTTACTCCGCTGGGGCAGGCATTGTGACATTGAAGAAAGAAGGGAGAGATGGGAGGCCATGCTTTGCTTTTCTGCCTGAGGCAAACTGCAATAATACCCAAACTCCACTGGGGTTGGGAAATGAGGACTTTAAACCAGACAAAGACCATATATAATAAAACCGAAATGTAGTTGAATGAATATCTACCAGAAATAAAACTTTTAGAGCAGAAAAAAAAAGAAAAAAAAAAAATCCTTGGAGCAGTTCTATTCTGTATACACAGGCTCGCCATGAGTTGGAATTGACTCTGCAACAACTAACAACATCCTTTGTGGTTTATGAATATGTACTAATAATGATACATGTATTTTCTGGATGAGTTGAAGAATTTCCCTATCAAAAATCCACAGCACTCACAGTGGCAAAAAGACAAAAACATAACAACAGCAACAAAAACACAAACACAATTAGATTTTATGTTCCTTAACCTAGAACATTCCAACTTACTATCCAGTGAAATGGAGACACATTTAAATATAAACTATGTAAATCTTTGCCTATTACTCATAAGCCTTATTGTCCGTATCATTCTCAATCCTCTGAAAAAAATGAAAGCGTCCTTACCTGAACTGAAGTTACGTCCACTAATCAAAACACAACCTATTTGCCATAGAGTCAATTCTGATTCATAGTGACCCTATAGAACAGAGTAGAACTGCCCCCATAGGGTTTCCAAGGCTGCAAGCCCCTACGGAAGCAGACTGCCACATCTTTTTTCCTTGGAGGGGCTGGTGAATTTGAATTGCCAACCTTTGGGTTAGCAGCCCAGTGCTGAAACACTGCGCCACCAAGTCTCCTTCTACATCCACTAAAAAAAAAAATCCACTAGAGATCTTAAATTGAGGTTCCCCTGAGGGCAATGGGTTTGGTTTGTTTTGGTTAGAGAACCTCCAGAAGCAGATGGTTCAAGAAACTGATTGCTAAGCTAAGATCCTCAGAACAAGTTGACGACTACAAAGGAGCAGACAGTTTTGGCCCAAGACCAGCAGAAGAAGATTCTTCTATATATCACATTCGCAATTGCATGTACTTATTTATTATCTTTTTATTAACACTTTTCTCCTTTAGTGGCTTCAGGTTAGACACTTCTCACTTAGCCTATCATGTTCTCCCTACTTGTAATAATGACTTGCTTAAGTCTAGATCAGAGTTGGCAAACTATGGCCTGCAGGCCAAATGTGGCCTGCCACCTATTTTTGTAAATAAAGTTCTATTGGAACACGTCCACACTCATTTTTTTTTAATGCATATTCTCTATGGCTACTTTCATACTATAACAGAAGAGTTGAGAAATTGTGACAGAGAATGTATGGCTGACAAAGCCGAAAATATTGAACATCTACTGTTGTACAAAGGAAGTTTGCTGACCCTTGGTTTAGATACTTATCATCATAACTCTATAATTCAGCTTTCCCAAATTATTCTTAGTTACAGCATTTTAAAAATGATAAAAGGGTATGTTACTTTAGCTTTTCCAATAATGGTACTCTTTGCATATAATACATAAATGAAGGAAAATATCCTTGCACCAAAAAAATGGCAAAATGCAAGCAATAACTACTTGTCACAATAATCAGAGACAGCTCCACCAATGTTGACTTATCTCTCATACAGCTCTTCGCTCTTTTTCCAGTATGGGAATTGGACTCTTTAATGCCAATCCAGCAACAAGGTTATTTGTTCTGTTGAATTATTTGTTAGGCCATTCCAAAGATATGGCTCCTGTGGTAGCCAGTCCCCAAGATGTTTACTAATGATACCTACCTCCTGGTATTCTTGCCCTTATACATTGTGCTTCTCCCAGTTGTACCAGGGTTGGTCTACATGACCGAGACAATATGGGAGTAGTGATGGTATATCCCTCCCAAGGCTAGGTTATAAAAGACATCGTGATTTTTGCCTTGCTTTCTCTCATATTCACTCTAAGGTAAATCAGCTGCCATGTTGTAAGTAGCCTGTCTTAGGGTTCTCTAGAGAAACAAAACCAGTGAGATATATATCAATATCATATATATATATAATGAGCAAGCAAGTGAGAGAGAGAGATTTACCTCAAGGAAATGGCTCATGTGATTGTGAGGGGCTGATAAGGCCAAAATCTGTAGGTAAGATGACAGGCTGGAGACTTCAGCAGGCTTGTGCCCCAAATCCATAGATCAGGTGATAGAAAGAGTGAAACCTGAGAGAGTTTTGGCGAAATGTCTATTTATAGTCTGGAGGCAAAACACACCCAAGGGAAACTTCCTTTTTGCTCTTAAGGCCTTCAATTGAATGGTTGAGGCCTGCCCACGTTAAGGAGATAATCAGCTTTACTTTAGACCAACTGACTTAATCACATGTAACTATGTCATAATAGCAGCTAGACCAGTGTTTGACCAAACAACTAGGCATCATAGTTGTTGGTACATAAAATTAACCCTACAAAAGTATAAAACCCTTGAGAGAATCCTGAGCATGATGACCCTATTCATAGGAATTAAATGACCGGAGGCATTAATCAAAAATTTGTTCTATTACTTTGGTAAATAATACAACTCAAGCCCCTGGGACACATCAAACGTATTTAAATTCTTTAAACCAAGTAGTTACAGATAATAGTTTCGTCATGGATTTTCTTTTGACCTACCAGGGAAAAACTAAATCATTGCTAATAATGTATATTATACCTACACACTACAGGTGAATTGGAATAATCTATATATAAGATAAAAAGCAACCTGGCTATCTAAAATAGACTTGAGGAATCTTTGAGACTTGTTTTCATGATCAGGTCTGGGAAATTTAGGGACATGGTTCTGAAATGTCTTCCAGTTTTTTCCAGTTAGACTTGCTCATCGCACTGTTTTTCAGTGCCTATTGTTCAGAGTCTTAAATACTTTTGTACGGTTACTGTCAGATGACTCAACAAATGATTAAAAAACAAAAATAGTAAAATCATGCTGGTAAACATGTAAACAGAAAATCCAGTCTTCACAGGTGAAAACTCATTTTCAGGAAAATCAACAATAGTGGTAAACATCTTTGATGGTTAATATTATGTGTCACCTTGGCTAGGCTATGATTCTCAGTGGTTTGGCAGACACTGTGTAATCATCTTTCATTTTGTAATCTGATGTAAGCAGGCAATCAGTTGGAAGGGGAGATTCCTTGGGGTGTGCCCTGCCTCCATATGTAAATGGATGTTCTGGCAAAGCTCTCTCTCTCCTCCTCCCTCCCTCTCTTTCTTCCTCTTTTTCTCTCTCTCAACCTTGCATGCTTCTTGTCATTTGACCTTTGGCTCTTGAGATTTAAGCCTGCAGAAATCCTCAGCCTACTGCGTGACCTGCAGGTATAGGATTCCCCAATCCCTGCAACCCTGTGAGCCATCAGAGATCTTCAGCCTGCTGCCTGACCCATGGATCTGGGACTTGCCAGCCCCCACAAGTGTGTAAACCATTTCCTTAAAATTGCATGAGCCATTTCCCTAAAGCAAATCTCTTTCTCTCTTATTAAATTTCAGCTTTAAAGCACAGAAATTTATTTTCTCACAGTTCAGGAGGCTGGAAGTCAAAATTTAGAGGATGGCTCTAGGGGGAGGTCTTTCTTTGTCTATTTCAGTTTCTTGGAAATTATGAACAATGTCATTAATATCACATGCAAGTAAAATTTTGCTGAAGATAATTAAAAAATAGTTTCATCAACAGGGAACTTCCAGAAATTCAAGCCAGACTCAGAAGAAGAAATGGAACGAGGCATATCATTGCTGATGTCAGATGGATCCTGGCTGAAAGCAGAGAATACCAGAAAGATACTTACCTGTGTTTTATTGACTATGCAAAGGCACTCGACTGTATGGATCATAAATTATGGATAACATTGTGAAGAGGATAACATTGTGAAGAATGGGAATTCCAGAACATTTAATTGTGCTCATGGGGAACCTGTACATAGATCAAGAGGCAGTCGTTCAAACAGAACAAGGGGTTACTGCATGGTTTAAAATCAGGAAAGGTGTGTCAGGGTTGTACTCTTTCACCATACCTATTCAATCTGTATGCTGAGCGAATAATCCAAGAAGCTGGACTATATGAAGAAGAACATGGCATCAGGATTGGTGGAAGACCCATTAACAACCTGCGGTAAGCAGATGACACAACCTTCCTTGCTGAAATTGAAGAGGACTTGAAGCACTTACTGAAGAAGATCAAAGACCACAGCCTTCAGTATGGATTACACCTCAACATGGAGAAAACAAGAATCCTCACAACTGGAACAACAAGCAACATCATGCTAAACGGGAAAAGATTGAAGTCAAGGATTTCATTTTACTTGGATCCACAATCAGCCCCTATGGAAGCAACAGTCAAGAAATCAACATATTACATTAGGCAAATCTGCTGCAAAAGACCTCTTTAAAGTGTTGGAAACCAAAGATGGCACTTTGAGGACTGTTATGGATTGGATTGTGTCCCCCTAAAATGTGCGCCAACTTGCCTAGGCCATGATTCCTAGTATTGTGTAGTTGTCCTCCATTTTGTGATCTAATTTTCCTATGTGTTGTAACTCTTAACCTCTATGATGTTAATGAGGCAGGATTAGAAGTAGTTATGTTAATGAGGCAGGACACAATCTACAGGATTAGGTTGTATTTTTTTTTTTAATAATTTTTATTTAGCTTTAAGTGAACGTTTACAAATCAAGTCAGTCTGTCACGTACAAGCTTATATACACCTTACTCCATACTCCCACTTACTCTGCCCCTAATGAGTCAGCCCTTCTGGTCTCTCCTTTCGTAACAATTTTGCCAGTTTCTAACCCTCTCTACGCTCCCATCTCCCCTCCAGACAGCAGATGCCAACATAGTCTCAAGTGTCCACCTGATACAAGTAGCTAACTCTTCATCAACATCTCTCTCCAACCCATTGTCCAGTCCCTTCCACGTCTGATGAGTTGTCTTTGGGAATGGTTCCTGTCCTGGGCCAACAGAAGGTTTGGGAACCATGACCGCCGGAATTCCTCTAGTCTCAGTCAGACCATTAAGTCTGGTCTTTTTATGAGAATTTGGGGTCTGCATCCCACTGATCTCCTGCTCCCTCAGGGGTTCTCTGTTGTGCTCCCTGTCAGGGCAGTCATCAGTTGTGGCCGGACACCATCTAGTTCTTCTGGTCTCAGGATGATGTAAGTCTCTGGTTCATGTGGCCCTTTCTGTCTCTTGGGCTCATAGTTGTTGTGTGACCTTGGTGTTCTTCATTCTCCTTTGATCCAGGTGGGTTGAGACCAATTGATGCATCTTAGATAGCCGCTTCTTAGCATTTAAGACCCCAGATGCCACATTTCAAAGTAGGATGCAGAATGTTTTCATAATAGTATTATTTTGCCAATTGACTTAGAAGTCCCCTTAAGCCATAGTCCCCAAACCCCCACCCTTGCTTCGCTGACCTTTGAAGCATTCAGTTTATCCCGGAAACTTCTTTGCTTTTGGTCCAGTCCAGTTGACCTGACCTTCCCTGTATTGAGTATTGTCCTTCCCTTCACCTAAAGTAGTTCTTATCAGTAAAAAACCCTCTCCCACCCTCCCTCCCTCCCCGCCTCGTAACCACAAAAGTATGTGTTCTTCTCAGTTTATACTATTTCTAAAGATCTTATAATAGTGGTCTTATACAATATTTGTCCTTTTGCCTCTAACTAATTTTGCTCAGCATAATGCCTTCCAGGTTCCTCCATGTTATGAAATGTTTCACAGATTCGTCACTGTTCTTTATCTATGTGTAGTATTCCACTGTGTGAATATACCACAATTTATTTAACCATTCATCCGTGGATGGACACCTTGGTTGCTTTCAGCTTTTTGCTATTGTAAACAGTGCTGCAATAAACATGGGTGTGTATATATCTGTTTGTGTGAAGGCTCTTATTTCTCTAGGGTATATTCCGAGGAGTGGGATTTCTGGGTTGTATTACGGTAGTTCTATTTCTAACTGTTTAAGATAACGCCAGATAGATTTCCAAAGTGGTTGTACCATTTTACATTCCCACCAGCAGTGTATAAGAGTTCCAATCTCTCCGCAGCCTCTCCAACATTTATTATTTTGTGTTTTTTGGATTAATGTCAGCCTTGTTGGAGTGAGATGGAATCTCATCGTAGTTTTCATTTGCATTTCTCTAATGGCTAATGATCGAGAGTATTTTCTCATGTATCTGTTAGCTGCCTGAATATCTTCTTTAGTGAAGTGTGTGTTCATATCCTTTGCCCACTTCTTGATTGGGTTGTTTGTCTTTTTGTGGTTGGGTTTTGACAGAATCATATAGATTTTAGAGATCAGGCGCTGGTCGGAGATGTCATAGCTGAAAATTTTTTCCCAGTCTGTAGGTGGTCTTTTTACTCTTTTGGCGAAGTCTTTAGATGAGCATAGGTGTTTGATTTTTGGGAGCTCCCAGTTATCTGGTTTCTTTTTGTCATTTTTGGTAATGTTTGTATTCTGTTTATGCCTTGTATTAGGGCTTCTAAGGTTGTCCCTATTTTTTCTTCCACGATCTTTATCGTTTTGGTCTTTATGTTTAGGTCTTTGATCCACTTAGAGTTAGTTTTTGTGCATGGTGTGAGGTATGGGTCCTGTTTCATTTTTTTGCAAATGGATATCCAGTTATGCCAGCACCATTTGTTAAAAAGACTCTCTTTTCCCCAATTAACTGACACTGGGCCTTTGTCAAATATCAGCTGCTCATACATGGATGGATTTATATCTGGGTTCTCAATTCTGTTCCATTGGTCTATGTGCCTGTTGTTGTACCATACCAGGCTGTTTTGACTACTGTGGCTTTATAATATGTTCTAAAATCAGGTAGAGTGAGGTCTCCCACCTTGTTCTTCTTTTTCAGTAATGCTGTACTTATCCAGGGCTTCTTTCCCTTCTGTACGAAGTTGGCGATTTGTTTCTCCATCAAATTAAAAAACGTCATTGGAATTTGGATCGGAAGTGCATTGTATATATAGATGGCTTTTGGTGGAATAGACATTTTTGCTATGTTAAGTCTTCCTACCCATTAGCAAGGTATGTTTTTCCACTTATGTAGGTCCTTTTTAGTTTCTTGCTCTAGTACTTTGTAGTTTTCTTTGTATAGGTCTTTTACATCTTTGGTAAGATTTATTCCTAAGTATTTTATCTTCTTGGGGGCTACTGTGAATGGTATTGATTTGGTGATTTCCTCTTCAATGTTCTTTTTGTTGATGTAGAGGATTCCAAGTGATTTTTGTATGTTTGTCTTGTAACCTATAACTCTACCAAACTCTTCTATTAGTTTCAGTAGTTTTCTGGAGGATTCCTTAGGGTTTTCTGTGTATAAGATCATGTCATCTGCAAATAGAGATAATTTTAATTCTTCCTTGCCAATCCGGATGCCCTTTATGTCTTTTTCTAGCCTGATTGCTCTGGCTAGGACCTCTAGCACAATGTCGAATAAGAGCGGTGATAAAGGGCATTCTCGTCTGGTTCCCGTTCTCAAGGGAAACGCTTTCAGGCTCTCTCCATTTAGAACGATGTTGGCTGTTGGCTTTGTATAGATGCCCTTTATTATGTTGAGGACTTTTCCTTCAATTCCTATTTTGCTGAGACTTTTTATCATGAATGGGTGTTGGACTTTGTCGAATGCCTTTTCTGCATCAATTGATAAGATCATGTGGTTTTTGTCTTTTGTTTTATTTATATGGTGGATTACATTAATGGTTTTTCTAATATTAAACCAACCTTGCACAGCTGGTATAAATCCCACTTGTTCGTGGTGGATTATTTTTTTGATATGTTGTTGAATTCTATTGGCTAGAATTTTGTTGAGGATTTTTGCATCTATGTTCATGAGGGATACAGGTCTGTAATTTTCTTTTTTTTGTGGTGTCTTTACCTGGTTTTGGTATCAGGGATATGGTGGCTTCATAGAATGAGTTAGATAGTATTCCATCATTTTCTACGCTTTGAAATACCTTTAGTAGTAGTGGTGTTAACTCTTCTCTGAATGTTTGGTAGAACTCTGCAGTGAAGCTGTCCGGGCCAGGGCATTTTTTTGTTGGGAGTTTTTTGATTACCTTATCAATCTCTTTTTTTTGTTATGGGTCTATTTAGTTGTTCTACTTCTGATTGTGTTAGTTTAGGTAGGTAGTGTTTTTCTAGGAATTCATCCATTTCTTCTAGGTTTGCAAATTTGTTAGAGTACAATTTTTCATAATAATCTGATATGATCCTTTTAATTTCAGTTGGGTCTGTTGTGATATGGCCCATCTCATCTCTTATTCGGGTTATTTGTTTCCTTTCCTGTATTTCTTTAGTTAGTCGGGCCAATGGTTTATCAATTTTGTTAATTTTTTCAAAGAACCATCTTTTGACTTTGTTAATTCTTTTAATTGTTTTTCTGTTCACTATTTCATTTAATTCAGCTCTAATTTTTATTATTTGTTTTCTTCTGGTGCCTGATAGATTCTTTTGTTGCTTGCTTTCTATTTGTTCAAGTTGTAGGGACAGTTCTCTGATTTTGGTTCTTCCTTCTTTATATATGTGTGCATTTATCTCTATAAATTGACCTCTGAGCACTGCTTTTGCTGTGTCCCAGAGGTTTTGATAGGAAGTGTTTTCATTCTCGTTGCATTCTATGAATTTCTTTATTCCCTCCTTAATGTCTTCTATAACCCAGTCTTTTTTGAGCCAGCAAACTTTTTAAAAGCATGCGTCTCCTCTTCTCCCTGTGTCTCTGTCCATTTTGCTGTTTTTATAACTCAGAAGTTATTAGATTTAGAACCCACGCTAGTCTGGTATGACCTAATCAACATAAAAAATAAAACTTTGTTTTCGAACAGGACCATATCTTTAAAAATATGTTTTAATTAGTTGAAGTTGCTGTCATTTTTTAAAATAATTTTTATTGTGCTTTAAGTGCAAGTTTACAAATCAAGTTAGTCTCTCACACAAAAACCCGTATACACCTTGCTACACACTCCCAATTACTCTCCCTCTAATGAGACAGCCTGCTCTCTCCCTCCACTCTCTCTTTTCGTGTCTTTTTCGCCAGCTTCTAACCCCCTCCACCGTCCCGTCTCCCCTCCAGGTAGGAGATGCCAACATAGTCTCAAGTGTCCACCTGATCCAAGAAGCTCACTCCTCACCAGCATCCCTCTCCAACCCATTGTCCAATCCAATCCATGTCTGAAGAGTTGGTTTCGGGAATGGTTCCTGTCCCGGGCCTCCAGAAGGTCTGGGGGCCATGACCACTGGGGTCCTTCCAGTCTCAGTCAGGCCATTAAGTCTGGTCTTATGAGAATTTGGGGTCTGCATCCCACTGTTCTCCTGCTCCCTCAGGGGTTCTCTGTTGTGTTCCCTGTCAGGACAGTCATCGGTTGTAGCCGGGCATCATCTAGTTCTTTTGGTCTCAGGATGATGTAGTCGCTGGTTCATGTGGTCCTTTCTGTCTCTTGGGCTCGTAATCACCTTGTGTCCTTGGTGTTCTTCATTCTCCTTTGATCCAGGTGGGTTGAGACCAATTGATGCATTTTTAGTTGGCTGCTTGCTAGTGTTTAAGGCCCCAGACGCCACTCTTCAAAGTGGGATGCAGAATGTTTTGTTAATAGATTTTATTATGCCAATTGACTTAGATGTCCCCTAAAACCATGGTCCCCAGACCCCTGCCCCGGCAAAGCTGGCCTTGAAAGCATTCAGTTTGCTCAGGAAACTTCTTTGCTTTTGGTTTAGTCCAGTTGTGCTGACTTCCCCTGTATTGTGTGTTGTCTTTCCCTTCACCTAAAGTAGTCCTTATCTACTTTCTAATTAGTAAATACCCCTCTCCCACCCCGCCCCCGTAACCACAAAAGAATGTTTTCTTCTCAGTTTAAACTATTGCTCAAATTCTTAAAATAGTGGTCTTATACAATATTTGTCCTTTTGCACCTGACTAATTTCACGGGTTAACAGGGAATGCCTTCCAGGTTCCTCCATGTTATGAAATGTTTCACAGATTGCTCACTGTTCTTTATCGATGCGTAGTATTCCATTGTGTGAATATACCATAGTTTATTTATCTATTCATCTGTTGATGGGCACCTTGGTTGCTTCCATCTTTTTGCTATTGTAAACAGTGCTGCAATAAACGTGGGTGTGCACATATCTGTTTTTGTAAAGGCTCTTATTTCTCTAGGATATATTCCAAGGAGTGGGATTGCTGGATTGTACGGTAGTTCTATTTCTAACTTTTTATTTTTATTTATTTATTTTATTTATTTTTATTTATTTATTTATTTATTTTTAAATTTTTATTAAGCTTCAAGTGAACATTTACCATTCCAATCAGTCTGTCACATGTAGGTTTACATACATCTTACTCCCTTCTCCCACTTGCTCTCCCCCTATTGAGTCAGCCCTTTCAGTCTCTCGTTTCGTGCCAATTTTACCTTCTTCCCTCTCTCTCTATCTTCCCATCCCCCCTCCAGTCAAGAGTTGCCAACACACTCTCCCGTGTCCACCTGATTTCATTAGCTCACTCTTCATCAGTATCTCTCTCTCCCCCACTGACCAGTCCTTTTCATGCCTGATGATTTGTCTTCGGGGATGGTTCCTGTCCTGTGCCATCAGAAGTTCTGGGGAGCATTGTCTCTGGGATTCCTCTAGTCGCAATCATACCATTAGGTGTGGTCTTTTAATGAGAATTTGGGGTCTGCATCCCATTGGTCTCCTGCTCCCTCAGGAGTTGTCTGTTGTGTTCCCTGACAGGGCAGACATCGATTGTGGCCGGGCACCAACTAGTTCTTCTGGTCTCAGGATATTGTAGGTCTCTGGTTCAAGTGGCCCTTTCTGTCTCTTGGGTTCTTAGTTGTCGTGTGACCTTGGTGTTCTTCCTTTGCCTTTGCTCCCGGTGGGTTGAGACCAATTAATGTATTTTAGATGGCTGCTTGTTGGCATTTAGGACCCCAGGTGCCACAATTCAAAGTGGGATGCAGAGTGTTTTCATAATAGAATTGTTTTGCCCATTGATTTAGAAGTCCTCTCAAACCAAGTTCCCCAGACCCCAGCCCCTGCTTCGCTATCCTTTGCAGCTTTCATTTTATCTCGGAAACCTCTTTACTTTTAATCCTGTCCAATTAGGCTGACCTTCCTTGTTTTGAGTGTTGTCTTTCCCTTCACCCAAAGCAGTTCCCATCTACAGATTGATCAATAAAAAGCCCTCTCCCTCCCTCCCTCCCTCCCCCCTTTGTAACCACAAAAGTATGTGTTCTTTTCCGTTTTTTCTGTTTCTCAAGATCTTATAATAGTGGTCTTATACAATATTTGTCCTTTTGCAACTGACTCGTTTCGCTCAGCATAATGCCTTCCAGATTCCTCCATGTTATGAAATGTTTCAGAGATTCGTCTCTGTTCTTTATGGATGCGTAGTATTCCATTGTGTGAATATACCACAATTTATTTACCCATTCGTCCGTTGATGGACATCTTGGTTGCTTCCAGCTTTTTGCTATTGTAAACAGAGCTGCAATAAACATGGGTGTGCATATATCTGTTTGTGTGAAGGGTCTTGTATTTTTAGGGTATATTCCGAGGAGTGGGATTTCTGGGTTGTATGGTAGTTCTATTTCTAACTGTTTAAGATAACGCCAGATGGAATTCCAAAGTGGTTGTACCATTTTACAATCCCACCAGCAGTGTATGAGAGTTCCAGTCTCTCCGCAGCCTCTCCAACATTTATTATTTTGTGTTTTTTGACTTAATGCCAGTCTAGTTGGTGTCAGATGGAATCTCATCGTAGTTTTAATTTGCAATTCTCTAATGACTAATGATCGAGAGCATTTTCTCATGTATCTGTTGGCTGCCTGAATATCTTCCTTAGTGAAATGTGTGTTCATATCCTTTGCCCACTTCTTGATTGGGTTGTTTGTCTTTTTGTGGTTGAGTTTTGACAGAATCATGTAGATTTTAGAGATCAGGCGCTGGTCTGAGATGTCATAGCTGAATATTCTTTCCCAGTCTGTAGGTGGTCTTTTTACTCTTTTGGTGAAGTCTTTAGATGAGCATAGGTGTTTGATTTTTAGGAGCTCCCAGTTATCTGGTTTCTTTTTGTCATTTTTGGTAATGTTTGTATTCTGTTTATGCCCTGTATTAGGGCTCCTAGGGTAGATCCTATTTTTTCTTCCATGATTTTTATCGTTTTAGTCTTTATGTTTAGGTCTTTGATCCACTTGGAGTTAGTTTTTGTGCATGGTGTGAGGTATGGGTCCTGTTTCATTCTTTTGCAAATGGATATCCAGGTATGCCAGCACCATTTGTTAAAAAGACTATTATTTCCCCAATTGACTGACACTGGTCCTTTGTCAAATATCAGCTGCTCATAAATGGATGGATTTATATCTGGGTTCTCAATTCTGTTCCATTGGTCTATGTGCCTGTTGTTGTACCAGTACCAGGCTGTTTTGACTACTGTAGCTATATAATAGGTTCTGAAATCAGGTAGGGTGAGGCCTCCCACTTTCTTCTTCTTTTTCAGTAATGTTTTGCTTATCCGGGGGTTCTTTCCTTTCCATACGAAATTAGTGATTTGTTTCTCTATTCCCTTAAAGTATGACATTGGTATTTGGATTGGAAGTGCGTTGTATGTATAAATGGCTTTTGGTAGAATAGACATTTTTACTATGTTAAGTCTTCCTATCCATGAGCAGGGTATGTTTTTCCATTTAAGTGTGTCCTTTTGAATTTCTTGTAGCAGAGTTTTATAGTTTTCTTTGTATAGGTCTTTTACATCCTTGGTAAGATTTATTCCTAAGTATTTTATCTTCTTGGGGGCTACTGTGAATGGTATTGATTTGGTTATTTCCTCTTCGGTGTTCTTTTTGTTGATGTAGAGGAATCCAAGTGATTTTTGTATGTTTATTTTATATCCTGAGACTCTTCCAAACTCTTCTATTAGTTTCAGTAGTTTTCTGGAGGATTTCTTAGGGTTTTCCATGTATACGATCATGTCATCTGCAAATAGTGATAGCTTTACTTCCTCCTTACCAATCTGGATACCCTTTATTTCTTTGTCTAGCCTAATTGCCCTGGCTAGGACTTCAAGTACGATGTTGAATAAGAGCGGTGATAAAGGGCATCCTTGTCTGGTTCCCGTTCTCAAGGGAAATGCTTTCAGGTTCTCTCCATTTAGAGTGATATTGGCCGTCGGCTTTGCATATATGCCCTTTATTATGTTGAGGAATTTTCCTTCAATTCCTATTTTGGTGAGAGTTTTTATCATAAATGGGTGTTGGACTTTGTCAAATGCCTTTTCTGCATCAATTGATAAGATCATGTGGTTTTTGTCTTTTGTTTTATTTATGTGATGGATTACATTAATGGTTTTTCTGATATTAAACCAGCCTTGCATACCTGGTATAAATCCCACTTGATCAGGGTGAATTATTTTTTTGATGTGTTGTTGGATTCTATTGACTAGAATTTTATTAAGGATTTTTGCATCTATGTTCATGAGGGATATAGGTCTAAAATTTTCTTTTTTTGTAATGTCTTTACCTGGTTTTGGTATCAGGGAGATGGTAGCTTCATAGAATGAGTTGGGTAGTATTCCGTCTTTTTCTATACTTTGAAATACCTTCAATAGTAATGGTGTTAAGTCTTCCCTGAAGGTTTGGTAGAACTCTGCAGTGAAGCCATCTGGGCCAGGACTTTTTTTTGTTGGAAGTTTTTTGATTACCGTTTCAATCTCTTTTTTTGTTATGGGTCTATTTAGTTGTTCTACTTCTGAATGTGTTAGTTTAGGTAAGTAGTATTGTTCCAAGAATTTATCCATTTCTTCTAGGTTTTCAAATTTGTTAGAGTACAATTTTATGTAGTAATCTGATATGATTCTTTTGATTTCATTTGGTTCTGTTGTGATGTGGTCCTTCTCGTTTCTTATTCGGGTTATTTGTTTCCTTTCCTGTTTTTCTTTAGTCAGTCTAGCCAATGGTTTATCAATTTTGTTAATTTTTTCAAAGAACCAGCTTTTGGCTTTGTTAATTCTTTCAATTGTTTTTCTGTTCTCTAATTCATTTACTTCAGCTCTAATTTTTATTATTTGTTTTCTTCGGGTGCCTGATGGATTCTTTTGTTGCTCACTTTCTATTTGCTCAAGTTGTCGGGACAGTTCTCTGATTTTGGCTCTTTCTTCTTTTTGTATGTGTGCATTTATCGATATAAATTGGCCTCTGAGCACTGCTTTTGCTGTGTCCCAGAGGTTTTGATAGGAAGTATTTTCATTCTCGTTGCTTTCTAAGAATTTCCTTATTCCCTCCTTGATGTCTTCTATAACCCAGTCTTTTTTCAGGAGGGTATTGTTCATTTTCCAAGTATTTGATTTCTTTTCCCTAGTTTTTCTGTTATTGATTTCTAGCTTCATTGCCTTGTGGTCTGAGAAGATGCTTTGTAATATTTCGATGTTTTGGATTCTGGAAAGATTTGTTTTATGCCCTAATATGTGGTCTATTCTAGAGAATGTTCCATGTGCGCTAGAAAAAAAAGTATATTTTGCAGCTGTTGGGTGGAGAGTTCTGTATAAGTCAATGAGGTCAAGTTGGTTGATTGTTGTAAGTAGGTCTTCCGTGTCTCTATTGAGCTTCTTACTGGATGTCCTGTCCTTCTCTGAAAGTGGTGTGTTGAAGTCTCCTACTATATATGTGGAGGTGTCTATCTCACTTTTCAATTCTGTTAAAATTTGATTTATGTATCTTGCAGCCCTGTCATTAGGTGCGTAAATATTTAATATGGTTATGTCTTCCTGATCAATTGTCCCTTTTATCATTATATAGTGTCCTTCTTTATCCTTTGTGGCGGATTTAAGTCTAAAGTCTATTTTGTCAGAAATTAATATTGCTACTCCTCTTCTTTTTTGCTTATTGTTTGCTTGATATATTTTTTTCCATCCTTTGAGTTTTAGTTGTTTGTGTCTCTAAGTCTAAGGTGTGTCTCTTGTAGGCAGCATATAGATGGATCGTGTTTTTTTATCCAGTCCATGACTCTCTGTCTCTTTATTGGTGCATTTAGTCCATTTACATTCAGCGTAATTATAGATAAGTAAGTTTTTAGTGCTGTCATTTTGATGCCTTTTCATGTGTGTTGTTGGCCATTTCATTTTTCCACATGCTTTTTTGTGCTGAGACGTTTTTCTTAGTAGCTTGTGAGATCCTCATTTTCATAATGTTTAACTTTGTGTTTATTGAGTCGTTACGTTTTTCTTGGCTTTTTTCTTGAGTTATGGGATTGATATTCCTTTTTGTGGTTACCTTTTTATTTACCCCTATTTTTCTAAGTAAAAACCTAACTTGTATCCTTCTATTTCGCCTTGTATCACTCTCCATCTGGCAGTTCAATGCCTCCTATATTTAGTCCCTCTTTTTGATTATTTTGATCGTTTATCTATTGATTTCCATGATTTCCTGTTGTGTGTATTATTTTGTTTATTTATTTATTTTTTAGAATTAGTCTTAATTTGTTTGTTTTTGTGCTTTCCCTGTTTGAGTTGCGTTGATATCAGGACGTTCTGTTTTGTGACCTTGTCTTGTGCTGGTACCTGATATTATTGGTCATCTGGCCAACCAATCTCCTTTAGCATTTCTTGCAGTCTTGGTTTAGTTTTTGCAAATTCTCTAAACTTGTGTTTATCTGTAAATATCTTAATTTCTCCTTCATATTTCAGAGAGAGTTTTGCTGGATATATGATCCTTGGTTGGCAGTTTTTCTCGTTTAGTGCTCTGTATATGTCGTCCCATTCCCTTCTTGCCTGCATGGTTTCTGCTGAGTAGTCTGAACTTATTCTTATTGATTCTCCCTTGAAGGAAACCTTTCTTTTCTCCCTGGCTGCTTTTAAAATTTTCTGTTTGTCTTTGGTTTTGGCAAGTTTGATGATGATATGTCTTGGTGTTTTTCTTTTTGGATCAATCTTAAATGGGGTTCGATGAGCATCTTGGATAGATATCCTTTCTTCTTTCATGATGTCAGGGAAGTTTTGTGTCAGGAGTTCTTCAACTATTTTCTCTGTGTTTTCTGTCCCCCCTCCCTGTTCTGGGACTCCAATTACTCGCAAGTTATCCTTCTTGATAGAGTCCCACATGATTCTTAGGGTTTCTTCATTTTTTTAAATTCTTTTATCTGATTTTTTTTCAGCTATGTTAGTGTTGTTTCCCTGGTCCTCCAGAAGTCCCAGTCTACATTCTAATTGCTCGAGTCTGCTCCTCTGACTTTCTATTGCGTTGTCAAATTCTGTAATTTTATTGTTAATCTTTTGGATTTCTACATGCTGTCTCTCTATGGATTCTTGCAACTTGTTAATTTTTCCACTATGTTCTTGAATAATCTTTTTGAGTTCTTCAACAGTTTTATCAGTGTGTTCCTTGGCTTTTTCTGCATTTATCCTAATTTCATTTGTGATATCTTTAAGCATTCTGTAAATTAGTTTTTTATATTCTGTATCTGATAATTCCAGGATTGTATCTTCATTTGGGAAAGATTTTGATTCTTTTGTTTGGGGGGTTGGAGAAGCTGTCATGGTCTGTTTCTTTATGTGGTTTGATATGGACTGCTGTCTCCGAGCCATCACTGGGAAACTAGATTTTCCAAGTAGTCAGCTGCTAGGCTTCCTCCCGGGATGGGTTCGGGGGGGAAGGGGTGGGCCCCCTTTCTGTGCCGTCTGCCCCCCTGGGCTCTGCCCCAGATCGAGCTCCGAAGGTCACCTGCCTGGTGCGCTGGCTCCTAGTTCTGAAAACAGTCGCTGTCTGCCCGTATTTGTTCGTTTTCCGTCTCTAAGTCTGTGCTTGTTGTTCAGAGTTCGTAGATTGTTATGTATGTGATCGATTCCCTTGTTTTTCTGAGTCTTTGTTGCAAGAGGGATCCGCGGTAGCATCCACCTAGTCCGCCATCTTGGCCCCCGCCTATTTCTAAATTTTTAAGGAAGCGCCAAATTGATTTCCAAACTGGTTGTACCATTTGACATTCCCACCAGCAGTGTAGAAGTGTTCCAATCTCTCCACAGCCTCTCCAACATTTATTATTTTGTGTTTTTTGGATTAATGCCAGCCTTGTTGGAGTGAGATGAAATCTCATTTTAGTTTTGATCTGCATTTCTCTAATGGCTAATGATCGTGAACATTTCCTCATGTATCTGTTAGCTACCTGAATGTCTTCTTTAGTGAAGTGTCTATTCATATCTTTTGCCCATTTTTTAATTGGGTTATTTGTCTTTTTGCTGTTGAGTTTTTGCAGTATCATGTAGATTCTAGAGATCAGTCACTGATCAGAAATGTCATAGCTAAAAACTTTTTCCCAGTCTGTAGGTAGTCTTTTTAGTCTTTTGATGAAGTCTTTGGATGAGCATAAGTGTTTGATTTTTAGGAGCTCCCAGTTGTCTAGTTTTTCTTCTATGTTCTTTATAATGTTTTCTGTACTGTTTATGCCATGTATTAGGACTCCTAATGTTGTCCCTATTTTTTCTTCCATGATCTTTATCGTTTTAGATTTTATATTTAGGTCTTTGATCCATTTTGAGTTAGTTTTTGTGCATGGACTGAGGTATGGGTCTTGTTTCATTTTTTCAAAGGTGGATATCCAGCTATGCCAGCACCATTTGTTAAAAAGACTGTCTTTTCCCCATTTAACTGTTTGGGGGCCTTTGTCAAATATCAACTGCTCATATGTGGATGGATTTATGTCTGGATTCTCAGTTCTGTTCCATTGGTCCATGTATCTGTTGTTGTACCAGTACCAGGCTGTTTTGACTACTGGGGCGGTATAATAGGTTCTAAAACCAGGTAAAGAAAGGCCTCCCACTTTGTTCTTCTTTTCCAGTAATGCCTTATTTATCCAGGGCCTCTTTCCCTTCCATATGAAATTGGTGGTTTGTTTCTCCATCTCATTAAAGAATGTCCTTTGGATTTGGATCAGAATTGCATCAAATGTATAGATCACTTTTGGTAGAATAGACATTTTTATAACATTAAGTCTTCCTATCCATGAGCAAGGTATGTTCTTCCACTTATGGAAGTCTCTTTTGGTTTCTTGCAGAAGTGTACTGTAGTTTTCTTTGTATAAGTATTTTACATCTCTGGTACGATTTATTCCTAAGTATTTTATCTTCTTGGGGGCTACTGTAAATGGCATTGATTTGGTGATTTCCTCTTTGATGTTCTTTTTGTTGGTGTAGAGGAATCCAACTGATTTTTGTATGTTTATCTTTTATCCCGATACTCTGCTGAACTCTTCTATTAGTTTCAGTAGTTTTCTGGAGGATTCCTTAGGGTTTTCTGTGTATAAGACCATGTCATCTGCAAATAGAGATACTTTTACTTCTTCCTTGCCAATGTGGATGCCCTTTATTTCTTTATCTAGCCTAATTGCTCTGGCTAGGACTTCCAGCACAATGTTGAATAAGAGTGGTGATAAAGGCATCCTTGTCTGGTTCCTGATCTCAGTGGGAATGTTTTCGGGCTCTCTCCATTTAAGGTGATGTTGGCTGTTGGCTTTGTATAAATGCCCTTTATTATGTTGAGGAATTTTCCTTCTATTCCTATTTTACTGAGAGTTTTCATCATGAATGGGTGTTGAACTTTGTCAAATGACTTTTTTGCATCAATTAATAAAATCATGTGATTCTTGTCTTTTGTTTTATTTATGTGGTGGATTACATTAATTATTTTTCTAATGTTGAACCAACCCTGCATACCTGGTATGAATCCCACTTGGTCATGGTGAATTATTTTTTTGATATGTTGTTGAATTCTATTGGCTAGAAAAATATGGAACGCTTCATGAATTTGTGTGTCATCTCTGCACAGGGGCCATGCTAATCTTCTCTGTATCGTTCCAATTTTAGTATATGTGCTGCCGAAGTGAGCACTGTCATTTCTTTTTTTTGTAATTTATTTTTTGTTGTTGTTAGGAATAGACACAGCAAAACATACACCAATTCAGGCATTTCTATATGTACAATTCAGTGACACTGATTACATTCTTCAAGTTGTGCAACCATTCTCACGCTCCTTTTCTGAGTTGTTCCTCCCCTCTTAACATAAACTTACTCCCCCTCTAAGCTTCCCATATAATCTTTCAAGTTGCTGTAATTGTCAGTTTGATCCCATATAAACCAAAACCAAACCCAGTGCTATTGATTCGATTCTGACTCATAACGACCCTATAGGATAGAGTAGAACTGCCCCGTTGCGTTCCCAAGGAGTGCCTGGTGGGTTTGAACTTCCGACTCTTTGGTTAGCAGCTGTAGCACTTAACCACTACACCACCAGGGTTTCCTTGATCTCATATAGACAGATCTTAAAAGAGCATAATGTTCAAGACAGACATTCTTTACTCTTTAAACTGAGCTATTTGGTTTTAAGACGAATCTAGGGGACATTTTTGGTTTAAGATTTAAAGATTATCTTAAGGCAATACTTTTGGGGTTTCATCCAGTCTCCATGGCTCCAGAAAGTCTGGATTCCATGAGAATTTGAAATTCTGTTCTGCGTTTTCCCGTGTTTGATCAAGATTCTTCCATAGAATCTTTGATCAAAATGTTCAGTTGTGGTAACTGGGCACCATTCTGTTCTTCTAGTCTCATGGCAAAGGAAGCAGTTGTTCATGAAGGGAATTAGCCACACATTTCATTTCCTCCTATTTCTGACTCTCCTTTTTCTTCCATTGCTACAAGTGCATAGAGACCAATTTTGGGGCCTTGGATGGCCGCTTGCAAGCTTTTAAGACCCTAAGCACTATACAATGAACTAGGAGGTAGAACAGAAGCTCTAAACACATTGTTAGGCTGGGATATCCAATGAAACCATGACCCTAAACCTCTAATCCAAGGAACCAAATCCAATGAGGTGTTCAGTTGCACATAAGCAACCTTATCAGCTACTCTTTTTTTTTTTGACATTGTTATGTCCCTATATATTTATATGTAAGCTTCACTGGTTTTGCTTCTCTAGAGAACCCAGACTAAGCCAACATCTGAATAATCCTTAATGTTCCCACCTGCAGTTCGTTTTTTTTCTTTTATTGTGTTTTATTGCTGTGAGGGTTTTACACAGCAGTTTAGTTTCCCATTCAACAATTTCTACACAGGTTGTTCAGTGATATTTGTTATGTTCTTCATAATGCATGAACATTCTTATTATTTCCATTCTGGTTCTTCTCTTTTCATTAATCTAGTTTTCCTGTCCCCTTACCTTCTCATCTTTGTTTTAAAGTAATTGTTGACTGTTTGGTCTCGTGTAAATAATTTTTTAAAAGAGCACAGTATTATGGGTAATATTCTTTGTTTTGTGAGCCAATCTGTTGTTTAGCTAAAAGGTGACCTCAAGGTCTGGTTTTGGTTCAAGGTTTAAAGAATATTTCAGGGCAATAGTCTTGGATAATCCTCCAATCTCAACCAGTCCAGTGTGTCTGAATTTTTCAAAGAGTTTAAAGCTCTGTTCCATGTTTTTCTTCCTTTTTATCAGGATCCATGTATTGTGGACCTGATCAGAATGGTAGGTGGGGGTAGCTGGACATCATCTAGTTCTTCTGATCTCATGGTAGATGAGACCATGGCTTGTGTAGACTCTTAGTCCTATAGATTAGTTTCTCCTTTGAGTCTTTGGTTTCTTTCTTTCTCTTTTGTTCCAGATGAGTAGAGACCAATAGTTATATCTTAGATGGCTGTTTGCAAGCTTTAAAGACTCCATACACTACTCACCAAACTAGGATGTAGAACATAAACTTTATGAATTATATTATGCCAATTGACCAAGTTGTCCCACAAGACTATGGTCCTAAGCCTTCAAACTCAGAAAACCAATCTCATGAAGTATTTGATTATGTCTAAGAAGTATCTATAACTGTGCTCCCATTGTAGTTTATTATATATATGAATATATATGCATGCACACACATACATGCATATACATATGCACGTTGTTGTTAGATGCTGTTGAGTTGGTTCTGACACTTACTGACCCTAGGTACAGCAGAACGAAATACTGCCCTGTCCTGTGCCATTGTCACAATCGTTGCTATGCTTAAACCCACTGTTGAAGCCGTTGTATCAACCGATCTTGTAGAGGGTCTTCCTTTTTTTCACTGACCCTCTACTTTACCAAGCATGATTTCCTTTTCTAGTGGCTGGTCCCTCCTGATAACATGTCCAAAGTACATGAGATGAAGTCTCACCATCCTCACTTCTAAGGAGCATTCTGGCTGTACTTTTTTCAAGACAAGACTTGTTCATTCTTCTGGCAGTCATTGGTATATACAATATTCTTTGCCAACATTCTTCACCAATACCATAATTCAAAGCCATCAACTCTTCTTCAGTCTTCCTTATTCATTGTCCAGCTTTCACATGCGTATGAGGTGATTGAAAGTATTATTGCTTGGGTCTGGTGAACCTTAGTCCTCAAAGTGACATCTTTACTTTTTACACTTTAAAGAGATCTTTTGCAGCAGATTTGCCCAATGCAATACGTCATTTGATTTCTTGACTGCTGCTTTCATGGGCATTGATTGTGGCTCCAAGTAAAATGAAATTCTTGATAACGTCAATCTTTTTTTCCATTTATCATGATGTTGCTTATTGGTCCAGTTGTGAGGAGTTTTATTTTCTTTATGTTGTGGTGTAATCCATACTGAAGGCTGTGGTCTTTGATCTTCATCAGTAAGTGCTTCTGTATACACAAACATTTATACCCACTTGTATATACCTACAGACATATATGCCTATACACATAGATACATACCTGCACATATATTTTTTTGGTTGTTGTTGCAAAATTATATATGCCATAGCAATTACCAAAAGGTCCTTTTTTCTCATTTACAACCTAGTGACATTGTTTACCTCGGTCAAAGCTGTGCAGATTTTGCCCTCGTTTGATGTTACCTTTCCCGCCATCCAAATATAAGTGTCTACTATCTAGAGAGTAGGAGCCATGGTGGTGCAGTGGTTAAAGCACTCAGCTGCTAACCAAATGATTGGCAGTTCGAACCCATGAACCGCTCTGTGGGAGAAAAATGTGGCAATCTGCTTCCATAAAGACTTATAGCCTTAGGAACCGTATGGGATAGTTCTACTCTGTTCTGTAGGGTCGCTTTATGAGTCAGAATCAACTTGATGGCAGTGAGTTTTTGCATTCTAGAGAATGAATCCCCTCTCCTCCCTTTCCCAATCCCTGGTAACCACAAATGAACCTAAGTTTCTTATATTCACCTATTCATATCATTTCATGAAAGTGGGAACATGCAATATTTTTTTTTTGTGATTTGCTTATTTTTCTCAAAATAATATCTTCCAGGTTCATCCACAGTGTAAAATGTTTTGGGAACTCATTTTTCTTTATCGCTGAGTAGTTTTCCATAGTATGTATGCACCACATTTTACTTATCCATCTGTTGATGTACATTTACGTTGTTTCCATCTTTTTGCTATTGTGAATAGTGCTGCAATGAGCATAGGTGTTCACCTGCAGTTTTGATTGGAAGAGGATCAAAAGAGAGGGCTGGAAAGAAAAAAGTTCATGCAAATTTAAGAGAAGATTCATTTTCTGTAGCAATAGTAACAAGTACCACAGAACTGGTTTTAAACCTATTCAATCAATCAAAAATAACTTGTCTCTGGAACCATTCCCAAAGCCAACTCTTCAGACAGGGATTGGACTGGACTATGGGATAGAAAATGGTACTGGTGAGGAGTGAGCTTCTTGGCTTAAGTGGACACATGAGCCTATGTGGACAGCTCCCGTCTAGAGGGAAGACGAGAAGGCAGAGGGGGAGAGAAGCTGGCTGAATGGACATGGGGAATACAGGGTGGAGAGAAGGAGTGTGCTGTTTCATTAGGGGGAGAGCAACTAGGAGTACATGACAAGGTGTATACAAATTTTTGTATGAGAGACTGACTTGATTTGTAGACTTTCACTTAAAGCACAATAATATATATATATAAAGAGAGAGACAAGCATAAAGACCTCCTTCAGCTCTCCACCCACCCCCTTCCTCCTGCTTGAGATGTTGTTGTGTAAAGAAGTGATGCCTGGAGCAACCACAGCTATACTGGGAGCCTGAGGCAGGAAAGAAGGCAGAGCAGAGGGAATCAAATAGCCTAGTCTCCAATGACTTCACCGAGCTGCTGAGCACACCTAGAATCCCCTACCTCTGGACTCCTAATTAATTAAATGGCTTTTTCACTTAAAAAAAAGAATAACTTGTCTCAGTAAGCAGCTCGCTTTTTAGTTTTTTGGGTAGCACCCAGACCTGAAGAAGTTATTAGCCTTGGCTTATTCAGCGTGCCAGTCATTTGCTCGTTTGACTTCAAACCCACTCCTCATCCTTTCCCTGCTCTGCTCAATATCACAGTAGAATGACTCCTACAGATTAAGTTGTCTAGGTTCTTATGTCAGCTGACTTCCAGCTCAGTTCCACTAACGAGAATCTGTGGTGAAAGATGGGAGGCAGAAAGTTGGCTTTGGCAATTAGCTGTGTCTCCCTTTATTGCTCCAGTCCCTTTGCATATACCTGCCTTCTTGGTGGTGGAGGCACTATGCTATTGATATCTAGATTATCTTACAATCCTCTGTTTGGATTCTCAGCTTTCACATCACCCATATTAGATCCTTTTTGTTTGAAAAACCTAGAGTACTTTCTGATTTCCTGGATCCTGATTGATGTAATCAGCAAGAAAAGGTGGTAAAAATTGTAACAGGTAGTCAAGAGACTTGAGATTTAGTCCCAGATCTGCCTGTAAATCTTGTGACTTTGAAACAATCAAAGGTTGGTACCTTAGTTTTCTAAATCTATATTATGGAATTGCTGATCTTTAAGGGTCCCCCATTGCATCTCTGTGCAGTTAGAAGCTTCTATAACGCTCAGCTTGGTTGAGCATTTGCAAGAGTTAGAACCGGTCCCTCTTCCTGTGTAACAGCATTCAGAAACTGTTTCAAAGGCCCTGAAAGCATCTAAAAATATAGCCGTTCCCCTAACCAGATGAAACATACAAAAATATCCTTTTCTGTAAACAGGTGAACTACATAATTTGTGGGCTCAGTGAAAAATGAAAATTATGGGCCCCTTGTTCAAAAGTGGGGTCTCTGGTGTGGTACAAATGGTTAAACTCTCAGCTGCTAACTGAAAGTTTAGAAGTTCAAGTTTACCCAGAAGCGCTTCAAAAGAAAGACCTGGTGATTTACTTTTGAAAAATCAGACATTGAAAATCCCATGGAGCACTGTTCTACTCTGACACACTTGAGATCAACATGAGTTGCAATTGACTAAATGGCAATTGGTGGTGGTCGTTCAAAAGCAGAAAAAAGGGGCTGTCAAAAGCATTTATAAAATTTTTTCGTTAAAAATATTTTATAACTTATAAAATGCAATAGGGATAATAGCAATACATGAGTAACAATGTAACTTGCAAAGTACAAAATTTTTTCAGTGTCTTAATTTTATATAATATAGCAAATTATTTATTTTTCAAGTTATAATGAACCACACACTTATGACCAACCTTTTTTTTTAAAATCTTTCTTTTACTGTACTTTAGATGAAGATTTACAGAACAAACTAGCTTCTCATTAAACAATTAGTACACATATTGTTTTGTGACATTGGTAACCAACCCCACAACATGTCAACATTCTCTCCTTCTCGACCTTCGGTTCCCTATTACCATACCAGCTTTCCTGTGCCCTCCTGCCTTCTAGTCCTTGCCCCTGGGCTGCTGTAACCCTTAAGTCTCATTTTGTTTTATGGGCTTGTCTAATCTTTGGCTGAAGGGTGAACCTCAGGAGTGACTTTGTCACTGAGCTAAAAGGGTATCTGAGGGCATACTCTTGGGGTTTCCCCAGTCTCTGTCAGGTCAGTAAGTCTGGTCTTTTTTTTTTTTTTTTTTATAATTGTACTTTGGATGAAGGTTTGCAGAACAAACTAGCTTCTCATTAAACAGTTAATACACATATTGTTTTATGACATTGGTTAACAACCTCACGACATGTCAACACACTCCCTTCTCGACCTTGGGTTCCCTGCTACGAGCTTTCCCGTGCCCCCCTGCCTTCTAGTCCTTGACCCTGGGCTGGTGTGCCCCATTAGTCTCCTTTTGTTTTACGGGCCTGTCTAATCTTTGGATGAGGGGTGAACCTTGGAAGTGACTTCGTTACTGAGCTAAAAGGGTGTCCAGGGGCTATACTCTCAGGGTTTCTCCAGTCTCTGTCAGGCCAGTAAGCCTGGTCTTTTTTCTGAGTTAGAATTTTGTTCTACATTTTTCTCCAGCTCTGCCCGGGACCCTTTATTGTGATCCCTGTGAGAGCAGCCAGTGGTGGTAGCTGGGCACCATCTAGTTGTGCTGGACTTAGTCTGGTGGAGGCTGTGATAGTTGTGGTCCATTAGTCCTTTGGACTAATCTTTCCCTTGTATCTTTAGTTTTCTTCATTCTCCCTTGCTCCCAATGGGGTGAGACCAGTGGAATATCTTAGATGGCCACTCACAGGCTTTTAAGGCCCTGGACATTACTCAGCAAAGTAGAATGTAGAACATTTTCTTTATAAACTATGCCAATTGAGCTAGATTTTCCCTGAGACCATGGTCCCCACAGCTCAGCCCAGCAATTTGGTCCTTCAGGGAGTTTGGATGTGTCTATGGAGCTTCCATGACCTTGCCTGTACAAGTTGTGCTGACTTCCCCAGCATTGTGTACTGTCTTACCCTTCACCAAAGTTACCACTTATCTATTGTCCATTTAGTGTTTTTTCATCCCCATTCCTCCCCCCCTCATCACCATCAAAGATTGTTTCTTTTTGTGTGTAAACCTTTTCATGAATTTTTATGGTAGTGGTCTCATACAATATTTGTCCTTTAGTGTTTGACTTATTTCACTCAGCTTGATGCCCTCCAGATTCATCCATGTTGTGAGATGCTTCGCAGTTTCATTGTTCTTTATCATTGTGTAGTGCTCCATTGTGTGTATGTACCATAGTTTGTTTATCCATTCATCTGCTGATGGGTATCTAGGTTGTTTTCATCTTTCTGCTATTGCGAACAATGCTGCAGTGAACGTAAGTGTACATATGTCTATTCGTGTGACGACTCTTATTTCTCAGGATATATTCCTAGGAGTGGGATTGCTAGATCATATGGTGTTTCTATTTCTAGCTTTCCAAGAAAGCGCCATATCGTTTTCCAATATGGTTGTATCATTTTGCATTCCCACCGGTAGTGCATAAGAGATCCAATTTTTTAATTGGATTATTAGTCTTTTTGTTGTAGAGGTGTTGGATTTTCCCATAGATTTTAGAGATTATACCTTTGTTGGATTTGTAATAGCCCCAAATTTTTCCCAGTCTGTAGGTTC
Source organism: Elephas maximus indicus (assembly GCF_024166365.1). Classification (NCBI taxonomy): domain Eukaryota; kingdom Metazoa; phylum Chordata; class Mammalia; order Proboscidea; family Elephantidae; genus Elephas; species Elephas maximus. Next base: position 76,716,330 of record NC_064820.1, on the reverse strand, counting down.
TCTTTTTACTCTTTTGGTGAAGTCTTTTGATGAGCATGTGTTTAATTTTTAGAAGATCCCAGTTATCTAGCTTATTTCTGAAGTTTGTGTTGTTAGTTATGGTTTGTATCCCATTAATGCTGTGTAGTAGGGCCTCTAGCGTTTGTCCTATTTTTTTCTTCTATGATCTTTACAGTTTTTGGCTTTATATTTAGGTCTTTGATCCATTTTGTTTTAGTTTTTGTGTTTGGTGTAAGGCATGGACCCTGTTTCATTTTTTTACAGTGAACATCCAGTTTTGCCTGCACCATTTGTTAACTAGACTGTATTTTCCCCCATTTGATGGACTTTGGGCCCTTGTCAAAGATCAGGTGACTGTAGGTGGGTGAATTTATATCTGGGTTCTCAATTCTGTTCCATTGGTCAATTGTGTCTCTCTCTGTACCAGTACCCGGCTGTTTTGACTACTGTAGCTGTACAGTAGGTTCTGAGCTCAGGTAGTGTGAGTCCTCGTACTTTATTCTTCTTCAATAGTGCTTTACCTTTCTGGGGCTTCTTCCCTTTCCATATAAGGTTAAAAAAAAACAAAAACAAAACCAGTGCTGTTGATAGAGATTAGTTTTTCCGTCTCTTTAAAGAATGTTGTTGGTATTTGAATTGGGGTTGCATTGTATTTGTAAATTGCTTTGGGTAGAACTGTCATTTTCACAATGTTGAGTTTACCTATCCGTGAGCGTGGTATGTTTTTCCGTTTATATAAATCTGTTTTTGTTTCTTGCAGTAGTGTTTTGCAGTTTTCTTTGTATAGGTCTTTTACATCCCTGATTGGATTTATTCCTCAGTATTTTATTTTTTTAGGGGGTGTTATAAATGGTATTGTTTTCCTGATTTCCTTTTCATTGTTCTCTTTAATAATAATTTAGTAATGTGTTATCTTGTTTGATCGTAAGATTTTTCTGGATTGCTTTTCTGAGAATTTATTTATTAGAGCATCAAAATTTATACATTTAGCAATTTCATTTTCTATTGATACAATTGAAAGTGACATTAGTTGTTCTTGGAAAAGATAAGATTGCAAGTAATTTTTGATTATTCTTAAGTTTGACAAGAGTCTTTCTGCAAATGCACCTGTTATTGGAGCTGTTAATAGTATCTTATATGCTGTGACAACATTGGGATAAATTTCTAATAAAGTATTTTGAAATGAAAATTTTAGTACGTGTAGAGAGAGCTGATGATAGTCATGGAATAATTTTTCTAAAAATATTTCATTCCTCATACAATTCAAGTTTGTGTAAGTCTGAATTTAATTTTAAATGTATACAATGGCATTTTAATTCCTCTGACATTTCCTACAACTTGTGGAAGTTGTAGAAGAAAATGGATTGGCTTCATGATTAGTATGTAATTCAAAATGCTAGTTTATGCATTCTTTCACTACAAAAAATTTAATTTTAAACTTGTCTTTCTTGTTACTAATCTGAAGCTTCATATGAAATAGTGTACTTTTCTGTCAAATGCCACGATCTTTAAATTTAACTTCTATTTCTAAGCCTATGGATATTGCTTTGCAATGTTGAAGCAGTTTTCAAAACCTGAGATTCTAAACTCTAAAGAATTCTATTAACTCCTGATATGCTTTATTGCAATGTCCATGTATAATAATTTACTGTGTGTGTTCCATCAGTTCCTGCTCCAGAGAGTTAATATTTGTGCAAATGGCACAGGCCACAGGCTCTAGGGACTGATGGGCAAGCCAGCCTCCCACTGTGAGTCCCACTGCTGCCCACATGCAGAGCTTCTTTCTCCCATGACTCAAGCCATTGCCAATGTTGCTGCTATTTTTGCTGTGACTATCACCATCACAGCTGTCAATGTGGACCCAGGCCCTGATTCAGCAGCCTTGGGACCCTGTAGGACCTTCGACTGTCCCAAGGCATGCATGTGTACACCAGCCTGCCAGGTGCTGTCTGCTGTGCCCATGGGCCTGAGTCTGTGTATGTGGGTGCTGCCACTAAGCCTACCTCTGCTGCACATTTGTGTGCTCCATCGTCCTGCTGGGCTTCATTTACAAAATGTAGATTCAGAGATAGATTTATTAAGAATTTCAAGGTGGCGGTAGGAGGGCATTAAACCAAGTGCTGGGGCCTGAGAGCAGGGCTCTGTGCACCCCCGTCCTGTGCACAGGTTGCACACCCACTAAGCTGGCCCTGTCTATGAATTCTCTCTAGTGGTACAATTAATAGTTAAAGTTTAGGTTTATATTTGAGTTATTTCCTTTTATTCCATATATGTTCTTGCTTCTCTCTGCACCTATTAGCTTTCCCTAAGCTCCTCTTAGATTTCCTTGAGAAGAAGCTGATTTTAGTGAAACTATAATACTGCTATTTTGCCAAAATGTGCCATCTACTGACTCTTACAGATTTACCTCTCCATCATGTCCCAACTACTCTACTCAATACTAATATTTTTAGTAACGCTACCATTCAATCTTCCTTTCCCTGAATCTTTAGTTGTCCTTTTTCTAAATCGAGTTTTGTAGAGTGAGTCTTATAAGTCCCAAAGCTAAGAATTATAAACAGATAAAACCTCAAATCGAAATTTCTATTCAGGCTGAGCTCAGAAAAAAAGCCCTGGTTAGGCTAATACACTCCTTTTATGTGCCTGAGGCCTTAGAGATGAGAAGAATTCTAGAAAAGAGGATCTAGGGATGTTAATCTTCTTTACAAAATTATGTAAGAGGATTTTTGCAGCCTCAAATGTGAGGGACCATGGTAGCCGAGACTGCTGGCGCCAGCAAATCTAAAATCAAGGGACATAGACACAGAGAAAAAATCTTAGCAGTGGCAGGGAACTCGTGGCAACGAGCTTGATTATTTCCAAGATGTACCAGCTGACATAATTGGTATTATAGGTGACTGAGAATCTTCCAGAAGTGGTGTCACACAAAGATTGGTTTGTTGGGAGCAAACCTATTCAAAGGTGCATTTTTGGATAGAAAGTAGAAACAAGTGACTTAGTGTACTTCCTGTAGGTTGTTGTTTTTAGGTGCGGTCCACTGGGTTCTGACTCATAGAGATCCTATGTACAATGGAATGAAAAAAAGCCTGTTCTTGCACCATCCTCACAATTGTTGTTATGCTTGAGCCCATTGTTGCAGCCATTGTGTCAGTCCATCTTGTTTAGGGTCTTCCTCTTTTTCACTGACCCTGTACTTTACCACTGGAAACCCTGGTAGCATAGTGGTTAAGTACTACATCTGCTAACCAAGAGGCCAACAGTTCGAATCTGCCAGGCGCTCCTTAGAAACTCTATGGGGCAGTTCTACTCTGTCCTATAGGGTTGCTATGAGTTGGAATCCACTCTACGGCAGTGGTTTTTTTTTGGTTTGGTACGTTACCAAGCATGATGCCCTTCTCCAGGGACTGATCCCTCCCGATAGCTTGTCCAAAGTATGTGAGAAGTAGTCTCGACATCCTTGCTTCTAAGGAGCATTCTGGTTGTACTTCTTCCAAGACAGATTTGTTCGTTCTTTTGGCAGTCCATGGTATATTCACTAACACCACAATTCAAAGGTGTCAGTTCTTCTTTGGTCTTCGTTATTCATAATCCAGCTTCCACATGCATATGAGGCAATTGAAAACACCATGGCTTGGGTCAGGCACACCTTAGTCTTCAAAGTGACATCTTTGCTTTTCAACACTTTAAAGAGGTCTTTTGCAGCAGATTTGCCCAGTGCAGTGCATCTAGGTTATGGTGTCCTTTATCTCAAAATACCTGACTACCTTGAAGAAACTGTAGTTTACTTATACACATGCGTGTTAGCTCTAGTACTTTTTAAGAATTCTACGTGATTCATACAATGCTGATATCTGTAGGTGCAAAATATGTTGTAGTATTTTTTTTTTTTTGCAATGATATACTTTTAAAACTTTATATTATGGAAAATTTTACATATGTTAAAGTCAAGAATATAGTTTAATGAACCTCTCCTTGCGTATTCATTACCCAGCTTTAAAAATTTCATGAATGATAGTTTTATCTGTTCCTCCACCCATCTTCCCTCTCTCCTAGATTATTTTGAAACAAATCCCACACATCATATTTTATCTGAAAATATTTCAATATGTATCTTTAAGAGATTAGGTACCATTATCTCACCTAAAAGTCTAACAATAATTCTTAGTATAAAATAGTTACTAATTTTCCTAGTTATCTCATAAAATTTTTAGAGTTTATTTGAATCATGATCAAAACAAGGTCCTCACACTATTGTTAGTTGGTAAGCTTCTTAAATTTCATTTAGTATATAGTTTGATCCCTTTTTTTCCTTTGCAACTCATTTGTTGGGGAAACTAGATCTTTTTGTCTGGTAGAGTTATCCATGGTCTAGAATTTGCTACTTGCATCCCTATGTTATCATTTAACATGTTCTGCTGAGCCCTGTATTTTTGTAACCTGGTATTTAAATATAGAGGCTTGATAGATTGATGTTTGATTATTTGGCATGTGGCTTCTCATAGGTGGTCTTGAATACTTCTATTTGGACTCAATATTGTCCCTTTTCGCTAATGTTGGCAGCCATTGATAATCTTTCCCCAGATCCATTATTTCATGAGTTGTTGTTAGGTGCCATCAAGTCAGTCCTGACTCACAGCAACCCTATGTACCACATTCCATGAGGGTTTTACAAAATGGTTATACTTAAATTACATCTTTCCTCTCTTATTTATTACTGGGTTTTTTCTATAAAGGGAAACTTGTCCTCATAAAAATTATTACTGTAGTCTGAGATAAGTATGCATAAAAAAGATAAGACATATACTTCTTTTCCTTTATTTTCCAGTTTATAAAATAATGAATTACCTCTCCAGCATCCTCCACATGTGACCAATGAGGTTTTTTTAAGTATCATTATGAATTCATCGATTTAATTTATCTGATATGTTTTTGTCATTATTGCTCAAACTGTCTCATCTTTGACCAGTGGGAGAGTTTTTAAGTTGGCTCTTGAGTCCTTTTGACAAGATCCCATTAGTCTTTTATAGCTTACTTGCTTTCTGGCATGAGGGGATACTCCAGCTTCATCTTCAACGTTTTCTGCCCCAGACCTTGAATTTCTCCCAGGAGTTTTTTTTTTTTTTTTAACCAAAAGTAGTATTTTAGAACTGCTATCAGGTTTCTAGGCTTTTTCAGTGAACAGAGCTAGGAAAAAAAGAAAGAAAGAATTCATACTGATACTTCCAATTCAAAGTTAAGATTGCAGGGTTTTTATTTAACATTACCAATCTTACATCATCTGTATCTTCTTTCTCCCATGCTGAAATTGGTAGGTTCCCAAGGACACCAACATAATTACTCATTTGCTTTACCCCACAGCACATACCCAACAGTCTCAAAATAACAATGTCAATTATACCAACAATATGTTTAGTAAAACCATTTACAATTATTTAGTTATTTTTTATCTTCTAACTAGCGTTGTAAAATCAAGTTTCTGTGTTGTGAAGTCACTTGAAATAATTTGTGTGATTAATTTTTAAATTTTGTTCTATTGGAATTGAAATTAAAATTTATTTTGTTTTAAAATTACATAAAATATTTACATGGCTTTGAGCTCAAATATAAAAAATATATTTAGAGTAGTATAACTTTTGTCTTTATCTTCACTCTAGTCTCTCCCTCTTCCATATTTTTAAAACTTTATTTTTTTGGTTTATGATTCCATTATTTTTGTTTATTTCTAATTATTATAGTATTTTTAAAGTTATATTATATATAATTGGTCAGAGTCATTAGCAAACTATTTAAGTAGTTGTGACAGCCTGAAGTTTAGAGTCTGGGGCAGGGGTGGAGAGGGAGAAGGGTTGGAGGTAGGTCCATTCCTGGGCTTCTGATAGTCATAGAAACAGTGGTTTTGGCTGAGAGCTTTAAAAAAGTCTGCTGTTTCTTGCTTGAAAAAAACAAAACAAAAACAAGGGAAAATGTTTTAAATATCTGATAGAATATTGGGAAAACTAGGATGACAGTAAGAAGCAAGGCAGAGTAAAGATTCCTTTATTCAACGTTTATTGAAGACCTATTGTTTGCCAGATATTGAGAATTGCCGAAATGGTGATGGGGCAAGACCAGCCAAATTTCAGGGAAGGTCCAATTTGTTCATCAGGCTACATATTCGATTGTGATTACTTGGGTTCTCTGATATTATTCATATAGTAATAATACTGAGGAAGGCTCAGTGTATTTGAAGAAAAACACTTGTATGTAGCTCCATCTTAATTCAACACGATTCAGCTAAAATAGCACAACTACCCTATTCAAAACACTCTGTTAGGTGCTGTGGAGGTCCAGAGGTGCAAAAGATCTGGCGCTGCCCTTTAGGACTTTCAAAGTCAGTGAAGAGGAGGCGGAAGGATGTCTCCTAAAATGTAATTGTGGCAATTAAGTACTATTATAGAAGTAAAGCCAAAGGGTGAAGGAAACCCTGGACAGAAAAAGATTATTTTGAGTAGGGGATATCAGGGAATGATTCAGTCCAGTTCTGAAGTTCTGTAGTTTCATGTTTCAGTAAACATAAAACATGACTCATTCATTCATGTTTGTTCCCATATGAATCATTTTTTAAAACAAGGACTTGGGTCAAAACAACTCAACCTGATCAGAAACTCTGGATGATTTGGCATAACCAAACATTATGGTCTAAATGGAACATTTTTAAACAATGAGAACATATTTTCTCTCATAGAGTTATATATTACCTAGATTGAGTTAATTTTTTTTAAAAAACAAGGCCTAGTTTTAAAGCAAGTGCTGCAAAAAAAGGCAATAAGAGCTCTTTTTATAGACGCTATTTCACAAAAATCTCAGTTGCTCTTTTTACAGTCATGAAAGTAGAAATGTCAGGTGAAACAGGGAAAGATTGTTCTCAATTGTTCTAAATGGATATAAAGCACGATCCGTTGTGCTGCTTTTACTTTTGCTAAGTGATTTGTCCGGTTTTGGAGGGGACAGATAGTTGATGGATACTGTGGTAAAGAAAGAAAAAAATTACTGCATTTCATCAAACTTATGATGTCATTAACTGTAAGCTGTATCATTATTTTATGCACATTAAGAAAAAAGCTGTCAATTAAATTGTGGTACAATATAAGATTCACCTCAATTCCAGAGATGTTAAAATGTAAAATAAATATGCATTTTAGGATACATTGATGACCTATGGTATTCATTGCATGTCTGCTATATGCCAGACTCTGTTCCTGATCCTTGAAAAACATTATTTCAATTCTTATAAAAACCCACTGAGATGAATCTCTCTATCCCACCTTACAGATTAGGAAAAAGAAGCACAGTGAAGCTAAAATAATTGGTTTAGGATTACAGAGCCAGTACGTGGAATAAGATACCCATACCTTCCTTTTCTCAAACTTCCATTCTTAATCTGTGACTCTCCAGTCAAGCTGTATCTTGATAAATTATGACATTCTTGGGTATTTCCTGCAAGAGACCTATTTATAGCATTGGCACTTTTCATTTGTAGCAAACCCTTATGGAGCCTCCATGGTGAGGCAAATCCTCATCCTCTTCTGACTCAGATGGGCTTGGCCATGAGGCATGTTGGGACTTTATCAGCCTAGGGAGGGGGTAAAGAAAGAGCAAGGTAGCCCTGGGCCCAATAGGATTAGCTGTTGGCCAACATGCAATATCCAAAGGACCAAAGCAAATAATTCTGACATAACATAGTCAGGAATCCTTGCCCAAAAGAATCTCCCTGATGGATGGATCAGCATAGCAGAAGTTTCCAGCTAGTGGCAATATTCAAAGTCTGACCAAGGTCTGTGTATGGGTTGAAGATGGCCTATCTGCTTGTCTTGGAATCTAACAGCTTCAGTGACCTGGGGGAAGTCTGTGGGCTGAGGTCAGGACAGTCCTCTAACTGTAGCAGGGAAATGAGTACTTAGGAGAGCCTAACACAACCCTACTTAGAAAACCTGGACAGCATGGTGGAAGCAGGAGGGAGCTATAGTTCAGTAGGTCTGCTTGAGAGAAGATCTATCAGATACTAGAGCTACAACTGTACCTGGACTCCATGTGCCAGCTGTCCAGCAGGTGTAGGGTGGGCCCAGGGGCTGAGTATTCAATAAACAATGTAAGCATGGGCTTAATTGTGCTTACTTACTGTAGTGAACAATTTCATATGAGTTTCACCACATCTTTGATCATGGCCCTGCTCACTACTGATGGCCAAGGTCCAGCCTCCTCTGAAAGGTCTCAGGGACTGTGGCTGAACTGGCAGGGCTGGGAAAGGAAGGCCCTCACATTCCTCACTTAGATGGAGAACCAGGTGAGGCTGAACCTGCAGTGAGATGCAGGGGTGGGCAAGCCTGTTCTTACTGGTTCTCTGCTAAGGTTTTTGATTGCTACTTCCAGTCAAGTGTTGATTGTGGATCCAATTAAAATGAACTCCTTGACAACTTCAATCTTTTCTCCATTTATCATGATGTTGCTTATTGGTCCAGTTGTGAGGATTCTTGTTTTCTTTATATTGAGGTGTAACCAATACTGAAGGCTGTGGTCCTTGATCTTCATCAGTAAGTGCTTCAAATCCTCTTCACTTTCAGCAAGAAAGGTTGTGTCATCTGCGTATCACAGGTTGTTAATGAGTCTTCCTCCAGTCCTGATGTCTAATTCTTCTTCATACAGTCCAGCTTCTTGGATTATTTGCTCAGCATACAAATTGAATAAATATGGCAAAAGGATGCAACCCTGACACACACCTTTCCTGGTCTTAAACCACACAGTATCCCTTTGTTCTCTTCTGACGGCTGCCTCTTTTTCTATGTGCAGATTTCTCATGACCACAATTAAGTGTTCTGGAATTCCTATTCTTCACAATATTATCCACAATTGGTTATGATTCACACAGTTGAATACCTTGCATAGTCATAAAACACAGATAAACATCTTTCTGGTATTCTTTTAGCCAAATCCATCTGTATCAGGAATGTTCCTCAACCCAGGTCCTCTTCTGAATCTGGCTTGAATTTCTGGCAGTTCCCTGTCAATGTACTGATGCAATCTTTTTTGAATGATCTTCAGCAAAATTTTACTTGCAAGTAATATTAATGATATTGTTTGAGAATTTCAGCATCACATTCCATTGGATGGAATGAGCACAGATACGGACCTCTTCCAGTCAGTTGGCCAGGCAGCTGTCTTCCAAATTTCTTAGCATAGATGAGTGAGCACCTCCAGTGCTGCATCTGTTTTTTGAGACATTGCAATTTGTATTCTGTCAGTTCCTGGAGCCTTGAATTTTGCCAGTGCCTTCAGTGCAGCTCGCACCTCTTCCTTCAGTACCATCGGTTCCTGATTGTATGCTACCACCTGAAATGGTTGAATGTCGACCAACTTTTTTTGGTATAGTGACTCTGTGTATTCCTTCCATCTTCTTTTGATACTTCCTACATCTTTGAATATTTTGCCCATAGAATCCTTCAGTATTGCAACTTGAGGCTTGAATTTTTTCTTCACTTCTTTCAGCTTGAGAAATACAAAGCGTTTCCTTCCCTTTTGGTTTTCTAACTCCAGGTCTTTGCACATTTCATTATAATACTTTACTTTGTCTTCTCAAGCTGCCCTTTGAAATCTTCTGTTCAGCTCTTTTACATCCTCATCTGTCTGCTTTAGCTACTCTACCTTCAAGAGCAAGTTCGCAAGTTTCAGAGTCTCTTCTGACAACCATTTTGGTCTTTTCTTTCTTTTTTTTTTTTTTAATAATTTTTATTGTGCTTTAAGTGAAAGTTTACAAATCAAGTCAGTCTGTCACATATAAGCTTGTGTGCACCTTACTCCATACTCCCACTTACTCTCCCCCTAATCAGTCAACCCGCTCCCTCCTTCCAGTCTTTCCTTTCATGACCCTTTTGCCAGTTTCTAACCCTCTCTACCCTCCCATCTCCCCTCCAGACAGGAGACGCCAACACAGTCTCAAGTGCCCACCTGATACAAGTAGCTAACTCTTCATCAGCATCTCTCTCCAACCCATTATCCAGTCCCTTCCATGTCTGATGACTTGTCTTCAGGAATGGTTCCTGTCCTGGGCCAAGAGAAGGTTTGGGGACCATGACCACCGGGATTCTTTTAGTCTCAGTCAGACCATTAAGTCTGGTCTTTTTATGAGAATTCTGTTCTCCTGCTCCCTCAGGGGTTCTCTGTTGTGTTCCCTGTCAGGACAGTCATCAGTTGTGGCCAGGCACCATCTAGTTCTTCTGGTCTCAGGATGATGTAAGCCTCTAGTTCATGTGGCCCTTTCTGTCTCTTGGGCTCATAGTTGTTGTGTGACCTTGGTGTTCTTCATTCTCCTTTGATCCAGGTGGGTTGAGACCGATTGATGCATCTTACATGGCCGCTTGTTAGCATGTAAGACCCCAGACTCCACACTTCAAAGTGGGATGCAGAATGTTTTCATAATAGAATTATTTTGTCAATAGACTTAGAAGTCCCCTTAAGGCATAGTCCCCAAACCCCCGCCCTTGCTCTGCTGACCTTTGAAGCATTCATTTTATCCCAGAAACTTCTTTGCTTTTGGTCCAGTCCATTTGAGCTGACCTTCCATGTATTGAGTATTGTCCTTCCCTTCACCTAAAGTAGTTCTTATCTACTAACTAATAAGTAAATAACTCTCTCCCACCCTCCCTCCCTCCCCGCCTCGTAACCACAAAAGTATGTGTTCTTCTCAGTTTGTACTATTTCTCAAGATTTTATAATAGTGGTCTTATACAATATTTGTCCTTTTGTCTCTGACTCATTTCGCTCAGCATAATGCCTTCCAGGTTCCTCCATGTTATGAAATGTTTCATAGATTCGTCACTGTTCTTTATCGATGCGTGGTATTCCATTGTGTGAATATACCATAATTTATTTAACCATTCATCTATTGATGGACACCTTGGTTGCTTCCAGCTTTTTGCTATTGTAAACAGTGCTGCAATAAACATGGGTGTGCATGTATCTGTTCGTGTAAAGGCTCTTATTTCTCTAGAGTATATTTCGAGAAGTGGGATTTCTGGGTTGTATGGTAGTTCTATTTCTAACTGTTTAAGGAAACGCCAGATGGATTTACAAAGTGGTTGCACCATTTTACATTCCCACCAGCAGTGTACAAGAGTTCCAAACTCTCCGCAGCCTCTCCAACATGTATTATTTTGTGTTTTTTGGATTAATGCCAGCCTTGTTGGAGTGAGGTGGAATCTCATCATAGTTTTAATTTTCATTTCTCTAATGGCTAATGATCGAGAACATTTTCTCATGTATCTGTTAGCTGCCTGAATATCTTCTTTAGTGAAGTGCGTGTTCATATCCTTTGCCCACTTTTTGATTGGGTTGTTTGTCTTTTCGTGGTTGAGTTTTAACAGAATCATATAGGTTTTAGAGATCAGGTGCTGGTCGGAGTTGTCATAGCTGAAAATTTTTTCCCAATCTGTAGGTGGTCTTTTTACTCTTTTGGTGAAGTCTTTTTTTTTTTTTTTTAGATAAGCATAGGTGTTTGATTTTTAGGAGCTCCCAGTTATCTGGTTTCTCTTCGTCATTTCTGGTAATGTTTTGTATTCCGTTTATGCCTTGTATTAGGGCTCCTAACGTTGTCCCTATTTTTTCTTCCATGATCTCCACTTGGAGTTAGTTTTTGTGCATGGTGTGAGGTATGGGTCCTGTTTCATTTTTTTGCAAATGGATATCCAGTTATGCTAGCACCATTTGTTAAAAAGACTATCTTTTCCCCAATTAACTGACATTGGGCCTTTGTCAAATATCAGCTGCTCATATGTGGATGGATTTATGTCTGAGTTCTCAATTCTGTTCCATTGGTCTATGTGTCTGTTGTTGTACCAGTACCAGGCTGTTTTGACTACTGTGGCTGTATAATAGGTTCTAAAATCAGGTAGAGTGAGGCCTCCCACTTTGTTCTTCTTTTTCAGTAATGCTTTAATTATCTGGGGCTTCTTTCCCTTCCATATGAAGTTGGTGATTTGTTTCTCCATCATATTAAAAAATGTCATTGGAATTTGGATCAGAAGTGCATTGTATGTATAGATGGCTTTTGGTAGAATAGACATTTTTACTATGTTAAGTCTTCCTATCCATGAGCAACGTGTGTTTTTCCACTTATGTAGATCCTTTTTAGTTTCTTGTACTAGTACTTTGTAGTATTCTTTATACAGGTCTTTTACATCTTTGGTAAGATTTATTCCTAAGTATTTTATCTTCTTGGGGGCTACTGTGAATGGTATGGATTTGGTGATTTCCTCTTCGGTGTTCTTTTTGTTGATGTAGAGGAATCCAAGTGATTTTTGTATGCTTATTTTATAGCCTGAGACTCTGCCAAACTCGTTTATTAGTTTCAGTAGTTTTCTGGAGGATTCCTTAGGGTTTTCTATGTATAAGATCATGTCATCTGCAAATAGAGATAATTTTACTTCTTCCTTGCCAGTCCGAATGATCTTTATTTTTTTGTCTAGCCTAATTGCTCTGGCTAGGACCTCTAGCACAATGTCGAATAAGAGCGGTGATAAAGGGCATCCTTGTCTGGTTCCCGTTCTCAAGGGAAACGCTTTCAGGCTCTCTCCATTTAGAATGATGTTGGCTGTTGGCTTTGTATAAAAAAAAATAGATGCCCTTTATTATGTTGAGGAATTTTCCTTCAATTCCTATTTTGCTGAGAGTTTTTATCATGAATGGGTGTTGGACTTTGTCAAATGCCTTTTCCGCATCATTTGATAAGATCATGTGGTTTTTGTCTTTTGTTTTATTTATATGGTGGATTACATTAATGGTTTTTCTAATATTAAACCGGCCTTGCTTTTCTAATATTAAACCAGCCTTGCATACCTGGTATAAATCTCACTTGATCGTGGTGGATTATTGTTTTGATATGTTGTTGAATTCTATTGGCTGGAATTTTGTTGAGGATTTTTGCATCTATGTTCATGAGGGATATAGGTCTGTAATTTTCATTTTTTGTGGTGTCTTTACCTGGTTTTGGTATCAGGGAGATGGTGGCTTCATAGAATGAGTTTGGTAGTATTCCATCATTTTCTATGGAATGATGGAATACCTTTAGTAGTAGTGGTGTTAACTCTTCTCTGAATGTTTGGTAGAACTCTGCAGTGAAGCCGTCCGGGCCAGGGCTTTTCTTTGTTGGGAGTTTTTTGATTACCTTTTCAATCTCTTTTTTTGTTATGGGTCTATTTAGTTGTTCTACTTCTGATTGTGTTAGTTTAGGTAGGTAGTGTTTTTCTAGGAATTCATCCATTTCTTCTAGGTTTGCAAATTTGTTAGAGTACAATTTTTCATAATAATCTGAGATGATCCTTTTAATTTCAGTTGGGTCTGTTGTGATGTGGTCCATCTCATCTCTTATTCGGGTTATTTGTTTCCTTTCCTGTATTTCTTTAGTCAGTCTGGCCAATGGTTTATCAATTGTGTTGATTTTTTCAAAGAACCAGCTTTTGGCTTTGTTAATTCTTTCAATTGTTTTTCTGTTCTCTAATTCATTTAGTTCAGCTCTAATTTTTATTATTTGTTTTCTTCTGGTGCCTGATAGATTCTTTTGTTGCTCGTTTTCTATTTGTTCAAGTTGTAGGGACAGTTCTCTGATTTTGGTTCTTCCTTCTTTATATATGTGTGCATTTATCTCTATAAATTGACCTCTGAGCACTGCTTTTGCTGTGTCCCAGAGGTTTTGATAGGAAGTGTTTTCATTCTCGTTGCATTCTATGAATTTCTTTATTCCCTCCTTAATGTCTTCTATAACCCAGTCTTTTTTCAGCAGGGTATTGTTCAGTTTCCAAGTATTTGATTTCTTTTCCCTGATTTTTCTCTTATTGATTTCCACTTTTATGGCCTTGTGGTCTGAGAAGATGCTTTGTAATATTTGTATGTTTTGGATTCTGCAAAGGTTTGTTTTATGACCTAATATGTGGTCTATTCTAGAGAACGTTCCATGTGCGCTAGAAAAAAAAGTATACTTTGCAGCTGTTGGGGGGAGTGTTCTGTGTAAGTCTATGAGGTCAAGTTGGTTGATTGTAGGTAGCAATTAGGTCTTCCGTGTCTTTATTGAGTTTCTTACTGGAAGTCTTGTCCTTCTCCGAAAGTGGTGTGTTGAAGTCTCCTACTGTAATTGTGGAGGTGTCTATCTCACTTTTCAGTTCTGTTAAAGTTTGTTTTTTGTATCTTGCAGCCCTGTCATTGGGTGCATAAATATTTAATATGGTTATATCTTCCTGGTAAATTGTCCCTTTAATCATTGTGTAGTGTCCTTCTTTATCCTTTGTGGTGGATTTAACCTTAAATTCTATTTTGTCAGAAATTAATATTGCTAATCCTGCTCTTTTTTGCTTGTTGTTTGCTTGATATATATTTTTCCATCCTTTGAGTTTCAGTTTGTTTGTGTCTCTAAGTCTAAGGTGTGTCTCTTGTAGGCAGCATATAGACTGATCGTGTTTCTTTATCCAGTCTGAGACTCTCTGTATCTTTATTGGTGCATTTAGTCCATTTACATTCAGCATAATTATAGATAAGTTTGTGTTTCATGCTGTCATTTTGATGCCTTTTTGTGTGTGTTGTTGACAATTTCGTTTTTCCACTTACTTTTCTGTGCTGAGACGTTTTTCTTTGTAAATTGTGTGTTTCTCATTTCCATAGTAGTTGAATTTATGTTTGCTGAGTCATTATGTTTTTCTTGGTTTTTATTTTGAGTTATGTAGTTGTTATACCTCTTTGTGGTTACCTTAATATTTACCCCTATTTTTTTAAGTAAAAACCTAACTTGTATTGTCCTATATCGCCTCGTTTTCCTCTCCATATGGCAGTTAGATGCCTCCTGTATTTAGTGCCTCTTATTGATTATTGTGATCTTTTACATATTGACTTCAGTGATTCCCTGTTCTGAGCATTTTTTTCTTTTTACACTTAATCTTAATTTTTTTTGTGTGATTTCCCTATTTGAGTTGATATCAGGATGTTCTGTTCTGTGACCTTGTGTTGTGCTGGTATCTGATATTATTGATTTTCTGACCAATTTCCTTTAGTATTTCTTGTAGGTTTGGTCTGGTTTTTGCAAATTCTCTAAGCTTGTGTTTATCTGTAAATGTCTTAATTTCGCCTTCATATTTGAGAGAGAGTTTTGCTGGATATATGATCCTTGGCTGGCAGTTTTTCTCCTTCAGTGCTCTATATATGTCATCCCATTGCCTTCCTGACTGCATGGTTTCTGCTGAGTAGCCTTATTCTTATTGATTCTCCTTTGTAGGAGACCTTTCTTTTCTCCCTGGCTGCTTTTAAAATTTTCTCTTTATCTTTGGTTTTGGCAAGTTTGATGATAATATGTCCTGGTGATTTTCTTTTTGGATCAATCTTACATGGGGTTTGATGAGCATCTTGGATAAATATTCTTTCGTCTTTCATGATGTCAGGGAAGTTTTCTGCCAACAGATCTTCTACTATTCCCTCTGTATTTTCTGTTATCCCTCCCTGTTCTGGAACTCCAATCACACGCAAGTTATTCTTCTTGATAGAGTCCCACATGATTCTTAGGGTTTCTTCATTTTTTAAATTCTTTTATCTGATTTTTTTCCAGCTATATTGGTGTCAATTCCCTTATCCTCCTGGTCCCCCACTCTGCATTCCAGTTGCTCAATTCTGCTCCTCCGAGTTCCTATTGAGTTGTCTAATTTTGTAATTTTACTGGATTTCTGAATCCTGTCTCTCTATGGATTCTTGCAGCTTATTAATTTTTCCACTATGTTCTTGAATAATCTTTTTGAGTTCTTCAACTGCTTTATCAGTGTGTTCCTTGGCTTTTTCTGTAGATTGCCTTATTTCATTTCTGAGGTCATCCCTAATGTCTTGAAGCATTCTGTAAATTAGTTTTTTATATTCTGCATCTGGCAATTCCAGGATTGTATCTTCATTTGGGAAAGATTTTGATTCTTTAATTTGGGGAGTGGTAGAAGCAATCATGGTCTGCTTTTTTATGTGGTTTGATATCGACTGCTGTCTCTGAGCCATGTATAAGATATTATAAACATTTATTTTATATTTGCTCACTGAGTCTTATCTTGTTTTCTTTTCTTTCAATGTATGTAGATGGGCTACTAGATTGCACTGTCTTCATTGTTGTAGCCCTTGACTCACTTATGTCCTGTTACCAGCTGGTTTGGGCTATTACCAGATATATAAGCCTAAGAGTCCATTCACTATTCTTGAGTAGAATCTGATTTTGGATCACCAAGTGTGTGGTGCAGACTGCCCCTTATGCACCTAGAGGAGTAGTGGTGATAGTTGTGTGCACCAGATTCTAGTAGCAGCAGGGGGTCACACTCCGGGGGGGGGGGGCAGGATGCTGACAGGTTTCCCCCAAGTGCCAGTGAGGTAGGTGTGTGTCTATTCCAAAAGGATTTTGGTGGGTGGGCTCTGCAGCTGTACCTTAGCCACCCAACGCATGTACCTCTACAGATTGGTAGGTGTCACCATCCTCAGACTCCTAAGGCAGGAGGCTAGGTGGTCTGGGGGGAGCTTCAGCCCTCAGTTCCCCGTAGTGGGTCAGTGAAGGCTCTGTTTAATACACAGAGATATCAGACCTGGGAAACTTGTCTTTCCAGTAATCCACTAAAACAATTACAGTCAGATCCCTATCAGAATTGTCTTTGGATTATAATAGCCACCTTGTTCCCTGTAGGGATGAAAGCCCAAGACTGTGGATCACATATGCTTGGCTGGAGCTGGTTCTGTATTTTTAGTTCAATTTCGGGAAGTCAGGGAAGGATTTTTGATCCCTGGGTTTTTTTGTAGCTGCTTCTCTCAGGCCAGGAGAATGGGTTAGGAAAAGACCAAAAAAAAAAACAAAAACAAAAACAAAAACCCGCAGGGCACTTCACTGTCTGGCTCAGGAAATTCCAATGTTAATGAAGATGCCTAGGCAGGGGAGGGGAGGGATCAGATAGATAGGAGAGAGTAGCACCCCGGAATATAGACAAAGTTACTTATCTTTCTTGGTGATGACTGTTTTATCTGAGATTGCCAAGGGGTGTGTAGCCTGTGTGTGTTGGCTGGGTCAAGATTGCCCCCGAAGGTCAGGCCCGCGTCCCGTGCTTGTGCTGTTTCAGAAGCCGTGGTCAGTTCTTCTGCTCCCAGTCCAAACCCCAGCGCCAAGGTTCCCTGGCTGGGATGTTGCACTCCAGGCTCCAAAACCAGTCGCTGCCTCCCGGTGACTTCTCCTCCTGTCAGCCGCGTTGCTGAGCTGCCTGCGTGCACCGGCTGGGCTTCCCCCGAGGTCACTTCTAGGGGCTAGGGCTGCGTCCCGTGTTTGCGCCATCTCAGGATGTCGTGCTCAGCTCCCCTGCGCTGAGTCCAAAGCCTGGCGCCAAGGTTTTCTGACTGGGACCCTGGCTCCAGGCTCCGAAAACAGTCGTTGCTTCCCCGTGGTTGTTTGTTCTCAGTCTCTGTCACTCAGGTCAACTCTTTAGATCTGTGTTTGATGGTCAGAGTTTGTAGATTGTCATGTATGTGATTGATTCACTTGTTTTTCTGAGTCTTTGTTGCAAGAGGGATCTGAGGTAGCTTCTACCTGGTGAGGCATCTTGGCCCCGCCTCTCTTTCCTGTCTTTTTAATGACCTTCTTCTTTCTTCATGTATGATGTCCTTGATGTCATCCCACAACTCATCAGGTCTTTGGTTATTAGCGTTCAACGTGTCAAATCTATTTTTGAGGTGATCTCCAGGTTCAGGTGGGATATAGTCAAGGTCATACTTTGTTTCTCATGGAGCGTTAATTTTCTTCAGCTTCAACTTGAACTTGCGTATGAGTAATTGGTGGTTTGTCCCGCACTTGGCCCCTTTCCTTGTTCTGACAGATAATATTGATCTTTTCCATCTTCTTTTTCTGCAAATGTAGTCAATTTGATTACTGTGTTTTCCATCCTGTGAGGTCCATGTGTATAATTGCTTTTTATATTGTTGAAAAGGGTATTTGCAATGATGGAGTCATTGGTCTTGCAAAATTCTGTCATGCAATCTCCAGTGTTATTGCTATTACCAAAGTTATATTTTCCAAGTACTGATACTTCTTCTTTCTAACTTACTCATTCCAATCACCAATAATTATCAATGCATCTTGACTGCGTGTTTGATCAATTTCAGACTGCAGAAGTTGATAAAAATCTTCAATTTCTTCATCTTTGGCATTAGTGGTTCTGTGTAAGTTTGAATAGTAGTCATATTAACTTGTCTTCCTTGTAGGCTTATGGATATCACCCTATCACTTACAGAGTTGTACTTCAGGATAGATCTTGGCATGTTCTTTTTGATGATGTATGCAGCGCCATTCCTCTTTAATTTGTCACTCCTGGCATACTAGACCATATGATTGTCTGATTCAAAATTGCTAATACCGGTTAATTTCAGCTCACCAATGCCTAGGATATCGATCTTTATGCGTTTCATTTCATTTTTCACAATTTCCAATTTTCCTAGATTCATGCATCATACATTCCATGTTCCTATTATTAATGAATGTTTGCAGTCTTTCTTCTCATGTTGGGTCATGCCATATCAGCAAATGAAGATCCTGAGAGCTTGACTCCACCCATGTCATTAAGGTCAAACTCTACTTTGAAGAGGCAGCTCTTTCTCAGTCTCATTTTGAGTGCCGTCCAACCTGAGGGGCTCATCTTCCAGCAGTATCAGACAATATTCCACTGCTATTCATAAGTTTTTCACTGGCCAATTTTTTTCAAAAGTAGCCCTCCAGGTCCTTCTTTCTAGTCTATCTTAGTCTGGAAGCTCTCTGAAAACTGTCCACCATGGATGACTCTGCTGTTATTTGAAATACTGGTGGCATAGCTTCCAGCATCACAGCAACAGGCAAGCCACCACAATATGATAAACTGACAGATGCATGGTTGCCCCCAATCTTATCAAGGGAATAATGATAATAATTTATGTATGTTTACAGTTTTATGAAAGTTGTTTTATTCATTACCTTATTACCTCAGCTGACTTTTCCAATAGCGCAGTGAAATGGATAGCAAAATGCTACTTAAAAAATTTAAAAATAGTTAATAACACTTAATACAACAAAAATACATTTTCTAAGATTCCCTGTTATGTAGAGTCAAGGAAAAACTTGGCATAATAGTGGGAAAGTGGGGACAGCTGCCTGTCTGAAGCAGACTGTTGGGCAATATGTGATTGAGGATGGTCTGAATTGTACCCATGATACTGTGATACTGGGAGCATATGAATGGTTGAACTTTTAAATTATTGTTTGAGAAAAGTCAATAAAAATTTCTTTGGGTACACTTTGACTAATATGCTTAAGTGCCAAATGGTTCTTGACTATCCCAAAAGTGGTTATCCTCAGTTCCTAGATTTATATGTATAATATCACTGGAAGCGTTTTTTGGTCAAGGGGTATTGTGTTCAATAGTAATAGAATGTTAAAATGGCATTTAACATGAATTTGCTTCTAAAATGCGCTGGGCTATTTCCATTCTAAACCATTCAAACATACACTTATGGAAAATCGAAGTATACCTAACACACCTAATTAGAGAAGAACTCTGAGGGAATAAGATGCTCAATGGGTAAAAAATTATCTTCGGGGTAGAACTTTGTTTTCTTTTGGGATGGATCACTTGACTGAAATCTTTTAGTAATGTATTTGTAAGGTAAATACCTATCCATTTTCTTTAGGGAAGCCCAAAATGTAGCCCCAAAGAAAACTCTTCAAAGTAAAATATTGTTTTGTTTAACAATGTATATTTCGTATACTAATAAGTTAATGAAAAAAATTCTTCTGTATCTGGATTTAGACTGTCCTTTTTTTTTTTGCCTGAAAATGGTTGTGTCAGTGGAGTTACACGTGTCTTTTTGTCTAAGCAATGTTCATTCAAGATTGGGAACTAAGCTTAGACTATAGTAGGAAGGTTATGCAGGCCTGAACTTCTTTTCACCTGGAGCCAAAGCTAAGTTTGTAATAAGGATGTATACTAGCTTGGAGCAATGCTAGATAGACTGAATCATTGGGGTCAGATACAGGAGTTTTTTAAGATGGACTAACCTTTATTTGGGGAAATGTTTTGAAGACTTCTGTGGTTGTCCCAGGTGTATCTTTGAGATGAGGGACAGAATCACCATGAAGGAAAGGAATGCTCATACACCTGTCACCCTGAGGTGGGAGAGAGACGCATGTTAGTTAGATGAGGGAGAGAAGGCTTTCCTTTCCTCTTAGAGGCAAAGAAGAAATTGAGCTTGGATTCTGAAATGTGCAGGTGCCTGAAGATTTCTATGGATGAGACTGGAGCTGGCCCCCATCCACCATCAGGAAATGAACTGGTGGAAGCTAGGGGGAGAGAGTCAACATGTGTTTGGGCTGTGGTGCTAGAGTAGTCACTTTTAGTCATAGTTATGGAATACCTTCTAGTTGTATTTCTGTTCTCCCTAATCCCTCAGTGAAGTCTTTTTAAAGGGACAGCCGCCTCTTAGATGTGCCTAGGGGTATTAATGGAGGAGCCTACATCTATGCTTGGGGCTGAATTGAACTGGGAAGCAGAAGCAGCCTGCCATAGCTGGTTAGGAGTGAGCGGAGATGCTGTGCAGAGACTGCAGCAATAATCCAGAGAGAGCATCTGCCTGGGGAACTAGAGGATTTGCGGAACATATCATTTGTCAAATTTTCACTGCTATACTTGAGAGGTAACCCAATGAAAGATGAGACTTCCTATTTTTACAGGAATGTGGATTAGATTATTGTTACTTGGGCATTAAAGAGAAAGTGGGCAAATTTGGGGGAATATCTAAGTTACACTTCCTTCAGCACCCAGTTCAGATATCATTTCTTCTGTAAAGTCTTCTCAGCCTCTTGTCAGGGCTCACAGTCCTTCTTAATGTTCCTTTTCCCCCCTGGGTGCTATAATTTACACAAATAGATAAGAATAACTAACACTTATTGTGTGCTTTCCTTGCCAAACAGGGAGTCCAGTGCTTTATGTGGATAATCTCATACAGTACTTTGTTATCCCATTTTTCAGTTGAGGAAACTGAAGCTTAGAGAAGTTATGAGATTTGTCCCAAGTCTCACAGCTATGTGTTCATGGAGCCAGGATTTGAACCCAGATGGTCCAGCCCAGAGCCCACCAACACAGGAATTCAATTCTACTTGCTTTTTTTTTTCTACATGTGTACTTTTAAAGAAATACTTTAAATTCCCTTAGAATAGTATCTGTCTTTTATCTCTATTCCTACCCTTTAGCATAGTACTAGGCAGATAGTAAGTATTTGGCAACTGTTTCTGGAAAGGATGAATGAATGACAGAGGCCAAGGAGCAAAATTTTAAGAAAATGCACTGAAGCTCTTATGAATCAATAAGATAACATGCTCAACTCTGTATTGGCATGTAATAATCACTCAATAAATGTTATCTATTATTATATTATTAAAAACAAAAATGTATTTTTGAAAGAATAGTTGCTATTGCATACAACTAAGTCATAATACTTTAATTTTTCAAAAATTCTTTTACTTTAATTGCATATTTCTATACAATTTCAGAAAGATGTGAGCATTTAATTTTATGCATTACTTTGAATATATAGGAGTTAAATGTCGTTTTTGATAGAATTTCCCCTTGAACTTTGAGCAGCTCTTGCTTGAAATATGAATATAGTTAAGTAGAAAAGCAGGCTGCTGCAAGTTCAATTTAAGCAATCTGCAGTGTAACAATTTGAGCATACAAATGACACTAATTGTAAAAGGGCATCTTATCATATGCTTCCAGCCACCGCAGCCTGAGGACAAAAGGCACTGCCAGATTACAGGAATATTGTGATTTTGGTATAATACTCAGTTTTCTCATTTTTTGCTTCATAGCTAATGCATTCCCATTATTATTTTTTTTTTAATTTTTATTGTGCTTTAAGTGAAAGTTTACAAATCAAGTCAGTCTCTCATACAAAAATTTATACACACCTTGCTATATACTCCTAATTGCTCTCCCCCTAATGAGACAGCACGCTGCTTCCCTCCACTCTCTTTTCGTGTCCATTTGGCCAGCTTCAGACCCTCTCCGCCCTCCCATCTCCCCTCCAGACAGGAGATACCAACCCAGTCTCATGTGTCTACTTGATCCAAGAAGCTCCTATTGTCCAGTTCAATCCCTGGCTTTGGGAATAGTTGCTCTCTTGGCTAACAGAAGGTCTGGGGACCATGACCTCTGGGGTCCTTCTAGTCTCAGTCAAGCCATTAAGTCTGGTCTTTTTATGAGAATTTCGGGTATGCATCCCACTGCTCTCCTGCTCCCTCAGGGGTTCTCTGTTGTGTTCCCTGTCAGAGCAGCCATTGGTTGTAGCCAGGCACCATCTAGTTCTTCTGGTCTCAGGCTGATGTAGTCTCTAGTTTACATGGCCCTGTCTGTCTCTTGGGCTTATAATTACCTTGTGTTTTTGGTGTTCTTCATTCTCCTTTGCTCCAGGTGGGTTGAGACCAACTGATGCACCTTAGCTGGCCGCTTGCTAGCGTTTAAGACCCCAGATGCCACTCTCCAAAGTGGGATGCAGAATGTTTTGTTAATAGATTTTATTATGCCAATTGACATAGATGTCCCCAGAAACCGTGGTCCCCAAGCCCCCGCCCCAGCTACTCTGGCCTTTGAAGCGTTCAGTTTACTCAGGAAAGTTCTTTGCTTTTGGTTTAGTCCAGTTGTGCTGACCTCTCCTGTATTGTGTGTTGTCTTTCCCTTCACCTAAAGTAGTTCTTATCTACTATCTAATTAGTGAAAACCCCTCTCCATCCCTCCCTCCTTCCCCCCTCTCGTAACCATCAAAGAATATTTTCTCTGTTTAAACTATTTCTCCACTTCTTATAATAGTGGTCTTAAACAATATTTGCCCTTTTGCAACTGACTAATTTCACTCAGCATAATGTCTTCCAGATTTCTCCATGTTACGAAATGTTTCACAGATTCATCACTGTATTTTATCGATGCATAGTATTCTATTGTGTGAATATATCATAATTTATTTACCCATTCATCTGTTAATGGGTACCTTGGTTGCTTCCATCTTTTTTGCTATTGTAAACAGTGCTGCAGTGAACATGGGTGTGCATATATCTGTTCATGTAAAAGCTCTTACTTCTCTAGGATATACTCCAAGGAATGGGATTGCTGGATAGTATGGTAGTTCTATTTCTAGGTTTTGAAGGAAGAACCAAATTGATTTCCAAAGTGGTTGTACCATTTTACATTCCCACCAGCAGTGTATAAGTGTTCCAGTCACTCCACAACCTAACATTTATTATTTTGTGTTTTTTTGGATTAATGCCAGCCTTGTTGGAGTGAATGGAATCTTATTGTAGTTTTGATTTGCATTTTTAATGGCTAATGATCATGAGCATTTCCTCATGTATCTGTTTGCTGCCTGAATGTCTTCTTTATTGAAGTACCTGTTCATATCCTTTGCCCATTTTGTAACTGAGTTGTCTTTTTGTAGTTATTATTTTAGATATCAGGCACTGATTGGGAAGGTCATGGCTAAAAGCCTTTTCCCAGTCTGTAGGTAATCTTTTTACTCTTTTGGTGAAGTCTTTGGATGAGCACAGGTGTTTGATTTTTAGGAGATCCCAGTTATCTAGTTTCTCTTTTGCATCGTTAGTAATGTTTTGTATATTATTCATGCCATGTATTAGGGCTCCTAGCATAGTCCCTGTTTTTTCTTCCATTATCTTTACCTTTTTAGATTTTATATTTAGGTCTTTGATCCATTTTGAGTTAGTTTTTGTGCATGGTGTGAGGTATGGGTCTTGTTTCATTTTTTTGCAGATGGATATCCAGTTATGCCAGCACCATTTGTTAAAAAGACTGTCTTTTCCCCATTTAACTGCTTTGGGGCCTTTGGCAAATATCAGCTGCTCATATGTGGATGGATTTATGTCTGGATTCTCAATTCTGTTCCATTGATCTATGTATCTGTTGTTGTACCAGTACCAGGCTGTTTTGACTATTGTGGCTGTATAATATGTTCTAAAATCAGGTAGAGTGAGGCCTCCCACTTTGTTCTTCTTTTTCAGTAATGCTTTACTTATCTGGGACCTCTTTCCCTTCCATATGAAGTTGGTGATTTGTTTCTCCATCTCATTAAAAAATATCATTGGAATTTGGATTGGAAGTGCATTGTATCTATAGATGGTTTTTGGTAGAATAGACATTTTTACAATTTTAAGTCATCATACCCATGAGCAAGGTATGTTTTTCCACTTATGTAGATCTATTTCGGTTTCTTGCAGTAGTGTCTTGTAGTTTTCTTTGTATAGGTCTTTTACGTCTCTGGCAAGATTTATTTGTAAGTATTTTATCTCCTTGGGGGCTACTGTAAATAGTATTCATCTGGTGATTTCCTCTTCGACGTTCTTTTTGTTGGTGTAGAGGAATCCAACTGATTTTTGTATGTTTATCGTGTATCCTGATGCTCTGATGAACTCTCCTCTTAGTTTCAGTAGTTTTCTTGAGGATTCCTTAGGGTTTTCTATGTATAAGATCATGTCATCTGCAAATAGAGATATTTTACTTCTTCCTTACTGATCTGGATGCCCTTTATTTCATTATCTAGCCTAATTGCTCTGGCTAGGACCTCTTATTCAAACAGTGTTGAATAAGACTGGTGATAAAGGGCATCCTTGTCTGGTTCCTCACATCAGGTGGAATGCTTTCAGACTCTCTCCATTTAAGATGATGTTGGCTATTGGCTTTGTATAAATGCCCTTTATTATGCTGAGGAATTATCCTTCTATTCGTATTTTGCTGAGAGTTTTTATCATGAATGGGTGTTGAACTTTGTCAAATGACTTTTTTGCATCAATTGATAAAATCATGTGATTCTTGTCTTTTGTTTTATTTATATGATAAAAAAAAATGTGATGCCTTACCTTAATTGTTTTTCTAATGTTGAACCATCCCTGCATGTTTGATATGAATCCCACTTAAAAAAAAAACCCACTGCTGTTGAGTCAATTCTGAATCCCACTTGGTCATGGTGAATTATTTTTTTGATATATTGTTGAATTCTATTGGCTAGAATTTTGTTGAGGATTTTTGCATCTAAGTTCATGAGGGATATAGGTCTGTAATTTTCTTTTTTTATGGTGTCTTTACCTGGTTTTGGTATCAGGGCTATGCTGGCTTCATAGGATGAGTTTGGGAGTATTTTGTCCTTTTCTATGCTCTGAAATACCTTTAGTAGTAGTGGTGTTAACTCTTCTCTGAAAGTTTGGTAGAACTCTGCAGTGAAGCTGCCCAGGCCAGAACTTTTTGTTGTTGTTGTTGGGAGATTTTTGATTACCTTTCCAACTCTTCTTTTGTTATGGGTCTATTTAGTTGTTCTACCTGTTTGTGTTAGTTTAGGTAGGTAGTATGTTTCTAGGAATTTATCCATTTCTTCTAGGTTTTCAAATTTGTTAAAGTACAATTTTTCATAGTAATCTGATATGATTCTTTTAATTTTGGTTGGGTCTGTTGTAATATTGTCCATCTCATTTCTTATTCACGTTATTTGCTTCTTCTCCTGTTTTTCTTTTGTCAGTTTGACCAATGGTTAATCAAGTTTGTTAATATTTTTGAAGAACAGCTTTTGGTCTTGTTAACTCTTTCAATTGTTTTTCTTTTTTCCATTTCATTAAATTCTGCTCTAATTTTTATTATTGGCTTTCTTCTGGTGCCTGAGGGTTTCTTTTGTTGCTTTCTTTGTATTTGTTCAAGTTGTAGGGATAATTCTTTGATTTTGCCCCTTTCTTCTTTTTGAATGTGTTCCTGTATTGATGTAATTTGACCTCTGAGCACTGCTTTCACTGTGTCCAAAAAGCTCTGATAGGAAGTGTTTTCATTCTCATTGGGTTCTGTGAATTTCTTTATTCCATCCTTAATGTCTTCTATAACCCAGTCTTTTTTGAGCAGGGTATTGTTCAGTTTCTAAGTGTTTGATTTCTTTTCCCTGCTTTTTCTGTTATTGATTTTTACTTTGATGGCCTTATGGTCAGAGATGTTTTGTAATATTTCAATGTTTTAGATTCTGCAAAGGCTTGCTTTATAACTTAATATGTGGCCTATTCTAGAGAATGTTCCACGTGCACTAGAAAAGAAAGTATACTTGGCTGCTTTTGGGTGAAGTGTTTTGTATATGCTTATAAGGTCAAGTTGGTTGATTATAGCATTTAGATCTTCTTGTCTTTATTGAGCTTCTTTCTGGTTGTCCTGTCATTCACCAAAAATGGTCCTACTAATTGCGGAGCTATCTCATTTTTCAATGCGTTAGGGTTTGTTTTATGTATCTTGCAGCCCTGTCAATCGGTGCATAAATATTTAATTTGGTTATATCCTCCTTGTATAGTGTCCTTCCTTATCCTTTGTGGTGGATTTAACTTTAAAGTCTATTTTGCCAGAAATTAAGATTGCCACTCTTGCTCTTTTTTGATTGTTGTTTGCCTGATATGTTTTTTTCCATCCTTTGAGTTTTAGTTTGTTTGTGTCTCTAAGTCTAACGTGTGTCTCTTGTAGGCAGCATGTAGATGGATCATGTTTTTTAATCCATTCTGCCACTCCCTGTTTCTTTATTGGTGCATTTAGTCCATTTGCATTCAGCGTAATTATGTATAGGTGTGAGTTTAGTGCTGTCATTTTGATGTCTTTTTTTGTGTGTTGTTGACAGTTTGTTTTTCCTACTTAATCTTATCTGCTGAGTAGATTATCTTTATATATTGTCTTTTCCTCTTATTTGTTGTTGTTTTTTAGTTTCCGCTGAGTCTTTATTTTTTTTGTGTTGTATTTTGATGAGTAGGATAATTAGTCTCCTTTGTGGTTACCTTAATATTTACCCCATTTGTCTAAGTTTAAACCTAATTTTTATTTCTTTATATTGCCTTGTCTTCCTCTCCGTTTGAAAGATCTGACTACCTTTCTTAGTCCCTCTTTCTTGTTTTAATATTGTCTTCTTTTACATAATAGCATCACTGTTTCCCTGTTGTGTTTTTTTTTATCTTGATTTATTTTTGTCATTTCCCTGATTGGGTTAACCTCTGATTGCTCTGTCCAATGTTCTTGTCTTGGGCTGATATCTGATATTATTTGTTTTCTAACCAGAGAACTCCTTTTAGTGTTTGTGTAGTTTTGTTTTGGTTTTTATGAATTTCCTAAAATTCTGTCTGGAAATGTCCTAATTTCACCTTCATATTTGACGGACAGTTTTGCTGGATATATGATCCAGCAGTTTTTTTCCTTCAGTGCATTATATAAGCCATCACATTGCCTTCTTGCCTGCATGGTTTCTGCAGAGCAGTCTAAGCTTATTCTTATTGACTCTCCTTTTTTGTTTATTGTATTTTTTTTAAATAATTTTTATTGTGCTTTAAGTGAAAGTTTACAAATCAAGTTAGTCTCTCACACAAAAACCCATGTACACCTTGCTACACACTCCCAATTACTCTCCCCCTAATGAGACAGCCTGATCTCTCCCTCCACTCTCTATTTTCGTGTCCTTTTCGCCAGCTTCTAACCCCCTCCACCCTCTCATCTCCCCTCCAGGCAGGAGATGTCAACATAGTCTCAAGTGTCCACCTGATCCAAGAAGTTCACTCCTCACCAGCATTCCTCTCCGACCCATTGTCCAATCCAATCCATGTCTGAAGAGTTGGCTTCGGGAATGGTTCCTGTCCTGGGGCAACAGAAGGTCTGGGGGCCGTGACCACCAGGGTCCTTCCAGTCTCAGTCAGACCATTAAGTCTGGTCTTATGAGAATTTGGGGTCTGCATCCCACTGTTCTCCGGCTCCCTCAGGGGTTCTCTGTTGTGTTCCCTGTCAGGGCAGTCATCGGTTGTAGCCAGGCACCATCTAGTTCTTCTGGTCTCAGGATGATGTAGTTGCTGGTTCATGTGGTCCTTTCTGTCTCTTGGGTTCGTGATCACCTTGTGTCCTTGATTCTCCTTTGATCCAGGTGGGTTGAGACCAATTGATGCATTTTAGATGGCTGCTTGCTAGTGTTTAAGACCCCAGACGCCACTCTTCAAAGTGGGATGCAGAATGTTTTGTTAATAGATTTTATTATGCCAATTGACTTAGATGTCCCCTAAAACCATGGTCCCCAGACCCCTGCCCCTGCTACGCTGGCCTTCAAAGCATTCAGTTTATTCAGGAAACTTCTTTGCTTTTGGTTTAGTCCATTTCTGCTGACCTCCCCTCTATTGTGTGTTGTCTTTCCCTTCACCAAAAGCCGTTCTTATCTATTATCTAATTAGTGAATACCCCTCTACCACCTTCCCTCCCTCCCACCTCTTGTAACCACAAAAGAATGTTTTCTTCTCAGTGTAGACTATTTCTCAAGTTTTTGTAATAGTGGTCTTATACAACACTTGTCCTTTTGCAACTGACTAATTTCACTCAGCATAATGCCTTCCAGGTTCCTCCATGTTATGAAATTTTTCACAGATTTCTCACTGTTCTTTATCGATGAGTAGTATTCCATTGTGTGAGTATACCATAATTTATTTAACCATTCATCTGTTGATGGGCACCTTGGTTGCTTCCAGCTTTTTGCTATTGTAAACAGTGCTGCAATAAACATGGGTGTGCATATATCTGTTCGTGTGAAGGCTCTTATTTCTCTAGGATATATTCCAAGGAGTGGGATTGCTGGATCGTATGGTAGTTCTATTTCTAACTTTTTAAGGAAGCGCCAAATCGATTTCTAAAGTGGTTGTACCATTTGACATTCTCACCAGCAGTGTAGAAGTGTTCCAATCTCTCACAGCCTCTCCAACATGTATTATTTTGTGTTTTTTGGATTAATGACAGCCTTGTTGGAGTGAGATGAAATCTCATTGTAGTTTTGATCTGCATTTCTCTAATGGCTAATGATCGTGAACATTTCCTCATGTATCTGTTAGCTACCTGAATGTCTTCTTTAGTGAAGTGTCTATTCATATGTTTTGCCCATTTTTTAATTGGGTTATTTGTTATTGACTCTCCTTTGTAGGTGGCTTTTTGTTTATCCCTAGCTGCTTGTAAAATTCTCTCTTTGTCTTTGGTTTTGGCAAGTTTGATTATAATATGTCTTGGTGACTTTCTTTTAAAATCTACTTTAAGTGGAGTTCAATGAGCGCCTTGGGTAGATACCTTCTCATCCTTCACTGTATCAGGGAAGTTTTCTTTCAACAAATCTTCAACAATTCTCTCTGTATTTTCTGTTATCCCTCCCTATACTGGTTCTCCAATCACTCCTAGGTTATTTCTCTCGATAGAGTCCCACATGATTCTTAAGGTTTCTTCATTTTTTTTAATTCTTTTATCTGATTTTTCTTCAAATATATTAGTGCCAAGAGATTTATCTTCAGGTTCAGAAATTCTGCCTTCCAGTTGCTCATTTCTGCTCCTCTGATTTTCTATTGAGTTGTTTACTACTGTAATTGTATTGTTAATCTTCTGAATTTTTGATTGGTGTCTGCCTATGGATTTTTCCAGCTTATTAAATTTTTCATTATGTTCCTGAATAATCTTTTTAACTTCTTCAGTTGCTTTATCTGTGTGTTCCTTGGGTTGTTGTGAGTATTGCCTCATTTCCTTCCTGATGTCTTGAAGGGTTCTGTATATTAATCTTTTGTATTCTGCCTCTGGTAATTATAGGAAGGCACTGTCATCTAGAAGATCCCTTGATTCTTTGTTTTGAGAGCTTGTTGAAACGACCATGGTCTGTTTCTTAATGTGATTTGATATTGACTCTTGTGTCTGAGCCATCTATAAGTTATTGCATTAGTTTATTTTGTGTTTGTTTACTGTATCCTAGCTTCTTGCTTTGTTTTGTTTTGATATGCCCGAATGGGTTGCTTTGGTGAGCTAGCTTGATTATTTTCACCTTTGAAGCTCTGAGGTCTTGTCACAGATGGTTAGAGCTATTATCAGGTATATCAGTCTAGGAGTCCATTCACTTTTTTTTGTATGAATTCAGCTCAGGTGTCCAGGTAGCTGATCATCAAGCGTGTGGTACAGGCTCTGTCCTATAGTCTTAGAGGGACAGGGGTGATTGGTGTAGGTACCCTTATATGATTGCAGCAGGGAGTCACGCTGTGAACAAGGCAGGGGTCTGAGAATCATCCCCCAAGTGTCTCTGAGGAAAGCATGTCCTACTTCCCTCGAGCATACAGGTTAGTGTGTTCTGTGGATGGACCATGGGCACCCAATGATTTTAGTTGTAAGGACTGAGAGGTATCAGTTATACTTGGACCCTTGTCACAGGTGGCTGGGTTACCTGAGTGAAGCCACCAGTCCTTAGGCCCCTGATGTGGGTAGGTGAGGACACTGTTTAATACACAATGTGGTGTCAATCATTAAACATCCACTTCTCCACCATACAGCTGAAACAGTTGCAGTCTGCCAACAAGGGCCTATGCTCCTGAAATAGGTCCACAGAGGTCCACATGGGGGGAAAGGTATTCAAAGTCCACGGTCTGTTCCACAGTCGGCCCCTGGCCTTTTTCTGACTGATGATTTTGAGCTTTTCCATCTTCTCTTTCCACAATGCCAGAGATCGAAAGATAGAATTTCGCAAGACTAACAGCTTCTTTATTGCAAATACCTTCTTTCACCAACATAAATGGTGACTATACACATGGACCTCACCAGATGAAACACACAGAAATCAAACTGATTATATCTGTGGAAAGAGATGATGGAAAAGCTCAAAATCATCAGTCAGAAAAAGGCCAGGGGCCGACTGTGGAACAGACCATCAATTGCTCTTATGCAAGTTCAAGCTGAAAGTGAAGAAAATCAGAGCAAATCCATGGAGCCAAAATATGACCTTGAGTACATCCCACCTGAATTTAGAGACCATCTCAAGAATAGATTTGACGCATTGAACAGTAGTGACTGAAGGCCAAACAAGTTGTGGAATGACATCAAGGACATCGTTCATGAAGAAAGCAAGAGGTCACTGAAAAGACAGGAAAGAAAAAAGACCAAGATGGATGTCAGAGGAGACTGAAAATTGCTCTTGAGCGTAGAGCAGCTAAAGCAAAAGGAAGAATTCATGAAGTAAAAGAACTGAACAGAAGATTTCAAAGGACCTCTCAAGAAGACAAAGTAAAGTATTATAATGACTTGTGCAAAGAGCTGGAGATGGAAAACCAAAAGGGAAGAACACGCTCAGCGTTTCTCAAGCTGAAAGAACTGAAGAAAAAATTCAAGCCTTGAGTTGCAATAGTGAAGGATTCCATGGGGAAAATATTAAATGATGCAAGAAGCATCAAAACAAGATGGAAGGAGTACACAGAGTCATTATACCAAAAAGAATTAGTCGATATTCAACCGTTTCAAGAGGTGGCATATGATCAGGAACTGTTGGTACTGAAGGAAGAAGTCCAAGCTGCTCTCAAGGCATTGGCAAAAAACAAGGCTCCAGGAATTGATGGAATGTCAATTGAGATGTTTCAACAAACAGATGCAGCGCTGGAGGTGCTCACTCATCTGTGCCAAGAAATATGGAAGACAGCTTCCTGGCCAACTGACTGGAAGAGATCCATATTTATGCCTATTCCCAAGAAAAGTGATCCAACGAAAGTGGAAATTATAGAACAATATCATTAGTATCACACGCAAGCAAAATTCTGCTGAAGATCATTCAAAAACGGGTGCAGCAGTATATCGACAGGGAACTGCCAGAAATTTAGGCCTGTTTCAGAAGAGGACATGGAACCAGGGATGTCATTGCTGAAGTCAGATGGATCCTGGCTGAAAGCAGAGAATACCAGAAGGATGCTTGCCTGTGTTTTATTGACTATGCAAAGGCATTCCGGTGTGTGGATCATAACAAACTATGGATGACACTGGGAAGAATGGAAATTCCAGAACACTTAATTGTGCTTATGAGGAACCTTTACATAGATCGAGAGGCAGTTGTTCGGACAGAATAAGGGGATACTGACTGGTTTAAAGTCAGGAAAGGTGTGCAGCAGGGTTGTATTCTTTCACCATACCTATTTAATCTGCATGCTGAACAAAATAATACGAGAAGCTGGAGTATATAAAGAAGAACGGGACATCAAGATTGGAGGAAGACTCATTAACAACCTGCGTTATGCAGATGACACAACCTTGCTTGCTGAAAGTGAAGAGGACTTGAAGCACTTCCTAATGAAGATCAAAGACCACAGCCTTCAGTATGGATTACCCCTCAATATAAAGAAAACAAAAATCCTCACAACTGGACCAATGAGCAACATCATGATAAATGGAGAAAAGATTGAAGTTGTCAAGGATTTCATTTTACTTGGATCCACAATCAACAAACATGGAAGCAGCAGGCAAGAAATCAAAAGACACATTGCACTGGGCAAATCTGCTGCAAAGGACCTCTTCAAAGTGTTGAAGAGCAAAGATGTCACCCTGAAGACTAAGATACGCCTGACCCAAGCCATGGTATTTTCAATCACAACATATGCATGTGAAAGCTGGACAATGAATAAGGAAGACCGAAGAAGAGTTGACGCTTTTGAATTGTGGTGTTGGCAAAGAATATTGAATATACCATGGACTGCCAAAAGAACGAACAAATCTGTCTTGGAAGAAGTACAACCAGAATGCTCCTTAGAGGCAAGGATGGCGAGACTGCATCTTACATACTTTGGACATGTTATCAGGAGGGATCAGTCCCTGGAGAAGCACATCATGCTTGGCAGAGTACAGGGTCAGTGGAAAAGAGGAAGACCCTCAACAAGGTGGATTGACACAGTGGCCGCAACAATGAGCTCAAGCACCTAACAACAAGAACAACAACTTAGCTTTTGCGCGAGAATGCCATTCTTTTCTGTTTCTGAAGGTGTGAGTAGGCTGTGCGGCTGGCCGCTTCTCCTTGAGGAAGCTGCAGCTGAATGCTGCTACCAGCCTGCTGCAGCCGCTCCTGGGAATGGTGTCTGAGGGATCCCGGCGATTCAGGTCCGGCAGCTCTTCTCCCCTTCTGAATCATCTCTCCTTCACCCTGGCCCTCAGTCTGTTTTCTAGCTTTACCTTTGATGTTCAGGGCTCCTAGCCTGTCCTAAATATAACAGTATCACTTATTTTTTCAGGTCTTTATTGTGAGAGGGATCGCTGGAAGCATCTGGCTAGTCTGCCATCTTGACCCTGCCTTATACACATTCCCATTATTCTTAGTATAAAACTATCTAAATGGATTTCGCTTCAAAAATTTTGTAGATAGAAAACTGAAGTATGATGCCAATTTATTTACGTTGTTGTTGTTAGGTGCCGTCGAGTTGATTCCTACTCATTGCAACCTTATGTACAACAGAACAAAAACGCTGCCTGGATCTGTGCCATCTGCACAATCCTTGCTGTTTGAGTCCATTGTTGCAGCCACTGTGTCTATCCATCTCATTGAGGGTCTTTCTCTTTTTCCCTGATCCTCTATTTTACCAAGCATGATGTCTTTCTCCAGGGACTGTTCCTTCCTGGTAACATGCTCAAAGTACCTGAGATGGTCTTACCATCCTCACTTCTAAGGAACATTCTAGCTGTACTTCTTCTAAGACTTCACTGTTCTGAACACCCATGGTATATTCAATATTCTTCACCAACAGCATAACTCAAAGACATCAATTCTTCTTTGGTTTCCCTTGTATCTTGTCCAGCTTTTAAATGCCTATGAGATAATTGAAAATATCATGGCTTGGGTTAGGTGCACCTTGGTCCTCAAAGTGACATCTTTGCTTTTTAAAACTTTGAAGAGTTCTTTCGTGGCAGATTTGCAATGAGTCATTTGATTTCTTGACTGCTGTTTCCATGGGGGTTGATTTTGGATCCAAGAAAAATGAAATTCTTACCAAAGAAGACATTCAGGCAGCTAACAGACACATGAGGAAATGCTCACAATCACTAGTCATTCCAAAAAAAAAAAAAAAAAACAACCATTGCTGTCGAGTCAATTCTGACTCATAGCAACTCTAGCCTACAGAGAAATGCAAATCGAAACCGCAATGAGACACCATCTCACCCCAACAGTACTGGCACTTATAATAATAATAAAAAAAAACCCAGAAAATAACAAATGTTGGAGAGGTTGCAGGAAGCTTGGAACTCTCATGCACTGCTGGTGGGAATGTAAAATGGTACGACCATTTTGGAAAAGCATATGGCGCTTCCTTAAAAAGCTAGAAGTAGAAATACCATATGATCCAGCAATCCCATGACTAGGAATATATCCTAGAGAAATAAGAGCGGTCACACGAATAGATATCGGTGCACACCCATGTTCATCGCAGAATTATTCACAACGGCAAAAAGGTGGAAACAACCTAGATGCCCATCAACAGATGAATGGATAAACAAACAATCGTACATACACACAACAATAAAAAACAATGACGAATCTGCAAAATATCTCACGACACGGATGAATCTGGAGGGCATTATGCTGAGTGAAATAAATCAATCACAAAAGGACAAATACTGTATGAAACTACTATTATAAAAACTCATGAAAAGGTTTACACACAGAAAGAAATAATTTTTGACGGTTACAAGGGAGGAGTGGAGTGGGGAAGGAAAAATACTAACTAGACAATAGATAAGTGGTAACTTTGGTGAAGGGTAAATCAGTACTCAATACTGGGGAATTCTGCACAACTTGACTGAGGCAAGGTCATGGAAGCTTCATAGACATCCAAGCTCCTTGAGGGACCGAATTACTGGGCTGAGGAGTGGTGACCATGGTCTCGTGGGATATCTAGCTCAATTGGCATAACATGGTTTGTGAAGAAAATGTTCTACATACAACTTTGGCGAGTAGTGACTGGGGTCTTAGAAGCTTGTGAGCAGCCATCTGAGATACTCCACTGGTCCACCCCATCTGGAGTAAGTGAGAATGAAGAAAACCAAAGATACAAGGGAAAGATTAGTCCAAAGGACTAATGTACCACAACTATCACAGCCTCCACCAGACTGAGTTCAACACAACCAGATGGTGCCCAGCTACCACCACCAATTGCTCTGAGAGGGATCACAATAGAGGGTCCTGACAGAGCTGTAGAAAAATGTAGAACAAAATTCAAACTCACAAAAAAGACGAGGCTTACTGGTCTGACAGAAACCCTGGGATATGGCCTCTGGACACCTTTTAACTCAGTAGTGAAGTGGCTCCTGAGGTTCACCCTTCAGCCAACGATTGGACAGTCCCATAAAACAAAACGAAACTAAAGGGACACACCAGCCCAGGGATAAGGACAAGAAGGCAGGAGGGGACAGGAAAGCTGGTAATGGGGAACCCAACATCGTGGGGTTGGCAACCAATGTCACAAAATAATACGTGTATTAATTGTTCGATAAGAAGCTAGTTTGCTCTGTAAACATTCATCTAAAGCACAAATGAAAGAAAAAAAAGTGAAATCTTTGACAATTTCAATTTTTTCTTCAATTATCATGATGTTGTTTATTGATCCACTTGTGAGGATTTTTGTTTTCTTCATGTTGTAGTGTGCCCATACTGAAGACCACTGTCTTTGATCTTCATCCTAAGTGCTTCAAATCCTCTTTGTTTTCAGCAAGCAAAGTGTGTCATCTGCATATGGCAGGTTGTTAATGAGTCATCCTTCAATCCTGATGCTGTGTCCATATGGTCTAGTGTGATGGTTAAGACTGTGTGTCCACTTGGCTGGGCCATGATTCTCAGTGTTTTGGTAGTCATACAATGTTGTGATCACTTCCCTGTTGAGATCTGATATGTGATCACCCCCACGATACCAATCAGTTGAAGGTAAGTTTCCTTGGGCATGCTGCCTGCCTTGAGTGTGGGTGGACATTCAGGCAAGGCTCAGGGGTCTTTTG
Organism: Elephas maximus indicus; assembly: GCF_024166365.1. Lineage (NCBI taxonomy): Eukaryota > Metazoa > Chordata > Mammalia > Proboscidea > Elephantidae > Elephas > Elephas maximus. Next base: position 76,680,442 of record NC_064820.1, on the reverse strand, counting down.
CTTGTTATGGATCCTACAGCTGGCTCCTGTTCGTCTGACCTCCGGTTCTTGGGACTTGAGATAACAGCTTACCTTCGGTCTTGTCTGCCAACCTTGGAATTCATTTATCTTCACAGCCTGTGAGCAACAGCCCTGCTCTCGGGCCTGTTGATCTTGGGTTTTCCAGCTCCTTTTTTATGGCTATGTGAATCAGGAGAAGCCTCTTTCTTTACCCATGGACTTGAGACGTTACAGCCTCTACAACTGCATGAGCCATTTCCTTGATATAAATCTCTCTCTCTCTCTCTCTATATATATTTATACACTTTACTGGTTTTGCTTCTCTAGAGAACCCAGCCTAAGAGTGGTTCTAAAGAAACAAAATTGTAAGGATGAGTTTTCTAAATTGGTTCACAAGTCTGATTAGTCTTAAAGATGTTGATGACTCTCCGTCCAGTAATAAGGAGGGCACTGCTAACCCATGGTGTGAGGTGGCAATTCAAGTGCAAAAAATATCCCCACCAATAGATCAGGTACTGGTGAAAGACGAGGCCCTGGGTGATTGGCTGTATGATACCTTTCTACAATTTTGTCACAATGGGAAGTATTAGGAAGCTGGTTGGTTGGTTCTACTTTTGCTAGACAAACTGGTGAAAGAAAGAGATTAGCTCAGGGCTTCAGAGTCAAAGCTCAAGCACCACATAAACAACCTCAAAGTTTCCACTTGTGCCTTGAAAGAAAGCCTTATTTTTTGCAAGAACAGAGCTAATATTGCCGAAAACCAAACCCAGAGTCTTATTGTAAGAGTGGCTGAATTATAGTGCAAACTCTACTGCCAAATTTGAGCAGTGTCTGAAGTTAAAATGAGGGCACTGATTGGTAAGAAATGGGACCCTGGAACCTGGGATGGGGACATATGGGCAGATAATCAGGAAGCTGGAGACCCTGAGCCCCTAAATTCCATTGAATCACTCCTGACAACAGAACCATTAGCCCCTGCACTCCTATCTAATGAGATTAATCCAGCTGTATCTAAAGCACCTTTGTCTGAGTTATTGCCTGGGACATCGCCTGAAGCAGATGCTTTACAAGACAATGCTGAATGTTCTCAAAACATTTCACCACTGATTTTGGCTTCTAGACCTATAACTAGACTTAAGTCCCAGTGAGCTCCAAAAGGTGAAATATAAGGTGTAACCCAGGAGGAGGTAGGCTACACTCCAAAAGAACTGGTTGACTTTTCTAATACGTACAAACAGAAACCTGGGGAATATGCATGGGAATGGCTATTAAGGGTATGGTATGATGGTGCAAGGAACATAAAGATGGATCAGTCTGAGTTTATTGATATGGGCTTACCAAGCCCAGATTCTTCATTCAGTGTTTCAGCTTGAGAAGTTAGGAAAGGATCTAATAGTTTATTTGGTCAGGTTGCTGAAGCATGAATTATGTGGTGGCGTACACTAAATCAAATTGAAGTAGCAGACCTGCCTTAGTATACTGTAGAAGAAGGTATCCAAAGGCTTAGGGAAATGGCATGTTAGAGTGGGTTTATCAGGTTAAACCCACAGACCTACACATGGAGTGCCCCGAGGATACACCTTTTACCACAACGGTGAGGAACTAATTTGTGAATGGAGCCCTAGCAACCTTGAAGACTGCTGTGATTGCTATTTTATGTAAGTCAGATTTGACATTGGGAACTGCCCTAACTGAATTAAGATACCTAACAAACCAAAAGGGAAGAACACGCTCTGCATTTCTCAAGCTGAAAGAAATGAAGAAAAAATTCAAGCCTTGAGTTGCAATATTGAACAATTCTATGGGAAAGTATTAAATGACACAGGAAGCATAAAAGGAAGATGGAAGGAATACACAGAGTCACTATACCAAAGAGAACTGGTCGACATTCAGTCGTTTCAGGAGGTAGCATATGAACAGGAACCAATGGTACTGAAGGAAAAGTTGCAAGCTGGACTGAAGACATTGGCAAAAAACAAGGATCCAGGAATTGACAGAATACTAATTGAGATGTTTCAACAAACAGATGCAGCGCTGGAGATGTTCACTCATCTATGCCAAGAAATTTGGAAGACAGCTACCTGGCCAACTGACTGGAAGAGATCTATATTTATGCCTATTCCCAAGAAAGGTGATCCAACTAAATGCAGAAATTATCGAACCAGTATCATTAATATCACACACAAGTGAAATTTGCTGAAGACCATTCAAAAGCAGCTGCAGCGGTATATTGACAGGAAACTGCCAGAAATTCAGGCTGGATTCAGAAGAGGACATGGAACCAGGGATATCATTGCTGATGTCAGATAGATCCTGGCTGAAGCAGAAAAGGAAACCCTGGTGGCGTAGTGGTTAAATGCTACGGCTGCTAACCAAAGGGTTGTCAGTTCAAATCCGCCAGACCCTCCTTGGAAACTCTATGGGGGCAGTTCTACTCTGTCCTATAGGGTCGCTATGAGTTGGAATCGACTCGACAGCACTGGGTTTTGGTTTTTGAAGCAGAAAATACCAGAAAGGTGTTTATCTGTGTTTTATTGACTATGCAAAGGCATTTGACTGTGTGGATCATAACAAATTATGGATAACATTGTGAAGAATGAAAATTCCAGAACATTTAACTGTGCTCATATGGAACCTGTACTTAGATCAAGAGGCAGTTGTTCAAACAGGACAAGGGGTTACGGCGTGGTTTAAAGTCAGGAAAGGTGTGCATCAGGGTTTTATCCTTTTACCATACCTCTTCAATCTGCATGCTGAGCAAATAATCCAAGAAGCTGGACTATATGAAGAAGAAGGGGGCATGAAGATTGGAGGAAGACTCACTAACAACCTGCAACATGCAGATGACACAACCATCCTTGCTGAAAGTGAAGAGGAGTTGAAGGACTTAACTAATGAAGATCAAAGACCACAGCCTTTAGTATGGATTACACCTCAACAACTTGACCTGGACAAAGAAGCAACATTATGATAAATGGAGAAAAGACTGAAGTTGTCAAGGATTTCATTTTACTTTGATCCACAATCCACACCCATGGAAGCACCAGTCAAGAAATCAAAAGACACATTACATTGGGCAAATCTGCTGCAGAAGACCTCTTTAAAGTGTTATAATGCAAAGATGTCACTTTGAGGACTACGGTGCACCTGACTTAAGCCATGATATTTTCAATCTCCTAATATGCACATAAAAGCCAGACAATGAATAAGGAAGATCCAAGAACTGACGCCTTTGTATTAGGTGTTGATGAAGAAAATTGAATATACCATGGACTGCCAAAAGAACCAACAAATCTGCCTTGGAAGGAGTACGACTAGAGTGCTCCTTGGAAGCAAGGAATGGGAGACTATGTCTCACATACTTTGGATGTGTTATCAGGAGGGTCCAGTCCCTGGACAAGGACATCATGCTTGGTAAAGTAGAGGGTCAGCAAAAAAGAGGAAGACCCTCAATGAGGTGGATTGACACAGTGGCTGCAAGAATGGGCTTAAGCATAACAAAGATTGTGAGAATGGCACAGGACCGGGTAGTGTTTCCTTCTGTTGTACACGTAGGGTAGCTATGAGTGGGAACTGACTCGACTGCACCTAACAACAACAACTACAATAGGACTGATTGGCCCCCATGGTGGTAGGGAGCAAGTGGTGGCTCTCAATGGACAAAGACAAGGTGGGCACGGTTACCACAACAGACAGCAGAGTCAAAGCAGTAATCAGAATAGTCTGTCTTATATGGACTTACGGCACTGCCTACTTAGTCATGGGGTTCATAGGAAGGAGTGAAATATATAGGAAACCTACTAAATATTTATTTGATCTGTACAAGTGAATGAATTCTAGGTCAAGTGAACAGCAGTCTAACTTGAATCACCAGAATAGAGAGTCACTGCCCCTAAATCAATTCCCAGACTTGAGCAAATTTACAGATCCACAACCCCTTGATTGAAGGGGAGGCTGGGTCCCCTTGAAGAAGGACTCCAACACATGGCCCAAAACTTATACTGTTAATCTTTCTCCCAGCCTCCCCCAAAGGGATCCACAGCCTTGTATGAGAGTCACTGTTCCTTGGGGGAAAGGAAATAATCAGACTTTTTGGGAATTACTGCATACTGGGTCTGAACTGACATTAATTCTGGGAGACTCAAAACATCACTGTGGCCCACCAGTCAGAGTGGAGGCATATGGAAGTCAGGTTATTAATGGTGTCTTAGCTCATGTTAGTCTCACAGTAGGTCCAGTGGATGTGTTCTTTCCATCTTCTTTTGATTCATCTTGCATAATTCAATATTTTGCCCATAGAATTCTTCAATATTGCAACTGGAGGCTTGAATTTTTTCTTCAGTTCTTTCAGCTTGAGAAAGGCTGTGTGTGTTCTTCCTTTTTGATTTTTTAACTCCAGGTCTTTGCACATGTCATTATAATACTTTACTCTGTATTCTCAAGCTGCTGTTTGAAATCTTCTGTTCAGCTCTTTTACTTCATCATTTTTTCCATTTGCTTTGTCTACTGTATGTTCAACAGCAAATTTCAAAGTCTCTTCTTTCTTTCCTGTCTTTTTAATGACCTTTTGCTTTCTTTATGTATGATGTCCTTGATGCCATCTCATAATTTGTCTGGCCATTGGTCATTAGTGTTCAATGCATCAAATCTATTCTCGAGATGGTCTCTAAATTCAGGTGGGATATACTCAAGGTACTACTTCAGCTCTTGTGGACTTGCTTTAATTTTCTTCAGCTTCAACTTAAACTAGTACATGACCAACTGATGGACTGTTCCACAGTTGTCCGCTGGCCTTGTTCTGACTGATGGTGTTGTGTTTCTCCAATGTCTCTTTCCACAGAATGTAGTCGATTTGATTCCTGTGTATTCTATCTGGAGAGGTCCATGTGTATAGTTGTTGTTTATGTTGTTGAAAAAAAGTATTTGCAAATGAATAAGTCACCGGTCTTGCAAAATTCTATCATGGGATATCCAGTGTCATTTCCAACTACAGATCTTTTCTTTGTTTCCAACTTCTGCATTCCAATCACCAGTAGTTATCAATGCATCTTGGTTACATGTTTAATCAATTTCATACTGCATGAGTTGGTCAAAATCTTCAATTTCTTAATCTTTGGCTGGTTTCAGCAGAGGCTAAGACAGACTAGGAAGAAGGATCTGATGATCTCCTTCTAAAAGAAAATTGGCCAGTGAAAACCTTACGAATAACAGCAAAATGTTGTCTGATATTGTGCCGGAAGATGAGCCCCTCATGTTAGAAGGCACTCAAAATATGACTGAGAAGAGCTGCCTCCTCCAGGTAGAGCTGACCTTAGTGATCTGAGTGGAGTAAAGCATTCGAGACCTTCATTTGCTGATGTGGCATGACTCAAAATGAGAAGAAATAGCTGCAAACATCCATTAATAATTGGAACGTGGAATGTACAAAGTATGAATGGGGGAAAATTAGAAGTCTTCAGAAATGAAATGGAATCTGTAAAGACTGATATCCTTGGCATTAGGGAGCTGAAATGAACTAGTATTGGCCAGTTTGAATCAGACAATGCCGGGAATGACAAGATGAAGAGGAATAGCATTGCATTCATTGTAAAAAAGAACATTTGAAGATTTATCCTGAAGTACAATGCTGTCAGTTATAGGATAATATCTATATCTACAAGGAAGACCAGTTAATATGACTATTATTCAAATTTACACACCAACCATTAAGGCCAAAGATGAAGAAATTTAAGATTTTTACCAACTTCTGCAGTCTGAAATTGCTCAAACACGCAATCAAGATGCATTGATTCAATTTATTCATAGTGTTGAAATATTCTAATGTGGATTTCTTAGAGGAGGTACTTTGAACGAGGTATTATTATTATATTACTGCTATTATTATTATTTACTTTATACCCATTTATGCCGAGCCTGTGAGCTGCACGCCCCTATATCTGTTCTCCCTCGTCCTTAGTAACAGACCCCTGCATTTATATGGGAGGCAATGCCCCACCAGCAAAGGATTTAACTCTCCTTGAAACTGGGTATAGGTGTGATTATGTGACAAAATCTGCCTAATGAGATATAAGCGAAAATGTTGTGAATTATTTTTGCCAAATCTCTTTAAAAGATAGTGGGGGCCCTTCTTTCTGCCTTTCTTTCTCCTGTTGCCTGGAATGTGAATATAATTGCTGGAGTTCTAGCAGCTATCTTGGGCCATGAGGTGACTTTGAGAATGGAACCCATGAATGGCAAAGCGGTGATACGGAAGAATCCTGGTTCCCTAACACCATGGATCCTCCATATTAGCCTTGGATTGCCTATTTCTGGCCTTCTATTATATGAAGGAGCCCTGGTGCTACACCGGTTAAGAGATCAGCTGCTGAGCAAATGTCGGCGGTTCAAATCCACCAGGTGCTCCTTGAAAACTATATGGGGCAATTCTACTCTGTCCTATAGGGTCACTATGAGTTGGAATTGACTTGATGGCCACAGGTTTGGTTTTTTTTTTTAATAGGGTCTCTATAAGTCAGAATTGACAATAGCAATAGATTTGGTTTGGTTTTGTTTATTACGTGAAAGAGGTATAAACATTCATTTCCACTGTTATTTTGGGTCTTTCTGCAAAACCCAGCTTAACCTATTCTTAATAAATTAATCATTTTTCTAAGGAAGTTACAGAACTTTTATTGAGAAAACTTTTCCCATGTTTTTATCAGCAGTTTAAGATACTTCTGTTGTGTGGTGGGTGTTTTGTTTCCATTCGTCTCTGGCTGCCTGGCCCTATCTTCCTTCTTTCTATTATCTTTTCAACATTCTGTTCAGATGTGAGCTACCTTGAGAACTCTTATTGCTATACCTATGTTTTCAACATACCTGAAAATTTCCTGAATCCTCATCTCTCTCTTCTCTGAAATCTTCATGTTACAGTTACATCAATGAACAGATTTCTTGTTAATTAAACGGGCATAAATTTGTGGGCACTACTTTTCTAAGTGCTTTTTTTTTATTTAATGAGATTTGTGGAAACTAGTTTTTACTTGGTGTTTCTATGATGGTATATTAGAACACAGTCAGTTTTGATTTCAACAAAGCATTTGATAGTCTTCAGTGAAGAGCATGAATAGAAAGAACGCCACCCAAGGGGTGGATTTGAAGTTAGCGCTTTGACTCCCAGCTCTGATACTTACTAGTTAAAAGATCCTAGAAAAGGTATTGAACTCCTCGAGCCTCAATTTCCTTACGTATAAAATGAGTTGCGATTAAGATGAAATGAGCTAATGTATATGTAAGGTTTTTGTTTTTAACTCTAATGTGTTTTGCAAATGTAAGGCATTGTTAAGAGAGGTGGTTTGAGCCATCAGAAAGAAATCTGTGTCCAGGATTAAATTCTGTGACTGACCAATTTATTCAATGTCTCTGAGCCTCAGTTTTCTTATCTGTAAAATGAGAACAATAACAATATTGAGAGCTATTGTGAGAATTTAAGGAAATAATGTTTGTAAACACTCTGAGACAGTACCTAGTGCTCAAAAACTGATAACGATTAGTACTCTTGTGATTGTTACTGTTATTATTACTTTCTTGGGGATAAATTGTGAATTAGGACTTGCTGACATTGAAAGTTGGTAAGTAGATGGGTGGTTGAACCATACTGTAAAAAGAATATCTACTAATAGCTTATTATCAACCTAAAGAAACATATTGGACAGAATAACACAGGCTCAGACAATATTTTTAATTAGTGCTATACATGAAGATACATAAAATGCTTATTGTATTTGATGATAACACAAAGTGGGAAGAATAGAACCATGAAAGGACATTGGCTTTGATGACTGAAGATTTGGCTTTATGTTGTAATATTCAGTCACGTGATGATTCAGTTTCCTCATTTGTAAAATGATAATAACACTAACAAGAATATCAGGCAGATACATTCTATGTGAGTATATGTTTTAAGACATCTTACATAATCCATGACTCATTCTGAAAAAATGATGATGAGCTTGCATGGTACATCAGCTTCAACATTATGCAATTATTGACAATTTCTTTAAAAATTAGGGGAAATTTGAATTATTTCTAATTTTATGAACAAAGTGTAACTTTACTAATATTTCAAATAAATACAATTAAATTTTGCATATTAAATTTCATACAAGCAAATAAATTAATGTAGGCTGCTACCTAAGAGAAGGCTGTACTTTTGGGATTCTGAGGCCAGCTTGAATCATTGAGAAGACTTAAGAAGATCAATTTGACAAAAACCTGGTGGTTGTTCCTAAAAAGATCAGCCTTAAAAGAACACTGACAAGAAAAATCCTTTGCCTTGTAGCACTAGTCTATGAGACAACGGTGCCTTGCTGGTGTGGGGGCAGAAGCAGGCTGGAGCTCACTAGATAAAATGTTTGTTATTGTTGTTAGGTGCCGTTGAGTGGGTTCTAACTCATAGCGACCCTGTGTACCACAGGACAAAACACTGCCTGGTCCCACGCCATCCCCACAATCCTTGCTATATTTGAGCCCATTGTTTTAGCCACTGGGTCAATCTATCTCATTGAGGGTCTTCCTCTTTTTTTGCTGACCTACTTTACCAAGCATGATGTCCTTCTCCAGGGCTGACCCCTCTTGATAACACGTCCAAAGTACATAAGATGAAGTCTCTCCATCCTCCTTTCTAAGGAGCATTCTGGCTGTACTTCTTCCAAGACAAGACAGATTCATGTATAAAACTGGACAAAACTAGACTTTGTAACTACTGGGTACCTGTTATTTTCCTATTTATCACTTAGACCTCAGGAAGGCTCTATCCACAGATATTTATCAACATTAACTCTATTGGAGCATTCTTTCAGCCTCACCTGACCCCTAAATCCTCTGCTGCTTGCTCTGTCATAAGCCACTGTGGAGAAGGACTGTATGTGGGCCCATGCATTTCCTCTGTGTGAGCCTGATGCCTGGAGTTTCTGGCTCCTCTTACCATTTCTAGATTTGTACAAAGGCCTAGCCATAAGGTATGGGATGTAGTTTCCCCAGTGGCTGCTGTAGGGGCCACATGACACACCTTAGGAGTGTAGGGGAGTAAACTTCTGACGGAGCAAGCTTTGATGAGTAGGAAATGGGAGTCAGGAAGGAAGATAAATTCTCTCCAACTGTCCCTCCAATGGACTGTTCTGAGTCATGGTTTTTCCATATAGCCTCTCCAGACACATGCTACTTGGCCAAGTAGGAACATCAGTCAAATGATGGCCATGTCTTCTAGTGGCTTACTGTGGAATAGTGGCCAGCATGGTACATGCATCACCTTGCATTTGCCTCCCATCACTTTCTGCCTCAATTGTCTTTTCCCTCACTTTTGCAGCCCTGGAATTGTACCTCCCAATAAAGTCTTGGATCAGACTCATTTTTTCTAGGAAATTCTGACTAACACACTGACTATGGGCAATGAATTGAACTAGGCACTGACTCTGTCTTCTTGGCTTACAATTTAGGCCAAGAAACAGGTACATGAAACATGAACTACAATACAAAACCATACATGATGACAACTCATAAGCTCGTGTTTGAGATCCTCCAAAACTTGGATAGTTGTCTCTAGTTCTGATGACTTATTTTTGTGCTAATTGTCTAGGCCATTTTGATTTGTTTACAACATTGCAGTTATTCCTCCAAGGTTTATTTATTAGCTCGGTGGTTCTGGCTCCTCACTTTATATGGAGGCCAGCATTTTCCTTGCATTTCCAGTAAGATATTCTGAATGTGTTCATGTTTCTGTGGGCACTTTGCTTTTGAAAATAAAGCATTCAGTTTTTCTTTAATAATAGTATTTTATCATAATTTTCTTCTAAAATCAAATTACTGTTAGATTACTTTTTGCTTTCTCTCTCCAGTCAGATAATTGAATGTAATGATGTTGTTTATCCACAGATACTGTCTAGACTAATTTTTTGCCTGCTCTTTGAAATTCATTTAGAAGAGTTTACAGCCGAACTGGCTACCTATATGCTACTATAATGGGTGCTTTGGGGATAGACCTTAATATTTATGAACACTTATTGTCTTTAAGTGAGGACAAAGAGGTGATTAAATTTGAAAAGTGCCAGAAATTTGCCTTAGTTGATTCTAAATGTGGAAGGTAAAGTCTATTTCGAGGACAGTCTTTTTCTTTGTTTTGGGAAGCTGTATTTTTCATGTGGGTATAAATTAAATACATGAGTTAACAATTGCTGCTTAATGTCATTCTCAAATTTGCCGAAATAATGCTGTTGTTATATGCCATTGTGTTGATTCTGACTCAGTGACCCTATAGCAACCCTATAGGACAGAGTAGAACTGCCCCATAATGTTTCCTTGGCAGTAATCTTTACGGGAGCAAATCATATGTTTTCCCTCATGGAGCTGCTAGCGGGTTCAAACTGCTGACCTTCGGTTGGCAGCCGAGGGCTCAAGCACTGCACTACCAGGGCCCTTTTGAAAAAATAATACCAATTTATTATTTCTCAGTGTTTCCGAAGGTTAGGAATTCAAGAGTGGCTTAGCTTGGTGGTTCTGGCTTGGGATCTGTAGTGAGTTTGCAGTCAAGACATTGGCTGGAGCTCCAGTTTTCAGAAGGCTTCACTGGGCTGGAGGATAAACTTCCAAGGTGGTGCACCCATAAGGCCAGCAAGTTGTTGCTGGCAGTTGGTAGAGAAGGTAGATTCCTCATCACTTGAGCCTCTCCACTGGGCTGCACTAGTGCCTCTAGAGTGGGTGATTCAAGAGAAAACAATGAGGAAGTGGTGATTTTTTATAACATAGCCTTGGAAATTCTACAATGTCACTTCTACTGTATTCTATTGGTTACACAGACCAATCCTGATACATTGTGGGAGAGGGCTACACAAGGGTCTGAATACCAGGGGGTGAGGATCATTAGGGAGCCAGTTTGCATGCTGACTGCCACGTTAAATATTACTGGTTATTTTTCTTGAAAGGCTTCAAACGGTGGAGTAAACTAGATGCAAATATACCAGACTGGGGTAAGGGATGTTTTATTGAATAATAAAATTCTAAAAGGCTAACTTGATTAGAGATCAGCATGTATGTCTGCAGAGATTAATTTGTTGTTAAGGGATTTTTCTGCCTCCTCTGGTGGACAGACCAACCACACAGGGAAGTGAGGACCTAAAAAGGGGAATGCACATTGAAAGGACTCATAGAGGAGGGGTAGGATCTTAAGTTCTTTTTAGTTAAAGCTTTAGAAACTCAAAGTTCCAGTAACTCATCCTTCTGGCAAAGTTCCTCACAGTTTCTGTGGCCTCACGTGTGCCCACAAGTCAGCTCATAATGAACAATCACTGTACGGGACTGCTTTGTTCATCCTCTTCTGTGCCAGCTTTTGCAGTCCTGTCTGCAGCCTCCACATGGTCTATGCTAATAGTGCCCAGCGTAAGAATGCCAGTGTTTCTCAAATATACTTTCCCTACACAGCCAAAAACCCTCTAGGAACTGAAGGGTTGCTGCACCCACCGCGGAGGTGGGGAACACAACTCTCTCCCTAATTCTGTGTCCTACTTTATTGCCAGGGCCCTGAGGCTGCACAGCCTGTGCCCATACCATCACAAGGTCTTCCATGAAGACAGGTCCTTTTAGCAGCTGACTAAATTTCCTCCAGCAATACACAAGGATAAGCAAAGGTTTTTAAGCACAATTCAGTCCAAAAGCACAATCCAAAAAAAAAAAATATTCCTCTACAGGAAATGAAGTTTGCAGAATATCATCTCCTATGACATTAGATAACATTTTCTCTTTCTGTCAGAATTTATATTTCCTTTGAGAGGTAGTGTCTCAAACATTTCTTTTTTCATTATGGCCTGTGCCTTGCAAACCCAAAGACCGATTCTGGTAGGCTTTCCTAGAACAAAGGAACAAGGCTTGTGAAATGGCCTATCAAAACCTCTACTTCTTGCAAGTTGAAAGCTTTTGCATACCTAGAATAAACTCTACTTGGTCATGGTCTTTTCATACATTGTTGGATTTGATTTACTAGTATTGATTTGTTGAGGATTTTTGTATCTCAGTTCATGAAAGACATTTTTTGTTGTTAGGAGCTGTCCAGTCGCTTCCAACTCATAGCGACCCTAGGTACAACAGAATGAAACACTGCCTGGTCCTGTGCCATTCTCACAATTGTTGTTACGCATAAGCCCATTGTTGCAGCCACTGTGTCAATCCATCTCATTGAGGGTCTTCCTCTTCTTTGCTGACCCTCTACTTTACCAAGCATGATGTCCTTCGCCAGGGACTGATCCCTCCTGATAACATGTCCAAAGTATGTGAGAAGTAGTCTCGCCATTCTTGCTTCTAAGGAGCATTCTTATTGTACTTCTTTCAAGACAGGTTAGTTCCTTCTTTCCACCGTGGTATATTCAGTATTCTCCCTCAACACCACAATTCAAAGGCGTCAATTCTTCTTCCGTCTTCCTTATTCATCATCCATCCAGCTTTCGCATGCATATGAGGCAATTGAAAACACAATGGCTTGGGTCAGGTGCACCTTAGTCTTCAAGTTGACTTCTTTGCTTTTCAACACTTTAAAGAGGTCTTTTGCAGCAGATTTACCCAATGCAATGTGTCTCTTGATTTCTTGACTGCTGCATGCATGGGTGCTGATTGCGGATCCAAGTAAAATGAAGTCCTTGACAACTTCCAACTTTTCTCTGTTTATCATGATGTTGCTTACTTGTCCAGTTGTGAGAATTTTTGTTTTCTTTGTGTTGAGGTGTAATCCATACTGAAGGCTGTGGTCTTTGATCTTCATCAGTAAGTGCTTCAAGTCCTCTTCACTTTCAGCAGGCAAGGTTGTGTCATCTGCCTATGACAGGTTGTTAGTGAGTCTTCCTCCAATCGTGATGCTCCATTCTTCTTTGTATAGTCTAACTTCTTGGATTATTTGCTCGGCATACAGATTGAGTAGGTATGGTGAAAGGATACAACCCTGATGCACACCTTTCCTGACTTTAAACCATGCAGTATCCCCTTGATCTGTTTGAATGACTGCCTCTTGATCCTATGTACAGGTTCCTCAGGAGCACAATAAGTATTCTGGAATTCCCATTCTTCACAATGTTAACCATAATTTGTTATGATCAACACAGTCAAATGCCTTTTCATAGTCAATAAAACACAGGTAAACATCTTTCCAGTATTCTCTGCTTTCAGCCAGGATCCATCTGACATCAGCAGTAATATCCCTGGTTCCACATCCTCTTCTGAATCTGTCTGGAATTTCTGGCAGTTCCCTGCCTGATATATTGCTGCAGCTGCCTTTGAATGATCTTTGGCAAAATTTTACTTGCATGTGATATTAATGATATTGTTCAATAATTTCTGCATTCGATGAGATCACCTTTCTTGGGAATAGGCATAAATATGGATCTTGTGCAGTCTGTTGGCCAGGTAGATGTCTTTCAAATTTCTTGGCATAGACAAGTGAGCACTTCCAGCGCTGTATCCGTTTGTTGAAACATCTCGGTTGTTATTCCGTTAATTCGCCAAGCCTTGGTTTTTTCTGATGCCTTCAGTGCAGCTCGGACTTTTTCCTTCAATACCATTGATTCCCGACCATGTGCTATCTCCTGAAATGGTTGAACATCAAACAGTTCTTTTCTGGCATAGTGACTCTGTGTATTCCTTCCATCTTCTTTTGATGCTTCTTGCGTCGTTTAATGTTTTCCCATAGAATCCTTCAACATTGCAACTCGACACTTGAATTTTTTCTTCATTTCTTTCAGCTTGAGAAATGCCGAGCTTGTTCTTCCCTTTTGGTTTTCTAACTCCAGGTCTTTGCACATTTCATTATAATACTTTATTTTGCCTTTTCGAGCCACCCTTTGAAATCTGTTCAGCTCTTTGACTTCATCATTTCTTCCTTTTGCTTTAGCTGCTCAATGTTCAGGAGCAAGTTTTGGAGTCCCTTTTGACATCCATTTTGGTCTTTTCTTTCTTTCCTGTCTTTTTAATGACCTCTTGCTTTCTTCATGTATGGTGTCCTCTATGCCATTCCACAACTCGTCTGGTCATCGGTCATTAGCGTTCAACACATCAAATCTATTCTTAAGATTGTCTCTAAATTCAGGTGGGATAGCCTCAACGTCGTACTTTGGCTCTTGTGGACTTGTTCTAATTTTCTTCAGTTTCAGCTTGAATTTGCATATGACCAATAGATGGTCTATTCCACAGTCAGCCCCTGGCCTTGTTCTGACTGATGACACTGATGATACTTTTCCATTGTCTCTTTGCACAGATGTAGTCGATTTGGTTCCTGTGTATTCCATCTGGTAAGGTACATATGTGGTCACAGTTTATGTTAGTGAAAAAAGGTATTTGCAATGAAGAAGTCATTGGTCTTGCAAAATTCTGTCATGTGATCTCTGGCATGGTTTCTATCACCAAGACCATATTTTTCAACTACTGATCCTTCTTTGTTTCCAACTTTCGCATTTCAATCACCAGTAATTATCAATGCACCCTGATTGCGTGTTCGATCAATTTCACACTGCAGAAGTTAGTTAAAATCTTCAATTTCTTTGTCTTTGGCCTAAGTGGTTGGTGCATAAATTTGGACAACGGTCATATTAACTGCTTTCCGTGTAGGCTTATGGATATTTTCCTATCACTGACAGTGTTGTACTTCAGGATAGATCTTGAAATGTTCTTTTTGACAATGAATGGAACACCATTCCTTTTCAAGTTGTCATTCCCGGCGTAGTAGACCATATGATTGTCCAATTCAAAATGGCCAATACCAGCCCATTCCAGCTCACTAACGCCTAGGATATAGATCTTTATGTGTTCCATTTCATTTTTGATGACTTCCAATTTTCCTAGATTCGTAATTTGTACATTCCAAGTTCCTATTGTTAATGGATGTTTGCAGCTGTTTCTTCTCATTTTGAGTCATGCCACATCAGCAAATGAAGGTCCCGAAAGCTTGACTCTATTCACATTTTTAAGGTCAATTCTACTTTGAGGAGGCAGCTCTTCCCCAGTCATATTTTGAGTGCCTTCCAACCTGAGGGGCTCAACTTCTGGCAAAATATCAGACAATGTCCCACTGCTATTCATAAGGTTTTCACTGGAAAATTCTTTTCAGAAGTAGAACGCCGGGTCCTTCTTCCTAGTCCATCTTAGTCTGGAAGCTCAGCTGAAACCTGTCCGCCATGGTGGCCTTGCTGGTATTTGAATACCAGTGGCGTAGGTTTCAGCATCACAGGAACACGAAAGCACCCACAGTATGGCAAACTGACAGTCATGTGGGGGATGAAAGATATAGGTCTGTAGTTTTTCTTTCCTTTCTTCCTTCCTCCCTCTCTCCTTCTCTTCCTTTCTCTGTTTCATCTGCCTTTGTCTAGTTTTGGTATCAGGTTAATTCTGTCCTTGTAAAATGAATTGGGAATTGATCTCTCCTCTACTGTTTTCTAGAAGACATGTAAAATTGCTGTTAATTAAATGTTTGGTAGAATTCTCCAGTGAAACCATCTAGGCCTGAAGATTTTTTTTCAGGATTTTTAAAATTATGAACTCCATTTCCTTACATTATTATCGGTTTATTCAGGTTATCTATTTTATCTGGGTTTAATTTTGGAAATTTGTGGCCTTCAAGGAGAAGCCCTGCTGGCACTGTGGTTAAATGCTCAGCTGCTAAATGAAAGATCAGCGATTCGAATCCACCAGCAGTTCTGTGGGAGAAAGATGTTGCAGTCTGTTTCCACAAAGATTACAGTCCTAGAAACCCTATGGGGCAGTTCTACTCTGTCCTATAGGGTTGCTATGAGTTGGAATCGACTGAACAGCAATGGGTTTGGTTGGTTTGGATCGCTTTTGAGGAATTTGCCCATTTCTTATAAGTTGTTAACTATATGAGCATAAAGTTATTTGTTGTTTCTAGGTGCCGCTGAGTCAATTTCTACTCACGGTGACCCCATGTGACAGGGTAGAATTGTGCCATAGGGTTTCTTAGTCTACGATCTTTTTTTTTCTTTAATTTTTTTGTTGTACTTTAGATGAAGGTTTTAAGAACAAACTAGTTTCTCATCAAACAGTTAGTGCACACAGTGTTCTATGACATTGGCTAACAACCCCATGACGTGTCAACACTCTCTTTTCCCAAACCTGGGTTCCGCGTTACCAGCTTTCCTGTGTCTTCCTGCCTTCTAGTCCCTGCCCCAGGGCTGGTGCACCCCTTTAGTCTTGTTTTGTTTCTGTTCAATCTTTGGCTGAAGGGTGAACCTCAGGAGTGGCCTCATTACTGAGCTGGAAGTGTGTCCGGGGTCCATTCTCTCAGGGTTTCTCCAGTCTCTGTCAGGCCAGCAAGTCTGGTCTTGATTTTTGAGTTAGAATTTTGTTCTACATTTTTCTCCAACTCTGTCCAGGACCCTCTATTGTGATCCCTGTCAGAGCAGTCAGTGATGGTAGCCTGGCATCAACTAGTTATTATACTGGACTCAGTCTGGTGGAGGCCATGGTAGATGTGGTCCATTAGTCCTTTGGACCAATCTTTTCCCTTGTATCTTTAGTTTTCTTCAGTCTTCGTTGCTCCCAAAGAGGTGCGACCAGAGGAGTATCCTAGATGGCTGCTCGCAGGCTTTTAAGACCCCAGATGCTACTCACCAAAGTAGAATGTAGAACATATTCTTTGTAAACTGTTATACCAATTGAGCTAGATGTTTCCTGAGACCATGGACCCCACATCAGCTGTAATCTTTACAGATCTTTCTCCCGTGGAGTTTCTGAGTGGGTTCGAACTGCCAACCTTTTGGTAGTATTCCTTTATCATCTTTTTATTGACTGCAGAATATGTAGTGATATCCCTTGTTCATTCCTGATATTGGTAATTTGGTAATTTTTTTATTTTTGTCAGTCTTGTTAGAAGTTTTTTTTTATTCCATTGATTTTCTCTATTTTCAATTTCATTGATTTTTGTTTTTATATTTATTATTTCCTTCCTTTTGCTTGTTTTGGGTTCTTCTTTTTTTAGTTTCTTGAGGCATAAACTTAGAGTATTTATTTGAGACCTTTCCTCTTGTCATGGATTGAATTGTGTCCCCCAGATATATGTATATCAATTTGGCTAGGTCATGATTCCTAGTATTGCGTATTTGTCCACCATTTTGTCACCTGATGTGATTTTCCTATGTGTTGTAAATCCTGCCTCTATGATGTTAATAAGGGGGGATAGGTGGCAGTTCTGCTAATGAGGCAGGACTCTGTTTACAAGTTTGGATTGTGTCTTGAGCCAATTTCTTCTGGTATATAAAAGAAAGAATCGAGCAGAGAGACGGGGGAACCTCATACCACCAAGAAGGCAGTAATAGGAGCAGAACATGTCCTTTGGACCCAGGGTTCCTGTGGGGAGAAGCTCCTAGTCCAGGGGAAGATTGATGAGAGGGACCTTCCTTCAGAGTCGACATGGAGAGAAGGCCTTCCCCTGTAGCTGATGTCCTGAATTTGGACTTCTAGCCTACTAGACTGTGAGAAAATAAATTCCTCTTTGTTGAAGTCACCCACTTGTGGTATTTGTTATAACAGCACTAGATGACTCAGACACCTCTCCTCTACTGTAAGCAATTAAGTGCTCATAAATTTCCCTCTCAGTATTGCTTTAGCTGCATCCCACATATTTTTATGTTTTATTTTCAATTTCATACAGTTCTAGGTTTTTTTTTTTTTAATTTCATTTGCAGTTAATCTTTGACCCATGAATTGTTTAGAAATGTGTTGTTTAATTTCCAAGTATTTAGGGGTATTTCTCTTGACCTTTATTACTGATTTCTAGTTTGATTCTATTATGGGTTAGAAAACATACTTTGTGTGTTGAAATTCTTTTAAATTCGTTAAGGTTTGTTTTATGATCCAAGATATAGTAGATCTTGGTGAATGTTTCATGGGCACTTGAAAAAAAAAAGTGTATTATGTGTTGTTGGGTGTATTGTCCATGCTTTCCTGTTGGTTAATTGTGTTGTTCAGATCTGCTGTATACTTGATGATTTTCTCAGTTGCTGAACAATCAAATGCTCTGAGTTTTGAAAAGATGCTTTTTTGGAAAAACTGCCATTCCCAATAAGATTTTAGTTGAAGACCTATTTCAAGGTAACATATGCTGGCCTTCCTTCTAGGAATTTCTCTGTTATTTCCAAACTCAGGCTAAAATCAATCAGCAGTCACTCTCCTTTTATTGAAAACCCAAATTATTTTTCAGGACTCTTTTCATCTTGAAAGAAATTGACTAACATTCCACCCTGACTTATATTTACAGGCTACTACTTCTTCCCTATATGTTTACGTAGTCTGCTAGTTTCTCCCCGTACTGCCAAATGTTTTTTGAAACAATCAGCCATCAGAGCTATGAAAATCTGTCAACACATGATGTGTCGCATAGTACAGAGTTGTCATAAGAATTGATTTCAAGTGTTAAAAATTTAAACTGTCCTTTTCTATCTAAACTTTGAACAAGTGCTAATCATCTGCCCCAAAGTCGCTTGACATTTGCCAGATACTCTGCACTTTCAGCCTTCTTGTGATACCCCTCATGATGATGCCATTTACACTGGTCTCTTGCATACCATCTAGATATTTTATGTGGAAGTGTTAAGTAAATTGTGCCTGATATTTTGGCTTCATCCATTAAGACTCCTGAGCCAGAACCCTGGGAATCTTTAGTTGGTTATTTCTCTGTTACTGTATGCGTTGTACATATTGCCTGTGGATTCTGCCTTCTATGTACCTTTGAAATCTATCCCTTCCTCCTTATCTCCAGTGCCACTAGCTTGGTTCAGGCGCTCATCAGGCCTTTCCTGGATCACTCCAGTAATATTCAACCCTGGACTCACCCTCATTTAATTCCTCCTCCGTGTTACTGATGCTGGAATAATTTTTCTAAATACAAATGAAATCGTATCTTTGTCCTGTTTAAGTCATTCCATAGGTTTCCTTATAGGTACTAGGATCAAATTCAAGTTATAAGTCAGCTCACAGATTTTTGCTTACCTCTCTGACCTCATTTCTACCATCCTTCCTCCTATGTTTGTTGGCAACCACATGACTTACAATTGACTAAAGTTTATTCTCTTAAATGCTTATGCTTTTGCAAATATTGCTTATACTGCTTTATGTACATTTCTTCTCCCTTTTATTCATCTGTTAAATTCCTACCCATACTTCAAGACCTAGGTCAGGTGTCATCTCCTCTAAGAAGACTTTCTGGTCTGGGGTAAATGTCTCTCCCATGTTCCATGTTATCTTCTACATGTTTCTCTTCATGTGAGTTGCAGCATTACATTATAGTTTAGACTGTGGGTTCTGGAGCCAGAGTATATGGGTTCAAATCCCTGCTTTTTAAAATTAATATCTGTGTGGCCTCTGGCAAGTTTCCTAGCTTTTTTTATGCTTCAGTTTCCCTGACTGTAAAATGATAATATCTCTTTCATATGGTTGTCTTGGGCTTTATATTGAGTTGACATATACGGAGTACTTGGAATAATGTCTAACTCGGAGTAAACACTAAAATGCCTGTCAGCTGTTCTTAATAACTTATTTTATTTTTGATTGTTCTGTAAAATTCCAAGGCTTTAACGGGATGGACTTTTATTGTCTTTGTTTTCTCAGCAACTGGTGTAAAGAAGGCATTCAATGTTCTGTGAATGTATAAACAAATTGTAAGCACTGTAAGTAAGGTATTATTATACTTCATGGTACTTTGATATTTCCAGTATTTCTGACACATTTGGTTCATAGAGGAACAAGCTAACAGTGTGCATAGAATGTCTTTAGACAATTATAGTAAATGACAACATATATATTATGTAAGAGATTACACAATTTATTCATTTTCAAAGTAAGGTTTCTAAACTTAGAGAAGGATAACCTCGGTTTCCTAGAATTTTGCATTGGCAATTTGCATTACAAAATGAGCACTATTCCTTGTTGTTGTTGGTATGTGACAACTTTTACAATACTGTGTCCTGCCAGGGTCAAAATTTCCACAAAATTCACATGTTGGTCATGTTGTTTGTTGGCTTACTTGAAAATTCTCTTTCCTATCATCTTTGGCTCCCTTACATATTCTTATATTTTAAATAATGTTTCAGAATTACATCATGTGTCCAATAGACTAATGTCGTGAAAGCTCTTGCCATCTCTGCATTACATATCTCTGGGAAAGGGCTGCTAAATAGCATGAGATTTCATTTTGCAGCACATCATCTGGTAGATGCACAAGACATTCATCATCCTCCATTTCTAGATGGATATGTTTTTATTTAATAAAAGTGCAATCATTTTGAGACTAACCACATTGTTTAGCTGTAAATATTCATCTGGATGTCTGTATTAAAATTAGGTTTGACTGTGAATAATAGAAACCCAAAATGACAGTGCCTTAAACAAGATAAAAGTTAATTTCTCTCTCATAGGCAGCCCTGGCCTGGAATGGCAGTTCAATCATCAGAGACCAAGGCTCCTTCTAGCTTGCTGCTTGCTGCTCCATCATCCTTAACATCCTTAACATGCAGGTTTTAACCCCTAGTCTAAGATGGCCGGCTCCAGCCTTCACATTCTCAGTGCAGCCAGCAGGAAAGAAGAAAAGCAAAAAGAGCATTTTGCTGCTATTTAAGGACACTGTCTAGAAGTTGCATATACCTGCTCATTCCTCAGAAGTTGGTTACATGGTCACCCTTACCTCCAAGGAAGACTTGGAAATGTAGTATTTTGTCTGGGTAGACATGTGCCCAGCAAAAAATTGGGCGTTCTATTTAAGAGAAGAAGGAATAATTGCATATTAGAGGACTACTTCCAGTTTGTGCTACTTTGTCTTTGCCATTTAACTGTCTCAGGTTACTAGGGTTTAAGACTGAAAATATAGACTTGGTAAAATGGTCCAACTGGTCAAAAATACACATTGAGATAATTTTGATCCTTACTCACAATGGCAAAAAAAAAATGGAAACAACCTAAGTACCCATCAACAGATTAATGAATAAACAATGAATAAACAAACTATGGTACATATACACAATGGAATGCTACACGATGATAAAGAAAAGAAAAATGATGAATCTGGGAAACATCTCACAATGTAAATGAATCTGGAGGGCATTATGTTGAGTAAAATAAGTCAATCACAAAATGACAAATATTGTATGAGACCACTATTATAAAAACTTGTGAAAAGGTTTACACACAGGAAGAAACAATCTTTGATGGTTACAAAGGAGGGGAGGGGTGGGGAAGGAAAAGCACTAACTAGACAACAGATAAGTGGTAACTTTGGTGAAGGGTAAACCAGTACATAATACTGGGGAAGTCAGTACGATTTGACCAAGACAAGGTTATGGAAGCTTCATAGACATATCCAAACTCCCTGAAGGACCGAATTACTGGGCCAAGGGCTGGGAACTGTGGTCTTGGGGGACATCTAGCTCCACTGGCATAACAGTTTATAAAGAAAATGTTCTACATCCTACTTTGGTGAGTAGTGGCTGGGGTCTTAAAAGTTTGTGAGTGGCCATCTAAGATAATCCACTGGAGCAAGGGAGAATAATGTAAACCAAAGACACAAGGGAAAGATTAGTCCAAAAGAACTGATGGACCACAAGTACCATAGCCTCCACCAGACTGAGTACAGTACAACTAGATGGTGCCTGCCTACAACCACTGACTGCTGTGACAGGCATCAGAATAGAAGGTCCTGGATAGAGCTGGAGAAAAATGTAGAACAAAATTCTAACTCACACACACACAAAAAGACCAGACTTACTGGTCTGACAGAGACTGGAGAAACCTTGAGAGTATGGCCCCCAGACACCCTTTTAACGCAGCACTGAAGTCATTCCTGAGGTTTACTCTTCAGCCAAAGATTAGTCAGGCCCATAGAACAAACAATAATACATGTGGCTCAACCATGTGTATGGGATTAAATGGGCACACCAGCCCAGGGACAAGGACAAGAAGGCAGGAGGGGACAGGAAAGCTGGATGAATGGAAATGGGGAACGCAAGGTCAAGAAGGGGAGAGTGTTGACCTGTCGCAGGATTGGCAGCCAATGTCACAAAACAGTATGTGTATTAATTGTTTAATGAGAAACTAATTTGCTCTGTAAACCTTCATCTAAAGCACAATTAAAAAAAACATTAAAAAAGGAAAAAAGAGAGAGAGAGAGAGGACTTAGCCACTCTAAGGGCCAGGCATTTTACATCCATTATAAAAAATAAATATAAAAACAATAATACATGTAGCTCAACTATGTATATGAGATTAAAAGGACCCCTGGTGGTGCAGTGGTTAAAATCTCGGCTACTAACCAAAAAGGTTCTCAGTTTGAATCCACCAGCCGGTCCCTGGAAACCCTATGGGACAGTTCTACCCCATTCTATAGGGTTACTATGGGTCAGAGTTAACAGATTTATGAATAAACAATGAATAAACAAACTACGGTACATACAGGTTTGGTTTGGTTTGGTTCTGAATGTGTAGCAGGCTATAACGTTTAAATTGTAAAAGCTATGTTGATTTTATGAACTGACTCCAAAATATTTTTTAAAAATACTAATACGGCAAATAATTTTCTTGTAAAGTAGCCATAAAAGAATAAAGTAGGTATTTGTACATACATGCATTTATATAATCAGACCTGAAACTAATTCCAGAGAATTTTTGCTAAGAACCTTGATCTTATTTTGAAGTTTTAAATTTCTACCATTTTAAAATATTTCAAAACATTCACAGGGAGGTGGAGCCGACATGGCGCCCTGGACAGATGTATCATGCTGTTGCTCTGCAGCAAAGACCTG
The DNA here is from genome assembly GCF_024166365.1 of Elephas maximus indicus. Lineage (NCBI taxonomy): Eukaryota > Metazoa > Chordata > Mammalia > Proboscidea > Elephantidae > Elephas > Elephas maximus. The sequence goes on along the minus strand of NC_064820.1, from coordinate 76,657,631 downwards.
AAAAACTAAGTAAAACAGATACAAATGTCAATCCTGGAACTCTAAGCATCAAACAAAGGGATAAAGAACTAGGTCAAACACCAAGTGGAAGAATAAACTGAAAGAAAACAAAGAATGAGGAAAGATATGGAGTGAAGGTCCCTTGCCAACTAACATGGCACAATGTCACCATCTTGGAGCACAGCCAGCAATAACCCCAGACAGGGACTATGGGAAGGCAACTTCACGGAGCTCCCAACAGGAGACAGCATCCGATAACCAGGGAAACATGTTTTCCCACCCCTCACCTTTCTCCATGTGCCACCCCCAACCCTTTCTGGCGGGCCATGTTATGCTGCTTGGCTAGAGAGCTACCAGCCTGCTGTCACCCTGGGTCCACTCCCACCCCCACCTGCCGGCTCCTGCCACACCATTTTTTCCCTTTCTTCCTTTTCTTTTTCCCTCCCACCTATCCCCATACCCCACCCTCACCCTTTCCCAGTGGGTCACACCATGCCATACAGCTAGCAAGCTACCAGCCGACTGTCATCCTGGGTAACAACTGCTCCCACTCACCCCATCCATTCCCACCCACTGACTCCTGCCACCCCATTTTTTTTCTTTTTTTCTTCTTCCCACCTAGCCCTGTATGCCACCTCTACCCTTTCCCACTGGGCCACACCACACACCACGGCAAGAGAGCTACCAGTTTGCTGCTGCACCGGGTCTGCCTCACCTCTACCCACTGGCTTCCACTGTGCCATTTTTTTCTCTTTTTCACCTTTCTTCCTTTTCTTTCTCCCTCACACCTAACCTGTATGTCACCTCCCCCCATTCCTGCTGTCCTCCAAGTCCACCCTGCCCCAACCCACCAGGTACATTTTTTTTTTCTTTCTCCCTCTTTTCTTTTCTTTCTTTCCCCCCTACTAGCCCTATAGCTAACCCCTCTTCCCACAGTGGCTAGAGTGTCACCAGCTCAGGCCCAGCACCACACTGGACCTGCACAGCCCCTCTACTCCTGCCACACGACCAGCTGCTGAACAGTGAGGAGAGAGCCTATACCACTCCCCACCCAATACCCCCACCTATCTGGTGAGTGGCTGTAAACACTCCCACACTACTGGACAAACAACAGAAGGCAGACAGCACCTGCCTGGTCCTCCCTCAGCCACCTCACAAACTAGCGTACAGTTAAGTAGTCTTGCCCTGCCTGCTGCTGCTCTGCCCAACCAGACAAAGTGGTGAGAGCTATTGTGCCCACAGATGAGCAAGCAGCAAAGCATGCTTGGTCTGCCTGCTCTGACAAAACAAAACAAAAAAGCAAGACAAAACAAATGAACATACAACCGATAAATAAAGAAAATAATACCTTAAATGTCTTGGAGACAGCAGACAATATGAAAACATAAAATAACAGGACAAGATGGCTCCAGCAAGTGGCCAAAATAAAGAATCAGATGACCTTCCAGTAGAAAAAAAGGCAGTGGAACTACCTGATATGAAATTCAAAAGACTAATACTTAGGGCTCTCCAAGAGATTAGAAAGAGATCAAGGAAAACACAGACAAAGCCAAGGAAAAAATCAACAAAACCATGGAAAACATAGACAAAACCATAGCCAAAATCAAGAAAAACATGGAAAAAGCAATAGAAGAATTCAGGAAAACAATACAAGGAAAAAAAAAAAAAAACTTGGAGATAAATAAACAACTAGAAATCATAAAAAAAAAACACAGCAACTAGAAATCATAAAAAAACAGCAACTAGAAATCAAAAAAATTAGTAACAGAATTTCAGAAATGGACAATGCAATAGAAGGTTTTAGGAGCAAATCTGAAACAAAGGAAGACAGAATCAATGAGATTGGAGACAACTCCATCAATGCCACTTTGAGGAAAAAGCAGAGAAAAGAATGAAGAAAAATGCAAAAAACCTAAGAACTATGTGGCACGCAATCAAGGGCAAAAATCTGCATGTGATTGGAGTCCCAGAACAAAGAGAGAAAATGAAAAATACAGAGAAGATTGTTGAAGATTTGCTGGCAGTAACTTCCCAAATATCATGAAAAATGAAAAGCTGACCATCCAAGAAGCTCAATGAATCCCATATGGGATAGACCCCAAGACAAATTCACCAAGACACAACATAATCACAATTGCCAAAACCAAAGACAAAGAATCCTGACAGCAGCTGTACAAAAACAAAAAGTCACAAAGGGGAAACAATAAGACTAAGCTCTGATTTTGTTGTTGTTATTGTTATTTGCTCAGCATACAGATTGAATAGGTATGGTTACTCTGCAGAACCTATGCGGGCAAGAGGGCAATGAGATGGCATATACAAAACCTTGAAAGAAAAAAAAACCGCCAACCAAAAATAATGCATCCTGCAGAACTCTCTCAAATACAATGATGAAATTAGGACATTTCCAGATAAATAGAAATTAAGAGAATTCATAAAAACCAAACCAAACTTACAAGAAATATTAAAGGCAGTCCTTTGGTTAGTGAACCAACATCACACAACAATGACAGTCTAGGACACAGGACAGCATCAGCCAAATACCAACCTACGTAAAGAACTCTCAATAATAAAACAAGGCTAAAAAACTTAAAACAGGGAAACAGAGACATCAATCTGTAAATGATGATGACATTAAAACAATAAAAGGAGCAATAAATAGTATAGGTATAAAACTTTCAAATGGAGAGGAAGTCAAGGTGATATCAAATAGTAAAAGACTAGTTCAAACTTAAGAAGATCAGGGTAAATTTCAAGATAACCACAAAGAAAGCTAACAAACCTAGTCATCAGAATAAAAACTAAGAAAAACATAAAGTCTCAGTAAATACAAAATCTGTAATAATGAAAGAAAATAAAATCCACCAAAAAAAAAGAAAGGAACTCAGCACAGGAAAGAGGAACAAAGAAAATGTCAGCACCACCACCAAAAAAAAAGCACAACCATATGATAGCAATAAACTCATACCTATTGATAATCACACCAAGTATAAATGGCTTAAATGCACCTGTAAAGAGACAGAGAGTGGCAGAATGGATAAAAAAGCATGACCCACCAATATGCTGTCTACAAGAGACACACCTTAGACACAAAGACATAAATATATTGCAAATCAAAGAATGGAAAAAAATGTATCAAGCAAACAGTAACCAAAAAAGGGTAGGAGTGGCAATACTAATCTCAGGTAAAATGCTCTTTAAGGCAAAATCAACGATAAACAACAGGAAGGACATTATATAATGATTAAAGGGACAATACACCAAGAAGATATAACCTTAATAAATATCTATGCATCAAATGACCAAGTAAACATAAAACAAACTCTAATAGCTCCAAAGAGAGACATAGTTCCACAATAATAGTAGGAGGCTTCAACACATCACTTTTGGTAAAGTACAGAACATCTAGAAAGAAACTCAACAAAGATACAGAAGATCTAAACACCAAAATCAACGAACTTGACCTCATAGACATACACAGAACACTCCACCCAACAGAAGCAAGTATACATTTTTTTTCCAACACACATGGAACATTTTCCAGAAGAGACCACATTTTAGGCCACAAATCAACCCTCAATAAAATCCAAAACATAGAATTAATACAAACCATTCTCTCTGGTCACAGTACCATAAAAGTAGAAATCAATAACAGAAAGAGCAAGGACAAAAAAAAATCAAATACATGGAAACTGAATAACATCTTGCTTCAAAACAACTGAGTGATGAAGAAATCAAAGAGGGAATAAAAAAAAAATCCTAGAATCAAGAAAAGTGCTGGAACTAATAGAGAGATTCAGTAGAGTAGCAGGATACAAGATCAACATACAAAAATCCTATACACCAACAAAGAACTTCAAAAAGGAAATCAGAAAAACAATGCCATTTATAATAGGTCCTAAGAACATAAATTACTTAGGAAAAATCTAACTAGGGACATAAAGGCCTATACAAAAAAACCATAAGACATTATTTCAGGAAACCAGAAGAGACCTACATAAATGGGAAAATGTACCATGCTTATGGATAGGAAGCCTCAACATTGTGAAAATGTCAATCCTACCCAAAAGATCTATCGGTATAATGCAGTCTCAATCCACGTACCAACAGCATTCTTTAATGAGATAGAAAAACTAGTCACCAACTTTATATGGAAAGGAAAGAGGTCCCGGATAAGCAAAGCATTATTGAAGAACAAGAAAAAAGTAGGAGGCCTCACACTACTTGGTCTCAGAACCTACTATACAGCCATGGTAGTTAAAACAGCCTGATACTGGTACAATGACAGACACATAGACCAATAGAACAGAATTGAGAACCCAGATGTAAATCCATCCACATACAGTCAGCTAATCTTTGAAAAATGACCAAAGCCCATTAAATGGGGGAAAAGACAGTCTCTTTAACAAATGTTGCTGGCATAACTGGATGTCCTTCTGTAAGAAAATGAAACAAGATCCATACCTCACACCATACACAAAAACTAACTCAAAATGAATCAAAGACCTAAATATAAAACCTAAAACGATAAAGATCATTGAAGGAAAAATAGGGACAGTGCTAGAGGCCCTAAGATATGGCATAAATAGAATAAAAGCCATAACTAACAATGCACAAATACCAGAAGAGAAACTAGATAACTGGGGTCTCCTAAAATTAAACACTTATGCTCATCAAAAGACTTCACCAAAAGAGCAAAAAGAGAACCTACAGACTGGAGAAAAAATTTTGACTACAACATATACAACAAGGGTCTAATCTCTAAAATCTATAGACTGCTTCAACACATCAACAACAAAAAGACAATCCAATTAAAAAAGGAGAAATGATATGAACAGACACTTCACCAAAGAAGACATTCAAGCTGCTAGCAGACATATGAGGAAGTGCTCATGATCACTAGACATTAGAGAAATGCAAACCAAAACTACAATAAGATACCATTTCACCTCGACATTACTGGCACTAATGAAACAAACAAACAAACAGAAAATAACAATTGTTGGAGAGGTTGTGGGGAAGGAGCTCTTACGCATTGCTGGTGGGAATGTAAAATGGTACAACCATTATGGGAAACAATAAAGCACCTTTTTTTTTAAAAAGCTAGAAATAGAAATACCATATGACATAGCAGTCCCACTCCTAGGAATATATCCTAAAGAAATAAAACCCATCACATGAATAGATATATGCGCACCCATGTTCATTACAGCATTGTTCGCAATAGCAAAAAGATGGAAACAACCTAAGTGCCCATCAGCAGATTAATGCATAAACAAAATACACACAATGGAATAGTATGCAACAATGGAATAGTATGCAACAATAAAGAACAATTATGAACCCATAAAACATCTCACAACATGGCTGAATCTGCAGAGCATTATGCTAAGTGAAAGAAGTCAGTCACAAAAGGACAAGTATCATATGAGACTACTATAAAAACCCAAGAAAAGGTTTACATACAGAAAAAAAAAAAAAAAAACTTCAATGGTTAAGAGGGAGGGGAGGAGTATAAAGGGGAAATCGGTAACTAGATAGCCGACAAGTTAATTTTGGTGAAGGGAGAGACAACACACAATATCGGGAAAGTCAGAACATCTTGACCAAGGCAAAGTCATAGAAGCTTCCTAGACACATCCAAACACCTTGAGGGACAGAGTTACTAGGGCTGAGGGCTGGGGACCATGGTCTTGGAGGACATCTAGGTCAATTGGCACAACACAGTTCATAAAGAAAATGTTCTACATCCGAATTTGGTGAGTAGTGTCTTGGGTCTTAAAAGCTTGCAAGTGTCCATCTAAGGTACATTTATCGGCCCCATCATGTTCAGAGCAAATGAGAAAGAAGAAAAGCAAAGACACAGGAAAATATTAGTCCAGAGGACTGATAGTGGACCACATGAACCCCAGCCTCCACAGTCCTGAGTCTAGAAGAACTAGATGGTCACGGCTACTACCACTGACTGCTCTAACAGGGATCACAATAGAGGGTCCCAGGCAGAGCAGGAGAAAAATGTAGAACAAAATTCAAATTCACAAAAAAGACCAGACTTACTGGTCTTACGGAGACTGGAGGAACCCCCGAGATTATGGCCACCACACAACCTGCTAACTCAGAACGAAAGCACTCCAGAAGCCCACTTTTCAGCCAAAGATCAGACAGGCCTATAAAACAAACAGTAACGCAGGTGAGGAACATGCTTTTTAGTTCAATCAAGTATACAAGACCAAATGGACAACACCTGCCCCAAAGCAAAGACGAGAAGGCAGGAAAGGACAGAAAAACTGGACGAATGGACACGGAGAACCCAGAGTGGAAAGGGAAAGGGAGAGATTGCTGACACATTGTGGGATTACAACCAATGTCACGAAACAATTTAAATTTATGAATAAAAAACCAAATTACTCCATATGCTTTCAACTAAAACACAATAAAATAAAAATACATACAAAAACAGAGAGAATAACATATAGAGAACACCTTAGCTCCCTCTACCCAAATTTAACACCTTATTTATAAGAAAAAAAATTTTTTTTTGGAATGGTTAGTCAGTTGCCCCAATTGCTGTGTACCATTTGTGTTTAGCATACTTAGGCCAATAATTTGAATTGCTAACTATGAACTTGCCATGTTTGTGAACTGTTCGTGTAGACATCGATAAGTCAAGCTGGCACAGCCTTGGAAAATCTACCTTATCACAGACCCTGCCAAAAGAGCAGAATCTGTAGACCGGGGTCGCCAAACTTTTTTCTGCAAAGGGGTATATAGTAAATATTTAGGCTGTGCGCCGCATTTGACGTGCTGAATCTTTTCTTCTTCTTTTTTTTTTACATTCCTTTAAAAATGTAAAAACCTTTTTAGCTCATAAAAAAACAAAACAAAAACCAAATCCATTGTCATCAAGTGGATTCTAACTCATAGCAGCCCAGAGTAGAACTGCCCCGTAGGGTTTCCAAAGCTATAATCTTTATGGAAGCAGACTACCACATCTTTCTCCCACAAGTGGCTGGTGGGTTCAACTTCCGACTTTCAGTTAGCAGCCGAGTGCTTAACCACTGTGCCACCAGGGCTCCTTTCTTAGCTCGTAGGGCCATATCCCTCCCCCCCCCCCAAAGGCTGCTACTAGATTTGGCCCATGGGACATGATTTGCTGACCCTTGATAGACATGAACCCTTCTGTCCCGAAGCCACAACTAAGTGGCATATGTGAGCATCAGATCAAGGTCTGCCAATCTGTAGGGTGGCCAGAAACCTGTGTCTGGGCATGGCTCAAATAAGATGAGTGGAGCTTGTTTGGTCTATTTTCTGAAACACTGAGAAGCAAGTGAGCAAACCCACGACAAACAGAGTCTAGTAAATCCTAATAAGAGACTAAGGGAGTAGCCTTTCCCTAGAGCAACCTCTAGTCCCAGAATATGTATACAATAAACTCCTTTTCTTGAGGAAGCTTAAGTTATATGATGCTTGTAATTAGAAGATCCTAAATTATTCTCATCCACTGCTAATGGGTATGTTAATTGGGGACAACCTGGCAATATCTAGTTGAATGTGGGCATATCAATGACCCAGCAGTTCCACTCTTGGGTATTTTTCCTAGAGACGGTCTTGCCCATGTGTATCAGAAGTTATGTACGGTAATGTTAGCAAATGTAGCATAGTGGTTCACAGTGAACTCTGCTAACCTGGTCAAATTCTGGCTCTGCCATTTACTCAGCTGTGTGACTTTAGACAAGTTACTCATTTTTCTGTGCTCCATTTTTCTCATTTGTGGAATGGGGATAATTATTTAATCCTCTTGAGGTTCTAGTGAAGATTAAATAAGTTCATATGTGTAAAGTCTTAGCCACATACCAAGTGTCATATGTCTTAGCTATTATCACAACTCTCATTGTTATGGCAGCATTGTTTATGATAGCAAAAAACAAACAAAAAAACTAATAAGCAAACCTGAAAAAACCCTAAACCTCCGTTACAGAGGTTGGATAAATACACTGTGGCATGAAATACTACATAGCAGTGAAAAGAATAAACTGGAGCTACGTGTATCAATAGACATGAATCTTAGAAACATAGCGTTAAGAGAAAAAGGCCTGCAGAGAAGAACGCGTACAGTATGATGCCTGTATTATAAAATAAGCAAAACTAACCCTATTTAGAAACACCTGGTGGTGCAGTGGTTAAGTGCTCAGCTGTTAACTGAAAGGTCAATGGTTTGAACCCAGCAGCAGCTCCTCAGGAGAAAGATGTGGCAATCTGTTTCCCTAAAGATTACAGCTTTGGAAGCCCTACAGAGCAGTTCTACTCTGTCCTATAAGGTATACAACAACTGCACATAGGTAGCAAAAGTAAAAGGAAACCCAGGATAGTGGTTAGGGAGATGGCACTGGGAAATATCTTCAGTGAAATCTGTAAAGTTCTTTTCAAAAATTGGGTAGTAGGTTTGTGGGTGTTCATATGATTATAAGTTTAGGACAATAAACTTCAGTGAACCAAATCTTTAAGATAAAATTGCATGGAAACGAAGCGAGCTTGTTGAAAATAAGTTCAGGAAACACAGTTAAAACAACAAAAAGAATTGGTTAACATGCTCTATTGAAAATTCACTAGGGAACCAAATTGATTGAATGGAGTTTGCACTAGAAAATAGTTTTTTGATAAAAAATTTATCAGCGCTATTACACTTCTGATTAAAATGTTTATCTTCATAAGTTCTGAGTCACGGTGACCCGTGGGTCAAAACAACTGGCTCAAATCCATCCTGTGTATACAGTTAACAACACCTTACCTACACAGTAAGCTTTGAATTTATGTAATGAGATTTACGTATCGTAGGAAAAATAAGGGTTCCAGGAGGGAGTCTGGGCTGAAAGCAGCTGCCAGGAAAACCTAAATAGTGAAACAGTTAAAAGGCAAAATAGCAAGAAAGTAAGTCGGCTCTAGAAATAAGAGAAACAAAATGCCGGGAAACACAACTGTGTTATAAAATAAACTAGACTGAATTCAGTATTCAGGTGTTCTTTTGTAAGTTTGATTTACTTTCCCCCAGATTCAGTTAAGCTGGTACATGGAGTTTAGGAGTGGACATATCTGTTGACTGCTTCGCTTCCAAAAGCCACCGCATGCTTAGCTAGTTTCCCAGGCAACCGCACATACACTGCCCTCTGGATATCTTCTGGGGTGAGGGTGCAACGATTTCTGAAATACATCAGGTTGCAGGCCTCTGTAGCAATGCACTCAAAGATGTTGTTGATCAGAGTGTTCATGACGTCCAAGGTGCGAGACGATATGCCCCTCTGGGGAACCACTTCCTTCAGGACCCTGTTCACGTAGAGTGAGTAATTTCTATGGCCAAAGTTGGTACTGGAATGTAATTTCTTTATGGAGATTGAGCTTAGATGTCCATTGGAGTACCTGTACTTTTTGATGATAGATCTGGCCATTGTAGATGTTGTTCCCCTTATCAGTTCTGAATGGAGAAATGGAGGGCCCAAGAGTGGGGGAAGCTCTCGTATTTATAGTGCTGTGCCACAGTCAGACTACTGGACTTCTCTCTGATTGGAGGTTACTCTGTCTATGTCACAATCACATTGATTGTTGTTCAGGGAAATTCTTTTTCTTGCTGACCAAAAGCTGTCCTAACAGGTTAAAGGGAGTGTTGCAGAAGGATTGAGGCTGACTTCAGGGCAGAGAGGAGGAGTGCTTGCTTTTCCTACTTTGTTTCTTAGCAATTTGTAAGCATAATATTCAATAGTCACAGATTTGGACAAAACCTCAACAAATTGGGGTACTGGTAACAGGAAAGTTAAGGAAATGGTGCCGTAAGCCCTTTATGGGGATTCTGTGTTCATAAAAGCATTCATAAATTCATTTTGTAAGCAAAGGAATAATTAAATATACTTTTAAAATCTCAAAATGATTTTTTTATGATAAGGTAAATATGAATGACTAATCTGATTTTTAGAATTGTGATCTTTGTATTAAAAATGAAGTCTAAATTTTTTTCTATACCCCCAACTCCTCAGGAGCAAGTAAGTACAATTGAAGAATAAAATAAATACTCCCCTATTTTATTGCTTAAATTACGATATATAGACTGTTTTCATTAACCTTTTTTTTTTTATTGTGTTTTAAGTGAAAGTCTCTCATACAAAAACTTATACACAGCTTGCTATGTATTCCTAGCTGCTCTTCCCCTAATGAGACAGCACAGTCCTCCTCTCCACCCTGTATTCCTGTGACCATTCAACTAGCTCCTGTCCCCCTCTGCCTTCTCATCTCGCCTCCAGGCAGGAGCTGCCCACATAGTCTCAGGTGTCTACTTGAGCCAAGAAGCTCACTCTTCACCAGTATCATTTTCTTATAGTCCAGTCCAATCCTTGTCTCAAGAACTGGCTTCGGGAATGGTTTAAGTCTTGGGCTAACAGAGGGTCCGGGGGCCATGACCTGTGGGGTCCCTCCAGTCTCAGTCAGACCATTAAGTCTGGTCTTTTTACAAGAATTTGAGGTCTGCATCCCACTGTTCACCTGCTCCATCAGGGATTCTCTGTTGTGTTCCCTGCCAGGGCAGTCATTGGTGGTAGCCAGGTACCATCATCTAGTTCTTCTGGTCTCAGGCTGATGGAAGCTCTGGTTTTTCTGGCCCTTTGTCTCTTGGGCTCATAATTACCTTGTGTCTTTGGTGTTCCTCATTCTCCTTTGCTCCAGGTGGGTTGAGACCAATTGATGCATCTTAGATGGCCACTTGCTAGTTTTGAAGACCCCAGATGCCACTCACCACAGTGGGATGCAGAACATTTTCTTAATACTTTTTTTTTATGTCAGTTGACCTAGATGTTCCCTGAAACCATAGTCCCCAGTCCCCCATCCCTGCTACTCTGGCCTTCAAAGCGTTTGGTTGTATTCAGGAAACTTCTGAGCTTTTGGTTTAGTCCAGTTGTGCTGACCTCACCTGTATTGTGTGTTGACTTTCCCTTCACCTAAAATAGTTCTTGTCTACTATCTAATTAGAATGCCCCTCTCCCTCCCTCCCCACCCTCATAACCATCAAAGAATATTTTCTTCTGTGTTTAAACTTTTTCTTGAGTTCTCATAATAGTGGTCTCATACAATATTTGTTCTTTTGCAACTGACTAATTTCAGTCAGCATAATGCCTTCCAGATTCCTCCATGTTATGAGATGTTTCAGGATTCATCATTGTTTTTAATCCTTGCATAGTATTCCGTTATGTGAATATGCCATAATTCATTTATCCATTCATCCGTTGATGGGAACCTTGGTTGCTTCCATCTTTTTGCTATTGTAAACAGTGCTGCAATGAATATGGGTGTGCATATATCTGTTTGTGCAAGGGCTCTTATTTCTCTAGGATATATTCCAAGGAGTGGGATTGCTAGATCGTATGGTAGTTCTATTTCTAGCTTTTTAAGGAAGTGGCAAATCGATTTTCGAAGTGGTTTTACCCTTTTGCATTCCCACCAGCAGTGTATAAGTGTTCCAACCTCTCTAACATTTATTATTTTGTGTTTTTTGGATTAATGCCAGCCTTGTTGGGGTGAGATGGAATCTCACTGTAGTTTTGATTTGCATTTCTCTAGTGGCTAATGATCGTGAGCATTTCCTCCTGTACCTGTTAGCTACCTGAATGTCTTCTTTGGTGAAGTGCCTGTTCATATCTTTTGCCCATTTTTTAATTGGGTTATTAGTCTTTTTGTTGTTGCGTTTTTGCAGTAATCTTGTAGATTTTAGAGATACATTGATCAGATTTGTCTTAGCCAAAAAATTGTTCCCAGTCTGTAAGTTGTCTTTTTGCTCTTTTGGTGAAGTCTTTGGAAGAGCGTAAGTGTTTTATTTTTAGGAGCTCTCAGTTATCTACTTTCTCTTCTGGTGTTTGTGCGTTGTTAGCATTGTTTTGTATACTGTTTATACCATGTATTAGGGCTCCTAGTGTTGTCTCTATTTTTTCTTCCATGATCTTTATCGTTTTAGAGTTTATATTTAGGTCTTTGATCCATTTCGAGGTAGTTTTTGTGCATGGTGTTATGTATGGGTCTTGTTTCATATTTTTGCAGATGGATAATCAGTTATGCCAGCACCATTTGTTTAAGAGACTCTCTTTTCCCCCATTTAGCAGACTTTGGACCTTTGTCAAATATCAGCTGCTCATATGTGGATGGATTTATGTCTAGATTCTCAATTCTGTTCCAATGGTCTCTGCATCTGTTGTTATACCAGTACCAGGTTGTTTTGACTACTGTGGTGGTATATAGTAGGTTCTAAAATCAGGAATTGTGAGACTCCCACTTTGTTCTTCTTTTTCAGTAATATTTCCTTTATTCGGGACCTCTTCTCCTTCCATATGAAGTTGGTGATTTGTTTCTCCATCCTCATTAAAAAATGTCATTGGAATTTAAATCAGGATTGCATTGTATCTATAGATTGCTTCGGGTGGAATAGACATTTTCACAGTGCTGAGTCTTCCTATCCCTGAGCAAGTATGTTTTTTCAGTTATGTAGGCCTCTTGCGGTTTCTTGCAGTAGTGTCTTGTAGTTTTCTTTGTATAGGTCTTTTACATCTCTGGTAAGATTTATTACTAAGTATTTTATCTTCTTGGGGGCTATTGTAAATGGTATTAATTTGGTGATGTCTTCTTCGACATTCTTTTTGTTGGTGTAGAGAAATTCAACTGATTTTCGTATGTTTATCTTGTATCCTGAAACACTGCTGAACTCTTCTATTAGTTTCAGTAATTTCTTGAGGATTCTTTAGGGTTTTCTGTGTGTAAGATCATGTCATCTGCAAATAGAGATACTTTTACTTCTTTGCCAATGTGGATGCCCTTTATTTCTTTATCTAGCCTAATTGCTCTGGGTAGGACCTCCAGCACAATGTTGAATAAGAGTGGTGATAAAAGGCATCCTTGTCTGGCTTCCATTCTCAGGGGGAATGCTTTCAGACTCTCTCCTTTAGGGTTATTTTGGCTGTTGGCTTCGTATAAATCCCCTTTATTATGTTGAGGAATTTTCCTTCTATTCCTATTTTGCTGAGAGTTTTTATCATGAATGGGTGTTGAACTTTGTCAAATGTTTTTTCTGCATCAATTGATAAGATCATGTGGTTCTTGTCATTTGTTTTATTTATATGGTGGATTACATTGATTATTTTTCTAATATTAAACCAGCCCTGCATACCTGGTATGAATCCCACTTGGTTATGGTGAATTATTTTTTTTTGATATATTGTTGAATTCTATTGGCTAGAATTTTGTTGAGGATTTTTGCATCCGAGTTCATGACGGATATAGGTCTGTCATTTTCTTTTTTTGTGGTATCTTTTTTTTTTCCCCCTGGTTTTTGTATCAGGGATATGCTGGCTTTATAAAATGAGTTTGGGAGTATTCCATCCTTTTCTATGCTGTAGTGGTATTTTCTATGAAAGTTTGGTAGAATTCTCCAGTGAAGCTGTCGTCAGGGCCAGGGCTTTTTTTTTTGTTGGGAGTTTTTAAATTACCTTTTCAATGTCTTCTTTTGTTATGGGTTTATTTAGTTGCTCTACCTCTGTTTGTGTTAGTTTAGGTAGGTAGTGTGTTTCTAGCAATTTGTCCATTTCTTCTAGGTTTTCAAATTGTTAGAGTATGGGTTTTCATAGTAATATGATTCTTTTAATATCAGTTGGGCATGTTTTAATATCACCCATCTCATTCCTTATTCAGGTTATTTGTTTCCTCTCCTGTTTTTCTTTTGTCACTTTGGCGAATGGTTTATTAATTTTGTTGATCTTTTCAAAGAACAAGCTTTTGGACTTGTTAACTCTTTCAATTGTTTTTCTGTTCTCTATTTCATTTAATTCTGCTCTACTTTTTATTATTTGCTTTCTTCTGGTGGCCAAGGGTTTCTTTTGTTGCTCTCTTTCTATTTGTTCAAATTGTAGGGATAATTCTTTGATTTTGGCCCTTTCTTCTTTTTGGATATGTGCCTTTATTGCTGTAAACTGATCTCTGAGCACTGCTTTAACTGTATCCCAAAGATTCTGATAGGAAGTGTTTCCATTGTCATTCAGTTCTATGAATTTCTTTATCCCATCCTTATTTTCTTCTGTAACCCAGTAGGTTTTGAGCAAGGTGTTGTTCAGTTTCCATGTGTTTGATTTCTTTTCCCTGCGTTTTCTGTTATTGATTTCTACTTTTATGGCTTTATGATCAGAGAAGGTGCTTTGTAATATTTCGAGGTTTTGGATTCTGTTAATGCTTGCCTTAGGACTTAATATGTGGTTTATTCTGGAGAATGTTCCATGTATATTGGAAAAGAAAGTATACTTGGCTGCTGTTGGGTGGAGTGTTCTATATATACCTATGAGGTCAAGTTGGTTGATTGTGGCATTTAAATCTTCCATATCTTTATTAAACTTCTTTCTGGATATTCCGTCCTTCACTGAAAGTGGTGTGTTGAAGTCTCCTACTATTATTGTGGCTCTATCTATCTTGCTTTTCAATACTCTTAGAGTTTGTTTTACGTATCTTGAAGCTCTGTCATTGGGTGTGTAAATATTTAATATGGTTATATCTTCTTGGTATATTGACCCTTTAATCGTTATATAGTGTCCTTCCTTATCTTTTGTGCTGGATTTAACTTTAAAGTCTAAGGTGTGTCTCTTGTAGGCAGCATATAGTCGGATCTAGTTTTTTAATCCGTTTTGCCACTCTGTCTCTTTATTGGTGCATTTAGTGCATTTACATTCAGCGTAATTACGGATAGGTATGAGTTTAGTGCTATCATTTTGATGTCTTTTTTTTTTGTGTTGTTGACAGTTCCTTTTTTCCACTTAATTTTTTGTGCCGAGTAGTTTTTCTTTATATATTGTCTTTTATCTTTTTCATTGTTGCAATTTTGTTTTTGCTGAGTCTTTATGTTTTTCTTCTATTTTATTTTGATTTGTAGGATTGTTAGTCTCCTTTGTTGTCACCTTAATATTTAGGTCTATTTTTCTAAGTTTAAACCTAATTTTTATCTCTATATCACCTTGACATCCTTTGCATATGAAAGATCTATGACTACATTTTTTAGTTCCTCGTTACTGTTTCAATGTTGTCATCTTTTACATAATGACATCTCTGTTTCCCTGTTTTTAGCATTTTTTATCTTGATTTATTTTGTGATTTCCCTATCTGAGTTGATATCTGATTGCTCTGTCCTTTGTTCAGGTCTTGGGATGATATCTGATATTATTGATTATCTAATCAAGGAACTCCCTTTAGTATTTCTTGTAATTTTGATTTGGTTTTTGCAAATTCTCTAAACTTCTGTTTATCTGGAAATGTCCTAATTTTGCCTTCATATTTGAGACAATTTTGCTGGATACATGATTCTTGGCTGGCAATTTTTTTCGTTCAAGTCTTTATTTATATCTTCCCATTTCCTTATTGCCTTCGTAGTTTCTGCTGAGTAGTCCAAGCCTATTCTTATTGACTCTCCTTTGTAGGTGACTTTTCGTTTATCCCTAGCCAGTCTTAAAATTCTCTCTTTATCTTTGGTTTTGGCAAGGTTGATTATAATATGCCTTGGTGACTTTTTGGGGGGATCTACCTTGTGTGGGGTTCGACGACCATCTTGGATAGATATTTTCTCATCTTTCACAATATCAGGGAAGTTTTCTGTCAACAAATCTCTGACAATTCTCTCTGTATTTTCTGATCTCCCCCTCTGTTCTGGTACTCCACCAATTGTAGGTTATTTCTCTTGCTATAGCCCCACATGATTCTTAGGGTTTCTTCATTTTTTAAAAATTCTTTTATGTGATTTTTCTTTGAATATATTGGTGCCAAGTGTTTTATCTTCAATCTCACTAATTCTCACTTTCATATCCTTAATTCTGCTCCTTTGACTTTCTGTTGAGTTGTCTAATTCTGAAATTTTATTTTGATCTTCTGAATTTCTGTTTGCTTGCTCTCTACAGATTCTTACAGCCTATTAAATTTGTCATTATGCTCTTGAATAACCTTCTTAATTCCTCAACTGCTTTATCTGTGTGTTTCTTGGCTTTTTCTGCCTTTTGCCTGCTCTCCTTCCTGATCTCTTGTGGAGTTTCGTATATTAATCTTTTGTATTCTACCTCTGGTAATTCCAGGAATATATCTTCATCTGGAAGATTCCTTAATTCTTTGTTTTGGGAGCTTGTCAAAGTGATCATGATCTGCTTCTTTATGTGTATAATATTGACGTTGTCTCTGAGCCATCTATGTTATTGTATCAATTTATTTTATGTTTGCTTACTGTGTCCTAGCTTCATGCTTTGTTTTGTTTTGATATGCCCAAATAGGCTGCTCGAGTGAGCTAGTTTGATTATCGGGGCCTTTGAAGCTCTAATGTCCTGTTACCAGACGGCTAGAGCTGTTACCAGGTATATGAGCCCAGGAGTCCATTCACTTTTCTTGTGTGGGATCAGCTCAGGTGTCCAGGTAGTCTGTCACTAAGTGTGTGGTGCAGGGGTGAATGGCATAGGCACAGGTATCTGTCTGCAGCAGAAGATCATGCTCTGAGGAAGGCAGGGGGCTTACAACTGTCCCCCGAGTGTTTGTGAGGAAAGCGCATCCCTGTTCCCTAGAGCACATACGTGGGTGGGCTCTGCAGCTGGACTGTGGGCACCCAATTCTTTTGGCTGTAAGGCTTGGGAGGCACCACTTATCCCTGGGCCCCTGTCACGGGTGACTAGGTGGCATGGGTGGAGCCACCAGTCCTCAGGCCCCTGATGTGGGTAGGTGAGGACCCTGCTTAATAGGCAGAGTGGTGTCAGACATCAAAAACTTGCCTCTCCACCACATAGCTGAAACAGTTGAAGATCAGGCACATACACCATTGCACTGTGTCAATGAGGGCCTAAGCTGCTGAAATGGGCCCACAGATGTCCATGGAGGGGTAAAAGGCATTCAAAGCCTGTGGACCTTTTGTGCCTGTATCCAGGCAAAGGAGCCACTTCTGTCCTGAGTTCTCAGCTTAGGGGAGGTGACAAATTATTTTTTCCCTATTTGTTAATTTATTCCTTTTCCAAGACCAGGAGAATGGCTCAGGGAATGCAGCAGAACCTATCTCAGGTCCAGGGAAAGCAACAGCCACTGTAGCTGCCTCGGGGGCTGGAATAGAGGGAGGAGGGATCAGATAAATAGGAGAGAGTTCTTTCGAAAGAGGTGCTTTTCGATCTGCACAGTAAATTGGACACAAGTACTTATCTTTTGCCAAGAGTGCTGTTCACTGATTCCTGGAGGCATGAATAGGCTCTGTGCTGCTTGTTCTCTTCTGCTGTGGAAAAGGCATCGTGAACTCCACCACCAGCCCTGTAGCACTCATGCCAGGGGATTGAGCCTGTGGGGCACCAGTTCCTGCTGCATCAGGTCCGGCAATTCCTTGCTGCTTCTGAACTGTCTTGCCCTCCCCCTTCTGCTCAGTCTGATTTCTCTACTTTGCCTTTTAAGTTCAGGGCTCCCAGCTTGTCATGTATATAATCGATTCACTTGTTTTTCGAGTCTTCATTGTAAAAGGGAACACCGGAAACGTGTGACTATTCCTCCATTTTGGCCCCACCGCTCATTAACCTTGTATAATTAATATCTATCATTTTTTCAAATTTTATAAATTTCATTACATTGTCTTCTTTTTACTTGATATGTAGTTCTTTGGTCATTATTAACCAAAAATGTTTGTAGGGGCATTCTTGCCCATGTATCGTGTTGATATTCAAGCTCTTAAAAATTTCCACTTACCTTATTAATCAAATTTATCTGCGGGTAAAATAGAAAAGAAGTAGAAATAACTATGAAAATCATGACTCATGAGCATTTTGATAATTCACAATTGCCACAAATATTAATACTTCCATTAAAAGTCATTCACTATGAACTTCTTCACAGATAAGTAGACTGGCTTACGTGTAATTTCTGGAATGCCATCTGTAATTTCTCCTTTCTCTCCCACTTAAGAAAGGAATCTGAAATAAGGAGAGTAATAATAGTGTTATTATAGGGATAATTTTGAATGAGCTCTAATTTTTAAGGACAATGAATATCATTAGTAAATGTCTGTGTACTTTATCACTAGTGACAACCTTGGACTGTACCTCATCACACTAAGATGGAAGCTGCTGTTTCTAGATATGCTTTTGGGTGAGGGATCTTTAGTCAGTTCTTGCTAATTTTGCTTTCAATTTTCTCTACATATAATTACTTAGTTTGCTTAATTATAGTTATCACTTAGAGGTAGTTATCAGGTGGAGAAGGTTTATTCCCCATTCCTCATGCATCCATGTTGAAGAGCTTCCACTAGCATGACATTCCTGGTCTCTCTCTCACTTACTCCTCCTTGGACAAGTGATTTACCTGATTGTCAAGTTGGAAAGACAGGCATGCCTGTCTCAGCCTCTTCTGTGCTCTTGTGGGGATCGAACAGCGGGCAGCTCTGCTTCTGGGTGTGGAGCACGATTTGACAGTTGCCTGTGACTGAGGAGGTCATTCTGTCTAATTCCACAGTGTCATATCAGAAAATGTTTTGCTTCCCCACACCAATAGTGTGTCGGTAATAAAGCTGGTGTGTTGATCTCTGTCTTTCTGATGCCTGAGATTCTCTCATTGTTTCTGAGCTTGGGTGTGGAGAAAGGAAGGGTGTAATATATCACAGTGGAGTTCCTGGGTGGTGTGAACAGTTAATGCACGCAACTGCTAACTGAAAGGTTGGAGGAGTGCATCCACCCAGAAGTGCCTTGGAAGAAAGTCCTGGTGATAAAAAAAAATCCAAAAAATCAGTCATTGAAAACTCTGTGAAACACAGTTCTACTCTGACACTCATGAGGTCACCGTGAGGCGGAATTGACTTGAGGGCAACTCGTTTTAATATATCACAGTAACTAAAAGGGAAGGGCTTTATAACTAAACCAAGTAAGCTGAATACTAAACTATTGATTGATCAGAAAGCTCAGAATATGAGGAATATTGATTCTGTAAAATTCCTGTCTAGTTAAGTGTTAACTTCCATTTTGAAATTCAATTAGTCGTTGTAAAATATGTATATGTTCACCATTGATATAGTAGTTTTTCTTTTCCTTCTTCCTTTCTCCTCCTTTGGTATTGAACAAGAGACAGACACTTTTTAGCATAATGGCCTTTAGGAGATGTGCAATGGATTATTAATCTGGGCAGTGCACCAAAAGTCTGATTATTTTGCATCTACCATTCCCTAAGAGTGGACACGTCTATCCTCTCTCCCTTTCTCCTCTGCCCCCACCCTCAAGGTGCTGCTAGCCTTAGAAAGAAGTCTAGTGTTATTCAGCAGGAAATACAACATAAGTGAAAGAACACTTGACTAATGTACCTGTCTTAGGCTGGGTTCTCTAGAGAAGCAAAATCAGCAAAGTGTATGAATATATATATATATATATACCAAAAAACCAAAGCCAGTGCTGTCGAGTCGATTCTGACTCATAGCAACCCTATATATATATACATATAGAGAGAGAAAGAGAGAGATTTATGTCAAGGAAATGGCTCATGCAGTTGTAGAGGCTGTAACATCCCATGTCCATGGGTCAGAAAAGAGGCTTTTCCTGATTCTTGTAGCCATGGGGGCTGGCGAGTCCAAGGTTGGCAGGCTGGAAAGCCAGGCTGTTGTTCACAGGCTGTGAAGATTGATGAATTGCAAGATTGGCAGGCAAGACTGCAAGTAAGCTGCTAGCTCAAGTCCCAAACTGAAGGTCAGATGAACAGGAGCTAGCTGCAGGATCCAGAACAAGCGAGAGTCCCCAAGCTCTCCCTGAACGTTCCTCGACACTTGACGCAGGCCACATCCCCAAGGAGACTCCCCTGCAACTGATTGGCTACGCACAGCAGATCATGTATCACATCTCAACAGGGAACTGATCACAATATTATATGATTGCTGAAACACTGAGAATCATGGCCCAGCCAAGTTGACACACAATCTTAACCATCACAGTACCCGAGATCCCAAGCTGTTCGAGTGTAGACTGGAGTTCAAAGTCAAAAACTGTTTCATGTATTTTTCCAGGCTCTTGTTTTGTTCTTGATCACACTGTCTATTGGGACATGAACTGTTAAGTACCATTTCTTCCATGATAGGAGTACTGGGGTTGCAACTGCTTTTCTTTCATTGATGATTGATGATCTTGTGATGAATCAAGATTATCATTGAGACTATCAGTGGCTGTTGGCATAATAATATAACTGTAGGATGGGTGACATTAATTCAAAGCAGGAAACATGCACTGATATATGTGAGTGTACTCTGGGAAAACTTTTACAGCCACTGTATTAGTTTCCCTCTATCTTGGAAGAAGTACAACCAGAATGTTCCTTATAAGCAAGGATGGTGGGACTGAGTCGTACGTACTTTGGACATGTTATCCAGAGGGATCAGTCCCTGGAGAAAGACATCATGCTTGTTAAAGAAGAGGGCCAGCGAAAAAGATGGAAGACCCTCAACACAGTGGCTGCAGCAACGGGCTCAAGTATAGCATAACGTAGTGTAGCATAGCATAGCAAGGCATTGTGAGGATGGTGCAGGACTGGGCAGTGTTCTGTTCTGTTATACATGGGGTCACTATGAGTCAGAACTGATGCAACAGCACCTAACAACAACCATGTATTAGTCTCCTATTGCTACTGTAACAAATTACCACAAATGTAGTGGTTTAAAACATAAATTTATTATCGTATAGTTCTGGGTGTTAGAAGTCTGAATAGGCCTTTACCGTCTAAAATCAAGGTGTCTGCAGAACTGCATTCCTTTTGGAGGCACTAAAGGAGAATCTATTTCTTTGACTTTTCCAGCAAATGTAGGAGGCTTCCCAGATTCCTTGGCTCTTGGGCCACTTTCATCTTCAAAGCCAGCAATGGTTGATCGAGTCTTTCTCATGCTGTGTCACTCTGACACCCACTCTTTTGCCTCCCTTTTGCACCTTTGAAGGATCATTGTGATTACATTGGCCCACCTAGATAATCCAGGATCATCTCCCCATTGTAAAATTCTTACTTTAATCATATCTTCAAAGTCTGTTTTGTCCTGTGAGGTAACTTATTCACACGTTCCAGGTATTAGGACATGAACATCTTTGGGGCCAATTTTTCTACCTACCACAGCCACCATGAACAGAATGGGATTGTCAGGGAAGATCTGAGTCACCAATAGTATAGAAGATGGAGGTGAATATGTACTGTCCTTAGAAAATGACCAGAAATATATTTTTAAAGTGCTCCCTTGTAATTTGATTCTTTTGCCTAAAAATGAAGAATTGTCTTGGGTGTTTGCTTTCCATACTGTTTCTCTATGTTATAGCTACAGAATTATGGTTAATAAAATATATTCTACCTTTGGAAGTTTGGAAGATGACAGTAGAAGAGAAATATTTCTTTTCTCCTTCTCTCCTCAAATTCCTTTCTCTGTCTCTTCTCTTCTGCTTATTCTCTCTGTCTCTTGCACAAGGATTTATTGAATGCCAACTATGTACCAAACACTGCACTAGTTACATTGAGGGGGTACAGAGATGAACAAGATATAATTTTTGCTCACAAGGAACTCAGAGTTTATTAAGGTAGACAGACATGAAAATAATTGATTATGGTGAACTGGGAGATAAAAGATATGATAGGGCATATGTAAGGCGTTAGCTAGAAGAGAGAGTGGTACCTTAGATCAATCTGCCTGCCAGGTTTTTAATTGGTTTTGTAGTTGAATTTTGAAGAACACCGAAGTGATGAGTGTAGTAGAGGCGTGGGGTATGTGAATAAAGTATTTTCAGGGAAAGCAATGTTTTTCATTTGCTTTGTTTAGTTTTTGTATGAAGATGGAAAATCTGTGGTCTTGTGGAGGCAGTGTGGAGCCCGAGCTTGATAGCCCTTTCTTGTTTGCTGGTACTCAGGTGTGCGAGTATGTGTCATCTCTAGAGCAAAACAAAGGCAGCATGTTTGTCAGGGGAGAATCCAGGTTTCAGTTAAGGTAGTGGCTCTCAACCTTGGATGCACACTAAAATTACCTGTTGTTGTTATTGTTAAGTGCTGTAGAGTTGCTTCTGACTCCTAGCGACCTTATAGGAGAGAGTAGCACTGCTCTCTAGGGTTTCCAAGTAGCGGCTGGTGGATTCAAACTGCTGACATTTTGACTAGCAGCTGAACTCTTTACTACTATGCCGCAATGAAAATAAAAACAGAAACAAAACCCAGGCCAGGGTTAGACCCCACTAATTGACTCAAACTGTGTAGTGATGAGGCACAAGCTTCCCCCTCCCCACCCTATAAGTTTCCCTAAACAAAAAAAACCAAACCCATTGCCATCTAGTCAATTCTAACTCACAGTAACCCTATAAGACAGAGTAGAACTGCCTCATAGGGTTTCCAAGGCTGTAATCTTTACAGAAGCAGACTGCCACATCTTTCTCCCACAGAGTGGCTAATGGATTTGAACCACTGACCTTTTGGTGGTTCTTTATGCACTATGCCACCAGGGCTTCTTGTAAGTTCCCCAGGTGCTTTCAATGTGAAACCACGGTTTAGAATCACTGGTTGAGCTCAGAAGACAGAGCAAAACATATGAAGGTGTAGAGGAATTTAAACATTGGAATGGGAGTTGTAAGGGAACAGGGTGAAGAAGGAGAAGAGAAAAAGGGGAATTAGAAGAAGAATAACATGACCAAAGATGAACAGATGAGAGGACTGAGGACTGGAAGAGTGGTCCCTGAGGGTGGAATGTATCTCCCATCACTCAACTCCAGATTCAGGGACACGAAAAGACACAGACCTTGATGTGAACCTGTTTCTGTGTGTTGTAAATTGAGGTCAACTTTGCTGAAAAGTTCTTTCAGTGCTTTGCACAAGAACAGATCTTGGGTGGAACCTGGATGGAACCAGGTTGGTGCTGTCTTTGCTGTGGAGTTTTGCACTTAGGAGACCAGCTTAGCTTTACTTGTCTTATATTTTCATGTTTGAAGGGAAAACAAACAAACAAACAAACTTGCCATGTTGCTTTTTCCTGATTTGTTCGCAATATTCTGGCTAAGGTCATTGCTCTTCGACTATTCTATATCCTTACATTGTCCTCCCAAGGCTAACACTTCTAATGTCAATGGTGCAGAGCTCTCTTGTACCCATTCCAGCATCACCTGTACCTGCCTGGGCTAATTGGAAATCTGGGTCGTTGTTCTCTGGTGACTGGAGAGAGAGAGTAATTAGATTAGCTGTGTGCAGAGTAAGAATGTAATAAAGGAATTAACCTTGAAAGTAAGTAGAATATTGTCAATCCCTGGTGAGGTTTCTGATGAGTCTGATACTCTTTAGCAGAAAATACATCAGGACAACAGAGAGAAGAAAAATTTTAATTTTGTTTTGAGTTCTGGTTCATATGTATAGTAAAAGATGCATATTTAAAACCTTGACACCATATAAACCTAGAAATATGTAAAAGGAAAACCTGCGAAAACCTGAGTAAAGCAGATCAAATGATACCAGTGGATTTTGTTTAAAATTAACTAAAAAGCAATTAAAAGTCCCACTGAACCCATAATTTGTCATCGTAAAATGGATTTTTCTCTTGCTATAATAAAAAATTGAGAATGTTCACATAGATGAAATTTAAAGTTTTTA
Organism: Elephas maximus indicus; assembly: GCF_024166365.1. Taxonomy (NCBI): domain Eukaryota; kingdom Metazoa; phylum Chordata; class Mammalia; order Proboscidea; family Elephantidae; genus Elephas; species Elephas maximus. The sequence continues at coordinate 76,633,997 of NC_064820.1, read as the reverse complement.
GGAAAAATAGAACTGATTATTCCTCTTTGATCTATCATATCACCACTGAATTGTCTATTTCTATACTAGCATTGTTTCTGCTTTGCTTAAAAAATATTTGCTCTTGGAGATTGACCAATATGGACTACATCAGTGGACTCTTTTGCCTCTGGCATCTGGTTGGATTTACCTAGTGGGACTTTCCTTATCTAGATCAGAGGGAAAGATAAAAGAGAGGTCGGGGTATTTGTTCTCCCAGTTCTCTTCTCATGGGTCAGTCATCTCAGGCTGGTTGTATCCCCAAGCTGGGTAGCATAGCTCCTGTCTAGGTGGCCCTCTCTACATCACTGCACCCCTCTTCCTGCCCCTTCAGGCCCAAGTATGGTAACAGTCCCCAACAGTCTTTGCCCTAGCTACTCTATATGCCTACATCTTGGGATTAAAAATAATTCCTTTATTAAACTCTCTTCAAGTGACCCAATTTGAGTGTGAGTTTCCATACTGAGACCCTGACTGTACATTATGATGATAATTATGCTACTTTAAACATTTAACAAGTATTAACTCAGTACTTAGCGAGTGATTCTCTGCACTGAGTTACATGCTCTGAAAGGCACACAGACATGGTTCCTGTCCTCCAGCAGTTTAATATCTGATAGATCATAAATACATGAAAAATTATGTGCAAATGAAACTGGACCAATGGGTCCATGCCCAGCGTGCAAGAAGCCAAACTCTCAGGCACTGTTTTGAGAGGAGGAAAGAGTTTATCTTGAAAGCTGGCAAGCAAGAACTCAGAGGTATCGACCTCATGTTGAGTTTCCTGATTTGAGGACCAAACCAAAAAACCCACTGCCGTCGAGTTGATTCCAACTCATAGTGACCCCATAGGACAGAGTAAAACTGCACCATAGAGTTTTCAAGGAGTGCCTGGCGGATTCGAGCGGCCGACCTCTTGGTTAGCAGCCGTAGCACTTAACCACTACACCACCGGGGTTTCCTGATTTGCGGAAGCATTTATATTTTATAGATTTGGGGAGTTATACATATTCATATATGGGTGGAATAAGGCAGTGGGCAGAATCAGGAAGTTTTACCTGTTTATGCTTTCTATTGATTATTCATTATGTGGCAGGGCTAAGACTTGGCATGGAAGCAGCCGATGGACTCTTGGCTTTTAAAATGGGCTCAGCTACTGCAGATGACATGTGTCTGGTGATTTTGGTTCTTTGACATGAGTCTTTTCATTCCTTGACACGAGTTTTCTTGTGTTATTGAGAATGTGTGCCGGCCCGGGGTCGTCTGTCGGTCATCTTTGTCTATTCTGCGTATGTCAGACCATTCTGAGCTGGTTAGATCTGGTCCTTGGGGGAGCTCTTCAGACAGTCTGAAAAACAACTTAGAGGAAGTGAGTAATGTGGTGGGGAGGTGACTGGGAGTAGCCTGATAACTGGTGGAGTACTAATTAAGTAGGTGTCTCCAGCCTCTAGGATCCCCTAACAAGAATGCAAAACAAAAAAAAGTCACAGGAAAATACATGATTGACAAATGAATGGAAGAAAATTCAGAAGAGATAATGATCAATTTAAGGAGACTTTGTGGTAAGGTGGTTAAGTGCTCAGCTGCTAACGGAAAAGGTTGGTGGTTCGCACCCACCAGCTGCTCTGTGGGAGAAAGAGGTGGCAGTCTTTACGACTGCAGCCTTGGAAACCCTATGGGGCAGTTCTACTCTGTCCTGTAGGATTGCTATGAGTTGGAATCTTCTCAACAGCAATGATCAGTCTAAGCCAGTGTACTCATGGAGGAGTTGGGGTTTTATCTAACCTTGAAAGATGGATTATATTAAATAATGATAGTTAATACTTATTGGGAGTCCATGGGTGGTGCAAATGATTAACATATGTGGCTGCTAACCGAAAGGCTGGGAGTTTGAGTCCAACCAGAGGTGTCTCAGAAGAAAGGCCTGGAAAATTTCTGGAAAATCAGCCATTGAAAATCTATGAAGTACAGTTCTACTCTGACATGGGTGGGCTGACCATGAGTTGGAGTTGACTCGATAGCAGTTTTTTTTTTTTTAATATTTATTGAGCTTCTTCTTATTCTTACACACTGCATTGTACATACTACCTCTTTTAATATTCACAACGATCCTGTGAAGTTAGACGTATTGTTATTCCCACTTTGCAGTTAAGAAAGTCGAAAGCCTAGAAAAGCCCAAGAGCACATATCGGGGGAGTTGTGGAGATAAGTGGAGACCTGTTAGACAACCAGTCTGGTGCTCTTAACCATTATACTACCCTGCTTCTCATTAGTGGGCCAAGAGTGGATGACATTCTAGGAGGAGGAAAAGAATGATAAACAACATGGAGGCATGAAATCACAAGCTATATTCAGGAACTGGAAACCCTGGTGGTGTAGTGGTTAAGTGTTATGGCTGCTAACCAAAAAGTCGGCAGTTTGAATCCACCAGGTACTCCTTGGAAACTCTATGGGGCAGTTCTACTCTGTCCTATAAGGTAGCTGTGAGTTGCAATCAACTGTACGGCAAGAGGTTTGGTTTTCAGTCCTGGTATTCAAGAACTAGGAGAAAACTGTTCTGCTAGAGTGTAGGACTTATGTCTGGGAGTACCGAGAGACATGGTTGGAAAGGTATGTTGGGCTTAATTTGTAAAAAAAATTTTTTTTTTTTGAGTATCTTAAATTGCAATTTGTAGATGTTTAATCATCTTACTAAAAAAAGCAATGTGGACTTTAAGTTCTGGTTCCAAAGCCCTACCCAGTAGATGGCCTTTTACCGGGATTGGCTTGTGGGCTGCCCAGTCTGCACTTTACTGGGATTGGTTGGGGTGGCTGTACCCACTAGTTGACCTTTACCAGGGTTGGCTGGTGGGCACCACCCAGTTTAAACTTTACTGGAATTGGCTGAGAGGCCCCAGCCCGTATTTGACCTTACACAGATTGGCTGGGGGAACCACTTGGTGGCTGATAAAAACCCTAGAACATTGAGGCTCAGATGGAGCCTACTGATCTAGAGCCAGGAGGGGAGTGAGTCTCTAGAGCATGGGGGCCCTGCACTATGATCCTCTGAGACTTGTGGAGGCAGTGGCTGAAACAATGCCAGGAGAAGCAGAGACAACAAGTAGACTCAGATGGTGGCAGCAGCATGTAAAGACGAAACCTGGGCCAGTGCTGAGACTAGTGACCAGTAACTGAGCCAGCCAAGTGGCATCACTGAGTTTCCTGTTTGAAAGTTTCCTGCTGGGTGAGTATGAGCATTGGTTTTGGGGAAGGATAAGCAGGTCCCCTTTGAGTTGTAAGAGAGTCTCCTTTTCGACTTTGAGGTCCTGTGCTAGAACCCTTCCTGAACTTTCCGTTTGCATATCTTCATTTCTGTTTATATCTTTCTCTGTTATTAAAATTGTTATTGCAGTTATATTGTTTTCATGAGTTCTCTGTGACAGTTATAATGAATTGTAAAACCCAATAGAGAAACAGTCCCATGAGGAAAGCTGCTGGAGTCAGAAATGATGGAGATGCTGGGGAACAGGTACACTTGATCGCTGCTTCATAGGAACCAGCTTGGTGATGAGTCTTATAGCCAGGGTTGTCCTTGCATAGTCTAAAGAGATATAATTCTTCTATAGGTATTGAAGAACCACTGAGAATTGGAGCATGTAAGTGACCTGCTCAAAGTGATGTCTTGGGATAATTAATATGGTGCTGAGTGCAGGATGGGTTATAAGAAGAGACAAGGACAGGGAGCCCAGCAATGCCATTGCTAAGTGTGGCCCAAGAGTGGGACAATAGCAGCCTGAACTGGGATAGTGCGAATAAAAAAACCAAACTAAACCCGATGCTGTCAAGTCAATTCTGACTTATAGTGACCCTACAGGACAGAGTAGAACTGCCCCATAGAGTTTCCAAGGAGCACCTGGTGGATTCAAACTTCTGACCTTTTAGTTAATAGGCATAGCTCTTCACCACTACACCACCAGGGTTTCTGAGTGGGTATAGGAAGAAGGAATAATCTTTGAAGGAAGAATTGGTAAGATTCAATGATTGCTCTACAGCATGAGGCAAAGATATTATGCTAACATTTATTTAGCACTGACTATGTGCTAAAAAAAAAATTTTTTTTTTTTTTTTTTTATGTGCTGAGGCACTGTTCTAAGTACTTTCCAGGTGTTACTTTAGGTAGTTCTTGGAACAATCCGATAATATAGGTACTATCATTATCAGCATCTCCTTTTTTACAGGTGAAGAAACTAAGGCACAGAGAGTTAAATAAATTGTCTCAAATCACGCAGCTGTTTAGTAGCAGAGCCAAGATTCAAACACGCTAGGACCCATGCTCCTTACTCTTGGAAATACTGCTTCTCTCATAATCCCTTATGTGTAGGAACCTACTGTTTACAAAATGCTTTGACCTCTGCTTCTCATTTGATCTTCACAAGAGTCCAGGGAAATAGGTAGGATGGTAGTACTTCCTACCTTACAACTGTTAATCTGACTCTTGCCAACAAGTAAGTGACAGAACTGATAACTGAACCCAGATCTTCTAACTTCATCACATCACTTGGGCCACTACCTCATGCTCAGGATAACAAGGCAAAAAAATAAGGGGGGCAGGGAGGGGAACCCATTAACCAAAATAGTATGGTTAGCATAAACAGAAGGTACAATTTTAGGATTTAGGATGAAGAATCTGATTTTAGGCAACCTTACAAAGATACTTTTCTCACTTTATACTTAACAGAATCCAAAAGGCTGTAGTATATACGAAGGATAAATCATTTCTTTATTCAACAAGGGAGAAGAATCTGACAGCCATCACAAATCTTTGCATTCTAGACAGGTCAGAGAGAAACCACATCTTTACCTAGAGGAAAAGGGTGATTGGTTCTAAATTGGGAAAAAAGGATTAAAAGAAAGGAGCCAGCACTCCGAGAATTCTAATAAGATTTCCAAACCATATCTCTTCCTCTATAGTCCAGCAATGCCCCTCTAAAAGCTGGCTTATATGGAAAGAAGCCAGAAAGACAAATATCTTAAACATCACAAAATTACAAGCTAATAAGCATAATACAATTATGTCCATTGAAAAACAGCTAAACTAGAAACCAGGGGCTGCCAAGTATTTTTCTTTAAGTGCATAAAACTGTTCCCCACTCTAAGTGATATGGTAAAGGCTTACCTTGGTTACACTCAATGAAAAAAGAAACTGTTCGGTGTTCTTGAATTTAATAAAATCCAAATACTAAATACAGTGTCTCTCCAGGGCCCAATAAGAGAATACAACTCTCTCAGGAGCTCATTCTGAAGGCATTCACCAAGGCCAGTTTCCAGCGTTGTAACAGCTGAGTTTTATTTAGAACTAGCCTCCAGTGCAGTGCAGCCTTTCTAATCTCTTCTGAGCAAGGCTGTGCCACTACACACCTCCTAGAGGAATGATTAGTGAGGCGGGCTTGTTTTGGAATGTGCTGGAGGCACATCCATTCTATAGTCCCCTGAAATCATAATGTGTGATTAACATTTGGAAAGTGTTTCCTACTTTTCAGAGTATTAGGATAGTGATAGCAATGCTGTACCTTGTAGTAGGACTTGTTAAAACAAAAACACTAGTTGCCAGAGAGTTGGCGCTGACTCAGTGCGACCCCGTGTATGTCAAAGTAGAACTGCTCTATAGGGATTTCAATGACTGATCTTTCGGAAGAAGTCACCAGACCTTTCTTCTGAGGTGCCTCTGAGTGGACTCAAACCTCCAACCTTCTGGTTAGCAGCCAAGCGCATTAAACATTTGCGCCACCCAGGTACTTCTTAGGCCTGGTTAAGTTCTATGATAAGGTACTATCTTCCTCTCTCTTGTGTAAGAATGAATTGTTTTCCCACAAGGAGGTTTAGAGACCTGCTTGCTTGAGTTTGTCTAGGATCCACAGAATACTGTAACCAAGTGTCATGGTTGAATCGTGTCTACCAAAAATGTGTGTCAATTTGTCTAGGCTATGATTCCCAGTACTGCGTGACTGTCCTCCATTTTGCAATCATATGTAATTATCCTATATTTTGTGATATGTTGTAAATCGTAACCTCTATGTGTTAATGCCCCGTGGATTTGTCAGTTTATCATACTGTGGTGGCTTGCATGTTGCTGTGATACTGGAAGCTATGCTCTGGTATTTCAAATGCCTGCAAGATCACCAAAGGTGGACAGGTTTCAGCAGAGCTTCCAGACTAAGACAGACTAGGAAGAAGGACCTGGCAGGCTACTTCTGAAAAATTTGCCTTAAGTTTTCACCTTATGAATAGCAGTGGAACATTGCCTGATATGGTGCAGGAAGATGAGCCCCTCAAGTCAGAAGGCACTCAAAATATGACTGGGGAAGAGGTGCCTCCTCGAAGTACCAAAACCCAAACCCGTTGCCATCGAGCCGATTGTCACTCATAGTGACCCTACAGGACAGAGCAGAACTGCCCCATAGAGTTTCCAAGGAGCACCTGGTGGATTTGAACTGCTGACATTTTGGTTAGCAGCTGTAGCACTTAACCACTATGCAACCAGGGTTGACCTTAATGACATGGAAGGAGTCAAGCTTTTGGGATCTTCATTTGCTGATATAGCATGATTCAAAATGAGAAGAAACAGCTGTAAACATCCATTAATAATTTGAACGTGGAATGTATGAATTATGAATCTAGGACAATTGGATGTCATCAGAAATGAAATGGAATGCATAAAGATCTATATCCTAGGCATTAGTGAGCTGAAATGGACTGATATTGGCCATTTTGAATCAGACAGTCATATATATGGTCTACTATGCCAGGAATGACAAATTGAAGAGGAAAGACATCACATTCACTGTCAAAAAGAACATTTCAAGGTCTATCCTGAAATATAGTGCTGTCAGTGATAGGATATTATCCACACACCTAAAAGGAAGACCAGTTAATACAACTATTGTTCAAATTTATGCACCAAACCACTAATGCCAACGATGAGGAAATCGAATATTTTTACCAACTTCTGCACTCTGAAATTGATCAAACATGCAATCAAGATGCATTGATAATTACTGGTGATTCGAATGCAAAAACTGGAAACAAAGAAGGATCGGTAGTTGGAAAATATAGCCTTGGCGATAGAAACGACAGCGGAGATTGCATGACAGAATTTTGTAAGACCAATGACTTATTCATTGCAAATACTTTTTTTCAATGACATAAAAGGCAACTGTACACATGGACCTCACAGGATGGAATACACAGGAATCAAATTGACTATATCTGTGAAAAGAGCTGATAGAGAAGCTCAATATCATCAGTCAAAACAAGGCCAGGGGCCAACTGCAGAAAGACCATCAGTTGTTCATAAACAAGTTTAAGTTGAAGCTGAAGAAAATTGAAACAAGTCCATGAGAATCAAAATACCACCTTGAGTATATCCCACCTGAATTTAGAGACTATCTCAAGAATAGATTTGATGCATTGAACGCTAATGACCAAAAACCAGATGAGTTGTGGGATGACACCAAGGACATCATATGTGACGAAAGAAAAAAGTCACTAAAAAGACAGGAAAGAAAAGAAAGATCAAAATGAATGTCAGAAGAGACTCTGAAACTTGCTCTTGAATGTAGATCTAAAGCGAATGGAAACAATGAGGAAGTAATAGAGCTGAACGGAAGATTTCAAAGGGCAGCTCTAGGAGACAAAGTATTATAAAACCAAACCAAACCCAGTGCTGTCATGTTGATTCTGACTCATAGCGACCCTATAGGACAGAGTAGAACTGCCCCATAGAGTTTCCAAGGAGCGCCTGGTGGATTCAAATTGCCGACCCTTAGGTTAGCAGCTATGGCACTTAGCCACTACACCACCAGGGTTTCCACAAAGTATTATAATGAAATGTAAAAGGACTTGGAGTTAGAAAACCAAAAGGGAAAAACATGTTCTTTCTCAAGTTGAAAGACCTGAAGAAAAAATTCAAACCTTGAATTGCAATTTTAAAGGATTCTATGAGCAAAATATTGAATGATGCAGGGCATCAAAAGAAGATAGAATACCCAGAGTCACTGTATCAAAAAGAATTGGTCAACATTCAACCATTTCAGGAGGTAGCCTATGTTCAAGAACCAAAGGAAGAAGTCGAAGTTGCCCTGAAGGTATTGGTAAAAAACAAGTCTCCAGGAGTTAACAGAATACTAACTGACATGTTTCAACAAAGGGATGCAGAACTGTAGGTGGTCACTTGTCTATGCCAAGAAATTTGGAAGACAGCTACCTGGCCAACCAACTGGAAAGACCCATATTTTGCCCATTCCAAGGAAAGGTGATCCAACAGAATGTGGAAATTATTGAATCATGTCAATATCACATGCAAGTAAAATTTTGCTGAAGGTTATTCAAAAAAGATTGCAGTAATACATCGACAGGGAACTGCCAGAAATTCAAGCCAGATTTGGAAGAGGAGGTGGAAACAGGGATATCATTGCTGATGTCAGATGGATCTTGGCTGAAAGCAGAGAATACTGGAAAAATGTTTACCTATGTTTTATTGACTACCAAAGGCATTCAATCGTGTGGATCATAACAAATTATGGATAACATTGCAAAGAATGGGAATTCCAGAACACTTAATTGTGCTCGTGCAGAATCCATACATAGACCAAGAAGCAGCTGTTCGACAGAACAAGGGGTTACTGCATGGTTTAAAAATCAGTAAAGGTATGCATCACAGTTGTGTACTTTCACTGTACTTATTCAATCTGTAGGCTGACCAAATAATCTGAGAAGCTAAAAGAGGGCAGGATCAGGATTGGTGGAAGACTCATTAACAACCTGTTATATGCAGACAACACAACCTTGCTTGCTGTAAGTGAAGAGGACTTGAAGCACTTACTGATGAAGATCAAAGACCACAGCCTTCAGTATGTATTGCACCTCAACATAAAGAAAACAAAAATCCTCACAACTGGACCTGTAAGCAACCTTGTGATAAATGGAGAAAATGTTGAAGTTGTCAGAGATTTTATTTTACTTGGATCCACAATCAATGCCCAGGGAAGCAGCAGCCAAGAAATCAGACAACAATTACATTGGGCAAGTCTGCTTCAAAAGACTTCTTTAAAGTGCTGAAAAGCAAAGATGTCACTTTGAGGTATGCCTGATCCAAGCTGTGACATTTTTAATCACCTCATATGCATGCAAAAGCTGGACTATGAATAAGGAAAACCAAAGAAAAATTGATGTCTTTGAATTATGGTGTTGGCTAAGCATATTGAATATACAAAGGACTACCAGAAGAACGAGTAAGTCTCTCTTGGAAGCAAGGATGGCAAGACTTCATCTCACTGACTTTGGACATATTAGTAGGAGGAACTGGTCCCTGGAGTTGGACACCATGCCTGGTAAAGTAGAGGGTCAGGGAAAAAGACAGGATGGATTGACACAGGGGCTACAACAATGGGCTGAAATATAGCAACAATTGTGAGGATGGTACACGACCAGGCAGTGTTTCATTCTGTTGTACGTAGAGTCGCTATGAGTCAGAATTGACTCAACAGCACCGAACGACAACAGCAACAATGAGGCAGGTTTGGTGTGGGGTGTATCTTGAGTCACAGCCTCACAAGACTATGTGGCTCAAGTCACACCCTTACTTAAATCACATCCTTACCTAAATCCCACCCTTATTCAAGTCACACCCTTGCTTGAGCCACACCTTTTATCTTGTGAGAGTGTGTGAGAGTTCCAAAATTGAGGCATCTGACTCATATCAGAATGATTGGCCCCGGTCTGAGCCCTGAGACCATCTTAAAAGACCATCTTAGCATTTGGTTATTTCCTCTGCCACCGTCAAATCCTTAGACAGACTTACGTACATAACAAAGGATTTCCTCTGCAAAGATCAAATCTTTAGACAGACTTAAGTACATGACAGAATAAACATTTTTCTCTGTGGTTAAACTAAAGCTATAGAAGGAGCATTCCTAAGGGAGGGTCTTGTCACAAGACCTTTATCAGAAATCCCCTCAGCAGCCCTCGGGAAATGTTTTAAGATAATTACCTTGTGACCACCCTGTACAACCCCCCTTAGTCACATATCTAACTCAATCCAAATAGCCCACATACATGTTTCAAACCAATCACCGTAAAGCCCCTGCTTTGCGTTGTTCTACCTCCTGCTTTCCTGATCTTGTAACTTCCAATCAGAATGTTGTACCTTTAGTTCTTGATTTTATCCCATAAATATGCCTCTGTAACTCCCAACTTTGGAGTGTTTGATTTTGTTTTGTGAGTTCAGACGTATCCCTGATTCAAACTGTTTTGAACCTTCAATAAATCTCTTTGCTTTTATTTTCACAGAGAACAAGTCCTTACTGCTGACAAGTGATAAAAAGGGAAGTGAGCAGAGAGGGGAGGGACTTTGCTACCACCAAGGAAGAAGAGCCGGGAGCAAAGTGCATTCTTTGGACCCGGGGTCCCTGCCCTGAGAACCTCCTAGACCTAGGGGAAGACTGATGCCAAGACACTTGGAGATCCCCAAGGAACCCTGGGCCCACAGACATTGAAAGGAGATAAGGACCTTCTTTCAGAGCTGACAGAGAAAGCCTTCTCCTAGAGCTGGCGCCCTAAATTTGAACTTCTAGCCTCCAAAACTGAGAGAATAAATTTCTGTTTGTTAAAACCATCCACTTATGGTATTTCTGTTATAGCAGCACTAGATAACTAAGACACCAAGGGTCTCTGGCCAATGGAACAGCTTAGAAATGCTCATTATTTCCCAGTTGTACTGATGATGCACGTTATGATATAATAGAAGACTGAAATAATACTATGGTTTTCTGAATGGTGCTTCCAACAGGTAATGTCTTGACTTCATGGCATTTTATGTTCCCTGTAGAGTCAAAAATATGCTTAATAAGACATATTTTGCTCTTAAGATAATCTTGTTTATTTAAAGTCAACTGACTGTAAATGCTAATCACACCTACAAAATACTTTCACAGCAATATCTGGACTGCTGTTTGACCAAACAATTGGGTGCCATAGCCTAGCCAAGTTGAAACATAAAATTAACTCTCACAAATCAGAACTTTGACCTATCAAGTTGTTATTGCATGCCACTGGGTCAATTCCAGCTCATAGCGACCCTATAGGGCAGAACAGAACTGCCCCATAGGGTTTCCTAGGCTGTAGTCTTTACAAGAGCAGATTGTCACATCTTCTTTTCCCATGGAGTTGCTGGTGGGTTTGAATCGCCAACCTTTCAGTTAGCAGCCAGATACTTAACATTGTGCCACCAGGTCTCCTTGACATAGCAATACCCACTCCCCAGCCCCCCCCCAAATATTGGCAGTGACAACCTTTCAGAATTAATGGGCTCTCTGCCTTGTGGCTTTTTCATGGGTGAAAGCCAAGGGGTCTTAGCAAATAATTAAAAAAAAAATCTTATTTTATTGTAGTTATCGAGAATATACACAGCAAAACATACATTAATTCAACAGTTTCTGCATGTAAAATTCAGTGACATTGATTATATTGTTCGAGCTGTGCAACCATTCTCACCGTCCTTTTCTGAGTTGTTCCTCCCTCATTAACATAAACTCACTGCCCCCTAAGGTTCCTATCTAATCTTCCAGGTTGCTGTTTTCACTTCGATCCCACATAAATAGTTCTTGAAAGAGCATAATGCTCAAGACAAACATCTTTTACTAGTTAGCTAAACTATTGTTTGGTTTTAAAAAGACTTCAGGGAATGTTTTTGGTTTAAGGTTTAAAGATTATCTCAGGGCAGTAGTTTCAGAGGTTGGTCCAAACATCATGGTTCCAGGAAGTCTGGAGTCCCTGAGAATTTGAAATTCTGTTCTGCATTTTACCCGTTTTGGTCAGGATTCTTCTATGGAATCTTTGATCAAAATGTTCAGTAATAGTAGCCAGGCATCATCCAATTCTTCTGGTTTCATTGTAGAGGAGGCAGTTGTTCATGGAAGCAATTAACCACACATGCCATATCCTCCTCCTTTTCCTGCCTCTCCTTCTTGCTGTGTTGCACCAAGCAAGTAGAGACCAATTGTTGTGCCTTGGATGGCTGCTTTAATGAACAACTTTTTGTAGAAGAGGTAGAAGATGATCCATTTTTCTTTGATGTTGCTGAGGCTTCCATGGCCCCTGTTTTATTTTATTATAGTGGTTTTCTTCACTTCTTAGAGTTGAAGTTGTTCAGGGATTGTTTATCAAGTACTATCTATGTGCCGACCCTTTGGTTAGCAGCTGTAGCACTTAATCACTAAGTCACCAGGGTTTCCCGTGGAAACTCTATGTGGCAGTTCTACTCTGTCCCATAGGGTCACTATGAGTCAGAATCGACTAGACGGCACTGGGTTTTTTATCCATGTGCCAGGCAACAGTGCTGACCAGGAATAAAGGGAGAAATGACATGCTCTTAAACTTGGAAAAAAAAATTTTTTTTTTTTTTTTAAGGACTGTGGAAATCATTTTTAAGGACACCCGAAATGTTGGTCAGGGCGATGGGCCAGATTTAAGAAGCCGATTCAGGTAAGGTAAACCCCAGTAAGTAACAAAGATCTTTAAAAAAAAAAAAAGCATTTGTATATCACACTATGATGAAGAAGGAATTGAATTGGAGAAAACTTAACGGAGAATCACACTTGTGTGTGGATGCATTCTCAAAGTTCAGGTAGCCAGGTTTGTGCTTAAGCCACTGTAACAGTGGTCACTCTTATTATTTCTTAATATCTTCAGAGATGGAGTTTCCATATTTTTCTCACAAGACTTATACTTAGGATATTTTCTAATGTCTACAAAATCCCTCCTATTGGAAGTTAAGCCCTTCCCGTCTCGGAGAACAGCTGTCAGCTGTTTCTTTAAATATCATGAACGATTGAAAGAACTTCCAGTCTACCATCCTCTTCACCAAATCTATATTCCATTTCAAATTCTGCTATTGTCAGCACCTTTGGTCATGAATTCTATCAATCATCCTTTTTTTTCCTTCTTGTATTTTTTCTATCTCAAAATAGCTGCACCATTTCTTTCATGTTTCCTTCCAACTATATAAACAAACTATATAAACATAAATTTCTTTTGACTTATTGTCCCTTTTCAGCTCTCACAGTCTCTCTTCTTGCATTTTTCATGTATTCTTCAAATTTCCTTCCTCCTACACGTTCTAAATTTTCGTTTTATTTAAAGTCCAAGTCCTTTTTACCTTTTAGATGGATTTAATTTCCCTCTCAGGGAATCAGTATTTCCTTTCTTTCCAAGTCTCAGAATATATTTAGGCGTGTTCACTGGCACTGCTCTCTCTCCATAGATAGTTTCAGAATGAGGCTTGAAAGAGAAGAGTCCTTGCTTAATGGAGGTCTGTAGGAATGGTCTGAGAAGGAAATGAAAATACTTTCTCTTGGCACCCACTGTATATGGAGCACCACATTAGGAGCTGATATTGGGAGACTTCTTAAGGCAGTCTCAATTTATTTCTTCCCTCTGGACTGCAGGAAAGATGGACTGTGGTCACTTCTCAGCCATCTTGTACACATGCACCTTGACAAGATAAGGGAGCCCACTCATTTAAATTAGGCTTTGCTGTGTCTTAGTGCAGTGGTTAAGCCCTCGGCTGCTAACCAAAAGGTCGGTGGTTCGAACCCACCAACCACTCCATGGGAGAAAGACGTGGCATTCTGTTTCTGTAAAGATTACAGCCTTGGAAACCCTATGGGGGGCAGTTCTACTCCATCCTGTAGGGTCTCTATAAGTTGGAATCAACTCAGAGGTAATGGGTTTGGTTTGGTTTTGGTGTCCTGAAGGCTGGGGTCACATCATTCAGTGTGTGAGAATCAGAGGGAGAAAATTATACCTCCACTGCTGTGAGTACTTTTCAGGGCTGTAATTTCAGGAGCTGAATCTTTATTGGAGCATTAATACTGTTGCTAGCAAGTAGGGAGCAGATGGAAAATAAATATACTCAAGGGCTCAGAGGCTGTTACTGATGCTAGAGGCAGGTAGTCAAGCAACAGGAAATAAACACAGCTAAACAGTTTTTTTTTAAACAGTAGGAAAAAGATATTTACTTTTGGTCCCCTGAGCAACACCTGGGGAAAAGCTTGAGACAGGCGTCGGGGGATGATTGGTCCCAGGGCTTTTTAATACGGCAGCCTTAACAGGGGGCTTGTACAACCTTCTAGCCGTATGGTGATTAGCTCTGAGCAACTACATCTTACAGATCTGAAAATAACCCGAAAATGAGATATTCAGACCCAAGAGCTGCATAAGGCGGAGCTGGTGAAAGTGATGACAGCTGGGCATCACTGGTATTTGAACAGCTCTTTACAAAATACCTTAAGCCCATTGCCTGAAGGGAACCTCAGAACAACCCCATGAGGAATAAAGGAAAGATATTACTACTATTCATGTTGCACAGATGAAGAAACCATGGCTCAGAGAGCTTAAACAAATTACCCAAAGTCATGTACTTAGTTTTTATGTAATCCCCTGCGTCCCAGAGCACAACAGCTTGAGGGTAGAATTGAATCCCAGCTACGGTTTCCAAGCAGTATTGCTTTAATCTGTACTCACTGTTTTTTGACAGTTTCAGTTCTTCTAAAATTTCTTTACAAGAATGATAATAATAGTAATCATAATAAAAACAATAGTAACGGTTATTTAAGCAATTCCCATTTAAATCTCACAGCAATCCTAACACCTATCGGAGAGGAAGTGTTATTATCCCTAAATAACAGACAAAAAAATGAGGTCCAGAGAGGTTTAGTAATTTGGCCAAGATAATACGGCTAGTAAGTGGCTGATCTGAGATTATAACCAAAGTATATATAATTTCATCAGAGCCCTGCTGGTGCAACAGTTAAGTGCTCAGCTGCTAACTGAGAGGTTGGTGGTTAGAAGCCACCTAACAGGTCTGTGGGAGAAAAACCTGGTGATCTGCTTCCATGAAGATTACAGCCAAGAAAACCCTATGGGGCAGTTCTATCTGTCACGTGGGATCGCTGTGAGTTGGGATCTGCTCGATGGCACGCAACAATAACATATATAAGTCTGAGTTCATCAGCTGATAACATTTGCATCAGGACAAATTCAGGGACTAATCCAGGGAGTCCTCAGGGGCGTTTCATTATGCTCATAAACACAGCCCTCCTGGCTACAACGGCATTTTCTCATCTCCCTGGTAGTGGCCTCTGGGCTCCTCTGACTCTTGGCCTTGGCTGTTGTGGGCCTGTGTCCACTGGTGGCTCTGGATACTTCATTACTGTTCCTCTTTCTGTTCCCTATTACAATGTGCTGTAGCAGTCATCCCACTGAAGGAGGCCCAGTGTAAATCACTTCCCCTGGAGCTCCGGTTTCTTACAGAGATATCAGCAACTAAGCTCTTTTACCTTTTTATACACCTTGGTCTTCCTTACTCATGGTCCAGCTTTTGCATCCATATGAGGCTACTGAAAATACTATGGTTCTGGTCAGGCACACCTTAGTCCTCAAAGTGACAGTTTTGTTTTTTAATACTTTAATGAGGTCTTTTGCACCAGATTTTCCCAATGCAACGTGTGGTTTGATTTCTTTACTACAACTTCCGTGGGCATTGATTATGATGCCAAGTAAAATGAAATCCTTGAAACTTCAATCTTTTCTCCATTATAATGATGTTGCTTATTGGTCCTGTTGTGAGGATTTTTGTTTTCTTTATATTGAGATGTAATGCATACTGAAGGCTGTTGGCTTTAATCTTCATCAAAAGTGCTTTAAGCTCACGATCTCTAGCCATCAGCTCACGTCTCTAGCCGTCAGAGAAATGCAAATCAAAACTACAATGAGATACCATTTCACCCTGGCATTACTGGCACAAATCAATAAAATGGAAAATAACGAATATTGGAGAGGCTGTAGGTAGATTGGAACTCTTATGCACTCCTGGTGGAAATGCAAAATGATGCAGCGATTTTGGAAAATGATATGGCACTTCCTTAGAAAGCTAGAAATAGAAATACCATATGATCCAGCAATCTCATTCCTAGGAATACATCCGAGAGAAATAAGAGTCGTCACACAAATAGACATATGTACACCCATGTTCATTGCAGCATTGTACACAATAGCAAAAAGATGGAAACAACCTAGATGCCTATCAACAGATGAACGGATAAACAAACTGTGGTACATACACACAATGGAGTATTACGCAACGCTAAAGTACAGCAATGAATCTATGAAGCATCACATAACATGGATGGATCTGGAGGGCGTTATGCTGAGTGAACTAAGTCAATCACAAAAGGACAAATATTGTATGAGACCACTATTGTAAAAACTCATCAAAAGGTTTACATATAAAAAGAAACAATCTTTCATGGTTATGAGGGAGGGGAGGGGTGGGGATGGAAAAACATTTAATAGACAATATATAAGCTGTATGTTTGGTGAAGGGTAATAAGACAGTACACAATACTGGGGAAGCCGGCACAGCCTGTGCAAGGCAGGGCCATGGTAGCTCCAAAGACACACCCAAACTCCCTGAGGGATGGAATTGCTGGGTCGAGGGCTGTGGGGACCATGGTCTCAGGGAACATCCAACTCAATTGGCGTAACAGAGTTTATAAAGAAAATGTTCCATATTCTACTTTGGTGAGTAGTGTCTGGGGTCTTAAAAGCCTGTGAGCGGCCATCTAGGACACTCCACTGGTCTCACCCCTTCGGGAGCAAGGAAGAATGAAGAAAATTAAAGACACAAGGGAAAGATTAGCCCAAAGGACGAATGGACCACATCTACCATGGCCTCCACCAGACTGAGTCCAGTATAAAGAGAAGGTGCTGGGCTACCACCACTGACAGCTTTGACAGGGATCACAATAGAGGGTCCCAGATGGAGCTGGAGAAAAACGTAGAACAAAATTCTAACTCAAGAAGAAAGACCAGACTTGCTGGACTGACAGAGACTAGAGAAACCCTGAGAGTACAGACCCAGGACACACTTTCAGCTTGGTAATGAAGCCACTCCTGAGGTTCACCCTTCAGCCAAAGATTGAACACGCCCATGGAACAAAACAATACTAAAGGGGAGCACCAGCCTTGGGGCAGGGACTGGAAAGTAGGAAGGAACAGGAAAGCTGGAGATAGGGAACCCAGGGTTGAGAAGGGAGAGTGTTGACCTGTTGTGGGGTTGTTAACCAATGTCATACAACAATGTGTGTACTAACTGTTTGATGAGAAACTAGTTTGTTCTGTAAACCTTCATCTAAAATTCAATTAAAAATATATGTATATATTTAGAAACAAGTGCTTCAAGTCTTCTTCACTTTCAGCAAGCAAGCTAGCGCCATCTGCATATCAGAGATTGTTAGAGTCTTCCACCAATCTTGATACCACATTCTTCTTTATATAGTCCAGCTTCTCGAATTATTTGCTCAGCATACAGATTAAATAAGCATGGTGAAAGGTTGCAACCCTGATGCACACCTTTTCTAATTTTAAACCATCCAGTATCCCCTTGTTCTCTTCCAACAACGGCGTCTTGGTCTATGTACAGGTTCCTCATGAGCACAGTTGAGTGTTCTGAAATTCCCATTCTATGCAATGTCATCCATAATTTGTTATGATCCACACAGTCGAATGCCTTTGTGTAGTCAATAAAACACAGGTAAACATCTTTCTGATATTCTCTGCTTTCAGCCAAGATCCATCTGACATTAGCAGTGAAATCCCTCATTCCACATCCTGTTCTGCATCCAGCTTGAATTTCTGGCAGTTCCCTGTCAATGTACTGCTGCAAACTTTTTTGAATAATTCTCAGCAAAGTATTACTTGCATGTGATCTTAATAATTTCTGTATTCCCTTGGATCACCTTTCTTTGGAACAGGCATGTATATGGATCTCTTTTAGTCAGTTCACCAGGTAGCTGTCTTTCAAATTTCTTGGCATAGACAAGTGAGCACTTCCAGCATTGTATCTGTTTGTTGAAGCTTCTCAATTGGCATTCCATCAATTCCTGAAGCCTTGTTTTTCGCCAATGCCTTTAGTGCAGCTTGGACTTATTTCTTTGGTATCATTGGCTCTTGATCATATGCTACCTCCTGAAATGGTTGAACATCAACCAATTCTTTTTGGTATAATGACTCTGTGTGTTCCGTCCATCTTCTTTTGATGCTTCCTGCATAGTTCAATTTTTTGCCCATAGAATCCTTCAGTATTGCAACTTGAGGCTTGAATTTTTACTTCAGTTCTTTCAGCTTGAGAAATGCCGAGTGTGTTCTTCTCTTTTGGTTTTCTAACTCCAGTTCTTTGCACATTTCATTATAATACTTTATGTTGTCTTCTCAAACCACCCTTTGATATCTTCTGTTCAGCTCTTTTACTTCATCATTTCTTTCCTTTGCTTTAGTTACTTGACGTTCAAGAGCAAATTTCAGAGAGTCTTTTCTGACATCCATTTTGGTCTTTTCTTTCTTGCTTGCTTTTTTAATGACCACTTCCCCAGTCATATTTTGAGTGCCTTCCAACCTGAGGGGCTCATATCCCAGTACTATATCGGACAGTGTTCCACTGCTGTACATAAAGTTTTCACTGGCTAATTTTTTGGGGGGAAGTAGATTGCTAAATCCTTTCTAGTCTATCTTACTCTGGGAGCTCTGCTGAAAACTGTCCACCATCGGTGACTCTGCTGGTATTTGAAATACTGATGGCATAGCTTCCAACATTATAGCAACACACAAGCCATCACAGTACAGCAAACTGACAGACAAGTGGTGGCTGTATTCGTATAGTTGGGCAAAATTAGCCCTATTTTCAATGCTACTCTCATCCTGCCTAACAAGGGTCAAAAACTGAAGTTTCCAAGTATTTTAACCATGCCCAGAACACCAAAGTAAAATTTACAATGTCTGACATCCAATAAAAAGTTACCAGGCATGCAAAGGAACAGAAAAATATGACCTTTATAAGGTTAAAAAAAAAATAATTGAATAGAAACTTACTCAAAACTGACACATATGTTAGAATTAGTAAACAAGAAAATTAAAACAGCAATAACTATATATACCATGTATGTTCATATAGTTATTATAGAAACCAAAGGTTAAACAAGTTAAGTTGAAACATGAAAGATATAAAAAAGACCCCAACTGAACTTCCAGAGATAACACTGCAATGAGATGAAAAACACTTTAGCTGGAATTATTAGCAGATTAGATATTGCAGAAGAAAAGATTAATGAATGGAAGGCAAAGCAGTAGAAACTATCCAAAATGAAATACAGAAGAAAAAAAATAGACAAACCCACAATTATAATAATATATTTTGAGTGAATAAACGATAGCTTTTGTTTTCAAAAGTCTTATTTTGGATGTAATTATATTTTAGATAATGAAATATCTAAAATACAACTTGTCTTTACAAGGTGGATTCCAGTCACATCAGAAATCATGTTGAGTATTTCAAACAGAGAACGTTTAATGTAAGTATTGATTACTCAGGTGGTGGAAGGTTGAAATAGCACAAAGGCGCTACTAAGACACTGCAGAGGTTAATAGCTCTAGGAAGCAGCTACTCCCCAACACTATGCTGGTATTCAAAAGAGGAGAGATGGAGTTATCAGAACCTAGAGATTCAGAGCAATGGTTCTGCAGAGTTGGTGCATAGACCTCTGGGAATGGAGGAGGACACTTCAAGATTGGTCTTCTGAACTCTGAGGGGCTAGTGCTTAGGCTTCTGAAGGCATGACACAACTGTGCTGGTACTTCTTGGAGGGGTGTGGTGAGGCTAGTGCTGGCAGTGCCAAAAGAAGCTGGAAGCTGCTGGAGGGTTGCAAACTAAAGCTGGAAGCAAGAAGTAAGCCTCTTTTGTCATCTTGCCTTTCAACTTCCTGCTAGTGCCTCTATTGGGAGAATCTAATAGAAGGCCAGCTGACAAGAGAGTCTGGGAAACACAGCTTACAGATTCTTAGTCCCAGTCCACCCAGAGTTTAACTTGCACCTGGGAGACAAAGGTAAATAACTGGCAATTGACGTATATATGAGATTTGGTTTGAAATGAAGAATCCTCCAGCAGGTGGTACATCTGTATCTTTCAAAGCTTGGTCCATAAGCATTCTCCTTCATTGAATGAATGAATGAATTATTAAATAATTCTGTAGCCTGAAATATGCTATCTTCTCTTTTTAACTAAGCTATGAGTTGCTTATCTTTCAATGTTGTTTTTTAGGTGTGCTGCTCTGTGGGATCCCACCGCTGTTCATGGTGATGGAACGTTAGAGGCAGGGCTCTAAGGTGTTAGTCACATTATGTTGTAGGCAACTAAATCACGGAGATGAAAGGAACAGCAGTGTAATTGCTGTGGGAAATAGCATGAACTTTGTTGTTGGCTCTAGGCATATGGAATTTTTGTTTGCCAAGCAGACACCTAGATATTTTTAGATTTCTTTTTCTCCTCTTCACCATCCTACAATTTATTTCTGCTGCCTCTTTTTATCATTTACTTTGAATTCAGCAAGGCTTTCTCTGCAGTTTTGATGACAGTTTCTTATTGAATTTTTCTGAAAGCAAACATATTAATGACATATTTAATGTCGATATAAGTCCTTGATTTGGGTTTGAGATATTTGCTAGAACACTGTGCCCTGAATAAAACATAAAAACACACTGAAATGTAACTTGGAACCCCCGAGCCTATGGCCCTTAGACACCCTTCAAATCTGTAATTGAACCCACTCCTGGAGATCACCTTTCAGCCAAACAATAGACAGGCCTATAAAGTGAACAGTAACACCCATGAGGAAGGTGCTCCTCAGAACAATCACCCATATGAGACCAAAAGGGAAGCATTTGCCCAAACACAAAGTTCAGAAGGTAGGAAGGGGCAAGAAAGATGGATAATGGAAACGGGAACTCAGGGAGGAATGGGGTAGAGTACTATCACATTGAGGGGATTGCAGCTAAAGACACAAAAAAATTGTGTATAAATTGTTGATTGGGAAAGTGTCACCCAAATCACAATAAAATGTTCAAAAATAAATAAATAAAATGTAACATGGAGACTGAATATTTAAATGGTCATGAATGAGAAAGCATAATCCAATTATTTTTTCCCCTGGAGTATACAGAATTCACAAGTTTAAATCTGGAGAATCATTTCACATTAACAAGTGATAGTTTCAGGAAAATTTATTTTAGGAATAAATAGAGAATATATATAATGACATATGGAAAGTTGCTTATTAAGATTGCTATAAAATGTATAATATATATGATAGGAAAAGTCATTTATTGGCATTAACCATTGAAAGGCTGGTTTTAGAAATGAATTTCTATGATATAAATGAATTTGGTATTGCTGTTATTCTAATACAAATACACTAAAATAACCCTTTTTGGGGTCGATGGCTTAGTCTTTTTTTCACATTGTTGAGAGTGATTGTTCTGCTAATGTATTCATTAACTTAATTTAAAAATCTATGTTCAGAAATACTGAGATAATAAAACAAAAGGAAGTTTTCTTTTCCATTGTGGCAAATCACAGCATTGGCCCTGAATCTTCAACCCTCCCTGTGTCCATGTCCTTTGCTATGTGAATTTGCAGTTCTCACCTCCACTGAGTGGAGTATATTTTCTCTGCCCTGTGACATTGGGTTTGGCTGAAGAGAATAGGGCAGAAGTGACAGTGTGTCAGTTCTGAGTCTAGGTCTTAACATGATTATACTTCTCTTGTGCCTGTGCCATGGCCATGAGAAAAATGTGCCCAGTTCCGACTGCTTGTAGAAGGAAGAGGTTGAGGAACACACGGAGCAGGGCAACTTAAACTGAGCTCAGCCTAGATCAGTTGATCTCTAGCCAATTCATAGGTAAGTGAATTAAATAAATGCCTACTGTTTTATGCCATTGAGATTTTGTGGTTATTTTTTACACAGCATTATTGTAGCAATTGCTAATTTTATTCACAGATAATTTCAATGATTGCAACAAAAATATTTGTCCACAGTAAATTTTCTAAACACTTGTAGCAAAATGATATACATAATGCTTAGGATCCTGGATTAGAAATAATTCTGGCATGAATCTCTTAGAAATATAGATGCTAATCAAACCATGATAATATTAAATTAATAATATGAAAAGCATGAAAATATGGACTATGACCGTATCTTACTTATTGTCATGGATTGAATTGTGTCCCTCAAAAATATCTGTCAATTTAGTTAGTCCATGATTCCCAGCATCGTATAATCCACCATTTTGTCACCTGGTGTGATTTTCCTGAGTGTTGTAAATCCTATCTCTATGATGTTAACGAGGTGGGATTACTGGCAGTTATGTTAATGAGACAGGACTCAGTCTACAAGATTAGATTGTGTTTTAAGTCAATCTCTTCTGCGATATAAAAGAGAGAAGTGAGCAGATAGAAATGGGAACCTCATACCACCAAGAAACAAGAGCCATGAGAATAGCTCGTCCCTATTCTGAGAAGCTTCTTGACTGGGGAAAATTGATGACAATGACCTTCCTCCAGAGCTGACAGAGAGAGAAAGCCTTCCGCTGGAGTTGGCACCCTGAATTCAGACTTCTAACTTCCTAGACTGTGAGAGAATAAATTTCTCTTTGTTAAAGCCGTCCACTCGTGGTATTTCTGTTATGGCAGCACTAGCTAAGATACCTATTCACCTCTTACACAACTCGTGGTGGTGGTAGAATGAATAAATGCATGGAATCGAGTTTCTTTTCTTCCTTAATTATCATCAGTTTTCTTCCCTTCACTGTTTATTGCAAAAGACAAAACATTTAGAGAAAACTCTTAATAACAAACAAATCAATAACAAATTCAGCAAACCATTGCCTAAGTCAGTGATTCTGAACTGGATGTGATTTTGCTCCCCCCCCCACCCCCGCCGGTGGGCACTTGACTATATCTGGAGACATTTTTGGTTGTCGTTACTGGGGAGCGGGGTGCTACTAACATCTAGTAGGTAGAGCCCAGGGGTGTTGCCAAATATCCTGCAGTGCACTGGGACAGGCTTCCACAGTAAAAAATTATCTAGCTTAAAATGTCAACAGTGCCAAGTTTGAGAAATTGCTTTAGGTGCTACTAGGGATACAAATGTGAAATTTATTTTAATGTTATGATTTTTTGAATCTTGAGTATCTTGAAAGACTTCAGGAGCTGGATTCAGGGGGACATTTGATTTATGAAGATTTCTTTGTTCATACTTCTTTCTTTCTTGAATTCCTTAAAAGTGTTGTTCTAATTTGCCTTGCTTTGTATGTCGCATCTGAAAATTGATGCCAGTCTAATTCTCTAGCCCTTGCAATTTCTTTGATCTTTTTGCCTTAAGGCTCTGATGATTTTTTCTTTATTTTAAGGTCTGGGATTTGTCTTGGAGTTGATCGTTCTGGTTTAATTTTCCCAAGTACCCAATGGATTCATTTAATAATGGGTCTTCTATTATTTCTGGAAAGTTTTCTTGGATTGTAGCTTTAATTATCAGTTCCACAGTTTTGGATTTCATTATTAGTGAGTCCAATTATACATATATTAGATGTTCTTTTCTTGTCTTCCATTTCAACCACTTTTTTGGCCCTCTTACTTTCTTTATCTTATTTTCAATCTCATGGTTGTTTTTCTGCTTTTCTTTAATGCCTTTTATGAAATTTTCATGAAAATTTATGCTTTCTTGACACTTTGTAATTTGATCTTTATTTCTAATTTGCTTTTGTCTGTTTATTCTATTTTTTACTTACTTAAATCAAATCTTATTTACTTTTTTCCTTCTTTAAAAAAAATCCGTTTCTGTTCTTAATTTATGAGTTTCTCATTCAAGATGTCCCCTCCCATCCCCATTCCCAAATACTCCCTTCAGGATATTTAACTCAGTTTTGAGCGTTATATCACAGTTTTCTTCCTCTTCATAATAGTTTCATTGGGGGAGATATCCATCTGATGAAATGTTTTAACACTGATTTTCTATTTTCTTTATATAGTAACTTTGTATAGAAAATTGCTTACATCTCTGCATTTCTTAAAAAAAAAAAAAAGGACTAATTGTTGAAGTCATTTATGAGAATCCTAGTTAAAGAGCACCCTCTTCTGTTTGTGTAATTAAGTACACTTTTGGGGGGAGGGCATTTGATGGAGAAGGTTGTGTGCTTTTGATTTTGTTTAGTTTTCTTTTGTCTTACAGGAGCCAGAATCTCTTGCTCCTTTTTGCCTTCTCCATGCAGTACCAAAAGAGTAAATCTACATTTTTTTTATTACCCTCTTCTTCCCCAGCCCTCCCAAGAAAGCCTCCGTAAATGCCATGTCACTTTTCAATTTCTTCCTTATATTTAATATTCTTATCTACCAGAATTCTTTTTTTTTTTTTTTTTTTAATATTTTCACACTTAACATAGATTTTCTGTTTCTGGGAGCTTTTTAGCCTAATTCCGTCTTCTTTCTCCCACACAGATTTTTCTGGACTTCACTAGATCTCTGCAAAGGCTTTTGGTGGGAGCTCTAGAGCTTCTGTACATTGATATTTTTAATTACAAATAATTAAAAGTCTGTAGTGTTCTTGGTTTTTCAGTTATGTTGAAGGTGTGAGATTTGTGTAGTTGTATTTATACTTACGTTTTTACCTGTATAGCATTTGGGAGGATGTGTGGAAAGAGTCAGATTTAGATGGCCACCGTTATCTTGGCTATTCAGAAATAATGCATCTTTTAACGTTGCTTTATAGTATTCTTTGCAAGACAGAAAGTTTGTGGTTTTATGTAGTCAAATCTGTCTTTATTGCTTATGGACTTTTGTCATGCTTGAGAAATGTCTTCTCTCCTAAAGATTGTAAAAATATACTGTCATATTTTTTCCAGTACTTTTTAAATAATAAAAATTTTTAAATCTGAAGTGTATATTGTAGGAAGGAGGAATCTAACTTTATTTTTTCTGTAAATAATTACTTTAACAAAATAATGCCTTATTTCACCACTGGTTTGAAATGCTCTGCTAAGCTAACCTGTTTGTTTTTTCTGGTGTAAGCTATTGTGGTTGCAACTGCTTTCCAAGTGAAATAGAGTAAACAAAAGGAACCTGGCATGTCATTTCGTCTTACCTGATGAGCCCCTGCTATCTTGAATTTACAGACATTTTTTATGGTCGCCTTTTTCCAGACCATACCTTTCGCTGTAGTTAAAGGTAGTTGTTTCCTCAATACCTCTGTTGTTGTTGTTAGGTGCTGTCTAGTTGGTTCGAACTCATAGTGACCCTATGTACAACAGAATGAAACATTGCTCAATCTTGCACCATCCTATTAATCACTGTTACGCTTGAGCCCACCGTTGCAGCCACTGTGTCAGTCCATCTCACTGAGGGTCTTCCTCTTTTTCACTGACACTTTACTTTACCAAGCATGATATCCTTCTCCAGGGATGGGTCCCTCCTGATAATATGTCCAAAGTGTGTGAGACAAAGACTCTCTATCGTTGCTTCGAAGAAGTATTCTGGCTGTACTTCTTCCAAAACAGGTTTGTTTGTTCTTTTGGCAGTCCATGGTATATTCAATATTCTTCGTCAATACCATAATCCAAAGGTATCTATTCTTCTTCAGCCTTCCTTATTCATTGTCCAGGTTTCCTATGCATGTGAAGCAATTGAAAACACCATGGCTCAAGTCAGGCGCACCTTAGTCCTTAAAGTGATATCTTTGCTTTTTAACACTTTAAAGAGGTCTTTTGCAGCAGATTCGCCCAATGCAATGCATTGTTTTATTTCTTGACTGCTGTTCCACGGACGTTGATTGTGAATCCAAGTAAAATGAAATCCTTAACAACTTCAATCTTTACTCCATTTATCATCATGTTGCTTATTGGACCAGTTGTGAGGATTTTTGCTTCCTTTATGTTGAGTCGTAACCCAAACTGAAGGCTGTAGTCTTTGATCTTCATTAGTAAGTGCTTCAAGTCCTATTCACTTTCAGCAAGCAAGGTTGTGTCATCTGCATATTGCAGGTTGTTAGTGAGTCTTCCTCCAATCCTGATGCCCTGTTCTTCTTCATATAGTCCAGTGTCTTGGAGTATTTGCTCAGCATACAGATTGAGTAAGTATGGTAAAAGAATACAATCCTGACGCACACCTTTCCTGATTTTAAACCATGCAGTATTACCTTGTTCTGTTTGAACAACTGCCTCTTTGTCTATGTATAGGTTCCTCATGAGCACAATTAAGTGTCTGGAATTCCCATTTTTCAAAAAGTTATCCATAATATGTTATGATATGATACATATAGTCAAATCAATATCTGTAGACAACATTTATTCAATAAACTTGTATTTATGTAGCTACTGGGCTAAAGGTCTTCCGTATTACTTTTTATATTTTTAAATTCTAACCTATAAATCCAGAACAATGTTACAATTTTAGGGAGAACAGTTCAACTATTATTCCTTTTAGAAAAAATTCAGTTGATTTAATAGGTACTGAAACTACTCGTTACCTGGACACTAAATGTTGTTAATCTTGAAACAGTGATCTAATCCTTCTAAGCCAGGGTCTCTTCCTTCTTAGCATTGTGATGATAATAGGATTTATTTTATAGGATTGTTGTGTGGTTAACTTTATGCCTAGAACATTGTTTGTGCTCAATAAATAGTAATGCAAGTAATACACTGAAGGCATTGGTGAAAACAAGGTTTCAGGAATTGAGAGAATACCAATTGAGATGTCTCAAGAAATGAATGCAACGGTGGAGTTGCTCACTTGTCTATGTCAAGAAATTTGAAAGACAGCTACCTGGCCAACTGACTGGAAGAGATCAACATTTGTGCTCATTCCAAAGAAAGGTGATTCAACAGAATGCTGAAATTATTGAACAATATCATTAATATCGCACGAGGTAAAATTTTGAGGAAGACAATTCAAAAACAGTTGCAGCAGTACATCGACAGAGAACTGCCAGAAATTCAAGCCAGATTCAGAAGAGGACGTGGAACGAGGGATATCATTGCTGATGTCAAATAGATCTTGGGTGAAAGCAGAGAACACCAGAAAGATGTTTATCTGTATTTTATTGACTATACAAAGGCATTCAATTGTGTGGATCATAACAAATTATGGATAACATTTGGAAGAATGGGAATGCAACAAACATAGCAATGATTGTGAGGATGGCACAGGACTGGGCAGAGTTTTGTTTTGTTGTATGTAGAATCACTATGAGTTGGAACCAACTTGACAGCACCTAACAACAAATAACATTATTATTTCAAAATTTTATAAAGTATTTTGAAGTTCATAGTATACTTGCTTGTTGTTTTGAGAATTTCAATGATTTTGGGCCAAAGCAATTAATTGGATATATCTGTGTCTATATCTCTAATGATAGGCATTCATTTTTCAGCTAAATAATAATTAGGTGGATGATCTGAACCAGATACCAACTTTCAAATATGATTTTGTCTAAATTTCTTAGGGCTGCCATATGAAAATACCATGAAATTGGTGGCTTTGAAGAAAAGAGATTTATTTTCTCACAACCGTGGAGGCTAAAAGCCCAAATTGAGGGTATCAGCAGGACCGTACTCTCTCTCTGTCTATTCTAGGGGAAGATCATTACTCGTCTCCTCCAGATTCTGATAGTTGGGCATTTGTTGGCATTCTTTTACTTGTAGATGTATCTTCATGTGGCATCTCTCTTTCCCCTGTATGTGTCCCTGTGTCTGTTCTCTCTTTCACAGACCACCACTGAGAAAGAATTAGGACCCACCTGACTCCAGTATGGCATCATGACATCCTTAATTTAATTGATAATGCATGTAAGAAAAACCTTATTTTCCTAAACAAGGTCACACTCACAGGTTCAGGGGTTAGGACTTGAACATATCCTATTTGAGGATACAAGTCAATCCATAACAGATTTCACAGGATATTAAAAATTATGAAGAGCTTTAGAATTATTTTAGTAACAATTCATAAAGTGTTGATTTAAAGCATTTACCAAAATGCTTGTAATGTTGTTGTTAGGTGCTGTCAAGTTGGTTCCAACTCACAGTGACCCTCTACGCAACAGACGAAACACTGCCCAGTCCTGTGCCATCCTCACAATCGTTGTTATGCTTGAGCCCATTGTTGCAGCCACTGTGCCAATCCATCTTGTTGAGGGTCTTACTCTTTTTCACTGACCCTTTACTTTACCAAGCATGATGTCCTTCTCCAGGGACTAATCCCTCCTTACAACATGTCCAAAGTATGTGTGACGTAGTCTCTCCATCCTTGCTTCCAAGGAGCATTCTGGTTGTAATTCCGTATTGCAAAATCTTGCAATAGATTACTACAATGTTCTTAGCACATAGTTGGTCATTTACAATTAGTTTGCACAGAATTCAAATGGGTGAAGATTATCAGCATTATCTTGCAGTATCTATCCATCTATCTATCATCCATTATGAAAGCATTTCTAAATAAAAGTGAGGGATAATGTTATTCTATTTTCCAGATGAAAAACCTGAAGTTAGAGAGGTTTGGTAATTGATTCAATGTCACTGTGATAATCTGTGATACTGATTTATTCATTTTCATAAAATAAGGTATGGACATATTATGCTAATTAAACATTATATTTCTAGGAATTGTTTAGAATATCAACTCCTACTTTGCCATACAAATCGATCAATCCACAAATAAATAAAAAAGAACGGCTACATAGAGTCATTCAAGGGACTCAAGGTTTCACTGGGGGGAGAAAACTATCACACATGAGTTGGAACACATCAGGACTTTATTCTGTGTCACTGGTGATAAGTTCAGTAGTAGAGTGAGTGGTAAGAATAAAGATGCTTCTTCAAGAATGGTAGGCAAGAATGGTAGGCAGGCAAGAGAAGAGAAGAGCATGACCATAGAAATGGGGGCAGGAATTAACTTTGGGTGTGCCAGGGAGGCTGGGCTGATAAAAGGGAAAAAAATGTCCACTAAGCTGAGTCAGAGTTTAGACTTTACTTTTGTGTAGGCAACAGGATGGTAACTTTATTTTCTGTTTCACTGCAAGGATCCTAGTTCAAATCACGATTATTTTAACCCTGGACTATTGCAAAGACCTCTTACTGAGTTCATTGCTTCCAATCTGTCCCATCCTTACTCTAACCCCTGCACAACAAATTAGTATTCCTAAATATCATGCCTCTTGCTTTTCCCTTCAAGATCCTGTAATAGGTCCCTAGAGCTTTTAAGCTCAGCATAATATAGCATCCAGGGGCTTCTGTCAGCTAACCTAATCA
Organism: Elephas maximus indicus; assembly: GCF_024166365.1. NCBI lineage: Eukaryota > Metazoa > Chordata > Mammalia > Proboscidea > Elephantidae > Elephas > Elephas maximus. Next base: position 76,604,759 of record NC_064820.1, on the reverse strand, counting down.
TCTCAATTTATTCAGCTCTTAGTGCTTCCTAACTTGGACCTTAATTCCATTCAGGGCAAACTATCCACGCACAAACATTTATTGAGCACTTACTGTATGCAAGGGTGCTGGGGATACAAAGATGACTTCGACATGTTTACTACCCTCATGGGCCTCATAGTATTTGCTCATCTCGTAAAATAAGGCAGTTTGGGCACAAAGAAGTATGCAACTTGGCCACAATCATATGATAGATAAGTATAAATAAGTCAAGAAATAATTATCTGTGTAGCCTGAACTCAAGGCATTTTAATCTTCTATTGCTGATAGAGGAAATGAATTGTTTTTAAAGCCAGATGACTGTCAGTCTGGAGAAGGGATGTCCTGAGTGAGAAGATTATTCAGGCTCAGGAAGATCCAAGGCAGATTTTCCTGTTAGCCAGTATATACAGCACATGCATACAGACAATTTCACATACTGTTTCAGGGCATTTATGGATCCTTAACAAATTCCTGTGTTAGAGAAAGACTAAATAAATCCCATATAGGGCATTTATAAAGGATTTTGATGATATTGGTAAGAAAAGTGCTCTTTTTTACATAGGTATTAAAATTCATTTTCAACCTGTACCAATTGTAAATAACTGTTTAAAATAAAAACATTACAGATTAATATCTACTCTTTAACTTTTCTGCAATTTGGTTAAGTAATACTAAGTTGTTATTTTTGTTAGTTGTCGTCAAGTAGCTCCTACTCATTCAACCTTATGTGTAACAGAACAAAATGTCTCGATCACCATTGCCTAGAGTGGTGTCTGGCACACGATAGCACTTGGACTCAACAGCTCAGTTGTTTGGGTCTGAATCCTGTCTCTGCTACTTACTAGCTTTTAATCTTGGGTAAATTATTTATTTAGCCTCTCAGTATTTCATTTTATCTGAGAAATAGGGTGTCTTAGACTGGCTTCTCTAGAGAAGCAAAACCAGTGAAGTGTATAAATACATATAGAGAGAGATTTATATTAAGGAAATAGCTCATAGAGTTGTAGAGGTTGGAACATGGATCAGGCTGGAGGCTTCTCCTGATTCACGTAGCCACAGGAACTGGTGAACTCAAGATTGGCAAGTCAGACAGCAGGGCTCTGGCTCACCAGCTGTGAAAACTGACAAATCCCAAGATTGGCAGGCAAGATGGCAGGTAAGCTACTAGCTCGAGTCTGATGGACAATAGCCAGCTACAGGATACAGTGTGAGAGAAAGCCGGAGAGCCTTCCTGGAAAGTCCACTTATACTGGATCCAGGCCACACCTCCAAGGAAACTCCCTTTCAGCTGATTGGCCACTCACAGCAGATCCCATCATGGAAGTGATCACATTATATCAAATCTCATCGTGCAGGTGATCACATTCTTATACAACTACCAAACTACATCACCACTGCCAAGCCACTTAGAATCCTGGCCCAGCCAAGTTGACATACAACCTTCATGATCACATAGTTATTGTTGTTAGGTGCTGTTGAATCACTTCCAACTCATAGCAACGCTATGTACAACAGAACAAAACACTGCTCAGTCCTGCACCATCCTCATAATCGTTGCTATGTTTGAGCCCATTGTCGCCCATTGTGTCAATCCATCTTATTGAGGGTCTTCCTCTTTTTTGCTAACCCTCTACTAAACATGATGTCCTTCTCCAGGAACTGGTCCCTCCCATTAACATGTCCAAAGTGTGTGAGATGAAGTCCCACCATCCTCTTTTCTAAGAAGCATTCTGGCTGTACTTCTTCCAAGACAGACTTGTTCATTCCTTTGGCAGTCCATGGTATATTCGATATTCTTTGCCAGCACCATAATTCCAAGATGTCAATTCTTCTTTGGTCTTCCTTCTTCATTTCCCAGCTTTTGGATGCATATGAGGTGATTGAAAACACCAGGGCTTGGGTCAGGCACACCTTAGTCCTCAAAGTGACATATTTGCTTTTTAACCCTTTAAAGAGATCTTTTGCAGCAGATTTACCCAATGCAATGTGTCTTTTGATTTCTTGACTGCTGCTTCTATGGGTGCTGATTGTGGATCCAACTAAAATGAAATCCTTGACAACTTCAATCTTTTCTCCGTTTATCATAATGTTGCTTATTGGTCCAGCTGTGAGAATTTTTGTTTTCTTTATTTATTTTTTTTATGTTGAGGTGTAATCCAAACTGAAGGCTGTAGTTTTGATCCTCATCAATGAGTGTTTCAAGTCCTTTTCACTTTCAGCAAGCAAGTTTGTCATCCGCATATCAAAAGTTGTTAATGAGTCTTCCTAGATAGTAATAATATCCACTTTATAAAAAAAAATTGGAGCCTTGGTGGTGCAGTGGTTAAGTGTTCAGCTGCTAACCAAATGGTTGGCAGTTCCAATCTACCAGCTGCTCCTTGGAAACCTTATGGGGCAGTTCTACTCTGTCCTATAGGGTCACTATGAGTCAGAATCTACTCAACAACAGGTTTTTTTTTGTTGTTGTTATAAAATTATTGAAAAGTATAAGGACATGTAAAGTGCTTAGTCTCTGATTTATAATAAACATTAGTAATTGTTATTTTCACTATTATTATTATAGTTGCTACATAAATATCTGTGGAACGGATATATTCAGTTTTTTTTTTTTCACAATGTTCTTTTTGTGCATAGGAAATTCTGCTAATTTCTGAGATTCGGTTACCCATGCTTTTGAAAAGCTTAGTTATACTCAATAAGAGAACCACATTCACAAGAGCCACAAAAATGGACTCAAACATATCAATGATCATGAAGATGGCACAGGACTGGGCAACATTTTTTTCTGTTATATATAAGGTCACCATGAGTCGGAGCTGACTCGATGACAGCTAACAAAAACAACTTAGTTTCTACTAACCGAAATTGCAGAAAAATTAAGGGGTAGGTATTAACCTTGTAAATGCATACCTATAAAGTGACCTTTTTCCTTACCAAACTCAGAAAAGGTTGGTGGGAGGGTGAATACGAAGTGCTATGTGCTCCTCAGAAGAAAGCAGCTATTAAGTACAGGGCCCTAATACTATTAAAAGCAAAGTTTTGACATTTATCTCCACAGTTGAATCTGTGGCTAATAAATTTCAAAGGAAGTTAGTTTAATAATAACTGAAATCTTGTTTAAGTATGCATGTTTAAATGAATTTGCACCGCAGATGCTATAGATGAGCAAACAAATTTGGATCCTATTCTCAGGAAGATGATTTTAAAAATAAAGAGAGCATATTTCGATTTGTTTATGTACATTTACTTCAAGGAAAAAGCCAGGTAGTCATCAATAGTGCAGCTGCGGAAAAGCATTGGATTTAAGCTTTGCTTTAAATGAATCTACTGGTGTTCTGTTTTGGATCACTTCCTAAAGTCAATACTCCTCGACCTTAAAGGATCTTTTTGAGATCTAAAAATATGTCTGTCCATGGAGATAACCATTTAGGGAGACTATGATTGCATTTTAAAATTCATATCTAAGATCGACTTCTCTTTAAAAATAATCATTGCTATCTTTTAGGGAAAAAAGTTACAGAGAATTATATAACTGTGTTTATATTTACATTTGGAAATTTTAGAGAGTGTTATTAAGGGGGTTTATGCCCAGTGTGTAAACTTCAGACCAGCAGCATCAGCTTCACCTACAAGGTTGGTAGAAATGCAGAATCTCAGTTCCCACTCCAGACCTACGAATTGGAATCAGTATTTAACAAAATTCCCAGGTGATTTGTAAATGCTTTAAAGTTTGAGCAGCACCGCTGTATGTAGTTGGACAATCTAATGAATGGAAACTTTCGCTAAGCATCTGGTAGGTGGGGTAGTCTATTACTTAATGCAGGAGGGGCAGTCATTTAGATAAGTACAAGCTGGATATGGTGGGAATAAATGTTTGCTCAAATTAAAAAAAAAAATTTTTTTTTTTTCCAAATTGCATGTCAATTTTTGTGACAAGAGGTCATCCGAAGCTATTAAATGAAGGAAGGCATTTTCTGATCCCTGTGTCCTATTATATACAGAATTGTGTCTGTTGTCTACGTTTATAGCACATTGAACCATCCATCACATCTGTTTCGTGATTCAGGAGTTGGTTTTCATGGGAGAAAGTTATCTAATCACAGTGTCACTAAACTTGTGCAAATTTCCCAAAGTCCATTTTTTAGCCCTCTTCGAAGAGCGAGATTGGGAAACACCCAGAAAGGGCAAGTCAGTTCTTTCCAAGAATAAACAAATCTGTCTTGGGAGAAATACATTCAGAATGCTCCTTAGAAGAAAACATGGTGAGACTTTGTTTCACGTATTTTGGACATGTTATCAAGAGGGACCAGTCCCTGGAGATGAACATCATGCTTGGTACAGTAGAGGGTCAGCAAAAAAGAGGAAGACCCTCAACAAGATGGATTGACACAGTGGCTGCAACAATGGTCTGAAACATAGTGTCTTGGTCATGTAGGGCAGCTGTAACAGAAATACCACAAGTGAATGGCTTTAACAAAGAGAAATTTATTTCCTCACAGTAAAGTAGGCTAAAAGTCCAAATTCAGGGCATCAGCTCAAGGGGAATGCTTTCTCTCTCTGTCAGCTCTGAAGGAAGGTCCTTGTCCTCAATCTTCCTCTGGTCAAGGAGCTTCTCAGGTGCAGGGACCCCAGATCCAAAGGACGTGCTCTGCTCTGTGCTGCTTTCTTTGGGATATGAGGTTCCCCTCTCAGCTTGCTTCCCGTTCCTTTTTATCTCTTTAGAGATAAAATGTGGTGCAGGCCACACCGCAGGGAAACTCCCTTTGCATTAGATCAGGGATGTGATCTGGGTAAGGGTGGTGGTGTTACAATCCCACCTTAACCCTCTTTAATATAAAATTATAATCACAAAATGGAGGACAACCACACAATACTGGGAATCATTGCCTAACCAAGTCGACACAGATTTTTGGGGGACACAATTCAGTCCTTGACACATAGCAACGATTGTGAGGATGGCGCAGGACTAGGAAGTGTTTCGTTCTGTTGTACATAGTTTCTTTGAGTTGGAATGACTTTGAGGGCAACTAACAACAGGTCTGCTGTGTGAAGTCTGCAATCACAGGCTAATTTAAAACAAAACAGCCATGCAGCCCAACCCACGTGCAATCATCCTTGTTGCCTTCTGTCAAAGCTGATATCCAAGGACGTTTATCCTTTCCTTTCTGGGCCTAGAGCACTGATGGATTTAAGGCTTTCTTTGTATGGTTTCTCACCCAATAATGGTAACTGATAGATGATCTCTCTCCTACCAGACACAGAGCGAGCTAATGAAATTTGATGCCAACCTTTAACCTTTGGTTAAAGACCCAGGACTGATGAATGCAGTAGTGCCTCTACTGACCCCAGTAAATTGATTTTTATTTATAGCCTGTTGACATAACAAGCTAAAGGTTTGTGATTTAAGCGGTTTCGAAGCCCTTAAATAAATAAGGCCTTTTTAATAGTACTTATTTGTAATTTGTCTTGATTAAGCACAGCTACCACCTTCCTGGAAGATCTCTTAGTGTTCTTTTAGTTGTTTACAGAGTGGGCTCTTGTATCAACAGAATTTTACCTCTGTGTGTGTGTGTCTGTGTGTGTGTATGTATGTGTATCCTTCCAGCAAAACTCAACAACAGTATAAAACCTGGGTACTCTAATTGATTTTTCAATTTCAATGCTGTTGGGAGATGGGAATAAAAGGGTTATATCAGAATCTATTTAGAAACATTCTGTACTAAATCAAACTACGCTGGTGAGTAACGGTTGTTGCCTTGGTGAGCTTTATTGCCGTTTGCTGATGCAGCTTGCTCCAGCCAACCTACCACAAGGGACATATAACGAGAGACTCGTATTCAAGCCCCTCTCAGAAGAAATCCATAAAGGAGCAGAAATGTGATCCTAGTAATAAATCCTAGAGACATTTGTGCCAGGGCCATGAAATAATGTCAATAACTCCTTAGCAACACATTATAGGGGCAATAAATGGAATATACCAGGTTTTTTTTTGTATGTGTGTGATGCATTAGAGCTATTTTTAATTGAAACTCATTGAAGACTCAGCAGAGCATGTAACAGCAGCTGTTTATCCATTGCTTTTCATTTATTTCAGATTTTATCATGAATTCTACTTTCATCTTGCCACTTATAGCTCACTATTTAAAAAAAAAACCTTGAAGTTTGGTTCAACCATGTTCATACCTGGTCTTCCTCAGTAACTCAGCTAAGTAATTAGCCACTCAGTGTAGCTAAGGAGCCCTGGTGGCAAAAAGAGTTGAGCACTAGCCTATTAACCAAAAGGTTGGAGGTGTGAATCAACCCAACAGCTCCATAGGGAAAGACCTGGCTATCTGCTTTTGTAAAGGGTACAGCTAAGAAAACCTTATGGAGCAGTTCTATTCTGTCACATTGGGTCGCTATGAGTCAGAATCGACTTCAGTTGAGGGCATTGGTGGTTCAGCAGTAGAATTCTTGCGTTCCATGTGGGAGACTCTGGCTGGTTTTTCTGCCAATGCATCTCATGCACAGCCACCACCCATCAGTGAAAGCTTTGTGTTGCATGACGCTGAAAAGGTTTTCAGCAGAGCTTCCAGACTAAGACAGACTAAGAAGAAAGGCCTGGTGATCTACTTCCAATCAACCAATGAAAACCCTGATCACAGCAGTCTGATTTTGGCAATGGGATCGCCATGAGTCCGAGGGCTGACTCAATGGCAGCTAATAAGTATAATAACACATGTTGAGCTATGTACCTGCTATGTGTCACAAAGGATATGAGGAAGGAGAGATCACTGTCCCTACCTTTAGGAGCTCAGAGCATATTTAGAGAGGCCCAAAATAAAGTGCTAGGTAGAGAATACTGCAAGGTAGAATTAAATGATAAATCATTTAAAGAGGGGAGTACTCAAGGTGATCTGGAATAGTTAGAGACAGCTTCTCAGAAGAGGAGAACCTAAACTGGGCTTTGAACAGGAGACAGTAGGTCAAGTGGGAGCAATTGTAGTTACTAATGCAGTCAAGGCAGACTGGCTTGTCTGAAGCAGAAGCTTTATGTTGGAGATTGGTGGAGAAATGCGGGTGGACTGGGGGTGGGACACGGGGAGAAGAGATAATGGTACAGAAGGACTTCACTTGGAGAATACCAAACTAAAGTCAGAGAGGCAGCATTCTGTGAACTCTTGCATGTGTGAGATGATAAGGGTGATGGCAGCAGGGACAGTAAAGCGAGGGCTGCTAAGGATACATTGTAACAGGTTTGGGGCCTTCCACCCATTCCACAAATCCTTCAGGCTCCTTCTTAGTGTTTCTCAGAATATTCTTTGTGGACCACCTATGTGGACTTATTAAAAAGGCAGATTCCTGGGTTCTACCCTGGACCTACTAAACCTAGAATCACTGGAAATCTGGATTTTTAATGAGGTTCTTATATATTTTACATCTGAGGAAGCTGAGCTCAACGCATTGCTGTCGAGTTGATTCTGACTCATAGTGGCCCTATAGGACAGAGTAGAAGTGCCCCACAGAATTTCCAAGGAGAGCCTGGTGGATTCTAACCACCAAAATTTTGGTTAGCAGCCGTAGCAGTTTACCGCTACACCACCAGCGTTTCCAGCTGAGGCACAGGGAGGCTAAATAAGCTGCTCAATTATCACAAAGCTCAGCAAGTCATGGAGCTGGGGTTTGCACCCAGGCTCCGAAGTCCCTTCTGTGCCCACTCCAGAAGTCTTTATTCTCTCTATATTATATGAAGAAGCTAGGCTGGAAACTTTTTTGTTGTTGCTTTTGTGTTTTTATCTTTAAAAAACATATTTTCTCTCTTTTGGTTTGTGTCTTTGTTTGTAGAGCAAACAACATTTTAACAATAAGTAAATAAAAAAATCATCTCAATATTTCATCTCAAGTCAACTGCTTTCATTCGTAATGTTTCTAAGTGGCTGGTTGATCTCTTTATGTTGGTAAGAAGTATTTCCTTGTATAACTTCCAGTATTTTCCTGGATATGTAAAGAGATAAAACAAATGTGGCATAATGTGCCCAATTCATAAATCTAAGAGAAGCGTTCTTTTTTCCATTTTTTTCATCTATTCTATAGTTTTGACATTTTCAAAATTGAGAGTTGCCAGGAAAGAAAAATCTGCTTGCCGTCCCCTTCCTCTTTTCACCTTTCCATGGACCGGGGAGTGGCAATTAGCTGAGCAGTCACCTTGGATTTAGAGATAAAAGCCAACAGAGCCTTCCCAGCATCCCTGACCCACACACATCTGTGCTCTTACACAAGACAGAAGCAAACTTCTATCTTATTAAAAAACCAAAAAACGAGCAAACCATGTGTACTTATGAGTGTGGTTTCTGGAGCCACACTACCTTGGTCCGATCCCAGCTTCACCACTAGCTAATTGCAGAAGTTGCTTAAACCTCTTCATGCCTCAGTTTCCACATTTAAAATGGTGATAATACTATCACCATGTCCCTGGGTGGTGCAAATGGTTAAGCACTCAAACACTAATTGAAAGGTTATTGTTTTGAACCCACTCAGAGGCACCTTTGAAAAAACACCTGGACATCTGCTTCTAAAAGGTCACAGCCTTGACAATCCTATGGACTAGTTCTACTCTGCACACATGGGGTCGCCATGACTTGGAATCATATCAACAATAATATCATCTTTCTCATGGGGTTTTTGTGAACCTTGGATGATAAGTACATGTAAAGTGTTTAAAATTGTGTCTGGCATATAGTAATTGGAATACCCGGGTGGTGCAAACAGTTTATGTACTCAGTGACAATCTACTTCCAAAAAACCAGCCATTGAAAACGCTGTGGAGCACAATTCTACTCTGACACACATGAGATTACCATGAGTCAGAATCGACCCAATGGAGACTGGTTTCAATAAATGTAATAATTATTACATACATTTAATACATGTATCACACATATTTAAATATAATTATTAAATGCTAAAAGAAGTTGAGTGACGATTGAATCAAAATGTAGCTCTGAGGGACACTGGGCAACTTCAAGTACTAGAGAAGTCAAAGGAAGAAAGTGAGTTTCATGTTTATTTGGAATTTGAGACATTGCTACAGTAAAAAAGAGTGTTGGTGTTAAACTAGGTATAAATCTGTATTTTATGTAATAAACACCTATAAAAATTATATTGAAAAAGCAAGTCTATTCATTTATTTTCAGACTCCTGTGCTAGCAAAGGAAACCCTGGTGGCATAATGGTTAAGTGCTACTGCTGCTAACCAAAAGGTCAGCAGTTCAAGTCCACCAGGTGCTCCTTGGAAAGTCTATGGGGCAGTTCTACTCTGTCCTATAGGGTTGCTATGAGTTGGAATCAACTCAACGGCAGTGGGTTTTTTGGTTTGGTGCTAGCAAAGCCACAAAGAATTTCTGGGGCTATCGCCTCCAAACGTCTGGGCTATATTGCTGTCACACTGGAGTCTGTTAGGGACAATTGAGAGGGTGCTGGCCTGGGCTCCTGGCTCCGTCACATATGGATGGGCTGTGTAATCTCTCTGGTTTCAGTTTCCCCATCTGCAGCAAAGAGGGCTTGATTTTAAAAGTCTGTTTTAGCTCTAGCATTCGCAAGGAAGCACTACCCTGAGGAGTTCTTTGAATTTAAACTGAAAAGGGATTGAGTAGGTCTCATTTCTAACACAGCTGGCAAAGGTTTATTGATAACAGCCCTCTGATGCTTGCTGACTCAGCCCTGCCCTTACCTTCACAGCCTGATGCACCTGGATCTATCTTCGTGAAGACACCTGCCTTTCTGGATGGTTCTGGTGCATCCATTCACACATGCATTCATTTACTTCATGTTTATGTGCAGATTCTATGCTAGGCACTGGGTAGGGTAGGCAGTGATGAATAAAGCAGTCAGGGTCTCTGCTTCACGGCACCTAAAGTCTCATGGTGAGAGAGCCATTACGCAATGAAACAATAGAAGAATATTTAATTATAAAACGGTGTTGGTTGCTATGAAGGAAACCAGTGAGTTCACTTGGTGGGATAGTTTGGGAAATAATTTCTGAGGAGATGCATTTAGGCACACATCCAAAGATGAGAAAGAACCAGCCGTTTGAAGAGGTGATGGCGGAGGAGGGAGAACGACCCAAATGGAAGAGATACCCTGTGCAAAGCTAAAATGGCCAAGAGCTCTTGTGAGACCTGAGACAGGGTATAGAGTTAATGCTTCATGTTCTTACCATGAATATAGCATCTTAAAACTTTCCCAATATCTTTTTGAAAAACAAAACAATGAAAAACAAACCACATTTAAAAATTGTAGAAATAAGCATGTTCATTATAAAAAAAAAAAGTTGGAAAATACAGATAAACCATGCAGAAGCGGCAAAAAAATATCTTTTATTATATTCAGATATAATCAATTTGATGTTATTAAACATTATATCTACTTCCATCTCTGTATCTACGTCTCTGTTGCCTTTTATATAATTATCTATATTTCCATTTCTATATCTCTCTCCAAGGAAACATGTAACTTGTGCTGTTTTAAAACTCATTTTTTAAATTGTGAAGCAAATCCCAGGCATCATATCATTTCATCTGTAAATATTTCAGAATACCCCCCCCCAAAAAAAAAGCTTTTTCAGAATACACGGATCTTTTTTTTTTTTTTAAGGGTGTTTGTGCTAAACTGAGGTTGTGAGAGAAGTGATGGTAATGTCACTGTCAGTCATTGCATTTGTTGTTGTTAGGTGCCGTTGAGTCGGTTCCAACTCATAGTGACCCTGTGTACAAGAGAAAGAAACACTGCCTGGTGCTGTGCCATCCTCACAATCGTTGCTACGTTTGAGTCCATTGTTGGAGCCACTAAGTCAGTCCATCTCATTGAGGGTCTTCCTCTTTTTTGCTGACCCTCTACTTTACCAAGCATCATGCCCTTCTCCAGGGACTGGTCCCTCCTGATAACATGTCCAAAGTACCTGAGGCAAAGTCTTACCATCCTTGCTTCTAAGGAGCATTTGGGCTGTACTTCCTCCAAGACAGATTTGTTTGTTCTTCTGGCAATCCATGGTATATTCAATATTCTTTGCCAACACCATAATTCGAAGGCATCAATTCTTCTTTGGTCTTCTTTATTCATCATCCAGCTTTTGCAATGCATATGAGGCAATTGGAAATACCATGGTGTGGATCAGGTACACCTTAGTCCTCAAAGTGACATTTTTGCTTTTTAACACTTTGAAGAGGTCTTTTGCAGCAGATTTGCCCAATGCAATATGGTGTTTGATTTTTTGACTGCTGCTTCTATGGGTGTTGATTGTGGATCCAAGAAAAATGAAATCCTGGATAACTTCAATCTTTTGATCCAATTGTGAGGAATTGTGTTTTCTTTATGTTGAGGTGTAATCCATACTGAAGGCTGTAGTCTTAGATTTTCATCAGTAAGTGCTTCAAGAGTTCTTTACTTTCAGCAATCAAGGTTGTGCCATCTGCATTATCACAGGTTCCTAGTGAGCCTTCCTGCAATCCTGATGCTGTGTTCTTCTTCATATAGTCCAACTTTTCTGGTTATTTGCTCAGCATACAGATTGAATTGAAGCATGGTGAAAGGACACAATTCTGACACACAGCTTTCCTGATTTTAAACTATGCAGTATCTGCTTATTCCGTTCGAATGACTGCCTCTTGATCTATGTACAGGTTCCTCATGAGCACAATTAAGCGTTCTGGAATTCTCATTCTTCACAATGTTATCCCTAATTTGTTATGATCCACCCAGTTGAAAGGCTATGCATAGTCAATAAAATACAGGCGAACATCTTTCTGGTCTTCTCTGCTTTCAGCCAACATCCATCTGACATCATCAATAATATCCCTTGTTCCATGTCCTATTCTGAATTTGGCTTGAATTTCTGGCGGTTCCCTGTCAATATGCTGCTGTAATCGCTTTTGAATGATCTCCAGCAAAATTTTGCTTGCGTGTGACATTATTGATATTGTTCAGTAATTTCCGCATTCCGTTGGATCGCCTTTCTTTGGAATGGGGTCTCTTCCAGTAGATTGCATTTGGGCCACTGAGAATAATTGGGCAGGCAGTTTGTACTCTAACAGCTTTCCAAAATAGTGCCAACAATGATCACTAACATTTATATAGTGATTACAACTTTTTCACCACATTTTCTCATTTTATTCTGTTTGGAAACATTTTTATTTACATTTTACAGATGATGAAATAAATAGAGGCTCAGAAGAATGACACAGACTTCCTCAAGTTCTCATAATAGGTGGCACTGCTTACATGTCGTCAGTCTAGGTCTGAATTCTGTGTGTCCTCAGGTCACCACACTGCCTTCTGATGACCAATACATGCCCAAGGCTCTCAAGTCCCAGTTTGCAAGATGGTTTGGAATTTAACTGGATTTTAATGAACAATTTGGATTGAGGGTATTCTCACATCAAGAGAGTAGACAAAGCCAAAACGAATATTTGATGATACATTCAGTAAGATTCCATGTTTAAGAACCTACTGCCATATACGGAAATCCTGGAAAGCGTAGTGGTTAAGAGCTACGGCTGCTAACCAAAAGGTTAGCAGTTCAAGTCCACCAGGCACTCCTTGGAAACTGTATGGGGCAGTTCTACTCTGTCCTTTAGGGTTGCTATGCCTCAGAATCGACTGGACGGCAATGGGTTTGGCTTTTTTGGTTTTTGACTGCCACATACACAATATAAAATAATTATTCCCTCCCCCAAAATATTAATGTGCCCTTAAATTCTAGAAATTACAGCATACCAGCTAAGCTGGCTGGTCTCATTTCTGCCTACGAGTTTTCTGCAGAGGAACTAACGTGCTCTTTCCTAGCATATACATTTGAACACAAATTTCAAGCCTCAAGCCATATAGTTAAGTATGAACGAAGAGCTAGATATGTGATCTATAGAAAGGTAGATGTGCCTCCTCTCCAGCAGGGGAAATCAAGCCTTCCTCCTTGTTATTCCTGTCTATCAGAGCAGACTGATTACTTGGTTGCCTTTTGAATAGCTCATCTAAAATGGCTTGAGGCAAGCAGACACTTGAGACTTTATAATCAACTTTCCAGGCTCCTATAGATCATTCTTATGCACAGATGTCACCTTTGAAAGGGTATCATGCCCTGGTTTTACTGGGGATTAAGTTGGTCATTTTTGTATGCTGTTAAAAGGGTTTCTATCTGAGTTGCCAGATTGCCATTGAGACAGGGAAACAAATATTTTATTAGCTTGAATAAATTCCATGGATAATACTGCTAATAGTAATTAACATTTCTATACCAATTTGGAATTTATCAAGAGTTTTTAAATTATCTTATTAACAGTAACTCATTGAATTTGGCATTATTTTCATTCCCAGTTTTTAGATGAGGAAACTGAGACTAAGAGTCACATGTTGTTATTGGGTGCCATCAAGTAGAACTGCCCCACAAGTTTTCCTAGACTGTAATCTTTACTGATCACCAGGCTTTTCTCCCACAGAGCCACTGGATGGGTTCAAACTGCAAGCCTTTCAATTACCAGCTGAATTCTTAACCGTTGCACTACCAGGGCTCCTCAAGAGACATAGTGATGGGAAATCAAGTCTTTTAAGTACAGGTCCCAATGTTTTCTGTAACTCTCTGTTGCCGGGCACACTTAGCAATCACAATGGGCTATACCATTTCAGTAAAGGGAAAATCCTTTCAAGAATCAAAGGTAACTTCTTTCTTTGATGATGATTACTCAGAGAGGAAATTATCGAATCTGTCACCTTCTCATGCTTTTGACACTACTGAGGTGAATGTCTTTTGGTTCCAGGGCAGAGTGCTCACCTCATAGGCAGCCCTGTGGATGCCCAAGGGCTACGCGGGTATCTAAATGCTGCTTGACACTTGGGCGTGAGACAGTCTTCCCAGAGCTACAAGCACACTGCACCTCTTGGCTCAGTTTCACACTGGGGACAGGCACAGAAAGAGAAGATCTTCCTCCCCTACTTCCTTGCGGAAGCCTTGAGAAGACTTTCTTCTTCTTTAAAACCAGTTGCCTTCCAGTCGATTCTGACTCATGGCGAATCCCTATGTGTCAGACTAGAACTGTGCGCCATAGGGTTTTCAATGGCTGATTTTTTTGGAAGTGGATCACCAGGCCTTTCCTCCAAGGCTTCTAGATGGACTTGAACTGTCAACTTTTCTGTTAGCAGCTGACGGTGTTAACTGTACCACTTAGGGACTCCTTCCTCTCTGTTACTGGTTCCCAAGTTGCTCTCTATCTGAATGGTTCTCAAATCGTGGGCCTTGGAGTGGTTACCAAGAGTCTGCGAGAGGAAAAGGGCAGCAAGTGTGGGAGAGATAAATGAAATGTCTCCCTATTACTATTTTTCAAGTAAATGAGGTTGCTATTGGGCTTAATTAAGGTAAAAATTAATTTAAGAGCAATGCTGAAAGCTCACTAGCTTTTTGCTATGATGTATTTTTATAATCAGTGGTTATGAAAAATACTGCCACTATCATGTGGGGAACCACAGAATTGTTTAATAAGAAAATATCCTCTTATACAGAGAGGCTGGAAACAACTGCTTACGTCAGAGGGGCACCAAATCAATATGCGGTTTATTATGTTCTTTGTTCATATTGCTTAAAACCATGATGTCTCCCATTATTGATATGACATAGATTATAGGAGGCGAGAGTTACAAAGATCCTCAGGGATTAGTTCGTCAAGGTCCTTATTTTAAAGATGAAGAACCTGAAGCTTGGAGAGGTGAAGTGACTTGTTCAATGTCACACAGTCGAACCAGGTCCGATCTGAAAATCCTCTCTGACTCCACTCTGCAGCCACCACTTATTATTATTATCTTTTTCCAGTTGCTTTCAAATGGAGTCAATTTAAATTTATGGTAAACATCACGAAAAGGAATTGTCCACTGTGGAGTATGATGTTTGGTGTAGTTTTTTAGCAGTTTATCAGGTTAAAAAATTTATTTTCTATGCCAAATGTGCTAAGAGTTTTTAGTTAGGATAAATACAGTATTATATCAAATAATTTTCTGAAATATTTGCAGGTCTAATTCTGTTGTATGTTGTTGTTGATTCATATTAATGGTGGCTTGTGAGCTTTGCGATTGTGTGTGTGTGTGTGTGTCTGTGTGATAGAGATTTTGCTTGGAATTCTTAGAGTTCTAGATTGTCAGTGTGATTCTTCGGGAAGATTTGTGTTTATTTTTGTCAGGCGGCTGGGGGCACCACAGACTAGGGATCACTTGAAACCTTAATTCTTACAGTTTTTTTTTTTTTAAGATTCATGCCTTACACTATCTTAAGGACTAGCCATTAGCTACAAATTGCCGGGGTAGACTTTTTTATTCCCTGCATCTAGAGCCAAGGTAAAAAAAAAAAAAAAAAAGGTAGAGGCAGATATTATTTTCCTTTCTGTCTCTGTGGCTTTTTTTTTTTTTCCCCTTCCTTTAGTTTACCTTTTCTTTGACAGTTTATCCACTCCCAGATTTTAGATTGTCACACTTCTCCCAAAATGCTCAGGACTCTGTGTGCTGACCCAAAGCTTTGTTTGTAGTCTCCCAGTGCCCCTCTGCTATAGACTGCTATGATCTATATATGCCTACAGGTACCTAGTGACTTCTAAACTCACTTACCTTCCTAGACTCGTATTCTGGGCTTCGACAGAATTCCATCACCTTCTTGTAGCCTCAGGCATTCAATTAAAAGTATCTATCAAAGCCTTCCCTGAATTCATTCTAGCCTCCAGTGGTTAAGTGGTTAGCTGCTAACCAATAGGTTGGCAGTTGGAACCCACCAACTGATCTGTGGGAGAAAGATGTGGCAACCTGCTTCTATAATGATTTACAGCCTTGGAAACCCTCTGAGGCATTTCTACTCTGTCCTATAGGGTTGCTATGAGCTGGAATTGACTCAATGGCAATGGGTTTTTTTTTTTTTTTTAATCTATCTGTCTATCCATCTATCTATCTATCTGTCTTAGTTAACTAGTGTTACTATAACTGAAACATCACAAGTGGATGGCTTTAACAAACAGAAGTTTATTCTCTCATATTTTAGGAGGATAGAAGTCCGAATTCACGGTTCCAGCTCCAGGGGAAGGCTTTCTTTCTCTGTTGGCTCTGGGGAAAGGTTCTTGTCATCAATCTTCCCTTGGTCTAGGAGCTTCTCAGTGCAGGGACCCTGGGTCCAAAGTATGTGCTCCCCTACTCGTTCTTCATTCTCCTTGGTAGAAAGTCCCTCTGTCTCTCTGCTTTCTTATCTCTTTTATATCTCAAAAGAGATTGACTCAAGATACAATCTAATCTTGTAGATTGAGTCCTGCCTCATTAACGTAACCGCCTCTAATCATGCCTCATTAGCATTATACCTATTATACTCATTGCTGTTGAGTTTATTTTGACTCATGGCAGAATCTCATGGCTGACTCATGGCTGAACCGCCCCATAGGGTTTCCAAGGAGTGGCTGGTGGATTCAAATAGCCAGCCTTTTGGTTAACAGCCATAGCACTTAACTACTATGCCAACATCATAGAGTTAGGATTTACGAACCCCCCCAAAACCCAAACCATTGCTGTTGAGTTGATTCCAACTCATAGTGATACTACAGGACAGAGTAGAACTGCCCCATAGGTTTCCAAGGAGTAGCTGCTGGATTAAAATTTAACAACACGTAGGAAAATCACATCAGGTGGCAAAATGGTGGATAGTTACGCAATACTGGGAATCATGACCTAGCCAAGTTGATACACATTTTGGGGGGACACAATACAATCCATACACTATCTATCTTGTATCCATCCTGCATCTATATCTATACCTATATCTATCTGTCTGTGCTTTATTTATATTTTATTGAGCATTATGTTATGTAGCAGAGGGCTTCAAGACCTCCACTCTGCCATGTGCCCTCAGTCAGTTTTTAACAGTCCATTTGCTACTCCACGTGCTTAAAATTCTCCTCCTGACTTTCCACTTCCTTACATTTTTCTGAAGAAACCATTACAAGGACTTCATACAGTGAGAACAGGGTAGACTAGTTCAAAGTGATAAAATTAGATGTCAAAAATCATCAGTTGTCATCTTGATTGTGCCAGTTAAGCCTTGTTAACCTCCCTGTGCCTCAGTTTTCTTATCTCTAAGGGACAGAGTTGTACTAGAAGATCTCACAGGCCCTCTCCAGCCTCAGCATTTGATATAGAGCACAGATTCCTCCAGGAGCCTGGCACCTGTGGCCATCAACTCAACCTTTTCATGGATGAATTATTACCATTATTTTTTCTTTTTTGGAATTTTTTTCACTAATAGAATGGATGATGAGTCATTGTTGGTAGTTTTTTATTATTTGAGCAAATGGGACATATCAGTCCTATGTTCCATGAAACACATCACACACACAGAACTTATCAGTCCCATGGCTCATCACGCTTCTTGGTTACACTTAAGTCATAAAATATTTTACTCCACTTTCCTAAAATACACATGAAATACTAAGTAAACATTGCACTTGCTGCACATAATTGTTATCAGTTTGATTTAGAGTGGGACATATTGGTACCACGTTCCATGAAACATACCACATGTGTAGGACATGTCAGTCTCATGGCCCAGGAGGCACATTGCAAACTGTTTTCACCCAAAAAATAACTCATTTGCTTGGATATTTCCAAATGTCAGTAACTGTAGCTTCCCAATAACTTGAAGGAAATAGTAAACATACTTGCAAGGCTTATCTTACTGTACAGAAGCCAAAAGACACAAAAGTTTCAGACAATCACTCTTCCGGGAAGCACCCCCTCATACAAATGGCTCTCAACACTCAAATGTGGTGCAAACTTCCTTGTTTTTTAGGCAGTTGCACCAGTATCTTCCATGATGCCAGACCATACTAAAGTGGCTCAAATGCATGCCAGTACACTTACCAAAAAAAAAGAAACCAAACCTATTGCTGTTCAGTAGATTCCGATGCATAGCGACCCTATAGGATGGAGTAGAACTGCTCCATAGAGTTTCCAAGGAATGCCTGGTAGATCTGAACTGCTGACCTTTGGTTAACAACCATAGCTTTTAAGCACTGCACAACCGGGATTACCTACGGGGTGGAAACTGTAACACAGGCATATATGTCTCATGGTTCCGCACAGTTTGCCCTTCTGTTTTCTCTTAAATGCAGACATTTATTCCAAGCTGGAAAAGACTGAACTCTTGGGTAGTTACTCCATTCTGCTGCCTTGCCTAACCTTGGAGATGTCACTGAGCTGGTGATATCATGGAAAAAACTCTACGGAGCTCTGAGGTTTGAATTCTCACAGAGAACAGAATGACATAGTAGAAGGAGAAGGGCTTGTTTTTGGCATTGGTATTTTAACCTCTTCCTTCTGCTCATTCTCTTTCCTCCACCTCCTTTCCCCTTGTCTACTCTCTCTCTTGATTCCTTCTTTCCAACAAATATTTATTGAGCATATACAATGTGGTAGGGAATACAGTGGTAAACAAAACAGATATGGTCCTCTCTATTAACAAGTTTTACAATCTAGTGAGAGAGATAGATGTTAAACAAATGCAACTGATATGAACTTGTATTGTAACACTTGGACACAAGAAAGGTCACATCGCTTTTTCGCTTTTTAAATCAAATTAATTTTGGCTTTGCCCAATAATTATTTGGGCCAAGGAATACAAAGTAATTGTTGGGTAGCCTGCCTCCCTTCCCTGGGGGTTGCAAAACCCAAGGCTTTATGAAATCTAGGGACTTAAGCAATCCTTGAAACTTGAGAAAAGGCCTCTGTCTTCAGCCCACTGATTGGCCATATAATGATCCCCGTCTAAGTCTGCAGTGTCCATTCCAAGGTGGACAACTCTGTTGCTCTGGGCACCCCACTCTCTCAGGGCCACAATGTTATATTTGAGTTTTGGTAATTTGCCTGGAAATGCTTAAATATGAGGAGTGTGATACAGATGTAAGTTAATCTGCATCAGCACCTTGAAGTTGGTTAAGAAAAAAAGGGATGTTAGAAATAAAGTTTTGACGAGCGATATTAGTGGTATTTAAGATATCTCAGTGGTTAGGAATGATGCGACAAGAGCCGTAGCCCTGGCATGAACATGGTATATGAACTGAAGCCTGATAATCTAAGCAAATGGCTCAACCTTCTCTACTTTGCAAAGGATCCTGTGGACAGCCTCTAGCATTCAGAGTCACCTAATAGTCATCAAAAAGTCTATGACATTTGTGATCTGGCCAAGCTGGCCCAGATCTGTTTCCGACATACTTGCCAATACTTTCTTGGTTGAGGTCCACAAGGCCAGGGTGCTTGGTGTTCAGTTTCTGGCTCCACAGACACTCCCCACTGGAGATCCTGCCACCTTGAAAGTGCTGTGAGGGAAGAGGCATGGGTCCTGACACTCCTAGGGCTGACCATGCCTCTAACCTCCCTCATCTACTCCTTCAATCTCTCCTTCTCTCAGATGATCTAGTCCTATATCTTTTGAGAGGTAGAATTTAACCCAAGGTAGGACTAAATCCAAAGTCTCTGTACTCTGCCCTGGGGAAAGGGAAGCCTTTACCACCCTGAGAGGGGGAGGGAATAACACCACTCAGACTTTCTTCACGAGCCTGTTGCTGAGACAAGAGAGCCCAGTGCAATTTCCCAGTCAAGTTATTCTGCCACACAAGTAATTATAAAAATAATTTTTCTTTCAATCCTGATACTTCTGAATTGTCTCTCCAAGTTGAATTAGTTGCTTTGCAGACACTGATGAAACCTGTATACTACTTAGTACTCTTCCTGAAAGATATGAGAGAAATGGCAAATGAAGCCCTAGACATGAAAATTTTGTTTAGGCATGTAACCTGAATGGTATGGGGAAGCACATTTTAAAGAAATCACCAATGATCTTGCTATAGTAATGATCCTTCTACCAAGAATAGTATAGAAAGTTGAATCTTACCTGCATTTGTATTGTTCTCCAAGCAATTGTCTAGTTTGGTGGTGGTGGTGGGGGAGTATTTTGCTCTTTCAACCTGCATTCACCCACTTATATGTATTGCAAAATGTGATAATTTTTTTTTCTTTAAAGAACATGTGTTCGTCTGGGTTTTGTACTCCAGTGTGTCTTTAGTACATAGAGATAATTTTTTTTCTTTTGCCTATGCAAACAGAGGGGAGCCCTGGTGGTGCAGTGGTTGAACGTTCAGCTGCTTACTGAAAGATTCATTGTTGAAACCCACCAGCTGTTTCACTGGAGAGAGATGTAGCAATTTGCTTTTGTAAAGATTTACAGCCTTGGAAACCCTATGAGACAGTTCTTCCCTGTCCTATAGGGTCCCTCATAGTTGAATCGGCTCCACGGCAACAGGTTAGGCAAACGGAAAGAGTCAAGCGCTTTGATGAAAATACAAGATTTCCACTCTGCCTACAGCATCCACAGGTTCCCTGTGGATGTTTACTCAATTGGCACGAAAAAACATTAAACCAGGAAAAGACACATCAATTTATGATTCCACTCTATGTCCTGCAAAATGGTGACTGGCATGAATACAGCGCTCATGCAACAAATTGAGCCAAGTATATAATAAATGGTACTGAGCTTTCCCATTGGTATGTACAACACTGTTATATACTCCTGATTTACAATATTTACATACCTTGTTATGAACAGGATGCTTAAAATGCTACTGAGGATTTCATTTTACTCCTTTTGTACAATACATGATTTCCAAGAAATATTAATGAGACCATCTCATAAATCTCTATTTACTGACTCTAGCATCTCCCCTAAATTTATGCTTGCAAACTGTGATTGCATTATGTTCCTGGAAGACTAGGATACCGCATGTGCAGGCAGCTTCATTAAAGCATCCTTTATTGAGGAGTGTTGGAAGAGGAGAAACAGCCACAGATAAAGACATATTTGAAATTTATCTGAACACATTCTTTTGTAGCAACAACAAAACCTCAACCTGCATAAAGATTACATTTGTTTTTATTTTTTCATTTCAAGGAAAATTTCTTAAATTTATGCACCTGTGAAGGTTACATACACCTATTAATCCTAAAGCCTTTCTTAAAAAGGCTGAAGTTTTAAAAGAAAAAAATAAAGAATAGGGCACTAGTAATTCCAATATCTTCTGGGAAGATCACAACAACTTTAATTTGCAACACGTTTGCATTTCACAGTGGTGCTTATGTACGTGCATAATCTGGAGATAAACTATTCTGGTTCCTCAGCCTCTTATGACCTAGGCTCTATTTAGAAGGAGGTCGAGGTTAATCTTGACTGTGGAAAACAGAAATTTTTCTTTAAAAACTTTCTTGGTCCTAAAGGAAGAATGGCATCACAAAGAATTGCTAAGAGAGGAAAGAACATGATCCCTGCCTTCTAGAAGCTCATAGTGTAAAGAGATGTTTTCTTAAGGATGTCTATTTCATCATGGTAGTTCTACAAACACTTTGTTTTTAACTTCCATGGAGTAGGCCCCTGACTCACGGTGACTCCATGCACAATGGAACGAAATGCTGCCCAGACCTGTGCCATCCACATGATTGGTTATAGATCAAATTGCTGGGTTTTCATATTGTATGATTCAGAGCTTTCATATTGTATAATTCCATTTATATGAAATGTTCAGACTAGGCAAATGGATGGAGACAGAAGTGTATTTGTGGTTGCCTAGGGCTGAGGGAAGTGTTGGGGAAGATGAATAGTGAATACTAAAGAGTACAGGGTTTTCTTTTTGGGGTGATGTAAATGTTCCAAAATTCATTGTGGTGATGGTTGCAGAACTCTTTGAATATACTAAAAAGCATCCACCTCTACATTCTAAGTGGATGAATTATGTGGTATGTGAATTACACCTCAATAAAGCTGTTATAAAAAAGTGGTAAGGCTAGGAGGGAACTCCTTCAACGAGAAGAATGGAATTGGCAGCAAACTCTTAGAAAGTCAATAAAAACATTTTTTGTGTGTATATTTTAGGTGAAAGTTTACATAGAAATTAGTTTCCCATTCAAGAATTCAAGCACAAATTGTTCCATGATATTGGTTGCTATCCCCACAATGTGTCAGCACTCTCCCTATTTCCACCCTGCTTTCCCCGTTTCCATTCCTCCAGTTTTGCTGCCCCTTTTTGCCTTCTCATCTTTGCTTTTAGGCAAATGTTGCCTCTTTGGTCTCATATAGTTGATTGTTCTAAGGAGTACAGTCTCCACAGCTGATCTGTTGTTTGACTGAAAGGTGCCCTTTGGGAGTGGCTTCAGTTCCAAGTTAAAAAGTTGTAGGGCGATAGTCTTGGGGGTTCCTCCAGTCTCTTTCAGTTCATTAAGTCTGTTTTTTTTTTAATGAATTTGAGTTTTGTCCTATGTTTTTCTTCCATTCTAACCTAGACCTTCTATTGTGACCTTAGTGAAAGTAGTTGGTAGTGGTAGCCAGTCACCATTTAGTTCTGGTCTCAGGCTAGAGAAGGCTGTGGTTTGTGTGAGCCATTAGTCCTGTGAACTAATTACTTCCTCGAATTCTTGGTTTCCTTCACTCTTGTTTGCTCCAGACGGGAAGAGACCAATAGTTGTATCTTAGATGGCCATTTGTAAGCTTTTAAGACTCCAGATGCTACTCACCAAACTAGGATGTAGAACTTTATCTTTATGAACTATGCTATGCTAATTGATCTACATGTCCCCCTAGACTATGGTCCTTAGCCTTCAAGCCTAGTAACTCAGTCCCATAGGTGTTTGGATATCTCTAAGTTTCCATAACTGTGCCCCCTACGTGCTCTTTGAATATATATGCAGCACATACAAATGCCCACAACTATACCTATATATACACGTGCGTGTACTCCCATATACCCTTCCTCACCTATATAGCATACATAGCTACCTATGTAACCACTCACCAATTTTTGGTTCTTACCGTTGGTGCAGAATTGTATATAGCACTTACTGTAGTTATCCTTTATTCTTGTGTACCTCTGAGTATCTTCTTTTACTTTGGTCACATTGTGCTGACATCCCCCATATTGTGTATTGCCTTTCCTTTCACTAAAATTAACAGATGTCTACTATCTAGTGAGTAATTATTCCTCCCCCCACCCTCATTTTTGGTAACCATCGAAGAACATTGCTTTCTGTGTGTAAACCTATAATTGGCTTTTTATGAAACTGGTATCACACAATATTTGTCCTTTTGTGATTGACTTATTTCCCTCAGCATCATGTCCTCCAGATTCATCCATGTTATGTTTCATGACTCATCATTATTCTTTATCATTCCATAGTATTCCATTGTATGTATGTACCACATTTTGTTTATCCATTGATCCACTGATGGACACTTAGGTTGTTTCCATCTTTTGCTATTTTGAATGATTCTTCAGTGAACATCGGTGAGCATATGTCTATTTGTGTCACTGCTCTTATTTCTCTAGGACATATACCTAGGAGTGGGATTGATGGATCATATGGTGTTTCTATTTCTAGCTTTTTGAGGAAGTGCCGTACTGTTTTCCATAGTGGTTGTACCATTTTATAGTTCTGTCAGCAGTGTATAAAATTTCAATGTCCCCACAACCTCGCCAGCATTTGTTGTTTTTGATCAGTGTCATTATTGCAGGCGTGAGGTGGTATCTCATTGTAGTTTTGGTTTCCATCTTTCTAATGGCTAATGAGGAGCCCTGGTGGCACAGTGGTTAAGCCACCAGCCATTCTTTGGAAACCCTGTGGAGCAGTTCTACTCTGTCCTATAGGGTTGTTATGAGTCAGAATCAACTTGACGGCAATGGATTTGGTTTGTTTTCTAATGGTTAATGAACGCAAGCATCTCTTTGTGTGTTTTTAGCTACCTGAATGTCTTCTTTGATGAAGTGGCTGTTTTTGTCCTTTGTCCATTTTTTTATTTGGATTGCTTACCTTTTTGTTGTTGAGGTGTCGAAATTTTCTACATATTTTAGAGATTAGACCCTTGTCAGATATGTCGTTGCCAAAAATTTATTCCCAGTCTATAGGTTCTTTTTGTACTTTTTTGGTAAAGTCTTTCGATTAGCATAAATGTTTAATTATTAGGAGGTCCCAGTTGTGTAGTTCGTCTTCTGTTTTTGTGCAGTTTTAGTTATATTTGATAGTGTATTTATGCCATAAGTTAGGACCCTTAGCTTTGTCCTGTTATCTTCCAGGAACCTTATAGTTTAAGGTTTAACATTTAGATCTTTGATCCATTTTGAGTTAGTTTTTGCATATGGTTGTGAGGTATGAATTCTCTTCCATTTTTCTCCAAATGAACATCCAGTTTTTCCAGAACCATTTGTTGAAGAGACTATCTCTTCCCCATTGAATAAACTTTGGCACTTTGTTGAAGACCAGCTGTCCATAGCTGGACGGATTTACTTCTGGGTTCTCAATTCTGTTCCATTGGTCTATGTGTCTGTCATTGTACCAGCGTCAGGCTGTTTTGATTACTGTGGCTGTATAGTAAGTTCTGAGATCGGGAAGTATGAGGCCTCCTACTTTGTTCTTTTTCTTCAATAGTGCTTTAGCTATTTGGGACCTCTTTCCTTTCCATATAAAATGTGAGATTAATTTTTCCATTTCATTAAAAAATGTTATTGGGATTTGGATTGGGATTGCATTATATCTACAGATTGCTTTGGGTAGTACTGACATTTTAACAATGTTAGCTCTTCCAGTCTATAAGTATGGTATGTTTTTTCATTTATGTAGGTCTCTTTTGGTTTCTTGCAGTAATGTTTTGTAGTTTTCTTTGTGTAAGTCTTTTATGTCCCTGCTTAGATTTGTTCCTAGGTATTTTATCCTTTTGGGGGCTATTGTAAATGGTATTGTTTTCTTGATTTCCTTTTCGGAGTCCTCCTTGTTAGCGTAGAAAAATCCAAACGAGTTTTTGTATCTTGGTCTTGCACCCTGCCACTTTGCTGAACCCTTCTATTTGCTGCGGTAAATTTCTTGTGGAATCTCTGAGATTTTCTATCTGTAGGATCACGTCATCTGAGAATGGGGATAGTTGTACTTCCTCTTTACCAATCTGAACACCCTTTACTTCCCTTTCTTGCCTTATTTCTAGGACTAGGACTTTCATTACAATATTGAATAAAAAAAATATTCGGCATGCTCGTCTGTTCTCATTCTCAAGGGGAATGCTTTCAGCCTCTCTCAACATTGAGAATAAAGTCAGCTGTTAGTTTTGTATATATGCCCTTAATTATGTTGAGAAATGCCCTTCTATTCCTATTTTGCTGAGTGTTCTGAATCAGGAAAGGGTGTTGGATTTTATCAAACACCTTTTCTGCATAGATTGAGAAGAGAGTATGATACTTTTGTTTTATTTATGTGATGAATTACCTTGATTGATTTTCTAATCTCGAAGCACCCTGGCATCTCTGGTATGAATCCCACCTGATCATGATATATTATTGTTTTTGATATGCTGTTGTATCCTGTTGGCTAGAATTTTGTTGAGAATTTTTACACCTATATCCATTAGGGACATTGGTATGTAATTTTCTTTTTTTGTAGTATCTTTGCCTGGTTTTGGTATCAGGTTTATGCTTGTGTAAGTTTTTTACATCCCTGGTTAGTTTATTCCTAGGTATTTTATCCTTTTAGGGGCTATTGTAAATGGTATTGCACTGAAGACATTGGCAAAAAACAAGGCTCCAAGAATTGGTGGGATACCAATTGAGATGTTTCAACAAATGGATGCTGCACTGGAAGCACTCACTTATCTATGACAAGAATTTTGGAAGACAGCTGCCAACTAGAAAAAAACCATATTTATGCCTATTCCAAAGACAAGTGATCCAACAGAATGCAGGAATTATCAAACATCATCATTAATATCACACACAAGTAAAATTTTGCTGAAGATCATTCAAAAGCGATTGCAGCAGCACATCAACAGAGAACTGCTGGAAATTCAAGTTGAATTCACAAGAGGACATGGAACAAGGGACATGATTGCAGATGCCAGACAGATCCTGGCTAAAAGCAGAGAATACCAAAAAGATGTTTATCTGTGTTTTAATGACTATGCAAAGGCTTTCGACTGTGTGGATCATAACATATTATGGATAACATTGTGAAGAATGGGAATTCCAGAACACTTAATTGTGTTCGTGAGGAGCCTGTATACAGATCAAGAGGCAGTTGTTTGAACAGAACTACAGGATACTGCATGGTTTAAAGTCAGGAAAGGTGTGCATCAGGGTTGTATTCTTTCACCGTACTTATTCAGTCTGTATGCTGAGCAAATAATCTGAGAATTGGACTATATAAAGAAGTACACAGCATCAGAACTGGGGGAAGACTCATTAACAACCTGCATTATGGAGATGACACAGCTTTGCTTGCTGAAAGTGAAGATGACCTGAAGTACTTACTGATGAAGATCAAAGACTACAGCCTTCAGTATGGGTTACATCTTAACATAAAGAAAACAAAAATCCTCAATACTGGACCAATAAGCAACATCATGATAAATAGAGAAAAGATTGAAGTTGTCAAGGATTTCATTTTACTTGGATCTGCGATCAACGCCCATGGAAGCAGCAGTCAAGAAATCAAAAGATGCATTGCGTTGGGTGAATCTGCTGCAAAAGAATTCTTTAAAGTGTTAAAAAGCAAAAATGTCACTTTAGGGACTCAGGTGCGCCTGACCCAAGCCGTGTTTTTTTCAATGACCTCATATGCACGCAAAAGCTGAATGATGAATAAGGAAGATTGAAGAAGAATTGATGCCTTTGGGTTATGGTGTTGGTGAAGAATATTGAATATACTATTGGCTGTGAGAACAAACGCATCTGTCTTGGAAGAAGTACAGCCAGAATGCACCTTAGAAGGAAGGATGGTGAGACATCATCTAATGTACTTTGGACATATTATCAGGAGGGACAAATTCCTGGAGAAGAACATCATGCTTAGTAAAGTAGAGGGTCAGTGAAAAAGAGGATGACAGAAAAAACAGAGACACACGAAGAGAGAGAGACACACACAGATAATGGGAATTCAACCACATTATAAATAAAAAAATTTTTTTTTCCCCCAGTATAAATGGTAGATGGGAAAACAGCCCTGGTCAAACCAAGGACTGAGATTCTCCCACCTCTTTTCTCCTGGACTTTGTTCTTTCACATATCTACCTCTGCTAAGTTCTTTAAGAATGTCTAAGGCAAATGCCACACACACTTTTTTCCCAGTTTTGGCTCCTCCTTCAAACACTTAACTGCTTTCCTACGTTGCAAAGTTGAGTTGCCCATGTGTGAGCCTCACTGCCTGCCCCTCTATTGCAGCAATGAGTTCCTTCTAACACTCTTTATACTTTAGGGCACCTTGGCTGCTTCAGAAGTACATTCCGAGTTCTCCATTCCAAATGAATCAGTTAAGAGAAGGAATTTAATTTGGCTTCTTTTTTTTATCTAGCCATTGAAACCTTGATCTGAAATATGGAAACCCCACTTCATGCCCTTTAGAGTAAAGGATGTATGTGTGACTGCCATACTTTTATACAAATAATGTGTGCCTTTACATATGTTTGCCATCCATGCCCCCTCCCCCGCCAGGTATTTTCATAAGCCAGCTATGCTAATTGCTGTACAAAATTAGCATAGTGCGCTTATGAAAATACCTCGCTGAGGGAGGGCACGGTTAGCAAAAAACCTGGAAGGCATACATTATTTGCTTAAAAATGTGGGGACACTATTGATGTTGTTTATAGATACTGGAAAGAAAAGAAAAGAAAAAACTACAAACCCTTGGCTTTGTAGCAGAGTAATACTAATTACATTCATTCACCAGGTAACACAGTGATTGTTTGTACTGGAAAACTTGAGTCAGATTAACTTTATTGTGCATTTTGATTACTAACCTCTTTCCTTGAGTGTTCTATTTTTAGAGCCATTTGTGACATGGTCATGACTTCACATAGCTGAAAATAAAATTAAAAGAAATAATTGTGTGAAATATTTTTAACTAAAGCTCATGATTATTTTTTTTCTCCGGTGATATTTCAGGACAAAGCCTCAATATGGCCTAATTTATACACTCTTTTTTATCCTATTACAGGGATGGAAACAGGAATGGACTCTAGCTTGCAAATTTCTATGGTACTTAAAACCTGTACCACATGATAGAATTAAGGAATAGCCTATCTAGAAAATGCATTCCTGGGGATAGAAGCTCTGAGCGAAATCAGTGCTATTTGGTCTTCCTGGCACATTCCCAAAGAGTGCATTCTCAGTGGGGAGCATTCTCAGTGAGGTACTTAGGCTATTGCTCTCCCATTCTCTTCAGTTCTTCTGCAATTATTACTCAAACCTCCCTGTCTACAGTGGTGTTTTAATGCTCTTTTTAATATGAAAAAACTTCTACCAATCCCTTATTTCCTATTGATCTGTGCCCTTGATTTCCTATCCATTTATGTGAAGGAGTCTTGAGCTACCATTAACCTTGCCTTTAATAGCCAGTAGTTTTTTTTTGTTGTTGTTAATTTATTTCACTTGTACACCTTTTTATCGGAGCCCTGGTGGTGCAGTGATTAAGAGCTATGGCTGCTAATCAAAAGATTGGCATCTACCAGCTGCTCCTTGGAGATTCTATGGGGCAGTTCTACTCTGTTCTATAGGGTCATGATAAGTTGAAGTTGACTCGACAGCAATGGGTATGAGTATCTTTTTATCAGTCATTATTAGTCAAAAACTACCCACTGAGAATAGTGGCAGAGGGAGAGACCTCAGCTGAGCGAGTGGAATGGACAGTGTCCCTTAGACTGGGAAAAGTAGACTATATCATGTCAGAACCTGCTGGATACATGTCAAGAACTGTGAAGTGTCTGACATTTTACCCTACTTGCAAGCTAACAATTTATTCTGCCATAGTTTCATGGTTGCTGGTAGAAGACGTGAGCCTCTTGGGCAAAGAATAGTTTATTACTCACAGCAAGAACAGTAGAAGAGTATTAGCAATTTTGAACAGGTTCCCTGAGCCCTAGTTTCCAAAGTATTTTATTAATAGAGCCAGATGACACTTGCATAGGTAGCAGTGAGATGTGTTACAGAGAGGAACCCTGAGCTTAAAGAACCTGAATATTTTATAGTGGGTGGTAAGCATGCCTGCCCTTTATTTTGGATGGAGATACCTTATCTTCCACAGCTTTTTTTAATACAGACATCATGAAAAGATAGTTTGGAGCAAAGGGCAGCCAGTGCCTCACTTGTAAGATGTGCAGAAACACAAGAGACCAACGGAGAACTGTCTCCCAACACTGAGAACGTAGCACAGCATGCTCTTCAGTGTACTGACTGACTGGCTCTGAGAGAAATATACATTAACTCCATGATTCAGCACTGTAATGAAGTAATACATTTTGAGATAAATAGTGCTATAATGATTCAGTGTTATATGAGCAGTGCTAATATATGGGGGAGTGGAGGTTCAGTGGTAGAATTCTCACTTTCCATTCGGGAAACCCGGTTTTGATTTCTGACCAATATCACTTCGTGCACATTTACCACCCATCATTCGGTAGGGGCTAGCATGTTGCTGTGATAATGAACAGGTTTCACTGGAGCTTCCAGGCTAAGACAGACTAGGAAGAAAGGCCTGGAGACCTACTTCCAATGAAAATCTACAGCCTATGGATCACAACGGTTTGATCTACAACTGATCATGGGGATAGAGTAGGACAGGGCAGCGTTCTGTTCTATTGTGCATGGGGTCGTCATGGGTCAGGGGCTGACTCAAGGGCAACTAACAACAACAGTAGAAATATGTGGCTTCCTATTTATCTGATGACTGTTCTTGCCTTTCCTGTTGGCTTATAAACTCCCTGTGTGTATCAGTATATCTCCCACAGAACGAAGTAGGAACTCAATTGATTTATAATACTATTATAATAGTATAGAAATTTAATGATTACATTTTTTTAAAATTGTGCTTTAGGTGAAAGTTTACAGCTTAAGTTAATTTCTCATACAAAAATTTGTACACATATTGTTATGTGACAGTTGCAATCACTATAATGTGACACAGCACACTCTCCCTTTCCACCCCAGGCTTCTGTCCATTCAACCAGTGCCTATCCTTTTCTGCTTTCTCATGCTGCCTCCAGAGAGGAGCCACCCATTTGATCTTGTGTATCTGCTTGAACTATGAAGCACACTCTTCACAAGTATTATTTTATGTTTTATAGTCCAGTCTAATCTTTGTCTGAAGAGCAGGTTTCAGGAATGGTTTTAGTTCTGGGTTAACAGAACGTCCAGGGGCCATGGCTTCGGGGATTCCTCCAGTCTCAGTCAGACCATTAAGTCTGGTCTTTTACATGAATTTGAGTTCTACTCTGCACTTTTCTCCTGATCCACCTGGGGCTCTGTTATGTTCCCTGTCAGGGAGGTCATTGGTGGTACTTGGGCACCATTGAGTTCTTCTGATCTCAGGCTAATGGAGTCTCTGGTTTATGTGGCCCTTTTGTCTCTTGGGCTAATATTTTCCTTCTGTCTTTGGTGTTTTTCATTCTCCTTTGCTCCAATTGGTGCATCTTAGACGACCACTTGGAAGCTTTTAAAACCCCAGACATCACTCACCAAAGTGGGATGCAGAACATTTTCTTAATTTACTTTGTTATGCCAATTGACCTAGGTGTCGTCTGAAACCATGGTCCCTGGTCCCTAGCCCTAGCTACTCTGTCCCTTAGCTTTTGGTTTAATCCAGTTTTGCTGACTTCCCCTGTTTTGTGTATTGTCCTTCTCTTCACCTAAGATGATTCTTGTCTACTGTCTAGTTAGTGAATTTCCCTCACCCTTCCTCCCCACCCTCATAACAATCAAAGAATGTTTTCTTTTATATTTAAACCTTTTCTTGAGTTCTTATAATAGTGGTCTTATACAATACTTGTCGTTTTGCGGCTGACTAAATTCACTCGGCATAATGCCCTTCAGATTCATCCATGTTGTGAGATGTTTCATGGATTTATCATTGTTCTTTACTGTTGTATAGTATTCCATTGTGTGTATGTACCATAATTTGTTTATCCATTCATCTGCTGATGGGCACATAGGTCGTTTCCATCCTTTTGTTATTATGAACAGTGCTGCAATGAACATGGGTGTGCATATATCTGTTTGTGTGATGGCTCTTATTTCTCTAGGATATATTCCAAGGAGTGGGATTTCTAGATCGTATGAAGCTTTTATTTCTAGCTGTTTAAGGAAGCACCAAATCAATTTCCAAAACGGTTATACCATTTTACATTCCCACCAGCAACATATAAGTGTTCCAGTCTCTCCACAACCTCTCTAACATTTATTATTTTGTGTTGTTTGGATTAATGCTAGCTTTGTTGGGGTGAGACGGTATCTCATTGTAGTTTTGATTTACATTTCTCTGATGGCTAATGATCCTGAGCATTTCCTTATGTATCTGTTAGCTGCCTGAATGTCTTCTTTGGGGAAGTGTCTGTTCATATCCTTTGCCCACTTTTTAATCGGGTTATTTGTCTTTTTTTGTTGTTGTTGTTGTTGTTGAGATGTTGCGGTATCTTGTAGATTTTAAAGATTAGACCCTGATTGGATATGTCATAGCCAAAATTTTTTTTCCCAGTCTGGGGGTTGTCTTTTTACTCTCTTGGTAAAGTCTTTTGATGAGCATAAGTGTTTGATTTTTAGGAGCTCACAGTTATCTAGTCTCTCTTCTGGTGTTTGTGCATTGTTAGTTATGGTTTGTATTCTGCTTATGCCATGTATTATGGCTCCTAGCATTGACCCTCTTTTTCCTTTCAAGATCTTTATCATTTTAGATTTTTTATCTAGTTTTTGATCCATTTTGAGCTAGTTTTTGTACATAGTGTGAGATATAGATCTTCTTTCATTTTTTTTTGCAGATGGATGTCCAGTTATGCCAGCACCATTTGTTAAAAAGACTGATTTTTCCCCATTTAACTGACTTTGGGCCTTTGTCAAATATTGGTTGCTCATACGTGGATGAATTTACGTCTGGATTCTCAATTCTGTTCCATTGGTCTATGTATCTGTTGTTGTGCCAGTACCAGGCTGTTTTGACTACTATGGCAGTATAATAGGTTCTAAAATCAGGTAGTGTGAAGTCTCCCACTTTGTTATTCTTCTTCAGTAACACTTATTTGGGGCCTCTTCCCTTTCCATATGAAGTTGGTGATTTGTTTCTCCATCTTGTTAAAAAATGCCATTAGAATTTGGATCACAATTGCATTGTATCTGTAGATGGCTTTGGGTAGAACTGACATTTTTACAATGTTGAGTCTTCCTATTTATGAGAATGGTATGTTTTTCCACTTGCGTAGGTCTCTTTTGGTCTCTTGCAGTAGAGCCTTGTAGTTTTCTTTGTACAGGTATTTTATGTCTCCGGTTAGGTTTATTCCTAAGTATTTTACCTTCTTGGGGGCTATTGTAAATGGTATTGATTTGGTGATTTTCTTTTCGAAGTTCTCTTTGTTGGCATAGAGGAATCCAAGTGATTTTTGTATGTTTATCTTGTACCCTGATACTTTGCTGAAATCTTCTATTAGTTCCAGTAGTTTTCTTGTGGATTCTTCTTGGTTTTCTGTGTATAAGTTCATATCATCTGTAAATAGGTATACTTTTACTTCCTTACCAATTTGGATGCCCTTGATTTCTTTTTCTTGCCTTATTTCTCTGGCTAGGATCTCCAGCACAATGTCAAATAAGAGTGGTGATAAAGTGCATCTTTGTCTGGTTTCCATTCTCAAATGTAGTCCTTTCAGACTCTCTCCATTTAGGATGATGTTGGCTGTTGGCTTTGTATAAATGCCATTTATTGTGTCGAGGAATTTCACTTCTATTTCTATTTTGCTGAGAGTTTTTATCATGAATGGGTGTTGGACTTTGTCAAATGCCTTTTCTGCATCAATTGATAAGATCATGAGGTTCTTAACATTTGTTTTATTTATGTGATGGAGTACATTGATTATTTTTCTAATGTTGGACCATCCTTACATACCTGGTATGAATCCCACTTGGTCATGGTGAATTATTTTTTAGATATGTTGTCGAATTCTATTTTTGAGAATTTTGTTGAGGGTTTTTGCGTTTAAGTTCATGAGGGGTATAGGTCTGTAATTTTCTTTTTTTGTGGTGTCTTTACCTGGTTTTGGTATCAAGGTTATGCTGGCTTCATAGCATGAGTTTGGGAGTATTCTGTCCTTTTCTATGCTCTGAAATACCTTTAGTAGTAGTGGTGTTGAACTGTTCTCTGAAAGTTTGGTAGAATTCTCCAATGAAGCTATTAGGGCCAGGGTTTTTTTGTTGGGAGTTTTTGTTTGTTTGTTTTTAAATTACATCTTCAATCTCTTCTTTTGTTATAGGTTTATTTAGTTTTTCTACCTTGCTTTGTGTTAGTTTACGTAGGTAGTGTGTTTCTGGAGATTTGTCATTTTCTCTAGGTTTTCAAATTAGTAGGAGTATAATTTTTTATAGTATTCTGTTAGGATTCTTTTAATTTCGGTTGGGTCTGTGATGGTATCACCCATCTCATTTCTTATTCAGGTTTTTTGCTTCCTCTTTTTTTTTTTTTTGTAAGTTTGGCCAGTGGTTTCAACAATTTTGTTGATCTTTTCAAAGAACTAGCTTTTCGTTTTGTTGACTCTTTCAATTGTTTTTCTATTCTCTATTTCATTTATTTCTGCTCCAATCTTTATTATTTCCTTTCTTCTAGTGCCCAAGGGTTCCTTTTGCTTCTCTCTTTCTATTTTTTGAGTTGTAGGGCTAATGCTTTAATTCTGGCCCTTTATTATTTTTGGATGTGTGCATTTATTGCTATAAATTGACCTCTGAGCACTGCTTTTGCTGTATCCCAAAGGTTCTGCTATAAGATGTGCTTTCATTGTCATTTGAATCTATGAATTTCTTTCTTCCATCCTTGATTTCTTCTATAACCCAGTTGTTTTTGAGCAAGGTGTTGTTCATTTTCCACGTATTTGATTTTTTTCCCTTGCTTTTTCTGTTATTGATTTCAACTTGTATGACTTCATGGTCAGAAAAGATGCTTTGTAATATTTTGATGTATTGGATTCTGTTAAGGCTTGCTTTATGGTCTAATATGTGATCTATTCTGGTGAATGTTCCATGTGTGTTGGGAAAAAAATATACTAGGCTGCTGTTGGGTCAAGTGTTCTATATATGTCTGAAAGTCAAGTTGGTTGATTGTGGCATTTAGATCTTCCGAGTCTTTATTGAGCTTCTTTCTAGATGTTCTGTCATTCACAGAAAGTGGTGTATTGAAGTCTCCTACTGTTATTGTGGAGCTGTCTATTTCTCTTTTCAATGCTACTAGAGTTCGTTTTATGTATTTTGGAACCCTGTCATTGGGTGCATATGTATTTATGGTTTTGTCCTCTTGGTGTTTTGACTCTAATCATTATATAGTGTCCTTCCTTATCCTTTGTGGTAGATTTTGCTTTAAATTCTATTTTGTCAGAGATTAATATTTCCACTTCTGCTCTTTTTGGTAGTTGTTTGCTTGATATATATTTTTCCATCCTTTGAATTTTAATTTGTTTGCATCTTTAAGTATAAGGTGTGTCTCTTGTAGGCAGCACATAGATAGATCATGTTTTTTATCCACTCTCTGTGTCTTTATTGGTGTATTTAGTCCATTTACATTCAGTGTAATTATTGATATGTATGAGTTTAATGCTGTCACTTGATTTTTTTTTCCTGTGATGTTGACAGTTTCTTTGTTCCCCTTAATTTTCTGTGCTGAGCCATTTTTTTTTTTGTGTATCTTCTTTTAATCTTTTTCATTATTGTAGATTTTGTATTTCCTGAATCTTTATGTTTTTATTCTTTTTTATTTTGACAGGTAGTTTTGTTAGTTTCCTTTGTGGTTACCTTAAAACTTACCTCTGTTTTTCTAAGTTTAAACCAATCTTTTATTTCCTGATGTTGCCTTAACTTCCTCTCCATATGAAAGTTCTATGACTACACTATTTAGTCCTTTTTAATTTTGATGTTGTCATCCTTTACATATTGACATCTCTGTTTCCCTATTTTCAGTGTTTTAGCTTTGATTTATTTTTGTGATTTCCCTACCTGAGTTGATGTCTGGCATTCTGTCCTGTGTTCTAGTCTTGGGTTGTTTTCTGATATTGTCAGTTCTCCAGCCAGTGGACTCTCTCTAATATTTCCTGTAATTTTGGTTTGGTTTTTTTTTTTTTACAAATTCCCTTAACTTCTGTTTATCTGGAAGTTCCCTAATTTTGCCTTCATATTTGAGAGACAGTTTTGCTGGATATATAATACTTTGCTGGCAATTTTTTTCCTTCAAGGCTTTATATATGTCATCCTATTGCCTTCCTGCCTGCATGGTTTCTGCTGAGTAGTCAGAGCTTAGTTTTATTGACTCTCTTTTGTAGGTGACTTTTTGTTTATCCCTAGCTGCTCTTAAACTTCTCTCTTTATCTTTGGTTTTGGGAAGTTTAATTAGAATATGTCTTGGCTACTTTCGCTTGGAACCTACCCTGTGTGGGCTTTAATGAATTTCTTGGATAGATATCTTCTCATTTTCTTCCAGCAAATCTTCAAAAATTCTATCTTTATTTTCTGTTATGTTCTCCTGTTCTGGTACTCCAATCACTCATAGGTTATTCGTCTTAATTGTGTCCCACATAATTCTTAGGGTTTCTTCATTTTTAAAAATTCTTTTATCTGATTTTTCCTCAAATAAATTGGTGTCAAGTCCTTTATCTTCAGTCTCACTAATTCTGCCTTTCAGTTCGTCAGTTCTGCTCCTATGACTTTCTATTGGGTTGTCTAAATCTGAAATTTTATTGTTAATCTTTTGGATTTCTATTTGTTGTCTCCCTGTGGATTCTAGCAGCCTGTTAAATTGGACTTTTTGATTTTGTATAACGTTCCTGAATTCCTCTTTTGTTTTGTCTGTGTGTTCCTTGGCTTGGTCTGAGTTTTGCCTGATCTCCTTCCTGATCTCTTGAAGAGCTCTGTACATTAAACTTCTGGAAATCTACCTCTGATAATTCTAAGACCTTATCTTCCTCCAGAAGGTTTCCTGGTTCTTTGTTTTGGTCACTTGGTGGAGCCATCTTGATCTTATTCTTTATGTGATTTGATATTAGCTATCGTCTCTGAGCCATCAGTAAGTTATTATATTTTATTTATTGTATGTCTCCTTACCGTGTCCTAGCTTTTTGTTTTGATATGCCCAAATAGGCTGGGTGTGTGAGCTACTTTGCTTATTGGCATCTTTGAAGCTCTCATGTCCTGTCGTCAGGTGGTTAGAGCTGCTCCTAGGTGTGTGAGCCCAGGAGTCTGTTAACTTTTCTTGTGTGGGTTCAGCTGAGGTGTCCAGGTCATCAGTCACTGAGTGTGTGATGCAAGCTGTCACCTACAGTCCTAGACGGGCAGGGCTACATAGGGGTGATTGGAGCAGGCAGAGGTATCTGGTTGCATTAGGGGGCTATGTGCTGAGCAAGGTAGGGGGCTAATGGCTCCCCTGAGTGCCTAGGTGGAAGGCATGTCCTTGTCCCCTGCAGTGTGTAGGTCGGTGGGTTTTACATCCAGACTTTGGGCACCCAGTTCTGTTGGCCATAAGGACTGGGAGGCATCACTTATTCTTGGACTTCTGTCATGGGTGACTAGGTGGAATAGGTGAATCCACCAGTCCTCAGGCCGCTGATGTGGGTGGGTGAGGACTTGCTTAATGGGTAGGGCAGTGCCAAATGTCATGAATCTGCCACTCCCCCTTGGTTGCTGTAGTCGAAATAGGCTCCAGGTATATACTTTGTTGTTCTACGCTAATGAGAGCCTACACTGTTGAATTGGCCTACACAGGTCTAGGCAGGGGTGAAAGGTGCTCCAAGTTCATGGACCCCTTATGCCTGTGCCTAGGCATATGGGCAGTGCCTGCCCTGAGTTCTTAGCTTAGGGGGCATAGCAATTGTTGAATACTGCTGGACTGGTGTTGGAGCAGAGTGGGGAGAGGAGTGGGTGAGGGGAAAAGAGGCACTTCTCTGCTACAAAAGATCCAGAGGGGGAGGAGTTATTCTGATCCCATGCAGTAGGTTAGATGCTTGCAGTTCACTTTCGCAGATCAAGTGCTGCTTCCTCTTGGCTCTGGAGGCTTGTGCAGACTTTCTGCTGCCCGGTCTCTCCCGATGTGGTAAAATGTGTCCTGAGCACTATTGCTTACCTCAGCCTTAGTGCGCCAGCCGATCCAGGGTGTAGGGTGCTGGCTAACTCCATTCTGGCACTTCTTCACTATTTCCGAGTTGTCTCTCCCTCCCCCTGCTGCTCAGTCCAACTCCTCAACTTTGTCTTTGATGTTCAGGGCTCCTAGATTGTCATATATAATTGATTCACTTGTTTTTTTAGTTGTTTGTTGTAAGAGGGACCATAGGAAGTGTCTGACTACTCTGCCATCTTGCCCTGCCTCCCTGATCGCTTATTCTTTATATTTCAGAAGACCGCTCTCTTAGGTTTCAAAACACCTGAGGCTGGTGAGATGTTGCTTTTTTTAGGCTAATGTTATTTTCTAGTATTTTGGCCTAGTGTCCAGAAAGATCTTTTTCAAAAGATGACCACCTGGAAAATCTGGTCACTCTGGTCCTGTCAACCGCTTTTTCAGCCATCCGCATCCTGGAAGACATGGCTGAGGTCTTGTTTAAAGAGGGCAATGATGCACTTGCTTTTCCAGTCAGATCGAGGAGGCTGCTCCCTGGGGCATGGTGAAGTGGCAGAAGTCCATACAGGTGGTGAGGAGCAGGGGTGGGGGCAGATCAGGATTTGGAGTGGAGGAGAAACTTTATGCTACTGCATAATGATCCCAGTTGGGGGACACCAGAGTCTAGTTTTCTGATTGTAAGCTGCAGAAATCAATACCTTTGGAATATTGCATTTTTAAAATTTAAGAACATAACTTTGCTTTTTATTTTTAGTAATATTTCTCCCCTAAATACTCTACTTTGAGGAGTCAGCTCTTTACCAGCCATCTTTTGAGTGCCTTCTAACCTGGGGGGCTCATCTGCCAGCACTATATCAGACAATATTTTGCTGCTATTCATAAGGTTTTCACTGCTTCTAATGCTTTTCAGAAGTCGACTGCCAGCTCCTTCTTCCTAGTATGACTTAATCTGGAAGCTCAGCTGAAACCTGTCCTCCATGGGTGATCCTTCTGGTATCTGAATACCGGTGGCATAGCTTCCAGCATCACAGCAACACGCAAGCCCCCACAGCATGACAAACTGACAGGCACGTGGGAGACCTTCATTTGCTGATGTGGCATGGCTCAAAATGAGAATAAACAGCTATAAACATCCATTAATGATTGGAACCAGGAATGTACGAAGTATGAATCTAGGAAAATTAGAAATCGTCAAAAATGAAATGGAATCCACAAACATCGATATCCTAGGCATTAGTGAGCTAAAATAGACTGGTATTTGCCATTTTGAATCAGACATTCACATAGACTACTATGCTGGCAATGACGAAGAGGAATGGTGTTGTATTCATGGTCAAAAACAACATTTCCAGATCTATCCTGGAGTACAATGCTGTCAGTTACAGGATAATATCCATACGCCTACAAGGAAGACCAGTTAATATGACTATTATTCAAATACATGCACCAACCACTAGGGTGCCAAAGATGAAGAAATAGAAAATTTTTAACAGCTGCTGCAGTCTGAAATTGGTCGAACATGCAATCAAGATGCATTGATAATTACTGGTGAATGGAATGAGAAAGATAGAAACAAAGAAGAAGGATCAGCAGTTGAAAAATATGGCCTTGGTGACAGAAACAACGCTAGAGATCGAATGATAGAATTTTGCAAGACCAACAGCTTCTTTACTGCAAACACCTTCTTTCACCAACATAAATGACAACTATACACATGGACCTCACCAAATGGAACACACAGAAATCAAACTGACTACATCTGTAGAAAGAGACGATGGAAAAGTTCAATATCATCAGTCAGAACAAGGCCAGGGGCTGACTGTGAAACAGACCATCAATTGCTCATATACAAGTTCAAGCTGAAACTGAAGAAAATCAGAGCAAGTCCACGAGAGCCAAAATATGACCTTCAGTATATCCCACCTGAATCGAGAGACCATCTGAAGAACAGATTTGATGCACTGAACACTACTGACTGAAGACCAGACGAGTTGTGGAATGATGTCAAGGATATCATCCGTGAAGAAAGCAAGAGGTCATTGAAAAGACAGGAAAGAAAGAAAAGACCAAGATGGGTGTCAGAGGAGACTCTGAAACTTGCTCTTGAACATCGAGCAGCTAAAGCAAAAGGAAGAAATGATGAAGTAAAAGAACTGAACAGAAGATTTCAAAGGGCCTCTCGAGAAGACAAAGTAAAGTATTATAATGACACGTGCAAAGAGCTGGAAATGGAAAACCAAAAGGGAAGAACACGCTCAGCGTTTCTCAAGCCGAAAGAACTGAAGAAAAAGTTCAAGTCTCAAGTTACAAAAGCGAAGGATTCTATGGGGAAAATATTAAATGATGCAGGAAGCATCAAAAGAAGATAGAAGGAATACACACAGTCATTATACCAAAAAGAATTAGTCTATGTTCAACCATTTCAAGAGGTAGCATATAATCAGGAACTGATAGTACTAAAGGAAGAAGTCCAAGCTGCTCTGAAGGCATTGGCGAAAAACAAGGCTCCAGGAATTGATGGAATATCAATTGAGATGTTTCAACAAACAGATGCAGCACTGGAGGTGGTCACTCACCTACGGCAAGAAATAAGGAAGACAGCTTCCTGGCCAACTGACAGGAGGAGATCCATATTTATGCCTATTCCCAAGAAAGGTGATCCAACCAAATGTGGAAATTATAGAACAATATCATTAATATCACATGCAACCAAAATTTTGCTGAAGATCATTTAAAGGCAGCTGCAGCAGCATATCGAGAGGGAACTGCCAGAAATTCAGGCCAGTTTCAGAAGAGGACGTGGAACCAGGGATATCATTGCTGATGTCAGATGGATCCTGGCTGAAAGCACAGAATACCAGGATGTTTACCTGTGTTTTATTGACTATGCAAAGGCATTCGACTATGTGGATCATAACAAATTATGGATAAAATTGCGAAGAATGGGAATTCCAGAACACTTAGTTGTCCTCATGAGGAACCTTTACATAGATCAAGAGGCAGTTATTCGGACAGAACAAGGGGATACTGACTGGTTTAAAGTCAGGAAAGGTGTGCATCAGGGTTGTATTCTTTCACCACACCTATTCAATCTGTGTGCTGATCAAATAATATAAGAAGCTGGACTATATGAAGAAAAATGGGGCATCAGGATTGGAAGAACACTCATTAACAACCTGTGTTATGCAGATGACACAACCTTGCTTGCTGAAAGTGAAGAGGACTTGAAGCACTTACTAATGAAGATCAAAGACCGCAGGCTTCAGTGTGGATTGCACCTCAACATAAAGAAAACAAAAATCCTCACAACTGGACCAAGGAACAACATCATGATAAATGGAGAAAAGATTGAAGTTGTCAAGGATTTCATTTGACTTGGATCCACAATCAACACCCGTGGAAGCAGCAGCCAAGAAATCAAAGGACGCATTGCGTTGGATAAATCTGCTGCAAAGCACCTCTTTAAAGTGTTGAGGAGCAAAGATGTTACCTTGAAGACTAAAGTGTGCCTGACCCAAGCTATGGTATTTTAAATCGCATCATATGCATGTGAAAGCTGGACAATGAATAGGAAGACCGAAGTAGAATTGATGCCTTTGAATTGTGGTGTTGGTGAAGAATATTGAATATACCATGGACTGCCAAAAGAACGAACAAGTCTGTCCTGGAACAAGTACAACCAGAATGCTCCTTAGAAGCCAGAATGGCGAGGCTGCATCTTACATACTTTGGACATGTTGTCAGGATGGATCAGTCCCTGGAGAAGTACATCATACTTGGCAAAGTATAGGGTCAGCGGAAAAGAGGAAGACCCTCAGCGAGGTTGATTGACCCAGGGGCTGCAACAATAAGCTCAAGCATACAAATATTGTAAGGATGGCACAGGACTGGGTAGTGTTACGTTCTGTTGTGCGTAGGGTCACTATGAGTTGGAACTGACTCAATGACACCTAACAACAACAACAACAACTCCCCTAAATACAAAATAACAAATGCTTAGTGTGGCAAATTTGGAAAACAGGAAAGTAAAAAGAAAAGCCTGACTCTAGCATTTAGAATCTTATAACCCAAACCCCCCTGCAGTTAACACTCTGGTGTATATAGAGGCAGTACGGTGGAATGGTGAAGTGGAAAGTAAGAGGATATTGTCAGTCAGCTTGGATTTGATTTCTGACTCTCCTACTTACACATTGTTGTTGTTGTTGTTGTTAGGTGCCGTTGAGTCGGTTCCAACTCACAGCAACCCTACGCACAACAGAATGAAACACCGCCCGATCCTGCGCCATCCTCACAATCGTTGTTATGCTTGAGCCCGTTGTTGCAGCCACTGTGTCAATCCACCTCGTTGAGGGTCTTCCTCTTTTCCGCTGACCCTGTACTCTGCCAAGCATGATGTCCTTCTCCAGGGACTGATTCCTCCTGATAACATGTCCAAAGTATGTAAGACGCAGTCTCGCCATCTTTGCCTCTAAGGAGCATTCTGGTTGTACTTCTTCCAAGTCAGATTTATTCGTTCTTCTGGCAGTCCATGGTATATTCAATATTCTTTGCCAACACCACAATTCAAAGGCATCAATTCTTCTTCTGTCTTCCTTATTCATTGTACAGCTTTCACATGCATATGATGCGATTGAAAATACCATGGCTTGGGTCAGGCGCACCTTAGTCTTCAGGGTGACATCTTTGCTCTTCAACACTTTGAAGAGGTGCTTTGCAGCAGATTTACCCAATGCAATGCGTCCTTTGATTTCTTGGCTGCTGCTTCCACGGGTGTTGATTGTGGATCCAAGTCAAATGAAAACCTTGACAACTTCAATCTTTTCTCCATTTATCATGATGTTGCTCCTTGGTCCAGCTGTGAGGATTTTTGTTTTCTTTATGTTGAGGTGTAATCCATGCTGAAAGCTGTGGTCTTTAATTTTCACTAGTAAGTGCTTCAAGTCCTCTTCACTTTCAGCAAGCAAGGTTGTGTCATCTGCATAAAACAGATTGTTAATGAGTGTTCCTCAAATCCTCATGCCCTGTACTTCTTTATACATTCCAGCTTCTCGTATTATTTGATCAGCATACAGATTGAATAGGTGTGGTGAAAGAATACAACCTTGGTGCACACCTTTCCTGATTTTAAGCCAATCAGCATCCCCTTGTTCTGTCCAAACAACTGCCTCTTGATCTATGTAAAGGTTCCTCATGAGGATAATTAAGTGTTCTGGAATTCCCATTCTTCGCAATGTTATCCATAATTTGTTATGATCCACATAGTCGAATGCCTTTGCATAGTCAATAAAACACAGGTAAACATCCTGGTATTCTGTGCTTTCAGCCAGGATCCATCTGACATCAGTAATGATTTCCCTGGTTCCACGACCTCTTTTGTAACCATCCTGAATTTTTGGCAGTTCCCTTCGATGTACTGCTGCAGCCGTTTTTGAATTATCTTCAGCAAAATTTTGCTTTCGTGTGGTATTAATGATATTGTTGTATAATTTACACATTCGTTTGGATCACTTTTCTTAGAAATAGGCATACACATGGATCTCTTCCAGTCAGTTGGCCAGGAAGCTGTCTTCATATTTCTTGGCTTAGATGAGTGAGCACCTCCAGCACTGCATCCGTTTGTTGAAACATCTCAATTGATATTCCATCAATTCCGGGAGCCTTGTTTTTCGCCAATGTCTTCAGAGCAGCTTGGACTTCTTCCTTTAGTACCATCGGTTGCTGATCTTATGCTACCTCTTGAAATGGTTGAACATCGACTAATTCTTTTTGGTATAATGACTGTGCGTATTCCTTCCATCTTCTTTTGATGCTTCCTGCATCATTTAATATTTTCCCCATAAAATCCTTCGCTTTTGTAACTTGAGACTTGAACTTTTTCTTCAGTTCTTTCGGCTTGAGAAACGCTGAGCGTGTTCTTCCCTTTTGGTTTTCCATTTCCAGCTCTTTGCACATGTCATTGTAATACTTTACTTTGTCTTCTCGAGAGGCCCTTTGAAATCTTCTGTTCAGTTCTTTTACTTCATCATTTCTTCCTTTTGCTTGTGCTGCTCGACATTCGAGAGCAAGTTTCAGAGTCTCCTCTGACATCCATCTTGGTCTTTTCTTTCTTTCCTGTCTTTTCAATGACCTCTTGCTTTCTTCGTGGATGATATCCTTGATATCATTCCACAGCTTGTCTGGTCTTCAGTCAGTAGTGTTCAGTGTGTCAAATCCGTTCTTCAGATGGTCTCTCGATTCAGGTGGGATATACTAAAGGTCATATTTTGGCTCTCGTGGACTTGCTCTGATTTTCTTCAGTTTCAGCTTGAACTTGTATATGAGCAATTGATGGTCTGTTCCACAGTCAGCCCCTGGCCTTGTTCTGACTGATGATATTGAACTTTTCCATCGTCTCTTTCTACAGATGTAGTCAGTTTGATTTCTGTGTGTTCCATTTGGTGAGGTCCATGTGTATAGTTGTCATTTATGTTGGTGAAAGAAGGTGTTTGCAGTAAAGAAGCTGTTGGTCTTGCAAAATTCTATCATTCAATCTCTAGCGTTGTTTCTGTCACCAAGGCCATATTTTTCAACTGCTGATCCTTCTTCTTTGTTTCTATCTTTCTCATTCCATTCACCAGTAATTATCAATGCATCTTGATTGCATGTTCGACCAATTTCAGACTGCAGCAGCTGTTAAAAATTTTCTATTTCTTCATCTTTGGCACCCTAGTGGTTGGTGCATGTATTTGAATAATAGTCATATTAACTGGTCTTCCTTGTAGGCGTATGGATATTATCCTATAACTGACAGCATTGTACTCGAGGATAGATCTGGAAATGTTGTTTTTGACCATGAATACAACACCATTCCTCTTCGTCATTGCCAGCATAGTAGCCTATATGACTGTCTGATTCAAAATGGCCAATACCAGTCCATTTCAGTTCTCTAATGGCTAGGATATCAATGTTTATGTGTTCCATTTCATTTTTGACGATTTCTAATTTTCCTAGATTCATACTTTGTACATTCCTGGTTCCAATTATTAATGGATGTTTATAGCTGTTTCTTCTCATTTTGAGTCATGTCCCATCAGCAAATGAAGGTCCTGAAAGCTTTGCTCCATCCACGTCATTAAGGTCAACTATACTTTGAGGAGGCAGCTCTTCCTCAGTCACCTTTTGAGTGCTTTCCAACCTGGGGGGCTCATCTTCCAGCACTATATCTGAGAATGTTCTGCTGTTATTCATAAGGTTTTCACTGGCTGATACTTTTCAGAAGTAGACAGCCAGGTCCTTCTTCCTAGCTC
This sequence comes from Elephas maximus indicus, assembly GCF_024166365.1. Taxonomy (NCBI): domain Eukaryota; kingdom Metazoa; phylum Chordata; class Mammalia; order Proboscidea; family Elephantidae; genus Elephas; species Elephas maximus. Next base: position 76,560,279 of record NC_064820.1, on the reverse strand, counting down.
AGCTGAAACCTGTCTTCCATGGGTGACCCTGCTGGTATCTTAATACCAGTGGTATAGCTTCCAGCATCACAGCAACATGCAAGCCCGCACAGTACAACAAACTGACAGATACGTGGGGGACTTACACATTGGGGAATTTAATCTTTTCATGTCTCAGGGCCCTCATACCTAGATGGTAATTGAGGGCTCTGAGGATTATTGAAGTAATGTAGGATAGTGCTTGGCACATGGTAAGCATTCAAGAAACATTAGCTTATAAATTTTTACTCTTTTCTCCCCAAATACTATCAAAACTTAAAATACTATTTTGCAACCTGTTTATTTATTTGCTTATTTATTTAGCAATATGTCATGAACATTTCTTCTTTTTGGGGGGGTCTTTCTTCAGGTGATTGGACCCCTTACTCAGCAGTGGGTGTAAAGCAGGTTTAGCCGCCCAGGTAGCTGGTCCCCAAAGAAGTGCCCAGAGGGGGATAATGCACAAGGTCAGAGGAGAAACAAAGACAAACGTGATCCTTAAAACCTGTAGAGTTAGGACTGTTCAAATTCATCCTGGGGGAGTGATTCACACAGAAGAAAAAAACTCTTTGGTTTTGGGAGATAAAAAGGAATTGTTTGACCCGCTTCATGAAGTGGGGTGACATAACGTATTTAAAGGTGGCCCTTTCATCAGACACTTTTGTGTCAGAGATGACACACTTCGCTTGCTTGAGCTCCCAGCTAGAAATGTGAGGAATTCTCTCCACTAAGGAGTCCTTCGGGCCTGCGAGCATCCTCTGTACAAGGCCCAGGAGGGGACTCAGGTGGTGGCAGTGATACAAGCTGCGTCTCTGGGCCAGTGAATGATCTGACCCGACACCGGGAGCCTCGGCAGCAGAGAGTAGTGCTGGAACGTGGCTGAAGCAGGCAAGGGTTTTCTGGAGCAGCTCAAGCCCTGCATAGTTTGGTCTGGGATGTATCTGTGGACTATGTGGTGTCACCCTCTCTGTCGGCATTACCCTGTACACCCCTAGTGATGCCACTGGCACCTCAGAATGTCATTCCATGCCCATGTGGCGTCCCTTGTACTCGCCCCCTGAAACCAATGCCCTCCTCTGCCCCCTCCCTCCCGTCCCTCTGCGTGGGGACCCCGTATGTGCCAGAGCAGAACTGATCTTTCAGAAACAGACCACCAGGACTTTCTTCCTTTCTTCCACCTCTGGATGAACTTGAACCTCCAACCTTTTGTTTAGCAGCTGAGTGTGTTAAATGTTTGCACCACCCAGGGACTCCCTCTCACTCAGTACAAGCTGGTAAAGAACCAAGGATTGTCTGGAAAGCTTTTTTGCCCAGTGGCCTCCTGCAGTTCCCCAGCAGGAGGCCAGAGCTCCCAGGTCTTGCTTTCATCAAGGAGGTCTCTGCAGGCACAATACTGGCTTAAGCCCAGCAGTCACATGCTCTTAGGCATCTGCCCTTTGAATAATTTTTAAATAAGTAATTTCTGGATATACCTATTCTAATAATGCCTTTTGGCCACCTAGTAATAATGAACTGAGTCCTGTGGCTCTGTGATGAGAGAGGGCCTGGCAGGGCCTCCTTATTGCTGGGGGAGAACTTGCCTGAGGCATTTGCTGTGCGTAGGTAGACAATGTGTCTTCACCCCTTCTCTGGAGCAGGAGGCAAACCTGAACGATTGAGGGGTAGGCTGAAGGTGGGTGTGAGAAGCTGCTTCCCAGAATAGCACCATGCTTTGGCATTTTATCCTTAAAGAAAAAAACTATTTATGGGAGGATTTAACGTTCTGAATTGCCTCATGAAGCACTCAGTGTGGCCCTTGGTTGGTAGACTTGCAGAATGATGTTGGCTGCCTCCCCACTTCACCAGCCCTAGGGCTGCATAGCTGGACACAGCTCAGCATTCAAGACTGGAGTCCTATGCATCTTAGCACAGAATAAATAAAAGGACAAAAGCCAAAACCAAATTACTTGCCATCGAGTCAACTCTGACTCTTGGCAACCCCATGTATATCAGAGTAGAACTGTGCTCCGTGGGGTTTTCAGTGGCTGATTTTTTGGAAGTAGATCACCAGGCATTTTTTCTGAGCACCTCTGGGTAGACTAGAACCTCCAACCTTTTGGTTAGCAGCCAGGTGATTAGTTGTTTGCACCACCCAGGAATATCTAAATAAAAGGACCAAAAAAACTCAAACCAAATCCATTGCCGTTGAGTGTATTCCAATTCATAGCGACCCTTTACGACAGAGTAGAACTGCCCCATAGGGTCTCCAAGGCTGTAAAGGTTTACAGGTGCAGACTGCTGCATTTTTCTCCCATGAGATAAAAGGACAGAAATGGCTAAATGTCCAGGACACTGTTTGTAGCTCTCATCTGGCCTTTATATAACCTACCTTGTACCAGCCTGAGCTCCTAATCATGGCACAGTTTCACTCACTCATGGAACTAGATTTCTGGGTTTGAATCCCCGCTGTACCACCTGTATGACTTTGGATAAGGTACTTATCCTCCCTTAGCCACAGTCTAATAATAATAGTACCACATTTATGATGAAGAGGATTAAAAGGGACATTCTGTGTACCGGTTGAGCAGAGGCGTGGCCCATAGCAACAGCTCAGTAAATGTCAGCCAAGGTCATCATCGCTGTTATTCCTCAAGGAGCTTGGGCATTTGCCTTATCCTCACTCCCAGGCTGTGCGTTTCTTGACTGAAGAGGTAGTATCCATCCCACCTGGGTGAGAGTGCAATGAAGAAGGGCGTGCACAGATCCTGGACTAGTTCTCCCTGGGTTCAAACCCTGGCTCTGTCACCTTCTTGCTGTGTAACTTTGGGCACATTCCTTAACCTCTCTGTGCCTCAGAGTCTTCTCTGTAAATGAGGATAACAATAGGATTTGCCCGCTAGGGATGTTGTGAGCATGAAGGTGTTCATCCACACAAAGCCCTTTGGCTTGGTGCTGAGCAAGTGCTCAGTAAACATTAGCAATGATCGTCCCTTGTCCAGGTAAATAGACAGTCAATAGATGGCTCTTTGCTGCATTGGATCCAATGTTGTGTGCCAGTTACTTTCAGTTCCTTCCTGATGCTCACTACTCCCAGGATCCATTGAAAGTCTTTAAATGTATGGCCCAGGGGAAACAACAGAGAAATGCTAGGGTGACCATCTTCCCCTGTTTACCAGAGTCTGAGGGGCTTTCCAAAAAAAAAAAAAAAATCCAAATCAATTGCTGTGGAGTCTATTCCAATTCATAGTGACCCTGTAAGACAGAATAGAACTGCCCCACAGAGTTTCAAAGCTGGAAATATTTGCGGAACCAGACTGTCACATTTTTCTCCTCTGGAGCAGCTAGTGGGTTCAAACTTAACCACTGTGCCACCAGGGCTCCTCAAAATCAAGACAGTCCTACCTAAAGCACAATTAAAAAAAAAAAAGGAAAGAAAAAAATCTATTAGATGATAAATAGATAAAGCGAATGTGTCAAAATGCCTCTGCCCTGCTTGTTTCTAATGCCCACCGTATCCCTCAATGCTACTGAAATCTGCAGCCTCCAACCCTCCGCCCTCAACCACAAATGCTGGGACAGGCTCTAATGGGAGTGCGATGTGTTGGCCATGGTTGGTAGAGAAGTATTTTGAGTACCTCATAACTTGTCTTAGTTCTACTTCTGAGCAAAGTGATTTCTCAAGTGGCTGGTGCTGATGGGAATTTGGGGTCCCTTTTTTGGCACCAGATTGAGAGTTAATACACCTGATCCTAATCTCCACTTTCTTATCTTTGAGCTCCGTGGCCTTGGACAAGATGCCTAACTTCTGTGGGAATCCAGTGTCCTTGTCTATCAAATAGGAAGGAATTTGGTAATCTATCCAGGATTACTCCCTTGTGCCCAATAGGGCACTGGCATTGGCCTTGCTGGTCAGTGTCTGGGGTGGGGGGTGGGGCTGGCCGAGGGGTGAGAAGGGAAGGGTGCTGTCGCGCTGTTTGTGTGGTAGGTATTCAGCTCCTCCCTGGGTGAACACTGGGTCATTTCCCCTTTGAAAGAGGCCTCTGTTTGTTTGGCAACTCACCTGTTGTTGCGTTAGGCTTTGCCGTCCATGTTCTGGAAATGTCACACCTTGGGCACGTTACTTAAGCTCTCTTAGCCTCAACTTTCTCATCTATAAAGTGAGGATAATTATGGTACTTTCGTACTAAGCTGTTGTGAGAATTATTGTTTAAAGGCTAAATATCTGGATTCAGGAGATAGATTTTTTTTCATATGAGCCTGTGAAATCACTCTTATTTTATATTCATACTCATTCTTTATTTCTGTTATTAGAAAAATATTTACTGAGTCCTTGCTCTGTACCAGATACTGAGCGAAATAAGCCCTGGGGACACATGATGAATGAGGCCACAGTCAAGGAGCCTATGATCTATCAGGACAAAGACAAAAGTTAGCAGGTCATTCTTTCTTCTTCTTTTCTTTCTTTTTTTAAACAACAATTCATTAAGAATTCAGTGGCAGAGATTACTAGGTCTCTAAACAGTGTAATCCTCGTCTTCCTTGTAACTAACAGAATTCTTATATTTTTGGTCATGGGAAGATGCCCTCTAAAACATTGTGCTTCCTGGCCTTCTTTGCAGAGAGGGAAGCATGTGTATGTGTGTGGGGGGCTGGGGGGTGGTGTGGGGGAACACAGGGAGGGGGAAGGATGGGAGGTAATTAGAAGTCATTGAACTGGGCTTCCAGGGAAAGCTCTTTAAATGGGGAATGACTCAGTTGACAGGCCCCTCTTGTCTTTCCCTGCACCTTACTTCCGTTTGCCTGGAACACTAAAGTGAGGGCTGGGGCTCCAGTCACCATCTTGTTACGCATGAGGACAAAGGCCAAATCATAGGACTGGCAGAACTTAGAGCTGGAAAGAGCCTAGGTACCTGATGACATTTTGGAGCAATCATATCTACTCCGGACTACTTACCCCAAGATTTCTTATTTTATAAGGGAAAGGAAATCTCTGTTTTATTTAAAGCTAATATTTAAAAGTCTCAGTTACTACTAGCTGAACACAATTTCTTGTTGATCTATATACTAGGTGCAGCGCACAATGCAGAAACAGATATAGTTATTTTCCCCCTAAAAGTCAAAAAGTGAATGCTATAGAAATCTAACAAATAAGAACTTAACATTAAAATGTCTTACACATTAACCTCTCCCAATCTACACCAAAGAAGGTGATTAATCCTGCCTTTTCCTCCTATGCCAAAGAAGAGCTGGGTTTGAAATACACTTAAACCCTGGTCTCTCTAAACTTTGACACCAGGGAATTAAATTCAGAGAGTTGATATTGTTGGTATTAGATGATGTACCCTATTCATCTTTTTTCTTGGTAGAGTACAAACAATGCTCAAAACTCCAGATTCTTTCATCTAATCTGCATACTCCCACTGTTGTTGTATTTTTAATAATGTTAATGAAATTTAGAATTTTTAAATTTACCTAGTATACATTTCGACTCATTCCAACAATGAGAATAGTTTGCATTTATTGAGCACTTACTCTTTCTCAATCACTCTGATACTTAATAAGTATAAAAAATAAGTATAGCCCAACTTAATTGCCTCAGTGTTCCTATGAGGTAGGTGCTATTATTGCCATTTGGTAGATAGGGAAATTGAGGCATAGAGAATTTAAGTAGCTTGACCAAAGTCAAACAGCTAAGAAGTGATATTGGGATAGGAACTCAGGTATTCTTAAAGTAAGCTCTCCTGTCCCAAAATAGGTGAGTGACTTTGAACAATACTGTTTCACTGATTAAAAAGAGCCCTTGTACCAATTTTCATTTCCTTACATATCAAAGGAGACCTGGTGGCGTAGTGGTTCAGAAATTCGGCGGCTAAACAAAAGGTTGGCAGTTCAAAGCCACCAGCCGCTCCTTGGAAACACTATGGGGCAGTGATACTCTGTTCCATAGGGTTGCTATGAGTCAGAATCGACTCAGCGGCAACGGGTTTGGTTTTCTGGTTTACATATCAAAAGGGAGATATATTTCCCAGAAATTTTACTTCAATATTCCCAAGGGCATACTGAGTTCTCCCAAGATCTTGGGCAACCTCTAGGAGGCCTCAGATCTTATTGTTGTTGTTAGGTGCCATGGAGTTGGTTTGGACTCACAGTGACCCTATGTACAACAGAACAAAACACTGCCCAATCCTGTGCCATCCTCACAATTGTTGCAATGTTTTTGAGCCTGTTGTTGCAGCCACTGTGTTAATTCATCTTGTTGATGGTTTTCCTATTTTTCACTGACCCTCTACTTTACCAGTCATGATGTCCTTCTCTAGAGACTGGTTCCTTCTGATAACATGTCCAAAGTGTGTGAGACAAATTCTTGCCATCCTTGCTTCTAAGGAGCATTCTGGCTGTACTTCTTCCAAGACAGATTTGTTTGTTCATTTGGCAGCGCATGGTATATTCAATAGTCTTTGCCAACACAGTAGTTCAAAGGCATCAATTCTTCAGTCTTCCTTATTCACTGTCCAGCTTCTGCATGCATATGAGGCTATTGAAAATACCATGGCTTGGGTAAATGCCTGGTCTTAAGGGGTGGTAAAAGGATTGCTCCTTGATTTGAAGGCAACCAGCAACATGTGCTCTCACTTCCTTTGGAACATCTGAATTTCTTAATCATCTAGTTAGGGAGAAAGACAGGGGAGACATTCAGTATTCAGTGTCTGGTATGCCACCAGATGCTTGTCAGAATGGAAAACAGGTGGTACATGATACCAGTGGGATCAACTACTAGCCTTCTAGGAAGGCTAAATACTATTGCCTCTTTTAACAGATGATGAAATCAAGACACAGAGAGATGAAGTGATTAACCAAATACTGATGCCAGGGCCAGACCTCAGGAGATTCAAATTCAGTTGGTTTTGGATGAGGCCCAGCCAGCAGAATTTTTTTAGTTATTCTATTGTGCAGCCAAGGTTGAGAATCACTCCTCTAAAATCCTGGAGCCAATATGTGACAAAATTAGATTATACATATGAAACTTCAGTCAGCAATTATAGGCCCTTTGTATCTTCTCTCTGTAGATTCCCTTGATTCAGCCACTGCAGTTTGTGGTTTCTTTGTCCCAGCTCTCTAAATGATACAATCATTCACAGCATTGTCCAGGCTTTCCTTGTGCTGATCTTCTTTTGTCTCATTCCAATAGAAGTAAGAGGAAATTTCCCACAGAGTATGCATTTGGTCGGCTCCCCAGAAGCTAGACTCTGAGATGGCTATTGTGTGCAGGTAGTTTATTGCAGGTGCTCTAGGGACAAACACCTGTGAGAGGGTGAAGGCAGCAAGACTGGGCAGAGGGAGGAGTTGAATAGCATCATAGTTACACCAAAGGCCACCGCTGATCCCACGGGGAGCTTCACAGTTGGAAAGGCCCTTGAGGGTTGTCTCACTTTGAGGCAAGGGGCCTAGGCACTGATTAGTCATTGGATGAGCTCCTGCCCGCAACCAGGTAGATGTGGTATGAAGCAAGGGCAGTTCCTGGGGAAGGACTCAGATGTGAGCTGTAAGCTTCTAATATTACCAGCAGTTGAGGGGGTGAGTAATTCAGTTCTGATGAGGGGATGGGGGCCAGGTGGGGGGAAATCTGGGACCCATCACAGCATTCACTACAGAAGGGAAATAAAAATGAAAGTCTGCCTAACTTTGTTGTTAGCTTCACCACAAGGCAGCTGTGGCCATTTACCTCTATTGCTGCTTTCGGAGGGGTACTTCCTTTCATCAAACGATGCTCATACTTTGTACTGGAGGACTCCCTGAAAGATACAGAGATTGTCCCAAGGAGAGAGAATCTGAAATATTTAATAGAAACCCATAGCCTGGTACCGGGCATAATTCTTGCGTTTTAACAAGGCCCTAGGTGCTTGGTGGGATCAAATCAAATTCTCCGGAAGCGGCGTAGGAATCACCTCTACACCATCTTTTATCATCTGGAACATTTGGGCTATGTGTTTGCAAGGTTGTTTTAGACTTATTTTGTAGCTCTCCCCTGGCTGCACAGCAGCTTTAGTAACTAATTACACAGTGGGACCTCGCGTAGACACCACTTAGATGGAGTGAAATTCCCTACTGTGACAGATTTAAAGATTACCTTCCTTAGAGGGATTCCAATCCATTCAGCGTGGCTTATTGCATGATGGAGACCAGTATTCTAAAGATTATATTTCTCAGACTCCCTTAGATTTCAGCTAATGCTTAAGACCTGGCTTCTATCAAACAGGTACACACGGGTGAGATTTGGAATGTGGAGATGAGATGGAGGCCATGCTTCTGCAGTTTCTGCTGGCAGACCCATCTTGGAAGTATTTGGGACTTCTGTGGCAGCAGTAGGAACAGGGATTGATTACCTAATAAGCAAGGTATGCACAGGCTTACTTGTGTTTACTTACTGATCTGTAGTACACAGTTTCACCTGTTTTTCACCCATCTTTGACGTGGTGAATTGACCATGTGAAATTGTGCACTACAGTTTAGTAAGTAAACACAAGTAAGCCTGTGTGTACCTTGCTTACTGGTTAATCTGCCCCTGAGTAGGAAGATCCCAGTGTCTGGTTCCTAACCTCATGGGTGTTGAACAGCAAATTTCTGGGCATGGATCATTACAGAGGCAGAGTGATCCTTGAGCCAGCAGCTGGAGCAGCAGCTTTCTGATTCTATTTCCTGATTGCAGTAGAGGTAAGCAGCTCCTGCTGTATCTTTTTGGTGAGATGTTTCTGGAAGCTCAGCCTAGAACCTCCTTCTCTAGCCTGTCCAATGAATGTTGACAGCACCTAATTCCCTTAAATTAAATCCCTTTCTGCATAAACCAACTAGGGTCGTTTCTGTAATCTGCAACTAAACCCAGATTGAAATACCTACTTCATCGATTTATTCATGCACGTAGTAGGTACACAAAAACATATTAATTAAAAAAAAAATTATTAAGTGCCTGGTTTGTACCAGATGCTGTAATGGGATCAAAATGAAAAAAATATGATCTCTGTCCACAGGTGTTCTCAGTCTAGTCGGGGAGACAGCCTGTCATGGATTGAATTGTGTCCCCTGACAATATGTATCAACTTGATTAGTCCATGATTCCTAGTATTGTATGGTTGTCCTCCATTTTGTGATTGTAATTTTATAATAAAGAGGATTAGGGCAAGATTGTAACACCCTTACTAAGGTCACATCCCTGATCCAATGTAAAGGGAGTTTCCCTGGAGTGTGGCCTGCACCACCTTTTATCTTACAAGAGATGAAAGGGAAGCAAGCAGAGAGTGGGGACCTCACATCACCAAGAAAGCAGAGCTGCGAGCAGAGCGCGTCCTTTGGGCCCAGGGTTCCTGAGCAGAGAAGCTCTAGTCTAGGGGAAGATTGACAAGGATCTTTCTCCAAAGCCTAAAGACAGGAAAAGCCTTCTCCTGGAGCTGACACCCTGAATTTGGACTTCTAGCCTACTAGACTGTGAGAAAATAAATTTCTCTTTGTTAAAGCCACCCACTCATGGTATTTCTGTTATAGCAGCACTAGATGACTAAGACATAGCCTGTAGACAAGTAATTACCGTTAAGTATAATAAGCAGTTGAATAAAGGTAAGGAAGAGGTGCTACGGGGGCCCAGACAGGGGACAGCCTAGGGAAGTCATGGAATTTTCCACAGAAGAGCATTGTTTCAGTTATCTTTAAGACAGAAGGAGTTTGCCTGATGGAGAAAGTGGGTATCAGAATCAGGAATTTTACCCTACTTGTAAGCTAATAGGTGCCTGGTGCACAGTGGTTAAGAGCTCAGCTGCTAACCATAAGGTCAGCAGTTCGAATTCACCAGCCACTCCTTGGAAACTCTGTGGGGCAGTTCTACTCTGTCCTGTAGGGTCGCTATGAGTCAGAATTGACTTGACAGCAATGGGTGTGGTTTGTAAGCTAATAAGGCAACCTGTTACTGAATGTTAGCAGAAGACATGAGACTCCTGGTCAGAAGCATGCATAGCACAGCAAGCAGCACAAGCATGATGCTGTGTCAGCTCCCCTTGGCCTCTTAGTCCTATGGGAGCCTGGGTGGGTGATGTGCACATAGTGGACTTGCATCACATCTGAGGAACACTGAGCCTCGGAAATCTATCTCTTTTATAGCAAGCCTGCTCTTTGTCCTAGGAAAACATCGCCTCAGTCCTTAAGGTTGCTCACTGCAAGTGTAACCCTGAGAAACAGCCTAAAAGAGTCAGGACCTTGCGCTCTTGGTATGTCCAAGAAGATGAGCATGAAAGGCCATAGAGGACAGTAGGAAAGGGTATTCCGGGAGGAAGAAGCAACGTATGCAAACTTTCCCAAAGTGTTTTCTGTGTAAACTTGTTTCATGCAATGTTATTTGGAAAAAAAAAAAAAGTTTCAAGGTAAAATATGTTAAACTGCTAAACACTATTGAACAAAACTTGGCAAGATTTTTGTTTATGAGCGAAGGGCTTCTGAGAATCTTTAAAATACTCATGGGACATTGTAAATATCCAAGAAGGAGATATAATATATTAGTGTTTCCTTTGTTTTGGGGGATCTTGGAGCCATTTTCAGTGTAGCATATTGAATGCTGCATTGCATTCTGATGGCTACAGATTCTGGGAGAAGGTCCTTGATGGAGCTTTAGGAAGGTCGATAAGCAATTCTTTTGTTGCCCACCTAACTCAGAATCAACCGATAGATAGATATAGAGTTAGTCAGATGGAGATAGCAATATTACATTTATTACTGATAATGCTATGTAGAGAAAGTGGCCCGGGAAGTTAAATGGTCTTCCTAATATTTTAGCTCAGATTTATGCAGACCAATTTACTAGTCCCTGGCTGTGCTGGACAACCACAGACCTCTCTACCCTGGAGAAGCAGGTAATGCATGCCTCCTGCAGGCAGGTGCTCCAGGAAAGGGAGAGAGGAGGGAAGCATTCTATGATCATAACAGCTGATCTCTCTCCAAGCTCACCAATCAGATAAATCACTCAGGCAAGGAGTGCTACCCTAATAAGGTACTTCAACATGGAACCCTGAAGAGTGGGTAATAGGTGTTCTTCCCAGCAACCCTTTTAGGGTTGTGCAGCATTTGTAGGGCGGTGGATGTGTAGTTTAATGCCAAGCCAGGCCATGCATCAAGACTGTTGGGAAACAGGTTTATCACCCTGAGAGAGCTGACAGAGAGACAAGACTGTCTTCTCAGACTTAGGGCAGTTAGTTTACTTTTCTCTTTGTGCTCTTAGGGCCCTGGAGGGAGAACAGGAAGAAGAACTAGGGATTACTTGAAGCGCTCAATCAGAAGCTGAGCCAATGACTATGCTCACTTGGTAGGAAAGGATTGCACACTCATGGAGGGTGAGTTAAATGAGCTTTAACAGTGATTCTGAGAATCCAGGGCGTAGCCGACTGTCAGACACTGCCCCAAACAGATCCCCTGAGCACTCACATTTCCAGGACTTGCCAACCATTCCATGGCAAGCACTTCCCTTTTCTGTCTAAAGATTTTCCTTGGCCCAAATATGGGTCAGGACAAAAGTGGTGGGAGTTAATGGGAATAGCCCTCAGCCAATGATGGATGGGAGCTGGAGGATAAACACCCCAGTTTCCTCTCACCTTGTGTGGGATTACTCTAAGTCATGTTCTATAAAGCCTCCCAGAGTTCTCCAGTGGGATCGAGTCCCAGTCGTACACAGTGGTAACCTGCTTTATAACACACTGTTTATTGGTTTTCTTGCTTGTCTCACTTGCCTACTTCCCTATCTGCAGTTCCTGGGATCACCTCCCAAATAAACAACTTGCAGTCAAATCCTTGTCTGCCTCTGGAGAACCTAAACATGGTATCTACAACATCCACCCACCCACTCACTCATCCACCTATCCATCCATCCGTCCATCCGTCCATCCGTCCATCCGTCCATCCGTCCATCCGTCCATCCGTCCATCCGTCCATCCGTCCATCCGTCCATCCGTCCATCCGTCCTTCCAACCACCCAACCATCCAACCATCCAACCATCCAACCAGCCAACCAGCCAACCAGCCAACCAGCCAACCAGCCAACCAGCCAACCAACCAACCAGCCAACCAACCAACCAACCAACCAACCAACCAACTTTACCAACCTACCATATGCCAGGCAACATATGAGGTACTCTAGACAAAAGATACACAAATTACAGTGCTTGAACTAAAGTTGCTCAATTAAATGGCCTTATGTTTCCCATATCACCAGGCAGAATTATTCCATACACTGGACACCAAAGCAGCATTGGAAAGACTGGTTATAAAAATGATGTGGTGGCTGTGTCAGACCTCCTATAGCTTCATGAGGGGGGAGAATCATTATCAAAAGCCTAAGGCTGATTCCTATGAGGTGGAGGTCAGATATACCTTAACCCTCCAACCTTTTTACCAATTCTGACATCAGCCGTCCCTCCCATGGCACTCTACTTCTCTGCCTTGTTCAGTAATTCATTGCAATGACACACAGAACTCACAAACCATACTCACAGTTATGGAGTTTATTTGGGAAGTAACAGGTTAAAATTTAGGATCAAAAATGACTTGGGATGCAGTTCTTTGATCAGAACAGCCTCTTCTTAGCCATGCCTGCAGGCAGGCCTCTCTATGGCCCCTGGCCTCTTGGTCCTCAGCCCCTTGGGCCTCTTGGGCCGGCCTGGCCTTTGCCCTGCTGGGGCAAGTGTTATGAAGTTCTTTAGTGCCACTGATAAGTGCCCAGAGACACCCCATTCCTCCAGTAATCCTCGACCAGAATGCGTTCATTCAGCTCTCTCGCTTTCTGGGTAGACACATCCACTATAAACACCTTACTCTGTGGGCTGGGAAGCCCACTGTGCCATCTCAAGTTGGTCTTCTGGCTCTGTTGCTACAGCTTCTCTGCCACTGCTTCTTATCGTCTCTCACCGTTTCCAGTGTTACAGCTCTCTCTCTCTCTCTGTCTAGGAGGTTCTCAGTGCAGGGACCCCAGGTCCAAAAGATGGGCTCCATTCCTAGATCTTCTTTCTTGGTGGTATAGAGAACCCCACTTTCCACCTCTGGGATGGCTCATTTTAAGTTTAGTAGAATTGCAAAACTGAAAAATCCCCTCATTAGGGTTCCAGATACCTTATTTACATGGTCCCACCCCCACAAGGATGCCACACACCTTATTTGTATTATTAGCAAGCTGTCCATTCCCCTTAGTGGGCCACAAGCACCTCATTTGCATAGTTTTACCCAGTCATTTGGTGCAAGTTACAAAACAAAGGTGAGAAAGGCCATATAAAAGTGGTCCATCGTACCGTACCACACTGATGAATTTTGCTTTCAGAGGTTTGAAGAGGGCTGTCCTAGGAAGCACCATCCCTACTGGGGAAAACAGTACCTGGCACATGGTGGGTGTTCAATACATGTTTAGTGAGTGAGTGTTTAAATGGGTAGAAGAAACAAACAGATGGCTTAATTGTAAAGTGGGTCAGACTTTCCCTGGGATCCTTCTCCCTGTGTTTCTGAATGCTTGTCCCCAAACATTTGAAACTCACAGTCGAAAATCTGATCTCAGAAAATTAAGAAAATCATTCAGTTAAGGTGAGTGTGAGATCTCTCCCAGGAGAGATTTTACACTTAAAAGAGGGAGCAGGAACGGATGAACTCAAAGTGATCAATTCCAGGTTTGATGGTTAAGATCTTCTGCTTGAGTACAGAAAGATTTTGGGGTGGCAGTCTTTTCTGGTACCCCTCAAATCATAGAACACAGATAAGATTAGTCTCAACTGCAAAAACAAACAAGGCCAGGCTTTGAATTATGACACAATTAGTTACCATGTGCAACCCATGAGTCATTGCTTGTGATTCCTGCACATTTTGGTGTTCTAAGAATAGTACCTTTAACCCTCATCACTCTATAATATGGAAGGGCCTGATGAGGCCTGATCCCCAACATGTTGCCACAGTAATGAAGGGTGCAAATTATCAGTGGTTTGGGAGAGTTCGTGGTGGGCTGTGGGGTCTTGGAGGAGTTCATGGAGCAGGAGGGACTTGAGCTGGGCATTAGAAGAAGGGTAGGACTTGGCTGGGTGGAGAGAACAATAGTAACTGTTGGCATTTATTAAGTACTTACTACATGCAGACTCTGTGGTAAGGACTCACGATCTCATTAGAAAGCTTAAATATTTTGCTCATATCAATACAATAATTAAAAGGCAGAGCCAAGATTCAGATTCAGGCAGTGTGCTACCAGAGCCTACCCATTAACAACCATTTGAACCACTCTACTGCTGTGCTATTTCTTGGGGGCTGGGTAGGGAGGAAAGTTAGAAAAGAAAAACAGTGTTCTGCAATGATCACAACCTTGAATGTCAGGATGAGATTTAAAAAAAAAAATGTTGTTGTGCTTTGGGTGAAGGTTTACAGGGCAAAATATTTTCCCGTTCAACAATCTGTACACAGAATGCTCCAAGACATTGCTCACAGTCCCCTCAATGTGTCAGCTTCTCTCCATTTCTGCCCTGGGTTCCCCCTTACCTTTCATCCTGTTTTCCTACCCTTTCCTGCCTTCTTGTCTTTGCTTTTGGGCAGATTTTGCTTTTTTGGTCTCATATAACTGACTATTCTAAGGACCTCATTCCTCTTGGGTGTTATTGTTTATTTTGTAGGTCTGTCTATTGTTTGGCTGAACGGTGGTCTCCAGAAACGGCTTCATGTAAGAAGGGTATCTGTCTTGGGCCATAGTCTTGAGGGTTCCTCCAGTTTCTATCAGGCTGGTAAGTCTGGTCTTTTTTATGGATTTGATTTTTGTTCTACATTTTCTCCCGTTTTCTCTGGGACCCTCTATTGTGATCCAGGTGAGAGCAGTCGGGAGTGGTAGCCAAGCACCATCTAGGTCTTCTGGTCTTAGGGGCAGGTAGTCTGTGGTTCCTGTGGTCCATTAGTCTTTTAGACTAATTGCTCCCTTGTGACTTCAGTTTTCTCCACCCTTCTTTGTTTCTGCTGGGTTGAGACCAATAGTTGTATCTTAGATGGCTGCTCGCAAGCCTTTAAGACCCCAGACAGTACTCACTAAAGTAGAATGTAGAACATTGTCTTTATGAACTATGTTATGCCAATTGACATAGATATCCCCTGAGTCTATGGTCCTCAGCCTTCAAGTCTAGCAACTTTGCCCCATGATGTGTTTGGTTATGTCTGGGAAGTTTCCATGACTATGCCTCTTGTGTGTTCTGTTGTCTATTTTAATATACATGCAGCATATCCAAATGTCTATATCTGCAAGTGAGTGTGCTCCCTTGCACCCTCCCACTCCTCTTTAGCATTCCTATGTACCATTCTAGACTGATCAGTTAATACAATCTTTGTAGTGTTATCTATGTTGTGGTAATTACCATAATTGCCCTTTATTCTTGTGTTTCTCTCAGTGCCTTATATAGCTGTAGTCCTGTTGTGACTTCCCCCCTATTGTGTAACATCTTTCCCTTCACCATATTGTCCTGTGTCTTCTTTCTAGTTGATGATTTTCCCTCCATCTCCCTTCCATTCCTAGTAACCATCAAAGAATGTTTGCGTGTGTGTGTGAATGTGTGTGTAACCCTTTTCTTGATTGTCTATAGTAGTCATACAATATTTGTCTTTTTGTGATTGACTTATTTCACTCAGCATAATGTCCTCCAAGTTCATCCATGTTGTGAGATGTTTCACAGATTCATCTTTGTTCTTTATTATTGTGTAATATTCCATTGTGTGTATATACCTCAGTTTGCTTATCCATTCATCTGTTGATGGACATTCAGGTTGTCTGCATGTTTTTGCTATTGTGGATAGTGTTGCAATGAACATGGGAGCGCATATGGCTATTTGTGTCACGGCTGTTATTTCCCTAGGGTATATATCTAGGAGTGGGATTGCCGGGTCGCAAGGTATTTCTATTTCTAGTTTTTGAGGACGTGCCATACTGTTTTCCGTAGTGGTGGTACCATTTTACAATCCCACCAGCAGTGTATAAGAGTTACAATCTCCCCACAACTTCTCCAGCATTTGTCATTTTCTGCTTTTTTTTTTTTATTGGTGCCACTAATGTCAGAGGTGAGATGGTATCTCATTGTAGTTTTGATTTGCACCTCTTTGATGCCTAATAATCGCAAACATTTCTTCATGTGTTTCTACACGTGTTTGCTGTTTGCCTGAATGTCTTCTTTGGTGATGTGTCTATTCATAGCTTTTGCCCATTTTTTAATTGCATAGTTTGTCTTTTTGTTGTTGAGGTGTTGGATTTTTCTGTACATTTTAGAGACTAGCCTCTTGTCAGATACGTCGTAGCCAAAATTTTTTTCCCAGCCTGTAGGTTCTTCTTTTTTTTTTTTTTAAACTCTTTTGGAGAAGGTTTTTGTTGAGCATAAGTGTTTAATTTTTAGAAGGTCTTATTTATCTAGTTTATCTTCTGCTGTTTGTGCATTTTTAATTATGTTGGTACGCTATTTATGGCGTGTATTAGGGCTTCTAGCATTGGTCCTATTTTTTCTTCCATGATCTTTATAGTTTTAGCTTTTAAGTTTAGATTTCTATCCATTTTGAGTTGGTTTTTGTGTTAAGGGTAAGGCATGGGTCTTGTTTCATTTTTCTGCAGATAGATATCCAGTTTTGACAGCACCATTTGTTAAAGAGACTGTCTCTTCACTGCTTAATGGACTTTGGCCCTTTATGGAGGATAAGCTGTCCATAGGTGGATGGATTTACATCTGAGTTCTCAGTTCTGTTCCATTGGTCTATGTGTCTGTCATTCTACCAGTACCCGGCAATTTTGACTACCATGGCTGTATAGTAGGTTCTGAGATCAAAAAGTGTGAGGCCTCCTACTTTGTTCTTCTTCCTTAACAATGCTTTACTTATTTGGGGCCTCTTTCCATTCCATATAAAGTTGTTGTTGTTGTTAGGTGCTGTTGAGTTGGTTCCAACAGGATGAAACACTGCCTGGTTCTGCACGATCCTCACAACAGTTGTTGTGCTTGAGCCCATTGTTGCAGCCACTGTGTCAATCCGTTTGTTGAGGATCTTCCTCTTTTTTGCTGTCTACTACAGCATGATGCCCTTCTCTAGGGACTGATCCCTCCTGATAACATGTCTAAAGTATGTGAGCCATTGTCTCACTATCCTTGCTTCTAAGGAGCATTCCGGCTGTACTTCTTCCAAGAAAGATTTGTTCGTTCTTTTGGTAGTCCATGGTATATTCAATATTCTTCGCCAACACCACAATTCAGAGGTATTAATTCTCCTTCAGTCTTCTTTATTCATTGTCCAGTTTTTGCATGGATGTGAGGCGGCTGAAAACACTGTGGCTTGGGTCAGGTGCATCTTAGTCCTTAAAGTGACATCTTTCCTCTTCAACACTTTAAAGAGATCTTTTGCAGCAGATTCACCCAATGCAATGCGTCTTTAATTATTTTTTCTATTTTTTATTGCGCTTTAACTGAAAGTTTACGATTGAAGTCAGTTTCTCATGCAAAATATTATGTGACTCTAGTTGCTCTCCCTACAATGTGACAGCACATTCCTCTCTCCCCTGTGTTTCCCGTGTCCATTCAACCAGCTCCTGCCCCCCCGCCACCGCCTTCTCATCTCGCCTCCAGACAGGAGTTGCCCACATAGTCTCATGTGTGTACTTGAGCTAAGAAGCACACTCATCACCAGTATCATTTTATGTCTTATACTCCAGGCTAATCTTTGTCTGAAGAGTTGGCTTCAGGAATGGTTTTAGTTTGGGGCTAACAGAGAGTCCAGATCATGACCTCTGGGGTCCCTCCAATCCCTCCAGTCCCAGTCCGACCTTTAAGTTTGGTCCTGATTTCTTGACCGCTGCTTCCATGGGTGTTGACTGTGGATCCAAGTAAAATGAAATCCTTGACAACTTCAATTTTTTTCTCCACTTATCGTGATGTTGCTTATTGGCCAAGTTGTGTGGTTTTTTGTTTTCTTTATGTTGAGGCGTAATCCATGCTGAAGGCTGTGGTCTTTGAACTTCATCAGTAAGTGGCTCAAGTCCTCTTCACTTTCAGCGAGCAAGGTTGTGTCATCTGCATAATGCAGGTTGTTAACGAGTCTTCCTCCAATCCTGATGCCCCATTCTTCTTGATCTAGTCCAGCTTCTTGGATTACTTCCTCAGCACACAGATTGAATAAGTATGGTAATAGGATACAACCCTGATGCACGCACAGCTTTTCTGACTTTAAATCATGCAATATCCCCTTTTCTGTTCAAACAACTGCCTCTTGATCTATGTATAGTTTCCTCATGAGCACAATTAAGTGTTCCGGAATTCCCATTCTTCACAATGTTATCCATAATTTGTTATGATCCACAAGTTGAATGCCTTTGCCTAGTGAATAAAACACAGGTAAACATCTTTCTGGTATTCTCTGCTTTCAGGCAAGATCCACCAGACATCAGCAATGATATCCCTGGTTGCACGTCCTTTCCTGAATTTCTGGCAGTTCCCTGTTGATACACTTTTGAATGATTTTCAGCGAAATTTTACTTGTGTGTAATATTAATGATATTGTTCATTAATTTCCACATTCATTTGGATCACCTTTCTTGGGACTAGTCATAAATACAGATCTCCCCCAGTCAGTTGGCCAGGTAGCTGTCTTCCAAATGTCTTGGTATAGAGGAGTGAGTACTTCCAGGGCTGCATCTGTTTATTGAAACATCTCAACTCATATTCCTTCAATTCCTGGAGCCTTGTTTTTAGCCAGTGCCTTCAGTGCAGCTTGGATCTCTTCCTTCAGTATCATCGGTTCCTGATCACATGCTACCTCCTGAAATGGTTGAATATTGACCAATTATTTTTGGTACAGCAACTCTTTGTACTTATTCCATCTTCTTTTGATGCTTTCCACTTCGTTTAATATTTTCCCCATATACCTTAGTTATCTAGTGCTGGTATAACAGAAGTACCACAAGTGGATGGGAATTTATTCTCTCACAGCCTAGGAGTCCAAATTCAAAGCGTCAGCTGCAGGGGAAGGCTTTCTTTCTCTGTCTGCTCTGGAGGAAGGTCCTTGTCATCAATCTTCCCCTGGTTTAGAGGTTCTCCATGCAGGAACCTCAGTGCCAAAGGTTGTGCTCAGCTCCTGGTGCTGCTTTCTTGGTGGTATGAGGTTCACGTAAGTCTTTGCTCACTTCTGTCTTTTTATATCTCAAAAGAGATTGGCTCAAGACACAATCCAATCTTGTCAGTTGAGTCCTGCCTCATTAACATAACTGCTGCTAATCCCATCTCATCAACATCATAGAGATAGGGTTTACAACACAGAAAAAATCACATCAGATGACAAAATGGTGGACAATCATACAATAATGGGAATCATGGCCTAGCCAAATTGATACATACATTTTCTGGGGACATGGTTCAATCCATGACACCATAGAATCCTTCAATATTGCAACTCGAAGCTCAAATTTTTTCTTCAATACTTTCAGCTTGAGAAATGCTGAGTGTGTTCTTCCGTTTTGGTTTTCTAACTCTGAGTCTTTGCACGTGTCATTATAATACTTTGTCTTCTTGAGCCACCCTTTGATATTTTCTGTTCAGCTCTTTTACTTCATCATTTTTTCCATTTGCTCTAGCAACTCTGTGTTCAAGAGCAAGTTTCAGGATCTCTTCTGACATCCATTTTGGTCTTTTCTTTCTTTCCCGTCTTTTTAGTGACGTCCTTGATGTCATTCCACAACTCCTCTGGTCTTTGGTCATAAGTGCTTAATGCGTCAAATCTATTCCTGAGATGGTCTCTAAATTCAGGTGGGATATACCCAAGATTGTACTTTGGCTCTTGTGGACTTGTTCTAATTTTCTTCAGCTTTAGCTTGAACTTGCATATGAGCAGTTGATGGTCTGTTCCACAGTCGGCCCCTGGGCTTGTTCTGAATGATGATATTGAGCTTTTCCATCATCTCTTTCCCCAGATGTAGTCGATTTGATTCCCGTGTATTCCATCTGGCGTATAGTCACTGTTTATGTTGTCGAAAAAAAGTATTTGCAACGAAGAAGTCATTGTCTTTGCAAAATTCTATCATGAGATCTCTGGCATCATTTCATTCACCAAGGCCATATTTTCCAACTACTGATCCTTCTTCTTTGTTTTCAACTTTCGCATTTCAATCACCACTAATTATCAATGCATCCTGATTGCATGTTTGATCAATTTCAGACTGCAGAAGTTGGTAAAAACCTTCAATTTCTTCATCTTAGCCTTAGTGGTTGGTGTGTAAATTTGAGTAATAATGGTATAAACTGGTTTTTCTCATAGGTGTATGCATATTATCCTATCACCCTCAGTGTTGTACTTCAGGATAGATCTCGAAATGTTCTTTTTGACAACGAACGCAACACCATTCCTCTTCAATTTGTCCTTTCGGGTATCGTAGACCATATGATTTTCCAATTCAAAATGGCCAATTCCAGTCCATTTCATCTCACCTTTTTAATACCTAGGATATTGATATTCATGCATTCCATTTCATTTTTGACAATTTCCAATTTTCCTAGATTTGTATTTTGTACATTCCACATCCTAATTATTAATGGATGTTTGCAGCTGTGTCTTCTCATTTTGAGTCATGCCAAACCAGCAAATGAAGGTCCCAAAAGCTTAACTCCATCCACATCATTAAGGTCAACTCTACTTTGAGGCCCCCACATGTCTGTCAGTTTGTTATACTGTGGAGGCTTGTGTTTTGCCATGATGCTGGAAACTATGCCTACGGTATTCAGATACCAGAAGGGTCACCCATGGAGGATGGCTTTCAGCTGAGCTTATAGACTAAGACAGGTTAGAAGGAAGGACCCAGCAGTCTACTTCTGACACTTGCTCTTGAACACCAAGCAGCTAAACCAAAAGGAAGAAATGATGAAGTGAAAGAATTAAACAGAAGATTTCAAGGGGCCTCTTGAGATAGCAAAGTAAAGTATTATAATGATGTGTGCAAAGAGCTGGAGATAGAAAACCAAAGGGAAGAAAACACTTGGCATTTCTCAAGCTGAAAGAACTGAACAAAAAATTCAAGACTGGAGTTGCGATAGTGAAGGATCCTATGGGGAAAAATATTAAACGACACAGGAAACATCAAAAGAAGATGAAAGGAATACACAAAAGCAGTATACCAAAAAGAATTAGTGGATGTTTCAACCATCCCAAGAGGTAGCACTTGATCAGGTACTGATGGTATTGAAGGAAGAAGTCCAAGCTGCACTGAAGGCATGGCGAAAAACAAGGCTCCAGGGATTGTCAGAGTATCAGTTGAGATGTTTCAACAAATGGATGCAGCGCTGGAAGTGCTCACTCATCTATGCCAAGAAATTTGGAAGACAGCTACCTGGTCAACTGATTGGAAGAGATCCATATTTATGTTTATTCCAAAGAAAGGTGGTCCAACAGAATGCAGAAATTATGGAACAATATTATTAATATCACATGCAAGCAAAATTTTGCTGAAGATTATTCAAAACAGGCTGTAGAAGTATATCGACAGGGGACTGCCAGAAATTCCAGCGGGATTCAGAAGAGGATGTGGAACCAAAGATATCACTACTGATGTCAGATGGATCCTTGGCTGAAAGCAAAGAACACCAGAAGGATGTTTGCCTGTGTTTTATTGACTATGCAAAGGCATTTGACTGTGTGGATCATAAGAAATCATGCATAGCATTGGAGAAGAATGGGAATTCCAGAACACTTAATTGTACTCATAGATCAAGGGGCAGTTGTTTGGACAGAACAAGGGGATACTGATTGGTTTCAAGTCAGGAAAGGTATGAGTAGGGTTGTATCCTTTCACCATACCTATTCAACCTGTGTGCTGAGCAAATAATCTCAGAAGTGGACTATACGAAGAAGAACGGGGCATCAGGATTGGAGGATGACTCGTTAACAAGCTGCAGATGACACAGCCCTGCTTGCCGAAAGTGAAGAGGACTTGAACCACTTACTGAGGAAAATGAAAGACCACAGCCTTCGGTATGGATTACACCTCAGAGTAAAAAACAAAAATACTCACAACTGGACCGATGAGCAACATCATGATAAATGGAGAAAAGATTGAAGTTGTCAAGGATTTCATTTTACTTGGATCCACAATCAATAGCATGGAAGCAGTGGTCAAGAAATCAAACAATGCATTGCACTGGGTAAATCTAAAAAGGAACTCTTTAAAGCGTTGAAAAGCAAAGATGTCACCTTGAAGACTAAGGTGTGCCTGAACCTCCCCCCCCAAAAAAAAAGCCATGGTATTTTCAATCACATCATACGCATGTAAAACCTGGACAATGAATAAGGAAGACCAAAGAAGAATTGACACCTTTGAATTGTGATGCTGGTGAA
This sequence comes from Elephas maximus indicus, assembly GCF_024166365.1. NCBI lineage: Eukaryota > Metazoa > Chordata > Mammalia > Proboscidea > Elephantidae > Elephas > Elephas maximus. The sequence goes on along the minus strand of NC_064820.1, from coordinate 76,537,902 downwards.
GAATATTGAATATATCATGGACTGCCAAAAGAATGAACAAACCTGTTTTAGAAGAAGTACAATCAGGATGCTCCTTAGAAGCAAGGATGGTGAGACTGCATCTTACATACTTTGGACATGTTGTCAGGAGGGATCAGTCCCTAGAGAAGGACATCATGCTTGGTAAAGTACAGGGTCAGCGGAAAAGAGGAGCACCTTCAATGACATGGATTGACACAGTGGCTGCAACAAGGGGCTCAAGCATAACAACGATTGTAAAGATGGTGCAGGGCTGGGCAGTATCTTGTTCTGTGGTACATGGGGTCGCTATGAGTTGGAACCGACTCAATGGCACCTAACAACAGCAACTACCTTGAGGAGGTAATTTTTCCTCAGTTGTCTTTTGTGTGCCTTCCAACATCGGGCTCATCTTCTGGCAGTGTATTAGACCATGTTCTACTGTTATTCATAAGGTTTTCACAGCTAATTCTTTTCAGAAGTAGATCGCCAGGTCCTTCTTCCTAGTCTTAGTCTGGAAGCTCAGCTAAACTGGTTATCCATGGTTGACCCTGCTGGTATTTGAATATCAGTGGCATGGCTTCCAGCATCACAGCAACACGCAAGCCCTCACAGTATGTCAAACTGATAGATGTGGGGGAGGGGGTCCATATAAAATTAGTAATTAGTTTTTCTATCTCATTAAAGAATGCTGTTGTGATTTGGATTGGGATTGCATTATATCTATACATCACTTTGGGTAGTATTGGTATTTTCACAATGTTAAGTCTTCCTGTTCAAGAGCATGGTATGTTTTTCCATCTCTGTGGGTCTTTTTTGATTTCTTGCAGTAGTATTTTGCGGTTTTATTTGTGGAAGTCCTTTACATCCCTGGTTAGATTTATTTCTTATATTTTATATTTTGGTGGGGCTATGTAAATGGTATTGTTTTTCTGATTTCCTTTTCAAAGTTCCCTTTGTTGATGTAGAGGAATCGAACTGATTTTTTGAATGATGATCTTGTATCCTGTCACTTTGCTGAATCCTTCTATTAATTACAGTAGCTCTTGTGAACTCTTTGGGATTTTCTATGTATAGGATCATATCCTCTTTGAATATGGATAGTTTTACTTCTCCCTTAGCAACTTGAATGTCCTTTATTTCCTTTTCTTGCTTTTTTGGTCTAGGTAGGACTTCTAATACAATGCTGAGTAGAAGTGGTGATAAAGGGCAACCTTGTCTGGTTCCTGTTCTCAAGGGGAATGCTTTCAGTCTCTCTCCATTGTGGATAAAGTTGGCTGGTGGATTTGTATAAATGCCCTTTGTTATTTTGAGGCATTTCCCTTCTATTCCTATTTTACTGAGAGTTTTTATCAGGAACGGGTGCTGGACTTTATCATATGCCTTTTCTGTGTTGATTAAAATGACCATGTGATTCTTTTCCTTTGTTTTATTTATGTGGTGGATTATGTTGATTGATTTTCTAATGTGGAACCATCCTTGCATACCTGGTATGAATCCCACTTGGTCATTTTTTTTTTGTTGTTACGCTATTGAATTGTATTGGCTAGGATTTTCTTGGGAATTTTTGCATCTATATTCCTGAGGGATATTGGTCTGTAGTTTTCTTTTTCAGTGATGTTTTTGCCTGGCTTTGGTATCAGAGTCAGGATGAAATTTTATCCACTGCTTTCTCACTGGTCAGTTTTCTTGGAGGTCTGGGCAAGTCAGTATGAGAGCGGAGCCGGGCCCAATTCCTTTAATTCAGTGTCTAACCCACTACTGGCATTAATATTTGAGTGTGACAATTGTTCCTTCAGGCAAGTGTTCCTGTGTCTTATACAGATAAAATGTCAGCAACCCAGACGGAATCAGAGGAGGAAAAGGCCAAATTCTTCTGAGTGGAATGGAGTGCAGCTGCAGGCTCTGGAGCAGAGGTGGCTCCCCTCTTTGCAAGGGCTGAGTCCAAGAGACACGCTTGAGTGTCCAGTGCCTCTTGTGGCAACCATCATAGCCCTGTTGCCACAAGAGGGAAAAGGAATCTGCACAGGCCTTGCTTTCCCATGCCTCTCATCTACCGCCATCATTGTTTCTTATGTTCAATGGCCACAGTAGATGTAAAAGAAGGAAAAAAGGCATAAGAAATGTAGAATATTTACAGCTCATATACGGTTCACATGTTGTTGTTAGGTGACGTCGAGTCGTTTCCAACTCATAGCGACCCTATGCACAACAGAACAAAACACTGCAACAGCCTTACAATCATTGTTATGTTTGAGCTCATTGTTGCAGCCACTGTGTCAATCCACCTCATTGAGGGTCTTCCTCTTTTCCGCTGACCCTGTACTCTGCCAAGCATGATGTCCTTCTCCAGGGACTGATCCCTCCTGAACATGTCCAAAGTATGTAAGATGCAGTCTTGCCATCCTTGCCTCTAAGGAGCATTCTGGTTGTACTTCCTCCAAGACAGATTTGTTCGTTCTTCTGGCAATCCATGGTATATTCAATATTGTTTGCCAACACCACAATTCAAAAGCGTCAACTCTTCTTCCGTCTTCCTTATTCATTGTCCAGCTTTCACATGCATATGATGTGATTGAAAACACCATGGCTTGGGTCAGGCGCACCTTAGTCTTCAGGATGACATCTTTGCTCTTCAACACTTTGAAGAGGTCCTTTGCAGCAGATTTGCCCAATGCAACGCGTCTTTTGATTTCTTGACTGCTGCTTCCATGGCTGTTGATTGTAGATCCAAGTCAGATGAAATCCTTGACAACTTCAATCTTTTCTCCATTTATCATGATGTTGCTCATTGGTCCAGTTGTGAGGATTTTTGTTTCCTTTATGTTGAGGTGTAATCCATACTGTAGGCTGTGGTCTTTGATCTTCATTAGTAAGTTCTTTAGGTCCTCTTCACTTTCAGCAAGCAAGGTTGTGTCATCTGCATAATGCATGTTGTTAATGAGTCTTCCTCCAACTCTGATGCCCTATTCTTCTTCATATAGTCCAGCTTCTCAGATTATTTGCTCAGCATACAGATTAAATAGGTATGGTGAAAGAATACAACCCTGACGCACACCTTTCCTGACTTTAAGCCAGTCAGTATCCCCTTGTTCTGTCCGAACAACTGCCTCTTGATCTATGTAAAGGTTCCTCATGAGCACAATTAAGTGTTCTGGAATTCCCATTCTTCCCAGTGTTATCCATAGTTTGTTATGATCCACACAGTCGAAAGTCTTTACATAGTCAATAAAATACAGGTAAACATCCTTCTGGTATTCTCTGCTTTCAGCCAGGATCCATCTGACATCAGCAATGATATTCCTGGTTCCACGTCCTCTTCCGAAACTGGCCTGATTTTCTGGCAGTTCCCTGTCAATATACTACTGCAGCTGTTTTTGAATGATCTTCAGCAAAATTTTGCTTGCGTGTGATGTTAATGATACTGTTGTATAATTTCCACATTCGGTTGGATCACCTTTCTTGGGAATAGGCATAAATATGGATCTCTTCCAGTCATTTGGCCAGGAAGCTGTCTTCCATATTTCTTGGCATAGATGATTGAGCACCTCCAGTGCTGCATCTGTTTGTTGAAACATCTCAATTGATATTCCATCAGTTCCTGGAGCCTTGTTTTTTGCCAATGCCTTCAGAGCCGCTTGGACTTCTTCCTTCAGTACCATCAGTTCCTGATCATATGCCATCTCTTGAAATGGTTGAACATCGACTAATTTTTTTGGTATAATGACTCGGTGTATTTCTTCCATCTTCTTTTGATGCTTCCTGCATCATTTAATATTTTCCCCATGGAATCCTTCACTATTGCAACTTGAGGCTTGAATTTTTTCTTCAGTTCTTTCAGCTTGAGAAACGCTGAGCGTGTTCTTCCCTTTTGGTTTTCCACCTTCAGCTCTTTGCACAAGTCGTTATAATACTTTACTTTGTCTTCTTGAGAGGCCCTTTGAAATCTTCTGTTCAGTTCTTTTACTTCATCAATTCTTCCTTTTGCTTTAGCTGTTCGACACTCAAGAGCAAGTTTCAGAGTCTCCTCTGACATCCATCTTGATCTTTTCTTTCTTTCCTGTCTTTTCAATGACATCTTGCTTTCTTCATAGATGATGTCCTTGATATCATCCCACAACTCGTCTGGTCATCAGTCAGTAGTGTTCAATGCGTCAAATCTGCTCTTCATATGGTCTCTAAATTCAGGTGGGATATACTGAAGGTCATATTTTGGCTCTCGTGGACTTGCTCTGATTTTCTTCAGTTTCAGCTTGAACTTGCATATGAGCAATTGATGGTCTGTTCCACAGTCGGCCCCTGGCCTTGTTCTGACTGATAATATTGAGCTTTTCCATCATCTCTTTCCACAGATGTAGTCAGTTTGATTCCTGTGCGTTCCATCTGGTGAGGTCCATGTGTATAGTCGCCGTTTATGTTGGTAAAAGAAGGTATTTGCAATGAAGAAGTCATTGGTCTTGCAAAATTCTATCATTCGATCTCCGGCATTGTTTCTGTCACCAAGGCCATATTTTCCAACTACTGATCCTTCTTCGTTTCCAACTTTCGCATTCCAATTGCCAGTACTTATCAATGCATCTTGATTGCATGTTCGATCAATTTCAGACTGCAGTAGCTGATAAAAATCTTCTATTTCTTCATCTTTGGCCTAATGGTTGGTGCATAAATTTGAATAATAGTCGTATTAACGGGTCTTCCTTGTAGGCATATGGATATTATCCTATAACTGACAGCATTGTACTTCAGGATAGATCTTGAAACGTTCTTATTGACGATGAATGCAACACCATTCCTCTTCAAGTTTTCATTCCCAGCATAGTAGACTATATGATTGTCTGATTCGAAATGGCCAATACCAGTCCACTTCAGCTCACTAATGCCTAGGATATCGATGTTTATGTGTTCTATTTCATTTTTGATGATTTCCAATTGTCCTAGATTCATACTTCATACATTCCAGGTTTCAATTATTAATGGATGTTTGCAGCTTTTTCCTCTAATTTTGAGTCATGCCACATCAGCAAATGAAGGTCCTGAAAGCTTTACTCCATCCACGTCATTAAGGTCGACTCTACTTTGAGGAGGCAGCTCTTCCCCAGTCATCTTTTGAGTGCCTTCTAAACTGGGGGGCTCATCTTCCAGCACTATATCAGACGATGTTCCACTGCTATTCATAAGATTTTCACTGGCTAATGCTTTTCAGAAGTAGACTGCTGGGTCCTTCTTCCTAGTCCATCTTAGTCTGGAAGCTCAGGTGAAACCTGTCCTTCATGGGTGACCCTGCTGGTATCTGAATACCGGTGGCATAGCTTCCAGCATCACAGGAACACACAAGCCCCCACAGTACAACAAACTGACAGACACATGGGCTGCCTAAAAAGCCATAAAGACAGTGTAACAACCCAGCCAGGGGAGAAGAATTCACAGCCATACCAAGCAGTTTCAAAGGCAACCTAAAGCCCAAATAGTTTGGCAGGTGATGATATTAGTGGAGCTAGAGGAGAATCTGGATACGCCACATTGAATTCCCTCATGAATCCATCACTCTAGCATCACTAGTAGATTCTGGCTTTAGGTCCTGCATTCAGCTGCAGCATTATTCAGAATTTGTTCTTATGAAAAATCAGTCTGGATTAAAAAACAAAAACAGAAAAACCTATTGCATTGAGCCGATTCTGACTCATAGCAATGCTATAGGACAGAGTACAACTGACCCATAGGGCTTCCAAGGACTGCCTGCCAACCTTTTGGTTAGCAGCTGAACTCTTAACCACTATACCACCAGGGTTTCCTGAGCCTGGATAGGAAGTCTTAAATTCAAACCATAACAACCAACCACTGCCAGCTCTGCTCAAGAGGCCCAGAGAAGAGACAAGCCTTGAAAGAGATTTTCTCAACCTTCAGCTAGCTTTACCCTCTCTTTATCTGTGGAAAGAAAACCTCAGCCTGTCACCAGAGCTCAGTTGTGCACCATCTGGTCTCTCAGGGGAAACGGGGTGGAATTGTGGTTTGCTCCGCCTTGCTATTTAGGGCTAGATGAAGGGCAGACATAGAGGCCGTATGTACACTTCTCTCTGCTGTGAGAGAGGAGAAGGGCTGCTCTCGGGTTGCTTAAAATGGCCTGGTCTGGGGAGAAGCAGGGTGAGGCCTGACACAGGGCTGTGATGCCTCTCCTATCTGTGTCTCTGGATGCCTTCCTCAGGGTCTGAGCTGCAAGTACCAAGTTGTGGCTGACCCCAGGGAGAGAGCGGAGGGCACAAGGCAATGAAAGCCAGCCCAGGGCTCCAGAATTTTTGCATAGAGAGCCCAAAAGAAAAGCCTGTCTTCACTCTGCACTAAGGAGGCTTTTAGCTGGCAGCCCTCATTAGCTAAGTGAAACAGGCCTGAAACGAAGCAGGGTGAGGCCCTTGCCCTAGAAGCTGCATCCCAGAGGCTGTGTGGTAGGTTCTCTGGCTTGAGAGGGCCAAGAGCTCCTTGTGGCTACAGCATTGGCAATGTAGACTAACGCTTCCTCAGAGTTCTGCATGTAGAACCCTGCTAGAGCTAGAAGGGCCCTGGCGATCACCTGGTTCATGCCAGTCATTTTAGAGAGCTGTTCATTGAGCCAGGTGTGTGAAATACCTCGCCCCAGGCCACAGGGTTAAAAGGGGCAGATCCAGTAGTATAACCTTAAGTTTCTTTCTTCTGTCCTGCAGGGCCTCCTCTAAAAGGATCAAGATACAGTCTTAAGTGTGATAAACCAGCTGTTATAAACACAGGTTTTCATCGGGAAGAAGGATAAAGAGAGAATTCATATTCTTTGGTTCCATTTAATTAACCTCTTGAGCTGAACAAATAACCTCTGTCATGACCATCCAAGTCCTCTTCTGAGACTGAGATTCTCTAAATCTAAAAAAAATCTTTTTGTTCATCTGTTTTCACCTTCATCTGCTTCATCATACCTGGAAACATTTGACCTGCCGTGGAGAAGCCAGGTCAGCACTTTCCCAGTGGCACAGAACCTCCTACACAAGAGCCCAAACCAGGGGTGGATTCACCAGTAAGCAGTGTTCCTTGTTTATTGGGTAATCTGTCCCTGGTTCTAACCCTCAGGATAGTTCAGCTATTGCCAATCCCTGAGTGTCTTCTATGTGCCAGTGTTACATGGATTATCCTTAATCTTCACAACAGTTCTAAGTGATAGCTCTAGTTATCCATTTTACAGATATGGAAACTGAGGCCAAGGTTCTCTGACTTGCTAAACTTTCTAAGATAAGGGACAGACAGAGGATATTTGTATCCAGGCCTGACTGTAAAGCATCTCCTTCCACAAGGTCCCCAACACTGCCTGGTGGAAGACTCTTGTGAGGCTAACTCAGTAACATGCTATGTGGTGCACAGAGAGAACAAGGGGACTGAGCAGCTCTGAAGCAGGCCAGCTTATACTGGATCCAGAGGTCCTTGTCATTCTCTCTCTCTTTCAGCAATGCCTTCCTCTGCATTGGGTCCATTCTTAAGCAGGTATTCCCTCATTGTAACAAAGCTGCCAGCGATGATAGGCTTATGTTCTATCATCTCAGCAATTCTCGTGTAAAAGAGCATACCTGCCTCTTCCAAATGTCTCAATCAAAGTCCAGCGATTAAGTCTCATTTGCTGATCACTATATGGTCGATCAGAAGCCCTGGTGGCACCATGGTTAAGAACTACGGCTGCTAACCAAAAGGTCAGCACTTCAAGTCTACCAGCCGCTCTTTGGAAACTCTATGGGGCAGTTCTACTCTGTCCTATAAGGTCACTGTGAGTCAGAACCGACTTGAAGGCATTTTTTTTAATGGCCAATCTGATTCCATCCGCTGATTGGCCAGGCCGGGGCCACATGTCCCCTTTGGAAGCAGGGAACAGGTCAGTCCCTCTCCGCGGTTCTACATGCTGAGAATAGGGGTAGGGGTGGTTTCCTAAGAGAAATCAGGGGGTGCTGTGGGAAGAAGAGTAAGTGGATGGTGATCAGGCAAAAACAGTGTTAACTCTAGAATTGTTTGTGAAACTTTAATGTGCATACAAATCATCTGGGATCTTGTTAGTTTTAGAGATTCTAATTCAGAAAATATGGGGTGGGGCTCCATGAATCTGCCTTTCTAAGGCGGTCCCAGGTGCCTGAACCCACGTTGAGTTGCACTACATTTCGGTGCTCAGTGAGGAATCAACTACCTCAAGCTGCTGCCGCAGCTCCCAAAGTGGTGTGCCCCAGGAGGCAGGCTTCCTTGAGGGGTTTGCAGGGATGACAGAATATTACTCAGTTATATTTTCCTGGATATCACCATCCTTTCTGCTTTTCCTTTACACCAGAAGATGATGGGGCTTGTGTGGGGTACCCAAAGCTATTACACAGAGGGTTTTCTCCAGTTCTGTTTGGGAAGAGTCCCTTTCCCCTACATATCCTTCCCTAGGAGGTGGCTTAGGGAGAGGGACTGGAAGGGGAATGCAGTAGAAGTGTAACCGAGAACGAGGGTTCTTGTCCTGCTCTATTAGCTGATGGAAATAAGATGGACACATATCTCCAAATGCAAGGGAAACGCCAAGTGGGAATTTATTGTTTGCGAATACAGGGCTGAAAGACCCCAGTGGACCTGGAAGCTTTTATACCCTCAAGTCCCCTGGGGGCAGGTACTGGCACCGTAAATGGGAAACCCTGAGCCCTCCCATGCCCAAATTTGGAGATTTGGGTGCTGAGTCATGTTGCAATGGGCCTCAAGCGCTGCAGCGTGCGGGAGAATATCTCTGTACTCAGATGTGGAGTCAGGTTGAAAACACCGTTCTTTAGATCCTGCGCATGTGCCAAGATTCTGGTTTGCGCATGCGCAGAGATCCAGTGCCGAATTCAAACTGCGCTGTGGTCGCGCCTAACCTTGGCTGGAGATGGTGGCTTGGTGGGCTGCGGGAATTGGGGGGTGGGGGGGCATCTCGGCGGAAACTTCAGAAGGACCTAGGGCTAGAATGGGACATATGGGAGCGATTTGTCCTTTAGGGATGGAGATGGAAATTTTCAAACATGGAAGCACTCATCTTAGGACAGGAATGGCGAGATCAACCTACATTCCCAGGAAGCAAAAGGTCAGGATGTAAGCAGATTGTTTCTAGGAAGAATATGTCAGGATATGCGTAATTGGTTCCTAGGAAGAATGTGTATGACCTAACCGGCTTGTGCCACTCACCTAGGGGGTAAAACTTATTCTCCCCCACCCCAGCCAAATGACTGACCTTTTCATTTCAAAGGACCCCAAAGCTAAAACTCAATCAGTCGCTAACCCCCTACCTTTCCTTTGTTCGCTATGCATGAAAACCTCTAATTTGATAGAGACGGAGGAGAGCTTTGTATTTTTATTTAGCGCCGCCCAGCTTGAGCTGTATTATTCCTCAGTAAAACTCCTTCTCTTTCACTCCTAACAGAGTAAGAGATTTTCTTGACAGGAAGGATCATAAGGTTTAAAAGTGAAGGTAATGTTTTACACCCTTAACCCCACTGCAAGGGCAGGGAGGTGTTGGAATTTTAAAGAAATCTGAAAAAGACCAATGCCTTGGAATTGGTACATGCTGGGAAGGGCATTTTTTCAAACCCATCCAGATGTATTTAAGGACTAACTCACTGAGACAGGAACTAGGTTTGGGGTGAGGCTTGATTGGCTGCCCCCACAGCTGCACAAGCAGAGGTAGCAAACCTGAATCCTACCTTACCTTCTAGAGCCAGCAAAAATGCTAATAATTCCAGTTGCAGTCCTGTAGAAGTATAATAGAGACGTATGCAGTTTTAAATGTTTTAGTAGCCGAATTTAAAAAGTAAAGACAAGCAAAAACCAAACCCATTGCTGTCAAGTTGATTCTGACTCATATATGAAAGAGTAGAACCATCTCATAGGGTTTCCAAGCAGCGGCTGGTGAATTTCAACTGCTGCCTTTTTGGTTAGCAGCCAGGCTTTTAACCACTTCACCAACAGTAAACATAATTTTAGTATGTTATTTAACCCAATATACTCAACATATCATTTCAACATTAACTCAACTAAAAAAATTATTACTGTGATATTTTACATTCTTCTACTCACACTAAAACTTTGAAAACTAAAGTATTTTACACTTACAGCACACCTCCATTTGTACTAGCCACATTTGAAGGGTTCAATAGCACATGGGGTTAGTGGATACTGAAATCGACCTGGCAGGCCAAAGCTGTCCTCCATTGCTTCCCCATTTTCTTCCTCTTCCAGAATGCTGGCATTGCTTAGATGCTGAACAGAGATTGTTCCTGGTCTTGCAGAGGCTTAGCTGTAATGGTGCTGGTGGCTGTGAAGGCTCAGACTGAAGGGACAGCAACTGGCTTATTTGGCGACGAGTTCCCTACTATGTTGATTGCTCTGCACAATGTGTGAGTCATCGTGGGAGCGTGGAGGCTGGGTGGGTGAGATTCCCTCTATTCTGAGACCTTCTCACGGGCCTTCATGTATGTGGGGGTGGGAGGGAGGGACTGACGCAGTGCCAAATGGGATGGCCAGGGAATATGGAGGGCTGTGTCTGGATTCACAAAAATAGACCTCTGTAGGGTAGTTACAAAAGCTCCAAATATAATTTCCCCGTGCATGGAAGGAGCAGGATGAGGGAGATGTTAAAGAGTTACATGCTTTTATAGTTAAAATACTCAGGAAAGTTAATAAGGACCAGGGCCGTTGGGAATGTCAGGATCTGGGACTGCCTTTTTGATTATATTGTAGAGTCGTCTCTATTTTCCAGAGTTTTGTCTGAAGAGGTTTTTTCTTTCACATGTCACACATCTGTTTTCAGTACTTCCTGCTTGATTTGAACATTAAAAAAATTTGCCTCATGTATGAATTTCCATGGGCTTCTAAAATGGACAGATGTATTTGAAAAGCAGCTGGTCAAATGCTGTCTCACAGAAAGTGGGCATAAAGCTCACAGTCTTTTGGGAAGAGTGCTTTACCCTGGTAAAAATGATGGCAATCTACAAGGGACTCATCAGCACAGTGGCTGTGAGCTCAGGCTGGATTTGAATCCCATCCTCTGCTAAGTTATTTAACCTCCCTGAGCCTCAGTTTCCTCTTCCACAAAATGCACATAATAATAGTTCGTACCTCCACGGGATGTTGGGAGGATCAAATGAAATAACGCATATACGGCGCTTAGCATCATGCCTGGCACACAGAGGCATAAGTAATGTATGGCCGGTAGGGGATGTGCCCTGGTAGCTGCTTAAGGAGGGGTGCTAATGAGCAGTTTCTATTGGACATCACAGTTTCCATTGCCAGTTGTGGGAAATCATTCAGCAATTTAAAACTAATTGCTATAGGCGCTGTTTTCCATAGATAGACCCCTACTGGCATGTAGGGAGCCCTGGAGAAATGTTAGCTGTCATCAGAATTACTCTCTGTAGGAAACGCCAGCTCTTCTCTAACCCAGGCCAGGCACTGCAGTTCAGTGCCGTGGATGGCCAGGTGGAATCCTCTCATTTACCAAACTGCCATATGTTTAAATTAAACAGTATAACGTGACAGGTGTGGAAAATGACACACAGACAAGAGTGATTTGGCCACATCTGTTTAGAGAATTGGTGGCAGAACACGGGACAGACGGAACCCAGAATTTCTATTTTACAACACTTACTTAGGGTCTTCTGGGTCTAAGAACCAGTGTCTTAAATTTCAGAGAGAATAGAGAGGAAACTGATGGGGCAGAGTTTTAATATGAAACCACAGAGCACAAATACAACAGCCCAATATAACGGCAAATGTAAAACTCAGTAAAGACTTGATCAAAAATTCATGCATCAGACGTTCAATAGGATGGGCTAATATGTAGTCACTAAAAATGCTTACAGTGAATATCGATTTGGCATGGGAAAATGCTTCTGATCTATGTTAAGTGTAAAGAGCAAGAGATAAAACTGCACAGTTTAATGACAAATATATGCACACACACATATATATTATGTATATATATGTACTAGAATGCTCTAAACCAGATGTTAGATGTTAATTTTACTTATCTTTGTTGGGTAGTAGCTTTTTTCTTTATGCTTTGGTGTATTTTCTACAGTGAAGAGTCGCTACTTTCATAATCAGAAAAAATACTGACGGTTACAAAGGATTTCCAGCCCTGTTTTACACCAGGAAGCCTGCAGCTCATTCTCATTTTGCTCAGCCTTGCAGGACTCCTAGTGGCTTCAAAGTCTGCTTTGTTTACAAAAGAATTATTATATGGGGAGTCCAGGGAGATTGACTGATAAAGAACAAAGTGGAACATGTTTTAATGAAGCTGCAAACCAGAGTCAGGACACTCTCGCAACAGAATCTTTAATGAATTCAGTGGACAGCAGTTATAGTCAAAGACAATTGGATAAATGGCAAATGCGAATGTTAGCAAGCTATGTGAGGGAGTATGATAGACTTCTTTATCTATCCATATCAGGGACGAGATTATCATGGTTTTCATTTAGTCTAGGGTAGGTTAACTCAGTTTATCAGGACTTGATGAGGCCAGTGTCAGGGCTTTATCCTATCTCATCCCAACTGGCTTTCTTACCAGCTTTTTTCCAAACTACATGTGGGTTCTGCTTCCACTCAGGATCTTGCTTGCAACTGTCTTCCCAAACTGCCTATTCTGTCTTGCTGCCCAGGTTGAAGTCCTTTTGCCTTGGACCCAGTTGTTCCCCTTTGCTAGTCCCTTTTGCCTTGGAAATAATTCTTCCTCTTTGGCCAGCCACTTTAGGTCTGTTGATTGTCTATACATTCTTTGTGTGTCTGACCTCACATTTGACCCTTTTTTTTATTCCTCAGGTCCATGCCCCATAGCTTTGATGTAATCAGCCTTGCTCCTCTCTCATGCCCAATCTCAGCCACTAGAGCCCCTGCCCAGGTCAAAGCCCTGGTCCTCATGTGGGCTCAGGAGAGGTGTCTGGACATCACTGGCCTAGCTCTGTGCCATGACCACAGAATCTCTGTAACTCTGTTATTCTCCATAGTTGTTCTATTACATACTCCCTAAGTGCTTGGAGACTGGGAGATGGAATACTGATGGACCATAGCAGGCTCACTCTATAATCCTGGGTCTGTCACTTCCTAGTATATATACACACACACACAAAAAAACCCTGTTGTCAAGTTGATTCCCACTCATAGTGACCCTATAGGACTGAGTAGAACTGCCCCATAGGGTTTCCAAGGAGCAGCTGGTAGATTCAAACTGCTGATCTTTTGGCTAGTGGCCAAGCTGTTAACCACTATGCCACCAGGGCTTCATATATATATAAATATATAAATTTATTACATATAAAGTGCTTGGCTGCAACGTAGCTAACAATGTATTAGTTGTTTTGGTATTATTATTGTATTATAAAAACAACCTAACCTATCATGTGGCAAGAGCATGTGCTCTAGAGTCAGGCCAAACCCATTGCCACTGAGTCAATTCCAACTCATAAAAAACCCCCAGTGCCATCGACTCATAGTGACCCGATATAATGGAGTAGAACTGCCCCAAAGGGTTTCCAAGGTTGAAATCTTTACGGAAACAGACTGCCACTTCTTTCTCCCATGGAGAGTCAGGCAGACCTGGGTTAAACTGCTGTTCTGACTGTGACTGACTGTGGCATATCTGTGTGCTCTGTTTCTTCTTCTGTAAAATGGGATAATAAAGAGTACTACCTCTAGGAGTTGCTTAAGGGAGTAAAGGAAATAATAATGCATATGAAATACTTACAAATGCCTGGCACATAGTTAGTGCCAGAATATGTTTGGTATTGTTTATATTATGGATGAAGGACAGGTCACCAGCTTTTTCTAGGAAGTTGTTAGGTGCTGTCAAATCAGTTCTTACTTGTACCTACCCTATGTACATCAGGACGAAACTGCCTGGTCTTGCACCATCCTCACAATCATTGCAATGTCTGAGCCCAGTTTTGTAGCTACTGTGCCAATCTATCTCACTGAGCTTCTTCCTTTTTTTCACTGACCCTCTACCTTTACCAAGCACGATGTCCTTTTCTAGGGACTGGTCCCTCCTCATAAGGTGTCCAAAGTACATGAGACGTAGTCTAGCTGACCTTGCTTTTAAGGAGCATTCTGGGTGTACCTCTTCCAAAACGTATTTGTGTGTTCTTCTGGCAGTCCATGGTATATTCAGTATTCTTCGCCAACACCATAATTCAAAGGCATCAATTCTTCTTTAGTTTTCCTTTTTCATTGTCCAGCTTTCACACGCACATGAGGCAGTTGAAAATACCATGGCTTGGATCAGGCACACCTTAGTCCTCAAAGTGACATCTTTGCTTTTTAACACTTTAAAGAAGTCTTTTGCAGTAGATTTGCCCAATGCAATACGTTGTTTGATTTTTTGACTGCTGTTCCATGGGTGTTGATTGTGGATCCAAGTAAAATGAAATCCTTGACAATTTCAGTCTTTTCTCCATTTATCATGATGTTGCTTGTTGGTCCTGTTGTGAGGATTTTTGTTTTCTTTATGTTGCGGTGTAACCCATACTGAAGGCTATGGTCTTTGATCTTCATCAGTAAGTGCTTCCAGTCCTCTTCACTTTCAGCAAGCAAGTTTGCGTCATCTGCATATTGCAGTTTGTTAATGGGTCTTCCTCCAGTCATAATGCCCTATTCTTCTTCAGATAGTCCAACTTCTCGGATTATTCGCTCAGCACACAGATTGAATAAGTACCATGAAGGGATATAACCCTGCCGCACACCTTTCCTGATTTTAAACCACACAGTATCCCCTTGTTTTACTGGAACGATTTCCTCTTGGTCCATGTACAGGCTTCATATTGAGCACAATTAAGTATTCTTGAATTCTCGTTCTTCCCAGTGTCATCCACAATTTGTTATGATCCATAGAGTCAAATGCCTTTGCATAGGCAATAAAACACAAGTAAACATCTTTCTGTTATTCTTTACTTTTAGCCAAGGTCCACCTGATATCAGCAATGATATCCCTTGTTCATGTCATCTTGTGAATCCTGCTTGAATTTCTGGCAGTTTCCTGTCATTATACTGCAACCACTTTCCAATTATCTTCAGCTAAATTTTACTTGCTGTGATATTATTAATATTGTTCGATAATTTCCATATTATGTTGGATCAGCTTTCTTCAGGATGGACACAAAATATGGATCTTTTCTAGTCAATTGGTCAGGTAGCTGTCTTCCAAATTTCTTGGCATAGATGAGTGAGCACATCCAGCGCTGCATTCGTTTGTTGAGACATCTCGATTGTTATTCCTTCAATTTTTGGAGCCTTGTATTTTTCCTTCGGTACCATTGGTTCTTGATCATATGCTGCCTCCTGAAATGGTTGAACATCAACCATTTCTTTTTGGTACAGTGACTCTGTGTATTCCTTCCATCTTGTTTTTTTTTTTTTAAATAATTTTTATTGTGCTCTAAGTGAAAGTTTGCAAATCAAGTCAGTCTCTCACACAAAAACCCATATACACCTTGCCACACACTCCCAATTACTCTCCCCCTAATGAGACAGTCTGCTCTTTCCCTCCAGTCTCTCTTTTCATGTCCTTTTCCCAGCTTCTAACCCCCTCCACCCTCTCATCTACCCTCCAGGCAGAGATGCTAACATAGTCTCAAGTGTCCACCTGATCCAAGAAGTTCACTCCTCACCAGCATCCCTCTCCAACCCATTGTCTAGTCCAATCCATGTGTGAAGAGTTGGCTTCGGGAATGTTTCCTGTCCTGGGGCAACAGAAGGTCTGGGGGCCATGACCACCCGGGGTCCTTCCAGTCTCAGACCATTAAGTCTGGTCTTATGAGAATTTGGGGTCTGCATCCCACTGCTCTCCTGCTCCCTCAGGGGTTCTTTGTTGTGTTCCCTGTCAGGGCAGTCATCAGTTGTAGCCAGGCACCATCTAGTTCTTCTGGTCTCAGTCCATCTTGTTCTGATGCTTCCTGCATCATTCAACATTTTTCCCGTAGAGTCCTTCAGTATTGCAACTTGAAGCTTGAATTTTTTTCTTCAGTTCTTTCAGCTTGAGAAACGCTGAGTTGTTCTTCCCTTTTGGTGTTCTAACACCAGGTCTTTGCACATTTCATTGTAATACTTTGTCTTCTTGAGCCACCCTTTGAAATCTTCTGTTCAGCTCTTTTACTTCCTCATCCATTTGTTTTAGCTACTCTACATTCAAGAGCAAGTTTCAGAGTCTCTTCTGACATCCATTTTGGGCTTTTCTTTCTTTGTTGTCTTTTTTAACGACCTCTTACTTTCTTCATGTATGATGCCACTGATGTCATTTTACAACTCATCTGGCTTTTGGTCATTAGTGTTCAGTGCATCAAATCTATTCTTGAGATAGGCTCTAAATTCAGGTGGGATATACTCAAGGCCATACTTTGGCTCTCATGGACTTGTTTTCATTTTTCTTCGGCTTTGGCTTTAACTTGTACATGAGCAGTTGATGGTCTGTTCTGCAGTCGGCTTCTGGCCTTGCTCTGACTGATGATATTGAACTTCTCTATCGTCCCTTTCCACAGATGCGGTCAGTTTGATTCCTGTGTATTCCATCCCATGATGCCCAAGCGTATAGTGGCCATTTATGCTGGTGAAAAAAGGCATTTGCAATGAATAAGCCATTGGTCTCCGGCCTTGTTTCTGTCACCAAGACCACATTTTCCAAGTATAGGCCCTTCTTCTTTGTTTCCAACATTCGCATTCCAATCACCGGTAATTATTAACCTGTCTTGATTTCATGTTTGATCAATTTCAGACTGCAGAAGTTGGCAAAACCTTCAATTTCTTCATCTTTGGCATTAGTGGTTGGTGTGTAAATTTGAATAATAGTATTAACTGGTCTTTCTTGCAGGCTTATGGATATCCCATCACTGATAGCATTGTACTTCAGGATAGACCTCGAAGTGTTCTTTTTGGCAATGAACGCAATGCCATTCCTCTTCAATTTGTCATTCCTGTCATAGTAGACCATATGATTGTCTGATTGAAAATGTCCAATACCAGTCCATTTCAGCTCACTAATGCCTAGGATATCAGTGTGTATGCATACCATTTCATTTTTGATGACTTCCAATTTTCCTACATTCATACTTCGCACATTTCATGTTCTGATTATTAATGGATGTTTGCAGCTGTTTCTTCTCATTTTGAGTCATGTCACATCAGCATATGAAAGTCCCAAAAAACTTACACAAGTCATTAAGGTTAACTCTACTTTGCGGAGGCAGCTCTTCTGCAGTCGTATTTTGAGTGCCTTACAATTAAGGGCCTCATCTTCTGGCAGTGTATCAGACAGTGTTCTGCTGCTATTCATAATGATTTCGCTAGCCAGTTTTTTTTCACAAGTACACCACTGTTTTCGTCTTCCCAGTTTGTTGTAGTCTGGAATCTCTGCTGAAACCTGTCCACCATGGGTGACCCTGCTGGTACCTGAAATACTGGTGGCATAACTTTCAGCATCACAGCAACATACAAGTCACCACAGTGTGACAAACTGACTGACAAGCGGTGGTTTCCAGGGAAGGCCTTCAGGGAATAGGAATTTATATGTGGTTGATTTAAGTTATGACAATACTTAGCCTTCATAAAGCATATTTCCTTCAAAGAGGAAAGTTTTCCTCCTTTAGCTTTATAGTAATTTCTAGGCTAGGGAGGGTTTGCAGTGATGTCAAAAGCTGGCTTTCTCTAGAAGTTGACTAGCCATATTCAGCTGACTTCATGAGATCATATTTTCCTTTAACTATTAATTCTGGAACTATTTTAAGTCATTTTTGTATCCTTAAACAAAAAATCATTCTCTAAAAGAAATCTCACTTGTGTTCCATGTTATATGAAACCAACAGACTATATCTTTAATATTATGATCCTCGTGTGCATCCAAACATATCATCCTTCCTAGAAAGGATGATACTTATTATTATCATTAACTTTTATGGTATTTCAGAGTTGACATTTGAATTCTACAGTAAATCAGGTTTTTGTGATGTGCTAAAGAATCATATGAGTGTAAGAGTAGGATTAGGTCCAGAACTGGCAAGCTAGGTTTTCCCTCTGTCCGGGACAATGAGATTACTTTACTCTAAACCAGATTATCTTTCTCTAAAGTGCACATGAGCTGAGACCAAGGAGCTCTGAAAGCGTGCATCTGCTGGCCAAAGGCAATATGTTAGGGTGCACATAACGATCATAATATTAAAGATATAGTATCTTTGCTTCATGTAGTGTAAAATACAACTGAGAATTCTTTTAGAAAATGATTTTTTTGTTTAAATCTACAAAAATGACTTAAAATAATTCCAGAACCACTAGGTACAGGAAAATACAGTCTCATGGAGTCAGTTGAATATGGCTAGTCATCTTCTAGAGAAAGCCAACTGTTGATATCACCACAAACCCTCCCTAGTTTAGCTATGATTACAAAGCTAACAGAGGAAAACTTTACTCTTTGAAGGAAACATGCTTTATGAAAGCTAAATATTGTCATCACTTAAATCATCCACACATTAATTTCTATTTCCTGAATGCCTTTGTAGTGAAATCTACCTGTTAGAAAGCATTGTAATTGAATTCTAGGCTTGCCAAAACAAATCACTCAAGTAATAATGTTATAAGAGGATTGCTTTTTATGTTAAATGGGACTTTTACACCAGATATTTAAAAGATTTGATATCATCTGGCTGATTAATGATTACTGGGCTTTATGAACCAGATACTAGACAATTTTTTCTAAGAAAAAATAAGCACCAAGGAATCCAGGGATCAGCGCTAAATTCTGAGCATGTCAGGGGAGAGCTGAACATAGAATTGGTGACTTCTGTTTACATTCTGTTACATTCTGTACATTCTGTTACATTATTCTCCACCCAACACCTAGATAATTGGTTTATGTAGCAGGGAAAAAATCCTCTAGGTTAAGCCTGTTTACAAAGAAGCTCAGCAGAGAACAGTCTGTTGACCTCAAGATTTACGTGGGTTCAATTGAGATGATTAAAAAGAAGGGGAACACCAAAAAACAAAACAAAACAAATAAAAACACCTACTCAACAGTTATCCTCAAGTAAAGAGTAGTTTGCCTAGTAGAGACTGTTAAGTAAAAGTGGAAGAGTAAGCTTTTTTGTCATTTTTTTGAATAGCAGTATAGGATATATATGTAAATGCAAAAGCAGTTTGTATTTTCACAATGACAGTGATCAGGGAATATTTATTAAACCCCCATGCATGTCTGCTGCAGTGATGTTACAGTCAATGCAATACGAATCAGTCTAAATTTCAACAAGTCCTTTCCTTTGCACTTAGCGTGCTTAGGAATTGCTGCAGGTGCTTGTTAAAAGCACCGCCCCCTGGAAACTGGATTAATGGAAACGGAATAACCAGAATGGAAATATTGAGAGTGTTCATGCATCGTGAAGAAAGTAACCAATGTCACTGAACAGTTTGTGTAGAAATTGTTGAACGGGAACCTAGGCTGCTGTGTAAACCTTCACCAAGAACAAAATAAAGTATTATTTGAAAAACAACAACAACAAAAAAAACACTGCCCCCAGAAGCTCAGAGCCAGATGGTCTTAGGTGGGTCTGGGAATCTTCACTTTTCTTAAAGAATTACATGGACTGGTTCTGATGAAGATGGTGATGGCCCACAGACTGCATTTTGAAAACGTGATTAAAAAAAATCATAGTAAATTAACCAAATCAGAACACTAACATTGCAAAAGCAGGAAGACTAAGAAACTCAAGAATATAATAATGTAACAGTTCCATGAGAAAGCCAATGTATGTCTCTGTTTAAAAACTATTCACCAAAGTGAACTCAAAGCCAGACAGTTTATTTACTATATGACCTTAATTGATACCATGCATACTAGTATTTAGTGATATCCAGTGGTTTTCCATCCAGGATGTACCTTAGAGTCATCTGGGAGCTTGTAACAAACGGATCCCTGGCCCCCAGCTCCAGAGATGGACTCAGTGGATCTGGCCTTAGGCTCAGGGATGGGCATGTTTATAAAGCTGCTCAGGTGATTCTGATGTGCAGGCAGGGCTGAGAATTACTGTCTCCCTCCTGCACCGGAACTGCGCGTGTGCACACACACATTTTTTTTTAAAGTCAGGTAAGGAAAGTACAGTGCAGAGAGATTAAGCAATTTGTCAAGCCACAAATCTAGGTGGCACATACTGAGGTAGTCTCCAAAATCAGAAAATTAGCAAAATAGCCTGGGGAAGGGACAATACACTGATTGAGAAAAGATGTGTGGAAATCAAGCTGCTTCTGAGATCCTTGCAGCCCAGGAGGTTAGACATCTGTGCTGGGCAAAGGGAATTGCAGGAAAGACTATTATGTAGGGATTAACTGCTTCAAGGAAGGGATGTTTTCTTTTGATGAAAGGGATAGGGAAGCACGAGATGGTATGAAAGACATACTCAAAGGAGGCAAATTAATCCCTTCTCTCTGGTTAGTAGGAAGTAGGTGGTAAGGGTTGCATGACATGTGGGAGACGGCTTGGCACGTCAGCACCCCCTGCCCGCCCCTGCTCCCCCATGCTCAGGGCGGACATTATTCACTGTCAGCAGCACTCTCTTCCCTGAGTCTCAGCCCAGCCCCCAAACACTGCTTAACACAGCACTCACCACTGCCAATCGATCATATTGAGCACATAAGTTGAAATCTATTGCCTTCTCTGGTTTAGTGAAAAAAAAGTGTGGTCTTTAGACTCAGACCTAATTTTGAATACCAGCTTGGCCCTTACTAGTGTGGTCTTAGGCAAGTTATTCAAGTTTCTGAGTCTCAGTTTCCCCATAAGTTAAAAAGAACAGTTTAACAAAGAAGAAAAAAAGAATACCCATCTTGTAGGATTGTTTATTATGTGAGATAATGAACAAAAATGACAAGTAGCATAGTAG
Source organism: Elephas maximus indicus (assembly GCF_024166365.1). Lineage (NCBI taxonomy): Eukaryota > Metazoa > Chordata > Mammalia > Proboscidea > Elephantidae > Elephas > Elephas maximus. The sequence goes on along the minus strand of NC_064820.1, from coordinate 76,516,999 downwards.
GCCGTTAGTAAATGGTAACCAATGTTACTGGTAGCTTGTAAAGTCATGGGAGTGAAGAAAATTGCCAACAGCCTTGAGATAGAAATATAAAAGTAGGTAAGACCCCAAAATGGAGCCTTGGAAGACATCATCCAGTAAGAACCCTAACCCATGTAGAAGCCTGTATTTTACAAAGAAGTTTCAAGCTGTGGATGAAATAAACAGGACTTGCCAAATCACACGGATTCACTGCATGCTGTGCTGACTACACATGGAGCAAATGCTCATACAACAGAGCAATTCTCTGCTCTGCGATGTTTGCAATTAGGCCCTGGATTATGAGAGCAGCAGGAAAACAACAGTAGGATGAGACACTCTCAGCAGGCCAGAGTCTGAAAAGAGGAAGCAAAGGGAGGGAGGTCCCTGCCCACCTCAGCCTCCCATATTGCCTCCAAACTGTCATCTTATTTCGTTCAATCCTAACCACAGCCCCAAGAGGTATGTTATTGATGATGATAATGCCTATTTCACAATCAGATGTTATGTTGATGACAAAGCCTATTTCACAATCAGTAAGTGGAGGTCAGAGAGATAAGTAACCCTCACGGCCCCACATTAGGAAATGGTGGAACTAAGCTCTGAGTTCATGGAGTTAGACTTCAGAACTTGAGCTCTTTGTCAGGTATTAGACATGCTCATCAAGCACCCTTGGCCAAAAAATTCTTCTAGTGTAATATTCGTATCTTTCTGGAGTACTCAGTTTCTTGAAACAATGATTGAAACAATTATCAGCAACGACAATTAAGTAAGAGCCCCCATCCTTCCTTGTATGTTTAGTTTAGTTCAACTAGAGAATTATAGAGGGCAAAGAAGTTGTAAGCTGGTAAACAATGGTTATTTGTGGGTGTTTATAAATTTACTTTGATTTGCCCAAATTAAAGAATGAGTGAGTCAAATTCAGTCTTTATTCAATACCCTTCCATGTGAGAAACCTCATAAAGTAATACTTCACGTTTTTTAAGAGTTAAAACTGATGTCATTGGCAGAGAACACAGAGCCCAGTGTAAAGAAATAAAATAAATGCGGTATCTTTACATGCTGTGTGCTACAGAATCAAGATAAATTCTCAGTGAACAAAAATAATTTAAGATAAATAACTACACATGCGCAATGACATTTTTTTTTGTTTAAGTGGATTATTATGGGCTGCCGGCATCTCTGGAATGGCGTCCGCGAACTTGGGCCTTATTGCTGCTGAGATAGGCAAGGCTGCAGAAAGGCTGGGGTTTTGGCAGGTGTTTGAAAGAGAATAGAGCTGGCAGATGCTCAGAAACCAATGGGTTTTAAACCTGCACAGGATGCGCTTTCTTGTCCTGCGGATACACGATGGAGAATTTTATTTTAGAGAGAATTTGTGGTATGAATTAGAATAGCACTATTGTGAGAACGTTGGCTTTTGGCTGAAGTGATGTATTTGCTGAAAATTTTATCTGTGCTTTCAGTGGGCGCTCATAGTGGGTTATAGCTTACAACTATGTTTTGAAAATAAGTCCACAAGCAATAAGAGAGCAGAACTTCTTTAGAGTGATATTGATTTAAATGTAATTTTCCATCAGCATGGAAGTTATGATGGTATAGATTTGGTTTCCTGGATGAGTGCTAGGGGTAGTTGTTAGTATAGCAATAGAATTTTGGATGCTTCTAGGGTTTCGTTATAAAAAAGAGAAAGAAAGAAAAAGGCATTTGATCACATTTGGACCATAACCTTGAAGTGCTTAAAAATGTGCTGAGAAATTTGGACCAAATTTTCTAAAATGGTGTCAATTTCTCTCTCATAAATCCACTTTTCAAAATGTGAAGTGAAATGTCACATTGGATAGATCAGGGATTACTCATTTGGAAAGTTTATAAGATGATATGGTCCAGGCAACGAATAGGATTAAGTATTCAATGACACCCAGAGAAACATCAAAGAGAATCAGACAACAGATCTCAGAATACTAAATAGATCTTCAAACCTATCGGTTTCCTTCAAGCTTTAATATGCATGGATTACATGACCTGACAGATATTAATAATGGCATCTACCATTTCTGCCTAAATTCTCAGTGTCCTGGAATTTGGCCTAGGGAATGCGGGCAGGGATGTGCAAGGCTTAACTGGCATTGCTTAAACAAAAAAGTGCCCAGAAATTCTCAATATGTTTAGAATAATACTTTGTTCATTAGGAAATTAATGAGATAGGGACAGTTACAGCCACAAAACTTCGGGAATTATTTGGAGAAAGCAAGGCTAAATAATTGCTATTGTGAATTGCAAAGGCAGAAGCTGGGAATTCTAACTTTGAAAACATTTGACTCATAAATTCTAAGAACACTAAAAGAAACCAAAAGCTAACTGGTAATGAATTCAGTAAAGATACAAACACTATTCTAGACATGGATTATGACCACTCAAATTAGGAACATCAGGAAACAAGTAGATTATGGTATTTTGCTTCCTTTTTTGTGTCTTTATTGTTTTATTAGGGCAGGTATATTTTACTATTTTCAATATTATTAGATTTTTTTCTCAATTCTTTGTAGCTTTTTAATGAAACTAATCTGTCAGGTTGTAATTCAGTTTGGGAAATCAGTAGACAGTGAAATATTTTCGAAATATTTTAACAGTAAGATTTTTTTGAGGGGGCTAGGGGAGAGGGAGTGGTAACAAAGGAAATAAATTACATATTGCTGGTCCTAAATTGGAGCCCTGGTGGTGCAGTGGTTAAAAGCTCAGCTGCTATCCAAAAGGGCGGCAGCTTGAATCCACCAGCCGCTCCTTGGAAACACTGTGGGGCGGTTCTACTCTGTCCTATATGGTCGCTATAAGTTGGAATAGACTCAATAGCAACGGCTTTGTTTTTTTCGGTTGGTCCTAAAATATCCTTCTATAGTTTATTATGTATCTCTCTATTATTTAAAAATTTGAATTTACTTGGCTTTCAAACACTAATTGACAATGGAAATTTCTTTTAAATATTTCCATATGTGTTTCTACCATATAATTAAACCAACTGCTGATGTTATGTTCTGATACAGAAATCAAATTTACTCCTATTTCAAGAACTTTGCAAAAAGTCTATAAAGCAATAATTGGGAAGAAAATGCTAGCCAAATAGTTATTAGCAAAATAAAATCTGGTGAATTTCGAGTTATTCAGAGACTCAAGAAAGAGCTAGGAACCACAGTGAAATGGAACTTGAGTGGGACAATCCAGGCCTCTAATTATTTCCAAATGGTTTGCCTGTCTTTAACTTTGCATGACTTCGGGATTTGGTAGGCAACCAGTATGTTCTATCCCAAGTGCAATCATTCTCTGCAGCTTTGTGGCACTCAATGAAAAAACCTGATTATTATGACCAGAAGGAAGGAATAGAAACATTTAAGTCCTCGGGTTTAAAAAAGTCCAAGTTTAGATGTGTTATATTGGCTTTAATTTTCAAAAAGGACATGTTCTGGGGCAATTTCTCAGCCTGTAATAGTAGTTATAAGCTGCAGAAAATGCTGACTGGCTCCCACTGCCCCCGCCACCTCCTATGCCATTTAGTGGGAACCTGGAGAAAAATGAGCTTGTCCCAAGGTAGTTTGTTCCCATGCATTATTCTTATATAGTTGCTCAGCAAGTAATAGAAACAATTTTAGAAGGACTTAGGACTACACATGTAGTAATCAAAAAAGGTTAAAAATAAGCTAATTTCTTCAGTTTTTTGACTCAGTTAGTTCATTTAAAAACCTGCCAAGCCCCCGATCAGTTATTATGGATGTCATGTTAATCTATAGTTTCTCATTATTATTGTTAGTTGCCATTGAGTCAGCTCCACTCACAGCGACCCTATGTACAATGGAACAAACTGTTGTCCCATCCTGTACAATCTTTATGATCATTGGCATGTTTGAGTCCATTGTTGTGGCCACCGTGTAGTGCCTTCCAACTTAGGGGGCTCATCTTCCAGAACTATATTGGACAATATTCTGTTTTGATCCATAAGGTTTTTATTGGCTAATTTTCAGAAGAAGATTGCCAGGCCTTTCTTCCCAGTCTGTCTTATTCTGAAAGCACTGCTGAAATCTGTCCACCATGGGTGACCCTGCTGATATTTGAAATACTTGTGGCATTGCTTTTTGCATTGCAGGAGCACACAAGCCACCACAGTAGAACAAACTGACAGACAGTGGTGGTATTGTAAATTGGAAACCTGTTATCCCTGCTATTTCCCCCTCCTGATGGCCAGTGACCCTTGTCCTGTGAATTCTGAAACATGTTTCTCAATTTCATCCCCTTCTCTCTATTCCTACTGGCAGGGTGTTGGTTCAGGCCAATCATCATTAACCTGCATTTGTGCAACATTCCACAGACATTCATCTCCTCTACTCTTTACACCGTCACTAGTGGGATCTTTGTTTAAAAGCTCTGGACAAAAGGCATTCAGGGCTGTCACCTCTCCAGTATCTCTCCTGGCTCTGCCATTCACCTTTTTGTACAGGCTTCAAGGCATGATGGAAGGAATATGGTTTTGGGGTCAGACTAGGGTTCTAAATCTGACTGGGCCACTTACTCGTTGAGTACCCACGGGCCAGTTCTTTACTCTGTATTCCAGGCATTTTGCAGGGCACTGGGGTAGAGGTGTGTAGTGAACAAAATAGGCAAGGTCTATGCTCTCATGAAGTGTACAGTCTAGTGGGATCACTAAGTACTTAACCAAGCCAGTTAAGTAGATCTACCAGGAAGTAGATTGCCTGGCTTTTCTTTTAAGGTGCCTCTGGGTGGGCTTGAACTTCCAAACTTTTGGTTAGCAGCTGAGCATGTTAACCATTGCACCACCCAGGGACTCCATTAAGTACTTGTTGTTGTTGTTGTTAGTTGTTGTTGAGTACATTCCAACTCATGGTGACCCCAAGTGTGCCGAGTAGAACTGCATTCTATAGCGGTTTCAAGGCTGTGACTTTTAGGAAGCAGATCATCATCAGGCCTTACTTTTGAGGCTCCTCTGGGTGGGTTTGAGCCACCAGTCTTAGTAGTCCAGTGCTTAACAATTCAAGTCACCGAGGGACTCCTGCTAGGTACTTCCCCTTTGCCATCGAGTTGATTCTGACTCGTAGCAACCCTGTAGGACAGAGTAGAACTGTTCCACAGGGTTTCCAAGGCTGTAATCTCTACAGAAGTAGGCTGCCACGTCTTTCTCCCATGGAGCAGCTGGTGGGCTCAAACCACTGATTTTTGGTTCTCAGCTGAGCACTTAAACCACGGTGCCACCAGGGCCTCTTTACTAAGTACTTAGTGGTAGCCTATTTCTAATAGGCAAAGTGTGTCATAGACTATTAGATGTCTACCAAATATCCATTGTCTCCATCTCCTAGATGGCAATATGTTCAGCTGAAAGACCACAGTTCCCAGTTTCCCTTACTGTTTGGGGGAGGAGAGAAATGGGATGTGATTGAAAGTAACTGAGTGGAATTTCTGGGAAAACTATTTAAGATGGGTCTGCCTCAGCTGGAAAACACACCATTTGCCATTTTCTCCTTCCCTTTTCTTTCTGGCTAGAATGCATGTATGATGGCTAGAGTTCTGTCTTCCACAGTGGGCTATGAGGCAGTTTTGAGAATGGAAGCCTTTTGCTAAGGAGGATAGAACACAAAGATAGATGACCAGGTTCCTGATGACGAGCCTCCATGCCAGCTTGGATTGCCGGCCTTTGGACTACTTCTGTGGGAGACAAAAATAGAGTAAACCTCTATCTGGTTTAAGCCACTTTTATTTGAGTTTTCTGTTCTGTGTAGTTGAACTAAGGCTAACTTGTACACAATATAACCATACACAATCATCCAACTAAATGCTAGATTTAGAAACTCACCACTTTAAAGGGCAGGTAGCAAATCACTTAACTGCTGTCTTGACAATTATCCCTTGTTCTGGGATTGTTTAAATAACCGTGGTGATGATGATGACTTCTTATAGTGGGCAATATTTGTATAGATAAATCTTTCCTTGACATGATCTGCTTTTAATCAATCCTCAAATCATCTGTAACTTGATTGCACAATTACAATAATGTATCTCATCCCTGGTTAAAAATATCTTCATTTTCTCTATGTAGATGCTGATTTTTAATATTTATTTCAACTTCTGAGTGTGATACATACAAAATGTCAAATATTAACATACATGCCACCATAGACGCCACCGCTTTCCAACCCCGCATCCATGTCAGACGTTAATAATTAATGGTAGCATTTTCTCTGTCTCGGCTTCCTTCTCATAAACCTAAACCTAGCGCCAGGCAGCTCCTATCACTTGACCAGAATTGGCAGCAGAAGTACATTTATTGTAAGCCACTTCCAATAATTTTTAAAATGTGGGACGGGGTGAATATGTTAAATTAAATTTTTTTCCTCAAATTGAGATATTGAGGAATTTTCTTGGAGTATGATGAACTGAATTAACTTCCAGCTCATTGAGCAGACACTGATTTTATGTCCCAGGGTCTGAGGAAAGAGGAATGGGGCACGCTTTCCTCACAGTGGCTCTGATATCAACACAGATTAATGAACTTTACAGAGCAGGCCACGCCTACTGAGCGCTCACTGTTTACCAAGCTTTAAATAATAAGATAGAAGGAAAATATAATGGTGCTTTTTCTCCAGGAATTCGTAATCTAATGAAAGATATATATTATTTTAAAATGTAGTGTTAACAGCAACAGCTAATGGTTTGCAAAAGATCATCAGGGGAAAGAAACTTAAATTTTTAAACGTTACCTCTGTCACAACCATTGAAGTAAGATAGCTAACACCTCAAGAGAACTTCTATGTGTTTTGGCTCATATGCTGTGACTTTCCATAGGTGGCAGTGGTTGCATGGCTTATCATGATTCCCTCTTCCCCAGGAACTGCCCTCCGGACACACAAAAATGGACTTGCAGTAGCCGTGTCCACTATGTAATGTTGGGGCCCCTCCCCACCCTGGCCATGGTTGAATGAGCCAGTTGATTGGCCTGACCCAAGTTGAACCAACAGAATTCTCCCTTCCTGGAATTTGAATTTGGAATGATGAGGCTGGGGACTGTAGCCATTGTAATCCAGCCTTGTATCCACATGTTCCAGAAAGAAGGTGTGCAACTGCTGCTGCTGAGGCCCCTGAGTTGTCCTGGTCCCTGCCCTCTCAGTTGCCTGTTGTTGTTATTAGTTGCCGTTGAGCTTTCTCTGAGTCATGGTGACCCCTGTGCACAACAGAACAAACTGTTGCCCAGTCCTGCACCTTCTTCACAGTTACTGGTACGCTCCAGTCCATTGCTGTGGCCACTGTGTATTTTGAGTGCCTCCCAGCACTATCTCGGACATATTCTGTTGTGACACATAAGGTTTTCATTTACTAACTTTTGGGAGTAGATCACTAGGCCTTTCTCCCTAGCCTGCCTCAGTCTGGAAACTCCACTGAAACTTGTCCACCATGGGTGACCCTGCTGTTATTTGAAATACCAGAGGCATAACTTTCAGCATCACAGCAACACACAAGCCACCGCAGTACAACTGACAGACTGGCAGTGGCTCAGAGATTTACCAAGCCTGAAATCATTAGAACTTATGATAAGATCTCTATGTGATAAGAAAACATGAATCAAATCCACTTTTTCTTCAGTTTTTCTGTGAAACACTGAGATACCCCAGTGTCTTTTCAATAAATCTCCACTTTTATTACTTTCCTTCTCTCGCTTTCGTTCTTTATTTTACTTATTTATTTATTTATTTTTCTTAATCTAACCAGAACTGGATGCTATTATTTGTGACAAAAGAAATTTTACTAACAGATATACGCTATTTTCTTTAATCCTCACTACAATACTATGGGGGAGGTTTTGTTGCCCTCTATTGACAAATGAGGAAGCTAAGGCTTAGAATGTTTACAGAATTTGACCCAAAGTTACACAGCTATTACGTGGCAGAGCCAGGATTCAGACCAAGCTGGGCCCACGTGATTTTATAGATCCCGTACTTCAAGAAAATGTTTGGCCCTACAGGTGGTGAAGCAACCTCTTTTTCCTGCAAGATTGACAGATTCCATTCAGATAGCTGCTGTTCCTGACACAGTGTTATGAAGCACTGGAAAAGCAGCTCCCTGAATTATAGGCCTACCTCGTCTTTTCTTTTTGACCTCACTGGCACTGGGACACCTGCTTTCAAATATAATAAAAACTATGTGGGAGATGACAGCAACATCAGTAACCCTTCCTGGCTGTACCCTAGCCACATCCCCTTCTTTCTGAAAATGTAGCTTAAGATCTACTTCCAGGAAGGTTTCCTTGATTAATTTTATCCAGTGCTCCCCTCCCCATCCCTTCTTTTTAACATAGAAGAAAAGAAAGGAGGAAAAAAAAAAAGATGCTAATACTCAAATCTTGATTCATTGCATTCTCGGTATTTTCATTTTTTGGGGGGGGGTGTCTTCTTTTGCTCTTTCAGAATTTTTTTCTCTACTTTGCTCTCTGGCCAGGAGACTGCCCTGCTGACCTGCTTTGCTTGCATAGAGGGGCTCTGTTTGGTTTTGGCCATTGATGAAGGGGGAGGGGTCATAGCAGTAGATTAGAGAGAGGAAGAGATGGAGATTGGCGTAGTTATTCCCCGCTTCCTCCCTGTGGGGTCACCTCAGGTGGCTATTTCCCTGGTGTGAAGATCACTTCTCTTACATTTTTCTTCTCCTCACAACTCTCTTGTTTTTGGTTTCAGGAACTGCTCCTTCCCCTCTCTCCTTCAGATTTAAAGGTGGTTAACAGCTTTTTAACAGCTCTACTGTTCCCAGCCCAGGGATTCTGCACTCCCCCTTATGGTTTTCCTATACCCTGCCTACAGCTTGTCCGTAGCCTGTCCTTGAATCATCCGCACATGAGTGAACTTTTGTTCCTTGCTGGGTCCTTGACTGATACTCATTATAAGTGCTTCTCCCTGCTAGTCCTTTTTCTTGCGTACACTCATCCTTCTTTATTTTCATTGGCATGCAAACCTGTTTTTCGGTGGTCAGTACTCCCTGGAAGAGTCCAATCATTTAAAACTAACAGTTAAACCTTCTATCTAGCAGGCAAACACTCTGTAGAGATATATCATATTTGGCCAACGAAGATAAGTTTGCTGGTGAGTCTGATTCACAGATTGCAGAGTTGTCCCCAGCTGAGGCAAAGGGTCCAGCTCCTTACACAGCTGTATCAATCATTCATTGGTTACAGGCTGCCCTGGGAAGAGGGGTGTGACCTTGGGTCAGGCATCCGCCTTCAGTTTAGGCATTCACTAGTAGGGGGCTCAGCTGTGAGCTGAGCTTTGGAGGGAATGAGTGCTTCAGTCCTGAGGAGGTGGTGAGCAGGCATGGCTGCTGGGAGCGGATCCCATCTGCCTTCCTTGGTCAAAGTCTCTCTCTTCTGCCTAGTTGGAAGTTCCTTTTGCTCTGTTACTTAGCAAGGAATGTGACCAAGGAGAGAATTATTGGGTAGCAAATATTCTCTTTCTTTTTAAACTAGGCAAGAACTTCCTAAGATGACCACTTTAAAGTGCAGATGAGCTTTGTGTTCAAAATGGAACTTGCCTTAAAAAATACAGTGGTATAAGGAAAAAGTTACCAGGGACACCCCCTTTACATAAGCTAAATGTAGAGGTATATGTCCATGGATTGTGCACTTCTTACAGTGGTCTTCTTCAGAGGATTTTAGCTTCCGCTAAGGTCAATGCTTACCCTTCTCCAGAAGGAACTCATGGTCTGACCCTTGGAAAGTTACTGCTCTTGACTGAGTGCAACATACAGATTGGCAAACGAGAAATCACCCATTTTTGTTTTAACTGTTGTTGAAAAATCTAACTTTTCTACTATAGGAAGTAAAAGGAAATAAGGCCTTTCCTTCAGAGGCAATCTGGGGTTATGACATGAACATGGGTTTTGGAGTGAGAAACCTAGTTCCCGAACCTGGCTTTTCTATTACCTCTGTGACATTCCCCTCCCACAAGCAAATCTCTTATCCTCTCTAGAGTCCCAGTTTCCTCAACTTGTAAGATAAGTTGTTATGACCATTGGGTTAATAAATGTGAAAACACTGTGTAAATTGCAATGCACAGTGTCAATATATTGTTACACATTGCTGGAAGGGAGCTTAGCCATCATCTTGACAAATTCTTCAGGGGCCAAATGATCAAACAGGGTCCCGGGGAGGTCAGAGGACATAGCTAAGATTGCACATCGGGTTAGTGGCAGAGCTGGGCAAACACTCACCCTCCTGACTGCAGGCCAGTATTTTTCCACAATACAAGTCTGCTTCCAGTCCCTCGCCACCATGGATTCTCTCGCTGCAGCATAGGTGACTGTGTGTGTTGCTGACTCCCATAAGATCAACGTGAGGATTTCAAAATGGCATAACATTTGCCAAAGCTTTGGGTCTGTAATCTGGAAGCAAGATGCTCTTCAGAGCTGAAGAACTATTATTCAAAAGTTGTTAAAAAAGTCATTATGTTAAAACCCACCTTGGGGTACAGTAAAGAGGAGCTCATCTTGTATCGATAATGGAATTACGGAGCATACGTGTGTGTATGTGTGTGTGTATCTGGTGAAAGAAAGGAACACAGGGAAGGGAGGAGGAGGGGAGAGAAAGAACTTTTAAAAACAAATTATTGTACCATATATTTTATATTCTTTCCTTCCCTGCTTATTTAATGAGTGTAAATTCAGAGTTCTTGTAAATTCCCTTGCGTCAGTAGCCTTGCAGTTTTTCTGCTTTTCTCTAGGTGTTCCACAATTTCATTACCATCCCACAGGTGAGTCATTCACTCCCATGTTGTTGTTGTTAGGTGCCGTCGAGTCAGTTCTGACTCATAGCAACCCTATGCACAACAGAATGAAACACTGCCTGGTCCTGTGCCAGCCTTACAATCGTTGTTATGCTTGAGCTCATCGTTGCAGCCACTGTGTCAGTCCACCTCGTTGAGTGTCTTCCTCTTTTCCACTGACCCTGTACTCTGCCAAGCATGACGTCCTTCTCCAGGGACTGATCCCTTCTGACAACATGTCCAAAGTATGTAAGACGCAGTCTTGCCATCCTTGCCTCTAAGAAGCATTCCGGCCGCACTTCCTCCAAGGCAGATTTGTTCGTTCTTTTGGCAGTCTGTGGTATATTCAATATTCTTTGCCAACACCACAATTCAAAGGCATCAACTCTTCTTTTGTCTTCCTTATTCATTGTCCAGCTTTCACATGCATATGATGCGATTGAAAATACCAAGGCTTGGGTCAGGCGCACCTTAGTCTTCAGGATGACATCTTTGCTCTTCAACACTTTGAAGAGGCCCTTTGCAGCAGATTTGCCCAATGCAATGCGTCTTTTGATTTCTTGACTGCTGCTTCCATGGCTGTTGATTGTGGATCCAAGTCAGATGAAATCCTTGACAACTTCAATCTTTTCTCCATTTATCATGATGTTGCTCATTGGTCCATTTGTGAGGATTTTTGTTTTCTTTATGTTGAGGTATAATCCATACTGAAGGCTGTGGTCTTTGATCTTCATAAGTAAGTGCTTCAAGTCCTCTTTACTTTCAGCAAGCAAGGTTGTGTCATCTGCATAACGCAGGTTGTTAATGAGTGTTCCTCCAATCCTGATGCCCCGTTCTTCTTCATGTAGTCCAGCTTCTCGTATTATTTGCTCAGCATACAGATTAAATAGGTATGGTGAAAGAATACAACCCTGACGCACACCTTTCCTGACTTTAAGCCAGTCAGTATCCCCTTGTTCTGTCTGAACAACTGCCTCTTGATCTATGTAAAGGTTCCTCATGAGCACGATTAAGTGTTCTGGAATTCCCATTCTTCCCAGTGTTATCCATAGTTTGTTATGGTCCACACAGTCGAATGCCTTTGCGTAGTCAATAAAACACAGGTAAGCATCCTTCTGGTATTCTCTGCTTTCAGCCAGGATCCATCTGACATCAGCAGTGATATCCCTGGTTCCACGTCCTCTTCTGAAACCGGCCTGAATTTCTGGCAGTTCCCTGACGATACACAGCTGCAGCCATTTTTGAATGATCTTCAGCAAAATTTTGCTTGCATGTGATGTTAATGATACTGTTGTATAATTTCCACATTCAGTTGGATCACCTTTCTTGGGGATAGGCATAAATATGGATCTCTTCCAGTCAGTTGGCCAGGAAGCTGTCTTCCGTATTGCTTGGCATAGACGAGTGAGCACCTCCAGTGCTGCATCTGTTTGTTGAAACATCTCAATTGATATTCCATCAATTCCTGGAGCCTTGTTTTTCGCCAATGCCTTCAGAGCAGCTTGGACTTCTTCCTTCAGTGCCATCAGTTCCTGACCATATGCCATCTCTTGAAATGGTTGAATATCGACTAATTCTTTTTGGTATAATGCCTGACTCTGTATTCTTTCCATCTTCTTTTGATGCTTCCTGAGTCACTCCCATATGATCCCTTTAAAACATCCCGAGCGCTCAGGGGGACAGAAGGAGAAAGCCCAGAAAAGTCCAAGCCTATTCATTCAGCAGGTTGAGGACTTGAAAAAGTGAAATAAGATCAGAGGCCCACAGGGTTCCCTGGTAGCCAGGGAAAAACGTGGCAGTAGGTGATCCCCACCCCCTTCTCCCTCTCTGAGTGTGTCCTTTTATTTTGCTTGGAAACTCTGTGGGGCAGTTCTACTGTGTCATATAGGGTCGCTATGAGTCAGAATCGTCTCGACGGCACTGGGTTGGGGTGCTTCACATGTGGGGAGTCTGGAGGCAATAGCTGTTGCTGAGAGAGAAGATGAAAACACTTCTTCAGCAGGCTAATAAAAGCTTAAACTGAGTATTACCGAGAAACAATCAGGTTGTGTGTGCGCAAACACTTCTGATTTGGAATCAGAAGACCCGAGTTCCAGCCCTGGCTTTGCCATCTGCTTGTTGTGTGATCTGGGGCAAGTTATTTAACCTCCCTGGTACCTCCATGTCCTCAGCTATTAAATGAGGATAATAAAATGTGCTCTAGATATCGCACAATAAATGTAGAAGTGCTTGAAAATGTGAACAGCTTTATATAAATATAAATTAACTGTGTGTATTAGCCATGAATTATATACCTGATTTTAATATGGCTCTCCTATATCTCAGGCAAGTATGTTGGTCCTAATGGGATCTTTGTGGCTCCCATTGCCTTTGAAAGCACGTGGCAGCTCAGCATTGCTGGCTTGCTTTTCCTTATTAAGAGGGAAGTCATTTAAGGGGTAAATCTGACAAATGAGCCCCATGGAAGCTTTTTTCAAGCTATTGCCTTAGAATGTATTGACATTGGAGTTGGGCATCTGGGGTTATCAGGCTAACCAGGCCAGGAGATTGCTCACAACAAGTGTCACCAGCGGGTGCCACCCATCACTTGTTTCCAGCTACATTTAGGAAAGCTAATCAATTTTCCATCTTCCCTTGGGGGTACCAGCTTGAAAAACACAGTGTGAAAAATGCCCAAAGGATTGTCAGCCTCTGCCTTCTTCTATGGAGAGGGTTCATACAAAGAGTCTTGCTGGCAGGGGAGCCTTCTGCATCAAGGAGCAGGTTGTTAAGAAGGTGGAAGGCATGACATCCACATTCTTATTAGTAATGTTCTTTGCGTAGCATTTGGAACTGAAGAAGAATATAAACTCTTGGCTGAATCTAACACTCTAATTCATGCAGTCACTTGCTTCTCTCAGATACACATTGCACAAGCGTGGTGTTCTCTGCCCTCAGAACTTAACTCTTTCAGAGGGGTTCTGTTCTTGTACTTAAATATTTTCTCTGTCCTACAAATTCCTCATGTGGGTAAGAGTAATGCTGCCCTATACGAAGGAAATTTAGCACATAGATTGAAAAACTATTGGGGACCGAATACATGAACATACCACAGTTGGATTAGGGTTTCCATTGACATTTGGGGTGAAGTTCTTTTATTAAGTTCTTCCACATCTAGCAGCATTGCTTCAGGCATTTTATCTTGGAGGAAGAAAATGGAGTTTATGACCTAATGGAGTTTGTAACTTAAACTTGGAGAGAAGGGGGAAATTTTCAGAAGAATTACAGGCTGCAAAGAAAGTAAAACTTAAAGACAAAAACAAAATGAGCTGTAGGGTTTAGGGTAAGTGACTAGGCCTGATTCTATTATTCATTAGTTAAGGGACTCTAGAAAAATCATCTGAACTTGTCTGAGCCTCAGTTTTACCTGAAAAAATTAAGTTGTACCTGTACCTGCCTCCTCTTCCAGCACTCTCTCCCCTGCCCACCACCTATCTCACAGGTGTTAGGATGGGTATGAAAATATTTTGCAATTATAAAGCACAATTTTCTAGGGCTGGACACATCTTGCTTACATACGTGTATGTGAATATGTGTAAGCGAGTATCAGGCAAGCATTTTGCTCATGTGTTCATTTAAGGCTTCTATTTTAATGTTTTGTTTTGTGCTAATGGGGTAAATTGGATGTAACCATATTAAGAAAGGGCGATTTTGTCTGCTGATGTTTGTGGCAGGGTGAAAACATCAGCCAACCTGCACTCCCCTGTAGACTGAAAATCTACAACTGCAAAAATTATGCCTCAATTAGACCTCGTCCAGGGAGGATGCCAATTAGTGCTCTGGGAGTGACAGGTGGGCCTGTGACAGCCACCAAGAGTTAAAGGCCTCTTAGATGAATGTTGAAGGTACACAGCGGGGACTGAACATTTCTTTTTTATTCCTAGAAGGTCCCATGACCGTACAGAATATTTTCTTTCACATCTGCCTGGCCTGGCAAAACCTTACCTAATCTCGAACAAAAACTAACCAAAGAACTAGTTTCTTTTCTTTTTTTTTTTTTTTTATTGTACTTTAGGTGAAGGTTTACAGAGTGAACTCACTTCTCATTAAACAATATTTTTTGTGTGAAATTGGTTGCCAACCCTATGACGTGTCAACACTCTCCCCTTCTCGACCTTAGGCTCCCAATCACCAGCTTTCCTGTCCCCTCCTGCCTTCTCATCCTTGTCTCTGGGCTTGCGTGTCCATTTAGACTTGTTTTGTTTTATGCATCTGTCTAATCTTTGGGTGAAGGGTGAACCTCAGGAGTGACTTCATTACTGAGCTAAAAAAGTGTCCAAAGGCCATAACCTTGGGGTTTCTCCCACCTCTGTCAGACCAGTAAGTCTGGTCTTTTTTTTTTCTTTTGTGAGTTAGAATTTTGTTCTACATTTTTCTCCAGCCCTATCCGAGACCCTATATTGTGATCCCCGTCAGAGCAGTCAATGGTGGTAGCCGGGCACCAGGTAGTGCTGGACTCAGTCTGGTGGAGGCTGTGGTACTTGTGGTCCATTAGTCCTTTGGATTAATTTTTCCCTTGTGTCTTTGGATTTCTTTATTCACCCTTGCTCCAAACGAAGTGAGATTATCTTAGATGGCCGCTTACAAGCTTTTAAGACCCCAAACGCTACTCACCAAAGTAGAATGTAGAACATTTTCTTTATAAACTATGTTACTCCAATTGAGCTAGATGCTCTCCAAGACCATGGGCCCCACAGCCCTCAGCCCAGTAAGTTGGTCCCTCAGGGAGTTTAGATGCGTCTCTGAATCTTCCACGACCTTGTCTTGGACAAGTTGTGCTGGCTTCCGTAGTATTGTGTACTGTCTTACCCTTCACCAAAGTTACCACTTATCTATTGTCTACGTAGTATTTTTCCATCCCCATCTGTCTTCTCCCTCATAACCATCAAAGATTGTTTCTTTTTGTATATAAACCTTTTCATGAGTTTTTACAGTAGTGGACAAGTTGTGCTGGCTTCCCTAGTGTTGTGTACTGTCTTACCCTTCACCAAAGTTACCAATTATCTATTGTCTACGTAGTGTTTTTCCATCCCCATCTGTCTACTCCCTCATAACCATCAAAGATTTTTTTCTTTTTGTGTATGAACCTTTTCATGAGTTTTATAGTAGTAGTCTCATACAATATTTGTCCTTTTGTGATTGATTTATTTCACTCAGCATAATGCCCTCCAGATTTATCCATGTTGTGAGATGCTTTGTAGATTCATCATTGTTATTTATCATTGTGTAGTATTCAATTGTGTGTATGTAGCATAGTTTGTTTATCCATTCATCTCTTGATGGGCACCTAGGTTGTTTCCTTCTTTTTGCTATTGTGAACAATGCTGCAGTGAACATGGGTGTGCATATGTCTATTCATGTGACTTCTCTTATTTCCCTAGTATATATTCCTAAGAGTGGGATTGCTGGATCATATGGTGTTTCTGTTTCTAACTTTTTAAGGAATCGGCATATTGTTTTTCAAAATGGTTGTACCATTTTCCATTCCCACCAGCAGTGCATAAGAATTTCAACCT
The DNA here is from genome assembly GCF_024166365.1 of Elephas maximus indicus. Lineage (NCBI taxonomy): Eukaryota > Metazoa > Chordata > Mammalia > Proboscidea > Elephantidae > Elephas > Elephas maximus. The sequence goes on along the minus strand of NC_064820.1, from coordinate 76,500,627 downwards.
CCCCGCAGCCTCTCCAACATTTGTTATTTTCTGTTTTTTTGATTTGTGCCAGTAATGTTGGGGTGAGATGGTATCTCAACTGTGGCTTTGATTTCCGTTTCTCTTTTTTTTTTTTTTTTTAATGGCTAGTGATCACAAGCATTTTTTCATGTGTCTGTTAGCCTTTTGAATGTCGTCTTTGTTGAAATGTCTGTTCATATTGTCTGCCCATTTTTTTTTCTTAAATAATTTTTATTGTGCTTTAAGTGAAAGTTTACAAATCAAGTTAGTCTCTCACACAAAAGCCCATATACACCTTGCTACACACTCCCAATTACTCTCCCCCTAATGAGACAGCCTGTTCTCTCCCTCCACTCTCCCTTTTTGTGTCCTTTTTGCCAGCTTCTAACCCCCTCCACCCTCTCATCTCCCCTCCAGGCAGGAGATGCCAACATAGTCTCAAGTGTCCACCTGATCCAAGAAGCTCACTCCTCACCGGCATCCCTCTCCAACCCATTGTCCAGTCCAATCCATGTCTGAAGAGTTTTGTTTGCCCATTTTTTAATTGGATTATTTGTCTTTTTGTTGTAGAGGTTTTGGATTTTCCTATAGATTTTGGAGATTAGACTTTTGTTGGATTTGTTATAGCCAAAATTTTTTTCCCAGTCTGTAGGTTTTGTTTTTACTCTTTTGGTGAAGTCTTTTGGTGAGCACAAGTGTTTAATTATTAGAAGAGCCCAGTTATCTAGCTTATCTTCTGGTGTTTGTGTATTGTTAGTTATGGTTTGTAGCCTGAAGAACTATTTTAATGTTTTGTTTTTGGTGGGATTCTTAGAGAGAAAAAAAAAAAATTCAGTTTTTTTCTTTTTAAAATACGTGTTTTTATTTGAAAATTCTCTTGGATTAAAAGGGTGATGTCTATATGGGGAGAAATCACAGCGCTCTCTAGTAATAATTGTGGAAGTAGTTACGGCCTTTGTGTGCAACTTAAATAAATTGTCTTCACCTCCACTGCAAGGGCACAACCCGATTCCAATACCACTCTTTTAGGCCAAGTTTACTCATCATGGCTCTCAGGTACAACAGACAGTTAAAGCATTGAATAACCTTCTCATGGGCACTGCCCTAAAACTGCATTGCTAACCTTAGAAGCTAAGCAGTTGAAATTGAATAATAGGTCAAACATAAAGACAACCTATTGTGTTTTCATGAAAAAAGGGCCCTCAGGTTTTTTTTAAAGAAGTTGCAGACCAATGAAGGCTTAGAAATGTCTCCCAAGAATAAGATTTTTAAGAGAAAGAGTGAAGAGCCCCTGAATTTTGTTACAGTTAGTAGTAACAATGTCAATTTACATTTTTATATTGTACCTTTTATTCAGAGAACTCAGTGAACCATAAATATTAAGCACTCACTAATTTCACAGTCTTTTTGTCTTTAAATTCGTTTTTTTCATGGATTTTGTGTAGTTTTCTATAAGCTTTTGGATCAGGAGACAATGGTGAGGGTGGGGCATTCTGTTGCCCTTGGACCTGTTTATTGGTTAAAATGGATCTCAGATTCAAAGGATCCTTCTTTTTGTAGTTCCTGCTGAGTCTTTTGTGAAACGAAGTCTAGAAGTCTGTTGGCAACAACCTCTAATTTGTTGATCTAAACTCTGGGTGGCCGTTTCAAAAGTATATTTCTGTATAATAATAAATTACTTAAACCATTAGAACTTTCATTTAACGTTCTCTTTTGCTCTCTCTTGGTAACTAAGGCTCTTGACCTTTACCATCAGTATCAGTGAAATAAGAAAGGAAAGGACTAGGAAGTAGTTGGCTTCTTAGTGGAGTTCTGGTGGGCTTTGAATTGTGACTGAAAATCACTGGAATCTGGTACCCTGAGTTTCCGCATCTGCATTTTTAAGTAAACATTGTTCCTACTCAACTTGTAGGTAGGTATAGTGAATAAATCATTGTCTCTGATGACACAATAAAGCAGGAAATGTACACTTGGAAAATATAATCTCTGTATTTTATAAAGTGCTATGAATTGTCAGTCAGTACACTTTATAACATCTTGCAATTTTAGTAGGAGAAAAAATGTTAGCCTGTATTTTGCTGACTAAGGCCTTGCCCCTACCATTTTACAATTGAGAGTCTTTAAAATGTTCTCACTTCAGCAGTTAGTGTACATTGAGGATCACATTCCAAGAATTAAATCAGAAGAGGAGCTAAGGCCTCATTCCAACATTATAAATAGGCTAAGGAAAAAACAGGACCTGACAAGCCATAGTACATGCCCCCAACAAACCTGTAGAAATGAAGGCACAAGTTACTGAAAAAACCATGATTGGATGGAAACCACGTTGGGGAGAGTGGCTCTTGACCTTGGGACCATCTCTCAGAACGGAAGCACTGCTGGTGTTTTTTCAATATGCCTAAGTCATTCTAAGCCCATGGATGATCACCATGCTGCATGAATTTTGGGACCAGCCTGTGAAATTTGGCTGCCTCCATGTGGCCAAGTTTGAGAGCGGTTCCTGGGCTGGGTCCATTGATAACCACTCTGGCTGTAGTTATAAATCACTTGGATGTTGTGAAAGAGTCTCTGTAAGAGGCTGGCTGCTTGGACCTCTTTTTCTGCTTGAAGACTGCTGAGAAACAGATAGATATGAATAGCTGAACCTATTCTATTCAGGGTAGGGTGCCAGCGTCGGACAGTCTCTCTTCACTCTAGTCTCAAGCCCATCTTCCCTGTCCCTAGTGCCTTTTCAGCGTGTCTATGTTCCCTCACCCTGACAATGCTGGCTTGGATTTTAAAGAACATAACATTCTATGAGTCGGAACCGACTTGATGGCAGTGTTTTTTTTTTTTTTTTTTTTTTAACATTCTACCATGTATAAAGCCTTTATCTGTCTGTCTGTCTACCTATTTGTTGTTATTAGGTGCCATCGAGTCGGCCCTGACTGCAGCAACCCTATGTGCAACAGAACGAAACACTGCCCAGTCCTGTACCATCCTCACAGTTGTTGCTATGTTTGAGTCCATTGTTGCAGCCACTGTGTCATTTCATCTTGTCAAGGGTCTTTCTCTTTTTTGCTGACCTTCTACCTTACCAAGCATGATGATCTTCTCCAGGGATTGGTCTGTCCTGATAACATGTCCAAAGTATGTGAGAGGAAGTCTCGCCCCCCCTTGCTTCCAAGGAGCACTCTGGCCGTACTTTTTCCAAGACAGACTTGTTTGTTCTTCTGGCAGTCTGTGGTATGTTCAATACTCTTTGACAACACCATAGTTCAAAGGCATCAATTCTTCTTTGGTCTTCCTTATTCATTGTTCAGCTTTCACATGCATATGAGGCAATTGTAAACACCAAGGCTTTTGTCAGGAGCACCTTAGTCCTCAAAGTGAAATCTTTGCTTTTCAACACTGTAAAGAGGTCTTTTGCAGCAGATTTGCCCAATGCAAAACATTGTTTGATTTCTTTACTGCTACTTCCAAGGGTGTTGATTGTGGACCTAAGTAAAATGAAATTCTTGACAACTTCAGTCTTTTCCAGTTGTAAGGATTTTTGTTTTCTTTATGTTGAGCTATAATCCAAGGCTATAGTCTTTGATCTTTCCACACCTTTCTGGATTTTGAACCACGCAGCATCCCCTTGTTCTGCCTCTTGGTCTATGTACAATTAAGTGTTACTGAATTCCCATTCTTCGCAATGCTATCCGTAATTTGTTATGATCCACACAGTCGAATGCCTTTGCCTAGTCAATAAAACTCAGGTAAACAGCTTTCTGGTATTCTCTGATTTCAGCCGGGATCCATCTGACATCAGCAATGGTATGCCTGGTTCCACGTCCTCTTCTGAATCTGGATTGAATTTCTGGCAGTTTTCTGTCTACATACTGCTGCAACCATTTTTGAATGATCTTCAGCAAAATTTTGCTCGCATGAGATGTTAATGATATTGTTTGATAATTTCTGCATTTTCTTGGGTCACATATCTTTGGAGTAGGCACACATATGGATCTCTTCCAGTCGGTTGGCCAGGTAGCTGTCTTCCAAATTTCTTGTCATAGATGAGTGAACATCTCCAGTGCTGCATCTATTTGTTGAAATATCTCAATTGGTATTCTGTCAATTCCTGGAGCCTTGTTTTTTGACAATGCCTTAAGTTCAGCTTGAACTTCTTCCTCCAATATCATCAGTTCTTGATCACATGCTACCTCCTGAAATGGTTGAATGTCAACCAATTCTTTTTGGTACAGTGACTCTGTATATTCCTTTCATCTTCTTTTGATGCTTCCTGCATTGTTCAATATTTTGCCGATAGAACCCTTCAAAATTGCAACTTGAGGCTTGAGTTTTTTCTTCAGTTCTTTCAGCTTGAGAAATACTGAGTGTATTCTTCCCTTTTGGTTTTCTAACTCCAAGTCTTTGCACACATCATTGTAATACTTTACTTTGTCTTCTCAAGCTACCCTTTTAAATTTTCCGTTCAGCTCTTTTACTTCATCGTTTCTTCCATTCATTGTAGCTACTCTACATTCAAGAACAAGTTTCGGAGTCACCTCTGACATCCATTTTGGTCTTTTCTGTCTTTTTGATAACATTTTGCTTTCTTCATATATGGTGTACTTGATTTCAACCCACAATTTGTCTCGCCTTCAGTCATTTGTGTTCAGTGCATGAAATCTATTCTTGAGATGGTCTCCAAATTCAGGTGAGATATCCTCAAGGTTATATTTTGGTTCCTGCAAACTTATTTTAATTTTCTTCAACTTCAACTTGCATATGAGCCATTGATAGCCTGTTCCACAGTTGGCCCCTGGCCTTGTTCTGACTGATGATACTGAGATTTTCCATTGTCTCTTTCCACAGATGTAGTCAATTTGATTCCTGTGTTTCCCTCTGATGAGAACCATGTGTATAGTCACTGTTTATGTTGTTGAAAAAGGTATTTGCAATGAAGAAGTTGTTGGTCTTCTAAAACTATATCATGTGGTCTCCGAAGTCATTTCTGTCACTAATCCTTCTTCGCTTCCAACTTTTACATTCCAATCATCAGTAATTATCAATGCATCTTAATTTCCCATTTGATCAATTTCAGACTCTAGAAGTTGGTAAAAATCTTCAGTTTCTTCATCTTTGATATTAATGGTTGATGCATAAATTTGAATAATAGTCTTATTAACTTGTCTTCCTTGTAGGTGTATGGATATTACCCTATCGCTGGCAGCTTTGTAGTTCAGGATAGATCTTGAAATGTTCTTTTTTTTTTTTAATTGTGGCTTGAGTGAAAGTTTACAAATCAAGTCCGTCTGTCATACAAAAATTTATATACATCTTGCTATGTACTCCTAGTTGTTCTCGCCCTAATGAGACAGCAGATTCCTTCCCTGCACTCTATTTTCGTGTCCATTCTTCCAGCTTCTGACTCCCTCTGCCCTCTCACCTCCCATCCAGCCAGGAGCTGCCCACACATTCTCATGTGTCTACTTGATCCAAGAATCTCACTCTTCACCAGTATTATTTTCTATCTCATAATCCAGCCCAATCCTTGACTGAAGAGTTGGCTTTGGAAATGGTTCCTGTCTTGGGCTAACAGAAGGTCTGGGACCATGACCTTCTTCTAGTCTCAGTCAGACCATTAAGTCTGGTCTTTTTACAAGAATTTGAGGTCTGCATCTCACTGCTCTCCTGCTCCCTCAGGGGTTCTCTATTGTGTTCCCTGTCAGGCAGTCATGGCTTGTAGCCAGGCACCATCTAGTTCTTCTGGTCTCAGGCTGATGTAGTCTCTGGTTTATGTGGTCCTTTCTGTCTCTTGAGCTCATAACTACATTGTGTCTTTGGTGTTCTTCATTCTTCTTTGATCCAGGTGGGCTGAGACCAATTGATGCATCTTAGATGGCTGCTTGGTAGCGCCGAAGACCCCAGATGCCACTCTCCAAAGTAGGATGCAGAATATTTTCTTAATAGATTTTATCATGCCAATAGACTTAGATGTCCCCTGAAACCAGGTTCTCCAAACCCCCGCCCCCGCTACACTGGCCTTTGAAGAGTTCAGTTTATTCAGGAAACTTCTTTGCTTTTGGTTTAGTCCAGTTGTGCTGACCTCTTCTGTATTGTGTGTTGTCTTTCCCTTCACCTAAAATAGTTCTTATCTACTATCTAATTAGCGAAAACCCCTCTCCCTCCCTCTCCCCCCGCCTCGTAACCATCAAAGAATATTATTTTCTCTGTATAAACTATTTTTTGAGTTCTTATAATAGTGGTCTCATACAATATTTGTCCTTTTGAAACTGACTAATTTTACTCAGCATAATGCCTTCCAGATTCCTCCATGTTATGAAATGTTTCACGGATTCATCATTGTTCTTTATCGATGTGTAGTATTCCATTGTGTGAATATGCCATAATTTATTTATCCATTCATCCATTGATGGGCACCTTCATTTCTTCCATCTTTTTGCTATTGTAAACAGTGCTACAATGAACATGGGTGTGCATATATCCATTCATGTAAAGGCTCTTATCTCTCTAGGATATGTTCCAAGGAGTGGGATTGCTGGATCGTATGGTAGTTCTATTTCTAGTTTTTTAAGGAAGCACCAAATCGATTTCCAAAGCGGTTGTATCATTTACATTCCCACCAGTAGTGTATAAGTGTTCCAGTCTCTCCACAACCTCTCCAACATTTATTATTTTGTGTGTTTTGGATTAATGCCAGCCTTGTTGGAGTGAGACGGAATCTCACTGTAGTTTTGATTTGCATTTCTCTAATGGCTAATGATTGTGAGCATTTCCTCATGTATCTGTTAGCTACCTGGATGTCTTCTTGTCTGTTCATATCCTTTGCCAATTTTTTATTGGGTTATTTGTCTTTTGTAGTTGAGTTTTCGCTGAATCATGTAGATTTTAGAGATCAGACACTGATCAAAAATGTCATAGCTAAAAACTTTTATCCCAGTCTGTAGGTAGTCTTTTTACTCTTTCAGTGAAGTCTTTGGATGAGCATAGGTGTTTGATTTTTTAGGCGCTCCCAGTTATCTAGTTTCTCTTCTGCATTGTTAGTAATGTTCTGTATACTGTTTATGCCACATATTAGGGCTCCTAGCGTTGTCCCTATTTTTTCTTCCATGCTTTTTATCGTTTTAGATTTTATATTTAGGTCTTTGATTCATTTTGAGTTACTTTTTGTGCATGATGTGAGATTTGGGTCTTGTTTCATTTTTTGCAGATAGATATCCAGTTATGCCAGCACCATTTGTTAATGAAACTGCCTTTTCCCTGTTTAACTGACTTTGGGCCTTTGTCAAATATCAGCTGCTCATATGTGGATGGATTTATGTCTGGATTCTCAATTCTGTTCCATTGATCTATGTGTCTTTGGTTGTACCAGTACCAGGCTGTTTTGACTCCTGTGACAGTATAATAGGTTCTAAAATCAGGTAGAGGCCTCCCACTTCATTCTCCTTTTTCAGTAATTTTTTACTTATTTGGGGCCTCTTTCCATTCCATATGAAGTTGGTGATTTGTTTCTCCATTTCTTTAAAAAATGTCATTGGAATTTGGGTCGGAATTGCGTTGTATTTATAGATAGCTTTTGGTAGAATAGACATTTTTACAAGTTAAGTCTTCCTATCCATGAGCAAGGTATGTTTTTCCACTTATGTAAGTCTCTTTTGGTTTCTTGCAGTAGTGTCTTGTAGTTTTCTTTGTACAGGTCTTTTACGTCTCTGGTAAGATTTATTCCTAAGTATTTTATCTTCTTGAGGCTACTGTAAATGGCATTGATTTAGTGATTTCCTCTTTGATGCTCTCTTTGACGGTGTACAGGAATCCAACTAATCTTTGTATGTTTATCTTGTATCCTGATACTCTGCTGAACTCTTTTCTTAGTTTCAGTAGTTTTCTTGAGGATTCTTTAGGGTTTTCTGTGTATAAGATCATGTCATCTGCAAATAGAGATACATTTACTTCTTCCTTACCAATCTGGATGTCCTTTATTTCTTTATCTAGCCTAATGACTCTGGGTAGGACCTCCAGGACAATGTTGAATAAGAGTAGTGATGAAGGCATCCTTGTCTGGCTCCTGATCTCAAGGGGAATGTTTTCAGACTCTCTCCATTTAGGATGATGTTGGGTGTTGGCTTTGTATAAATGCCCTTTATTATGTTGAGGAATTTTCCTTCTGTTCCTATTTGCTGAGAATTTTTATCATGAATGGGTGTTGAACTTTGTGAAATGCCTTTTCTGTATCAATTGATAAGATGATGCGATTCTTGTCTTTGTTTTGTTTATATGATGGATTCCATTAATTGTTTTTCTGATGTTGAACCACCCCTGCATACCTGGTATGAATCCCACTTCGTCATGGTGAATTATTTTTTTGACATGTTGTTGAATTCTATTGGATAGAATTTTGTTGAGGTTTTTTGCATCTACATTCATGAAGGATATAGGTCTGTAATTTTCTTTGTGGTGTCTTGACCTGGTTTTGGTATCAGGGATATGCTGGCTTCATAGAATGAGTTTGGGAGTATTTCATCCTTTTCTATGCTGTAGTGGTATTATCTCTTCTCCAAAAGTTTGGTAGGACTCTGCAGTGAAGCCATCTGGGCCAGGATTTTTTTTTTCTTGGGAGTTTTTTAATTACCTTTTCAATCTCTGGTTTTGTTATGGGCCTATTTAGTTATTCTACCTCTGTTTGTGGTTGTTTAGGTAGGTAGTGTGTTTCTAGTAATTCATCCATTTCTTCTAGGTTTTCAAATTTGTTTAAGCACAGTTTTTCATAGTAATCTGGTATGATTCTTTTAATTTCAGTTGGGTCTGTTGTAATATTGCCCATCTCATTTCTCATTTGGGTTATGTGCTTCCTCTCCTGTTTTTCTTTTGTCAGTCTGGCCAGTGGTTTATCAATTTTGATGATTTTTTTCAAAAAACCAGCTTTTGTTCTTGTTAATTCTTTCAATTGTTTTTCTGTTTTCTATTTCATTTAATTCTGCTCTAATTTTTATTATTTGTTTTCTTCTGGTGCCTGAGGGTTTCTTTTGTTGCTCTCTTTCTATTTGTTCAAGTTGTAGGGATAATTCTTTGATTTTGGCCCTTTCTTCTTTTTGTATTTGTGCATTTATTAAAGTAAATTGACCTCTGAGCACTGCTTTAGTTATGTCCCAAAGGTTCTAATAGGAAGTGTTTTCGTTCTCACATTGGATTCTATGGATTCCTTAATTCCATCCTTAATGTCTTCTATAACCCAATCATTTTTGAGCAGGTTATTGCTCAGTTTCCAAGTGTTTGATTTCTTTTCCCTGCTTTTTCTGTTACTGATTTCTACTTTGATGGCCTTACGGTCAGAGAAGATGCTTTGTAATATTTCAATGTTTTTGATTCTGCTAAGGCTTACTTTATGACCTCATATGTGGTCTATTCTAGAGAATGTTCCATGTGCAGTAGCAAAGAAAGTATACATGGCTTCTGTTGGGTGGAGTGTTCTGTATATGTCTATGAGGTCAAGTTGGTTTATTATGGCATTTAGATCTTCCGTGTCTTTAGTGAGCTTCTTTCTGGATGTCTTGTCCTTCACTGAAAGTGGTGTGAAATCCCCTACTATAATTGTGGAGCTGTCTGTCTCACTTTTCATTGCTGCTAGAGTTTGTTTTATGTATCCTGCAGTCCTGTCATTGGGTGCATATATATTTAATATGGTTATACCCTCCTGGTATATTGTCCCTTTAATCATTATATAGTGTCATCCCTTATCCTTTGTGGTAGATATTTAACTTCAGGTCTGTCTTGTCAGAAATTAATATCGCCATTCCTGCTCTTTTTTGATTGTTGTTTGCTTGATATATTTTTTCTATTCTTTGAGTTTTAGTTTGTTTGCGTCTCTAAGTCTAAAAGTGTGTCTCTTGTAGGCAGCATATAGACAGATTGTGTTTTTTAAATCCATTCTGCCACTCTCTGACTCTTTTTTAGTGCATTTAGTCCATTTTATGAGTTTAGTGCTGTCATTGTGATGCCTTTTTTGTGTGTCAACAGTTTCTTTTTTCCACTTAATTTTTTGTGTCGAGTAGTTTATTTTTATATGTTGTCTTTTCCTCTTATTTGTTATTGATTTTGTTTCTGCTGAGTCTCTATTTCTTTCTTGTGTTTTATTTTGATGAGTAGGATTGTTAGTTTCCTTTGTGGTTACCTTAATATTTACCCCTATTTTTCTAATTTTAAACCTAACTTTGATTTCTTTATATCATCTTGTCTTCCTCTCCATATGAAAGATCCATGACTACATTTCTTAATCCCTCTATTGTTTTAATGTTGTCTCCTTTTACATGACATCACTGTTTGCCTGTTTTGAACATTTTTTTTTTTTAATCTTGATTTATTTTTGTGATTTCCCTATCTGGGTTGACATCTGATTGCTCTGTCCAGTGTTCTAGTCTTGGGTTGATATCTGATATTCTTGATTTGCTAACCAGATAACTCCCTTTAGTATTTCTTGTAGTTTTGGTTTGGTTCTTACAAATTCCCTAAGCTTCTGTTTATCTGGAAATGTCCTAATTTTGCCTTCATATTTGAGAGACAGTTTTGCTGGATATATAATTCTTGGCTGGCAAATATTTTCTTTCAAGGCTTCATATATGTTATCCCATTGTCTTCTTGCCTGCATGGTTTCTGCTGAGTAGTCTGAGCCTAGTCTTATTGACCCTCCTTCGTAGGTGTCTTTTTGTTTATCCCTAGCCCCTCTTAAAATTTCTTTCTTTATCTTTGGTTTTGGTAAGTTTGATTATAATATGTCTTGGCAACTTTTGGGATCTACCTTGTGTGGGGTTTGATGAGCATCTTGGATAGATATCTTCTCATGTTTCTTGATATCAGGGAAATTTTCTGCCAACAAGTCTCAACAATTCTCTCTGTATTTTCTGTTGTCCCCCCCATTCTGCTACTTCAATCACTTGTAGGTTATTCCTTTTGAGAGTGTCCCATGTAACTGTTATGGTTTCTTCATTTTTTTAAATTCTTTTACCTGATTTTTCCTCCAATATGTTGGTGCCAAGTGCTTTATCTTCAGTCTCACTATTTCTAACTTCCATCGCCTCAATTCTGCTCTTATGAATTTCTACTGATTTGTCCAACTCTGAAATTTTGTTGTTAATCTTCTGAATTTCTGATTTCTGTCTCTCTGTGAATTGTTGCAGCTTATTAAATTTTTCATTATGTTCTTGAATAACCTTTTTAAAGTCTTCAACTGCTTTATCTGTATGTTCCTTGCCTTGTTCTACATACTGCCTGACCTCCTTCCTGATATCTTGAAGGGTTCTGTATATTAATCTTTTGTATTCCACATCTGGTAATTCCAGGAAAGCACCTTCATCCAGAAGATCCATTGATTCTTTGTTCTGAGAGCTTGTTGAAGTGATCATGGTCTGCTCCTTTATGTGATTTGATATTGACTGTTGCCTTTAAGCCATCTATAAGTCATTGTATTAGTTTATTTTATGTTTGCTTAATGTATCCTAGCTTCTTGCTTTGTTTTGTGTTGGTATGCCCAAATAGGTTGCTTGAGTGAAATACCTTGATTATTTTCGCCTTTGAAGCTCTAACGTCCTGTCATCAGGTGGCTAGAGCTGTTATCAGGTATACGAGCCTAGGAGTCCATTCACTTTTCTTGTATGGATTCAGCTCAGGTGTCCAGGTAGTTGGTCATCGAGTGCATGGTACAGGCTCTGTCCTACAGCCTTAAAGGGGCAGGGGTGATTGGTGTAGGTACCAGTATCTGGTTGCAGCAGGGGGTCACACTCTGAACAAGGCAGGGGTTGACAACCATCCCCCAAGTGTCTGTAAAGAATGTGCATCCCTGTTGCCTAGGACGCACAGGTGGGTGGGTTCTGCAGATGGAACATGGGCACCCAATGCTTTTCGTTGTAAGGACTGGGAGGTACCAGTTATCCTTGGACCCTTGTCACAGGTGGCTTGTTGCAGGTGAAGTGAGTGGAGCCACCAGTCCTGAGGCCCCTGATGTGGGTAGGTGAGGACCCTGTTTAATAGGCAAAGCAATGTCAAACATCAAACACCCACCTCTTCACCACACAGCTGAAACAGTTGCAGTCTGCTAACAGGAGCCTATTCTCCTGAAATAGGCCCACAGAAGTCCATGCAGGCGGGAAAGGTATTCAAAGTCCACGGACCATTCGTGCCTGGACAGGAGCCACTTCTGTCCTGAGCTCCCCAGGTTAGTGGAGCTGGCAGATTATCTTTTCCCCCAGTTGTGAATTTATTCCTTCTGCATGGCCAGGAGAATGGCCCAGGATGCTCAGCAGAACCTATCTCAGGCCCAAGGGAATCAACAGCCACTGAAGCCGTCTTGCAGGCTGGAGGTGTGATAAAAAAATAAATTATATTCTGCTTTGGTTCCAGAGTCATGAGTAGGCTGTGCGGTTGGCTGTTTCTTCCTGAGGAAACTGTGGCCGAATGCTACCCCTTGCCCCACTTAGTCGGTCCTAGGAATGGTGCCTGAGGGTACCTGGCGATTCAGGTCTGGCAACTCATCTCTGCTTCTGAACCATCCCTCCCTCCCCCAGCACTCAGTGTGTTTTCTAACTTTGCCTTTGATGTTCAGGGTTCCTAGCTTGTCATAAACATAATCATTTCACTTGTTTTTTTGGGTCTTTGTTGCAAGAGTGATCAGCGGAAGTGTCTGACTACTCCGCTGTCTTGGCCCGCCTCTCGAAACGTTCTTTTTGACAATGAATGCAATGTCATTCCTCTTCAACTTGTCATTCCTAGCATAGTAGACAATATGATTGTCCTATTCAAAATGGCCAATACAGTGTAGGATGTTGATTTTTATGCATTCCATTTCATTTTTGACAGCTTTGAATTTTCCTAGATTCATTGTTTTGTACATTCCATGTTCTTATTGTTAATGTTTGCAGCTCTTCTCACTTTAATTCATGCTACATCAACAAATGAAGGCCCTGAAAGCTTTATTCCATCTATGTCATTAAGGTTGACTCTACTTTGAGAAGGCAGCTCTTCCCCAGTCATATTTTGAGTGTTTTCCAATCTGAGGGGCTCATCTTCCAGCACTCTATCAGACAATATTCTGCTGCTATTCTTAAGATTTTCACTGGCCAATTTTTTCAGAAGTAGACTGCCAGGTCATTCTTCCTAGTCTATCTTAGTCTGGAAGCTTCACTGAAACTTGTCCACCATGGTGACCCTGCTGATATATGAAATAACATCGGCATAGCCTCCAGCATCACAGCAACACGCCACACAGCAAGCCACCACAGTATAACAAACTGACAGACTTGTGATAGATCAATCAATTTATCTATTAATTCCAGAGAATTTGATTGATATGGCTCTTGCTTTAAGCAACATGGCCTTCTCCGTGGAATAAATTTCTAGCTTCCCTTTGGGAAATTGACTCATAGCACAGCTGTGGCACTGAAGGGTGAGGGTTGGAGATAGTAGTGTATCCAATTAAATTTGGAGATGATCCTTGGAAATCATTATTTAAAACCCTGTGAAAAGAAAGAGTGTTACCTACTGACTCACTGATTCTATTTCCTAAGGACTCTAAATTCAGGGTGATATTGCTTGTGATTTTTGTCGTCGTTAGTTGCCATCGAATCAATTTCAGTTGATGTCAGTGTACAGTAGTACTTCTCCATAGGGTTTCTAAGGCTGTGACCTTTGGAAGCAGATTGCCAGGCCTATGTTTTAGGGCGCCCCTTGTGAGTTTGAACCTCCAAACTTTTGGCTAGCAATGATCAAAACTTTATTTGTGTTTTACTGTATCAATGACAATCAGCATTGTTAAAATTCATTACAGTGTAATTTCATATAATTTTAGAAATGATCTAATAATCTACCAAAATGAATCCTAAACGTAAAGAAAAAAAAATCCAGGGGAAATAACCAGAAGAAATAGATCGATGACTTAAGGTCCCATGAAATATCTTTTAAAGAAAAACATCCAAACTGTTTTGATTTTTACCTTTGAGTGATGACAACAATGCTGTCTAAAACTTGAGAAACCATTGGTAACTGAGAATTGAAACAATATAAAATAAAGCAAAGAGTTGGGATAAAATCTTCACCAGTTCTGTTACCCCCCATAAGAGCCAAACTTAACTTTGAAATCTGATGCCAGTCCCCAAGTGGTCCAAGTTACTGCCTTTGCTCTTTTTAATATGTCAGCTGATTATGGAGCTAATAATAAATATAATTGAAAATCACTGTTGGATCCTTTGAAGTTTGCTGCCAAATAACATCTTGTGGAAGAATGGAAAAAAATCCCTGAGGAAAACTCTTCAAATGATACTTTTAACATTCAGAATCAACAGACATGGTGTTAGATTTACCTCAAGAAGTTCATACAATTATAAAATATTAACTCAAGAAAACACTCTAATTTTCTATCTCTAATAAATGTCACCACTGCAGTCATTTTCTTATTACTTAATTTATGCCTGGCTCTGGCTGGAAGTAATTTTTTATTCCTAAACCAATATACGACCAGAACAAAGTACCCAGATTAATTAGTTATTGTCAGTCGACTTCATCCGTGACTTTGGAGATGATGCTGCTGAGACAAAGTGGCTGTTCAGCAGAAATGATGTCATGCTGTCCAGACTTTCATTTTAGGACAGAATTTCTGCAATGAATTAATATTCCCTGAAAATGGTACAGAGCTAGAATAACAGCTTTCTGGTTTTGATTATAAGGCAGAATGATTTCTGGTTTTCTGTAATATTTGCGTTGTGAATGAGATTCCATTTTTTCTCATTTAAATGCACTGATCAGGTGAGAGAAATCTGAGCCTGTTCCATAAAAGCCCTATATTGTGACTGGAATACAAGTAGCTTGATTGTGGTTCTTTAAAATTATAAAGCTTGTTTTAGAACAGGGAGAGTGTGAGAACTTGAGATGGTGGTCACGAAGTCATTATGTGCTGCTCTAGGTCTCATGGTGGCTAGCAGTATCCCTCTCCACCAAAATGCTTTCTTAACACTCTTCTAGGGATTTGAATTTTTAATATTAATGTATAAAAATAAAATACATCTAGAACAGAGGTGGTATGGTGGGGAGGAATGTTATCAGAAATCATTACCACATTCGTAACTCCAACCTGTTGTCAGTCAATTCTGACTCACAGCGACCCTATAGGACAGAGTAGAATTGCACCACAGAGTTCCCAAAGAGCGGCTGGTAGATTTGAACTGCTGAACTTTGGGTTAGCAGCAGAGCTCTTCACCACTGCACCACCAGGGCTCCATATTCATATCTGAGATAAGAGGCATCAGTGCCCATTGATTTTAGCAGCAGAGGTTCATAGAATGAGAAAAATAGAGTGATAAGTTCTAATTTCCCCTCAGACCTGGAGTATCTTCCTGTTATTTAATTTTCCTCCCCGCAAAATGAGATGGTAATGGTATGTACCTAATCACAAGGCTAATCAAAATCCCTAGAGAGAGCTTTTTTGGAGAGAAGATTCCCCATGCTTAATGATTAAAAAAAATGGCTCAAGGCTGAACTAGACTTTCTTCTTGGTAGAATGAAAACCCAAAACCAAACCCTCTGCCGTCGAGTAGATTCCAACTGATAGTGACCCTATAGGACAGAGTAGAACTGTTCCATAGAGTTTCCAAGGAGCGCCTGGTGGATTTGAACTGTCAACCTTTGGTTAGCAGCCGTAGCTCTTAACCACTTATACCACCAGGGTTTCCCAAGGTAGAATGAAACCACTTGTTTCATTATCATGGTTTATACTTTCTATTAACTAGTGCCTTTTCCAAACCCCTGGCATTTCCGATGTAGAAAGCTTCTTCATACCAATTTGGCTCCACCCTAAACAACACTAATTCCTCTCCCATGTGACTCTCCCTAAAATATTTGACTCAGCTGTCATGATGCCTTTAAGTATTCTTTCCAGAGTAAACAAGTCTGTTTCTTCACAGACCTCGGCTTTAAATGCCTTTGCTGTCTTAGTTTCTCCTAGCTGCATGGGTTTCAGGTTACGAAAGTCCTTCCTAAGGGCCAGGCGTTGGGAGCAGAACATGAGCTCTGCTTGTGGTCTGTCCAAGTGGAATCTGGCAAGAATTGCTGCTCCAATTCCTCATCCTGCCCTAGCTCTTATTAAGACAGCCAGGGTCCAATCAGTTATTTTTGGAGGCCACAACACATCATTGGCTCATGTTGAACTAGGAGTCTATTAAAACCACAATTCTTTTTCACACACGCTCCTTCTAAGCCACCGTGTATATACAGCTATTTTTTGTCTGTTGAGTGCTTATTATGGGCAAGGCAGTGTGCTAAATGCTTTGCATCTTTTGTGTCTCATTTAATTCTCACATCACCCCAATGATGTAGAAAGTATCCTTAGCCCCATATTAAACATCCTATTGTGGATGAGGTGCATAGGAGTAGAGACTTACCTAAAGAGGTCTAACTCTAATGCAGGTGCTCTTGAACTTGATGCTACTCTACCTTCTGTATAGGAATGATGTTTTTGATGCTGATTTTTCTTGGAAGGGGGACTCAGAGGAGCCAACATCAAAGACAGAACTATTAGAAATGAGTCTAGTTAGACCTTCCTACCCTTTTAGCCTGCTGAGTTATGTTTGGATCCTGATCTTGTTTCAAATACATTAGCCATTTCCTTAGAGCGTCATGCCATCCATAAATTTCATCAGCTGCCATCATTATTCTTTTTTTTAATTGTATTTAGATGAAGTTTTACATAGGAGATTAATTTCTCGTTAAACAATTAATACACATATTGTTTTGTGACATTGGTTGCTACCTCCATGACATGCCAACACTCTCTGCTTCTTGACCTTAGGTTCCCCTTTATCATTTTTCCTGTCCCCTCCTGCCTTCTCATCCTTGCCCCTGGGCTAGTGCGCCCATTTAGTCTCATTTTGTTCTATGCGCCTGTCCAGTCTTTGGCTGAAGAGTGATCCTCAGGAGTGCCTTCAGTGCTGAGTTAAAAGGAAGTCTGGGAGCCATACTCTGGGCAATTCTCCAGTCTCTGCTAGATCAGTAAGTCTGGTCTTTTTTTTCTTTTTTTTTTTTTTGCATTAGAAATTTGTTATACTATTTTCTCTATCTCTTTCTGGGACCCTCTATTGTGATTCCTGTCAGAGCAGTCGGTGGTGGCAGCCAGGTACCATCTAGCTGTGCTGGACTCAGTCTGGTGGAGGCTGTGGTACTTTTGGTCCATTAGTCCTTTGGACTACTCTTTGTCATCATTATTCTTGTTCAGGTCATTACTTCAAAAAACGGAACCAAACCAAATCCACACCAGAGCCTCCTTCATGATGACAAAACCTACTCTTTGTCATCATTATTCTTGTTCAGGTCATTACTTCAAAAAACAGAACCAAACCAAATCCACAGCAGGGCCTCCTTCATGGTTGGCATTGATCGCCACTCAGATCAAATTACAAATCCATGGCACTGTGATCCAGCTTACATGTTTTCCTCACATCCCTCATAAAGATCTTGCTGAGTCCCTTGTTAAAATTCAAGTGCAGAATTTCTAAGGCATGCTTCTACTGAGTCTAGTGTCACTGCCTCGGTTATCTAGTGCTGCTATAACAGAAATACTTTTTAACATGAAATTACAATCACAAAATGCAGGACAACCACAGAATACTGGGAATCATGGCCTAACCAAGTTAATACACACATTTTTTGGGGGACATAATTCAATCCATGACATTCCACCCTTTGGCCCCCTCAAAAATCACATTCTTGCAACTTGCAAAACATATTCATCCCATCATATTATAGCAAAAGTCTTAACTCCAAGTCCAAAATCCAAAAAATTCCTCTTCATCTGTGATATTTAGGTTACAGGTTATCTGCTTTCAAAGGTACAATGGCAGAACAGGCACATGCTAGACATTTCCATTACAAATGGGAGAAATTGGAGGGAAAGAAGGCATAACAGGCACCAAGCAAGTCAGTACAACACACTACATTAGCCCTCAAGGCTTTGAAAATAATCTTTTCTTCTCTGAGACAATTTACACAATAGCCCTACTCTCCAGCCTCTTGGTGTAGGCCACAGTCTTCGGATTCTGAGTGGAGGCCCCTCAGCCCTGGGCTTCAGCCCGCCTTCCAGGCCCACTGGGAGGGCAGTTCTGCTCCCTTGGCTTTAGGTGCACCATTCTCCTTGTCAGAATCTGAGTGGAGACTCCACGCTTAGAAACTCTAGAGGCCCTGGCTCCACCCTTTGAAACCCCTGAGGTCATGGCCATACCTTTTGAGACTGAGGCAGCTCAGCTACTTGCGTTCTCTGCCTCTTCAGCTTCTGTTCCTGGTTTCTTGGCCTCTGGGCTCCTCGAGTCTCACACCCACATCTGCCATGCTGGGGCAAGTGTTCCAAAGCTCTGTAACTCCACCGATAAGCACCTAGAGGTACCCCACTTTGCCAGGAAGCCTCCTGCACACAGGCACCCAGCTTTCTTGCTCTGTGGGTCAGCAAGCCTAGCTCTATGGACAAGTGCCTGGAGGTATCCCACTTCACCAGGAAGCCTCCCGTGCATGGGCATTCAGCTCTCTCGCCCCGTGGGTCGGCTCCAGCACGGTCTTGCGCTGATCTCCTGATTTTCTGCTGCTGCTGCATCTCTGCCATTGCTCGTTTTCTATCCTTTCACAGTTTCAAAACCTCTTCCACCTTTTAGGTATCTGTTAGAGCAGCACCCCACTCTCTTGGTACCAAGTTCTGTCTTAGTTGTCTAGTGCTGCTATAACAGAAATAATCTTTAACATAAAATTACAAAATGGAGGACAACCACAGAACACTGGGAATCATGGCCTAGCCAGGTTAATACACATATTTTTTGGGGGACATAATTCAATCCATAACCCTACCACAGAGAGCAAGAAGGCCAGTCTGGCAAGATTTGTTTATAGTGAGACCATGTGTTTCTAACTGATCTCATTTGCTATGCTAAGGGGACATGATCCAGCCCTAACTCTCCATTCTAGACTCTGGTCTACAGCTGATATCATGGTCACCAGTTTCTAGTTTACAGCACTGGCCATCTTCTCCTCTTTGAACATTTGTTCTACATGTGGCCATGTTTAGTTTTCTACCACAGTGGGCTCGATGACCAGCTAGAATTCAGTATTCATCCCGTATAGGAAGTGCAGTTAGTTCGTAAATGAGAATAAGATCCTCTCTGTGTGACTGGGCGCTTTGACCTCTATTCCCAGAATCCAACATGGAAACTAAGGGAAGATGCTCTTGCTCTTAGCGCTCCCCTAAAGTTGTCTAATATCTCCAGTCCTGCAGGCCAAACTCAAGAGAAGAAGTTAGAAATGGGTCTTACTGTTTACTACTCTGATTTCTCTTGCTTTTCTTCTGACTCCTTTCCAGTTTCTCCAAAGCAGGAAAAGGAGTTGGCATTTCTTTGACTTCCCCGACATCGTGACTTACCTCTTTCCAACTCCAGCTAAGCTATAATAATGGTCAGGAGTATCCTATCTACTTCAGGATTTCTGTCTGAGCTGAGTCCTCTGGGTTCAGTTGTTGATAGGCTAAAGGAAAGACAGAAGAATTTGAACAGTCTTTTCTTGAGGCAATGAATGACCTGACTTAAAAGGCTAGCATCCTGCTATTTATTCTTATGAAAAATATATTTATTTATGAGGTATAATAAATTTATGATATATATTATATACATATATATTTGAATCCAGCATTGTTCTCTCTCTCTATATATATATGCAATTGTGAGGATGACACAAGACCAGGCAACAGCTTGTTCTGTTGTACATACAGCTGCCATGAGTCAGTCGACTCATTGGCAGCTGTCTGTCTGCCGATCTAATTTATGTTTGTGTGTATATATAAACATGTTTAAAGGAGATCTATTTCCTTGGGTGAATATACCAAACTTGCTTACTATGACACTATCTGGCCCTCTAATGAAGTACATGGCATAGAATGAGGCATTTAGGTTGTATCCCTCTCTAGTTCTGGAGAACCTCCTTCATTAACTTAGGAGTTGTTGTTGTCAGTTCTGACTCATAGCGACCCTATGTACAGTAGAACGAAACACTGCCTGGTCCTGTGCCATATATATATATATATATCACCATATATATACTTAGGAGTAAACAGCAACTGTTGCTGTTAAACATAAAATTCCAGTATCTTTAGAATGATTTAAAAAAATGCATTTTGCTCTCATAAAAATTTCCAGTGAATGAATACTCTTGGGGAATGTATTTTGAATTCTGAAGATTATTTTCCATAGACCCTAACAAGGTACACTTGATTAAAGAGAAATAGTTGTGGTTCATGGCAGCAGGAGAATGGATTTGAAGTTAGGAGGGTTGAATTCTCACCCACTGGTACTAACTTACTGGATTGTCTCATGCCAGTAGCTTAATCACCACCTGCTTGATTTCTCTGTGTCTAAAGAGACAGAAGAAATGCTTACATTGGTAACGCTTGCAAAGTAAGATGACACTAAGAAAGGAAGTGACTACAAATGGCCTACACTTTGCCCCTATCACTTTTGACCTCTTTTCCATATATACTTTGCTAGTTGCTTCTAAAAATATAAATCTGCTGGTTCCACAGCTCTAGAGCTACATGACTGTAATTCAACTCCTGGACCAAAGAGGAGAAAGTGGAAGGAAATATTCTCTCTCACTGTCCTTTCCCTCCCATCAATGACACAGCAGGTAAGCAAGGACAAGACTGAGGGACAGAAGTTCCTAAATGATAAAATTAATTGGTTTCCATAAAATATTAGGAAAATTTGTTCATAATGTATTTTTACAGAATATGTACTTCATTTATTTCATTTTAATTGGTTAAAATTTGTACTTGGTCTACATGAAAAGATAAACAGGAGATTTTTTTAATGCTTTTTCCAAACCATTAAAATCCCTTCTGTCTGTTGAACCTCTGCATTCTTCCAGCAGTCTAAGTCACTATCATTAGGATTGCTTATAGCCCCTGGAACAACATCCTTAAGATTTGGATTTTACCTCCAACTAAGAGTGAGCAGGGAGACCTATGCTTCATCTTAGAACTCAGCAATGTCTGAATTTATCTAGAGCTAGCAGTGCCTGAATTCAGCTACCAGAGCACTTGGCAACAGACCTAAACTCCTGAGGAAACAGAGTCTGAGATGCAAATACATGATTTTTTTTTTTCTCCTTGAAGTAAATGTTTAAACATTTATAATGATGCCAGGTTACATTAAGTTCAGACAAAATCTCAGGAGCCAATGTAGGTAGAAAGTATTTCTTTCATGTTGGGAAAGTGAGTAGTTCCCCACCACTAATCTTTAGGCAAAATCAGGCCATTAGTCACAGGTTCTGGTGGAATTTGAGGTGAGTGACAATCCAAATACTCTCGGATCCCAGTCTATACACAGGGGCATTGTATTTGCTGTTGATAAGCCTGTACTTTTTATGTCTGTCAGTGCTCTGTAAGTTTTGATTGATTGTGGTAGCGAGAAGGAAAATACTAGATGTGCATTTTCATACTTTTCTCTCTTGGTTTAGATCTTATTATCCTCTCTTTTCTCCCTACTCATACAAGAGAGTCTTTCCCAGTTTTTACTCCTAGTCAGATTTCAACCATATAATTTAAGGTCTTCATGAGGTCTTGACTATTGTAGCCTTCAATGAAATTTTATTTGTTCATTACTCACTAACTCACTCACTCATTAACTTTTTTAAATTTTAAGTTGAGGTATAATTACATACAGAAAAATGCATAGTTCTTACACAGTTCTATGAATTTTGAAAAATGTATATACCTATGTACCCAGAACCCCAAATAAGACTTAGAATGTTGCCATCATCCTTTCTAGTAAATCCCCGTGTTCTGATTTCTATTCCCATAAATTATTTTTGCCTGTTCTTAACAGTATCTCCACCATTCATCTGTCAGTTTGTCATGCTGTGGTGGCATGCTGGAAGCTATGTCACTGATACTTCATATACCAGCAGGGTCACTCATGGTGGACAGGCTTCAGAGGACCTTCCAGACTAAGACAGACTGAGAAGAAGGACCTGGCAGTCTACTTCTGAAAAAATTGGCCAGTGAAAACCCAATGAATAGCAGTGGAACATTGTCTGATATAGTGCTGGAAATGAGCTCCTTGGGTTGGAAGGCACTCAAGATAAGACTGGGGAAGAGCTGCCTCCTCAAAGTAGAGTCAGCCTTAATGATGTGGATGGAATAAAGCTTTTGGGACCTTCGTATGCTGATGTGGTGCAACTTAAAATTAGAAGAAACAGCTACAAACATCCATGAGTGATCGGAATGTGGAATGCATGAAGTATGAATAAAGAAAAATTGGAAATAATAAAAAATGAAATGGAATGCATAAAGATCGATATCTTACAGATGTATGTGCAAGAGGACGTGGAATGAGAGTCATCACTGCTGATGTCAGATGGATCTTGGCTGAAAGCAGAGAATTCCAGAAAGATGTTTACCTGTGTTTTGTTGACTATGCAAAGGCATTTGACTGTGTGGATCATAACAAATTATGGATAATATTGTGAAGAATGGGAATTCCAAAACACTTAATTGTGCTCATGAGGAAACTGTACATAGACCAAGAGGCAGTTGTCTGAACAGAACAAGGGGATAGTGTGTGATTTAAAATCAGGAAAAGTGTGCATTAGGGTTGTATCCTTTCACTATACTTATTCAATCTGTATGCTGAGCAAATAACCCCAAAAGCTGTACTATATGAAGAAGAACACAGCATCAGAATTGGAGGAAGACTTAATAACAACCTGTGATATGCAGATGACACAACCTTGCTTGCTGAAAGTGAAGAGGACTTGAAGCACTTACTGATGAAGATCAAAGACTACAACCTTCACTGTGTGTTACACCTCAATATAAAGAAAAGAAAAATCCTCACAACTCGGCCAGTAAGCAACATCATGATAAATGGAGAAAATATTGAAGTGGGCAAGGATTTCATTTTATTTGGAAACACCATCAACATCCTTGGAAGCAGCAGGTAAGATATCAAACGACATATTGCATTGGGCAACTCTTGCTGCAAAAGACCTCTTTAAAGTATTAAAAAAGCAGAGATGTCACTTTGAGGAGTAAGGTGTACCTGACCCAAGCCATGGTAACTTCAATCGCCTCATGTGCATGTGAAAGCTGGACAATGAATAAGGGAGACGAAAAAGAATTGACGCCTTTGAATTATGGTGTTGGTGAAAAATACTGAATATAGTATGGACTGCCAGAAGAATGAACAAATCTTTCATGGAAGAAGTACAGCCAGGATCAGTGGCGTTACTAGGGTTGATGTGACCCAGTATGGTGACTTATGATGTCACTCCCCCAGTGGCATGGCCCCGCCGCCCTGCCCCCTTAAATTAAGCCCCCTTAAATCATCAAGCCACATAGTCCCACCCTTCCCTGCCCTGCCCTTCATTGTTCCCCATTGACCAACATGAAGACCCTTCTCTCTGTCCAATGGCAGGTGCTGTGGCCCACTTGCCCACTCCCCGAATGGTGGGTGATGAGTTAGGGGAAGAGGAGTGGTGGTGGCGAGTTACTAGACTGGGTGACAGGTGATACCAACTCTAGTGATGCTATTTGATGTATCCCCCTAGCCATGCCAGCCATCCAGCTACTGCTGCCTCTGTTGGGGACTCGGGGGTCATTTTGGTGTCACCTCCGACAGTGACAGGGGGTGTATTGTGCACCCTTCTAGTGATACCATTGACTAGAAAGCACCTTAGAAGCGAGGATACTGAGACATCGCCTTGCTGACTTTGGACGTGTTATCAGGAGGGATCAGTCCCTGCAGAAGGATACCATGCTCGGTAAAGGCAGAGGGTTAGTGAAAAAGAAGGAGACCCACAATGAGATGGATTGCCACAGTGGCTGCAACAGTGGGCTTAAGCATAAGCAACAATTGTGAGGATGCTGCAGGACTCCGCAGTGTTTCCCTCTGTCCTGCGTGGAGTCGCTATGAGTGGGAACCAGCTCCATGGCATCTAACAACAGCAACAACAATAGTTTCTTTCATTTAACAAAATGTTTTTGAGATTAATCCATATTGGTGCATGTATCATTCCTTTTTATTGCTAAGAATTCTGCTGCATGAATTGTCCACAATTTATTTTCTCATTAGAATGTTGGTGTTGTTTGTAAATTTTTTGCTACTATAAAGTGCCAGTAAACATTCTTGTGCATGTCTTTTTGTGGATATCTGCTCTCCTTTCTCTTGGGTAAATATGTAGGAATGGAATTGCTGGATCATAAGCTAGGTTTATGTTTACTTTTATAAGAAACTGCCAATGTTTTTTCAAGTGGTTATCCCAAGTTTATGGGATAGCAGTGTAGGAGAGTTCTTGGTGCTCTACCTTCTTGCCAACACTTCGCATAGTCAGTCTTTTAAATTTTAGCCATTGTAATGGATGTGCAGTAGAATCTCACTGTGGCTTTAGTTTACATGTTCATGTGCATGTTTTGTTACATGCTTATTAGTCATTATATACTCTCTTTTGTAAAGTGTCTGCCAAGTCTTTTTACCATTCTTGTAGTTTATTTGTCTTTTTGTTTTTAATTTGTGGTTCCTTTTATATTTTGGAGATTAGTCTTTTGTTAAATATATGTATTGCAAATATTTTCTCTAAGTTTGGCAGTTTTTGGTGAGTAGAAAGTCCAGTTTATCAATTTTTATCTTATTTATTTATTTATTTTTTGCATTTTCTAACAAATCTTTGCTTATCCTATGATGGAAATATATTCTATGTTTTCTTCTAAGAGCTTTATAGTTTTAGCTTTTATGTTGGAGCCTATATTCCATCTTGATTTAACTTTGTGTACAGTGTGAGGTAGGGGTCAAGGTTCATTTCTTCCATATTGCTATCCAGCTGTTCAGCACCAATTGTTGAAAAGACTTTCCTTTCCCTCATTAAATTGCATTGGCATATTCTGTCAAAAATCAACTAACTGTGTATGTGTGGGCTTATTTCTGGATTTTGTGTTGAAATCCAGTGATCTATTTGTCTACTCTTATGCCAATACTGTAGCCTCATGGTAAGTTTTAAAATCTGGTAGTGAATGTCCTCCAACTTTGTTCTTTCTCAAGATTATTTTGGCTATTTCAGGTTTACATTTTCATATAAACTTTAGTGTCAGTTTATCAATTTTTACAATAAAGCTTCCTGGGATTTTAATGGGAAGTATATTGAACCTACAGATCAATTTGAGGGCAATCCACATTTTACAATATTCAGTCTTCCAACACATAAGCATGATATATCCCTCCATATTTAGGTCTATTTTACATTTATTTCAGCAGTATTTTGTAGATTTCATTGTAGAGGGAGTATATATATTTCATTATATTTATTTGTTAGTATTTTATAATGGTATCACGAATTATATATTTTTTTTACTTCATTTTCCAATTGTAGCTATTAATACTTGTTATATAATGACTTTGTATCCTAAGGCTTTGCTGATTTTACTAGTTAGACCTTTATTTTTCCTTGTGCATTCCTTGGGATTTTCTAGGTATACAACCACGTTGTTTGTAAATTAGGACAGTTTCACCTTTTTAAAAATTTTGCATTTGCTTTTTATTTATTTTTCTTGCCTTTTTGCATTGGCTGTGACCTCTGATGCAATGTTGTATAAAAATGGTGAGGGTGAACACATGCTTTATTTTTAAGCTTGTGAGGTAGGGGGAGATCTAGTATTTCACTGTTATATATGATATTATCCGTAAGTATTTTTCGTAATTGCTTTTTTCAGGTAGAGGAACTACCCTTCTATTCCTAGTTTGAAAAGAGTTTTAATCAGCAGTTTGACTATATGGAACCTAGGTCTGATTTTCTGGGATTTATCCCCCTTATGGTTTGCTGAACTTTTGGACTTGTGAATTGATATATTCATTAAAATCAAATTTGGAAAAATTTTCAGGATTGTATCTTCAAATATTTGTCTATCATATTTTTCTTTCCTCTTCTTTTAGTACTATGATTACACACGACACCTAATATCCTACAGCTCACTAGAGCTACAGTTTTTTTTTGTTCTGTGATTTATTATAGATAATTTCTATTAACCTTTATCCTCACATTCATTAATCATTTTTTTTCTGTAGTATTTATTTAAGCCCATCCAGTATACTTTTTATTTCAGATGTTTTATTTCTTAGTTTTGGAATTCCTACTAGATTCTTTTTTGTAGTTTCCACTGCTCTGCTGAGATTGCCTATTCATCCATTTTCTGTCTCCCTCTCCCCCACCCCCGCCTTTAAATTCTTGAATATCTGTAATCTTCAATAGCTGGATTATTTGTGGATCAGGTTTAGCTGGTTTTTGTTTGTTGTCTGTCCTATTTTATTGCTCTTTCCTTTGAACTTTGATTGTATACTTGACCTTGCGTATAGACAAACAGTAGAGATTGAGGTATACAATTATTTTATTTTCCCACTGAGAGCAAGCTCTTTTCTATGTTTGGCAGCTAAAGGAAAAACATGATCATGCAGGTTTTACCAAGTGTGAGTTTTTCTGGCTCTGGGCTACAGCTTTAAGATGGTTGAGTTCACCTTTGGTAAACCAGCCTCCCAGGTTAAGTGTTTGAGGCTTGAGCTTGGAGGGCGGGGTATGGTGCTACCTTTGGATTCAATTGTTCCAGACACCAAGAGAATGTGAATACATGAAACTGTGATAGTTCTTTCTGCTTTTCAGGCCTGCCGTCACTGTACTTTTCTCAGCAAAAGTGGGTGGGCATATGGGGAGAATTGTTATGCTAAGCAATTTATTGCTGCATGTTCAGATCTACGCCTGATCTTTCCTGCCTGCTCCCACCATTGCCAGTCTTTCCTCTGGCTTCTTCTTGATCTGATTTTAGTCTTTGGCAGGTCTTTTCCTCCAGCTATTCACTGAATGACTCCTGTGTGCCAAACTCTGTGAGGATTCTAAGTACATTGAGATGAACAAAAAAATATAATCAGTTCCGTTCTTTCATTATCTCATGCCTTCGTCATTTATCATCTTTTTCTTTTCCCGATCTCAGTCCCCCTAGTAATACACAAACTCCATCTTCCACGGTGCCATCAGAGTTATCTTTATAAAGCATATATATGATCTTGTCTTTCATTAGCTTAACCTTTGATGGTTTTCCACCCCCTTCAGGATGAAATATAAACCACCTACCATGGTCTGCAAGTTTCCCTAAGTGATAGTAGTTAACTATCGCTAACATTTATGGAATGCCCTCTACATGCCGGACACCATTCTGGAATCTATGCATGTATTATCTCATTTAGTCCTTGCAAGAATGCTATGAGATAGGTACTATCATCTGCATTTCAGTCATCCAGGCTCTGTTTAATTCTTCAGTCTCCATTTTTGCTGCTCCTGAATGTTCCCTGTACTTGAGCTCTGTACTTGCAGGTCCTTGCTTGTCATACCGACACTTAAATGTAAAATATTGATAGAAGGCATGTGTGCTGGGAAAGAAATATGCATTCAATTGATACTTATTGAATGAATGGTTGAAAGACGGGCTAAAGTTACAATAATGTTCCCTAATAGATTATCAATGTGGCCGGCTTTCTTGAGAAGCACATGGTACATGTTTGCTTTCAACTCCTGCTTCATGTTATCACTTCTACCAGATTTTTGTGGCACAGAGTTTCCACCCCAGGGAAAGGTTACAAGGTTGGGGGGGGGGGTATAATATGAAAATCCTTTATTGCGTCCCCAAATTAACTGAGATGTCCCCTCTTACTTCACTTTGGCTCATATTTCTTTCCTTGAAGGGAAAGCAATTAAGTGCCTGTCCAGACCCGAGCTTCACAAAGAAGGCCTGAGCCAGAGTGAAGAGCCCTGCCCAACGTGGCTCTCATTTTAGGTGTAGGGGCCACAGAAGCTGTGGCAGGTCCAGATTGTGGCAGCAAAGTGGTTTTCTACTCCAACCTCTGTCCCATCTCTACAGAGGACTTTTTAGTTTGTCTTGAAGGATGATATTCTCTGTGTAAGCTAAATTCTTTTAAAATTTAGGCACCAAATGTAAGTTATCAGCCGCAAGGTTTATGTGCAATTTGAGATTACCTGCACACCTGTGAATGAGTCTCTCTCAGTATATTCCTGTTAACAGTCTTAGTAACTGTTCTCAGATCTCCTAGCTTAATTGATTAATAAATATTTCCCTGGAGCACCTTAATAGTAATGTTAGAATTTAAGGTAAAGGTAGTTTTATTTCGTGGCAGGGTACGGTAAGGGATTAGGGAAAGGAATTCTGGACTCGAGTCTTACTAACTTGCAAGTGACTTCTGTGGCAGGGGTCCCTGGGTGGTGCAAACTGTTAACGCACTTGGCTGCTAACTGGAAGGTAGGTGGTTTTAGTTCACCCAGAGGCACTTCAGAAGAAAGGCCTGGAGATCTACTTCCAAAAAATTAGCCATTGAAAACCTTATGGAGCACATTTCTAATCTGACACACATGGGGTCACTATGAGTCGAATTGGCAGTTAGTGGTGTTGGGGAAAAGGGACCAGGAGTGCACCCATGAGTCTTCAGTAGTGATCACTGTGCTGTTCTGCAGCCCTAGTGGGCACAGTGGTTAAGAGTTTGTTGCTAACCAGAAGGTCAGCAGTTCTGATCCACCAGCCGCTCCTTGGAAACCCTATGGGGAAGTTCTACTGTTTTATAGGGTTGCTATGAGTCAGAATTGACAGCAACAGGTTTGTGTGTGTGTGTATGTGTGTGTGTGCGCGTGTGTGTTGTTCCAGCTGCAGGTGCTGAGCAATGACATCCTTAAATCTCCCTGGGGATAGCACAGAGTGTGGGCTCAGTTCCTTTACTAGGAAAATGAAAAAAGGAAGGAATACGTAGGTGTGCCTGGACTTGACCCTGTGCATCTGCCCTTGAACTTGCTCCACCCATGCCCAGTCTGAAGGCTCAGGAACTTATTTACTTAAAGCATTAAAGCGGGGGGGGGGGGGGAACATAATTAATTTAATGAGCTAATGATCAAAGTTTAAATGCTTTTCCAGAGCTGACCTTCTCAGTACCAATTTATGAATCCTGAAATTCGATTAATCAGCCATTTTTCAGTCGTGAGCATCATTAGCTTGAATAGCATATTGGGGATTGATAATTCTTCACACTTATGGGACCTGAACTAGAAAAACATTTGGTTCTAACAATAGGTTGTATCATGGTATAGGTTTTCCTTTGTTGAGTCTTTTTTTTTTTTTAATTAAGTTACAAAAGAATGGTTTTAGGCTTAAATGTATTCACTACCCATTTAGTACACTTAGACGCATTGCACATTTGATGTTCCACTTTACGGCTTACTGAAAGAACTAAATCCATAACAAAATGCTTTGAAAAATGCTTATTTTTTCAACTGTTGATTTAATGTGTAATGGTTCAATAAGGCAATGAATCGTCTTGGTCTACAACTACTGAAAAATAGAAAAATTACCCAAATTGGTATGTTGAATCTGTGAATATTAAGTTTGTCGATGTAATTTATGACTCGGCAGGTAATATACCAGTAATTTGCATATTAATTGCTGCGGAGAAAGCCAAACGACTTTGAGTAAATTAGTCTGCCTAAGCAGAAGTCAGCAGTGCCCAGCTGCGTTGGGGAGAGGGTTTAAGCTTGTTTAAAAGGGAGAAAATGGAGTTTGGGCTAGGAGGCCTTTTCAGAGCTGCTGAGGCCCCCTGCCGGCAAGCAGACCCTAAGGCTGAGAAGCCGACCTTAGGCTGACCTGCAGCCTTGCTGGGAACCTGCTTTCTGCTCTTCTCCCATCCAAAGCCCAGTGGTTTTTCCAAATGGCTCAAATTCAGAAAGCAGAAGACTGAATTTGAAGGAGTTCACTCTGGTCAAAAACAATACATGTCTGTGTGTCCAGTAACAGAAACAAATAGGAATTTGAAGGCAGAAAAATAACCTTTTCTAGCTTCCTAAAAGGGGCTCTTTTAATGATATGCCTGCATTCTTTGATTCTTTCAAAAACAGATTTGATGCTGTTTTTAAATAGGATTGTTTCTGGAGAGTTATGGGAGAATCAAACTGTATTTTAAATGCAATGGGAGCAATATGCATATGAAAAGATGCTCAACCTCCTCAATAATAATTGAAGAACAGAAAATCAAAACACTGAAGTATAATTTTCTAGCCATCAGACTGGCAAAAATTACAAAGATTGAAAGCTTTTTATTATTGCCAAGGGCGTGTGGAAATGTACACGGTATCAATTGTTATAACCTTTTGGAGGGCAGTGTAATCATACCCATCAAATAAAATAGGAACATATCCTTTGACCCACCAATCCCACTTCAAGGAGTGTGTCCTATAGAAATACAAATGTGTAAGATGAACTATATGAAATTATTGCTATTTGACCATTTTTTACATATAAAAAGTAATTTCATATGATTCAGCCTTATACAGAGGTGTTCATTGTAGCATTTTGTAATGATGACAGTTTGGAAAAAGCCTAAATTTCCAGCAATAGGATGATGATTAAATAAATAATGGTACATATCTTATGCAGTTTTTAAAAAGCAGGGGATAGAGTTAATATACACTGATATGAAAAGATAATCAAGAAGTACTAAGTAAACAAAGTTGTATAACATAATGGATAATCTTATTTTTGTTCTACAAGTATGTGTATATATATTCATATATTTTGATTTGTGTATAATATTGATGTTGAAAAAGATTGAACAGATATATCCTAATGCATTAATTGTGGTTACCTTTTTTTTTTGAGAGAGAGGCTCAGGAAAGTCTGGGGAGAGGCATTTTCTTTAACCTTTTTGTATTATTTGAATTTGACACAGCCAATGTGCTCTTTTTACAAAAGATAAGGAAAATGAAACATAAAAGCTATGAGGGATTGAGGCAATTAAAAAATACTTTGTGAACAAAATTAATACTCAATTATATTACGTTTAAGCTGTTTGATATGTTAAGACTTTCACATATCAAACATTATTAAAAAGTAGGATTCACCTCTGTTTTATTTTATTCTATTTTATAGGTATAAGTGTGTTTTAAGAGTGGTAAAATTAGTTATAAGTGAACTAAATGAAGCTCAGCGGCTTAAAGAGTACCCAATGGCAAGCTAGCTATTTAATATAGTCGTGATGATCCTCAATTTTAGAAAACGAGACTCATGAGAGATTGAAAAGGTACATAGATCTTTGATAGTCATGTATGAACAACTGGACTAACTCAGTAATTGAAGATGCTATCTTATCCCCCCTTTTTTGCTACTATTATTTTATTCAGACACAATTTATATACAGTAAAATTCATAAATCTTAAGTGTACTGTTTAATGAAGTTTGACAAATGTACAGGTAGTGCCTGACAGGTTCTTTCCTCAACTCTGTCATAAGTCATTTCTAAAGTAAGTTGAATATTTTTTTTTTTTAGTTTTCATTATTATTGCCTTTTATTATCAGTATATTTATAAATCCTGTTTTTGAAAACCTTTGAGTGAACATGTGAGAAGGATAACATCAGCAAATTATGCTTTGCAATATTGTGTGTAGTACATATTACTAATAAGATGTTTAAAAAAAACTGTAGTAAGTGTGGTTCATCATAACTCAAATAAATACATAGTAAGTTGGGGACTACCTGTATTCAGTGGTCTGCTGGTAAACCAGTTCTCTAGGGAAAAAAGTTTTAAAAAGCCCTGACTTATAGCATTTGCTGTTTTGTTTTTTTTTTTCTTGGTGTAGATACTCCCACTATGGCAGATTTCAAGCTTCTTTTTGTTAGGTGCCATTGAGTTGGTTCCAACTCATAACCCTATGCACAGCAGAATGAAACACTGCCCAGTCCTGCGCCATCCTCACAATCATTGCTATGTTTGAGCCCATTGTTGCAGCCACTGTGTCAATCCATTTCTTTGAGGGTCTTCCTCTTTTTAGCTGACCCTCTGCTTTACCAAGCATGATGTCCTTCTCCAGGGACTGGTCCCTCCTGATAACTTGTCCAAACTAGCTTTGGGTTAACAACTGGCTTGCAAAATTTTCCAGATTACTTAGGAATTGCCTCTCAAGAGCCTAAGAGTTGGATCCAGTATCACTGAATGTATTCAACCATGTTACCATCACCAAATCAAGATATAGAACATTTCCACCACCCCAGAAGATTTCCTCATGACCTCTTAACCTTAATGCACCCCTTAATCTGCTTCAGACTACCACAATTCTGACTTTTATCCCCGAAGTTAGTTTTGGACTTCATATAAATGGAACCATAGAGCAAGTATTCTTTTGTTTCTGGCTTCTTCTGCTCAACTTAATATTTTTGAAATTTATCCAAGTTGTTGCTGAAGACACTTTTTAAAATCATGTTTTACAACCCATCTATTCTCTATATGTCCTTTTGTGTTGATCTTTGGTCTATCGCTGAAATAGAATCTGCATTTCAAAACATAGTTTTCCTCCTTTAAAACTCCTCTTTCTTAATCACTTTAGTTGCTCAGCATATAATGCTGGGCACATTCTGCACATAAGCTGTAAGGGAAAGAGGGTGGCTCTACAGTTCTTAATATTGCTCAATTTCAGAACTCACATGTGATCAAAATGGGAAGTGAGTGAAAAAAATAATAGAGTATCATTGGAAGCTCTTCCCTAGTTGATTTATCTTTTCATGCTAAGTGTGTGTGTGTATATGTGTGTATATATGTGTCTATGTGTCTCTGTGTGTGTGCATATGTGTGTCTATGTATGTGTATGTGTGTATCTATGTATATGTGTGTCTACACGTGTGTGTATGTGTTGTGAATCTCTGAATATTGTTATAGCAAAGGTAACATCCACCAGCCAAACTCAAACCTGAAGACAGCGTGGCTTTAGTTCACCAGCTGTGAATGCTTTCCATGGGAATCATAAAGACAGCATTAGAAACCAGAGGCTGTGAAGGACTGGGCATAAAGGCCTATACTATCAGAATTGACTCGATGGCAATGGGTACAATCAGAGGCCTCAGGGCTTGACTGCCATAAGCTTCCTGGATAAACTGAGGAGTCTGACGCCCACGATGCTTTCCATTGTCACTAAGAATTTCTGTAACACTTCACAATTTCACAGTGTATTTTAGTCATATCCTCAAGGGTTTCCAAAATAGCCATGCCAACTGGCCTAGGACTACTACTGTTTTTACAAAGGAGGAGGTAAACAATGGGATCTTAAACTAATAGGCATTTAAAATCACCTGTTCCCATTAGGAACCCACTCCCCTAAATCCTGGTCAGCATTTATTTAAATGTGGCAGTTGGGGCTAGGTGAAAATCAGGATTAAAATTCAGGGAAGAATTTCTGAGCGCTTGCATTGTTTAGATTTTTATTATAAAGAGCTACACTTTATAATACCGTAAATTGTTAATGGTGATCATTGAACAACATGAATGTAATTAATGTCACTGAACTACATATGTGAAAGCTAGAAATTCGCAATTTTTCTGTTACCTATATATGCATACCACAGTTAAAAATTATTTAAAAAAAAACAGAAATACTGTATAGATCCTATATACATTCAACCAGGATAAGGCCTGAGCCTTGTGATTCATGGAACTTTAGCACTGGTCATATAGTCACCCCAGTGGCTGGCCCACTGGGAGACAGGTTTGAGTTTCTGCAACTCCCTGGTCTCCATCCTTGGCCTCTCTCCTTTGTTCTGGTCTAACTCTACTCAGATGTCCTGTTGTCTGCTTTCCCATTCTGGGAGGATGGTAGGGTGAGGCAGGGCAACTCTGACTGTAGGAGCCTGTAGGACCCAGATAGGGAGGGATGAGCACACCATCGCTGCCTCTGCAGTGAGGGCATGCCTCCCATAGGCTGCTTCTGCCAATAACTGGGTGTTGCAGGGATACTAAAGCAGACCCAGTCCTGGGAAACATGGGACTCCTACATCAGCTGACTTTGGGCTCAGGTACTCCCTTGAGTCTTTCCCTGAACTCATGACAGTCTAGGATGCTTCCACCCAACCTTCTCTCCCTCTGTCCTTCACTTTGACTCACATCACAGTAATGACTTTCCCAGCCTTCTCTGACTCCATTCCTATTTCTTTTGTGCAGTCATTTCCACTAACAAAATCCTTGCACATTTAATCCTACCTCAACATCTGCTTCTCAGAGAATCTGGACCAATGGAGGCTATTTAAGCATGGCTACTCGTGATTTTTTTTACTCGTGAAGGAAAATATAGGCAGGACTCAAATGTCAGATGGGTGGTTACTTGCTGATCTTTTGGTTCTCTTCAAACACCGATATCTGTGATCCACTTTTTAAAATTCCCACAAAGTGCCCTCTTGTCTCTGGCCAAAGAAGGGCTTCCCAGAAGTAGCTGTGAGAGAACTGTGGGGGAGCAGCCCTCAGCATTGCATGGCTTGGAATCCTGGTATTCTCATCTCTTCCTTTTCCATGAAAGACACCTCTCAGCATTAAAAGAAGAGCTGGGTTTTCAAGGAGCAATGGAGGTGAGAATGAAGGAAGTGCAGATGGATGTGAGAATCTGAACCAATATTCTCAGTTGCTCTAGGATCAGCCAGGAAACAAGAGAATGCTGTTCAGACACTGAACATCACAGAGGGCAAGGTGAGAGTTCACCAGCTAGACCCAGCTTAAACAAGGGGCCTCATGTGCTGGAGGAGCCAAAGAAGGGAGTGGAGAAATGGGATCTTTGCCTTTCCCCAACATTTCTAGATCCTGTTTTAGTCAACCATTGAAAATCGAAGCTGGCCACTCTGCATCCCAGGGTCTCCTCAGGGGCTGGTTTGCTCCAAGTCTGGAAGGGAAATCCAGTTCCTTGTGTGGTCAGCCCAGAGCCCAGTTCTGTCCAAGGCCTTGCTGAAGATGATCAGAACAGAGTCACGCTGGGCCTAGCTTTTGAGCCCAACCCAATCCAGATGACACTCTGGAGACTGGGCCGAGTCATGTTAGCATCTGAGAAATGGAGCAGAATTTGGGGCCAGAAAGGGGAGAATGATGTTTTCCAGGGTTTATGCTTGAGCCTTAGCATAATCAGGCTCTTCTGGACCACCTGTCTCTCTCATTCTCAAAATGTCTCTGATTATATAAAGAAGAGGCCGTTATGTCTCGGGTCATTACCTTCTCCTTCCCTCACCAAGGGTTTCATCAGGGCTGAATCTGCACACACTGGAAACCACTACAGAAATGTATCCAGCAAAATTGTTAGATTTACTTCATTTCACAAAACAAATAGACATCTTTTCATCAAAATGATAAATTGGAAAGATGAAACAGTTGGAGAAATTTCCAGATTTTGGGGGACAGAGAAGGGATATAGAGAAGCCATGGCAGCTTGATGTGTGCTTGTAAAACTGTCCTGTGGACTCAATTCACAAGACAACCCTAGCACTTAGAAACACATGACTAACAGGAACTAGACACACTGGGCTGGAGTGAGAACTAAATGAGCTCCCAGATGCACAGTCTAAAACATAGGCATATGATTTGAATACCAATTGTCACTTTGCCAAACTTAGCAAATAACAAGTATTATTGGGGAAGATGGTCTCATTTCAATTCATCCTGCTCCCGAAATCTTCACAGCCAGCAGAGACTTGACATATCTGTATCTTTCTTCTTCTCTGAAGAAAGAAGTCATTCTCAAAGCTAAGCCCCCTGACAGTGTCCTCTGAGATCGCTGTACTATGGGCTGCGGGACAGGAATTAATTCTTTCATTTCTATTCTGGACACACTTGCATGCATATGAATTCCACAGGTGTATTTTTTTTTTTTTGGAAAAAAATGGAAAGGGAAGCAGAGTTAGACCTTGGAATAATTTGTTCTATAGAATGGAGTGAATCATCTTCCGTAATGAGCAGTGTTGGTCAGAACTGCTGCAAAGACTGAAAGGTCTCATACATCAATTATTCAAAGGCCCTCTGCTTGCCAAGGAAGTTCTTTGGTATGTTAAGGGCTCATTGACTCTTTGCTACTCAGTGTCATCAGAAGGGTTTAGACTTGCTCTGACTCAACAATGTTGTGCATTTCCATTGATTATGAGGGGTTTAGCCAAGGAGAATTTTCTTTTTATTTTATTGTGGTGACAATATACCTAACAAAACACACCCCGTCTCAATAACTTTTACATGTGCAGCTCAGTGACACTGATTACATTCTTCAAGTTGTGCAACCGTTCTTGCTATTCAAGGAGAATTTCCACACCCTTCTTTTCCCCCCTTGACTGAGAACTCAATGGCACAGGATGTGGAGTCCTTTTGTGAGGAGCAGGAAGCAGAAGAGGGATGTTCCTATGTTCCAGGATTGAGTTTCTTGCCCACTCAACACATCTTTGTTGACTGTGTACTCATAGAGTAGTCTGTGGCATATTAGAAATGCACTCATGACCAGTCCCAAGCTCACTACCTGGTCTCTGGTATGCTGCAACAACGTCTCCTGGAACTTCGAGAAGTTCCTAGTGGGCCAAGACAGTGTGCCTGTGCTCAGGTAGAGCCACTGCTTCCCATCCATCGACATTGAGGTTGACATTGAAGCTCTGTTGTCCCAGGGTCTGAGCTGTACCTACGGTGCCCCTCCTTCCCAGACTGGCTGGCAATCTCAATGCTGTACTCCATGGGGGTTTCATCAGTGAGGGTGTTTTCCTCTAAACCTGAATGGAGGGATGCCTGATTCTAGGAAAGTCCCTTGTTGTGGCCACTGGTCCTGTCCATCCCATCCTCCCAGACCAAGACAAGTCTCTTTACTACTAAAGTGCCAGGCATAAGGAAAGAAAGAAAAAATACAGAATTTCAGCTCACCCTAGACCTACTGAATCAAAATCTGCATCTTAATAAAAGTTGGAGAAGCACTGTATGAAGTGACAGGTACTGAATGCTAGAGACACCAGGTATCCTCTCCTCCGCCTTCTGGAGTTGCGGTTTGGAGGTGGGGCGAAGACTGATGGGGTGTGTTTAGGAAGAGGTCTGTATCAAGTGCTGAAAGAACAGAAGAGGCAGTGGTTAATTCTGCCAGGGTAATGGGAGCTCTCTGAGAAGTGTTGGTTTGGCAGGTGAAGAAGGTTTCCCTGCTTCATTGCTATCACACTATTCTCTGAGTCAAACCTTCATCATCTCTTCCTTGGACTGTGGTGAGAGGCTTCTTGCATCCACTTTTGCCCCCTCAAATCTACTTCCTACACTGTCTCTAAATTATTAGCTAAACACAAACTACCTCTCCCCTCTTAAAAC
This sequence comes from Elephas maximus indicus, assembly GCF_024166365.1. Classification (NCBI taxonomy): domain Eukaryota; kingdom Metazoa; phylum Chordata; class Mammalia; order Proboscidea; family Elephantidae; genus Elephas; species Elephas maximus. The sequence continues at coordinate 76,463,424 of NC_064820.1, read as the reverse complement.
TCACATTGCTTAGAGGGCAAATCATAGATCCCTTAAACAGAATGCAAGTCCTTTATTTGGCATCCACATACCTTTCTAGGTGTTTCCTCTTAACCTGAATGGAGGTTGGCATCCACAACCCATCTAGGTATGTGAATCTCCAGCCTTTCTCCAGCCTATCTCTTTCTGCCCCAGCACTGCAGAACTGTTCATGAATTCCCTCAAATGCCTCTCTGTTTTTGCCACTTTGCCTTCTCAGTTGCTGTTCCTTCTCCATGTACACATGGTGAACTCCTCTTCATCCTTCAGAGCCCTACTCTGTCATTATGCCCTTTGTGAAGCCTTTTATGGACTACTTTAGAGAGAGTTAATGCTTTCCTACTTTGCTCTACTTCTGGACTTTGCGTATGTATTATTTTATGTGTCGGATTCTATTGTTATTCATTACATAATGAGAGCTTCACCTACAATGATGTTTGTGAATTTGTTCTTTGAAGGCAGGAAATGTGCTAATTTGAATCCCCTGACTGGCACGTAGAAGGCTGTCAGGATTGCTTTTTGAATTAAATATAGTGTGGAAAAATCTTGAAAGCTTGAAGGTGCTAGACACGGTGAGAGAGCTCAGTTTTTTGGCCTGTCTTGAACACGGAGCAATGTGGTTTCTTTTTGAGGTGATGCAAATGCTCTGCCACTAGACTGTGGTGATTGCTGCACAGTGTTGTAAATACCCTGAAAACCACTGAACTGTACCCTTTAAAAGGGTTACAATGGTGAATTTTGTTATGTGAGTTTTCTCAATAAAAAGCTGGGAAGTTAAGCGTAAATGTCTCAAAGATTTCTTAAAGCTCTAAAAGCCTATGATTTAATGGAACCACTCCTGTACACAGTAAAAAACCCCAAAACCAAACCCACTGCCATCGAGTCGATTCCAACTCATAGTGACCCTATAGGACAGAGTAGAACTGCCTGATAGAGTTTCCAAGGAGTGCCTGGCAGATTCGAGCTGCCGACCTCTTGGTTAGCAGCTGTAGCACCTAACCACTATGCCACCAGGGTTTCTGTACACAGTAAATGCTTAATAAATATTTGGTGAATTGAATCACAAGAAACATTGGAGTGTGATGCTTTAGACTAGAGACAATACTTTCCTAAATTTAGAGATACCTGGACCAGTTGACATCTTCAGGTCCTAAGATAGTATAACTCATGGGACAGAATTACCTTCAAATGAAGGCACTGGTAAAAGTTTAACGGCGAGCTCTCCAGGAAAAAATACGATATGCAATATGCATGTCAAGTCGATTCCAACACATAGCGATCCTATTGTACAGGGTAGAACTGCTCTATAGGGTTTCCAAGGAGTGGCTGGTGGATTTGAACTGCTGACCTTTTGGTTAGCAGCCAAGCTCTTAACCACTGTGCCTCTAGGGCTCCATACATACATAGGTTTGTTATAAATTTTACAGTTGTGGTTTGGTTTTTGGTTTGGTTGTTAAACACAGTCATTGTTAAAAATTAAATTATATAAATGTAAATATATTAAAACAATGGTATTAAATACTCAGAGCTCATCATTAGCTAATTGCTTTACTATTGCTGATATTCTTGAGTCTCCACATTCAGTGACATCACAGTGGTAGCTAGAAATCGGCCATTGTGGAAAGATCTGCACCGTAGAAATCAGCAAATGCTATAACTAAGGGCTTGATTTATTGTTTTGTTGATTGTCTAAACCAAAAACAAAACAAAACCCATTGCTGTCCAGTCGATTCTGACTCATAGTGATCCTATAGGACAGAGTAGAACCACCCCAGAGGGTTTCCAAGGAGCTCTTGGTGGATTTGAGCTGCCAACCTTTTGATTAGCAGCCATAGCTCTTAATCACTATGCCACCAGGGTTTCTGTTGATTGTCTAGACTTAGCAAATGAAGGAGAAAATGTTGATTATGCAGATTAAACTTATAAGTGTGCAGTTCTATAGCCTTTACACTGTAAACTGCACCAAAAAAAAAAATTGAGAAAATATCCTTCCAGTATTCAAAAACTATAATCCAATTCAGCAAAGAAGTTGCTCCTATTACTGACAAACAAGTGAAGTTCTGACATACATAGTGCCAAAGCCGAAAGAGGTTTCAGTTTAATAAATACAATTTGTGCAAGAGTAAGAAATAGTTTTGTAAGAGATTAATATAAGATGAATAACAATAAATTTATTGGAAAAAGAGTTAGTGGATTGGGATGCAGCTCTATTTGTTCCATCATGGTTGAGTTGCAATCACAGCTTGGCTGCAGATACAAGAACTCAGCAAAAATCAGTGAAAGCATTCTGTGAGAATCAATTGGCTGTATGGAATTTACAGTAAAGCATTTTTTTTTTTTAATTGTAAAATTGTGTGTACCACCAGGACTCCATTTAACAGGCAGTTCATAAAATTTCTGGAAATTTTACATTGGTTCTTATGAGCCAATATAAACTGGCTGTAGCACATCAGTAGACTTGACTGTATTTAGTGGCTTATCATACTTTTCTTAGTTCAAGACTCCACCAAAAACTTTATAAATATACCATACTGGAGATTTTGATACACTTTTAATGAAACATTCTGTACTGTTTCTTAGATTTTGTTCTGTGGAATACTTTTTTTTGAGATTGTACTGGGCACTCCACCTTAAAATAATTTTAACAGACGCTTCACTTAAAAAAAGTGAGAAGTGGTGGAGTTCTAGCATCAAAGAATTTTTGAGAATTTTATAGGACTTCTCTGAGCCCCTAATATGCTAGCACACATTTGAACCTTCAAGAAGAGTATATAATATCTGGTTATTGTATTTATTTATTTAGAAAATGCTGCATTGAGAACTGATATAGCCTTATCCAGCATTCCTTTTCACTCTACTTACTGTAAGAGGTACATGTGTAGAGAAGGTGGAGGAGGAAACTGATTGTGGCCCTCCAATGCCATCTTGTGCCAGTTTGCTTTCAGATCCATTCCTTGCCCTTCCCCTGCTTTGCTCTGTATTAACAGAGGCGAGGGAGGATGACTGACCGCTTAGGCTCCATTAGCTGGCTCCCCATGGGGTTTAGTTCTTGGTGAGAAATTAAAGCAGGACTTTAAACCAGTTTTTCCTGGTTAAATCATGGCCAAAGAAGCAAAACCAAAACAGGCCTGAATTTTAAAAAATTGAGTCAACTGGAACAAAAACCAGAACAGGAAAAATTATAGGTTGAAGCCCTGCTAGCAACCTTATCTCCTTCTTAGAAAACAAGGACAGGTTACTTGTTGCATAGCAGCCAAATCTCTTGCCTGTCATATTTTGAGCACAGTTGGAAACAGTGGTGCCCTGCTCAAAGATGGCAGCGTAGCAGGCCCCTTTAAAAGTGTGTCATCCTCCACAGTCCTGCCAATAATCCGGTGTCCTGCATCAGCCTCCTGAAAGGGCTTACTATGCCTCTTCTGAGTCTCCGGTTCCAGGGCTTCAACCTGTAATTTTTCCTGTTCTGGTTATCAGTCCAGTTTACCCAGATTGTCAAAATTTGGGTTTGTTTTGGTTTCGCTTGGTCGGCCATGATTGAACTGGTTGGAACTGGTTCAAAGCCCTGATTTGAAGAGCAGGAGGAAATGAGAAGCCCAGGTATTGCTCCCCCTACTTCTGTCTTAGGCAGTGTCTCTGGCAGGGGGTACATCTCCACCATTGCTTCAGCTCCTGCAGGACTGTCCTTTATTTGATGGTTCCAGCAACAGCCAGGTGGTCCCAGCCCCTGGGTTTCAGGAACATGGCTTCCCACCTTTGTCTTTCCAGCTTAGAAATGTTAGACACTTTCTGCTTTTGCTAAACTCAGGGTTGCCTCACTGTTTTTTGTTTGCCTTCTCATCTCTTCCATCACCTGATGTAGCAGACACTACTGTGCCCTGCCCTTATCTTTTAGGTATTATGCACCTTTAAAAGCTAAAGGCCTCTTGCTGGAATACCTGAGATTCTCTGCTAGTGAGGTTTGGTCCTGACCTTCGGAGCGTGCTCGACCTGTGTTTACAGAAAGCTTCAGAAGTAGTCTCTACTCAGCTCATGGAGGGTGTTGATGGATAAATACCCCAGCCTCTTTACCTCTGGGTGGGATAACTCTGAGATGTGTTCTGTACTGGATCCCAGAGCTCCCAGCAGGATTCAGCTCTGGTCCGCAGTGGAAGCATGCTTGATAACCCACCCTCTACATTGGCTTCTTTCCCTGACTAGCTCACTACTTCTTGTATTTCCTGGATCGCCTCCTGAATAAACTGCTTGCGCTTGAATCCTTGTCTCTGGGCCTGCTGGGGAACCTACATTAAGACACCTGTGTATTCTATTCCTGCATCAAGTTCTTTCTGTTTTAAGTATATACAGAGTTTCTGTTTTCCTGGTGAGACTCCAACTGATACACCTCTCCTCTGGCAAGGGATCCCTGCTATTGCCCCACTTCTTTGACCTCTCTACCTTGCTGGGAAGAAGACAGGGTATCTCTTTGCTTTTCATGGACTGCCAAGATACTTTCCCTTAGGGTACCCCCAAAGGTAGCCTGGGGCAAAAAATGTAAACCAAGAACCTGTAATAGACAGAAAATCCCCATTACCACTACTTAGGATATTTAACAACTCCATAGGGTTGATGGGAGGTGTTTTAATCTAGCCTGTTTTGATTTCAGTTTCTTTCAGATACTGTTCTATGGTGATTTATTCTTCTAGAAAGCAAGTCTTAATGTTCATCTTGCCTTTTTTTTCTTAGGATTAAATATGTCCATTCTAGTGTTCTGGGCATGGGGGCATCTATCACAGCAGGGGGGTGCAAGGAGTCTTCTGGTGGTTTTGTTCAGTGCTGAGTTACTCAATAGATGGGCTACTCATGAGCTTATGGCACAAAAAAAAATGTAGGGGAATTTATATTTGATATTTCAGAACAAGCATTAAATAGTCATCATGAGAAAGAAAAGAAAACAGAATTTTGTTGAACTTGATTATGTTTGTTTTATGGCTTAAAATTGTGTTTATTTTAAATGGCATCTGTGCATCACATTGCATGACTCTCCTCTCAGGCGCACCCCCTGTGTGAATGACACCCCATGGAGGAAGAAGGGTGCAGTCATAATTTTGCAGCTGATGACCTCCATAGATTTCAATCTGGTCTTGGCATTTTAATATACAGGGGAAGTAGAAATCATGAAATTACCAGTGACTGCCTGGCAATATGACTCCTAGAAGGTCACAGGAGACAGAGCTCTAAAAACAAAACAAAACAAGATGTCTGTTTAAAAAGAAACCTTCCAGACCAAGGGAGCAGGCTTGATAAGAAGTACCCAGGAAAATCACCTGCTTGGAGTGCTAGTGCCGGGAGAGTGGAGGGGAGGGAGAGAGCCCTTGGCTCACAGAGCTAATTGCAGGCAGAAGGAAGAGAAAAATAACATGATTAGCATGTTTCCCTCCTTCCCTCGATTAAGATGACAGAGGCAGGCAATCTGCTGTTTGTGCAGAAAGGGCACGGGGAAGGAGGGAGGAGAGCATCTGTTCTGAGAAAGTGCTGTTTAAAAATGCAAGAAGACAACAAAGCAAAGGAGGAAGTCTTGAAAGAGCAGGCCACTGGCTCTGAAAATGGGTAAGGACCAGAGGGGTGTGTTGAGAAAGCTTCCGGGTCCCCAGAATCTAGGTGACCAGGCTGGGGAGTCCACAGAGCAGGGCTCATGACTGGGGGTCCCCGGCTCTGGCCTCTGACTAAGGCATGCCATGGCCCCTACCTCTGCAGGCCAACCATCCTCACCCTGACTGACTAGTGCTGTCCGCCTCCCCCGGAGACTGAGTTACAGGCCCATTCTACACTGTCTGCTCTCTTCTCTGCCCAAGGGTGATGGTATCTATTTTTGACAAAAACAAGAGAAGCCAATGCCTCTAGTAAGTTTACTCTGATCCCCAACATGTGAAAAGGGCTGCATGTTGCTAGAGGCATCAGTAAACACATTCTCAGGGACTCAGCAAACCGGCCTATCAGCTGGACCAGAATGTCTGAGGCTTTGACAGTTGCACTGGGCCTCTCAACCTTCCCTCTTTTGAGAGAAACCATGAGGTGTAAGGTTCCCTTTATCACATACCTCTAGGCTGCTCTTGATATTCAAAAAGGTTGTTTGTCAGAAGGGATACAGAGTGACCCAAGAATGTGTAGATACTTTTCTGATGGCATTGGTATTCTACCTTGGTTTATTTGTAAAAAACCAGTTGTTGTCAAGTCAGTTCTGACTCATGGTGATCCCGTGTGTATCAGAGTAGAACTGTGCTCATAGGGTTTTCAATGGCTGATATTTCAGAAGTAGATGGTCAGCGCTTTCTTCCAAGGTGCTTCTGCGTGGACTCCAAACGCCAGCCTTTTGGTTAGCAGCTGACTGTTGTTAACTGTTTGCACCACCCAGGGACTCTGGTTTATTTGTAGACCAGACTTATTTCCCCTAAGTAGATTGTAACCCTGTGTGGACCCCAGCCATCTACGCAATCTTCTAATTGATGAGCACAATGCTATCTCATACTGCTTGGCATCACGTCAATTCTCACTGATAGAGTAGAACTGCCCCATAGGGTTTCCAAGGAGCAGCTGGTGAATTCGAACTGCTGACATTTTGGCTTAGCAGCCAAGCTCTTAACCACTGTACTGCCAGGGCTCCTGGCATCTCATAGTGTGTGCTAAATTTTATTTAAATTTGTGAGTCATTGGCCTTAGGTCTTACGCCTCTTCCAATTAAAGTAAATCAGCCTTGCAAGTAAGAACAGAAAACCCTCATAGGGTTTCCAAGTCTGTAAATCTCTATGGAAGCAAACTGCCGAATCTTTCTCCCACAAAGCCACTGGTGGTTTCGAACCACTGACCTTTCAGTAAGCAGTTGATCGCTTTTCCTGAGTTCTAGGAGTATATTTTATCTCCTATTCACCTGGCAGAAAGGATCACAAGGATTTAATGAGATCAGGCCTATAAAACAGCAATACTTAATGATATTATTATTAATAACATTAGTATAGTGCTATTATTATTCTAAGGTGAAGCATACTTTCTCCAGGAATTCTGTGAGCAGGATGGGAGCCCTTTGGTTCTCTCCTTTGAAAGATGAAATCACCATCTAGATGTGGCAGATGCATAACATTTCTGGTGGTTGCTGGTGGTTGTTGATTCTGTCTCAGAGTGACCCCATGTGTGTCAAAGGAGAACTGTGCTCCATAAGGTTTACAATGACTGATTTTTTGGAAACAGATTGCCAGGCCTCTCTTCTGAGGTGCCTCTGGGTGGGTTTGAACTGCCAACCTTTTGACTAGTAGTCTAGCACTTAACTGTTTGCACTACTCAAGGACTCCTATTATAAGGAAACCAGTGGTACAACGCTTAGGTGCTAGGCAGCTAACTGAAAGGTTGGCTGTTTGAACCCACCCAATGGCTCTGTGGGTGAAAGACCTGGCGATCTGCTCCTGTAAAGATTCCAGTCTAGATAACCCTATGGGGCAGTTCTACTCTGTTGCATGGTGTTACTACAAATCAAAAATATGCTATACGGCACCCAACAACAAACAATAAGTAATACTCATGCTGATATTTTGTTGGCTCCTGTCAACCATTTCTCAATGACTAAGCCTACATGCAAATCCAGTGGTATTCAGAGACCCATATCTATCCTTCTCTTATCACTGGCCAAACATTGGCAATTCCTTGAGAGAAGTACCCTCTGCAGCCCTGCTGTGGGTTTGGAATGACTGTAAGGTCAAGATAATTTATTTCCAGGTTCCAGGCTGGATAGGTCATTTGCAATGGTGAAGACCCTTTTGGATACCTGTACTCTGTGAAGCTACAGCAGGGCCTGTGTTTCATCTTGCATGAGAAGTTCAAGAGCCAAGGATGCTTTGGTTTTATGACCCACCCTGCAAGGAAGGCCTTCACAACCTTACATTTTAAGGTTGTGTCCTTGTCTTTTAAAATTAAGGGTTAATGTAATAATGATTGTTTAAAGAATGTTTATGTGTCTTTTATAAAATAATTGCAGATGATATTGCTGGTGTTAATACTATTAGTCCTAATACTAGTAATAATATCTTACATTTGTAATGTGTTCAGTGGAGCCAGTCATGGTATAGATAAGGAATGAGGTTAGGGAGGTAAGTGATGGTCTAAGCGTGGAGTAGCTGAGGTTCAGGCCCAGGGGTTCCAGCTCCAAATCTGCCATCTCTTTGTACCACACTGACTAGCGTGTTGCTTTATATATAATGAATCGTAAAATCAAGTCCTTTAAGGATTAGGACCAGACTAAGATACTCCACTGGTCTCACCCCTTTGGGAGCAAGGGAGAATGAAGAAACCAAAGACACAAGGGAAAGATTAGTCCAAAGGACTAATGGACCACAACTACGACAGCCCCCACCAGACTGAGTCCAGCACATCTAGATGGTGCCTGGCTACAGCCACTGACTGTGCTGATAGGGATCACAATAGAGGGTCCTAGACAGAGCTGGAGAAAAATGTAGAACAAAATTCTAACTCACAAAAAAGAAGACTTACTGGCCTGACAGAAACCGGAGAAACCCTGAGAGTATGGCCCCCGACACCCTTTTATCTCAGTACTGAAGTCACTCCTGAGGTTCACCCTTCAGCCAAAGATTAGATGGGCCCATAAAACAAAACTAAACCAAGGGGGCACACCAGGCCAGGGGCAAGGACTAGAAGGCAGGAGGGGACAGGAAAGCTGGTAATAGGAAACCCAAGGTTGAGAAGGAGAGAGTGTTGACATGCCGTGGGGTTGGGAACGAATGTCACAAAACAATATGTGTACTAATTGTTTAATGAGAAGCTAGTTTGTACTGTAAACTTTCATCTAAAGTACAATAAAAAATAAAAATAATTAGGACCAGAAAAAAGTTTTAATTGTCCACTCCCTTGCATCAGATAATGTTTTCTTTTTGGCTTTGGGCTGCCAAGAAGTGCAGAAGCAGATGGAAACATCAACCACAACCACATCAATCTAGGCTTTGGGAATTTGAAACTATTCTCATCACTTTCTGTTTCTTTTGATTTTCTATTTTATTTTAATGGTCTTATTGTGTGTGCCTTTTATTTTATGCTGCTTCATTTTGGGAAATAAAAGGGGAATACATTTTAAGAAAGACAAATCAAGCAATCACTCGTTTCAGTTTTACTGAGTAGGAAAAAGGACCATACAACTTTTACTTTGTTCCAGATGTTTTGTTGCTCTGTCTATGTAGGAGCAGATGTATTCAGAGTAGGGTTGCCAGATAAAATATAGAACCCATCATTACATTTAAATTCCATATAAACAATGAATAATTTTTAGTATAAATATGTCCCAAATATTGCATATTCATTTCTAATGCTTAAAAATTAGTCATTATTTATATGAAATTCAAGTTTAACTGGGCATCCAGTATTTTATCTTTTAAATTTGGCAACCCTAAATCAGAGCCACAAAGATCCTATCACAGCACCTGGCTAAGGATAAAGGTGCAAAATTAAAATAAGTTTAAAATAATGGTCGATGCCCTGAAGATACTCTGAACACCTTTAAAGTCAAATTTTGAACACCTGGCCTTTGGAAACGGTCAAGTTCACTGGTCAGAATTTTCATGAGTCATGCCTAGAGGTGGTGTGCTCTGGGCAGCATGCTTTGCTGGGACTGGATCTGATGGGGCTTGGGACCCTTGTAGATCATGTGGATCTGCTCTATGGTTTCCCAGGGGCTGGCAACCAGCACCAGTCTGGACCTGCCTCTCCAGGACAAATCAATACAGGTTTTGGCCAGTTTCCTCAACCCTGGATCTAGAAAATTTTAAATTGCAAATTTAACTCCCATTTCCCTGGATGTCACATCAACCTGGATACTGTTAAAAGTCACAGATTCCTTGAATCTGCCCTCCTCCTGTTGCTAGCTGCCATTGAGTTGGCCCTGACTCATGGCAACCCCATGTACAACAGAACAAAACACTGCCCTGTCCTGCCCCATCCCCATGATTGGTTGTTGATTGGACCCTTGTGATCCATAGGATTTTCACTGGCTGATTTTTGGAAGTAAATTGCCAGGTTTTTCTTGTTCATCTTAGGCTGGAAGCTCCACTGAAATCTGTTCAGCATCACAGCAACACAAAAACCTCCACTGATGGATGGTGGCTGTGCTTGAGGTGTGTTGGCCGGTATTTGAAACTGGGTCTTTCTTAGTCCTGCCTTCATATTAAACCCATTGCTGTCGATTCTGTCTCATAGTGACCCTATAGGATGGAGTAGAAAAGCCTCTGGCTACAGCCACTGACTGTGCTGATAGGGATCACAATAGAGGGTCCTGGACAGAGCTGGAGAAAAATGTAGAACAAAATTCTAACTCACAAGGGTTTCCAAGGCTGTAAATCTTTATGAAAGCAGACTGCCATATCTTACTCCTGTGGAGTGGCTAGTGGATCTGAACTACCAACCTTTACACCTTTAAATTACAGTATCGTATGCACTGCTGAAATGTATTTACATTTACATAGTTTCATGTGTTAAAGTGAAAAATCAGTAAGAGAACAATAGAATTCAAAGTAAAAATGTTTAAGTACTACATCAAAATTATGTTCATTTTAACTTTAAACTTTATTGTTACATGAGATACATTAATGGTTTAGGCTTGCATAATCAATAATGGCCCAGATAACGTAGAAGTTGTAATCAAATGCATATGGAAATATATTCAAAATATATTTTAAAAAATACCATAAAAGTAAACAAGGACAAATACTCAAGCATCTCAGCACTTGATAAACCAAAAAAACCAAACCAAACCCAGTGCCGTTGAGTCGATTCCGACTTCTAGTGACCCTATAGGACAGAGTCGAACTGCCCCGTAGAGTTTCCAAGGAGTGCCTGGCGGATTTGAACTGCCGACCCTTTGGTTAGCAGCCATAGCACTTAACCACTACACCACCAGGGTTTCCACTTAATAAACAGCTCTACTAAATCAGAACTTTCCTTCCTGGCCTTCAAAGCTATGGACTTGTGAATGACTATGTCGAAATTACTGCCTTTCACCAGCAAATCAACTGCACCTGTGGAAAGAGATGATCGAGAACTCCCATATCATCAGCAGAACAAGGTCAGGGGCCAACTGCGGAACAGACTATCAACTGCTCATATGCAAGTTCAAGTTGAATCTGAAGAAAATTAAAACAAGTCTACAAGAAACAAAATACGGCCTTGAGTATACTTCACCTGAATTTAGAGGTGCATTGGTGTGGGATACATCGAGGACATCTTACATGAAGAAAGCAAAAGGTTATTAAAAAGACTGGAAAGAAAGAAAGACCGAAATGGATATCAGAAGAAACTCTGAAACTTTCTCTCGAACTTAGAGTAGCTATAGCGAACAGAAGAAATGATCACGTAAAAGAGTTGGGCAGAAGATTTCAAAGGGCAGCTTGAGAAGAAAAAGTACTATAATGAAACATGCAAATAACTGGAGTTAGAAAACCAAAAAGGAAGAACATGCTTGACATTTCTCAAGCTGAAAGAATTGAAGAAAATCTTCGAACCTCGGGTTGCAATACTGAAGGTACTATGGGCAAAATATTGAACGACACAGGAAGCACCAAAAGAAGTTGGAAGGAATACAGAGTCATCTCACCAAAAAAGAATTGGTCAACATCCACCCATTTCAGGAGGTAGTGTATGATCAGGAACGGATGATATTGTACCATGAAATCCAAGCCTCACTGAAGGCATTGACCAAAAACGAGGCTCCAGGAATTGACGAAATACCAATTGAGATGTTTCAGCAAATGGATGTAGCACTGGAGGTGCTTACCTTTCTATGCCAGGAAATTTGGAAGAGAGCTACCTACCTGGCCAATCGACTGGAAGAGATCCATGTTTGTGCTCATCCCAAAGAAAGGTGATCCAACAGAATATGGAAATTATCGAACAATATCATTAATCTTACACACAAGTCAAATTTTACTGAAGATCTTTCAAAAGCATTTGCAGCAGTACATCGATGGGGAACTGCCAGAAACTTACGCTGGATTCAGAAGAGGATGTGGAACCAGGCATATCATTGCTGATGTCAGATGGATCCTGGCTGAAAGCGGAGAATACCAGAAGGATGTTTACCTGTGTTTTATTGACTATGCAAAGGCATTCGACTGTGTGGATCGTAACAAATTATGGATGACATTGTAAAGAATGGGAATTCAAGAATACTTAATTGTGCTCATGCAGAATTTATACATAGACCAAGAGGCAGTTGTTCAAACAGAATAAGGGGATACTGTGTGTTTTAAAATCAGGAAAGGTGTGTGTCAGGGTTGTATCCTTACACTGTACTAATTCAATCTATATGCTGAGCAAATAATATGAGAAGCTGGACTATATGAAGAACATGGCATCAGGATTGGAGGAATATTCATTAACAAGTGAAGAGGACTTGAAGCACTTACCGATGAAGATCAAAGACCACAGCCTTCAGTACGATTACATCTCAACATGAAGAAAACAAAAATCCTCACAACTGAACCAATAAGCAACATCATGATGAGCAGAGAAAAGACTGAAGTTGTTAAGGATTTTATTTTACTTGGATCCTCAATCAATATCCGTGGAAACAGCAGTCAAGAAATCAAAAGAGGTATTGCATTGGGCAAATCTGCTGCAAAAGACCTCTTTAAAGTGTTAAGAAATAAAGGTGCCATTTTGAAGACTGAGGTGTGCCTGACCCAAGCCATTCTGTTTTCTGTTGCCTCACATGCATTTGAAAACTGGACAATGAATAAGGAAGATCAAAGGACAGTTGATGCATTTGAATTATGGTATCGGCAAAGAATATTGAATATACCATGGACTGCCAGAAGAACTAACAAATCTGTCTAGGAAGAAGTACATCAAGAACGTTCCTAAGAAGCAAGGATGGGGAGACTTCATCTCATGTACTTTGCACATGTTATCAGGAAAGACCAGTCCCTGGAGAAGAACATCATGCTTGGTAGAGAGTCAGTGAAAAAGAGGAAGACCCTCAATGAGATGGATTGACACAGTGGCTGCAACAATGGGCTCAAACAGCAACGATTGTGAGCATGGTGCAGGACCTGGAAATGTTTCATTCTTTTGTACATAGGGTTGCTATGAGTCAGAAATGATTCAGTGGCACTTAACCACATTTTTTTAAAAATCACAATTCAAACTGAAACCCTGGAAATTTCATTAAGATACATATTTGCAAGACAGTGAGGTTTTTAAAGAAAATTTAAAGACTAAAATTAAAAAAACCTGAATGCAAGATTTAAGTTATATTTCTATACCTGTAGCAAGACCATGTAGATCATAACGAATTATGGATAACATTGCGAAGAACGGGAATTCCAGAACACTTAATTGTGCTCATGAGGAACCTTTACATAGCTGAAGAGGCAGTTGTTCAGACAGAACAAGGGGATACTGGTTGGTTTAAAGTCAGGAGAGGTGTGCACTAGGGTTGTATTCTTCCACCATACCTATTCAATCTGTATGCTGAGCAAATAATACGAGAAGCTGGACTATATGAAGAAGAACGGGGCATCAGGATTGGAGGAACACTCATTAACAACCTGCGTTATGCAGATGATACAACCTTGCTTGCTGAAAGTGAAGAGGACTTGAAGCACTTGCTAATGAAGGTCAAAGATCACAGCCTTCAGTATGGATTGCACCTAACATAAAGAAAACAAAAATCCTCACAATTGGACCAATGAGTAACATCGTGATAAATGGAGAAAAGATTGAAGTTGTGAAGGATTTCATTTTACTTGGATCCACAATCAACACCCATGGAAGCAGCAGTCAAGAAATCAGACGACGCATTGCATTGGGTAAATCTGCTGCAAAATACCTCTTTAAAGTGTTGAAAAGCAAAGATGTCACCTTGAAGGCTAAGGTGCACCTGACCCAAGCCATGGTATTTTCAATCGCATCATATGCATGTGAAAGCTGGACAATGAATAAGGAAGACCAAAGAAGAATTGACGCCCTTGAATTGTGGTGTTGGCGAAGAATATTGAATATACGATGGACTGCCAAAAGAATGAACAAATCTGTCTTGGAACAAGTGCAACCAGAAAGCTCCTTAGAAGCAAGGACGGCGGGACTGCGTCTTGCATATCTTGGACATATTGTCAGGAGGGATCAGTCCCTGGAGAAGGACATCATGCTTGGCAGAGTACAGGGTCAGCGGAAAAGAGGAAGACCCTCAATGAGGCGGATTGACACGGTGGCTGCAACAATGAGCTCAAGCATAACAACGATTGTGAGGATAGCGTAGTACCGGGCAGTGTTTCGTTCTGTTGTGCATAGGGTTGCTATGAGTCGGAACTGACTCAACGGCACCTAACAACAACAACAACAAAGCAAGAAACACAGCATTTCCCCTGCTTCGTATTTTAAACTGCCAATTTCTCTATTCAGTTTTCTAAAATTATATAATCAATAATTGGTCTCCTTGTTACATATGTAAGTTTATTATCAATTTTAATCATAAAATAATATGTGATGAATATAGTTGTAAATTGCTTAAATGTAGTATTTCTTAGAGTATATGACTACTAACAACAAAATTGTTTAGTAAAATCTTCCTACATGGAATTCCAATGTATTAGTTACAACATTATTAGTAACTGAGCGGAAGCCGTTTTTGAATTTTCTCCTTTCCTTTAATTAATACTTCGTTCTCCAAAAAGTTATTGAGATAGGTTCACACATGCTAATTACCACAATATTGTAGCTAAAACATCAGAAAGTTTGACAAAATCAATGCCTATAAAAACATTGGCAGCAAGGAAAACAATAGCACAGTATGTGCAGATGAAATCACGGGATTCAAAGTATCACTGTAATTGGGTCATAATGACAGCTCTGACTTGAGCGTATTGAATCCAAACCAAACCCACTGTGTGGAGTCGATTCCGACTCATAGCCACCCTATAGGACAGAGTAGAACTGCCCCATAAAGTTTCCAAAGAGCACATGTTGGATTCAAACTGCCAACTTTTTGGTTACCAGCCATAGCTCTTAACCACTATGCCGCCAGGGTTTCCTGGAGCACATTAGAAGGTACAGAAAGTAAATTAGCATAGAGTTTTAGCCTTGTAGGTATATTGATACATGTAAACTGGGCTTTCAAAAAATTTTTTGTTGTTAGAACTAACTACAGGGATGTTTTTATAAAAAATAATAAATTTCTGCCGAAACACTATGCAAAAATTTTATAGACAGTCATTTTGTTCCCACCCCTTCTGACAGTGTCACCTTGTGAGGCCCCTGCCCCCCCCTCCCCGCAGCTCCCTAGTGATGCTATTGACCAGGGCTTCTTTAAAAGAGGCCAAATTCCTTCTCCGCCCCAATCAAAGATGTCCGTTTGTTATTCCTGGTCCCTCAGGGTGTATGAGCTGGCAGAGTCTTTCCACAGTCACTCCTCCAGTCTCCTCATCGTGATTTACTGCCCTCATTCGTGTAAGGGGTGCCTGGCCGCTACAATGCAGCCAGGGAGCCCAGTGGGTACGGCTGATGGCTCTCTCTTCCACTGGGCTCCCAAACCTGGGAGCCTCACGAGATGACACAGAACCCTTCATTTCCTCCAGCTTCCGTGCTGCACAGCCATGCCATGTCCCAGGGAGAAATGGGGCCCGCCGAGTCCCCTACTCTGTCAGAGTGTTAACACGTGGCCCCCATGCAGCTCTGCTTGGGTCCCCACAAGTCACAGAGTGCTTCAGACACCAGCTCCTTCTGCCTTCTCCTAGTCCTCTCCACAGAGCATAAATGGCCCACCCCTGGGGCCTGGCAGGGCACAGATGTCATCCTGTCTGCTTTCATTCTCCCACCCTCCCTTTGCAACAATAAAAGCCTTCATGCAGATCAGCTGGGCTGGACTGGAAGCTTTTCCAAAAGTTGTTTAAACAAGCTTTAACATAACAAATTCAGTGGGGCGCATAGCCTAACACTCAAACTGCTATCCTCATGGCACAAATTATGTCTAGCAAGGGACTGGTACGTGGCTTGGAGAAGGTGGAGGCTGTGATCTTAATCTGCTAAAATTCATGTTTCGAGGGCATTGGTAAAGAGTAACATTGGGTTGTCTGGTAGATGCACGTACAAGGTGATTGGACCCCTTTTTCTTTGTTTTGTATTGTTTTAGGTGAAAGTTTATAGTGCAAATTAATTTCTCATTCAAAAATTTATATACAAATTGCTACAAAACATTAGTTGCAGTCCCTGCAATGTGTCAGCACCCTCCCCTTTCCCTTTACACCGCAGGCTCCCTATGTCCATTCATCCAGGTTTCCTGTCCCTTCCTATCTTCTCCTTTTTGCTTTTGGGCAGGTGTTGCTCATTTAGCCTCGTATACTTGTAAGAAGCATGTTCCTCATGTATGTTATTGTTTGCTTTATAGGCCTGTCTAATCTTTGGCTGAAAGGTGGACTTCGGGAGTGGCTTCAGTTTTGAGTTAGCACAGTTTCCAGGGGCCATAGTTTCTGGGGTTCCTCCAGTCTCTGTCAGACCAGTAAGTTTGGGTGAATTTGAATTTTGTTCTACGTTTGTCTCCTGCTCTGTCTGGAACCCTCTGTTGTTATCCTTGTCAGAGAGATAGGTGGTGGTAGCTGGGCACCATCTCGTTCTTCTAGGCTCAGGCTGGTGGAGGCTGTGGTTCATGTTGTCCATTAGTTCTTTGAACTGATATTTTCCTTGTGTCCTTGGACCAGTTTTTCTTTCTTTTGTAATTTTTATTGTGCTTTAAGTGAAAGTTTACAAATCGAGTCAGTCTCTCATACAAAAATTTATATTCGCCTTGCTATATACTACTAATTGCTTTCCCCCTGATGAGACAGCACACTCCTTCCCTCCACTCTCTATTTTTGTGTCCATTTGGCCAGCTTCTGACCCCCTCTGCACTCTCATCTCCCCTCCAGACAGGAGATGCCAACATAGTCTCATGTGTCTACATGATCCAAGAAGCTCACTCGTTTCACCAGTATTATTTTCTATCCTGTAGTCCAGTCCAATCCCTGTCTGAGGTGTTGGCTTTCAGAATGGTTCCTGTCTTGGGCTAACAGAAGGTCCGGGGAACATGACCTCCGGGGTCCTTCTAGTCTCAATCAGACTGTACCCCCTTTTCTTGATGCTGCTCTTTTGGGAAAATGATTCCAGATTTATCTAGTTTCCCCCCAACCAGACCAGCAGTTAGCAATCAAAGCTGTTGCAGGAGGAATCCTGTGTACAGAGAGCACAGGGTCCTGCTGAGTTCAGAGTATGTGCTCCCTACTGAAAACAGAAACAATCAGTGGCTAAAATAAGGCCTTTACTGGAAAAGCAATAATTCCCTCTCCTTTTCCTCCTGTGCTCTCCTCTTTCCCTTCCTGTACAGATGATGGATGATGTTGCCTGCAGAACACTTAGAAATTCCATCCCCATGGCCCAGTGCATTGCTTCTCAGCACTGCACTCTGGCCTGGCTTGAGTAGACTGCCTCTAGGCACTTGGTGGAGCTAAGTTTGCCAACCCACGGACCTACAGCTGAGCACTTTCAGGTCATAGTGGGGTGCTTTTAGACACTTACTGGTAGAGCTAAAACAGCTTTGTAACACTTGCCCAAGCAGGAGAGAGGCTGAGGGCTAGAGAGACGTGGCTGAGGGCTAGAGAGGCGTGCCTTCAGGCTCAGCTGAGAAGAGGCTCTCCTGATGGAAGAACCGTATCCTGAGTATTCCCGAACCTAAATTGTAACCTGTTACTTCCCTAAAAAATCCCATAATTGTGAGTATTGTCTGTAAGGCCACTGCAATGAATTATCGAACCCAGCAGAGAAATAGAGAATATTGTGGGAGGGGCGGTTGGTGTTAGAATTGGTAAAGATGGAGGACAGAGGAGGCATGTCTGAGCTGTGCTTCATGGGAATCAGCCTTGGGCTGTTGATCTTGATACTCCTTCCCCCTTGTGAAGTTGGAGGAGATCAGATACCAACCCCCTACCCCCAACCTCTTCATCCTGCTGCGTGTCTGAGCCTGAAGCTCGTAGTCATTTCAGATTCCCTTATTCCCACCCCGAGGAGCCTCCATTGATTGTATATCTTGAATCTCTCTCATCTTTTCCGTATTCCTTGCCACTGCCATTATTTAGACCTTTGCTCATCTGGACTATTCCAATGCTTCCTAAAGATCTCCCTGCTGCCATCATCTCTACGCCTCATTTTCCCTTCCAGCTTCATCCTCCACATCACCATCAGAATCATCTTAAACTACAGATGTTGACATCTTCCTTGAAATGGCATTTACAGCTCTTCATCAAATGGCCCCTCCTTACCTCTTCAGCTATTTATTTCTTTAATTTTTATTGTGCTTTAAGTGAAAGTTTACCAATTAAGTCAGCCTCTCATGTAAAAATTAATATACACCTTGCTGTATACTCCTAATTGCTCGCCCCCTAGTGAGACAGCCTGCTCCTTCCCTACACTCTCTCTTTTCCTGTCCATTCCACCAGCTTCTAACCCTCTCTGCCCTCTCATCTCCCCTCCAGATAGGAGATGCCAACATAGTCTCAAGTGTCTACTTGATCCAAGAAGCACATTCTTCACCAGCATCTTTTTCTATCCCATTGTCCAGTCCAATCCGTATCTGAAGAGTTGGCTTTGGGAATGGTTCCTGTCTTGGGCTAACAGAAGGTCTGGGGACTATGACAACTGGGGTCCTTCTAGTCTCAGTCAGACCATTAAGTCTGTTCTTTTGATGAGAATTTGGGGTCTGCATCCCACGGCTGTCCTGCTCCTTCAGGGGTTCTCTGTTGTGTTCCCTGCCAGGGCAGTCATCGGTTGTAGCCAGGCACCATCTAGTTCTTCTGGTCTCAGGCTGATGCAGTCTCTACTTTATGTGGCCCTGTCTGTCTCGTGGGCTCATAATTACCTTGTGTCCTTGGTGTTCTTCATTCTTCTTTGCTCCAGGTTGGTTGAGACCAATCGATGCATCTTAGATGGCCGCTTGCTAGCATTTAGACCTCAGACGCCACTCTCCAAAGTGGGACGCACAATGTTTTTTTGTTTTAATTTTTATTGAGCTTCAAGTGAACGTTTACAAATCAAGTCAGTCTGTCACATGTAAGTTTATATACACCTTACTCCATACTCCCACTTGCTCTCCCCCTAATGAGTCAGCCCTTCCAGACTCTCCTTTCATGACAATTTTGCCAGCTTCCACCCTCTCTACCCTCCCATCCCCCCTCCAGACAGGAGATGCCAACACAGTCTCAAGTGTCCACCTGATATAAGTAGCTCACTCTTCATCAGCATCTCTCTCCTACACACTGTCCAGTCCCTTCCATGTCTGATGAGTTGTCTTTGGGAATGGTTCCTGTCCTGGGCCAACAGAAGGTTTGGGGACCATGACCGCCGGGATTCCGCTAGTCTCAGTCAGACCATTAAGTATGGTCTTTTTGTGAGAATTTGACAATGTTTTCTTAATAGATTTTATTATGCCATTTAACTTAGATGTCCCCTAAAACCATGTTCCCCTAAGCCCCTGCCCCTGCTATGCTGGCCTTTGAAGCATTCAGTTTGTACAGGAAATTTCTTTGCTTTTGGTTTAGTCCAGTTGTGCTGACCCCTCATGTATTCTGTGTTGTCTTTTCCTTCACCTAAAGTAATTCTTATCTACTGTCTAATTAGTGAATATCCCTCTTCCTTCCTCCCTCCCTCCCCTTCTTGTAACCATCAAAGAATATTTTCTTCTCTGTTTAAACTATTTATTGATTCTTATACAAGTGGTCTTATACAATATTTGTCCTTTTGCAACTGACTTATTTCACTCAGCATAATGCCTTCCAGATTCCTCCATTTTATGAAATGTTTCACAGATTCATCACTGTTCTTTCTCGATGCATAGTATTCCATTGTGTGAATACACCATAATTTATTTATCCATTCATCTGGTGATGGGCACCTTGGTTGCTTCCATCTTTTTGCTATTGTAAACAGTGCAACAATGAACATGGGTGTACATATATCTGTTCATGTAAAGGCCCTTATTTCTCTAGGATATATTCCAAGGAGTGGGATTGCTGGGTCGTATGGTAGTTCTATTTCTAGCTTTTGAAGGAAGTGCCAAATCGATTTCCAAAGTAGCTGTAGCATTTTACATTCCACCAGCAGTGTATAAGTGTTCCAGTCTCTCCACAACCTCTCCAACATTTATTATTTTGTGTTTTTTGGATTAATGCCAGCCTTGTTGGAGTGAGATGGAATCTCAATGTAGTTTTGATTTGCATTTCTCTAATGTCTAATGATTGTGAGCATTTCCTCACATTATCTGTTAGCTACCTGAATGTCTTCTTTAGTGAAGTGTCTGTTCATATGTTTTGCCCATTTTTTAATTGTGTTGTTTGTCTTTTTGTAGCTGAGTTTTTGCAGTATTATATAGATTTTAGAGATCAGGCGCTGATTAGAAATGTCATAGCTAAAAACTTTTTCCCAGTCTGTAGGTAATCTTTTTACTGTTTTGGTGAGGTCTTTGGATGAGCATAGGTGTTTGATTTTTAGGAGCTCAAGTTATCTAGTTTTTCTTCTGCATTGTTAGTAATGTTTTGTATACTATTTATGCTATGTATTAGGGCTCCTAATGTTGTCCCCATTTTTGCTTCCATGATCTTTATCATTTTAGATTTTATATTTAGGTCTTTGATCCATTTTGCGTTAGTTTTTGTGCATGGTGTGAGGTATGGGTCTTGTTTCATTTTTTTGCAGATGGATATCCAGTTATGCCAGCACCATTTGTTAAAAAGACTATCTTTTCCCCATTTAACTGCTTTGGAGCCTTTGTCAAATATCAGCTGCTTATATGTGGATGGATTTATGTCTGGATTCTCAATTCTGTTCCATTGGTCTCTGTATCTGTTAATGTACCAGTACCAGGCTGTTTTGACTACTGTGGCTGTATAATAGGTTCTAAAATCAGGTAGAGTGAGGCCTCCCACTTTGTTCTTCTTTTTCAGTAATGCTTTACTTATCTGGGGCCTCTTTCCCTTCCATGTGAAGTTTGTGATTTGTTTGTCCATCTCATTAAAAAGTGTCGCTGGAATTTGGATCGGAATTGCATTCAATCTATAGATCACTTTTGATAGAATAGACATTTTTACAATGTTAAGTCTTCCTATCCATGAGCAAGGTATGTTTTTCCACTTATGAGGGCCTCTTTTGGTTCCTTGCAGCAGTTTTTGTAGTTTTCTGTGTATAAGTCTTTTACATCTCTGGTAAGATTCATTCCTAAGTATTTTATCTTCTTGGGGGCTACTGTAAATGGTATTGATTTGGTGATTTCCTCTGCAATGCTCTTTTTGTTGGTGTAGAGGAATCCACCTGATTTTTGTATGTTTATCTTGTATCCTGAAACACTGCTGAACTCTTCTATTAGTTTCAGCAGTTTTCTTGAGGATTCTGTAGGGTTTTCTGTGTATAAGATCATGTCATCTGCAAATAAAGATACTTTTACTTCTTCCTTACCAATCTGGATGCCCTTTATTTCTTTATCTAGCCTAATTGCTCTGGCTAGGACCTCCAGCACAATGTCGAATAAGAGTGGTGATAAAGGGCAACATTTTCCGGTTCCTGATCTCAAGAGGAATGCTTTCGGACTGTCTCCATTTAGGATGATGTTGGCTATTGGCTTTGTATAAATGCCCTTTATTATGTTGAGGAGTTTTCCTTCTATTCCTATTTTGCTGAGAGTTTTTTATCATGAATGGGTGTTGAACTTTGTCAAATGCCTTTTCTATGTCAATTAATAAAACCATGTGATTCTTGTCTTTTGTTTTATTTGGATTCCATTAATTGTTTTTCTAATGTAGAACCATCCCTGCATACCTGGTATAAATCTCACTTGGTCATGGTGAATTATTTTTTTGATATGTTGTTGAATTCTATTGGCTAGAATTTTGTTGAGGATTTTTGCATCTATGTTCATGAGGAATATAGGTCTGTAATTTTCTTTTTCTGTGGTGTCTTTAGTTGGTTTTGGTATCAGGGATATATTCGTAGGATAAGTTTAGGAGTATTCTGTCCTTTTCTATGCTGTGAAATACCTTTAGTAGTAGTGGTGTTAACTCTTCTGTGAGAATTTGGTAGAACTCTGCAGTGAAGCTATCTGAGGCAGGGTTTTTTTTTTTGTTGGGAGTTTTTTGATTACCTTTTCAATCTCTTGTTATGGGACTATTTAATTGTTCTACGTCTGTTTGTGTTTAGGTAGGTAGTGTGTTTTTAGGAATTCATCCACTTTTTCTAGGTTTTCAAATTTGTTAGAATATAATTTTTCATAGCAACCTGATATGATTCTTATAATTTCAGTTGGGTCTGTTGTAATATTGCCCATCTCATTTCTTATTTGGGTTATTTGCCTCCTCTCCTGTTTTTTTTTTTTTCAGTTTGGCCAGTGGTTTATCAATTTTGTTAATTTTTTCAAAGAACCAGCCTTTGATCTTGTGAATTCCTTCAATTGCTTTTCTGTTTTCTATTTCATTTAATTCTGCTCTAATTTTTATTATTTGCTTTCTTCTGGTGCCTGAGGGTTTCTTTTGTTGCTGTCTTTCTATGTGTTCAATTTGTAGGGATAATTCTTTTATTTTGGCCCTTTCTTCTTCTTTTTTTTTTTTTTTTAATAAATTTTATTAAGCTTCAAGTGAACGTTTACAAATCCAATCAGTCTGTCACATATAAGTTTACATACATCTCACTCCCTACTCCCACTTGCTCTCCCCCTCTTGAGTCAGCCCTTTCAGTCTCTCCTTTCTTGACAATTCCTTTCTTCTTTTTGTATGTGTGCACTTATTGATATAAATTGACCTCTGAGCACTGCTTTCGCTGTGTCCCAAAGGTTCTGATAGGGAATGTTTTCATTCTCATTGGATTCCATGTATTTTTTTTATTCCATCCTTAATGTCTTGTATAACGCAGTCTTTTTTAAGCAGGGTATTGTTCAGTTTCCAAGTGTTTGATTTCTTTTCCCTGCTTTTCCTGTTATTGATTTCTACTTTTATGGCCTTATGGTCAGAGAAGATGCTTTGTAATATTTCAGTGTTTTGGATTCTGCTAAGGCTTACTTTATGACCTAATAAGTGGTCTATTCTAGAGAATGTTCCATGTGCACTAGAAAAGAAAGTATACTTGGTTGCTGTTGGGTGGAGTGTTCTGTATATGTCTACGAGGTCAAGTTGGTTGATTGTGGCATTTAGATCTTCCATGTCTTTATTGAGCTCCTTTCTGGATGTCTTGTCCTTCACCAAAAGTGGTATATTGAAGTCTCCTACTATTATTGTGGATCTGTCTATCTCACTTTTCAGTGCTGATAGGGTTTGTTTTATGTATCTTGAAGCCCTGTTATTGGGTGCATAAATATTTAATATACCTCCTGATATATTGTCCCTTTAATCATTATATAGTGTCCTTCCTTATCCTTTATAATGGATTTAACTTTAAAGTCGATTTTGTCAGAAATTAATATTGCCATTTCTGCTCTTTTTTTTTAATAATTTTTATTGTGCTTTAAGTGAAAGTTTACAAATCAAGTCAGTTTCTCACATGTAAACTTATATACACCTTACTACGTATTCCCGTTCACTCTCCCCCTAATGAGTCAGCCCACACCCTCCTTCCAGTCCCTTCGTGACGATTTTGCCAGTTTCTGACCCTCTCCACCCTCCCATCTCCCCTCTAGACAGGAGATGCCAACACAGTCTCAAGTGCCCACCTGATACAAGTAAGTCACTCCTTATCAGCATCTCTCTCCAACCCATTGTCCAGTCCAATCCATGTGTGATGAGTTGTCTTTGGGAATGGTTCCTGTCCTGGGCCAACAAAAGGTTTGGGGACCATGATCCCTGGGATTCTTCTAGTCTCAGTCAGACCATTAACTCCGGTGTTTTCGTGAGAATTTGGGGTCTGCATCCCACTGTTCTCCTGCTCCCTCAGGGGTTCTCTGTTGTGCTCCCTGTCAGGGCAGTCATCAGTTGTGGCCAGGCACCATCTAGTTCTTCTAGTCTCAGGATGATGTAAGTCTCTAGTTCATTTGGCCCCTTCTGTCTCTTGGGCTCATAATTATCTTGTGACCTTGGTGTTCTTCCTTCTCCTTTGATCCAGGTGGGTTGAGACCTATTGATGCATCTTAGATGGCTGCTTGTTAGCGTTTAAGACCCCAGACGCCACACTTCAAAGTGGGATGCAGAATGTTTTCTTAATAGAATTTATTTTGCCAATTGACTTAGATGTCCCCTGAAGCCATAGTCCCCAAACCCCCGCCCTTGCTCCACTGACCTTCGAAGCATTCAGTTTATTCAGGAAACTTCTTTGCTTTTGGTCCAGTCCGGTTGAGCTGACCTTCCCTGTGTTGAGTGTTGTCCTTCCCTTCACCTAAAGCAGTTCTTATCTACTATCTAATAAGTAAATAACCCTCTCCCACCCTCCCTCCCTCCCCCCTCTTGTAACCACAAAAGAATATGTTCTTCTCAGTTTAAACTGTTTCTCAAGATCTTATAATAGTGGTCTTATACAATATTTGTCCTTTTGCAGCTGACTAATTTCACTCAGCATAATGCCTTCCAGGTTCCTCCATGTTATGAAATGTTTCACAGATTCATCACTGTTCTTTCTTGATGCATAGTATTCCATTGTGTCAATATACCATAATTTATTTATCCATTCATCTGGTGATGGGCACCTTGGTTGCTTCCATCTTTTTGCTATTGTAAACAGTGCTGCAATAAACATGAGTGTGCATATATGTTTGTGTAAAGGCTCTTATTTCTCTAGGATATATTCCGAGGAGTGGGATTTCTGGGTTGTATGGTAGTTCTATTTCTAACTTTTTTTTTTAATTAACTTTTATTAAGCTTCAAGTGAACGTTTACAAATCTAATCAGTCTGTCACATATAAGTTTACATACATCTTACTCCGTACTCCCACCTGCTCTTCCCCTATTGAGTCAGCCCTTTCAGTCTCTCCTTTCGTGACAATTTTGCCAGCTTCCCTCTCTCTCTATCCTCCCATCCCCCCTCCAGACAAGAGCTGCCAACTCCCTCTCAAGTGTCCACCTGATATAATTAGCTCACTCTTCATCAGCATCTCTCTCCCACCCGCTGACCAGTCCCCTTCATGTCTGATGAGTTGTCTTCGGGGATGGTTCCTGTCCTGTGCCAACAGAAGGTCTGGGGAGCATGGCTGCCTGGATTCCTCTAGTCTCAGTCAGACCATTAAGTATTATGGTCTTTTTATGAGAATTTGGGGTCTGCATCCCACTGATCTCCTGTTCCCTCAGGAGTTCTCTGTTGTGCTCCCTGTCAGGGCTGTCATCGATTGTGGCTGGGCACCAACTAGTTTTTTTGGTCTCAGGATGATGTAGGTCTCTGGTTCATGTGGCCCTTTCTGTCTCTTGGGCTCCCAGTTGTCGTGTGACCTTGGTGTTCTTCATTTTCCTTTGCTCCAGGTGGGTTGAGACCAATTGATGCATCTTAGATGGCCGCTTGTTAGCATTTAAGACCCCAGACGCCACATTTCAAAGTGGGATGCAGAATGTTTTCATAATAGAATTATTTTGCCAATTGACTTAGAAGTTCCCTCAAACCATGTTCCCCAGATCCCCGCCCCTGCTCCGCTGACCTTTGAAGCATTCATTTTATCCCGGCAACTTCTTTGCTTTTGGTCCAGTCCAATTGAGCTGACCTTCCATGTATTGAGTGTTGTCTTTCCCTTCACCTAAAGCAGTTCTTATCTACTGATTAATCAATAAAAAACCCTCTCCCTCCCTCCCTCCCTCCCCGCTTCGTAACCACAAAAGTATGTGTTCTTCTCAGTTTTTACTATTTCTCAAGATCTTATAATAGTGGTCTTATACAATATTTGTCCTTTTGCCTCTGACTCATTTCGCTCAGCATAATGCCTTCCAGGTTCCTCCATGTTATGAAATGTTTCACAGATTCGTCACTGTTCTTTATCGATGCGTAGTATTCCATTGTGTGAATATACCACAATTTATTTACCCATTCATCCGTTGACGGACACCTTGGTTGCTTCCAGCTTTTTGCTATTGTAAACAGAGCTGCAATAAACATGGGTGTGCATATATCTGTTTGTGTGAAGGCTCTTGTATCTCTAGGGTATATTCCGAGGAGTGGGATTTCTGGGTTGTATGGTAGTTCTATTTCTAACTTTTTAAGGAAACGCCAGATAGATTTCCAAAGTGGTTGTACCATTTTACATTCCCACCAGCAGTGTATAAGAGTTCCAATCTCTCCACAGCCTCTCCAACATTTATTATTTTGTGTTTTTTGGATTAATACCAGCCTTGTTGGAGTGAGATGGAATCTCATCGTAGTTTTAATTTGCATTTTTCTAACGGCTAATGATCGAGAACATTTTCTCATGTATCTGTTAGCCACCTGAATATCTTCTTTAGTGAAGTGCATGTTCATATCCTTTGCCCAGTTTTTAATTGGGTTGTTTGTCTTTTTGTGGTTGAGTTTTGACAGAATCATATAGATTTTAGAGATCAGGCGCTGTTCGGAGATGTCATAGCGGAAAATTTTTTCCCAATCTGTAGGTGGTCTTTTTACTCTTTTGGTGAAGTCTTTAGATGAGCATAGGTGTTTGATTTTTAGGAGCTCCCAGTTATCTGGTTTCTCTTCGTCATTTTTAGTAATGTTTTGTATTCTGTTTATGCCTTGTATTAGGGCTTCTAACATTGTCCCTATTTTTTCTTCCATGGTCTTTATCGTTTTAGTCTTTATGCTTAGGTCTTTGATCCACTTGGAGTTAGTTTTTGTGCATGGTATGAGGTATGGGTCCTGTTTCATTTTTTTCCAAATGGATATCCAGCTATGCCAGCACCATTTGTTAAAAAGACTCTCTTTTCCCCAGTTAACTGACACTGGCCTTTGTCAAATATCAGCTGCTCATATGTGGATGGATTTATGTCTGTGTTCTCAATTCTGTTCCATCGGTATCTGTGCCTTTTGTTGTACCAGTACGAGGCTGTTTTGACTACTGTGGCTGTATAATATGTTCTAAAATCAGGTAGAGGCCTCCCACTTTGTTCTTTTTCAGTAATGCTTTACTTATCCAGGGCTTCTTTCCCTTCCATATGAAGCTCGCGATTTGTTTCTCCATCACATTAAAAAATGTCATTGGAATTTGGATCAGAAGTGCATTGTATATATAAATGGCTTTTGGTAGAATAGACATTTTTACTATGTTAAGTCTTCCTATCCATGAGCAAGGTATGTTTTTCCTCTTATGTAGGTCCTTTTTAGTTTCTTGCACTAGTACTTTGTAGTTTTCTTTGTATAGGTCTTTTAAATCTTTAGTAAGATTTATTCCTAAGTATTTTATCTTCTTGGGGGCTATGTGAATGGTATTGATTTGGTGATTTCCCCTTTGATGTTCTTATTGTCGATGTAAAGGAGTCCAAGTGATTTTTGTATGTTTATCTTGTAACCTGAAACTGTGCCGAACTCTTATATGAGTTTCAGTAGTTTTCTGGAGGATTCTTTAGGGTTTTCTGTGTGTAAGATCATGTCATCTGCAAAAAGAGATAATTTTACTTCTTCCTTGCCAATCTGGATGCGCTTTATTTCTTTGTCTAGCCTGATTGCTCTGGCTAGGACCTCTAGCTCAATGTTGAATAAGAGTGGTGATAAAGGGCATCCTGGTCTGGTTCCCGTTCTCAAGAGGAATGCTTTCAGGGTCTCTCCATTTAGAATGATGTTGGCTGTTGGCTTTTTTTTTTTTTTTTTATGCCCTTTATTATATTGGGGAATTTTCCTTCAATTCCTGTTTTGCTGAGAGTTTTTTTTATCACGAATGGGTGTTGGACTTTGTCAAATGCCTTTTCTGCATCAATTGATAAGATCATGTGGTTTTTTTCTCTTTTGTTTTATTTATATGGTAAAAAATTACATTAATGGTTTTTTTAATATTGAACCAACCTTGCATACCTGGTATAAATCCCACTTGGTCATGGTGGATTATTTTTTTGATATGTTGTTCAATTCTATTGGCTAGAATTTTGTTGAGGATTTTTGCATCCATGTTCATGAGGGATATAGGTCTGTAATTTTCTTTTTTTGTGGTGTCTTTACCTGGTTTTTGGTATCAGGGATATGCTGGCTTCATAGAATGAGTTAGGTAGTATTCCATCATTTTCTGTGCTTTGAAATACCTTTAGTAGTAGTTGTGTTAACTCTTCTCTGAAAATTTGGTAGAACTCTACAGTGAAGCCATCCGGGCCAGGGTTTTTTTTTTTGTTGGGAGTTTTTTGATTACGTTTTCAATCTCTTTTTTTGTTATGGGTCTATTTAGTTGTTCTACTTCTGATTAGGTAGTGTTTTTCTAGGAATTCATCCATTTCTTGTAGGTTTGCAAATTTGTTAGAGTACAATTTTTCATAATAATCTGATATGATTCTTTTAATTTCAGTTGGTTCTGTTGTGATATGGCCCATCTCATTTCTTATTCGGGTTATTTGTTTCCTTTCCTGTGTTTCTTTAGTCAGTCTGGCCAATGGTTTATCAATTTTGTTAATTTTTTCAAAGAACCAGCTTTTGCTTTCTGAATTCTTTCAGTTGTTTTTCTGTTCTGTAATTCATTTAGTTCAGCTCTAATATTTATTATTTGTTTTCTTCTGGTGCCTGATGGATTCTTTTGTTGCTCACTTTCTATTTGTTCAAGTTGTAGGGACAGTTCTCTGATTTTGGCTCTCGCTTCTTCATGTATGTGTGCGTTTATCAATATAAATTGACCTCTGAGCACTGCTTTTGCTGTGTCCCAGAGGTTTTGATAGGAAGTGTTTTCATTCTCATTGCATTCTATGAATTTCTTTATTCCCTCGTTAATGTCCTCTATAACCCAGTCTTTTTTGAGCAGGGTATTGTTCAGTTTCCAAGTATTTGATTTCTTTTCCCTGATTTTTCTGTTATCGATTTCTAGTTTTATGGCCTTATGGTCTGAGAAGATGCTTGGTAATATTTCTATGTTTTGGATTCTGTAAAGGTTTGTTTTATGACCTAATATGTGATCTATTCTAGAGAATGTTCCATGTGCACTAGAAAAAAAAGTATACTTTGCAGCTGTTGGGTGGAGTGTTCTGTTTAAGTCTATGAGGTCAATTTTGTTGATTGTAGCAATTAGATCTTACATGTCTCTCCTGAAGTTCTTACTGGAAGTCCTATCCTTCTCTGAAAGTGGTGTGTTGAAGTCTCCTACTATAATTGTGGAGGCGTCTATCTCACTTTTCAATTCTGTTAAAGTTTGTTTTATGTATCTTGCAGCCCTGTCATTGGGTGCATAAATATTTAACATGGTTATATCTTCCTGGTAAATTTTCCCTTTAATCATTACGTGGTGTCCTTCTTTATCCTTTGTGGTGGATTTAACTTTAAAATTTATTTTGTCAGAAATTAATATTGCCACTCCTGCTCCTTTTTGATTGTTGTTTGCTTGATATATTTTTTTCCGTCCTTTGAGTTTTAGTTTGTTTGTGTCTGTAAGTCTAAGGTGTGTCTCTTGTAGGCAGTGTATAGACGAATCGTTTTTCTTTATCCAGTCTGAGACTCTCTACCTCTTTATTGGTGCATTTAGTCCATTTACATTCAGCGCAATTATAGATAAGTATGAATTTAGTGCTGTCATTTTGATGCCTTTTTGTGTGTTTTGTTGACAATTTCATTTTTCCAGTTAGTTTTTTGTGCTGAGAAGCTTTTCTTTGTAAATCGTATATTCCTCGTTTTCATAGTAGTTGAATTTATGTTTGCTGAGTTGTTATGTTTTTCTTGGTTTTTATTTTGAATTATGGAATTGTTAGACCTCTTTGTGGTTACCTTAATATTTACCCCTATTTTTCTAGGTAAAAACCTAACTTGTATCATCCTATATCGCCTTGTTTTCCTTTCCATATGGAAGATCTATGCCTCCTGTATTTTGTCCCTCTTTTTGATTATTGTGATCTTTTACATAATGACTTCAGTGATTCCCTGTTTTGAGCATTTTTTTCTTTTTACACTTAATCTTAATTTGTTTTTGTGATTTCCCTATTTGAGTTGATATCAGAATGTTCTGTTCTGTGACCTTGTGTTGTGCTGGTATTTGATATTATTGATTTTCTGACCAAACAATTTCCTTTTGTAGTTCTTGTAGCTTTTTTGGTTAGGTTTTTGCAAATTCTCTAAGCTTGTAAAAAAAATTGTATTTATCTGTAAATGTTTTAATTTCACCTTCATATTTGAGAGAGAGTTTTGCTGGATATATGATCCTTGGCTGGCAGTTTTTCTCCTTCAGTGCTCTATATGTGTTATCCCATTGCCTTCCTGACTGCATGGTTTCTGCTGAGTAGCCTTATTCTTATTGATTCTCCTTTGTAGGAGACCTTTCTTTTATCCCTGGCTGCTTTTAAAATTTTCTCTTTATCTTTGGTTTTGGCAAGTTTGATGATAATATGCCTTGGTGATTTTCTTTTTGGATCAATCTTATATGGGATTTGATGAGCATCTTGGATAGATAATCTTCCGTCTTTCATGATGCCAGGGAAGTTTTCTGCCAACAGATCTTCAACTATTCTCTCTGTATTTTCTGTTATCCCTCCCTGTTCTGGAACTCAAATCACACGCAAGTATTCTCCTTGATAGAGTCCCACATTCTTAGGGTTTCTTCATTTTTTTTAATTCTTTTATCTGATTTTTCTTCAACTATGTTGGTGTCAATTGTCTTATCCTCCAACTCCCCCACTCTGCATTCCAATTGCTCGATTCTGCTCCTCTGACTTCCTACTGAGTTGTCTAGTTCTGTAATTTTACTGTTAATCTTTTGGATTTCTGAATGCTGTCTCTCTATGCATTCTTGCAGCTTATTAATTTTTCCACTATGTTCTTGAATAATCTTTTTGATTTCTTTAACTGCTTTATCAGTGTGTTCCTTGGCTTTTTCTGTAGATTGCCTTATTTCATTTCTGAGGTCATCCCTGATGTCTTGAAGCATTGTGTATATTAGTTTTTTATATTCTGCATCTGGCAATTCCAGGATTGTATTTTCATTTGGGAAAGACTTTGATTCTTTAGTTTGGGGAGTTGTAGAAGCAATCATGGTCTGCTTCTTTATGTGGTTTGATATCGACTGCTGTCTCTGAACCATCTATAAGATATTGTAATGATTTATTTTATGTTTGCTCACTGAGTCTTATCTTGTTTTGTTTCCTTTCAGTATACCCAGATGGGCTACTAGATTGCCCTGTCTTGATTGTTGTAGCCTTTGAATCACTTATGTCCTATTACCAGCTGGTTTGGGCTGTTACCAAATATATAAGCCTAAGAGTCCATTCACTATTGTTGAATAGAAGAAGCTTAGGTATTCTGATTTTGGGTCACCAAGTGTGTGGTGTAGA
This sequence comes from Elephas maximus indicus, assembly GCF_024166365.1. Lineage (NCBI taxonomy): Eukaryota > Metazoa > Chordata > Mammalia > Proboscidea > Elephantidae > Elephas > Elephas maximus. The sequence continues at coordinate 76,432,000 of NC_064820.1, read as the reverse complement.
CTGTCACCTATTAGAGTAGTGGTGATAGTTGTGTGTACCAGATTCTAGTAGCAGCAGGGGGTTACACTCCGGGAGGGCAGGATGCTGACAGCCTTCCCCCATGTGCCAGTGAGGTAGGTGTCTCTATTCCTAAAGCACTTTGGTGGGTGGGCTCTGCAGCTATACCTTAGGCATCCAGTGCTTGTCCCTCTAAAGATTGGTAGGCATCAGTATCCTCAGACCTCCTTGGCAGGTGGCTAGGTGGTTTGGGTGGAGTTTCAGGCTCAGTTCCCCTTATGGATCAGTGAAGGCTCTGTTTAATAGGTAGAGATATCAGACCTGGAAAACTTGTCTTTCCAGTGATCTGCTAAAACAATTACAGTTAGATCTCTATCAGAATTGCCTTTGCATTATAATAGCCACCTTGTTCCCTGTAGGGATGAAAACCAAAGACTGTGGATCTCATATGCTTGGCTGGAGCTGGTTCTGTATTTTTATTCCAGTTTAGGGAAGTCAGGGAAGGATTTTTCATCCTTGGGTTTTTAGTAGCTGCTTCTTTCAGGCCAGGAGAATGGGTTAGGAAAAGAAACAAAAAACAAAAAACTGCAGAGCACTTCACTCCCTGGCCCAGGAAATTCCAATGTTAATGAAGCCGCCTGGGGCAGGGAGGGGAGGGATCAGATAGATAGGAGAGAGTAGCACCCAGCAATATAGACAATGTTAGTTACCTTGCTTGGTGATGACTGTTTTATCTGAGATTCCTGAGGGGCGTGTAGCCTGTGTGCACTGGCTGGGTTGAGATTGCCCCCAAGGGTCAGGCCTGCAACCCGTGCTTGTGCTGTCTCAGAAGCCGTGGTCACCTCCTCTGCTCCCAGTCCAAATCCCAGCACCAAGGTTCCCCGGCTGGGACGCTGCACCCCAGGCTCCAAAACCAGTCGCTGCCTCCCGGTGACTTCTCCTGTCAGCCGCGTCGTTGTGCTAACTGCGTGCGCTGGCCGGACTTCCCTGGAGGTCACTTCAGGGGGCTAGGGCTGCGTCCCATGCTTGCGCCATCTCAGGAAGCCGTACTTAGCTCCCCTGAGCCCAGTCCAAAGCCCAGCTCCAAGGTTTTCTGACTGGGACGCTGGCTCCAGGCTCTGAAAACAGTCGCTGCTTCCCCGTGGCTGCTCGTTCTCTCGTTAGCCGCACCAGTGTGCAGCCTGCTTGCGCTGGCTGAGTCTCTACTGAGGTTACCCCAGGGGGCTAGGGGTTAGGGCTGTGTCCCATGCCTGCCCTGCCTCAGCAAGCTGCAATCAGCCCCGCCACTCGTCACCAGGGAACTGCGAGGGCTCGAGGCTGTGGCATGGGATGCCGGTTCCAGAAGCGGTCACTGCTTCAGGGCGTGGCTTTTCGCTCCCCTGTCACTCAGGTCAACTCTTTAGATCTGTGTTTGATGGTCAGGGTTCGTAGATTGTCATGTATGTAATTGATTGACTTGTTTTTCCAAGCCTTTGTTGCAAGAGGGATCCGTGGTAGCTTCTACCTAGTCAGCCATCTTGGCCCCACCTTCTCTGCTCTTTTTTGATTGTTGTTTGCTTGATATATTTTTTTCCATCCTTTGAGTTTTAGTTTGTGTCTCTAAGTCTGAGGCGTGTCTCTTGCAGGCAACATATAGATGGATCATGTTTTTTAATCCATTCTGCTACTCTCTGTGTTTTTATTGATGCATTTAGTCCGTTTACATTCAGTGTAATTATGGATAGGTATGAATTTAGTGCTGTCATTTTGATGTCTTTTTTGTGTGTTGTTGACAGTTTCTTTTTCCCATTTAATTTTTTGTGCTGAGTAGTTTATCTTTATATATTGTCTTTTCCTCATATTCGTTGTTTTTGATTTTGTTTCTGCTGAGTCTCTTATTTTTTTCTTGTATTTTATTTTGATGTGTAGGATAGTTTTTCTCCTTTGTGGTTACCTTAATATTTACCCCTATTCTTCTAAATTTAAATCTAAATTTTTTTTCTTTGTATCACCTTGTCTTCCTCTCCATATGAAAGATCTCTGACTACATTTCTTACTCCATCTTTCTTGTTTTAATGTTGTCTTCTTCTGCACAATAACATTACTGTTTCCTGTTTTGAGCATTTTTTTAATCTTGATTTATTTTCGTGATTTCCCTGTCTGGGTTGACATTTGATTGCTCTGCTCAGTTTTCTAGTCTTGGATTGATACCTGATGTTAATTGATTTTCTAACCAAAGAACTCCCTTTAGTATTTCTTGTAGTTTTGGTTTGTTTTTTTACAAATTCCCTAAACTTCTGTTTATCTGGAAATGTCCTAATTTTGCCTTCATATTTGAGAGACAGTTTTGCTGGATATATGACTCTTGGTTGGCAATTTTTTTCCTTCAATACTTTATATAAGTCATCCCATTGCCTTCTTGCCTGCATGGTTTCTGCTGAGTAGTCCGAGCTTATTCTTATTGACTGTCCTTTGTAGGTGACTTTTCGTTTATCCCTAGCTGCTCTTAAAATTCTCTCTTTATCTTTGATTTTGGCAAGTTTGATTATAATATGTCTTGGTGACTTTCTTTTAAAATCTACCTTATGTGGAGTTCGATAAGCATCTTGGTAGATATCTTCTCATCTTTCACAATATCAGGGATGTTTTCTGCCAACAAATCTTCAACAATTCTGTCTGTATTTTGTGTTATCCTTCCCTGTTCTGGTACTCCAATCACTTGTAGGTTATGTCTCTTGATAGAGTCCCACATGATTCTTAAGGTTTCTTCACTTGTTTAAATTCTTTTATCTGATTTTTCTTCAAATATATTGGTGCCAAGTGCTTTATCCTCAAGTTCACAAATTCTGCCTTCCACTTGTCCAATTCTGCTTCTCTGACTTTCTACTAAGTTGTCTAATTCTGTAATTTTATTATTAATCTTTTGAATTTCTGATTGCTGTCTGTCTATGGATTTTTCCAGCTTATTAAATTTTTCATTATTTTCCTGAATAACCTTTTTAATTTCTTCAACTGCTTTATCTGTGTGTTCCTTGGCTTGTTCTGCATATTGCCTGATTTCCTTCCTGATTTCTCGAAGGGTTCTGTGCATTAATCTTTTGTATTCTGCATTTGGTAATTCCTGGGAGGCAGTTTTATCTAGAAGATCCCTCGATTCTTTGTTTTGCGAGCTTGTTGAGGTGATCATGGTCTGTTTCTTCATGTGACTTGATATTGACTTTTGTCTCCAAGCTATCTATAAGTTGTTGTATTAATTTGTTTTATGTTTGCTTACTGTGTCATAGCTTCTTGCTTTGTTTTGTTTTGATATGCCCAAATGGGTTGCTTGAGTGAGCTAGCTTGATTATTTTCACCTTTGGAACTCTGACGTCCTGTCCCCAGATGGCTAGAGCTGTTATCAGGCATATCAGTCTAGGAGTCCCTTCAGTTTTCTTGTATGAATTTAGATCAGGTGTCCAGGTAGCTGATCATCAAATATGTGGTATAGGCACTGTCCTACAGTCTTAGAGGGGCAGGGGTGATTAGTGCAGGTAGGGGTATCTGGTTGCAGCAGGGTGTCATGCTCTGAACAAGGCAGGGGGCTGAGAATCATCCCCCAAGTGTCTCTGAGGAAAGCATGTCCCTCTTCCCTACAGCATACAGGTGGGTAGGTTCTGCAGGCGGACCATGGGCACCCAGTGTTTTTGGTTGTATGGACTGGGAGGTACCAGTTATCCTTGGACCTCTGTCGCGGGTGGCTGGGTAACCTGAGTGGAGCCACCAGTCCTTAGACCCCTGATGTGGATAGATGAGGACTCAGTTTAATAGGCAAAGTGGTGTCAAACATCAAACACCCACCTCTCCACCACACAGCTGAACAGTTATAGCCCGCCAACAAGGGCCTATTCTCCTGAAATAGGCCCACATAGGTCTATGCAGAGGGGAAAAGAAGGTACTCAAAATTCACAGACCGTTTATGCCTGGATAGGTACCGCTTATGTCCTGCGCTGGGGCTGGCAAATTATCTTCTCCCCCAGTTGTGAATTTATTCCATCTTCAGGGCCATGAGGATGGGTCTAGGCACTCAGTAGGGTCTATCTCCAGCCCAGGAAAATCAACATCTGCTGAAGCTGGCTTGGGGGTGGTGGGTGCGGTAAAATATATGCAAGTACTTAGCTTTTGCTGAAAGCGCCTTTGTTCTCTGATTCCTGAGGTGTGAGTAGGCTGTGTGGCTGGCTGCTTCTCCCTGAGAAAACTGTGGCTGAATGCTGGTGTCAGCCTGCCAGAGTTGCTCCTGGGAATGGTGCCTGAGGGCTCCCAGTTATTCAGGTCTGGTATCTCCTCTCTGCTTCTGAACAATCTCTTCCTCCCCCTGCTGCTTAGTTCATTTTCTAACTTTGCCTTTGATGTTCATGTCTCCTAGCTTGTCGTAAATATACTCGTTTCACTTGTTTTTTTTTCAGGTCTTTATTGTAAGAGGGCTTGTGGTAAGCTTGTGTCTATTCCACCATCTTGGCCTATGCCTCCTGCTTTTTACTTCAGCTGTTTTTTAATACCTAAGGATTAATATTTTATCTATCGAAATCAACCATCAATAAATATTTCTTGAACACCTTCCATATGCTTAGGATTGCACTAAGTCTTGTGGAAGATGTAAAAGAAGTTTAGCATATGATCTTCAACTTCTAAGGGGTTTCAAAACGAACATGTGGAAAGAATTATTGTGTAATTAAATGCTTAATTATGTGGTATAGACCGTAGAAGCAACCTCAAATCTATTTTCGGTTTGGTTCTAGGGTTCATAAAAATCCACAAATATGTGCACTTATATAAGTTATATATGTGTAAGTCCCTGATTAAATGTTCATACAACTTTGCTTTGGCAATGCTAGTTATGTACATTATGAAAGGGGAAGGAGATCACTTCTGTGAGACAACAGCCTTCGTTTAAGTGTCCACTTCACAGAGCTACTTAGTATTTTATTGCATATTCATTCTGTTCTTTTCAGTAGATAGGATAATGGCTTCTGTAATTGGAAACAAAAAATAAGGTGCTCCTTACACTTCTTAGAGGAATATAAATCAGAGTCTATAATAGGCAAAGTGAGAAAGAAAAACCACTCATAACTCTTTTGCTTAACAGCCTAAATCAATGTATTGCCCAGGTTTAAGATAAAGAAATCTCTGGGTGGTGCAAATGGTGAACATGCTTGGCTGATAATCTTTTGGAGGTTCAAGTCCATCCAGAGGCACCTCAGACAAAAGGCCTGGCCATCTATTTTAAAAAATCAACCATTGAAAACCCAATAGAATGCAGTTCTACTCTGACATATATCAGGTCACCATAACTTGATGGCAATTGGTAAGATAAAGAAATCTAGCTCAAGGGAGATAACCTCTCAAACAGATGGATTTAGCTCAAAGCAGAACTCCATGGGCAGGCCAAAGACACCACAACTTTTCTCCCCATGAAAATAGATCCACTTTTTTTTTTTTAATATTTTATTGTGTTTACACAGCAAATCGGGGTCCCATTTAGCAATTTTTATACAAATTATTCTGTGACAACGCTTACCGTTTTCACAATGTGTAGATCAACTCAGTTCTGCAGAAAGGAAACCAGTTTAGAGAAAACATGCTGCCCATTGGTTTTCCTGTATGAGGTATCAGAAGTTCAGGGGAGTGCTATAATCTCTCCAGCTTCTTGTTTATTAGCTTTTACAGGTTTGAAACAAAGGAAGCTGACTATAGTGGGTTTAAATCATGCTCAAGGGTTTTCATGAAGCCGCCAGAGCTTTAGACTAGGATCCAGGAGGCTTGAGCTCTCTTTCTGGCTCTGCTGTTAACCACTTGTATGTGGAGGCTCCTTATTCCTCGTAGGGTCCTAAACCAAACCCACTGCTGTCAAGTCTATTGAGACTCATAGCAACCCTATAGGACAGAGTAGAACTGCCCCATAGGGTTTCCAAGGCTTAAATCTTTATGAAGCAGACTGATACATCTTTCTCCTCTGGAGTCGGTGGTGGGTTCGAACCGTTGACCTTTCGGTTAACAGCTGAGTGCTTAGCCATTGCATCACCAGGGCTCCTCTGTAGAATCCTGCTGGGAGTAAAAACAGGCTATGTGAAAACATTACAGGATGTTTGGAGCTATAAGGGTATTTGGGACTCTTACTGAGGAACTTTAAAGCGTCTCCAGCTATTTATTTATGCTCAAGGATCATAATTCCTTCCTGGCCTGCCTCTGTGCACCATTGCCAAAATTAGCTTTAAAACGACTCATTGCAAGAACATAGTGTTTTGTTTTGTTTTAATTGTGCTTTAAGTGAAAGTTTACAGATCAAGTCGGACTCTCATACAAAAGTTTATAAACACCTTGCTACCAAAAACCAAACCAAAACCAGTGCCATCGAGTCGATTCTGATTCGTAGCGACCCTATAGGGCAGAGTAGAACTGCCCCATAGAGTTTCCAAGGAGTGCCTGGCGGATTCAAACTGCCGACCCTTTGGTTAGCAGCCGTAGCACTTAACCACTACAGCACCAGGGTTTCCAAACACCTTGCTATGTACTCCTAATTGCTCTCCCCCTAGTGAGACAACACACTCCTTCCTCTACTCTCTCTTTTCGTGTCCATTGGACCAGCTTCTGACCCCCCTGCCCTCTCATCTCCCCTTCAGACAGGAGATGCCAATATAGTCTTAATATGTCAACTTGATCCAAAAAGCTCATTCTTCACCAGTGTCATTGTCTATCTCATAGTCCAGTCCAATCCCTGTCTGAAGAGTTGGCTTTGGGAATGGTTCCTGTCTTGGGCTAACAGAAGGTAAGAACGTAGTGTTTTGAAGTTTTAAAAAACACACTTTCACGGACACCATTTTATTTAATCCTCACAATACGTCTTTGGGATTAGCCTTGTAAGGATTATTCTTGTTTTAGGGATGAGGGAACTGAAGCTCAGAGTCCAGAGCATTCCACTTCCTTCGACTACTCCTGACTCCTCCTAACTCCGTTCCTCTCTCTGCTTCCCATGGGTTCACATGTCAGTGTTTCAGATCCTTCTCCATTGCCTTTGCCTTCGCCTTCTGGATTAGAGCCTAGAAGCTTGGGTAGGCCTTCCCACTTCACCTCACACTCCCAAAGGCAAGTTATTTTTCCTGCTCCTTTAAATAAAAAAAATTTTTAAAGTAAATTTTATTTTTTAGAGCTGTTGTAGGTTTACAGAAAAATTGTGGAGAAAGTACAGAGTTCCCATATACCTGCTCCACCCTGCATATCATTTCTCCCATAAACATCTCACATGCCCGTGGTACCTTTGTTACAATTGATAAATCAACATTGATACATTGTTATTAACTACAGTCTATAGCTTATATTGTTGTTGCTGTTAGGTGCCCTCAAGTCAGTTCTGACTCATAGCAACACTCTGTACAACAGAAGGGAATACTGCCTGGTCCTGAGCTATCCTCATAATCATTGTTATGCTTGAGCCCATTGTTGCAGTCATTGTGTCAATCCATCTAGTTGAGGGTCTCCCTCTTTTTTGCTGACCCTCTACTTTACATTAAGGTTCACTTTTTGTGTTGTACAGTCTGCTGGGTTTTGACACATGCATAATTTAATGTGTCCACCATTTACAGTATCATACAGAATAGTTTCACACCCTAAAAATGCTCTCCTGCTTGTGTTAATCCCAGCTTTTCTGTGAATCTTTCAGTATGTGGGAGAAAGAGAAAACCCTCAGCCCTTTTACAAGCAAACACTGACTGCCTAGACTGTGGCAGGTACTAACTGTTTGTGTTTCCATCCCTTCCCCCTTCCTTTTACACCTTCTCACTATGGAAATCATTTTCATCTAGTAACATAATTTTAGGAGCCCTGGTGGTGCAATGGTTAAGCACTCAGCTGCTAACCGAAAAGTCAGTGGTTTGAACCCACCAGACACTCCGCAGGAGAAAGATATGGCAGTCTGTGACACAAAGATGTAGCGTATCTTTGATATGGTGAAACCCATGTAAAATTGTTCATCACTGTGCTTACCTGTTTTACCGGCTCATCTGCCCCTGTCAGGGATTGTAAATTTAAAGAGAGGCTTTGATTATGTAGGAAGGTGCTGTGGAGTTGGGAGAGAGACAGATGCCAGCCATACCTAGAAGCAGAACCTTTGATGTAGTGAAAAATGTGAAATCCTTTACTATGGATGATCTGGTATGCAAGGGTAAGCACTGTGCTTACCTTGCCTATTGGATAATCCACCCCTGAATTGGGACCCTATGTTTTGAACTCATACCTCCTTGGTGTATGGAGAGAAAAAAAAAAAATGGAGAAAGGTAACTCAAAAAAGGCATTTGGACTACCTCATCAATTTCTACTGATACCAAAAGTCAGGACCATTAGAAACATAAAAACAATTCAGTTTTGTCTCAAAAGAAATAGCTGAAGAAATGGTGGCCAAAACAAGATCATTTTAATTCTTAAGTGGTATATGCTTTTTAAAAAATAAAAATTTTTTTTTTTTTTTTTTTTAGTCATTATTTATAAGACTACAGAAATTCTCCAATACCCAGCTGGTGGGTTAATGGAAATTTTCTACTGAGAACCAGCTACATTAACAAATGCTCATTTGTGCTTCCGCTACATGAGCCCTTAGTGGAGTGTAAGTTCAAGGCCTTCTTAATTCATTAGTCTGTATCTTATTGATTCTAAAAGCAACAGACTGTGTGCCTTGTCATCATATTCATAAAGCATTCCTCAGGGTAGTGTTCACTGTAAAATATTGAGCTTATTAAGAGTTTTTGGGCCTCTGATTAACTTTCACAGCAAAAGCTATGTTAAGTAAATTAGGTGCCAAATAAATCTAAAATGATTGTAGAAAGTCATCAACTAAATTAAGACTCTGACAGCTCATATAACAAGATGCGAAGCAATGGTAATTGAGAAAAATAATCACCTTTGCTGCTGAGAGGACAGGTTTGACACCCAGGGAAGTAATTCCCAAGGCATCTGTTTTCCAGAAGGCAAATCTTGCTGTTTTGTTCTACTGGAACAGGGGGAGGGGCAGGGCATTCTTTTCTGATTTCCAATATTTAGAACCTACTCTAAGGAGAGAGTCATGTTTGAGTCAGAAGAACAGACTTGAAGAATTACCCACAGTCTCATATTCCTAGGTGTGACAGACATTGTGTACTGGCCCCAGTGCTGTTCACAACTCTCTTCTCCCTGCCTTCCTCTATAGGAGTGGCAGAAAAACTAACAAATTCACCCAGTTCTGGCCAAAGAGATCCAGTGGGAGTCTCTGGGTACAGTTTCTGGGGAAGCTTTTTAAAAGGGACAGATGTGACTGGCATGCCCATTCTGCCTTTTGTCCCCTTGCCCTTCTCTCTTTTTCCTGCTTGGAATGAAACCAGAGTGAGACCTGGAGGTGCAGCAGCCATACCTGAAGGATGGCAGAGCAGGAAGCCAGAAGGAGTCTGGATTGCCTACTCCGGGCCACCTTCTCACTTGAGAGAAGAACCTCTATCTGTTTCAGCCATTTTCAGTAGGGTTTTTGTTGCTTGCAGCCAAACACAAGCCTCACTTGAGGATTTTTCAGCTCAAAGGATAATTCCTCAGCAGTTGTGTTGGGCTTTAGCAGAAGTAAAACAATAATAACAGTTGAGTATCCTCCGGGAAACAATTTACATTAGCAATTTTCAGACAATGATATGAATTTCTTTGGGGCCAGACCTGTGAATGCAGGCTCAATGTAATATTATATTTTCCTTGCTGGCTCCTTGGAATGATGTATTTATGTTAGCTGTCTTGGGATTTAACATCTAAACCACACCTGCTCCAAACAATACTTTTAAATGTATAAAAACAACAGAGTTTCTTGGCTTTATCACTTTCACCACCATATTACTTTGTTCCTTTCACGTAATATCGAGAAATCAAACCATGACAACAAAGATAATTTCTGACCTAGAGAGGTAAAGAGGGAGAATGAGAAAGTGATGAACCTTACCTCCTATAGAATATGATGGCCTGGATTATAGTCTGTTTTCAATGCCACTCCCCATATATTTTGGGCACACCTTGCACATTCAATTAATATATGTTCTACAGTGGTCAACAGTGAAATGAATCATAAAGCTTCTGCTTGCTTCCTCATTGTGTCATATGTCTACACAGAGGAAATATTATGATTGTTTTAAAAGTTAACTTTTCTCCCTGACAAAAGCCTATGAGCTATAGCATAAGCGTTTTTTTGGCACCTAATTACCGAGCACACTGATTATGTTCCTTCTTACGGTATGATTTATTTCGTTCTCTCAACAAATGTTTATGTATTGCTGCATGATAAATTACTCCAAAACTTAGTGGCATAAAACAAAAATAAACGTTTATTGTCTTACACAGATTCCTGTAGATCAGGAATTTAGGAGCAATTAGCTTGGTGATTCTGTTTGCAGTCAAGCCTTCTGCTGGGGCTGTAGTCATCTGAAAGCTTGACTGAGGCTGAAGGATCCACCTCCAAGATTGCTTACTCAAGTGGTTATCATTAGGAGACCTCAGTTTTTCACAGGGCCTTGGTAGGCCTCCCTAGTCAGTCCTATTCCTTCCCAGAATGAGTCTCAGTGGCTCTTGGTTCCACCTTTTGTGTTCTTGGCCCCATCCTCTGAGTTTTACCTCCTTTTCCTTAAAAGACAGCTTGTGTATGCAGCTTGTTTTCTCAGCTTGTTTCCTGCCAGTAGAAGTTTGGGAGTCTAGAGGCCTCTTTTGCTTTCGTGCTATCTCTGCCTCTTTTAATATATGCTGTCCGTGTTCTAATGATACAATCCTCTTAAAAGATGCTGTGGATCTTTTGTGAATCCTGTGGGGATTCACTCCATTAGACAAAAGTCATCCACAAATTGCTTTAAGATAAGCCTTCTTCTACCTTGAGCTTCTCTGAGACTGCTGAGAAGCAACACCCTTAAACTTCTTAGAAGCCCTCTTGTTTGAATGGGTAACTCCCCAAGATACAACATTGGACACTTCTGAGATCTTTTATTTTTAAATTTTGTTTTGTTGTTGTTGCGAATATACACAGCAAAACATACAGCAATTCAACAATTTTTACATGTACAGTTCAGTGACATGGATTATATTCTTCAAGTTGTGAAATCATTCTGATTCTCCTTTTCTGAGTTTTCCTCCCCCGTTAACATAAACTCACTGCCCCCTAAGGTTCCTATCTAATCTTTCAAGTCTGCTGTTGTCAGTTTGATCCCATATAAATAGTTCTTAAAAGAGCATAACGTTCAAGACAGACCTTTGTTTAACTGATTAAGCTAAAGTATTGTTTGTTTTCAAGAAGACTTCAGGGGATGTTTTTTCTTTATATTTTAAGATTATGTCAGTTGATAGTTTCAGGGGTTCTTCTAGTCCCTGTGGCTCCAGAAAGTCTGGAGTCCATGAAAATTTGACCTTTCTGAGATCTTAACAAACAATTTTACAGTCACTTTCTTGGGTTCATCATTAAACCATGTTTTCTGAGACCACCTTGGATTCAATCTTCTCTCAGGAGCCTTTCCTTAATTTTAGTATCGTTTGTCATCTAAAGATGCTGGAAATTTTAAATCTAACATTTCCTTGGTCCATTTTGTTTATCAGGCCTTCCTTTAGCTTATCTCCTGCCTCGTACATTTTATTGCAAGTATCAAGAAGAAACCATGTGGTCCTTTCAACACTCTGACTGAAAATCTCCTTAGGTAGATTACCCAGTTCATTGGTGATGTTGTGGTATTTGTTGTTGTTAGGTGCCATTGAATTGGTTCTGACTAATAGTTTCCCTATGTAAAGCAGAAGAAAACACTGCCTGGTCCTGAACCATCCTCACAATAATTGCTATGTTTGAGCCCATTGTTGCAGCCACTGTGTCAATCCATCTCGTTAAGGGTCTGCCTCTTTTTCAATGACCTTCTACTTTACCAAGCATGATGTCCTTCTCCAGGGACTTCTGATAACATACTCAATATTCTTCGTCAACACCATAACTCAAAGGCACCAATTCTTCTTTGGTCTCCCATGTTCATATTCCAGCTTTCTCATGCATATGATAATTGCAAATACCATGGACATCTTAGTCTTCAGAGTGACATCTTAGCTTTGAACACATTAAAGAGGTCTTTTGCAGCAAATTTGCCTAATGCAACATGTCTTTTAATTTCTTGACTACTGCTTCCATGGGTGTTGATTGTGGATCCAAGTAAAATGAAATCCTTGACAACTTCAATCTTTTCCCTGTTTATTATGATGTTGTTTATTGGTCCAGTTGTGAGGATTTTTTGTTTTCTTTTATGTTGAGGTGTAATCCATACTGAAGGCTGTGGTCTTTGATCTTCATCAGTAAGTGCTTCAAGTCCTCTTTCAGCAAGCAAGGTTGTGTCATCTGCATATCGCACATTGTTAATGAGCCCTCCTCCAATTCCAATGCTGTGTTCTTCTTCATATAGTCCAGCTTCTGGGATTATTTGCTCAACATACAGATTGAATAAGTATGATTGAATAAGTATGATGCACACCTTTCCTGACTTCAAACCACACAGTGTCCCCTTGTTCTGTTTGAACAACTGCCTCTTGATCTGTGTACAGGTTCCTCATGAACACAATTAAGTGTTCTTGAATTGCTATTCTTGGCAATGCTATCCATCAGTTGTTATGATCCACACAGTCGAATGCTTTGTATAGTTAATAAAACACAAATAAACATCTTTCTGATATTTCCTGCTTTCAGCCAATATTCATCTGACATCAGCAATGATGTTCATCGTTCCAAGTCCTCTTAATCTGGCTTGAATTTCTGACAGTTTCCCTGTCAATGTACTGTTGCAATTGCTTGTGAATGATCTTTAGCAAAATTTTACTTGCGTGGTATTTGTGATATTATTTGATATTTTTCCATTCTATTGGATCATCTTTCTTTGGAATGGGCACCAATATTGATCTCTTCCAGTCAGTTGACCCAGTAGCTGTGTTCCAAATTTCTTGGCATAGACTACTAGTACTTCCCTTGTTATATCTGTTTGTTGAAACATCTTAATTGGTATACTGTCAATTCCTGGAGCTTTGTTTTTCTCCAGTGCCTTCAGTGCAGCTTGGAATTCTTTCTTCAGTAGCATCGATTCTTGATCATATGCAATCTCCTGAAATGGTTGAATGTCGACCAATTCTTTCTGGTACAGTGACTGTGTATTCCTTTCATCTTCTTTTGATACTTCCAGCATCAGTCAATATTGTGTCCACAGAATTCTTCAGTATTGCAACTCGAGGCTTAAATTTTTTCTTCAGTTCTTTCAGCTTGAGAAATGCTGAGCGTGTTCTTCCGTTTTAGTTTTCTAACTCCAGGTCTTTGCACATGTCATTATAATATTTTACTTTATCTGCCTTGAGCCACCCATTGACATCTTCTGTTCAGCTCTTTTACTTCATCATTTCTTTCATTTGCTTTAGCTACTTGATGTTCAAGATCATATTTCAGACTCTCTTCTGACATCCATTTTGGTTCTTTCTTCCTTTCCTGTCTTTTTAATGACCTTTTGCTTTCTTCATGTCTGATGTCCTTGATGTCATTCTACAACTCATCTGGTCTTTGGTCTTTAGTGTTCAGTGTGTCAAATCTATTCTTCAGATGGTCTCTAAATTCAGGTGTGATATACTTAAGGTCATACTTTGGCTCTCCAGGATTTGTTTTAGTTTTCTTCAGTGTCACCTGGAACTTTCATGTGAACCAGTTGATGGTCCATTCCGCAGTCAGCCCCTGACCTTGTTCCAACTGATGATTTTGAGCTTTTCCATCGTCTCTTTCCATAGATGTAGTCAATTTGATTCATGTGTATTCCATTTGGTGATATCCACGTGTATAGTCACCACTGATAAAAAAAAAAAAAAAGGTTGTTGAAAAAAGGTATTTGCAGTGAAGGAGTCGTTGGTCTTGCAAAATTCTATAATGTAGTCTCCAGCATTATTTCTATCACGAAGGCCATATTTTGAAACTACCAATTCTTCTTCTTCATTTCCAACTTTCATATTTCAATCACTAGTAATTATCAGTGCATCTTGATTTCATGTTTGATCAATTTCAGACTGCAAATGTTGGTAAAAATCTTCAATTTCTTCATCTTTGGCATTAATGGTTGGTTGGTAAATTTAAATAATACCAGTATTAACTCCCCCATGCATCTGTCAGTTTGTTGTGCTGTGGGGGCTTGTGTATTGTTGTGATGCTGGAAGCTATGCCCCTGGTGTTCAAATATCGGTAGAGTCACCCATGGCAGGCAGGTTTCAGGTGAGCTTCCAGACTAAGACAGACTAGGAAGAAGGACCCAGTGGTCTACTTCTGAAAAGAATTAGCCAGTGGAAACTTTATGAATAGCCTCAGAACATTGTCTGATATAGTGCTGCAAGATGAGCCCCTCAGGTTGGAAAGCACTCAAAATGCGATTGGAGAAGAGCTGCCTCCTCAAAGTAGAGTTGACCTTAATGATGTGGATGGAGTCAAGGTTTCAGAACCTTCATTTGCTGATGTGGCATGACTCAAAATGAGAAGAAACAGCTACAAACATTTATTAATAATTGGAACCTGAAGTGTACAAAGTATGAATCTAAGAAAATTGGAAAATGTCTAAAATGAAATGGAACACATAAAGATCAATATCCTAGGCATTAGTGAGCTGAAATGGACTGGTATTGGTCGTTTTCAGTTGGACAATCATATGGTCTACTATGCTGGGAATGACAGCTTGAAGAGGAATGGTGCTGCATTCATTATCAAAAAGAACATTTCAAGATCTATCCTGAAGTACAATGCTGTCAGTGATAGAATAATATCCATACACCTACAAGGAAGACCAGTTAATATGACTATTATTCAAATTTATGCACCAACCACTAAGGCCAAAAATAAAGAAATTGAAGGTTTTTACCAACTTCTGCAGCCTGAAATTCATCAAACATACAATCAGGATGCACTGATAGTTACCCGTGTTGGGAATGCCAAAGTTGGAAACAAAGAAGAAGGGTTGATAGCTGGAAGATATGGCCTTGGTGATAGAAATGGTGCTGGAAATCACATGACTGAATTTGT
The DNA here is from genome assembly GCF_024166365.1 of Elephas maximus indicus. NCBI lineage: Eukaryota > Metazoa > Chordata > Mammalia > Proboscidea > Elephantidae > Elephas > Elephas maximus. Next base: position 76,416,942 of record NC_064820.1, on the reverse strand, counting down.
CAGACCAACCACTTCATTGCAAATACCTTTTTTCACTAACATAAATGGTGATTATAGACATGGACCTCACCAGATAAAGTACACAGGAATCAAATCGACTATATCTATGGAAAGAGATGACAGAAAAGCTCAGTATCATCAGTCAGAACAAGGCCAGGGGCTGACTGCAGATCATACCATCAATTACTCATATGCGAGTTCAAGTTGAAACTGAAGAAAATTAGAACAAGTCCAGAAGAGCCAAAGTACGACCTTGAGTGTATCCCACCTGAATTTAGAGACCATCTCAAGAATAGATTTGTAGCATTAATGAGTGAATATCAGAGGAGTTGTGGAATGACATCAAGGACATCATACATGAAGAAAGCAAGAAGCCTTTAAAAAGATAGGAGAGAAAGAAAAGACCAAAATGGATGTCAGAAGAAACTCTGAAACTTGCTTTTGAACATCGTGTAGCAAAAGCAAAAGGAAAAAATGATGAAGTAAAAGATCCGAAAACAAAATTTCAAAGGTCAGCTGGAAAAGACAAAGTAAAGTATTATGATGACATGTGCAAAGACCTGGAAATAGAAAACCAAAAGGGAGAACATGCTCAGCATTTCTCAAGGTGAAAGAACTGAAGGAAAAATTCAAGCCTCGAGTTGCAATACTGAAGGATTCTATGGGGAAAATATTAAACAACACACGAAGCATCAAAAGAAAGTGCATGAAATACACAGAGTCACTGTACCAAAAAGAATTGGTTGATTTTCAACCATTTCAGGAGGTAACATATGATCAGGAGCCAATGCTACTGCAGGAAGAAAGCCAAGCTGCACTGAAGGCATTGGTGAAAAACAAGGTTCCAGGAATTGACGGAATACCAATTGAGATGTTTTAACAATCAGATGCAGCATTGGAAGTGCTCAGTGGTCTATGCCAAGAAATATGGAAGACAGCTACCTGGCTAACCAACTGGAAGAGATCCATATTTATGCTTATTGCAAAGAAAGGTGATCAAACAGAACATAGAAATTATTGAACAGTATCATTAATATCACACAGAAGCAAAATTTTGCTGAAGATCATTCAAAAACAGCTTCAAGAGCATATCGACAGGGAACTGCCAGAAATTCAAGCTGGATTTAGAAGAGGACGTGGAGCCAGGGATATCATTTCTGATGTCAGATAGATCCTGGCTGAAATCAGAGAATACCAGAACGATGTTTGTCTGTGTTTTATTGACTATGCTAAGGCATTTGACTGTGTGGACTACAACAAATTATGGATTAATTACATTGTGGAGAATAGGAATGCCGGAACACTTAATTGTGCTCATGAGAAATCTGAACATGGATCAAGAGGCAGTCATTCAAACAGAACAAGAGGATATTGCATGGTTTAAAGTCAGGAAAGGTGTGCGTCAGGGTTGTATCCTTTCAACATACCTATTCAATCTGTATGCTGAGCAAATAATCTGAGAAACTGGAGTATATGAAGAAGAATGGGGCATCAGGATTAGAGGCAAACTCATTAACAACCTGTGTTATGCAGATGACACAACCTTTCTTGCTGAAAGTGAAGAGGACTTGAAGCACTTACTAATGAAGATCAAAGACCACAGCCTTCAGTATGGATTACACCTCAACATAAAGAAAACAAAAATCCTCACAACTGGACCAATGAGCAACATCATGATGAGCAGAGAAAAGATAGAAGTTGTCAAGAATTTCATTTTACTTGGATCCACAATCAACAGCCATGGAAGTAGCAGTCAAGAAATCAAAAGATGCATTGCATTCGGCAAATCTGCTGCAAAAGACCTCTTTAAAGTGTTGAAAAGCAAAGATGTCACTTTGAGGACTAAGGTGTGCCTGACCCAAGCCATGGTATTTTCAATTGCCTCACATGCATGTGAAAGCTGGACAATGAGTAAGGAAGACTGAAGAAGAATCGATGCCTTTGAATTGTGGTGTTGGTGAAGAATATTGAATGGACTGCCAAAATAATGAAGAAACCTGTCTTGGAAGAAGCACAACCAGAATGCTCCTTAGAAGCAAGGATGGTGAGACTATGTATCAGACACTTTGGACATGTTATCAGGAGGGATCAGTCACTGGAGAAGGACATCATGGTTGGTAAAGTACAGGGTTGGTGAAAAAGAGGAAGACCCTCAATGAGTTGGATTGACACAGTGACTGCAAAAATGTGCACAAGCATAGCAACAATTGTGGGGATGGTGCAGGACTGGGCAGTGTTTCCTCCTGTTGTGCATAGGGTCACTGTGAGTCAAAATCAACCTGACGGCACCTAACAACAACAACACTATTGACTGGTGTTTCTTGTCAGCGCATGGATATTATCCTATCACTGACAACATTGTACTTCAGGATGGATCTTAAAATGTTCTTTTTGACAATGAATGCAACATCATTCCCCTTCAATTTGTCTGATTCCAAATGGCCAATACCAGTCCATTTCAGCTCACTACTGCCTAGGGTATCAATCTTTATGCATTCCATTTCGTTTTTGGTGACCTCCAATTTTCCTAGATTTTATACTTCCTACATTCTGTGCTCTGACTATTAATGGATGTTTGCCGCTGTTTCTTATCATTTTGAGTTGCGCCACGTCAGCAAATGAAGGTTCCAAAATCTTTACTCCATCAATGTCATTAAGGTCAACTGTAGTTTGGATATGCAGCTTTTCCCCAGTTGTGATTTGAGTGCCTTCCACCACTCGTCTGTCAGTTTGTCATACTGTGATGGCTTGTGTTTCTGTGCTGCTGGAAGCTATGTCACTGATATTTTAAAAACCAGCAGGGTCACCCATGGTAGACATATTTCAGAGGAGCCTACAGATTAAGACAGACTAAAAAGAAGGACCTTCTAAAAAAAAAAATTAGCCAGTGAAAATTTAATGAATAGAAGTGGAATATTATCTGTTACAGCAGTACTAGATAACTAAGACAGATATCAAAATCTGGATTAGTTATCTATTGTTGTATAACAAGTTACTCAAAAATTTATCATTATAAAACAATAAGTATTTATTATCTCACAGTTTCTGTGACTCAGGAATGATAATGGCATTGTGAGATTTTTCTGGCCTGGATTCTCTTATAAGGTTGTATCAAGATATCAACTGGAGCTGCACTCATCTGAAGGGTTGGCAGGATCTGGAGAATTTGCCTCCAAGATGGCTCATTCACATGGCTATTGACAGGAGGCCTCAGTCATAGGGCTGCTTGAGTGTTCTCATGTTATGGCAGCAGGATTCTTCTAGAGTATGTGATCCAAAATACAGTATCTTTTATGACCTAGTCTCTGAAGTCTCTGAAGTCACAAACCATCATTTCTGCAATATCCTGTTGGCTGCATAAAAAAAAAAGCTTTATTCAATATAGGAGGGGACTACGCAAGGGCATGAAAACTAAGAGGCGAGAATCATTGGGGTCATCTCAGAGTCTGACTGTCACAAACATCTACCGTGGTCAAGGCTCTATGCAGAGTGCAACAGGGGTACAGAAGACAAGGTCCCTACCTTCAAGGAGATTTTACTCTATCTTGATAAATATTATTGAATTGTATAACCAAATCGCTATGGAACTATAAGGAAGAAGCACTTGCTTGGTACATTCCTGTATTTATTTCTTTACTAGGCTGTAAGCTCCTGGCAGGGCATCAGTCATCTTTATTCTGCACAGGGAATAAAGGCTCAGGGCCTTGCCAAAGTAGATGTTTAGTAAATATTTCTCAAGTGAACTAAACCCTTCAGGAAGGTCAAAAAAAGCCTGAAAACTCAAAATAGTCCATAGGGTTTAATGATTAAGCTTTAATTATTTTAGTTCTTGAGAAAGGTAATTTTAGGAGGAAATTAGTGGAATAAAAGTGAGAGTTTAAAGTATCAAGGTTGAGATTGTAGATCACTTGTTCAGCAATTTTGGCAATAAGAGGAAGAGTAGAGATGGTATTTAGTTTGAGAACAACTGGACAAAAAAAATTTTTTTTTTTTTTTTATGTTTAAGGGAAATTTGAGCATTTTTTCCAGGAAAGGGAGAGGTTAGAGGAGAAGGAGAAAATGAAACTGAAGAAGCGAAAGTTGGTAATTGATAAAGCAATGTCCCAAGAGGAATTCATAAGCGCAAGTAGAGGACTAGTCTTTGAAAAGAAGAGGAAAATTCCTTTCTTTGAAAAAGGATAGAAGATACAGGGATATTTTACAGTGATGAGGAGGGAAGTTTTGGTAGGTGGTATTAAATGGCCTTGATTGTTTTTCAGTGAATCGAGGTCCATATCATTCTATAGACTGAGGGAATCAAGTTAGAAATGGGAGATTGAGGACAGTGGAATGTGGAACAGCTATTGGAAGGAATTTGGTAGTGACCTAAATACTCCTGGGTGGTAGTGAGGAGCCAGCTGAAGTTACAGTGTCTGAGTTTGTAGGAGAATCAGCAGGCATGGTGGCATGATGTCCTTTGTCATCACTCAGCAGGCTGTGAGCAGGACAGGAGATGGATGGAAAATAACAGCTGCCTACACAAATGGCCATACTCAGGAATCTAGCAGACCTGGCAACCTGGTTTCCACCCTGGTTTCCAGTTACATGATATAATTTCTTTCTTTTGACAGTCATTATGAACTTTGGGTTGAGAAGAAAAGACATGGCATAATTTGTCACTTAATTGTGTGGTTTAATGGGAAAACTATGGAAAGAGTTTTAAATCTTTTTAACAATTCTTAGCATGAGCAATTGGATTTAAAATTCAGTTACTGATTAGTGCTGCTTCAGATCCAGTAGATGATGTCAATGACCCTCTTTGGGATTCAGTCCAAGTAAGGGAAAACGAACACTTAGTTTTCACGTTCTTTCATGTTGCTGGAGCCTGCCCTCAACTCATGGCAGCCCTAGACACAATGGGATCAGACCATTGTGATCCACAGGGTTTTCTTTGACTGATTTTCGGAAGTAGACCCCCAGGCCTTTCTTCCTAGTCTGTTTTAGACTGGAAGTTTGCAATGCAGTGAATTACTTAATATGGTGCTTCTAGCCATAGTCTTGTAACTCCCTCCAAAAGACTGGGTGTGACTATGTAAATGAGGTACTTGTGGCCCAACAAGGGGATTGGATAGTTTACGAATAATGTAAATAAAGTGTACGGCACCTTTGTGTGGGTGGGACCATGCAAACAAGGTGTCTGAAAACTTAACAAGGGGATCGGTCAGTTTCGCCTTCCCATTAGACTTAAAATGAGCCATCTCAGAGGTGGAAAGGGAGGATCTCACCACCACCAAGAAAAAGAACCAGGAGTAGAGCTCATCCGTTGGACCTGGGCTCCCTGTGCGGAGACCTCCTAGACCCAGGAGGCAGAGAGAGAGAGAGCTATAACACTAAAGACAGTGAGAGATGGTGAAAAGCAGTGGCAGAGAAACAGTGGGAGCAGAGGTAGCTGAACCAAGAGACTGAAATGAGACAGTATGGTGGGCTTCCTGGGTCACGGAGCAAAGCAGTTAAATGCAGAGTGAGAGAGCTGAGTGCCTTCAGGCAGGAGGCTTCCTGGCAGAGTGGGATACCTCCAGGCACTTGGCTGCAGAGCTAGGCTCACCAACCCATGGAGCGAGACAGCTGAGTGCCTTCAGGCTGAGGCTTACTGGTGGAGTGGCATGCTCTGAGCACTTATCAGCAGAGCTAAAAGAACTTTGTAACACTTGTTTGAGCAAGGCAGTGGCTGGGGACCAGAGAGAGGTGTGCCTGCAGGCACGGCTGAGAAGAGGCTGTCCTGATTGAAGAACTGTATCCTGAGTATTCCTGAACCTGAACTGTAACCTGTTATTTGCCTAATAAACCTCATAATCTTAAGTATAGTCTGTGAGTTCTGTGTGGCCAATGTAACGAATTATTGAAACGAGAAGAAAAGTAGAGAGTGTCGTTAAGTGGGATGGTTGGTGTCAGAATTGGTAAAAAGGTTTGAGCGTGGATGCATGTCTGAACCTGTACTTCATAGAAATGCATCTTCAGCTGTTGATCTTGATTCTTCTTCCTCCTTGCAAAGTCAGAGGAGGTCAGACACCTCTACCATGCAATTTTTACAAAGTTCCACTGAAATCTGTTCAGCATCATAGCAACACGCAAGCCTCCATTGATGGATGGGTGGTGGCTGTGTTTGAAGTTCATTAGCCAGAAATCGAACTCAGGTCTCTTTCATGGAAGGTGAGAATCCTACCACTACCATGGAAGGTAGAAATCCTACCACTTTCCCCATATTGTTCTATAGTTAAGCCCTATAATGAACTACATAAAGCCAACTGCATTTCATGGAACATATTCTGAAGAGTATAGGAAATACTGGACTGAGCTTAGAAGAGCTGGGTTCAGTCCACCTCTGCCACTATCTGTGTGACCCTGGGCAAGTCACTTAATCACCCTGGGCCTTAATCACTCATTTGTAAAATGAGGAAACTCGGTTAGATGCTCTCTAATCCCTTACAGTTCAAACATTCCGTGGGTTTACAGCCCATCAGATTACCAAGATTTTCCTCTGTGAGTGCCACACAAGTTGGACACTAGGGGTCACATTTAGATAACCAACTCCTATACACACGTGTCTGAGTCTGGGAAACCTGCCTGATTTCCTTCAGTAGGGGACCTGCAGTAGTGAGATGATGATTGGCCTAGTTTCTCATTAAAAATGTCCTTAAATTAGGATCTTGTTTCCCTTTTTGGGCTGCTGGGGATTCTAGAAGGAAGTGGGGAACACAAGTTTCTCTGACTCAGAGCTTGCCCTTTGGATTAATGGTATTTTCTTTCTTTCACACATGACCCCAAATTAGGCCAATCTTTTACTCATCGAACAGATAAATTCTTTCTGAAGCTTTCACATTTTTCCTCCACCAATACATTTTTGGGCTGGGTGGGTGGTGTTTCCAACCCAGTCACCTTAAAAAAAATCAGAGTTGTCTTCAGGAAAAAACATTTTTGATAGCTTTTTGTTAAATGATCAATATTTCTTCCATAACCTGTTTTCATGACCTACTTTGTTTTTTGGAGAAGTCAGCTACAGGGATAGGTTTTCTCCCCAATTTCTTTGTCAGAAGGTCTCTGCAATCTTTGTTTACCATGTCCCAATATAAGCATTCCTCTATCTAGCCTAAGTCCCATTTGTCCCATCTCAATTCTCAGGTAAAATGGAAAATTAAAATTATTAGTCATCATGGGAAAGGATAATCTTATGAGCCATTCTAATACTTAATAGTAATGCTTTCTTGCATCTATATAGTTTTAGAGTCTTCAGAGTGTTTTTATGTATATTATTTCTTTTGTGTTCCACTTTTGCTATTCCTTACCCATCCTGTATCTCTTTTTTGTGAAGAAATAAAACACATAAGGGAAACAGAAAAGAAGGTATAGCCAAGAAGGCAACCAGCCTGGAGAAGTGGGCAAAACACTAGTCTTGGCAACATGGATTATAGTCCTGACTCTGTTTCTTACCAGCTGTATGTTGTTGTTGTTGTTAGGTGCCGTTGAGTTGGTTCTGACTCATATCGACCCTATGCACAACAGAATGAAACACTGCCCAGTCCTGTGCCATCCTTACAATCGTTGCTGTGCTTGAGATCATTGTTGCACCCACTGTGTCAATCCACCTTGTTGAGGGTCTTCCTCTTTTCTGCTGACCCTGTACTTTGCCAAGCATGATATCCTTCTCCAGGGACTGAACCCTCCTGACAACACGTCCAAGGTATGTAAGACACAGTCTCGCCATCCTTGCTTCTAAGGAGCATTCTGGTTATACTTCTTCCAAGACAGATTTGTTCGTTCTTTTGGCAGTCCATGGAATATTCAATATTCTTCACAAACACCACAATTCAAACGTGTCAGTTCTTCTTCGATCTTCCTCATTTACTGTCCAGCTTTCATATGCATATGATGCAATTGAAAGTACCATGGCTTGGGTCAGGCACACCTTAGTCTTCAAGGTGACATCTTTGCTCTTCAACACTTCAAAGAGGTCCTTTGCAGCACATTTACCCAATGCAATGCATCTTTTGACTTCTTGACTGCTGCTTCCATGGCTTTTGATTGTGGATCCAAGTAAAATGAAATCCTTGACAACTTCAATCTTTTCTCTGCTCATCATGATGTTGCTCATTGGTCCAGTTGTGAGGATTTTTGTTTTCTTTATGTTGAGGCGTAATCCATACTGAAGGCTGTGGTCTTTGATCTTCATTAGTAAGTGCTTCAAGTCCTTTTAACTTTCAGCAAGCATGGTTGTATCATCTGCATATGGCAGGTTGTTAATGAGTCTTCTTTCAATCCTGACACCCCGTTCTTCACATAGTCCAGCTTTTTGGGTTATTTGCTCAGCATACAGATTGAATAGGTATGGTGAAAGAATACAACCCTGACGCACACCTTTCCTGACTTTAAACCACTCAGTATCCCCTTGTTCTGTCTGAACAACTGCCTCTTGATCTATGTAAAGGTTCCTCATGAGCACAATTAAATGTTCTGGAATTCCTATTCTTCCCAGTGTTATCCATAATTTGTCATGATCCACACAGTCAAATGCCTTTGCATAGTCGATAAAACACAGGTAAACATCCTTCTGGCATTCTCTACTTTCAGCCAGGATCCATCTGACATCAGCAATGGTATCCCTGGTTCCACGTCCTCTTCTGAAACCAGGCTGAATTTCTGGCAGTTCCCTGTCGATATACAGCTGCAGCCGCTTTTGAATGATCGTCAGCAAAATTTTGCTTGCATGTGATATTAATGATACTTTTCTATAATTCCTGCATTCAGTTGGATCACGTTTCTTGGGAATAGGCACAAATACAGATCTTTTCCAGTCAGTTGGCCAGGAAGCTGACTTCCATATTTCTTGGCACAGACGAGTGAGCACCTCCAGCACTGCATCTGTTTGTTGAAACATCTCAGTTGATATCCCGTCAATTCCTGGAGCCTTGTTTTTCGCCAGTGCCTTCAGAGCTGTTTGGACTTCTTCCTTCGGTGCCATCAGTTCCTGATCATATTCTACCTCTTGAAATGGTTCAACATCGACTAATTCTTTTCGGTATAATGACTCTGTGTATTCCTTCCATCTTCTTTTGATGCTTCCGGCATCGTTTAATATTTTCCCCATAGAATCCTTCACTATTGCAACTCGAAGCTTGAATTTTTTCTTCAGTTCTTCAGCTTGAGAAGCACTGAGCATGTTCTTCCCTTTTGGTTTTCCATCTCCAGCTCTTTGCACATGTCATTATAATACTTTATTTTGTCTTCTCTAGCCACCCTTTGAAATCTTCTGTTCAGTTCTTTTACCTCATCATTTCTTTTTACTTTAGCTGCTCGACCTTCGTGAAAGTGTTTCAGAGTCTCCTCTGACATTCATTTTGGTCTTTTCTTTCTTTTCAGTGACCTCTTGCTTTCTTCATATATGATGTCCTTGATGTCATTCCACAACTCGTCTGGTCTTCGAGCACTAGTGCTCAATGCATCAAATCTATTCTTCAGATGGTCTCTAAATTCAAGTAGTATATACTCAAGGTCATATTTCGGCTGTCATGGGCTTGCTCTGATATTCTTCAGTTTCTGCTTGAACTTGTGTATGAGCAATTAATGGTCTGTTCCACAGTAGCCCCTTGCCTTGTTCTGACTGATGATATTGAGCTTTTCCATTGTCTCTTTCCGCAGATGTAGTCAATTTGATACCTGTGTATTCCATCTGGCAAGGTCCATGTGTACAGTCACCATTTATGTTCGTGAAAGAAGGTATTTGCAATGAAGAAGCTATTGGTCTTGCAAAATTCTATCATTTGATCTCCGGCATTATTTCTGTCACCAAGACCATATTTTCCAGCTACTGATTCTTCTTCTTTGTTTCCGATTTTCTCATTCCAATCACCAGTAATTATCAATGCGTCTTGATTGCATGTTCAATCAATTTCAGACTGTAGCAGCTGATAAAAATCTTCTATTTTTTCATCTTTGGCCTTAATGTTTGGTGCATAAATTTGAATAATAGTTGTATTAACTGGTCTTCCTTGTAGGCATATGGATATTATCCTAGCACTGACAGCGTTGTACTTCAGAATAGATCTTGAAATGTTCTTTTTGACGATGAATGCAACACCATTCCTCTTCAAGTTGTCATTCCCAGCATAGAAGACTATATGATTGTCTGATTCAAAATGGCCAATACCAGCCCATTTCAGCTCACTAATAATGCCCAGGATATCAGTGGTTATGCATTCCATCTCATTTTTGACAATTTCCAATTTTCCTATATTCATACGTCATACATTCCAGGTTCCAATTATTATCTTTGGGAAGTCAAGCCCATCCAAGCCTGATGTCCTCATCTGAAAATTGTGGACACAAATGCCCGTTTGGCCTTTTATATCCAATATAACTTTCTTATATCCAATCTGCTATGCTAGCTTCCTAAAAGAAATTTTAAAGGAAATGCCAGTCATAGGCAGAGTATTTACTCTCAGGCAGAGGTACAGTTGTGGTTGCCCCCTCTCTTCCCAGTCCTGGTACCCTAGGGTATATGAGCAACCTGGAAGAAGGACCCTTTACTTTTTCCCTTCAAGCTTAGAGATGGCCAGGAGGACAGAGCTCCGTGCTGCCTGTCATTTGGGGACTATCCTCAAAAGCACAAAAGATAATCCCATTTCTTCTCCTCTTCCCTTTTTTCCCCAGGATCCCCAGTGGCTCCTCCTTAAAGTCATCTCTCTGCCCTAAGTCTCTCAGACCAAAGGACTCTCAGGTGCGAAGCTTGGTCTTTACAATGGGCTATGACTTATAAACCCTTTGCTTCTCCCATTGATGTTTTACTCTAGCTGTAGTTTTGTAGTAACCCTCCCAGGGTAGGAAGTTGTTCAATTCCCTCCAAATCTTTCCTGGAAACCCTGGTGGTGTAGTGGTTAAGAGCGATGGCTGCTAACCTTTTCTCAAGATATCTTTTTTTTTTTAAGTGTGCTAGAATTTTTTAAAAATTTATTTATTGTGCTTTACCTGAAAGTTTACAAATCAAGTCAGTCTCTTATACAGAAAACCATACCCACCCTACCATGCAGTCCCAGCTGCTCTCCCCTTAATGACACAGCACATTCCTCCTCTCCACCCTGTATTCCCTGTGTCCATTCAACCAGCTCCTGTCCCCCTTTTCCTTCTCATCTCACCACCAGTCAGGAGTCGCCCACATAGTCTCATGTGTCTACTTGAGCCAGAAACTTCACTCTTGACCAGCATCATTGTCTATCTTATAGTCCAGGCCAATTCCTGTCTGTAGAGTTGGTTTCGGGAATGGTTCCAATCTTGGGTTATCAAAGGGTCTGGGGACCATGACTGTCAGGGTCCCTCTGGTCTCAATCAGACCATTAAGTCTGGTCTTCTTAGGAGAATTTAAGATCTGCATCCCACTCTTCTCCTGCTCCATCAGGGATTCACTGTTGCATTTTCTGTCAGGGCGGTGAATGGTGGTAGCCAGGCACCATCTCGTTCTTCTGGTCTTAGGCTGATGGAGTCTCTGGTTTATGTGGCCCTTTCTGTCTCTTGGAGGATATCTTCTTTTACAGCAAAACATGATGGAAAGCCATTGACTTTGGAATCAGGAGGGCTTGCTTTTGAATCCCAGATCCCTAGGTTACTATTTAATCTCTCTGCATCTTGGTTTCCTGCCAGTACAGGATATGGCATATTATAAAAGATCAGTTTGCTGAGTGGAACTCCTCGTGTTGTCCCAGAAATGTGGCTAAGGCAAAGCTGTGGGCAAAAGGCACCAGACACATCCCATTTCAAGTTCAATGAACAGCCAGTATGCTTGGGTGGAAAAGTGGGGGAACCTCTAACCTAGCCAGTTTCCTATGGACCTGAGGGGTGTGGAGGTGGACCCCTGTGTCCGTGTGAAAGAACCTGGAGGTTAAGGGAGAGGTAGGAGCTGTATGGCTGCCAAGGGGCCTCTGCATTACATGATGGAATGCCCAGCCCAGCAGAGGAATCCCAGTGAGCCCTGCCTGTGGGTCTGCAGGGAGAGGCAGCTGCTCCTTGGAGAAAGGGGTTCAAAAGGAGGGGGCTGGAGGGAAGTTGAACACAGCCATAAGACAACCTTGAGTGTCATCTATGAGGTGACCACCTATCAGCAGAGGCCACTAGCTGTAGGTCAGAGTTTCACCCAGAGTCTGAAGGGTAGAAAAGGGGAAAGTTCAAAGAGAAAAAAAAGGTTGGGGGGGGGGATGTGGTGCAGATCAGACTTCATTTACTCTTATCCCAGAGCTAGGGGAAGGGGAAGAGATGAGATTTGAATGAAGTTTTAAAATAAGTAAGCTTGAGTATTAATTACCGAAATGAGACAGTTCCAATAACTCAAAGTGATAACAGTGTTACAGAATCTGGCCAAGTGATGTTTATGGGACCAGCTATCCAATGGGAAAGAAGCATGCCAAGAGAGGCTATTTGGGAGTCAGTAATTAGGAAAATTAACATTTTAAAATATTTATATGCCAGTGAGCTGAGACTGTGCCTCAGCAATCCAGTTATATCAATAATTGGTGGTTTATTCGTATGGGGCTTTGTAAATACTTTCTGGCTAATTCTTTCTTTACTTTAATAAATATATGTTTCCATTTTTAGACTTGCCATTTTCTTATCTTTCAAATCTGCCTTCCCTTTAAATCAAAATGCCCCATTTTGCCTAATGAGTTCTATTCCTTTCCTCATCTTGATGAACATTTTAAATGTACTTATTTTAAAACTACTTTCAGATAGATTTAATATTTGTAGTACTTTGGGTACAATTTCTCCAGTTTTTTCACCAGTTGATTATCTATTAAAAAATTGCATTTCCGGATGCCTGACTAGGTAGACGCTACCCCGGATCCCTCTTGCAACAAAGACTCGGAAAAACAAGTGAATCGATCACATACATGACAATCTACGAACCCTGAACAACAAACACAGATTTAAAGAGTTGACCTGAGTGACAGAGACAGAGAAGGAACAACTACGGGGAAGCAGCGACTGTTTTCGGAGCCTGGAGCCAGCATCCCAGTCAGGTAACCTTGGCGCCGGACTTAGGACTGGGCGCAGGGGAGCTGAACACAACATCCCGTGACGGCGCAAAGAAAGGGGCGCAGCCCTACCCCCCTGAACTGACCTCGGGAGGTGGCCCAGCTGGTCAGCGCGGGAGGCGCGGTGACGCGGCTGGTGGGAGGAGAAGTCCCCAGGAGGCAGCGACTGGTTTTGGAGCCGGGAGTGCAGCGTCCCAGCCAGGAAACCTTGACACTGGGCTTTGGACTGGCAGCGGAGGAACTGACCGAGGCTTCTGCGGGCCAGACCCTTGGGGGCAATTTCTACCCAGCCAGCACACATAGGCAACACGCCCCTCAGGAATCTCAGATAAAATAGTCATCCCAAGCAAGATAAGCAACTTTGTCTATATTCTGGGGTGCTACTCTCTCCCGTTTTTCTAAACCCTCCCCTGCCCTTCCCAGGCACTTCGTTAATGTTGGAATTTCCTGAGCAAGAGGGAGAACGGCTCTGCAGCTTTTCTTTTCCCTTTTTTTTTTTTTTTTTGGTCTTTTCCTAACCCATTCTTCCGGCCTGAGAGAAGCAACCACAAAAAACCCAGGGACCAAAAATCCTTCCCTAACTGGACTAAAAACACAGAACCAGCTCCAGCCAAGCATATGTGATCCATATCTCAGGCTTTCATCCCTACAGGGAACAAGGTGGCTATTATAATGCAAAGGAATTTCTGATAGGGATCTGACTGCATTTTTTTTTAGCGGATTTACTGGAAAAACAAGTTTCCCAGGTCTGATATCTCTGCTTATTCAACAGAGCCCTAACTGACCCACAACAGGGAACTGACGGCTGAAGCTCCCCCCAGACCACCTAGCCTCCTGCCTTAGCGGTGTAAGGAGAGTGACACCTACCAATCTGTAGAGGTACTTGCATTGGGGGCCTAAGGCACAGCTGCAGAGCCCTCCCACCAAGGTGCTTTAGGAATAGAGACACACCTACCTCCCTGACACTTGGGGGAAGCCTGTCAGCATCCTGCCCCCCCCCCGGAGTGTGAACCCCAGCTGCTAATAGAATCTGGTGCACACAACTATCACCACTACTTCTCAAGGTGGATAGGTGTTAGGGTGCAGCACACATTTGATGACCCAAAATCAGATTCTACTCAAGAATAGTGAATAGACTCAGGCATATATATCTGGCAACAGCCCAAACCAGCTGGTAATAGGTCATAAGTAAGTCAAGGGCTACAACAATCAAGACAGCACAATCTAGTAGCCCATCCACGTATATTGAAAGAAAACAAAACAAGATAAGACTCAGTGAGCAAATACAGAATAAATCACTACAATATCTTAGTGATGGCTCAGAGACAGCAGTCGATATTAAACCACATAAAGAAGCAGACCATGACAGCTTCTACAACCCCCTAAACAAAGAATCAAAATCTTTGCCAAATGAAGATACAATCCTGGAATTATCAGATACAGAATATAAAAAACTAATTACAGGATGCTTCAAGACATCAGGGATGACCTCAGAAATGAAATAAGGCAAACTGCAGAAAAAGCCAAGGAACACACTGATAAAACAGTTGAAGAACTCAAAAAGATTATTCAAGAACATGGTATAAAAATTAATAAGTTGCAAGAATCCATAGAGAGACAGCATGCAGAAATCCAAAAGATTAACAATAAAATTACAGAGTTAGACAACGCAATAGGAAGTCAGAGGAGCAGACTCGAGCAGTTAGAATGCAGAGTGGGAAATCTGGAGGACCAGGGCATTAACACCAACATAGCTGAAAAAAAATCAGATAAAAGAATTAAAGAAAATGAAGAAACCCTAAGAATCATGTGGGACTCTATCAAGAAGGAAAACTTGCGTGTGATTGGAGTCCCAGAACAGGCAGGGAGGACAGAAAACATAGAGAGAATAGTTGAAGATCTGCTGACAGAAAACTTCCCTGATATGATAAAAGACGAAAGGATATCTATCTAAAATGCTCATCGAACCCCATATAAGATTGATCCAAAAAGAAAAACACCAAGACATATTATCATCAAACTTGCCAAAACCAAAGATAAAGAGAAAATTTTAAAAGCAGCCAGGGAGAAAAGAAAGGTCTCCTACAAGGGAGAATCAATAAGAATAAGTTCAGACTACTCAGCAGAAACCATGCAGGCAAGAAGGCAATGGGATGACATATATAGAGCACTGAAGGAGAAAAACTGCCAGCCAAGGATCATATATCCAGCAAAACTCTCTCTGAAATATGAAGGTGAAATTAAGATATTTACAGATAAACACAAGCTTAGAGAATTTGCAAAAACCAAACCAAAGCTACAAGAAATACTAAAGGAAATTGGTCAGGAAACCAACAATATCAGATACCAGCACAATACAAGGTCACAAAACAGAACGTCCTGATATCAACTCAAATAGGGAAATCACAAAAACAAATGAAGATTAATTAAAAAAAATGCTCAAAACAGGGAATCATTGAAGTCAATATGCAAAAGATCACAATAATCAAAAAGAGGGATTAAATACAGGTGGCATAGAACTGCCATATGGAGAGGGACACAAGGTGATACAGGACAATACAAGTTAGGTTTTTACTTAGAAAAATAGGGGTGAATATTAAGGTAACCACAAAGAGGTATAACAACTCCATAACTCAAAATAAAAACCAAGAAAAATGTAACGAGTCAGCAAACATAAAGTCAAATACTATGAAAATGAGGATCACACAATTTACAAAAAAAAATGTCTCAGCACAAAAAAGTAAGTGGAAAAATGAAATTGTCAACAACACACATAAAAAGTCATCAAAATGACAACACTAAACACTTCCTTATCTATAATTACACTGAATGTAAATGGGCTAAATGCACCAATAAAGAGACAGAGAGTCTCAGACTGGAAAAAGAAACATGATCCGTCTATATGCTGCCTACAAGAGACACACCTTAGACTTAGAGACACAAACTAAAACTCAAAAAAAAAAAAAAAAAACTCAAAGGGTGGAAAAAAATATATCAAGCAAATAGACCACATATTAGGTCATAAAACAAACCTTTGCAGAATCCAAAACATAGAAATATTACAAAGCATCTTCTCAGACTACAAGGCCATAAAAGTGGAAATCAATAACAGAAAAATTAGGGAAAAGAAATCAAATACTTGGAAAATGAACAATACCCTCCTGAAAAAAGACTGGGTTATAGAAGACATTAAGGAGGGAATCGGAAATTCATAGAATGCAACGAGAATGAAAATACTTCCTATCAAAACCTCTGGGACACAGCAAAAGCAGTGCTCAGAGGCCAATTTATATCGATAAATGCACACATACAAAAAGAAGAAAGAGCCAAAATCAGAGAACTGTCCCTACAGCTTGAACAAATAGAAAGTGAGCAACAAAAGAATCCATCGGGCACCAGAAGAAAACAAATAATAAAAATTAGAGCTGAACTAAATGAATTAGAGAACAGAAAAACAACTGAAAGAATTCAGAAAGCCAAAAGCTGATTCTTTGAAAAAATTAACAAAATTGATAAACCATTGGCCAGACTGACTAAAGAAACACAGGAAAGGAAACAAATAACCTGAATAAGAAATGAGATGGGCCATATCACAACAGAACCAACTGAAATTAAAAGAATCATATCAGATTATTATGAAAAATTGTACTCTAACAAATTTGCAAACCTACAAGAAATGGATGAATTCCTAGAAAAACACTACCTAATCAGAAGTAGAACAACTAAATAGACCCATAACAAAAAAAGAGATTGAAAAGGTAATCAAAAAACTCCCAACAAAAAAAAAAACCCTGGCCCGGATGGCTTCACTGTAGAGTTCTACCAAATTTTCAGAGAAGAGTTAACACAACTACTACTAAAGGTATTTCAAAGCACAGAAAATGATGGAATACTACCTAACTCATTCTATGAAGCCACCATCTCCCTGATACCAAAACCAGGTAAAGACATCACAAAAAAAGAAAATTACAGACCTATATCCCTCATGAACGTAGATGCAAAAATCCTCAACAATATTCTAGCCAATAGAATTCAACAACATATCAAAAAAATAATTCACCACGATCAAGTGGGATTTATACCAGGTATGCAAGGCTGGTTTAATATTAGAAAAACCATTAATATAATCCACCATATAAATAAAACAAAAGACAAAATCCACATGATCTTATCAATTGATGCAGAAAGGGCATTTGACAAAGTCCAACACCCATTTATGATAAAAACTCTCAGCAAAATAGGAATTGAAGGAAAATTCCTCAACATAATAAAGGGCATCTATACAAAGCCAACAGCCAACATCATTCTAAATGGAGAGAGCCTGAAAGCATTTCCCTTGAGAACGGGAACCAGACAAGGATGCCCTTTATCACCGCTCTTATTCAACATTGTGCTAGAAGTCCTAGCCAGAGCAATTAGGCTAGTCAAAGAAGGGCATCCGGATTGGCAAGGAGGAAGTAAAATTATCTCTATTTGCAGATGACATGATCTTATACACAGAAAACCCTAAGGAATCCTCCAGAAAACTACTGAAACTAATAGAAGAGTTTGGCAGAGTCCCAGGTTATAAGATAAACATACAAAAATCACTTGGATTCCTCTACATCAACAAAAAGAACACCGAAGAGGAAATAACCAAATCAATACCATTCACAGTAGCCCCCAAGAAGGTAAAATACTTAGGAATAAATCTTACCAAAGATGTAAAAGACCTATACAAAGAAAACTACAAAGCACTACTACAAGAAATTAAAAAGGACATACTTAAGTGGAAAAACATACCTTGCTCATGGATAGGAAGACTTAACATAGTAAAAATGTCTATTCTACCAAAAGCCATCTATACATACAATGCACTTCCGGTCCAAATTCCAATGTCATTTTTTAATGTGATAGAGAAACAAATCACCAACTTCATATGGAAGGGAAAGAAGCCTCAGATAAGCAAAGCATTACTGAAAAAGAAGAAGAAGGTGGGAGGCCTCACTCTACCTGATTTCAGAACCTATTATACAGCCACAGTAGTCAAAACAGCCTGGTACTGGTACAACAACAGACACATAGACCAAATGGAACAGAATTAAGAACCCAGATATAAATCCATCCACATATGAGTAGCTGATATTTGACAAAGGCCCAGTGTCAGTTAATTGGGGAAAAGAGAGTCTTTTTAACAAATGGTGCTGGCATAACTGGATATCAATTTGCAAAAAAATGAAACAGGACCCATACCTCAGACCATGCACAAAAACTAACTCCAAGTGGATCAAAGACCTAAACATAAAGACCAAAACGATAAAGATCGTGGAAGAAAAAATAGGGACAACCTTAGGAGCCCTAATACAAGGCATAAACAGAATACAAAACATTACCAAAAATGACGAAGAGAAACCAGATAACTGGGAGCTCCTAAAAATCAAACACCTATGCTCATCTAAAGACTTCACCAAAAGAGTAAAAAGACCACCTACAGACTGGGAAAGAATTTTCCGCTATGACATCTCCGACCAGCGCGTGATCTCTAAAAGCTATATGATTCTGTCAAAACTCAACCACAAAAAGACAAACAACCCAATCAAGAAGTGGGCAAAGGATATGAACACACACTTCACTAAAGAAGATATTCAGGCAGCCAACAGATACATGAGAAAATGCTCTCGATCATTAGCCATTAGAGAAATGCAAATTAAAACTACGATGAGATTCCATCTCTCTCCAACAAGGCTGGCATTAATCCAAAAAACACAAAATAATAAATGTTGGAGAGGCTGTGGAGAGATTGGAACTCTCATACACTGCTGGTGGGAATGTAAAATGGTACGACCACTTTGGAAATCTATCTGGCGTTATCTTAAACAGTTAGAAATAGAACTACCATACAACCCAGAAATCCCACTCCTCGGAATATACCCTAGAGATACAAGAGCCTTCACACAAACAGATATATGCACACCCATGTTTATTGCAGCTCTGTTTACAATAGCAAAAAGCTGGAAGAAACCAAGGTGTCCATCAACCGAAGAATGGTTAAATAAATTGTGGTATATTCACAGAATGGAATACTACGCATCGATAAAGAACAGTGACGAATCTGTGAAACATTTCATAACATGGAGGAACCTGGAAGGCATTATGCTGAGCGAAATGAGTCAGAGGCAAAAGGACAAATATTGTATAAGACCACTATTATAAGATCTTGAGAAATAGTATAAACTGAGAAGAACACACACTTTTGTGGTTACGAGGAGGGGAGGGAGGGAGGGTAGGAGAGGGTTTTTTACTGATGAATTAGTAGATAAGAACTGCTTTAGGTGAAGGGAAGGACAATACTCAATACATGGAAGGTCAGGTCAACTGGACTGGACCAAAAGCAAAGAAGTTTCCGGGATAAACTGAATGCTTCAAAGGTCAGGGGAGCAAGGGCGGGGGTTTGGGCACCATGGTTTAAGAGGACTTCTAAGTCAATTGGCAAAACAATTCTATTATGAAAACATTCTGCATCCCACCTTGAAATGTGGCATCTGGGGTCTTAAATGCTAACAAGCGGCCATCTAAGATGCATCAATTGGTCTCAACCCATCTGGATCAAAGGAGAATGAAGAACACCAAGATCACACGATACCTAAGAGCCCAAGAGACAGAAAGGGCCACATGAACCAGAGACCTACATCATCCTGAGACCAGAAGAACTAGTTGGTGCCTGGCCACAACCGATGACTGCCCTGACAGGGAGCGCAACAGAGAACTCCTGAGGGAGCAGGAGATCAGTGGGATGCAGACCCCAAATTCTCACAAAAAGACCATACTTAATGGTCTGACTGAGACTAGAGGAATTCCGGCGGTCATGGTCCCCAGACCTTCTGTTGGCCCAGGACAGGAACCATTCCCGAAGACAACTCATCAGACAGGAAAGGGACTGGACAGTGGGTAGGAGAGAGATGCTGATGAAGAGTGAGTTAATTATATCAGGTGGACACTTGAGACTGTGTTGGCATCTCCTGTCTGGAGGGGGGATGGGAGGATAGAGAGAGTTGGAAGCTGGCAAAATTGTCACGAAAGGAGAGACTGGAAGGGTTGACTCATTAGGGGGAGAGCAAGTGGGAGTATGGAGTAAGGTGTATATAAACTTATATGTGACAGTCTGACTTGATTTGTAAACGTTCACTTGAAGCTCAATAAAAGTTAAAAAAAAATTGCATGTCCTTATTTGCTATAGACTTGTCTACATTGGAAATTATCTTCTTCGCATTTCCTATGCAATACCTGGGTTATAGAGAAAGTCCTTCGTTTGGCTTTGTGATGCCTCTGACAGGTTGTCTCTCTTTCTCTTTCTCTGTGTGTCTGTCTCTGTCTGTGCGTAGTGTAAAATTTTGACCACACAGCTACCTTGGTGTTCTGTATTTTCAAGGCTGACTCTTTTACCAATTGCAGGAATTGGCACTTGCTTTCAAACGAAGTCCTTGAACTATGGACAAACTTTCCCCAACTCCTAGCTTTGTTCAGGGAGTCAGTATAGCTTCCCACATATGCAAGGCTTGTGGGCCCCTCTCTTGTTCCCTTTTCCCACATACTCCAGTCCCTGTGGGTCATGAAATCCCAATTCTTACTCACCGCCAAAGGATTTCTCTTCATTTCTGGTGCCTAGAGTTTTCTCTTTGTTGTTTTTGAATTTGAAAAATATTATTAAAATATTTACCTAATGTTTTTTATATTTGAAAGGAAGAATGGCTACCTTTACACCATTTCAGGTTCCCATCTTAACACAATTCCTCCTTTACACTCTGCATATCTCCTTCTAATCTGGGCTCTGGGAGATTTTGAGGGTCCCTTCCTAGAGAGGTTGATGTGGAGGGGGCTATGAATTGCAGGATTTTGTGTGTCACCTGAGAAGACCAGCTGTGATCATAAAGGTTGTATGTCAACTTGGGTGGGCCATGATTCTCAGTTGTTTGGCAGTTATGATATAGTTTGGCAGTCATATAACGATGTAATCACTTCCATGATGAGATCTGACATAACATGATCATCTCCATGATAGGCTCTGCTGTGAGTAGCCAATCAGTTGAAAGGAAGTTTCCTTGGGAGTATGGCCTGCATCCAGTATAGGTGGATTTTCTGGCAAGGCTCCTGGGCTTTTGTTCACTCTGGATCCTGCAGCTAGCTCCTGTTCGTCTGACCTGACCTCTGGTTCTTGGGACTTGAGCTACCAGCTTACTTGCAGTCTTGCCTGCTGATTTTTGGGATCCATCAGTCTCTGCAGCCTGTGATTCACCAACCCCTGCAGTTACGTAAGTTGAGAGAAGCCTCCAGTCTGACCCAGGGACTTGGGACTCTTCTGCCTCTACAACTGTGTGAGCCATTTCCTTGATATAAAACCCAAACCAAACCCTTTGCTGTTGAGTCAATTCCGACTCATAGTGACATTATAGGACAGAGTAGAACTGCCCCATAGAATTTCCAAGGAACATCTGGTGGATTCGAACTACCAACCTTTCAGTTAGCAGCTGTAGCTCTTAACCACTGCGCCACCAGGGTTTCCTTCCTTGATATAAATCTTTCTAGTCCAAGATACTGTCATTGTTCATTTGGATTATCCTAATTGTCTCCTCTCTGGTCTCTCCGATTCCACCCTAGTCTCCCTATGACCATCTCTCCCTACACAGCCAGAGGGAGCTCCTTAAGATGAAGATTAGCCATGTCACTCCTCTGATCAAAAAACGCTGTGATGGCCTTCTGTCTAAGCCAGAGTAAAAGCTGAAGTACATACAATGGTCTTCCAAGCCCTACATGATCTGGTCGGCTTACTCCTTTTCTAACGTTGTCTCCTTCTATTCTCCCTTTCAAGTTAGTTCCAGTCAAATAGTGTTGTTATAAGGATAAAGTAGGTAGTATTATGGACATACATGGACTGTACAGAGGCAGGAAACAATTTACATGTCAAAGGTCCAATGGAAATTGGAATTGGGACCTAGAAAGTTGAGAGTCAAGGCTATTCTTTCTCTCAGTGCTTCGTTGTTATCTTTGCTCTAATTCCCTTCCTCTGTGTGTGTTGTCTTCTCCCTCCTCCTTCTCCCTTTCTCTCTGCTTCTTATCTTGCACGTGGCCTCCAAGTGGATGACCCATTCCAAAGTCATTTAGTCATTCAACAGTATTTAATGAGTGTCTAATATGTGTCAGGTTTCGATCTAGGTCCTGGGAATAACAATAAAAATTATTACTTTCCTAGAGCTTATGTTTTAGTGTGTGAGTGAGTGAGTGAGAGAGAGAAGATATAAAATTCTCACTATAAACAAAATGAATATGCAGTCTTGTTATTATGCCACATTGTAAAAAGTGCTTCCAAGAAAAATAAAGCAGGTAAGGGGATAGATAAAATTGAAGGGGTGCAAGATTAAACAGGATGGTAAGCGAAGGTCTTATTGAGAAGACCTATAAGAAAAACCTCAGAAAGTAAGGAGACAATCAAGGAGAACCGGGTGGCAAGGGAGAGCAGAAGTGAAGTCAGGGTACCAAGGGGTGGGAAGAAGCTTATGAAGGGCCCTGCAGGTCATAAAGCTTTTGACTTTTACTTTGAGAGAGATGGGGAATTATTTATTGGAGGGTTCTGAGCAGAGGAATTGTATGATCTGATTCACATTTTAATAGGATCACTCTGGCTGCTGTGTTGAGAATAGACTGCAAGGAGGTGTGATGGTTAAGATTGTGTGTCAACTTGGCTGTGCCATGATTTTCAGTGTTTATATGTGATCACCCCCATGATGGAATCTGCTGTGAGTAGCCAGTGAGTTGAAAGAGAGTTACCTTGGGCTGTAACCTGCATCCAAATTTAAGTAGCCTGGCTTTTGCCTTTTCTGGATCCTACAGCTGCCTCCTGTTCATCTGACCTCTGGTTTTTGGGACTTGAGCTAGCAGCTTACCTGCCAATCTTAGGTTCGCCAGCCCCTGCAGCTATGTGAATTGGGAGAAGCCTTGTGGTCTTGCCTGCTGATCTTGGGATTCATTGATCTTCACAGCTGGTGAGCAAGAACCCTGCTCTCTGACCTGCCCATCTTGGGTTCACCAGTCTTTGCAGCTATGTGAATCAGAAGAAGCCTCTATCCTTATCCATGGAGTTGGGACATTCCAGCCTCTACAATCTTGTGAGCCATTTCCGTGATATAAATCTCTCTCTTTATATATATATATTTATATACTTTACTAGTTTTGCTTTTCTAAAAAACCCAGCCTAAAACAAGAGGCAAAAGTAGAAGAAGGAAGTCCATATAAGTTATGAGGCAATTTCAGTAATCAAGGAGAGCCATAAGGGTATCTTGAGCCAGGTAGAAATGGTAGGAGAGCCTCCCACGACCCTGGTATGGGCTGGAGTAGATTCTTTGTAAAGGATCTGTGGGATGGAGAGGGCAGAGATCAGGACATTATCAATGCCTTCTTTTAATAATCCTACAGGTAGTTGCCACACCATCTGTAAGCAGGGTAATTTTGATGACTCATTCGTCACCTGCCTTCCCCTCTCCTTGGGATATTAGATAGCACTTTTCTAAATGGGGAAACAAAATTTGTTCCGCAAATTATTTAATTAGAAAGGAGACTCTGCATATTTCACAGGCTTTTATCTCTGTTCTGAAATTAGTTGATAACACCTTCCAGGAGACCTGTAGTTGTCCTGTTATTATTAAGCAGATCACAACTGCCTTGCTAGGATGCAGAGAAGGGCTGGGCTATGAGGTATTAACCTCTCACAGACCTCACCATTTATCTAGTTGATACAAAGGGCCCTGAGATAATTTTCAGAACCTCTTTCCATCTTATCTTAATAAGATAAATAAAACGAATTGAAATGTTGGAAAACTTATTAAGATCATTTGAGGATTATTATAAGTGGAAGAGTAAGATAACCTCCAGGAACCTCACTTTGGAGTACTCATTCGTTCACCTAATACAATGTGCTTCTTCCCTTTGTGCACAGTAGGGCCCCACTGGGAACAGAGGGAGGAAGATACTTTTCCTGGTAACACATTATCTTTGTGGTTCTTACATGGTAAGAGTGAAGCTGCTTCGTTCAGGGCCTTAAAAAATAGAAGGGACCAGATCTGGCTCCAGGCTTCAGATGTCCCAGAAGCCTACAGCTGATTCACAAAGTCACCCCAAAAGTGCTTCCAATCCTTGGAGTTTTAGAGAAGGCAAGGGGTCTGAACAAGACTTGGGAGCCATGTTAGAAGTAGTTTTGTCACTGGGCATCAGCCAGGGATGGGCATCACACTGGGAGAAAATATCCTGCCCATCTTTTCCACAGTGCCCACCATTCCATTCAGGGTGAAAGATAGAAAGTTGCCTCCAGGTTGCTGCTTCTCAAACACGTGAATATTAACATTTCACATGGCAGAAGAGGCTGTGGCAATTTTTCATTGGCTTTATTGTATTCATCAATATAAACTAAGTTTAAAGAATACACATTCCCATAGGAATCAATGAAGTCATACTCATTTTGAATGAAATATAATGTAGGTTGTAGAGATATATAACTTTCCTAAATTGGCCCTAGAGCACAAACAATTACTCATTCTGGGACTAAACAAAGGCCCTGAACATCACGGAGGAGACTCAGGATGCCATAGGGCCAAGAGTGGAGTGTAAAGCTGCCTGCACTGTCTCTGGTATCTGTTTGTGGTAGAGGGGTTATCCAGGCCCATTTCTGGTCTAGATGGAGAGTTGGTTAAGATACTAGTTTCAACCTTAGTGTACTGAATACAGCTTGTATACAGTGACAGTGATTGTCAACTGAGCTGAAGGGACACTCTGTCCATGGTGATGTGTCCTATAAGAAGAGGTGTCAAACCTAAAGGACTGAGATGACTATGAAAGGAGTATTGGAAACCACTGGGACAGTTTTGACCACAACTGGTGGTAGCCTTCTTGTTTGGGTGAGAAAGACAGAAAGTGGAAGGGAGAACTCCAGGCCTAGTTCAAGCACTGTGGCTCCAGCCCTAGCTTCCCCTTTTGGGTTGAATAACCAGGCTAAGCATAAGAGGAAGAAGGGAGAAGCTTGACTTTCTTCAAAGGGATCTGCAGTGGGTTAGGAGCCAGTGGTTTATGTGGCTGTTTTTTTTTAACAAGTACCCAGGATACTTTGGAACTGATGATAAGGATTGAAATCAAATTATCTATGCATTTATCACCCCCAAGACAGAGGTTTTCCTTTCATTGAAAACATGGGCTGAAGATACTGCTTGTTCTGGGAGATGTATCTTGAAAGATGTCTGGCCTGCCTTGCTTGGAAGGAGCTAAAATATCTCTCTCTCACAGCAGCTGTGGCTCGGGGCCTTGAGAGTACATTCCAGCACTGGGTTCATGCTAGAATGCTGGTGCTAGAGCCAGAGTATAATGTTTGGACCAGTTCAAAACAAGCAGGCCTTAGGTACATGTGAAAGCAAGCTGAGAATGGCCCAAAGATGGAGAAGGCAAGAGCAAAAACTGTGTCAGCAGGTGGGTGGGGCAGGTTCTGAGGCAGCAGGCAGAGGCTCCTGGCTGGGTTTTACATTTTTTTAAGAGCCTGGCTAAGTGAGTAGTGCAGTCTGTTTAAAGGCCAGGGACCAAACCAACAGTGGGCTTGTATTCCTTGTGTTTAACAGGGTGAATTATAAGGACAAAGACTTACTGGAGCCAACTGTTTTCTTTACCCTCACCTCAGAAAAGAGAGGCCAGAGTCATAGATCTAAAAGTCTGAGTAGTCCTTGCCTGCACCAAAATAACTCCAGTGCTCATGAACTACATACCAGCCCAGTAATTCTGTCCCTCAGGGAGCTTGGATGTGTCTAATGGAGCTTCCATGGCCTTGCCTTGGACAAGTTGTGCTGGCTTACCCAGTATTGTGTATTGTCTTACCCTTCACCAAAGTTACCACTTACCTATTGTGGAATTAAACCTATTTTAACTGTATGCTTTTAAACTGAAGGTAGATTCCAGGATTGACATAAAAGATGACCACAGCAAAGCCAAATCCATACTGTTTAATATTTCTCCAAGTTCCCTTCCTGTTTTTGCTTTGTACCACATACCTGTGTTCACAAAACTTCCAGAAATATCCTACATTGTTAAATTATGGATTAAGTTTGTTTTTAGAAATAATGCAAATATCTGAAAGCCTTTAGACTTTCAAACAACTAGCTTCTACTTTCTGCTATTCATAACATAAAAATGGAAATTTTAGCTGGTGCTGTTTTGAGCCCTCATGATAAAAACTGTCACCTGAATTGATGGGCTGAAGTGGGAAATTAAAAGTTAGTTGATTTTCAAAACAAGATTTCTACTCCGAGTTACCATTGGTCACATGTGAAATTAAACTCAAAAGAAAATCCCTACTCATTGGATTAACTCCAGAAGATAATCTGTAGCATAGTAACCGCCTAGACATCACTTTATTAGATACTAAACTTAGAGTAATTATTTCTGTGTTCGTTTTTTAAGTCTATACCTCTATTTCCAAAAAGGATCTGAGGCAGTCCCTTGGAATTTCAATAAATATCTATCTCTACCTTTCAGATAAAACAATAGCTCATAGCAGTACTGATGTCTTTATTTAAAATATATTTAAATGATTTTATCAAGCTAAAAATTTTATGTTTATATATATTTTATATTATTTAAAATAATCACATGTAATTGTGCACATTACAGATTTCCTGAATAATGTAACCCTATGGGACTTAAGGGAACCCTGGTTGCATAGTGGTTAAGTGCTACAGCTGCTAACCAAGAGGTCAGCAGTTCAAATCTGCCACGGGCTCCTTGGAAACTCTATGGGGCAGTTCTATTCTGTCCTATAGGGTGGCTATGAGTCAGAGCCCTGGTGG
The DNA here is from genome assembly GCF_024166365.1 of Elephas maximus indicus. Classification (NCBI taxonomy): domain Eukaryota; kingdom Metazoa; phylum Chordata; class Mammalia; order Proboscidea; family Elephantidae; genus Elephas; species Elephas maximus. Next base: position 76,390,040 of record NC_064820.1, on the reverse strand, counting down.
CATGGTGGTTAAGAGCTCAGGCTGCTAACCAAAAGGTCGGCAGTTCAAATCCACCAGCCACTCCTTGGAAACCCTGTGGGGCAGCTCTACTCTGTCCTATAGGATTTGCTATGAATTGGAATCAACTTGATAGCAACAGGTTTGGTTTTGTGGGACTTGAAATTCACTGTTTTTGAATTTTACATTATCATGAACAAGTGACGCTGTGTTTCAGTTATATCTGAAAGCCAACCAGAAAGCTCAAGGTCACCACTACTTCCCCTTTTGTCTTGGACCAGCAGCAGGCACCACATTGGTGCTTATTCATCAGCACCAAAGTATTAAGCAGAATCTTATCAGTTCTTCTTTCTTTCAGCTCCCTGACATGGATTCTATTTTAATTACACACCATCCTTGCATATTCCATAAGCCAACCTTCTTTCTCATCGTGGCTTTTTTTTAATTCCTATCTTTCTCAAACTTATTCTTAGCCTTACTATCTCTTCTTGGGTGATATTTCATTCAGAAGCTTTGTCACAGTTTTTCTCTCCAGCTTTCAAAGCCATTTAAAATCTGTGTGCTAGTGACAATTACCAAATGTTAAAGACAATAATTGAAATTTATTCTATATTGGTTTCCCCAAAGTACACTCCACAGAACACTAGTTCCTCCAGATGTTAACATGCATTATGAAAAAAAGGCACCATATTTAATATGGTCTGGGAAACCTTGGAGAGTCATAACGTTAATACATTAAAGGCTCCGAGAAGTTGTGTAGTAAAAAAACGTGTTTAATTTAGCTTAACCCAGCATTTCCCAAGTTTATTTGCCACAGACCCTACCTACCTGCTTTCAGAAAATAGAGTTTGGGACATAAATATTCATGTGTCTTACAGACTACAGTCATTATCCAAATGACACAGATGAGGACATATTTACAAACTGAGATAATTGTAAATATACCCCCATCTGTGTCATTAAAGGGACAGTAGTTCTACAAGAACATATAACAAAAGAGCTTGACTTGGGCTGAGAGTTGAAGAATATTTTGCCAAGAATGCCTTTACTGAGAACTAAATGGTAAGAGGAGTTAGCTACTAGCTGGTGGGGATAGGATGGGGTGAGGAACCTTTCCCAGGTCATGCAGTCCATCCTTCTGTCTCAGAGGAAAGGCTTCTAGGTCAGCTCAGATGACAAGTATTAGGAAAAGATATTTCATTTCAGTGACATATGGCTGTACATTTTAGTCTCTGTTAATGTTGAGATTTCCTTAGAGAGTGAAAAGGAAAGAACAGAGAAGCCACTGAAGCTTTCTGGGGAAAGAAAGACTCCCATAGGATTAAGAGACAGCTGGGACGTGGGAGGTGGTAGCTGGAGGGAGTGAGGAGGAAGATGCCAAAGATAAAGCCCATTTTTGTATGAAGACTTGGTTATTTTTACAAATGACTGTACAGATTGTTCAACTGTGATCTATGAAACATAGACTGGCACTTGTCAGTAGTTAGGGGATATTGTGTAGTAGAAACTCAAGAGTTTAGCATATTTCGCATCACACACCTGTTAATTAAATGCCAAAATTATCCACCTTCACTCATGAATGGACTAATCTTAGTGTTTACAGGATTGAGACCAGGTGCAAGAGGCATTCACAATTAGGGAAGAAATGAAGGGTTTATTTAAAAACCATAGTGTTGACTCTTTCTTTGATTTTTCTTATTTTAGGTTGCCAGAGAAGATGGTCTGAACATTTCATTCTCTCTGACAGAGCATCTAGTTCTGAAAAATCTGATATTCATCCTCTTCTGGGTTTTCATAAATGTAACATAATAAGGCAAATTAGACCTTAAAAAAAAAAGGTGACATTAATAAGTAATGATGACTTGTCAGGGGGTCACACAGATCTTGATGACAGACCAACACAGGACTGTTGATACACAATTTACCATGGCAGGTACTTCCTGATTTGAAAGGTCAGATAGTGTCTTAGTTATCTAGTGCTGCTATAACAGAAATACCACAAGTGGATGGCTTTAACAAAGAGAAATTTATTTTCTCACAGTCTAGCAGGTTACAAGTTCAAATTCAGGGTGTCGGCTCCAGGAGAAAGCTTTCTCTCTGTGTTGGCTCTGGAGGAAGGTCCTTGTCCTCAGTCTTCCCCTGGTCAAGGAGCTTCTCAGGCACAGGGACCCCGTGTCCAAAGGATGCACTCTGCTCCTGGTGCTGCTTTCTTGGTGGTATGAAGTCCCCTTTCTCTCTGCTCACTTCTTTCTTTTGTATCTCAAGAGATTGCCTCAAGACACAGTCCAGTCTTGTAGGTTGAGTCCTGCCTCACTAATACAACTTCTGCCCATCTCCCCTCATTAACATCATAGAGGCAGAATTTACAACATATAGGAAAATCACACAATACTGGGAATCAGGGCTCAACAAAATTGATATACACTTTCGGGGGGACATAATCCATGACAGATAGAAACCCAGGAATCTACAGGAGAGAGAAAGGGAGACAACAAGCAAGAGCAACCATAGTACTTAGACTGCAGGTGTGAGTAGTATGGATTATCATGAAAGGATAGGTTTTCCAAGGGCTGACGCTAGAGGAGAGGCAAAAAACCAGCAGCACCAGGAAGACATGTTTATTGCTTTCAAGCAATGGCAAGCTTATTGAGCAAAGTGGTGAAATGAATCCTTTGTGTGGTCTTTGCCTTCGTTCTTTGGAAAAACATCTTGAGAGACTTTCCTCCTAAACCCAGAGGAGTTACCTTTGCCTTAGCTCTTTGAAGAAGCAGTTTACGTGGAGAGGTGCTTCTAGGTTGTTTTCTACCCCAGAGGGCTTGCCACTTTTGTCTAGTTTGATTGACATTTCCTGGGTAAGCTGTAAACAACTCCATGCGTTCATACTTTTGTCTAGTCCTGAGCTGCAGCCTGCCCTGTGATTCTTCTATTTCACACACCTTGCAGGGATTGGTCAGTTTACTATGCAAAGTGAGTGGCTTGTGGTGCACCAAAAGCATCAGTTAGTTTGTGGTCATGTTGGGGAAGGCCATACCTTGAAACTGACAGGGAGCTTACTTATATAAGCAGCCAATTCCACAGAGGTTTTTAGAAGCAAGAGAGAAGAGAGCAGAAGCAGAAAGAGAGGAGGCAAGGAACCTCCTAAAAGAACTCTAATACGGGTCAAGGGCTATAATACTGAAGACAGCAAGAGGCCTGAAAGTATCCCTGCCGCAGAGCTGGCAGAGACAGGCAGAAAGCTGCTGCTAGGAAAGCAGCTAAGAGAGCTAAGCAGACTGCTACACTGGCTACGAGCTGGGCCAGTTAGCAGTGGATATGCTGACAGTGGGGAGGCCAAAGGCAGAAAGACCTACATGACTGAGAGGAGGCCTGCATGGCCAAGAGAGGGGTGTGCATGGCTGAGAGGATACTAGCATGGCCAAGGGAATAACCTGATAGTATGGCCAAGAAAAGCTTGCATGGCTGACAGAGGACACACACTGAACAAAGGAGAATGTGCTGTCCACTTCAGGGGTGCCTTCCAGACCATCTTGGTCATTTAATGCTGCCATAACAGAAATACCACAAGCAGATAGCTTTAACAAAGAGAAATTTATTTCTTCACAATAAAGTAGGCTAAAAGTCCAAATTCAGGGCTTCGGCTCCAGAGGAAGGCTTTATCTGTTGGCTCTGGAGGAAGGTCTTTGTCCTCAATCTTCCCCTGGTCCAGGAGCTTCTCAGGCACAGGGACCCCAGGTCCAAAGGACACACTCTGCTCCCAGTGCTGCTTTCTTGGTGGTATGTGGTCCCCAACTCTCTGCTTGCTTCCCTTTCCTTTTTATCTCTTGAGAGATAAAACGTGGTACAGGCCACACCCCAGGGAAACTCCCTTTACTGTGGGTCAGGGAGGTAACCCAAATAAGGGTGGTGTTACAATCCTACTCTAACCCTCTCAACATAAAATAATAATCACAAAATGGATGACAACCACACAATACTGGGAATCATGGCCCAACCAAGTTGATAGACACGTTTTGGGGGGACATAATTCAATCCATGACACAGACCATGCCTACGTTCTTCCTGATCCTAATCCCAAGTTGTTCCTGTTATTTTCAAGTTGCCCCTGATCCCAAGTTTTAGCCTGTTACTTCCCTAATAAACCACATAACTGTGAGTATGGTCTATAAGTTCTGTGTGGCCACTACAATGAAATATCAAACCCAGCAGAGAAGTATAGTGTCCCATGGGGGAACTGCTGGTGCAAAAATAGTAAAGAAGTTGGAAGAGTGGAGGTATGTCTAATCTCCACCTCATAGGAACCAGCTTTGTGCTGATCCTGATTCCTATCCCTTGGGAATCTAGGTGACCCTTGTGCTAGAATGCAGGCAACTTGGAATTTCAACCTGCTTCAATGATGGATGCTCAGTGCCATGAGAATTCCTCATCTTGTAGCAAACACAGGACTATATGGTTGGCCCTAAGGGTTCAGGAAAGAGAGTCAGCATAGAGCAAAAGGGTTATAGCGCTGAGGCAGCCCTTAGAAACGAATTCTTCAGATCCCATTTTGATTTCCAGGTGATGGCATTGTAAAGTTAACTCATAGCCATGAGCAGTGAAAATACTATGTGGGAAGTCCTTTCAATGGGGCTTGCCCTAGGGGAATCTTATTTCATCACAGATTTGTAGTTGAAAATCAGAGAACACTCTCTGTAATTTAACTGCCAATGTAGCATCGTGTTGAAAGTGTGAGTTCTCTAAATCAAACAGATAAACTTCAAATCTTCATTTAGCCACTTGGTAACTGCTAAACCAGTTAGGGCTCATATAGAAAAAAGAGCTCTGCCAGTTAATAGATGGAATTTATTTAACTGTTCTTTACAGCTTTATTGAGATATAATTCACATGCTATGCAACTCACCCATTTGAAGTATACGATTCAATGGTTTTTAGTATATTCACAGAGTCGTACAACCAACAGATGGAATTTAATACAGAGACCTAATTACCTCAAATGTATTGGAAGAGCAGAAAAGCCAAACAGGAGACAGTGAGGCCACCTAAATATTAGCAAAAGTAGAAACATTCTACCTTAGGTTGGAAGGGTCAAAGGGGGGACGAAGCTTCCTGGCAGGAGCTGAGAACATGGAGAAAAGCCCTGCTAGTTACATACTGGACATGGAGAAGGTACAGCCATTGCCAGAAATGCTGCCCAAAGCACAGGGAGAAAGAGATCCTGGATTTTCTCTTCTTCCTGCTCTTTACTTTCCTGCTTGGTCCTGCTTCATCCTCACGATTGTGATCCATGGGATTTTCATTGGCCGATTTTGAAGGTAGATCACCAGGCCTTTCCTCCTAGTCTACCTTAGTCTGGAAGCTCTACTGAAGCCTCTTCAGCATCATAAACCTGTTGCAGTCAAGTTGATTCTGACTCATAGTGACCCCATGGGACAGAGTAGAACTGTCCCATAGGGCTTCCAAGGAGCGCCTGGTGGATTCCAACTCCCAACCATAGTTCTTAACCACTATGCCACCAGGGTTTCCGTTCAGCATCATAGCAACATGCAAGCTTCCACTGACAGATGGGTGCCAGCTGTGCCTGGAGCAGGGTTATGTGGTCCAAAATATGGCTGCCCAGCTCTATCGCATTAGAAGGGACTGTGGGTGGCTAACCAGCCAGGGGCCTGACTTCCATCCACAACTCCTCTAGTGTAGCTTGGTTCCCATAACCCCACAGGAGCCAGAACTCCTGGGCACCTCTTCTTCCTTCTGGTTCAAAACCAAATAGGTCCACAGCTTTAGGCCCACTTTCGGCTTTTTTTTTTTTTTTATTCTCTTCTGGTTGTAGTACACAGAGGTATTTATGTACACGGCCATACTTTTCTTTAAATTCTTCTCTCCTTTATTTCATATATGACTACTATGCCTTTGGAGCAAAAGAGAACTCAAATTTTGAACTTGTAACACCATCTTGACTGGAATTCATGCTCATAATTTTTCAAATTTATGACTAATGCAAAGCTGGAATTTACCCAGATTACATTCTTAGGAGAAACTCCTTTTAAGTAGAGAAAAGAGGAAAAAAGTTGAAGATAATCTAACTCACAGATTTGAGAGAACATGAAGATGATGTTACTGAAGGTACCTGAAAAATTATTCTTGTAGGGAATATAACTTCAAGCATAGATAGTTTTAGAAACTAAAGTGAAGGTGGGACACTTTATCTTAAAATAAAAAACTCTCCTACCAAAACAGATGAACAAAACAACCAATAAACAACAATAACAATAAAATCAATAAACAACCCAACACTGATATTGGTGAGTGGATGAGTCAGAATGGCAAAAGGAAAAGGAGCTCAGAAAAAGACATTTTTACAGGCTGAGATGAGGGCAAGACACTTTGTCTTAAAATCAGCAAATCCTACTTCCCCTTCATCCGTGGCCAAAAACAATCCCAAACCAAACAATAAAAATTCAGGAATAAACCTATAGAGTTGAAATAGACTTGACAGCACATGACAACAGCAATAAATATATGGAACTATGTGAAAGGAGAGAGGCAGAACTAACCTACTCAACCGTGACCCCACACTGGGTGGTATGGAGCAGTGCCCTGGACTGGTTGTGAACAAGGATATAGCCTTTCCTCAACCCCCAGGGCACTAGGACTTCTACCTATTGCCTTGTTTAACAAAGCATCTGTGGGAGCCCCCTTTCCTTCTGGGGTGGGGAATAGAGAAAAAGAAGACTGAGAATGCTCTGGCCTTTGCTGTCCCAGGGAGAGAAATGCAAGGCTTTCTGAGGATCCGAATATACAGTGCGGGGCTTTCCTGAGCCTCCATGCCTATTTCCACTGTTTGTCAGACTTAGGGCATAAACCCAGATTGACTAAGGAGTGAAGGAGCTGTCTTCAGGGATGGGACACTTCTCTGGTTAGAAATATTCTAGCTGGACTTGATAATAGTTCTTTTAGTGCTGCCAGAAAACAATGCTCTTGTCTGACATCATGGGGGTTCTCTTGGCTTCAAAGCAGGCAGGATATAGACTTGCTGCCTCCTGAACAATTGTACTAGGGCTGAACATCGAATCAGGCCTTCGTAAGTCAGGAGGGGGAAGGTCAAAGTGTATTGAATTTAGCATGGAGGAGTGGAGGGTGTTTAGCTGGGAGTTAAGAGACCTCGGACCCCACCCAGTCCTAACACTTTCTCACGGTGTGGCCTGCACTTCATTGTCCTCTTCAACAAAAGGAAGGGTTGGACAACATTATTTTCAAAGACCCTCCTGCTTTAATATTCCTATAGTGGGGTGGGGTGTGGGTGGGAGCACATAGGACATAGTTGCTCAATTGGAAGCCAAGTGAGCAATTTAAGTCTAAAAACCAAAATGGTAAAGAGAAAAGAGAACCCATTCTCTTCTCTTAGAAAGATCAGGAGATTTTTAGATCTGATCTCATCAAAGTTTTTTCCTTCTCTTTTTCTCTCTACAAAAAAAAAAAAAAAAAAAATCATATTTTACTTTATTTTACTCGTAATCCCTTCTGATGATTTCAATACTTATCAGCCTCTGTGTAGAGCTGCTGGTTTTCACATTTAAGATAGAAAATTTTCATGTAATGATCTTAAAATTATTGGTGTGCACCTCACTAATGGCTACACGCTAGGAAATTAGGGAGGGTATGACCAATGTTTTTGTTCCTTTACTGTTTTTTATTCAGATCTATCCTCTTCCCTTTCTTCTAGATAAAAGAATCCATAGAAAATCACTATTTCTCTTCTGGTTTTAGATTCAAGATGATACATCCATTTATCATTCATTCACTATTTGTTGAGAGCTACTATGTGTGTCAGAAGTCCCTAGGTGGTGCAAATGGTTAAGGTGCTCAGCTGTTACTGAAAGGTTGGAGGCTTGAATCTACCCAGTGGTGCCTTAGAAGAAAGGTCTGGTGACCTACTTCTGAAAAATCAGTCATTGAAAACCCTATGGAGCACAGGTCTACCCTGACACACGTGGGGTCACCATGAGTCTGGCCGACTCTATGGCAGTTGGTTTACTGTGTGTTGGGAGGTAGTTCTGTGACAGATACTGGTGACAAAGGAGGGAACAAGACAGATGCTATCCCTGTCTTCCTGATACTTATAGCCATGTGAGGGAGGGGCACAGCCTGGAAACATGAAAGCGGAAAAATAAGTTATGTATTGTGATAAGAGCTATGCGGCTGAGACAGAGAAAAGAACAGGGTGATGGTGTGCCCATCTGTGTATGGGGAGCTTTTTGAGTGTGCACTCAGAGAAGGCCTCTTTGCAGAGGTAGCATTTAGTTTGAAACATGATAAGGAGCAGGAGCTATTCCAAGAGTGGGGCAGTGAAAAAGTGCTGAGGACTCAGGTGGGCGAGAGCGACCAGTGTAAAGAAGTAATGAATCCCCAGTGCAGGGGGGAAATGGATACTTGTCCTCTTCTCTACACACTAGAATAATGGAATTTTTATTCATAAGACTTGGTTTAGCTATAGCAAAAAACGTCTAAATTCACATATATAAAACATTGGCAAAGGCTCCTTAGGCAAGTTTGCAACAATTCGGCAGGACTGACCTTTAGCACAGGATCCGGCAGAAATAGCTTTAGCGTGTTGTCTCTTTTAGTGGTGAGGACCAACCAGTTGGATGTCTTCCTTCAAGCAGGAATACTTGTTTGTAAAGTTTGAGGTGAAAAAATCTCCAAGTTATTTTTTAATCCTTCCATCAACAGGAGACAAAAGAATGGAAAATGAATTCACATAGCAATAGCTAACATTTATGGATCCTAATCTATGCCTGGCTCTTTCTAAGTGTTTTACGTGTTTTTAGTTTAAGCCTCACTTCATCCCTGTGAAGTAGGAATTGTTGTTATCCTGGTTTTATAGGGAAAGATAGTGAGGCACAGAGAGGTCTACGTACTCGCCCCAGGCTGCACAGCTGTGGGCTTCCAGAGCCTGCGCTCTTAACCAGGGCAACACTGTTTGCAGGGTTCAGTTTCACATAAGGACCTCAGGTATCACAACATTAGGAAGGAGGAGATGGAGGCTCCCTCTCTTTCTGGAATTAAGAGAACTGTCAATTTTTCATCTAAGAGAGAGATTTCCAGGCCCCATCATAGCTACTAAGTCAGAATCTCTGAGAGTAGAACTCAGGAATTTGCATTTTAAAATTACTACCTAGTTGATTCGAAATACTGACCACTAATGTTTCAGAAGCTCAGGGAGATTCACCAGTAGGGAGGCAAGAGAAGGATTCTGAATTCCTTCAGTGGTAACAGTAACCAGTAACAACAATAACGAGAATAGTGATAATCGTGCCATTTCTTGAGTGCCTTCTCTGGTTCAGACATTGTATTAATTGCTTCCATGTGTGATTATATTAAATCTTGATAACTCTGCAAGGAGCATAAGACTACATTTTACAAACGAGGGAGTCTAAACTCAGAGAAGTAACTTGCCTAAAGTCATGCAATGAGTTGCCAAACTTATATTCAAACTCATCTTTCTGCTTGTGTTCCACAGCATTGGGCTTGGATCTAAAATTCTGTGAGGTCATTTATACAGGGTAGCCAGATCAACAAAATTGCCTTTCTGTCTCATCTCAAAATATAACCACTGACCAAATGCAGTCTTTCTAAGGTGTGTGACCATTGACAAGTTGTTTAGCCTTTCATTTGCTTAATTGTGAAATGGAAAAAATACAGTGTCTACTTCATAAACTTGTTATAAGGGTTAAATGAGATAATCCAGGTAAAATCTTTAAAAAGTACCTGGCATTTAGTAAGCACTCAATAAAGGTAGCTGCTATTAATATTAACATAAGTAAACTGCCCAACTCTTTCCTAAAATGAGCCTGCGCAATTCTTCTGTGATCAGAATTTCTGATGACCAGTATTGATTGCTGATTTCCTCTTGGCCCTCTTGAACTGACAAGAGAAGCATACTTCTTAAAAAGCAAAAACAAGCAGAGTCCTCAGATGCTGTCTTTGACCCACCCTCAGTGTTCACAATTCTGACTTCTGCCCAACTTTTTCATTTCTGCTACCTCCCTCTTGTCAGGTGAACATAAACTTTTCACTGATCACTGACATCCTCTTCATTCATTAATTCGATAAATATTTATTGAAGATTTATTATGTGCAAGGCACTCACTATTCAGGCACTGTAGGTACAGCAGTGAACCAAACAAAGACCCTTGCCCTCCTGAAGCCTACATTCTAGTGGGGGTCAGGACACAGACAGTAAACAAATAAGTCAAGTATAAAGCATGTTAGATAGTGGTGAGTTCTAGGAGAAAACTAAAGCAGGGAAATGGGATAAGGAATGCCAGGGGATGATGGGATGAATTTTAAATAGCATCGTCAGGGACATCTTCACCAAGAAGGAGTATTTCAGCAAAGGTTTGATGGAGGTGATCAAGTAAGTCACGTTGGTTTCTGGGAGAACATTCCAGGTAGAATTTCAGAAAGCGAACAGTTCTTGAGGCAAGTCTGTTTGAGTAGCTGCTGCAGACTGGGTGAAGAGGTGGTAATAGGTGCTGTGGTCAGAGAGGGTCTTATAGGCCACTATAGAAAAATCTCTGGGTTTTACTTTGAGTGAGATGGGATGCCACTGTAGGTTTTGAGCTGAGAAATGTTATGCCATAATTGATGTTTTCACAGGAAACACTCTAGCATCTCCACTGAGAATAGACTGTAGAAGGACAAGGGTTGAGATAGAGTGATAATTACATGACTGTTGCAATGATCTCAGGTAATTTAAGGAGAAAAGAAAAATTTAATTAAAAGGATGTTGGGTAGCTCATCAAATATCTGAGCTGTCTGAGAGCCAGCTCCACCATAGTGCAGAACTGCTCTGGTCTGATTCCAGCAATGCCAGCACAGGAACCCAAATATTGCAGCTTGCTCCCCAATGCCGTTGATGCTGGATCCATCTGCTAGAACACTTGCCACTGCTGCATCTGACAACCAAAAATAGATTCCGTCACTCATCACTTCTGGTCACTTAGCTGGTGAGTCTAAATCTAGGGGATATCTGACTGGTGGAGCCTAGGACAGGTAGCCATGCCTATGCACAGGTAGCTACAAGGGCAGCAGGTAAAGTGATTTAGGTCCCGTAGTGGGAGAGGAGTTCTGCCTCATAATGTGGGCAATACCCAACCACAGAACAGGAATTCAGATATTAACTGAACAAAAATGAATGACAGATGTCCACCACTGGTAGGAACTTCTGTTCCTTGGACCTTCTGTGTTTCTGCTTTGCAGTGCACCAAACGGCAATTTGGAGAAAGACACCTGATGGTTTTTAACAATGGCAGAAGCAGTACAACGATGTCGGTGGTTCTCATAGTTATCTGCACCACAACCTCACAATGTTGGTGATTCATGCTCACCATGTGAGTCATGTTGAACAATTTTTTTCATTGTTCTATAGTATTTTACCTATTTCATAACTAAAGGCCTTTTGATTGCCTCCTTCTACTTCTTTCTTATCAGTATAATTGACAGTTCAGAATGATGGGTAGATGGGGAAATTGAAAAGGGATGTATGGAGCCAGGGAAAAGTAATACCCTTTGCCATCAAGTCGATTCTCTTATAGCGACCCTATAGGACAGAGTAGGACTGGCCCATAGAGTTTCCAAGGAGCACCTGACAACCTTTTGGTTAGCAGACGTAGCTCTTAACCACTGCATCACCAGGGTTTCCTTTGGGACAAGTAATAAGCGCCTGGTATTCTCACAGCCCCTACGTCTGTGTCAGTTTGTCGTACTTTGGGGGCTTGCATGTTGCTGTGATCCTGGAAGCTATGCCACTGGTATTCAGATAACAGCAGGGTCACCCACGGAGGACAGGTTTCAGCTGAGCTTCCAGACTAAGATACGACTATTATTCAAATATACACACTAACCACTAGGACCAAAGATGAAGAAATAGAAGATTTTTATCAGCTGCTGCAATCTGAAATTGGTTGAACATGCAATCAAGATGCATTGATAATTACTGGTGATTTTAATGTGAAAGATGGAAACAAAGAAGGACCAGTAGTTGGAAAATATGGCCTTGGTGATAGAAACAATGCTGGAGATCAAATGATAGAATTTCGCAAGACCAATGACTTCTTCATTGCAAATACCTTCTTTCACCAACATAAACGGCGACAGTACACGTGGACCTCGCCAGATGGAACACACAGAAATCAAATTGACTACATCTGTGGAAAGAGACAATGAAAAAGCTCAATATCATCAGTCAGAACAAGGCCAGGGGCCGACTGTGGAACAGACCATCAATTGCTCATATGCAAGTTCAAGGTGAAACTGAAGAAAATCAGAGCAAGTCCACGAGAGCCAAGATATGAACTTGAGTATATCTTACCTGAATTTAGAGACGATCTGAAGAATAGATTTGACGCACTGAACGCTGGTGACCAAAGACCAGACGAGTTGTGGAATGACATCAAGGACATCATCCATGAAGAAAGCAAGAGGTCGCTGAAAAGACAGGAAAGAAAGAAAAGACCAAGATGGATGTAGGAGGAGACTCTGAAACTTGCTCTCGAACGTCGAGCAGCTAAAGCAAAAGGAAGAATTGATGAAGTAAAACAACTGAACAGAAGATTTCAAAGAACGGCTTGAGAAGACAAAGTATTACAATGACATGTGCAAAGAGCTGGAGATGGAAAACCAAAAGGGAAGAACACACTTGGTGTTTCTCAAGCTGAAAGAACTGAAGAAAAAATTCAAGCCTTGAGTTGCAATAGTGAAGGATTCTATGGGGAAAATATTAAACGACGCAGGAAGCATCAAAAGAAGATAGAAGGAATACACAGAGTCATTATACCAAAAAGAATTAGTCGATGTTCGACCATTTCAAGAGACAGCATATGATCAGGAACCGATGGTACTGAAGGAAGAAGTCCAAGCTGCTCTGAAGACAATGGGGAAAAACAAGGCTCCAGGAATTGATGGAATATCAATTGAGATGTTTCAACAAATGGACGCAGTGCTGGAGGTGCTCACTCATCTATGCCAAGAAATATGGAAGACAGCTTCCTGGCCAATTGACTGGAAGAGATCCATACTTATGCCTATTCCCAAGAAAGGTGATCCTACTGAATGTGGAAATTATAGAACAATATCATTAGTATCACATGCCAGCAAAATTTTGCTGAAGATCATTCAAAAATGGCTGCAGCAGTATATCGACAGGGAACTGCCAGAAATTCAGGCCGGTTTCAGAAGAGGACGTGGAACCAGGGCTATCGTTGCTGATGTCAGATGGATCCTGGCTGAAAGCAGAGAATACCAGAAGGATGTTTACCTGTGTTTTATTGACTATTCAAAGGCATTCGACTGTGTGGATCATAACAAATTATGGATCACATTGCGAAGAATGGGAATTCCAGAACACTTTATTGTGCTTATGAGGAACCTTTACATAGATCAAGAGGCAGTTGTTCAGACAGAACAAGGGGATACTGCATGGTTTAAAGTCAGGAAAGGTGTGCACCAGGGTTGTATCCTTTCACCATACTTATTCAATCTGTATGCTGAGCAAATAATCTGAGAAGCTGGACTATATGAAGAAGAAAGGGGCATCAGGATTGGAGGAACACTCATTAACAACCTGCGTTATGCAGATGACACAACCTTGCTTGCTGAAAGTAAAGAGGACTTGAAGCACTTACTAATGAAGATCAAAGACCACAGCCTTCAGTATGGATTGCACCTCAACATAAGGAAAACAAAAATCCTCACAACTGGACCAATGAGCAACATCATGATAAATGGAGAAAAGATTGAAGTTGTCAAGGATTTCATTTTACTTGGATCCACAATCAAAAGCCATGGAAGCAGCAGTCAAGAAGTCAAAAGATGCATTGCATTGGGTAAATCTGCTGCAAAGGACCTCTTTAAAGTGTTGAAGAGCAAAGATGTCACCTTGAAGACTAAAGGCGTGCCTGACCCAAGCCATGGTATTTTCAATCACATCATATGCATGTGAAAGCTGGACAATGAATAGGGAAGATGGAAGAAGAATTGATGCCTTTGAATTGTGGCGTTGGTGAAGAATATTGAATATACTGTAGACTGCCAGAAGAACGAGCAAATCTGTCTTGGAAGAAGTACAACCAGAATGCTCCTTAGAGGCAAGGATGGTGAGACTGTGTCTTACATACTTTGGACATGTTGTCAGGAGGGATCAGTCCCTGGAGAAGGACATCATGCTTGGCAGAGTACAGGGTCAGCAGAAAAGAGGAAGACCCTTAATGAGGTGAATTGACACAGTGGCTGCAACAATGAGCTCAAGCATAACGACAATTGTAACAATGGCTCAGGACCGGGCAGTGTTTCGTTCTGTTGTGCATAGGGTCACTGTGGGTCGGAACCGACTGGACGGCACCTAACAGCAACAACAACGTTCTCACAGCTGTCAAAACTTTTACCTCAATCACTTTATCAGGTGACTCATATTATAAATGAACCGAACATTTCAAATAAGCGGAATTTAGCATCTGCCATTCCTCACTTAGAGAGACTGGACCACTAGCAGGGGCGGATTATCCAATAGGCAAGGTAAACACAATGCTTACCAGATCACCTGTAGTCAGGGACCGATTACCCAATAAGCAAGGTACGTACGGGCTTACTTGTGCTTACTTGCTAATCTATACTGCACAGTTTCACCACATCAAAAATTCTGCTTCTAGGCATGGCTGGCATCTGTCTCTCTCCCAACCCCACAGCACTTTCCTACAGAATCAAAGCCTCTTTTCAAATTTACAGTCCCTGACAGGGGCAGATGACCCAGTAAGTACAAGTAAGCCCGTGCTTACTTGTGCTTACTTACTCATCTGTAGTGAAATTGTGCACTACAGATGATCTGGTAAGCAAGGTAAGCACCATGCTTACCTTGCCTATTGGATAATCTGCCCCTGAGAACCAGGCATTGTCACATCCCTAAGATCTTTCCTCCCCATTTTCTATTTAAATTCAATATTAATAGCTAGACAATGACCTGGTGTTCAAAGTAAGAAGCTGAAATGGCCACAAAAGGCAAATTCTTAGCCCCTACTTGAAAAATTACCAATTCAAAAGTTAATATTTGTAGATGATTACTACAGGTTGGAAGTATATTACCTGCTTCCATTCTTGTTTAATATTATAGTTCCAAGTTCTGCTCCTTGCTTAAAGTTTTCAGTGTTGTAAATAAACCTTGATGGAATTTTAGAAAAAAAAGTTCCTCGGATAAAATAACCTGGGAGCTGTTAAAAAAAATTGCTACACCTGGGCTCACTCAAGACCAATTAATTCAGAATCTTCAAGTCCCAGTTCCCCAGCCCTCTTGATTCTACCAGACAGCCAGGGCTGAGAACCACTGATCTAGGCCTTGGAGGTATTTGGGTATTGAAGCAAAGAACAGCCAGGTGGTGGCTCAGGTGGTATAACTCCAACTTGACTGAAACAAGACATGGGAATGATCAGGTGGCCTGAAGATAGTGTAGGCACTAGAACAGGGAGGGATGAGGTTCTAACTTGTAGCTGTGAGAAGGTGGAGAGGTTGCCAGGGAAAGCTGGTGCTTCCTGACAAGGTCATAAGGTTCTACTCTTGAAAAAGAGGTTACAAGCTTAATTTCACATAAGGGTAAAATCAGCCTTAAAAACAAGATGATGACTGTGTCATCAACTATGTTACTTATCGATCAAGTAAGATGGAGAAAATGGGTTGGAGAGGGTGAGCTTCCAGGGCCAGAGAGAGAGACCTGCAGGAATAATAACCAAACCAGTTGCCATCTAATTGATCCCTACTCATGGCGACCCCATGTGTGTCAGACTAGAACTCTGCTCCATAGGGTTTTCAATGGCTGTGATCTTTTGGAAGTAGATTGCCAGGCCTTTATTCCAAGGCACTTCTGAGTGGATTCCAACTGCTAGCCTTTCAGTTAGTGGCCGAGTACTTAACAGTTCACACCACCCAGGGACTCCAGGAATGATAAAAGAGGTGACTATCAGGTTGTATGGGACTTTGATTTGAAGACAGTGCTGCACCAAAGGTGGTGGTCTGAGAATTCCAGCTCTCAGAAGAAGCAATGGCAGAAGCCCCAATGGAGGCTTTGCAGGCCGAGGAGAAGTGGTACAAGCTGTGGGGCCTGTGCCAGCTGCTGAGGCAGGAGGATCTCCCAGCAACATCTGGTGGGGTAATCTGGGAAGCTTCCTGCCTTCAATGCCTCCAGGCCTGATTTGGTGGCCTCATTAGGGATTGTGGACACCAGCAGCTCTTAGTAAATTGCTGTCATGTTTAAACCAGTAGGAGAAAATTCTGTGTTTGCAACTAAGAACTCTGAATGATACACTTACTTAATATTCATTTAACCAAATGGAATAGAAGATATTCCCATTTAATAGAAAAGAATTTGAGAGTCAGAAAAGTTAAGACGCTTGTCCAAGGCCAGAGTCAAAAAAGGAGGCAGAACTGGAGTCCAACTGACATGTGAATGACCCCCCAAACCCATATTCTTCCTCTGTACAGATCCTGGAAAGGGGCCACATGTGCTACTAGAGGTAGTTGGAGTATCTTTGGCTGGGAAGCCTTCTCTTTCATGGTTCAGTTGAGGGAAATGACCTGGGGCTCAAGGTTGCCTAAAATTTGCAAACCAATGTCTGCCTTTTATTAGACATGAAAATTATTCCCAGGAATGTGGGTTCTGACGGGATGTTCCTGTGGTTTTGTGTTTTTGTATTTCATCATTTTTTAGCAAAAAGTCTTTCTGAAAATTTTCTTCCTTTTCAGAGTTGAACTTACAGGAGAAGGGATTTTTCCTACAGCTTAGCCAGTTGTAGGGTGGTCACACATGTATGCAGCTCAGGGACCCAGTTGTGGAAAAACTAGGTAGGTGTGTCCAGGAGGGAAGTAACCGGTGGTCACTGTTGGACCCTTTTTCTGCCAGGCCCTCACAGATGCCACTCACTCAGGACCCCCAAAACAATGTATTCAGACCCAAAAGCCGCTGTAGTCAGGGCAGCTCTACACAGTAAACCAACTCTAGTTGTCTTTGGAAAGCTCCTGAAAATTAAAAGCTGGATGGAACTTTAGACATCTCATTTTGCACATGAGAAAACTGACCCAGGAAGGAATTCTCTAAGGGCAGACAATTAGCTGCCAGGCAGGGTGATTGCTTTGAGTTCAACACAACAGAAACTACAGAAGCGCTTTATAATCAGAACAAAAAAAGTTTAAGAAAAAAGAGCATATGGCTCTTCATGTGTTTTACAATTTCAAGGGAGAGACAGTTCCCAGGCTGAGAGATTAGAGAACGTGTGAACTGTAAAAGCTGGGCAGGAATTCAGGTGGGGTCAGGGTCCTCAGAAAAAGCTTCAGGGGAAGCGCAGGGGCTGGAGCGGGCGAGGGTGCGCGGGGTCGGTGTTGGGGGCGAACAGGAGGGCGTGGCAGCCTTATGACATAGAGGGGTAATGAACGGAGAGAGCAGTTGGAGTCCCCCCTCTCTGAGTGGGCCTGCGGAAGGGAAGGAAGCCCTCTTCTCCACCGAACCCCTGCTCAAAAAACCCCTGGGTCCTGGAGCAAAAATGAGAAAAGCCGCGAAGATGGCTCTGCAGAGGAGCAAGGCCACGGGTGGAAAGGCAGTTGAGGGAGTCTGTGCCGAGCGGTGCAGGAGGCTGAGACGTTCAGCCCGCCGCAGCCCTTCTGGGCGCACTTCCCCCGCAGCTTTGCTTTCTTCCAATCTGGGCTCCAGGTTGTTGATTCCCCCCAGCGTCCTCTCCACTCAGCTCTTCACCTCCTGCTGCTCTTTAAGCTGCGAGATACCACAACAGACCCATGGCCTTTTCCAGTTAGCTGGAGAAGGGGGAACACGCAGAGGCTGGCCTGTCCAAGGCTGTCCCCTCCGCCCGGCCTCCCGCCAGCCCGCGCCTCACCCTGCCCCGCACAGTCACCAGCAGGTGGAGGCGCGGGGTACACCTGACAAGCAGCGCGCCCGCCTGGGCTCTCGCAATCTACCTCTTGAGAACACGATCTTGTTCCCGAAGGTGACGCTTTCAAATCCCAGTTTCATTACGTTTTTGCGTTTTCTATTTACCGAATCTCTGTTCGGTTCTTGCTATTGTTGCTGATGGGTCGGGGGGTTGGGGGGGGATGTATTTGGCCCTTTGGCAGTTTATTTATTCACAGTAGCCACGATGTCAAATAAGCAAGTACACACTATAAAACCGAGGAATAAAAACCCGTTGCTATCGAGTCGATTCCGACTCATAGCGACCTAACAGGACAGAGTAGAACTGTCCCGAAGGGTTTCGAAGGAGCGGCTGGTAGATTTGAACTGACAAACTTTTGATTAGCAGCCGAACTCTTTTAACCACTGTGCCATCCAGGGATAGAGCTGTCAAAAGAATGGGGATAAGAAAACCGAAAAACACAAAGCCAATATCCAGAAATCGGAAGGGGCATCGCCCTCAAGGATAATGCCTCAGCCTCCCCCGCCGGGGAGAAGGGCGGAGCCCCCTCCCTCCCCCGGTGCTTTCCAGTTTGCCTGAAAAATAGAGCCTTAGTTTTCCGGGTTTTAGTTGGTTTTGCCATTCGGACCCCTTGCTCTGAGCTGCAAGGCCTTTCCAGGATTGATACAAACTAGCTTTTTCCTCTGAAGTTTTTGTTCATCCATTCAACGCCATTTTTACTGAGTGCCTAACATGTGCCAGGCATCGTTCTAGTGAACAAAATAAAATCTTTGCCTTGGTAAGAATTTACATTCTTGAGAAAATAAAGAACAAACGTACAAGGTGGCTTAAAAAAAAAAAAAAAAGAGCAGGGTATAGGAGGTCAGAGTGTGGCGGGTTCCAATTTTAAATAGGGTGGCCAGTAGACCCTCAGTGGAAGCCTGCTGGGCAGGAATTAGAAAGTCCTTTAGCTGCCTTGGCCCCAGGACATCCCCCTCGGAGGCACTTCTTTGTGTACACAGATTTGCATAGCTCTGGAGACCCTCTAAGGGGCTGGCTGTCTTTTAGTGCTAGAATAGGATGGGATGTGGAGCATCAATTATTTATATTTTAATAAAGCCTTAGAGCTTTTTTTTTTTTTTTTTTTTTTTAGAGTTTTGACTTCCTCTGCTTCCATCCCTTACCTCAGGAGATTTGTGAAAACAATTTTGATTTTTTAAAATAGGTAGGAAGGTGGAGGAGGGGAAGATAAATAAAAAACACAAAGAGTTCTGTGATGCAGATGTCACAGGGGTACTGAAGTAGGCTCCTGAGAAAGGATTAGCGGCAAGTGGGTCTGGCTTTAACGTAAGAAACAGCTACATATGGGGTGAAATCAAGGAATGTTATTTTAATAATCCTAAATTTGATTCTTCAATTGGCACAAAATGTTAAGCTCTCCACCACTAGCCAAAAGGTCAGCATTTCCCACTCGGCGGGAAAAAGATGTGACAGTTTGCTTCTGTAAAGATTACAGCCTTGAAACCCCGTAGGGCACTTGTACTCTATCCTATAGGGTCTCTATGAGTCAGGATCGACTCGGTGGCAATGGTTTTGGTTTTGGGTTTTTAAAGTTTCTTTATTGTGTGTTAGTCATCTAGTGCTGATAAACAGAGATACCACAAGTGGATGGCTTTAACAAACAAGTTTATTCTCTCACCATCTAGTAGGCTAGAAGTCCAAATTCAGGGTGTCAGCTCCAGGGGAAGGCTTTCCCTGTAGGCTCTGTCATCAGTCTTCCCCTGGACTAGGAGGTTCTCTGTACAGAAACCTGAGGTCCAAAGGACACGCTCTGCTCCCGGCACTGCTTTCTTGGTGGTGTAAGGTCCCTAGCTCTCTGCTTGCCTCCCTTTCTTTTTATCCCTTGTAAGAAAAAAGGTGGTACAGTCCACACTCCAGGGAAACTTCTTTACGTTGGATCAGGGATGTGAGTTTAGTAAGGGTGTTACCTTTCACCCTAACCCTGTTTAACCACAGGCAGAGATTACGATTTATAACACATAGAAAAATCACAAAATGGAAGACAACCACACAATACTGGGAATCATGGCCTAACCAAGCTGACACATATTTTGGGGGGATACAGCTCAATCCATGACACTGTGTCTACCACCCTCTCCCTCTCTATGGTAGAGGGGTGGGTACAGAAGGAAAAGGTAGATGAAGGGAAAAGAAAATCTTACTTTGTCATTCATCCATTAGTCCATATAATTCTTACAACAACCTATTTTTCAGAAAAGGAAATTGGGACATAGAAAGGTTAAACAGTTGCCAAGACTTTATAGCAGGTTAATGCCAAGGAGCCTCAGCCTCCAGATCTGTGCTCTTACCCAGTACACTAGCTGGCAGGGCAAGAATGCAAGTTCACTAAATTTCCCCATTGTCCAGTTTACCCCATCTCCAAGGAAGGTAGGGCAATGTTTACAGCAGGTTCCTTGCTGTTTAAAAGCATGCCTAATCATTTTAACAATGAATTCAAAGCAAGGGAAGACATTATTTTACTTCTTGAAACAGTGAACTGGGTTGAATTCACTATAGCTTATAGTTGGCTCAGTGCTTGAGGAACATTGGGCCATGAAGAGAATTTGTTGTCTAGGGCCAAGTGTGCCTACACTATCTCCAGTCTGCTCTGCTCTTTGGGCCGGTGTTACTTTTCCGTTGTTTTGTCATCTTAGTTCTCCTAAGTCACTTCTCTTCATTCTTGGGGAGTCTGTCTCTTCCTGAATCATCAATATTTCTAGGCTTTGCACTAGCATCTTTTTTTTGTTGTTGTTTTTGTCACTTCTCATTTTTCATTACTTTTTTTTTTCTGCTCCCTCTTCTGTTTTTTTCTCACTCACTTTTTCTGGGTTGCTGGATCTTGACGTTCTCCCTGGCTGGCTTTTATAGGCTTCTGAGGTCCTGCTCTCCTGAATGTGCTCTTTTGTCTAAGGGACTAACTAGTTGCCTCATGTCTTCCTTAACCTTCAAGGTTTGGATCTTTCCAGAGTGAACCACTGCTCAGTCCCAGAGGCCTTTGGGGGTATTTTCAGGTTTGCAGCTGTTCTGAAGAACAGAGGGTGCCAGATGTCAGAAAGATAGCAGTTGGCTCTTAACGCATTATGTTACTGTTTTTTTATTTTTATTTTTGGCAGCTAAAACTTGCCTCTCAAGTCCCTTGCTTATTTTAAAATTAGTTTGCATTGCATGAGTTCAAACTAGTTAAGCTGTGGGGGGCAAATAAGCCAAGATGTTTGTTGCACTAAATTTCAGGAAAAAATCTGAATTAAAAATTGACTTCAGGTAATGAACAAAATATTGTTAGATAATTAAAAACTGATGATAGTGCTGATACTAATACTATTTAAAAAAAAAAACCAAAGTATAGCGTAAATAAGCAAAATAGAATGACAATTCAGAGGGAGCATTTTAGACTTTTCAAATTCCAGGTAAGTAAATATCCTACCCAAGAAATCTCTTACTCTCTATTATCTTGAGAGATTGGAAAACCTATCTTTGTCTAGCTTCTGCATTTCATAGGTCTTTCATATCTGATATAAATGTGGAACCAAGGGTCATAGCTTGACCTAAAAGTAAGAGAAAACAAAGTGATTCAACATCTTTAAAACACCAATCACTTTTTCCTCTGTATAATTTTAGAAAGAAAGCGTGGAGCAAATTGGTTCAACGCACAGCTTCCCACCTTCCTTTTCCTTTCACTCACTTTGGAAAAGAAGAGAAAAACATACCTCTTGCTCATTCTGGATCTTACTATGAAACATTAATACCTTGGGATATAAAAGGCTTCTGGGCACCCAGCAAAACAACAATTCAGGAATGTATCTCTTCTCAGGCAGAGACACATGAAAGCAAAGCAAACAAAGAAAGCTTTGGGAGGAAATACTGAAGGTGTGGCGCTTTGTTTCATGCAGGTGAAAATTCAAGTAAGGATTCATGTCTCCATCAATCCGTCTATCTGTTCATCCACCCACCGACCCACCCACCCGCCGACCCATCCATCCGTCCGTCCGTCCATCCACCCACTCATCCACCCATTCATCCACCCATCCATCCATTCACCCAGCTACATAGCTTAGAATTTAAAAATAATATGCGTGCTAAGAGATGTGTATCAGCATATTTATTTGAAATGACAAATAACAGAAAGTCATATCTGAATGAAAGTCTAATGTTGATCGATTTACCAATGAGGACAGCTTTGCCAATTATGTTATATGGGGGACGTTTCTATAAATTGTATGAGCTAAATTTGCAGTTTTAAAGTTTTGAAAAAAAATTTGAAGTATTAAACAATTTACAATATGGCAGAAATTTCATACATTGCCTTTATTTAAATTAATTATAGAAATTTTAGATGCCAGCTTTAAGATGTGTGACTGGTGTAGAGTTTTTTCAACATTAGTTTACCCTGGGGGTATCAGAACAAAAAAGTTTGCCATTGCTGTAAAGAACGGTCAAGGGAGCAATGGTATTTTGCTTAGAGAAGATAAAGAAAGGTGAGAATTGTGAATGGGCTACTCAATAGCACCTAACAACAGCAAATGTTATCAAGCAATTTAATTCAATTGAACAATTGTCTTAAACACTTGCTTTGTACAGGGCACTGGACAAGGTGCTGTGGACATACAGAGATTAGTAAAATGCTAAAGAACTTTCCTGCAGTTGAAGGAATTTATACAGAAGGTAGGGGTAAAGGAACAGATAAATATGGGGGACAGAATTAGGGCTAATTGATAGAAACTATAGGAAGATCGTTTCTAATTGACCTAAAGAACATTCTAAAATTAGAGTTTCTCAACAGTAAGGTTGTATCCTTTCACTGTACCTATTCAATCTGTATGCTGAGCAAATAATCCGAGAAGTTGGACTATATGAAGAAGAACATGGCATCAGTATTGGGGGAAGACTCATGAACAACTTGTGATATGCAGATGACACAACATTGCTTGCTGAAAGTGAAGAGGACTTGAAAAATTTACTGATGAAGTTCAAAAACCACAGCCTTCAGCATGGATTACACCTCAACATAAAGGAAACAAAAATCCTCACAACTAGACCCATAAGGAACATCATGATAAATGGAGAAAAGATTGACATTGTGAAGGATTTCATTTTACTTGGATCCACAATCAACACCCATGGAAACAGCAGTCAAGAAATCAAAAGACGCATTGCATTGAGCAAATCTGTTGCAAAAGACGTATTTAAAGTGTTGAAAAGCAAAGATGTCACCTTGAAGACTAAGGTGTGCCAGAACCAAGCCATGGTGTTTTCAACCACCCCATATGCATGCAAAATTTGGAGGATGAAAAAGGAAGACCGTAGAATTGATGCCTTTGAATTGTGGCATTGGCAAGGAGTATTGAATATGCCATGGACTGTTAAAAGAATGAACAAGTCTGTCTTGGAAGAAGTACAGCCAGAATGCTCCTTAGAAGCAAGGATGGTGAGACTATGTCTCATATACTTTGGATGTGTTATCACTAGGGATCAGTCCCTGGAGACTGAGTACTTGGTAAGGTAGAGAGTCAGCGAAAAAGAGGAAGACCCTCAAAGAGATGGATTGACACAGTTGCTGCAACAGTGAGCTCGAGCATAACAATGATTGTGAGGATGGGGCAGGACTGGGCAGTGCTTTGTTCTATTGTACATAGGGTTGCTGTGAGTTGGAACCAACTCGATGGCATCTAACAACAACAACAATGACAGTAAACTGGCTAACTTGCCTTCTGGTTAACCATGAGTACAGAGTAATGTGTGTTGGACTAACCCTGTTAGTCCTGTTGATAAAAATTAGATAAAGAATTAGACAAAATACTAAAAAATAATTGTTTCTAGGCACTGGAGAGCAACCAAAAATGAGCTGAAACTGGAGGGCACTTGACCGGGGAAACAAGGGAACCACACAAGGTGAAATCCACATTTCATAGCTCTTCCCTGTAAGACAGACCCCAGTCCACCCAGAGGGCTCAGAGCTTTCTCAGGTATTGAAAATGTTCAGTGTCTTGATTTGGGTATGGATAACACAGGTGTATACATGTGCCAAAACTCACACTGTGCATTTTATTGTATGAAAGTTAAACCTCAGTTAGAAAAGTGTCAATGAAAAGTGACACAAAACAGAAGGAACCAGAATCTTCTGTTGCTGTGTGTTATCCAGTGCTGTAATCTGTATGTGAGCAGATTGCCAGGTCTTTTCTCCCACAGAGCTGCTGGTGGGTTCAGACCACCAACTTTTTGGTTAGTAGCCAAGTACTTAACCATTGTGCCACCAGAGCTCCTTCTCCAGTTGCTACAAGAAATGAAAAGAATTCTGATTCCCAGTCCCAGTTTCCAGGCTCCCTAGATACTTTGCCAGTAACCACTGGACTGCTAACCGAAAAGTTGGTAGTTTGAACATACCCATCAGCTCCGCAGGAGAAAGACCTGGTGAATCTGCTCCCATACAGATTACAGCATAGAAAATACTATGGGGTAGTTCTACTCTGTCAAACAGGGTCACTATGAGTTGAGTTCAACTCAGAGACACCTAACAACAACAACTAAACACATTGCCATGTCCTCAGAACAAATTGGTTTGTATAAAAAATAATCTATGCCATGCATTGTTTTGGTAGGAAGTAGATCCCAAATAAAATAAAAATAGGAAATCGCAACTTCAAGTATGATATGACTCTTCCTAGTAAAGAGAGTCAGAGCAATGACTGGACAGTCCTGCATCAGACTTTTAAAATATGATCTGGCGTGTCCAAGAATAGAAGCCCTGGTGGCACAATGGTTAAAGTTTGGCTGCTAACCGAAGTTCAGCAGTTTGAACCCGCCAGCCAAAGATGTGGCCGTCTGCTTCCATAAAGTTTTACAGCCTTGGAAACCTATGAAGCAGTTCTACTCTGTCCTATAGGGTTGTGGTGAGTCGGAATTGACTCTATGGCAATGGGTTTGGTTTTGGGATGTACAAGAATGTTCATGGCAGCACCATGTATGTGGTCCAAAACCAGCCCAGCCCAAATGTTCATCTTCAGTAGAATGGGTATATAAATTGTGTATATTTAAGCAACAGAATATTTTATAACAATGAAAACGATGAGCAAACTACAATTACATACAGCATGTATGAATCTCACAAACGTAATATTGAGTTTTTTAAAAAATCCATGAAAGAGTATAAATTGTTTGATTTTTTATCTTTTATATAAGTTCAAAAGCAGGCCTAACAAATCCTCATGGTTAGAAGTCAGAGTCATTTTATAGCTGAGGAGGCAGTGGCTGAAAGGGGCACGAGGAGACCTCTGGGTACTGATCATGTTCTGTCTCAATCTGAATGCTGGGCCATGGGTATGGTCATTTTGTGAAAATTTCTAATAGAGCTGAATGTTTATGATTCGTGCCTCAATAAAACTTAACCCCCCCCCCCCCCGCCCCGTGCCAAAAAAAATGTGGCATGGTGTTAAATTAGTCTGGGTTGAATGGATGGCCCTGCTGCTCTGTATAATTGGAAGCTGAAGTAGAAATAAAGATGCCTCAGGGGTTGGAAGCCATTTTGAATCAAGCTCAGGGTTTTGTTCAGGTGTCTGTTGGGAGTCCTGCTGTCACCACTTCTACCCTATCAGTCACGAACCATGGTTCTTCTCCCCAGCCATTACAAGGTCTTTCAGACCTCTGGCCCTTATTCAAACTGTGAAATGGCAGACAATTTGAAGCTTACCTACAGGGTCAGAGGGAAGCCTGTGTTCCATTTCTACGCACACTTTTCCTCAGTTGTCTGCAGTGCAAATGTCCTTCACTTTCAGTCAGGATCTGAATAACCCATGAGAGCTGGACAGAAAGTTTTGCCAGCTTGAGTCATCTGATTGGAAATCTCTCCTGTGAAACCTAGTGGGAGGGATTTAGGAATTCTTGCTTCTGTTAGAGGATTGCTTTTCCTATGGTGGGGAATGCAAGGAATGAGGGGGAGACCGTTTTCTAAAAAAGGGCTGTAAGGAGGTATGTGAATGAGATAGCTCGGTACAGGCAGGGTTGTCTCTGGATCCTGCGTGGATGCCATGCCATTAAGTCAAAGCTGCACAGACTCAGCTGGGACTTGTTGCCATCAAGGTTGTCTTTGGACAGTTGGGAGAAAACAACACAGCCTCAACGTGACAGGCCCCACATTCTGCAGACTTAAAAGGGAAATCCTTTGGATTCTGACTGGACTCCTGGGGCTCAGGCCTGGCCTTGCCCTGAAGCTGCAAAGAGGAATAAAAATGTGGACAAGGCTGCATGTGGCTGTGATTGATTCTTCAGGTGACCAGTGGTCTTTTCATTCCTGAAAATTTTACAGCCCGATGCCACAGACACCTAGCCCCGGCCTTCCCTGTTTCTCCCCACTCACCCAGACCTCACTCCTACCTACTTCTGCTTTTTCATTGTACTTTTCAGCATAATGCTTCTTAACCTCACAGCTACTCAGAGGTTTGCCCCCAATATTACTACCCCTTTAAATATCACTACATATACATATGTATATGGAGCCCTGGTGGCGCAGTTGTTAAGAGCTATGGCTGCTAACCAAAGGTCGACCGTTCGAATCTACCAGCTACTCCTTGGAAACCCTATGGGGTAGTTTGCTCTGTTATATAAGGTCTGTATGAGTTGAAATTGACTAGATAGGAAGGGGATTGGTTTTGGGTTTTATATATGTATATACGTATATATGTATATATATACACACACAGATCTATCTATATACATACACAGCTGTCCCCTGGTATCTGAGGGAGATTGGTTCCAGGACCCCTGCAGATACCAGAACCTGAGGATGTTCAAGTCCCTTATATAAAATGATGTAGTATTTGCATGTAACCTCTGTATATCCTCCCATATACTTTAAATCATCTTTAGATTACTTATAATACGTAATACAAGGTAATGCTATATAAATGTATGTTTAATCACAATTGAAGACTTGCTTTGGAAGGTAGCCTTTCTCTTTTGTGAGTCTCTTGAGCTCTTCTGGGCATCAGCTGAT
The DNA here is from genome assembly GCF_024166365.1 of Elephas maximus indicus. NCBI lineage: Eukaryota > Metazoa > Chordata > Mammalia > Proboscidea > Elephantidae > Elephas > Elephas maximus. The sequence continues at coordinate 76,363,057 of NC_064820.1, read as the reverse complement.
GCTGGTTCTCCCATGATCTTGAAGTTCTTGAAGTTGTAGTGCTTTACATAGCTAGCCAACCATCCCTTACTAGCCTGACTCCATCTTCTCGCTCTCCTCAACTCCTCATGCTTAGCCTTTGAGGGATCACTTTGACCACTTCATTGCTTTTTAGGAGCTATTTTTTCACAGAAACAAAGGGTGCACACAAGTAGTGAAGGAACTAGATGCGAGGCAAACAATGCTCAAACAATGAGTGCTGGAGAGAGACTGAGGAAGATCTGTGACATGGTGGGAGGCTACAGCAGGATATGCCTGCACATCACTTCATTTGTGTGCATTCAGTAAATGCTCAGCGTGCAACAAATTCAAGTTTTGCTTTTTGGAACTGCCCCCCACCCCTGCTCCGAATATTTTTGATCCATGGTTGGATCTGTGGATGCAAAATTGCTGGCTTCTTGTAGTGGTGTGTCTTAGTTATCTAGTGCTTCTATAACAGAAATACCACAAGTGCATGGCTTTAACAAACAGATTTATTCTCTCATAGTCCAGGAGGCTAGAAGTCCAAATTCTGGGTGCCAGCTCTAGGGGAAGTCTTTCTCTTTCTGTTGGTCCAGGAGCATCTCAGCACAGGGACTCTGGGCCCAAAGGATGCACTTTGCTCCTGGCATTATTTTCTTGGTGGTATGAGGTCCCCCTATCTCTCTGCTTGCTTCTTTCTTTTATATCTCAGGAGAGATTGACTTAAGACACAACCTAATCTTGTAGATTGAGTCCTGCCACATTAACATAACCTCCTCTAATCCTGCCTCATTAGCATCATAGAGGCAGGATTTACAACACATAGGAAAATCATATCAGATGACAAAATGGTGGACAATCACACAATACTGGGGATCATGGCCTAGCCAAGTTGATACGTATTTTGGGGGGACACAATTCAATCCATAAAAAAACATAGCATGGTGAAAATAGCCTAGTGTCCTTATCTGAGGCAGACGAAGGACATGGCAGCCAGATCTAGTGAGACAGAACAGGACAAAGCAAATCTGAGATTTACAGAGCTAAGCCTGCCAGACTGGATATAGAATTGCACTGAGCTAAGGAAGAACACTGAGTTAAATCCAGATTTTTGCATAATCCACTTAACCCCCTGTGGTTCCTGGTCCCTTGTAGCTTACACTAACCTCTCTGCTGAAAGGGGCATTCTTCTGATTAACCAAACACAGGTTCTTGCCATACTTGCACCAGACACCCTGCTATGATGTAAGCATGTATTGATTACCCTCAAACATCAAGAATTAGAATAAATACATCTCACTTTCAGAACAATTCACATGAAGACGGGTTTTGTTTGGAGCAGGGGACAAGTGTGAATGGGAATATCTGTGTGAATACTCAAAATCCAAGCCAAAGTGTCCTGTTTATTCTGGATTCAATACTGCAATATAAGGGTTAACTTTCTATCAGAACATGAAATATGTTGTTTTCTACTAGGAAGGAGGAAAAATCTTAGTGCATACTGCGTGCTAGGCACTTTAAGCCTGTTGCCGTATAGTCGATTCTGACTCACAGGGACCCTATAGGACGAAGTAGAACTGCCCCATAGGGTTTCCAAGGAGAGGCTGGTAGATTCGAACTGCCAACTTTTTGATTAGCAGCTGAGCTCTTAACCACTGTGCCACCAGGGCTCCACTAGGCACTTTAGTTATGTTAATTTACTTAATCCTGATCATAAACCTCTGGGGAAATATTTTATCCCATTTTTACAAATGAAGAAGCTTGAAGAGAATATATAGCAGCTGTAGAGAAAGAGCCAGAATTGCTGCCCACACTTTAAAGCCACATTAGTATGTGACCTCGTCAAAACCACATCTCTACCATTTTTTTCACTAAATTTAATTTAGTTTAATTAGTTTTGTTCCTGCTACTGTGCTAGTGGAAACCCTGGTGGTGTAGTGGTTAAGTGCTACGGCTGCTAACCAAAAGGTCGGCAGTTTGAATCCTCCAGGCACTCCTTGGAAACTCTATGGGGCAGTTCTACTCTAGCCTATAGGGTCGGAATTGACTGGACGGCACTGGGTTTGGTTTTTGGGTTTAATTTTGAAACAATTAGAGCATGTTTTGTATATAACCAAGTTGTTGAGTTAATGAGTAAATACAATTCAACTGAGTACAAAGAGATGGGTGTTCAAGATGGTTCTATGAGGGAATCCATCCCAGTGGCATCACTATAGGGATACAAGGTTTGTGGACTGCACCAGGTGACACTGTGAGAGGGGGTGACACAAAATGACTATAAAATTTTTGCCCAGTGTTTCAGCAGAAATTTATTATTTTTATAAAAATATTCCTGTAGTTCGTCAAAATGACAGCAAAAAAATTTTCATAAGCCTAGCTTACATGTATCAATATATCTACAAGGCTAAAGCTCTATGTTAATTTACTTTTTAAACCTTATAATGCCCTCTGGTCGGAGCTGTCATTATTACCCAATTATAATGACACTTCAAATCACATGGTTTCATCTGCACACTACAAACACATGCTATTTTTTTCCTTGTTGCCACTGTTTTTACAGTCTGATTTTGTCTATTTTTCTGGTGTTTCAGCTACAATACTGTGGTGATTAGCATGCCGGGGTTAAACCATGAGTTATCGCACTGGGTGACACCAACCATAGTGATGCCACTGATCCATCCTAGAACAGATGAAGAAGGTTTCATGGAAGAGGTGGCACTAAGCACTGAAAGATAAAGTTGACAAGGTGAGAAAGCAGCTGTGGGCTGGCTGATTTTGGTGTAAGAAATTCAGCCCTCTGCACTGACTGAGCCCAATACATTGATTTTCACTTTCCTTGCTGTATTAGTTTCCTAGGGTTGCCATAACTCGTTTACCACAAAATGGGTGGCTTAAAATAACAGAAATTTATTCTCTCATAGTTCTGGAGGCTAGAAGTTCAAAATCAAGGTGTCAGCAGGTTGATTGCTTCTGAAGGCTCTGAGGGAGAATCTATTCCATGCCTCTCTCCCAGCTTTTGGAGAAGGCAGGCAATCCTTGGCATTCCTTGGCTTGAGGCAGCATAACCCCAGTCTCTGCCTCTGTCTTCCCTCTGCATCTGTCTCTCTTCTGTTCTTTTTATAAGGACACCAGTCACATTGGATTAGGGCCCATCCAATCCACTATGACTTTGTGTTAACTAATTCCATCTGCAAAGGCTCTCTTTCCAAGTAAGGTCACATTCACAGATATTGAGGGTTAGGACTTGAACATATCTTTTTGAGGAGTACAAATCAACCCATAACACTTTTGTAATGAAGAGCTTTAGAAGTTTGGGCAATGAAGAGAGTTAAAATTCTGAATTCAATAGGAAAATACCATCTTTAATTTCTCCTTTATTGTTCTGGTCTTTTTCTATACCCTTTTAAAATTCTTTGTTTTCTTTTCTGTTTGTGGAAAACTAAGCAAAAAGGGGCTATCCTAGAGAAGGCTTGCCCCCTTCTAGTTTTGGAATTGCCTAGTTAATTGCTCTAAGCCCCAGCTTTAACCTCCTTCAAGGCTTATTTGAAATTTGTGTCAACATTGATAGAAGTAATTGCTTTGCACCTAAAAACCTTTCTTAGCTCTATTTGTTTTTATACAAATGACGCCTATATTTTGTGTAGTGTGGAATGTTAGTAAGCTAAGAATCAGCCCTGAGATCTGAAAGGAATTGGGGGGCTGATCTGGTTTTTCTGAAGTGTGCTATTTACTCAATGTCTTTCAGCTCCAAACCTGTCCTTTTATATTCTGCTTTTTGATGCTAGCATTGGGAATCTGCAAACCCCATTTCTGCCTTGCCAGCTGTCTCCATGTCGATTCTACCCATAGAGGCACTAGAGGGAGACTGGAAGGCAGGAGGAGGAAGAAGAGGCCTCCTCCTTCCTGTTAGTTTACTTTGGGATCCCTGTTTGTTTCCTGATCCTGAGAATACCACTTTAGCATCACAGCTTCTCCCTGGCAGCAACAGTTCTTTCCTGTAGCAGCAGCTGAATTTAGTTTGCTGTTTTTCTAACACTGGCAGAACCTGCTTCATCTGGGCTTCTTCACCAGCACCAGCTGAACAGTGCTCCCTTCTAAGAGGTCTGAGTTTCAGCTCCACAGGGCCTCCTCCTCTCAGCTTCTAAGTTTTAATAATTCCAACCTCTTCCCTTTGTTCTCTCAGCTCTGAAGGGCGTAGCATCTATCTCTGTGATATTTCAGAGTTCTCTTTTTTCCTTTCATAGCTAGTTGATACTGAATTGATTCTGACTCACAATAACTCCATACTTGTTTTTTTTTTTTTTTTTGTCAGAATAGATCTGTGCTCCACAAGGTTTCCAATGGATGATTTTTTTTTTGGAACTAGATTGCCAAGCCTTTCTTCCAACATGCCTCTGGGTGGACTCGAACTTCTGACCTTTCAGTTAACAGCCAAACATATAAACCATTTGCACCAGGGACTGCTAACAACTTTATACTAGTTAACAATTCTGTTTACATTTTGATGTTTCCTTCAAAATGGCTTCATCAGATCAGCGAAGTCAAAGTGTCCTGCTTTGATTAGAACAAGGGTTTTCAACACAAATAAAAAGTTGGCAAACAAGTGCGAAATAGGATTATAATGGGAAATTGTAAAAATTCCTTTAACTCTTGTATGCTTTGAACATTTTCAAAATTTTCTCAAGAGGTAGGTAGATATAGATGTCACATATAGGACTTAAGTTTACTGTTTCTCCCTGTGGAAACGTGTTTTTCTTTAAGTCTTGAACATAGTTACAGTAAACCGGTTGCCTTCCAGTCAATTCTGACTCATAGCAACGCCTTAGGATAGAGTAGTACTGCCCCGTAGTTTTTTCAAGGCTGTAAATCTTTACGGAAGCAGACTGCCACATCTCCCCCATAGTTATAACGTTATTGCTATCGTTGTTAGGTGCGGTCGAGTTGCTTCTGACTCATAGTGACCCTGTGTACAACAGAATGAAACACTGCCCAGTCCTGCGCCATCCTCACAATCATTGTTATGTTTGAACCCATTGTTGCAGCCACTGTGTCAATCCATCTAGTTGAGGGTCTTCCTCTTTTTCACTGACCCTCTACCAAGCAGGATGATCCTTCTCCAGCTGCTTTAAAATCCTTGTCTGCTAGAGTCTCAGGTTATAAAATAAACATACAAAAATCACTTGGATTCCTCTACATCAACAAAAAGAACACCGAAGAGGAAATAACCAAATCAATACCATTCACAGTAGCCCCCAAGAAGATAAGATACTTAGGAATAAATCTTACCAAGGATGTAAAAGACCTATACAAAGAAAACTACAAAGCTCTACTACAAGAAATTCAAAAGGACATACTTAAGTGGAAAAACATACCTTGCTCATGGATAGGAAGACTTAACATAGTAAAAATGTCTATTCTACCAAAAGCCATCTATACATTTAACGCACTTCCGATCCAAATTCCAATGTCATATTTTAAGGGGATAGAGAAACAAATCACCAATTTCATATGGAAGGGAAAGAAGCCCCGGATAAGCAAAGCACTACTGAAAAAGAAGAAGAAAGTGGGAGGCCTCACCTTACCTGACTTCAGAACCTATTATACAGCCACAGTAGTCAAAACAGCCTGGTATTGGTACAACAACAGACACATAGACCAATGGAACAGAATTGAGAACCCAGACATAGATCCATCCACGTATGAGCAGCTGATATTTGACAAAGGACCAGTGTCAATTAACTGGGGAAAAGACAGCCTTTTTAACAAATGGTGCTGGCATAACTGGATATCCATTTGCAAAAAAATGAAACAGGACCCATACCTCACACCATGCACAAAAACTAACTCCAAGTGGATCAAAGACCTAAACATAAAGACTAAAACGATAAAGATCATGGAAGAAAAAATTGGGACAACCCTAGGAGCCCTAATACAAGGTATAAGCAGAATACAAAACATTACCAAAAATGATGAAGAGAAACCCGATAACTGGGAGCTCCTAAAAATCAAACACCTATGCTCATCTAAAGACTTCACCAAAAGAGTAAAAAGACCACCTACAGATTGGGAAAGAATTTTCAGCTATGACATCTCCGATCAGCGCCTGATCTCTAAAATCTACATGATTCTGTCAAAACTCAACCACAAAAAGACAAACAACCCAATCAAGAAGTGGGCAAAGGATATGAACACACATTTCTCTAAAGAAGATATTCAGGCAGCCAACAGATACATGAGAAAATGCTCTCGATCATTAGCCATTAGAGAAATGCAAATTAAAACTACGATGAGATTCCATCTCACACCAGCAAGGCTGGCATTAATCCAAAAAACACAAAATAATAAATGTTGGAGAGGCTGCGGAGAGATTGGAACTCTCATACACTGCTGGTGGGAATGTAAAATGGTACAACCACTTTGGAAATCTATCTGGCGTTATCTTAAACAGTTAGAAATAGAACTACCATACAACCCAGAAATCCCACTCCTCGGAATATACCCTAGAGATACAAGAGCCTTCATACAAACAGATATATGCACACCCATGTTTATTGCAGCTCTGTTTACAATAGCAAAAAGTTGGAAGCAACCAAGATGTCCATCAACAGATGAATGGGTAAATAAATTGTGGTATATTCACACAATGGAATACTACGCATCGATAAAGAACAGTGACGAATCTCTGAAACATTTCATAACATGGAGGAACCTGGAAGGCATTATGCTGAGCGAAATGAGTCAGAGGCAAAAGGACAAATATTGTATAAGACCACTATTATAAGATCTTGAGAAATAGTAAACCTGAGAAGAACACATACTTTTGTGGTTACGAGGGGGGGAGGGAGGGAGGGCGGGAGAGGGTTTTTTTATTGATTAATCAGTAGATAAGAACTGCTTTAGGTGAAGGGAAAGACAACACTCAATACATGGAAGGTCAGCTCAATTGGACTGGACCAAAAGCAAAGAAGTTTCCGGGATAAAATGAATGCTTCAAAGCTCAGCGGAGCAAGCGCTGGGGTCTGGGGAACATGGTTTGCGGGGACTTCTAAGTCAATTGGCAAAATAATTCTATTATGAAATCATTCTGCATCCCACTTTGAAATGTGGCGTCTGGGGTCTTAAATGCTAACAAGCAGCCATCTAAGATGCAGCAATTGGTCTCAACCCACCTGGAGCAAAGGAAAATGAAGAACACCAAGCCCACATGACAACTAAGAGCCCAAGAGACAGAAAGGGCCACATGAACCAGAGACCTACATCATCCTGAGACCAGAAGAACTAGTTGGTGCCCGGCCACAATCGATGACTGCCCTGACAGGGAGCTCAGCAGAGGACCCCTGAGGGAGCAGGAGAGCAGTGGGATGCAGACCCCAAATTCTCATAAGAAGACCAAACTTAATGGTCTGACTGAGACTGGAGGAATCCCGGCGGTCATGCTCTCCAGACCTTCTGTTGACACAGGACAGGAACCATCCCTGAAGACAACTCATCAGACATGAAAGGGACTGGTCAGCGGGTGGGAGAGAGACGCTGATGAAGAGTGAGCTAATTATATCAGGTGTACACTTGAAAAAAAAAAAAAAAAAAAAAAAAAAAAAAAAATCCTTGTCTGCTAATTTCAGCATCTGAGTTATCTCAAGATTAGTCTCTCTTGATTGCCTTTTCTCCTGTGTATGGATCACATTTTCTTGTTTCTTTGTATGTCTAGTAATTTTTTATTGTATTGCTTATCTGTTATGTTCTTACATACGATACTGATTTTTTTTTTAAAGCAGGGAGACCAAAACTCTGAAATATCAGCTCAGTTCTTTAGCTTTAGTTGAGCTTCTGGGAGGCTGATCCACACTTGGATGATTCAGGGATCAGTCAGGGTTGAGTAGTTTATAAACAGATTTTGGGGCTGTTTCTCTCTGATTCTGTTCTTTCTGGAATTTCTCCCTTACTTTCCAGCCACTGTGGTTGCCCTGAACTCTGCCCCCTAGTACTTCAAGCAGTATTATTATGGGTTTCTATGCCCTGCAGAAGCAAAGTCCTTGTGGGGCAGTGGTTAAGCACTTGTCTGCTAACTGAAAAGTCAGTGGTTCGAACCCACCAGCCACTCCATGGGAGAAAAATGTGACAGTCTGCTTCCATAAAGATTTATGGTTTTGGAAATCCTGTGGGGCAGCTCTGCTCTATCCTATAGAGTTGCTATGAGCTGAAATTGACTTGATGGCAATGGGATGTCCTACAGAGCATAGACCAGAGCTGCCCTCAGATGAAAAGCTGTAAAACAAACAAAAAACCAGAAAACTTAACCAATGCCATTTTCTTCTAGATTTCAACTCCTCTCCAGTGTCGACCTGCTTTTATTTGCTCTCTGATGTTTTCAAGTAGTGGTTTTAAAATATTTTGTCTGGGGTTTTTAATTGTTATTTGCAGAAGGGTTCACCTGTGAAGAGCTCCTTGGCCATTACTGGAAGTAGAGTCTGTCTTCATGGAAGATGTTCAGTTCCTATAACTGTTCAAAGAAGGTTTGAGAAGGTATGTAATTTTAAGCTTTCTTCTTTTTTTATTATTGTACTTTGTTTTTGTTTTCCCAGAGACATTTCTTTTCTTATTTTTAATTTTTTATTATTATACTTTAGATGAAGGTTTACAGAAAAAAAAAATAAACTAGCTTCTCATAAACAATTAGTATATATATTGTTTTGTAACATTGGTTACCAACCCTACAACATGTCAATGCTCCCCCTTCTCAAACTTGGGTTCCCAATCACCAGCTTTCCAGCCCCCTCCTGCCTTCTAATCCTTGCCCCTGGCTGGTGTGCACCTTTAGTCTTGTTTTGTTTTATGGGCCTGTCTAATCTTTGGCTGAAGAATGAACTTCAAGAGTGACTTTAGTACTGAGCTAAAAGGCTGTCTGGAGGCCATACTCTCAGGGTTTCTCCAGTCTCTGTCAGGCCAGTAAGCGTGGTCTTTTTTTGTGAGTTAGAATTTTGTTCTACATTTTTCTCCAACTCTGTCCTGGACCCTCTATTGTGATTCCTGTCAGAGCAGTCAGTGGTGGTAGCCAGGCACTGTCTAGTAATGCTGGACTCAGTCTGGTGGAGACTGTGGTAGTTGTGGTCCATTAGCCTTTTGGACTAATCTTTCCCTTGTGTCTTTAGTTTTCCTCATTGCTCCCGAAGGGGTGAGAGCAGTGGAGTGTCCTAGATGGTCACTCACAGGCTTTTAAGACCCCAGGCACTACTCACCAAAGTAGAATGTAGAATTTTCTTTATGAACTCTGTTATGCCAATTGAGCTAGATATTCCCTGAGACCATGTGCCCCATAGCCCTCAGTCCAGTGATTCGGTCCCTTAGGGAGTTTGTACGTGTCTGTGGAGCTTCCATGACCTTGCCTTGTACAAGTTGTACTGGCTTCCCCAGTATCGTGTACTGTCTTACCTTTCACCAAAGTTACCACTTACCTATTGTCATCTAGTGTTTTTACATCCCCACCCCTTCCCTCCCTCATAACCATCAAAGATTGTTTCTTTTTCTCTGTAAACCTTTTCATGAGTTTTTATATTGGTGGTTTCATACAATGTTTGACCTTTTGTGATTGACTTATTTTACTCAGCGTAATGCCATCCAGATTCATCCATGTTGTGCGATGCGTTGCAGATCCATCATTGTTCTTTATTGTTGCGTAGTATTCCATTGTGTGTAGGTACCATAGTTTGTTTATTCGCTCATCTGCTGATGGGCATCTAGGTTGTTTCCATCTTTTTGCTATTGTGAACAATGCTGCAATGACCATGGGTATGCATATGTCTATTAGTACAATGGCTCTTATTTCTATAGGGTATATTCCTAGGAGTGGGATTGCAGGATCATGTGGTATTTCTATTTCTAGCTTTCTAAGGAAGTGCCATATCATTTTCCAAAATGTTTGTACCATTTTGCATTCCCACCAGGAGTGCGTAAGAGCTCCAGTCTCCCCACAGCCTCTCCAACATTTGTTGTTTTCTGTTTTATTGATTTGTGCCAGTAATACCAGGATGAGATGGTATCTCACTGTGGTTTTGATTTGCATTTCTCTAATGGCTAGTGATCAAGAGCATTTCCTCATGCGTCTGTTAGCTGCTTGAATGTCTTCTTGGTGAAGTATCTGTTCATTTCCTTTGCCCATTTTTAATTGGATTATTTATCTTTTTGTTGTAGAGGTACAGGATTTTCCTACAGATTTTAGAGATTAGACCTTTGTCAGATTTGTCATAGCCAAAATCTTGTAGCGTGCTAGACTGTTGTTGAATCTTTGTATTAATTCCAGTAGTTTTCTTGTGGAGTTTTTTTGGTTTTCTATATATAGTATTCCCCAAGTGTCTGTCAGTTTGTCGTACTATGAGGGTTTGCATGTTGCTGTGATGCTGGAAGCTATGCTGCCAGAATTCAAATAACAGCAGGGTCACCCATGGTGGACTGGTTTCACCTGTCCTTCCAGACTAAAACAGACAAGGAAAAAGGACCCAGCAGTCGACTTCTGAAAAGATTTAGGGAGTGAAAATCTTATGAATAGCAATGGAACATTGTTTGGTATAGTGCCGGATGGTGAGCCCCTCAGTTTTAGAAGACACTCAAAAGACAACTGGGGAAGAGCTGCCTCCTCAAAGTAGAGTCTACCTTAATGACCTGGATGGAGTCAAGCTTCCAGGACGTTCATTTGTTGATGTTACACAACTCAGAATGAGGAGAAACAGCTGCAAACATCATTAATAATCAGACTGTGGAATGTATGAAGTATGAATCTAGGAAAATTGGAAGTCATCAAAAATGAAATGTCATCAAATTGGAAATCATCAAAAATGAAGGCTGATATCCTAGGCATTAGTGAGCTGAAATGGACTGGTATTGGCCATTTTGAATCAGACAATCATGTGGTCTACTATGCTGGGAATGACTACTGTAAGAGGAATGGTGTTGCATTCATCGTCAAAAAGAACATTTCAAGATCTATCCTGAAGTACAACACTGTCGATAGGATAACATCCATACGCCTACAAGAAAGACCAGTTAATACGACTATTATTCAAATTTACACACCACCTACTAAGGCCAAAGATGAAAAAATTTAAGATTTTTACCAACTTCTGCAGTCTGAAATTGATCAAGCATGCAATCAGGATGCATTGACAATTACTGGAGATTCGAATGCAAAAGTTGAAAACAAAGAAAAAGGATCAGTAGTTGGAAAATATGGCCTTGGTGATAGAAATGATGCCGGAGATCACATGATAGAATTTTGCAAGACCAATGACTTCTTCATTGCAAATACCTTTTTTTCACCAACATAAACGGCAGCTATACACGTGGACCTCATCAGATGGAATACACAGGAGTCAAATCAAGTACATGTGTGGGAAGAGATGACAGAAAAGCTCAGCATCATCAGTCAGAACAAGGCCAGGACTATGGAACAGACCATCAATTGCTCATAAGCAAGTTCAAGTTTAAACTGAAGAAAATTAGAACAAGTCCACCAGAGCCAAAGTATAACCTTGAATATATCTCACTTGAATTGAGACACCATCTCAGGAATAGATTTGATGCATTGAACACTAATGACCAAGGACCAGACGAGTTGTGGAATGACATCAGGGACATCACACATGAAGAAAGCAAGAGGTCATTAAAAAGACAGGAAAGAAAAAGACCAAAATGGATGACAGAAAAGACTCTGAAACTTGCTCTTGAATGTCGAGTAGCTAAAGCAAAAGGAAGAAATAATGAAGTAAAAGAGTTGAAAAGAAGGTTTCAAAGGGCAGCTCAAGAAGTCAAAGTATTGTAGTGACATATGCAAAGACCTGGAGATGAAAAACCAAAAGGAAAGAAGACGCTCAACATTTTTCAAGCTGAAAGAACTGAAGAATGAATCCAAGCCTCGAGTTGCAATACTGAAGGATTCTATGGAGAAAATATTAAAGAACTCAGGAAGCATCAAAAGAAGATGGAGGGAATACACACAGTCATTATATCAAAAAGAATTGATTGACGTTCAACCATTTCTGGAGGTACAATATGAGCAAGAACTAATGGTACTGAAGGAAGAATTCCAAGCTGCGCTGAAGGCATTGGCAAAAAACAGGAATTGACGGAATACCAATTGAGATGTTTCAACATACAGATGAAGTGCTGGATGTACTCAGTCATCTATGCCAAGAAATCTGGAAGATGGCTACCTGGCCAACCGACTGGAAGAGACCTGTACTTATGTGTATTCCCAAGAAAGGTGATCCAACCAAATGTGGAAATTATCAATGTCATTAATATCACATGCAAGTAAAATTTTGGGGAAGATCATTCAAAAGCAGCTGCAGCAGTATATTGACAGGGAACTGCCAGAAATTCAGGTTGGATTCAGAAGAGGACGTGGAACCAGGGATATCATTGCTGATGTCAGATGGATCCTGGCTAAAAGCAGAGAATACCAGAAAGATGTTTACCTGTGTTTTATTGACTATGCAAAGGCATTTGACTGTGTGGATCATAACAAATTATGGATAACATTGCAAAGAATGGGAATTCCAGAACACTTAATTGTGTGCATGATGAGCCTGTACATAGATCAAGGGGCAGTCATTCAAAAAGAACAAGAGGATACTGTGTGGTTTAAAGTCAAGAAAGGTGCGCATCGGGGTTCTATCCTTTTACCATACTTATTCGATCTATATGCTGGGCAAATAATCTGAGAAGCTGGACTATATGAAGAAGAATAGGATGTCAGCATTGGAGGAAGACTCATTAACAACCTGCAATACGCAGATGACACAACCTTGCTTGCTGAAAGTGAAGAGGACTTGAAGCACTTAACTGATGAAGATCAAAGACCACAGTCTTCACTATGGATTACACCTCAGTGTAAAGAAAACAAAAATCCTTACAGCTGGACCAGTAAGCAACATCATGATAAATGGGGAAAAGATTGAAGTTGTCAAGGATTTTATTTTCTTGGATTCACAATCAACAGCCATGGAAGCAGCAGTCAGGAAATCAAAAGACGCATTGCACTGAGCAAATCTGTTGCAGAAGACCTTTTTAAATGTTAAAAAGCACAGATATCACCTTGAAGACTATGGTGAGCCTGACCTAAGCCGTGGTGTTTTCAGTCACCTCCTATGCATGTGAAAGCTGGATGATGAATAATGAAGACCGAAGAAGGATTCATACCTTTGAATTGTGGTGTTGGTGAAGAATATTGAATATACAATGGACTGCCAAAAGCATGAACAAGTCTGTCTTGGAAAAGGTACAACCAGTATGTCTCACATACTTTGGATGTGTTGTCAAGAAGGATCAGTCCCTGGAGAAGGACATAATGCTTGGTAAAGTAGGGGGTCTGTAAAAAAGAGGAAGAACCTCAGTGAGATGAATTGACCCAGTGGCTGCAACAATGGGCTTAACATAACAAGGATTGTGGGAATGGCTCAGGACCAGGGAATGTTTCATTCTGTGGTAGGTAGGGATCGCTTTGAGTAGGGATCAACTCAATGGCACCTAACAACAACATGTGGCATATCATATCATCGGTAAACAGGGACAGTTTTACTTCTTCATTACCAATTTGGATGCCCTTTATTTCTTTTTCTTACCTTGTCTAGCTAGGACTTCCAGAACAATGTTAAATAGGAGTGGTAAAAAAGGGCATCTTTGTCCTGTTCCTGTTTTCCAGAGGAATGTTTTCAGCCCCTTTCCATTAGGAATGATGTTAGATGTTGGTTTTGTATAACCAAAAAAAAACCAAACCCAGTGCCGTTGAGTTGATTCCAATTCACAGCGACCCTATAGGACAGAGTAGAACTGCCCCATAGAGTTTCCAAGGAGCGCCTGGTGGATTTGAACTGCTGACCATTTGGTTAGCAGCCGTAGCACTTAACCACTACGCCACCAGGGTTTCTTGGTTTGGTTTTGTATAGATGCCCTTTATTATGTTGAGGATTTTCCCTTCTATACCTATTTTATTGAGAGTTTTTATCAGGCACGGGTGTTGGATTTTGTTGAATGACTTTTTGTGTTGAGATGATCATGTGATTCTTTTATTTATGTGGTAGATTATGTCAATTGATTTTCTAATGTTGAACCATCCTTGCATACCTGGTATGAATCCCACTTGGTCGTGGTATATTATTTTTTGATATGATGCTGAATTCTTTTGGCTAGAATTTTGTTGGGAATTTTTGCATTTATATTCATGAGCGATACGGTTCTGTAATTTTGGGGTTTTTTTTTTTTGGTATCAGGGTTATGTTGGCTTCATAGAATGAATTCAGAAGTATCCTTTCCTTTTCTATGTTCTGAAATAGTTTGAGTAGTACTTGAAATTTGTCCATATCCTCTAGGTTTTCAAATTTGTCGAGGTATGGTTTTTTTTTTTTTTTTTCAAGTGTCCACCTGATTTAATTAGCTCACTCTTCATCAGCATCTCTCCCCCCCCCCCCCCCCCCCCCCCCCGCTGACCAGTCCCTTTCATGTCTGATGAGTTGTCTTCGGGGATGGTTCCTGTCCTGGGCCAACAGAAGGTCTGGGGAGCATTGCCGCCAGGATTCCTCTAGTCGTAAGTATGGTCTTTTTATGAGAATTTGGGGTCTGCATCCCACTGATCTCCTGCTCCCTCAGGAGTTCTCTGTTGTGCTCCCTGACAGGGCAGTCATCGGTTGTGGCCAGGCACCAACTAGTTCTTCTGGTCTCAGGATGATGTAGGTCTCTGGTTCATGTGGCCCTTTCTGTCTCTTGGGCTCCCAGTTGTCATGTGACCTTGGTGTTCTTCATTCTCCTTTGATCCAGGTGGGTTGAGACCAATTGATGCATCTTAGATGGCCGCTTGTTAGCATTTAAGACCCCAGACGCCACATTTCAAAGTGGGATGCAGAATGTTTTCATAATAGAATTATTTTGCCAATTGACTTAGAAGTTCCCTCAAACCATGGTCCCCAGGCCCCCGCCCCTGCTCCGCTGGCCTTTGAACCATTCATTTTATCCTGGAAACTTCTTTGCTTTTAGTCCAGTCCAGTTGAGCTGACCTTCCATGTATTGAGTGTTGTCTTTCCCTTCACCCAAAGCAGTTATCTACTGATTAATCAATAAAAAACCCTCTCCCTCCCTCCCTCCCTCCCCGCTTCGTACCCACAAAAGTATGTGTTCTTCTCAGTTTTTACTATTTCTCAAGATCTTATAATAGTGGTCTTATACAATATTTGTCCTTTTGCCTCTGACTCATTTCGCTCAGCATAATGCCTTCCAGGTTCCTCCATGTTATGAAATGTTTCACAGATTCGTCACTGTTCTTTATCGATGCGTAGTATTCCATTCTGTGAATATACCACAATTTATTTAACCATTCTTCGGTTGATGGACACCTTGGTTGCTTCCAGCTTTTTGCTATTGTAAACAGAGCTGCAATAAACATGGGTGTGCATATATCTGTTTGTGTGAAGGCTCTTGTATCTCTAGGGTATATTCCGAGGAGTGGGATTTCTGGGTTGTATGGTAGTTCTATTTCTAACTGTTTAAGATAACGCCAGATAGATTTCCAAAGTGGTCGTACCATTTTACATTCCCACCAGCAGTGTATGAGAGTTCCAATCTCTCCACAGCCTCTCCAACATTTATTATTTTGTGTTTTTTGGATTAATGCCAGCCTAGTTGGTGTGAGATGGAATCTCATCGTAGTTTTAATTTGCATTTCTCTAATGGCTAATGATCGGGAGCATTTTCTCATGTATCTGTTGGCTGCCTGAATATCTTCTTTAGCAAAATGTGTGTTCATATCCTTTGCCCACTTTTTGATTGGGTTGTTTGTCTTTTTGTGGTTGAGTTTTGACAGAATCATGTAGATTTTAGAGATCAGGCGCTGGTCTGAGATGTCATAGCGGAAAATTCTTTCCCAGTCTGTAGGTGGTCTTTTTACTCTTTTGGTGAAGTCTTTAGATGAGCATAGGTGTTTGATTTTTAGGAGCTCCCAGTTATCTAGTTTCTCTTCATCATTTTTGGTAATGTTTTGTATTCTGTTTATGCCTTGTATTAGGGCTCCTAGGGTTGTCCCTATTTTTTCTTCCATGATCGTTATCGTTTTAGTCTTTATGTTTAGGTCTTTGATCCACTTGGAGTTAGTTTTTGTGCATGGTGTGAGGTATGGGTCCTGTTTCATTTTTTTGCAAATTGATATCCAGTTATGCCAGCACCATTTGTTAAAAAGACTCTTTTCCCCAATTAACTGACACTGGTCCTTTGTCAAATATCAGCTGCTCATACGTGGATCGATTTATATCTGGGTTCTCAATTCTGTTCCATTGATCTATGTGCCTGTTGTTGTACCAGTACCAGGCTGTTTTGACTACTGTGGCTGTATAATAGGTTCTGAAATCAGGTAGAGTGAGGCCTCCCACTTTCTTCTTCTTTTTCAGTAATGCTTTGCTTATCCGGGGCTTCTTTCCCTTCCATATGAAATTGGTGATTTGTTTCTCTATCCCCTTAAAATATGACATTGGAATTTGGATCAGAAGTGCGTTATATGTATAGATGGCTTTTGGTAGAATAGACATTTTTACTATGTTAAGTCTTCCTATCCATGAGCAGGGTATGTTTTTCCACTTAAGTATGTCCTTTTGAATTTCTTGTAGTAGAGCTTTGTAGTTTTCTTTGTATAGGTCTTTTACATCCTTGGTAAGATTTATTCCTAAGTATTTTATCTTCTTGGGGGCTACTGTGAATGGTATTGATTTGGTTATTTCCTCTTCGGTGTTCTTTTTGTTGATGTAGAGGAATCCAAGTGATTTTTGTATGTTTATTTTATAACCTGAGACTCTGCCAAACTCTTCTATTAGTTTCAGTAGTTTTCTGGAGGATTCCTTAGGGTTTTCTGTGTATAAGATCATGTCATCTGCAAATAGTGATAGCTT
The DNA here is from genome assembly GCF_024166365.1 of Elephas maximus indicus. Taxonomy (NCBI): domain Eukaryota; kingdom Metazoa; phylum Chordata; class Mammalia; order Proboscidea; family Elephantidae; genus Elephas; species Elephas maximus. Next base: position 76,346,138 of record NC_064820.1, on the reverse strand, counting down.
TACTTCCTCCTTGCCAATCCGGATACCCTTTATTTCTTTGTCTAGCCTAATTGCCCTGGCTAGGACTTCAAGTACGATGTTGAATAAGAGCGGTGATAAAGGGCATCCTTGTCTGGTTCCCGTTCTCAAGGGAAATGCTTTCAGGTTCTCTCCATTTAGAGTGATATTGGCTGTTGGCTTTGCATAGATGCCCTTTATTATGTTGAGGAATTTTCCTTCAATTCCTATTTTGGTAAGGGTTTTTATCATAAATGGGTGTTGAACTTTGTCAAATGCCTTTTCTGCATCAATTGATAAGATCATGTGGTTTTTATCTTTTGTTTTATTTATGTGATGGATTACATTAATGGTTTTTCTGATATTAAACCAGGCTTGCATACCTGGTATAAATCCCACTTGATCATGGTGAATTATTTTTTTGATGTGTTGTTGGATTCTATTGGCTAGAATTTTGTTGAGGATTTTTGCATCTATGTTCATGAGGGATATAGGTTTATAATTTTCTTTTTTTGTAATGTCTTTACCTGGTTTTGGTATCAGGGAGATGGTAGCTTCATAGAATGAGTTGGGTAGTATTCCATCATTTTCTATGCTTTGAAATACCTTCAGTAGTAGTGGTGTTAAGTCTTCTCTGAAAGTTTGGTAGAACTCTGCAGTGAAGCCATCCAGGCCAGGGCTTTTTTTTGTTGGAAGTTTTTTGATTACCGTTTCAATCTCTTTTTTTGTTATGGGTCTGTTTAGTTGTTCTACTTCTGAATGTGTTAGTTTAGGTAGGTAGTGTTTTTCCAAGAATTCATCCATTTCTTCTAGGTTTTCAAATTTGTTAGAGTACAATTTTTCGTAGTAATCTGAAATGATTCTTTTAATTTCATTTGGTTCTGTTGTGATGTGGTCCTTCTCGTTTCTTATTCGGGTTATTTGTTTCCTTTCCTGTATTTCTTTAGTCAGTCTAGCCAATGGTTTATCAATTTTGTTAATTTTTTCAAAGAACCAGCTTTTGGCTTTGTTAATTCTTTCAATTGTTTTTCTGTTCTCTAAGTCATTTAGTTCAGCTCTAATTTTTATTATTTGTTTTCTTCTGGTGCCTAATGGGTTCTTTTGTTGCTCACTTTCTATTTGTTGAAGTTGTCGGGACAGTTCTCTGGTTTTCGCTCTTTCTTCTTTTTGTATGTGTGCATTTATCGATATAAATTGGCCTCTGAGCACTGCTTTTGCTGTGTCCCAGAGGTTTTGATAGGAAGTATTTTCATTCTTGTTGCATTCTATGAATTTCCTTATTCCCTCCTTGATGTCTTCTATAACCCAGTCTTTTTTCAGGAGGGTATTGTTCATTTTCCAAGTATTTGATTTCTTTTCCCTGGTTTTTCTGTTATTGATTTCTAGTTTCATTGCCTGTGGTCTGAGAAGATGCTTTGTAATATTTCGATGTTTTGGACTCTGCAAAGGTTTGTTTTATGACCTAATATGTGATCTATTCTAGAGAATGTTCCATGTGCACTAGAAAAAAAAGTATATTTTGCAGCAGTTGGATGGAGAGTTCTGTATAAGTCAATGAGGTCAAGTTGGTTGATTGTTGTAAGTAGGTCTTCCGTGTCTCTATTGAGCTTCTTACTGGATGTCCTGTCCTTCTCCAAAACTGGTGTGTTGAAGTCTCCTGCTATAATTGTGGAGGTGTCTATCTCACTTTTCAATTCTGTTAAAATTTGATTTATGTATCTTGCAGCCCTGTCATTGGGTGCATAAATATTTAATATGGTTATGTCTTCCTGATCAATTGTCCCTTTTATCATTATATAGTGTCCTTCTTTATCCTTTGTAGTAGGTTTAAGTCTAAAGTCTATTTTGTCAGAAATTAATATTGCTACTCCTCTTCTTTTTTGCTTATTGTTTGCTTGATATATTTTTTTCCATCCTTTGAGTTTTAGTTTGTTTGTGTCTCTAAGTCTAAGGTGTGTCTCTTGTAGGCAGCATATAGATGGATCGTGTTTCTTTATCCAGTCCGTGACTCTCTGTCTCTTTATTGGTGCATTTAGTCCATTTACATTCAGCGTAATTATAGATAAATAAGTTTTTAGTGCTGTCATTTTGACGCCTTTTCATGTGTGTTGTTGGCTATTTCATTTTTCCACATACTTTTTTGTGCTGAGACGTTTTTCTTAGTAAATTGTGAGATCCTCATTTTCATAGTGTTTGACTTTATGTTAGTTGAGTCGTTATGTTTTTCTTGGCTTTTATCTTGAGTTATGGAGTTGATATTCCTTTTTGTGGTTACCTTATTATTTACCCCTATTTTTCTAAGTAAAAACCCAAGTTGTATCGTTCTATATCGCCTTGTATCACTCTCCATCTGGGAGTTCAATGCCTCCTGTATTTAGTCCCTCTTTTTGATTATTGTGATCTTTTACCTATTGAGTTCCATGATTCCCTGTTATGTGTATTATTTTATTTATTTATTTATTTATTTAAATTAATCTTAATTTGTTTGTTTTTGTGCTTTCCCTATTTGAGTTGATATCAGGACGTTCTGTTTTGTGACCTTGTATTGTGCTGGTACCTGATATTATTGGTTATCTGACCAAACAATCTCCTTTAGCATTTCTTGTAGCTTTGGTTAGGGTTTGCAAATTCTCTAAACTTGTGTTTATCTGTAAATATCTTAATTTCGCCTTCATATTTCAGAGAGAGTTTTGCTGGATATATGATCCTTGGCTGGCAGTGTTTCTCCTTCAGTGCTCTGTATATGTCGTCCCATTCCCTTCTTGCCTGCATGGTTTCTGCTGAGTAGTCTGAACTTATTCTTATTGATTCTCCCTTGAAGGAAACCTTTCTTTTCTCCCTGGCTGCTTTTAAAATTTTCTGTTTGTCTTTGGTTTTGGCAAGTTTGATGACAACATGTCTTGGTGTTTTTCTTTTTGGATCAATCTTAAATGGGGTTCGATGAGCATCCTGGATAGATATCCTTTCGTCTTTCATGATGTCAGGGAAGTTTTGTGTCAGGAGTTCTTCAGCTATTTTCTCTGTGTTTTCTGTCCCCCCTCCCTGTTCTGGGACTCCAATCACTCGCAAGTTATCCTTCTTGATAGAGTCCCACATGATTCTTAGGGTTTCTTCATTTTCTTTAATTCTTTTATCTGATTTTTTTTCAGCTATGTTGGTGTTGATTCCCTGGTCCTCCAGATGTCCCAGTCTGCATTCTAATTGCTCGAGTCTGCTCCTCTGACTTTCTATTGCGTTGTCTAATTCTGTAATTTTATTGTTAATCTTTGGGATTTCTACATGCTGTCTCTCTATAGATCCTTGCAACTTATTAATTTTTCTACTATGTTCTTGAATAATCTCTGTGAGTTCTTCAACAGTTTTATCAGTGTGTTCCTTGGCTTTTTCTGCAGTTTGCCTTATTTCATTTGTGATGTCTTGAAGCATTCCGTAAATTAGTTTCTTATATTCTGTATCTGATAATTCCAGGATTGTATCTTCATTTGGGAAAGATTTTGATTCTTTTGTTTGGGGGGTTGGAGAAGCTGTCATGGTCTGCTTCTTTATGTGGTTTGATATGGACTGCTGTCTCCGAGCCATCACTGGGAAACTAGTTTTTCCAGTAAATCCTCTAAAAAAAAAATGCAGTCAGATCCCTATCAGAGTTCTCCCTCTGGCTCAGGCTATTCGGATGTTAATGGAGCCGCCTGGGGAGGGTGGGGGAGGGATCAGAGAGCTAGGAGAGTAGCACCTCAGAATATAGCCAGAGTTGCTTGTCTTGCTTGGGATGACTATTATATCTGAGATTTCCGCGGGGCACGTTGTCTATGTGTGCTGGCTGTGTGGAGATTGCCCCCGGGGGGTCTGGCCTGCTGACATCACGGTCAGATCCTCCGCTGTCAGCCCCACCCCCAAAGTTAAGGCTCGCCTACTGGGACGGTGCACTCCCGACTCCAAAATCGGTCGCTGCCTCCCGGGGACTCCCCGTCCTGCCAGCCGCGTCGCGCCCCGCCCCCGCGAACCGGCTGGGCCCCCCCCCCGGGGTCAGCTCAGGAGAGCGGAACAGCTCCCCGCGCTTGCGCCACGACTGCGCGTCCCGGCTGGGACGCCGCTCTCCCCGCTCCAAGACCAGCCACTGCCTCCCGGGGACTTCTCCCACCGGCTCGCAGCACAGCCCGCGCAAACTGGCTGGGACCCCCCCGGGGTCAATTCAGGGGGATGGAGCTGCACACCGCGCGCACGCCACGCCCGCGCCTGCCAAAATCCCGGCGGGACGGCTCCCCGGCTGGGACGCTGCTCTCCCGGCTCCAAGACCAGTCACTGCCTTCCGGGGACTTCTCCCACCGGCTGTGCTGCCGCGCCGCCCGTGCGAACCAGCTGGGCGCCGCCCACGCGAATGGCTGGGCCTCCCCCCGGGGTCAATTCATGGGGATGTAGCTGCTCCCTGCGCTCGCACCACGCCCGCTCCCCGCGAAAATCCCGGCGGGACGGCTCCCCGGCTGGGACGCTGCTCTCCCCGCTCCAAGACCAGTCACTGCCTCCCGGGGACTTCTCCCACCAGCTGCGCCGCCGCGTCGCCCGCGCAAACCGGCTGGGCCCCCCCCGGGTCAATTCAGGGGGATGGAGCTGCTCCCCGCACTCACGCCATGCCTGCCAAAATCCCGGCGGGACGACTCCCCGGCTGGGACGCTGCTCTCCCCGCTCCAAGACCAGTCACTGCCTCCCGGGGACTTCTCCCACTGGCTGCACCGCCACGCCGCCTTTGCGAACTGGCTGGGCCCCCTCCGGGAATGAGTTCGGGGGCTAGGGCTGGGCCCCTTGTCTGTGCCGTCTGCCCCCCTGGGCTCTGCCCCAAATCGGGCTCCGAAGGTCACCTGACTGGTACGCTGGCTCCAGGCTCTGAAAACAATAGCTGTCTCCCCGTATTTGTTCGTTCTCCGTCTCTAAATCTGTGTTTGTTGTTCAGAGTTCGTAGATTGTTATGTATGTGATCGATTCACTTGTTTTTCCGAGTCTTTGTTGCAAGAGGGATCCGCGGTAGCGTCCACCTAGTCCGCCATCTTGGCCCCGCCTCCCTTGAGGTATGGTTTTTAATAGTACTCTGTTATAATCCTTTTTATTTCAGTCGGGCCTGTTGTAATATCCCCTATTTCATTTCTTATTTGGATTATTTGCATCCTCTCTTGTTTTTCTTTTGTCGATTTGCCCAGTGTTTTGTCGATTTTGTTGATCTTTCCAAAGAACCAGCTTTTGGTTTTGTTGATTCTTTCTATTGCTCTTCTGTTCTCTATTTCATTTATTTCTGCTCTGATCTTTATTATTTCCTTCCTTCTCCTGGCTGTGGGCTTCTTTTGATGTTCGCTTTCTATTTGCTCAAGTTGTGTTGCTAATGTTTTGATTTTGTCCATTTCTAATTTTAGGCTTTCTTACACATTGTATGATAAATTGTGATAACTCACGTATACAGTATTTTTATGGAAATGACATGCACCTTCTACGTTTGTTTGCCAATTGCAACCTCCCCTGTGAGGTATTTTCGTAAGCACTGCTATGCGAATTTTTTTTTCATGTTACTTAAAAAAAATTACCATAAATACTTACAAAAATTCCTCATGGGAGGAGGGCGCAGTTGGCAAACAAACATAGAAGGCACGTGTTATTTGTGTAAAAATATGGTGTGTTTCTAGAATGGTTCTCCCTATTAGTTTTTAACCAAAACTTGTTGCTGTTGAGTTGATCCTGACTCAGACTACCTTAAATTTGAAAAGGTTAATTTCCTCTCAGAGGCCTTTTGTCAAGGCTTCTTGCCTACTTGTATAAGAATGCCTGCAGAATATTCCTATAATCAGGGCTGAGCAAAGCCAGGCTTCTAGAACAGCAACTGGTGGGTTCATGCCGCCAATCTTTTGGTTAGCAGCAGAGCACCTAACCACTGCACAACCAAGGCTCCTTCTAGAACAGCAGTCCTTTAGAAGTCTGTCCCCAGGCACTAAAGAAGGCCCAGAAACTGCTTCTCCTGTGTGTTGGGCTGGATTCTCCACTGACTGCCTAGCTCGCCAGGAAGCCTGCCTCTCTTGGTACATTTTTGCTGCCATGTCATTGCTTCAACCATTTGACAGAGGCATCCAAACATGCTCCAAGGGGCAGGAATTCAAAGTCGCTCCCTAGATCAAGGAATGTCACCAGGCATCTCAGACAGGACATTGGAAAAGGAAACAAAGGGGAAAGCTAATAGAGTCATTGTCTGGGGGTACATTTTCTTTTCAGAACCCTGCATACAGCTTTGCAACTAGTTCTTATGTCCAATATCAAAGAGGAAAAGACTCAGTCTTCCCTGCTGGCATAGTTCTACTCACATGGAACAATGTAATACCTGTTTCTCCCAACCTTCTCCATCTGTTTCTGCTACAGGAATGTTGTTGTTGTTGTTAGGTGCTCTTGAGTCGGTTCCGACTCATAGCGACCCTCTGCACAACAGAACGAAACACTGCCTGGCCCTGCGCCATCCTTATAATCATTGTTATGCTTGAGCTTATTGTTGCAGCCACTGTGTCAATCCACCTCGTTGAGGGTCTTCCTCTTTTCTGCTGACCCTGTACTTTATGAAGCATGATGTCCTTCTCCAGGGACTGATCCCTCCTGACAACATGTCCGAAGTATGTAAGACGCAGTCCCGCCATCCTTGCTTCTAAAGAGCTTTTGGGTTGCACTTGTTCCAAGACAGATTTGTCTGTTCTTTTGGCAGTCCATAGTATATTCAATATTCTTCACCAACACCACAATTCAAAGGCGTCAGTTCTTCTTTGGTCTTCCTTATTCGTTGTCCAACTTTCACATGCATATGATGTGATTGAAAATACCATGGCTTGGGTTAGGTGCACCTTAGTCTTCAAGGTGACATCTTTGCTTTTCCACACTTTAAAGAGGTCTTTTGCAGCAAATTTACCCAATGCAATGCGTCGTTTGATATGTTGACTGCTGCTTCCATGGCTTTTGATTGTGGATCCAAGTAAAATGAAATCCTTGACAACTTCAATCTTTTCTCCATTTATCATGATGTGGCTTACTGGTCCAGCTGTGAGAATTTTGTATTCTTTACGTTGAGGTGTAATGCATACTGAAGGCTGTGGTCTCTGATCTTCATTAGTAAGTGCTTCAAGTCCTCTTCACTTTCAGCAAGCAAGGTTGTGTCATTTGCATATTGCAGGTTGTTAATGAGTCTTCCTCCAATCCTAATGCCTTGTTCTTCTTCATATAGTCCAGCTTCTCAGATGATGTGCTCAGCATACAGATTGAATAGGTAAAGGATAAAACCCTGACACACACCTTTCCTGACTTTAAACCACTCAGTATCCCCTTGTTCTGTCTGAACAACTGCCTCTTGATCTATGTAAAGGTTCCTCATGAGCACAATAAAGTGTTCTGGAATTTCCATTCTTTGCAATGATATCCATAATTTGTTATGATCCACACAGTTGAATGCCTTTGAATAGTCAATAAAACACAGGTAAACATCCTTCTGGTATTCTCTGCTTTCAGCCAGGATCCATCTGACATCAGCAATGATATCCCTGGTTCCACATCCTCTTCTGAATCCACCCTGAATTTCTGCCAGTTCCCTGTCAACATATTGCTGCAGCCGTTTTTGAATAATCTTCAGCCAAATTTTACTTGTGTGTGATATTGTTCTATAATTTCCACATTTGGTTGGATCGCCTTTCTTGGGAATAGGCATAAATATGGATCTCTTCCAGTCAGTTGGCCAGGAAGCTGTCTTCCATATTTCTTGGCATAGACGAGTGAGCACCTCTAGCATTGCATCTGTTTGTTGAAACATCTCAATTGATATTCTGTGAATTCCTGGAGCCTTGTTTTTTGCCAATGCCTTCAGTGCAGCTTGGACTTCTTCCTTCAGTACCATTGGTTCCTGATCATATGCTACCTCTTGAAATGGTTGAACATAGACGAATTCTTTTTTGTATAACGACTCTGTGTATTCCTTCCATCTTATTTTGATGCTTCCTGCGTCGTTTAATATTTTCCCCATAGAATCCTTCACTATTGCACCTCGAGGCTTGAATTTTTTCCTCAGGTCTTTCAGCTTGAGAAATGCCAGGCATATTCTTTCCTGTTGGTTTTCCATCTCCAGCTCTTTGCACATGTCATTATAATACCTTATTTTGTTTTCTCAAGCCACCCTTTGAAATCTGTTCAGGTCTTTTACTTCATCATTTCTTCCTTTTGCTTTAGCTGCTCGAAGTTCGTGAGCAAGTTTCAGAGTTTCCTCTGACATTCATCTTGGTCTTTTCTTTCTTTCCTGTCTTTTCAATGACCTCTTGCTTTCTTCATATATGATGTCCTTGGTGTCATTCCACAACTCGTCTGGTCGTTGGTCACTAGTGTTCAATGCATCAAATCTATTCTTGAGATGGTCTCTAAATTCAAGTTGGATATACTCAAGGTCATGTTTTGGCTCTCATGGACTTGCTCTGATTTTCTTCAGTTTCAGCTTGAACTTGCATATGAGCAATTGATGGTCTGTTCCACAGTCAGCCCCTGGCCTTGTTCTGACTGATGATACTGAGCTTTTCCATCATCTCTTTCCACAGATGTAGTCAATTTGATTTCTGTGTGTCCCATCTGTTGAGGTCCACATGTATAATCACCGTTTATGTTGGTGAAAGAAGGTATTTGCTGTGAAGAAGTCATTGGTCTTGCAAAATTCTATCATTTGATCTCCAGCATTGTTTCTATCACCGAGGCCATATTTTCCAGCTAATGATCCTTCTTCTGTGTTTCCAACTTTCACATTCCAATCACCAGTCATTATCAATGCATCTTGATTACATGTTTGATCAATTTCTGACTGCAGCAGCTGATAAAGATCTTCTATTTCTTCATCTTTGGCCTTAGTAGTTGGTGCATAAATTTGAATAATAGTCGTATTAGCTGTTCTTCCTTGTAGGCATATGGATATTATCCTATCACTGACAGCATTGTACTTCAGAATAGATCTTGAAATGTTCTTTTTGACAATGAATTCAACACCATTCCTCTTCAAGTTGTAATTTCCAGCATAGTAGACTATACGATTGTGTCTATCAGTTTGTTGTATTGTGGGCGTTTGTGTGTTGCTGTGATGCTGGAAGCTATGCCACTGGTATTCAGATAACAGTGGGGCCACCCATGGAGGACAGGTTTCAGCTGGGCTTCCAGACTAAGACAGACTAGGAAGAAGGACCCGGCAGTCTACTTCTGAAAAGCATTAGCCAGTGAAACCTTATGAATAGTAGCAGAACATTGTCTGATATAGTGCTAGAAGATGAGCCCCCCAGGTTGGAAGGCACTCTGAAGACAACTGGGGAAGAGCTGCCTCCTGAAAGTACAGTCGACCTTAAGGACATGGATGGAGTAAAGCTTCAGGACCTTCATTTGCTGATTTGGCATGGCTCCAAATGAGAAGAAACAGCTGCAAACATCCATTAATAATTGGAACTTGGAATGTATGAAGTATGAATCTAGGAAAATTGGAAATCGCCAAAAATGAAATGGAACACATGAACATTGATATCCTAGGGATTAGTGAGCTGAAATGGACTGGTAGGGACCATTTTGAATCAGACAATCATATAGTCTACTATGCTACAGGAATGTTACTTGGTTTTTCCAATAGGTCAGCCCTCAGAAAATACGCTGAGGGATGTCACTGTCATTTTTAACTTGTTATTCCCAATTTTTCCACCCTTACCACAAATGAAAGGCCAATTACTATTTACTTTTTGGGGTGGGATCCAACCCCCTTGAAGTACATGACCTCTCAGAGGAGGTTGAGTGAAGTGGGTCTCTGTCAGGAAAGAGGAAGAGGAAAGAATTGTTGGGTGGATAGTCAAGAAGTATCAACTACAATTGGATATTCTTCATTAAACCTGTTTGGATATTAATGTGTTTAAAGTATTTGTTAACACTAGACACTCGTGAATATCATAATCCACTGGTTCTCAGACCCAGCTGGGAAGCTTTAGAAACTATTGATGACTAGATCCCATCTCTAGAGATTCTGATTTGATTGCCCCAGGTGCAGCCTAGGCATTGGGATTTTTATAAGCTCCCCAGATGATTCTAATACGTAGCAAAGTTTACACACCATTGTCATTATCCATCTTTATTTTATGCATTCCATATAGAAAAGAGAACTAGAAATGTAGTTGCAGTTAAACACTACTGATGCTTTAGTAACAACGTCCAGACTGTCAATAATCGATTTTTTTTTTTAAATCTGTTATGACTGGTATGGTCTGCCATGTGTACAAACACGGTGAAACCTCCATTTTAGTGTTCAGAATAACCATTTGAGCTTTTCACCTACCCTCACCTGCTTTGGGAGAGAGCACAAGGGGACAGAGCTCTCTAGGCTGCTTTCATTCTGACCTTGGAATTGTCCAAGAAAATCCCTGGGGCTTACTCAGTCCACAGGTCCAGTCCTGATTCTAAACCCCCGACGGAGAGAGTAACGTAGAGTGTGTTCCCTCCTCCAGCAGACCCTCCACCTTTTCCTGTCATTTCTCCTGTTAACTGCCACATGACGGTGCTTATTTAAGACAGGTGCAAGTGGTGTCTGCTGCTACAGCAATGCGTTTGCTGGGAGCAGCCACAATAGCTCTTCGGCTATTATGCAAAGAATAAAGTTACACTTCACCAGGCACTCACTATGTGTATTTACTCATTTTTCCAAACTGCTAACTCAAAGGAAAAAAAAAATGTTTTGTTAGCTGGTTAGATGAAACTTGAGCCAGAAAGGTTTTTTTTTTAAGCAGAAAGTCCCTTCTACTAATTTCTCTGCCTGCTTGGGATTTGAATGTCCTCTCTCAATTATGCAAACAGGCTTTGAGTGGGCACCTAATATCCTGGAAGGTAAAACAACATTTTCTGGCCTAAAAAAATTTTCTGCTCCTCCCAATACAGAGATATCCTGCACTGGGAGGAAAGAGATTAAAAAATTTGTAGATAAGAAGGTCAAAGGAGCTTCTGGAAAGAGATAAGCTCTCTTCTATTTTGCAGTTCGGTATGGTCCTGACTAAGGTACACCAGCAGCGAAGGCCACCCCGGGCCCTCTCAGGATAACCCACAGTGACAGCAGGATCTGGTCAGTGACCTGGGCTCAGTACCAAGTCTGGATGTCACTGTGAGGAGACCTGGTCCGGCTCAGCGTGTGGCTAAAGCCAGAACACATCCCCAATTCTAAGGCATGATGGCTGACCAAGTGAGTGGGAACAAAAAGGCTTATCTTGGGAGCCTAGCAGCAGGGAGCCTCACTGTGTCCATTTTCAGCCATGAATGCAGCGGTGAGAGGAATAGCAATAGCACAACCTACCAGTGGTGAATTGCTTAGATCTCCGCTGTCCCAACGGTAGCCACTAGCCACATGTGGCTTTGGAGCACTTGAGATGTAGCTAGTCCAACTGGAGATACGTGCTGTAAGTGTAAAACGCACAGTAGTTTTTGAAGATTTAACATAAAAAAAAAACATTGTAAAATATCTCATTAATAATTTTCGTGTTGATTACATGTTGAAATGATAATATTTTGCACATATTGGGCTAAATAAAATATTAAAGTTAATTTCATTTTTTTTTAATGTGGCTACTAAAAACCTTAAAATTACATATTTGGTTCACATCTGTGACTCACATTGTGTTTCTGTTGGACATTGCTGGTCTAGATTATCCCGTTCTCATTGTTGTAGGAATTTGGAAGCCAGTAATATCAGTGAGGATGCTTCAGGGTTCAAGTAACAGAAACCACAACACAAAGTGGTGTAAATAATAAAGAAACAAATTGTAAAGTATTATTTCACAGAGCTAGCAATCAGAGGCAGGCAACACCAGGATTGTTAATACAGTGGCTCAATGACATCCTTAGAACCCGGATACTTCTCACATTTCCACCCTGCTGTCCTCCGTGTAGGCTGTGTATTTGGACTGGCTCAGCTCAGCGCCAAAATATCTTTGTGGGAGTTCCAAACATCACATCCAGACATTTTAATGTCCACAGGAAAAAGGAGGGGAGTTGCTTTTTCTTGTCTCTCTTATTAAACCAGTTGCTGTTAAGTTGATTCCAACTTAGGATAACTACATGTGTGCCAGAGTAGAATGATGCCAGGCCTTTCTTCTGAGGTGCTTCTGGATGGATTCAAGACTCTACCTTTTGGTTAGCAGCCAAACGTGTTAACTGTTTGCACCACCAAGGGACTCCTCTCTTTTATTAGGAACAAGGAAATATTTCTCAGAAGCCCTTCCTACCTTCCTCTTATGTCTATGGCCAGAATTAGGTTGCCTAGTCCTTTCCAAGCCAGGCACTGGCAAAACAATTGACACTGAATGTCTTGGAGTAGTCCAGAGTAAGGTATCTGTTGGGGAGAAAAGAACCATGACTATGGACTGGACATTTTGGGCCAAATAACCCTTGATGTTCTTGGACGTTTCAGGAGAGAGCACAAGGGGACAGAGATGATTTAATCTGAAATGCAAAAGAGATGTTATACTATTTGTATCCCTAGGCTACTGAAGCTTAATAAATAACTTCACATAAGTAGACAAACAAAACTAATGGAATCCCATAGCTCAGTGTGGTGAAATGGAGAAGCACTGTATTACAAAGAGTTAAGAGATCTGGCTTTAATAACATCTTGATTTCTAACCTGCTATGGCATCTGTAAGGAGCTCTGGTGGTGCAGTGGTTAAGTGCTTGGCTGCTGACTGAAAAAGGTTGGCAATTTGAACCCACCAGCTGCTCTGCGAGAGAAAGATGTAGCAGTCTGTCCCTGTAAAGACTATAACCTTAGAAACCCTATGGGTTTCTACTGTACAGGGTCACTATGCACTGGGATCGGCTTGATGGTAGTGGGTTTGGTTTGGTTTTTATGGCATCTGTGAAGCTCAGTGAACCCCTTTGGGCATCAGCTGGCTAATCTTTAAAATGAATGTTCAAAAATTTTGAGTCGAGATGGCAAAATAATCACACAAATAATTCTCCATACTCATACAAGCACACAGGGATGGAGATATAAATGAAATACAAAATATAAAAAATATATACATAATACTTGGAAACAAAAGTAAAATCTCTGTGGAGTAAAAAATGGCAAATGTTTAGAAAGTTCAAGTCATGGGGCATATGGAAAGTAGGTATCAAAGTTCCTGTGAAATGGGGCCAAGTGAACTCTATGCATCATGGGAGACCAGCCGCTCTGAGTTAAACAGGGGGCTGGGACAGCACCTCCGACCAGGAATCTGGGGCTGAAATAGCTCTGTCTGACCACTTGGGCTGTGGCTAGATGAGGTCCACTTGCCTATGACCTAAAGTAGAAAGAGAGGTACCCACATAGTAAAGGAACCAGGCCTGCATCAAGCATAGGTATACTGTGCTACCCAGATGAAATGGACATCCTGAAACTCTAATGTAAGACAATTCTGAAACAGTAGAGCTCAGAAGGCCAGGCTGTGGCAATCATAGGAAGGAGCAGGCTTCTGGGGGAAAAAAAAAAAAACTTTCACATAGGATGAAATCTTATATTTACAAAGGACATAAAAAAAAAAAAAAGAATTCCATTATTACAAGAATTTGTTAGCAGACTCAAAAATGAGGATCTATAATTTTTTTTATACCTGAAGAAATTGAAACAACATAGAAATCTTCAAAGAATTGTAAGTTTAATATGCTTAGAATTCTTTTTTTTTTAATAATTTTTATTGTGCTTTAAGTAAAAGTTTACAAATCAAGTCAGTCTATCATACAAAAACCCATATACACCTTGCTACGCACTCCCAATTACTCTTCCCCCTAAGGAGACAGCCCACTCTCTCCCTCCAGTCTCTCTTTTCATGTCCATTTCACCAGCTTCTAACCCCCTCCACCCTCTCATCTCCCCTCCAGGCAGGAGATGCCAGCATAGTCTCAAGTGTCCACCTGATTCAAGAAGCTCACTCCTCACCAGCATCCCTCTCCAACCCATTGTCCAGTCCAATCCATGTCTGAAGAGTTGGCTTTGGGAATTGTTCCTGTCCTGGGCCACCAGAAGGTCTGGGGGCCATGACCACCGGGGTACTTCTAGTCTCAGCCAGGCCATTAAGTCTGGTCTTATGAGAATTTGGGGTCTGCATCCCACTGCTCTCCTGCTCCCTCAGGGGTTCTCTGTTGTGTTCCCTGTCAGGGCAGTCATCGGTTGTAGCTGGGCACCATCTAGTTCTTCTGGTCTCAGGATGAGGCAGTCTCTGGTTCATGTGGCCGTTTCTGTCTCTTGGGCTCGTAATCACCTTGTGTCCTTAGTGTTCTTCATTCTCCTTTGATCCAGGTGGGTTGAGACCAATTGATGCATCTTAGATGGCTGCTTGCTAGCATTTAAGACCCCAGACACCACTCTTCAAAGTGGGATGCAGAATGTTTTCTTAACAGATTTTATTATGCCAGTTGACTTAGATGTCCCCTGAAACCATGGTCCCCAGACCCCTGCCCCTGCTACCCTGGCCTTCGAAGCATTCAGTTTATTCAGGAAACTTCTTTGCTTTTGGTTTAGTCCAATTGTGCTGACCTCCCCTGTGTTGTGTGCTGTCTTTCCCTTCACCTAAAGTAGCTCTTATCTACTATCTAATTAGTGAATGCTCCTCTCCTACCCTCCCTCCCTCCCCCCTCTTGTAACCACAAAAGAATGTTTTCTTCTCAGTTTAAACTATTTCTCAAGTTCTTAAAATAGTGGTCTTATACAATATTTGTCCTTTTGCAACTGACTAATTTCACTCAGCATAATGCCTTCCAGGTTCCTCCATGGTATGAAATGTTTCATAGATTCCTCACTGTTCTTTATTGATGCATAGTATTCCATTGTGTGAATATACCATAATTTATTTATCCATTCGTCTGTTGATGGGCACCTTGGTTGCTTCCATCTTTTTGCTATTGTAAACAGTGCTACAATAAACATGGGTGTACATATATCTGTTTGTGTAAAGGCTCTTATTTCTGTAGGATATATTCCAAGGAGTGGGATTGGTGGATCATATGGTAGTTCTATTTCTAGCTTTTTAAGGAAGCACCAAATCGATTTCCAAGGTGGTTGTACCATTTGACATTCCCACCAGCAGTGTAGAAGTGTTCCAATCTCTCCACAGCCTCTCCAACATTTGTTATTTTGTGTTTTTTGGATTAATGCTAGTCTTGTTGGAGTGAGATGAAATCTCATTGTAGTTTTGATCTGCATTTCTCTAATGCCTAATGATCGTGAACATTTCCTCATAAATCTGTTAGCTACCTGAATGTCTTCTTTAGTGAAGTGTCTATTCATATCTTTTGCCCATTTTTTAATTGGGTTATTTGTCTTTTTGTAGTTGAGTTTTTGCAGTATTATATAGATTTTAGAGATCAGGCGCTGATCAGAAATGTCATAGCTAAAAACTTTTTCCCAGTCTGTAGGTAGTCTTTTACTCTTTTGGTGAAGTCTTTGGATGAGCATAGGTGTCTGATTTTTAGGAGCTCCCAGTTATCTAGTTTTTCTTCTACATTCTTTATAATGTTTTCTATACTGTTTATGACATGTATTAGGGCTCCTAACATCGTCCCTATTTTTTCTTCCATGATCTTTATCGTTTTAGATTTTATAGTTTGGTCTTTGATCCATTTTGAGTTAGTTTTTGTGCATGGAGTGAGGTATGGGTCTTGTTTCATTTTTTTGCAGATGGATATCCAGTTATGCCAGCACCATTTGTTAAAAAGACTGTCGTTTCCCCATTTAACTGTTTTGGGGCCTTTGTCAAACATCAACTGCTCATATATGGATGGATTTATGTCTGGATATTCAACTTTGTTCCATTGGTCCATGTATCCGTTGTTGTACCATTACCAGGCTGTTTTGACTACTGTGGCAGTATAATAGGTTCTAAAATCAGGTAAAGTAAGGCCTCCCACTTTGTTCTTCTTTTTCAGTAATGCCTTATTTATCCGGGGCTTCTTTCCCTTCCATATGAAGTTGGCGATTTGTTTCTCCATCTCATTAAAGAATGTCGTTGGGATTTGGATCGGAATTGCATTAAATGTATAGATCGCTTTTGGTAGAATAGACATTTTTAAAATGTTAAGTCTTCCTATCCATGAGCAAGGTATGTTCTTCCACTTATGGAAGTCTCTTTTGGTTTCTTGCAGAAGCGTACTGTAGTTTTCTTTGTATAAGTATTTTACATCTCTGATAAGATTTATTCCTAAGTATTTTATCTTCTTGGGGGCTACTGTAAATGGCATTGATTTGGTGATTTCCTCTTCAATGTTCTTTTTGTTGATGTAGAGGAATCCAACTGATTTTTGTATGTTTGTCTTGTATCCCGATACTCTGCTGAACTCTTCTACTAGTTTCAGTAGTTTTCTGGAGGATTCCATAGGGTTTTCTGTGTATAAGATCATGTCATCTGCAAATAGAGATACTTTGACTTCTTCCTTGCCAGTCTGGATGCCCTTTATTTCTTTATCTAGCCTAATTGCTCTGGCTAGGACTTCCAGCACAATGTCGAATAAGAGTGGTGATAAAGGGCATCCTTGTCTGGTTCCCAGTCTCAACGGGAATGTTTTCAGGCTCTCTCCATTTAGGGTGATGTTGGCTATTGGCTTTGTATAAATGCCCTTTATTATGCTGAGAAATTTTCCTTCAATTCCTATTTTGCTGAGAGTTTTTGTCATGAATGAGTGTTGAGCTTTGTGAAATGCCTTTTCTGCATCAATTGATAAAATCATGTGATTCTTGTCTTTTATTTATGTGGTAGATTATATTAATTGTTTTTCTAATGTTGAACCATCCCTGCATGCCTGGTATGAATCGCAATTGGTCATGGTGAATTATTTTTTTGATATGTTGTTGAATTCTATTGGCTAGAATTTTGTTGAGGATTTTTGCATTTACATTCATGAGGGATATAGGTCTATAATTTTCTTGTGGTGTCTTTACCTGGTTTTGGTATCAGGGATATGGTGGCTTCATAGAATGAATTTGGGTAGTATTCCATCCTTTTCTATGCTGTGAAATACCTTTAGTAGTAGTGGTGTTAGCTCTTCTCTGAAAGTTTGGTAGAACTCTGCAGTGAAGCCATCCGGACCAGGGCTTTTTTTTGTTGGGAATTTTTTGATTACCTCTTCAATCTCTTCTTTTGTTATGGGTCTGTTTAGTTGGTGTACCTCTGTTTGTGTTAGTTTAGGTAGGTAGTGTGTTTCTAGGAATTCATCCATTTTTTTCTATGTTTTCAAATTTGTTTGCTTATAGTTTTTTATAGTAATCTGATATGATTCTTTTAATTTCAGTTGGGTCTGTTGTAATATCGCCCATCTCATTTCTTATTCAGGTTATTTGCTTCCTCTCCTGTTTTTCTTTTGTCAGTTTGGCCAGTGGTTTATCAATTTTGTTGAGTTTTTAAAAAAAAACAGCTTTTGGTCTTGTTAATTCTTTCAATTGTTTTTCTGTTTTCTATTTCATTTAGTTCAGCTCTAATTTTTATTATTTGTTTTCTTCTGGTGCCTGTGGGTTTCTTTTATTGCTCTCTTTCTACTTGTTCAAGTTGTAGGGATAATTCTTTGATTTTGGCCCTTTTTTCTTTTTGGATATGTGCATTGATTGATATAAATTGACCTCTGAGCACCGCTTTTGCCGTGTCCCAAAGGTTCTAATAGGAAACGTTTTCATTCTCATTGGATTCTCTGCATTTCTTTATTCCATCCTTAATGTCTTCTATAATCCAGTCTTTTTTGAGCAGTTCACTTTCCAAGTGTTTGATTTCTTTCCTCTGCTTTTACTGTTATTGATTCCACTTTTATGGCCTTATGATCAGAGAAGATGCTTTGTAATATTTCAATGTTTTGGATTCTCCTAAGGCTTGCTTTATGACCTCATATGTGGTCTATTCTAGAGACTGTTCCATGTGCATTAGGAAAGAAAGTATACTTGGCTGCTGTTGGGTGGAGTGTTCTGTATATGTCTACGAGGTCAAGTTGGTTGATTGTGGCATTTAGATCTTCCGTGTCTTTATTGAGCTTCTTTCTGGATGTCTTGTCCTTCACCAAAAGTGGTGTGTTGAAGTCTCCTACTATTATTATGGAGCTGTCTATCTCACTTTTCAGTGCTGATAGAGTTTGTTTTATGTATCTTGAAGCCCTGTCATTGGGTGCATAAATATTTAATAAGGTTATATCTTCTTGGTGTATTGTCCCTTTAATCATTATATAGTGTCCTTCCTTATCCTTTATGATGGATTGAACTTAAAAGTCTATTTTGTCAGAAATTAATATTGCCACTCCTGCTCTTTGATTGTTGTTTGCTTGATATATTTTTTTTCCATCCTTTGAGTTTTAGTTTGTTTGTGTCTCTAAGTCTAAAGTGTGTCTCTTGCAGGCAGCATATAGACGGATCTTGTTTTTTAATCCATTCTGCCACTGTCTGTCTCTTTATTGGTGCATTTAGTCCATTTACATTCAGGGTAATTATGGATAGGTATGAATTTAATGCAATCATTCTGATGTCTTTTTTTGTGTGTTGACAGTTTCTTTTTCCCACTTGATTTTATGTGCTGAGTAGATTTTCTGTATATATTGTCCTTTCCTCATATTTATTGTTGTTGATTTTGTTTCTTTTGAGTCTGTATTTTTCCCTTGTATTTTATTTTGATGAGTAGGATAGTTTGTCTCCTTTGTGGTTATCTTATTATTTACCCATATTTTTCTAAATTTAAAACTAATTTTTATTTCTTTGCATCGCCGTATCTTCCTCTCCAAATGGAAGGTGTATGATTACATTTCTTAGTCCCTCGTTATTATTTTAATGTTGTCTTCTTCTATATAATTAACATCGCCTTTACCCTGTGTTGGGCTTTTTTTTTTTTTTAATCTTGCTTTCTTTTTTTGAATTTCCCTGTGTGGGTTGACTTCTGGTTCCTCTGCCCAGTGTTCTAGTCTTGGGTTGATACCCGATGTTATTGACTTTCTAACCAAAGAACTCCCTTTAGTATTTCTTGTAGTTTTGGTTTGGTTTTTACGAATTCCCTCAACTTGTGTTTACCTGGAAATGTCTTAATTTCACCTTCATATTTAAGAGACAGTTTTGATGGATATATGATTCTTGGCAGGCAATTTTTTTCCTTCAATTTTTTAAATATGTCATCCCATTGCCTTCTTGCCTGCATGATTTCTGCCAAGTAGTCCGAGCTTATTCTTATTGGCTCTCCCTTGTAGGTGACTTTTCTTTTATCCCTCGCTGCTCTTATAATTGTCTGTTTATCTTTCGTTTTGGCAAGCTTGATTATAATGTCTTGGTGACTTTCTTTTAAGATCTACCTTATGTGGAGTTCAATGAGCATCTTGGATAGATATCTTCTCATCTTTCACAATATCAGGGAAGTTTTCTGCCAACAAATCCTCAACAATGTTCTCTGTATTTTCTGTTATCCCTCCCTGTTCTGGTACTCCAGTCACTCGTAGGTTATTTCTCTTGATAGATTCCCACATGATTCTTAAGGTTTCTTCATTTTGTTTTAATTCTTTTATCTGATTTTTCTTCAAATATATTAGAGCCAAGTGATTTATCTTTGAGTTCAGAAATTCTAGCTTCTACTTGCTCAATTCTGCTCCTCTGACTTTCTACTGAGTTGTCTAATTCTGTACTTTTATTGTTAATCTTCTGAATTTCTGATTGCTGACTGTCTATGGATTTTTCCAGCTTATTAAACTTTTCATTATGTTCCTGAATAATCTTTCTAATTTCTTCAGTCGCTTTATCTGTGTGTTCCTCAGGGTGTTCTGCGTATTGCCTCATTTCCTTCCTGATGTCTTGAAGGGGTCTGTATATTAAACTTTTGTATTCTGCATCTGGTGATTCCAGGAATGCACTTTCATCTAGAAGATCCCTGGATTCTTTGTTATGAGAGCCTGTTGAGGTGATCGTGGCCTGTTTCTTTATGTGACTTGGTATTGACTGTTGTCTCCGAGCCATCTATAAGTTATTGTTAATGCTTGCTTACTGTGTCGTAGCTGCTTGCTTTGTTTTGTTTGGTATACCCCTATGGGTTGCTTGAGTGAGCTAGCTTGATTATTTTCACCTTTGGAGCTCTGATGTCCTGTCCCCAGCTGGCTAGAGCTGTTATCAGGTATATCAGCCTAGGAGTCCATTTGGTAGCTGATTTCAAGTGTGTAGTACAGGCTCTGTCCTACAGTCTTAGAGGGGCAGGGGTGATTGGCATATATACCGGTTTCTGATTGCAGCAGGGGGTCAAGCTCTGAACAAGGCAGGGGGCTGAGAACCGACCCCCATGTATCTCTGAGGAAAATGCGCCTCTGTTCCCTAGAGTGTGCTGGTGGGTGGGTTCTGCAGAGGGACCATGGGCACCCAAAGTTTTGGGTTGTAAGGATTGGGAGGTACCAGTTATCTTTGGGCCCCTGTTGCGGGTGGCTGGGTGACCTGAGTGGAGCTATCAGTCCTTGGGTCCCTGATGTGGGTAGGTGAGGACCTTGTTTAACAGGCAAAGCAGTGTCAAACGTCAAACAGCCACCTCTCCACCACACAGCTGAAATGGTTGGAGTTTGCCAACAAGGGCCTATTCTCCCGAAATAGGCCCACACAGGTCCATGCAGAAGGGAAAGGTGTTCAAGGTCCACGGACGGTTTATGCCTGGACAGGAGCTGCTTCTGTCCTGAGCTCCCCTGGTTAATGGAGCTAGCAAATAATCTTTTCCCCCCAGTTGCAAATTTTTTCCTTCCCCAAGGCCAGGAGAATGGCTCTAGGTGCTCACCAGGGTGTATCTCAGGCCTAGGGATTCAGCTGCTGAAGCCAGCTTGGAGGTGGGGGGCGGGGGGCGCAGTAAAATATACGCAAGTACTTAGCTTTTGCCAAGAGCGCTCCGTTCTCCTCAGGTTCCGGAGGCGTGAGTGGGCTGTGTGGCTGGCTGCTGCTCCCTGAGGAAACTGTGGCCGAACGCTAGGACCAGCCCACCGCCACCGCCACCGCCACCGCCACCGCCACTGCTTCGGGAATGGTGCCTGAGGGCTCCCCGTGATTCAGGTCCGGCAACTCTTCTCCACTTTTGAACGGCCTCTTCCTTCCCTGTCCCTCAGTTCATTGTCTAAGCTTGCCTTTGATGCTCAGGGCTCCCAGCTTGTCACAAATATACTCATTTCACTTGTTTTTTCTGGTCTTTGTTGTAAAGAGGGCTCATCGGAAGCGTCTGTCTATTCCGCCATCTTGGCTCCACCTCTAATATGCTTAGAATTCTTAAAGAGATTAAGGAGGAATAGCATCCTCTTCGTATTAAAATGGAGGTTATATAACAAGAACAAACAGATATGAAAACAAACTGGTTGGAAATTTTGGAAATTTAATTTTATTTGCTGAATTAAGAAAAATAAAATCAATACTTGGAATAAATGGGTGACTAGGCACAGCTGAAGACAGAATTAGAGAATTGGAAAATTGAACTGAGGAATTATCTAGAACATAGCTCAGAAAGAGAAGGATATGGAAAAATAAAAGAGGAGTTAAGAGGAAAGAAAAATAGATGGAGAATCTCAAGGGAAAGGATAGTGAGAATTAAGCAGAAGAAGTATTTGGAAATATAATGGCTGAATTTTTTTAAAAAATTGAAATATAAACCCTCAGACTGAAAAACCTTCATGATTGATGAGGAAGACAAAAATAAAAGAAAATCTCCATTTAGATGAAGTGCTCTGAAGTTAAAATGGATGTCAAAAAATTAAAAAATATGCACTGATTTTATAGAATTATTGTGAGGCTCAAATGAGCAATGAGTGTGAAGGTGCCCTGGGAAGAAGAGCATGATTACAATGCTCTGTTGAGTTAAAGTTGATAATCACTCACCTTTCTCCCTACTCCTGAGTTTGGAAGCAGCTATAAAAGGCAGACAAATGGAGATAAAAATATTAGTTTTATTACTCATAAATCTGGATTGGAGAATACTACCCACCCTCAAACAAAGTGATTCTGATACACAGTAAATGTGGACATTGCTTATTGTATTAGTTTTTATTGCTCTTAACTAATTGTTACAAATTTAGCAGCTTAAAACAATACACATTCGTTATCTCACAGTTCCTGTGGATCTGGAGTCTAGACATGGCTCAGCTGGGTCTTCTGCTCAGGATCTTACAAGATTACCATCAAGGTGTTAGCCAAGCCACATTCCTTTCTGGAGCTCAGGGTCCTCTTCCAGGTTCTTGTGGTTGCTGGCAGAATTCAGTTCATTGTGGTTGTAGGGCTGAGGCTCTCAGCTCCTAGAGGCTGCCCACAATTCCCTGGCATGGAGCCCTCTCCATAGGCAGTCCACATGATAGCAGCTTGCTCCTTCAAGTTTAGCAGGAGAGTCTCTCACTCCAGGCTGCTAAAACAGGTTTGTATGTAACATATTCATGGGAGTGATATCCCATTACCTTTGACATAAACTAACCAAGTGAAGGACATCCCATCACCTCTGTCATATTTTGTTGGTTAGAAGAAAAACACGGTCCAATCCACACTCAAGGGGAGTGGATTATACAAGGTATGAACACACCAGGAAGGAGGAATTACTGGGAATTACCCTAGGATCTGCCTACCTCACTTACTGCCCTAGTCTGTAAAATGAGAATAATATCTCACAAGGTTGCTGTGAGACTCAAGCAAAATAACAATATGAGAAAGTGCCAGACACAAAGAAGATGCTCAATACTGTTAAGTCCCCTTTCCTGGTCCAGGTAGGAGGAAGAGGGCAGACTAAGAATCTGGAGTTTTATCAAGTGCCCCAATTCTGATGCAGGTGGCCCAAAGACCACATTTTGAGAAACACAGAGAGGATATACCATCTGCCCAAGGCCCTGCAGTAAATGATAGAGCATGAACTAGAACTGGATTCTTTGCTATGGCTTCAGAGTCACTATATCACAGTGCTCCAACCTTCCCTGTCCAATGCCTCCTAAGATTCATGTCACTCTCGAAAGTCAGCCCTAGGACTGGGGTCTCCAGATTTCTTTGTGTACCCCATCAATGAAAATATTTGAGAATACATCCCAAAATATGTGTATCTGTTTACTTACTAGTTAAATATACAAGCTATCATATCAGTTTGTTATAAAACATAAAAAAAAGAAATTTTAAAAAGATGGGAAAAAAGACGTAATAAACCATATTTTAAAGTGTCCTGCTAATTACCATAGCTCCACTCTATCATTAGCTTATATCAGCTGATATCAGTTGAAGTTTTTAATAATGACAGAGGGTGTATATTTCAAATAGCCTTCTTCATAATGTTCAGTATTTTTGGCAAACTTCTCTACAGAGCTGATTAGATTATCACCATTTTTACTTTGTAATATTGTCGAAGGAGTAGGAGAAATATCAGCTCTGCCATTTTCTTTGTGTTTACTTGAGCTTGCACTGTCAATATTCTCTTCAATTTGTAACTTTTAATGGAAGGAATCTTTTCAAGTCAGCTGTCTAGATTGTTAATTGGCAGTGTATAAGCTGTATTAGGAAACCGTGGTGGTGTAGTGGTTAAGTGCTATGGCTGCTAACCAAAGGGTTGGCAGTTCGAATCCCCCAGGCACTCCTTGGAAACTCTGTGTGGCAGTTCTCCTCTGTCCTATAGGGTTGCTATGAGTCAGAATCGACTCAATGGCAGTGGGTTTGGTTTGGTTTTTGGTTTAAACTATATTATGTCACAATACTGAAAGTCAATGAAGGAATGACGGTATAATAGTCAACCACTCCACAGTGTGGAATTCTTTTCCCTCTGGATAACTCAAATTCTGTTTGTGACATGTGATCGTCTTATGTATGGACCCAGGGAGGATACCAGTGTCATTTGGTACATTAAATATTGGTAAATCTAAATTTCTCTTTTAGAAGGATGAATATAAATAACTGTAGAAGTTCTGTCCACCCTTCTTTAGAGATCAGTGAGTTGGACTATTGATTTTTTGCTTGTTAACCCAAGTAAATCAAAGTTTGGGATTCTGGCATCATTTAAAAACAGTCACTTAAAGGGATATTTATGCTATCTTTAACCCTCCACTTACTTCCACCTCTAATGTATATAATTTCTATATACTACCTCTGATATCTTTCCCAATATCTGACAGAAAAAAAGAACGAAACTAAACAAGATTTCAAAGGGCAACTCAAGAAGATAAAATAAAGGACTGTAATGAAATGTGCAAAGACCTGGAGATAGTAAACCAAAAGGGAAAAACACATTCAGCATTTCTCAAGCTGAAAGAACTAAAGAAAAAATTCAAGCCTTGAGTTGCAATATTGAAAGATTCTATGGGCAAAATATTGAATGATGCAGGAAGCATCAAAAGAAGATGGAAGGAAGAGTCACTGTACCAGAATGAATTATTTGACATTTGTGATCATTAGGGTTGTGTGTTAACTTGGCTGGGGCATGATTCTCAGTGGTTTGGCAGTTATGATGTAGTTTGGGAGTCCTATGATGATATGATCACTTCCATCATGATATTTTATATATGTGATCACCTCCACGATGGGATCTGCTGCAAGTAGCCACTCAGTTGAAAGGGAGTTTCTTTGGGCATGTGGCCTGCATCGAATATAAGTGGACATTCTGGCAAGGCCTGTGGGCTTTTGCTTGTGCTGGGTCCTGCAACTGGCACCTGTTCATCTGACCTCCAGTTCTCGGGACTTGAGCTAGCAGTTCACCTATGGTCTTGCTTGCCAGTCTTAGGATTCTTCAGTCTTTGCAGCCTGTGAGCAAGAGCCCTGCTCTCTGACCTGCCCAAGATTTCTTGGATTTGCCAGCCCTTGTGGCTTTTTTTTTTGTGTGTGTGAATCAGGAGAAGCCTCCAGCCTGACCCACAGATTTGGGACATTCCAGCGTCTACAGCTGCGTGAGCCATTTTCTTGATATAAATCTCTCTATATAGATGTTTATACACTTTACTTGTTTTGCTTCTCTAGAGAACCCAGCCTAAGACAGTGTCCAGCCATTTCAGGAGGTAGCATATGATCAAAAACCAATGATACTGAAAGAAGAAGTCCAAATGGCACCGAAGGTATTGACAAAAAAAAGGCTCCAGGAATTGACAGAATGCCAAATGAGATGTTTCAACAAATGGATGTAGCACTGGAGGTGCTCATTCATCTCTACTGAGGAATTTGGAAGATATCTTCCTGTCCAACTAACTGGAAAAGATTCATAATTGTGCCCATTCAAAAGAAAGGTGATCTAACAAAATGTGGAAATTATTGAACAATGTCATTAATATCACACACAAAATTTTGATGAAGATAATTCAAAAGTGGCTGCAGCATTAGATTGACAGGGAACTCCCAGAAATTCAAGCTGGATTCAGAAAAGGATGTGGAACAAGGGATATCATTGCTAATGTCAGATGGATCTTGGCTGAAAGCAGAGTGTCATGGATTGAATTGTGTCCCCCAAAAATATGTGTATCAATTTGGCTAGGCCATGACTCCCAGTATTGTGTGATTGTCCAGCATTTTGTCATCTGATGTGATTTTTCTATGCACTGTAAATCCTACCTCTATGATGTTAATGAGGTGGGGTAGGCGGCAGTTACGTTAATGACCCAGGACTCAATCTACAAGATTGGTTTGTGTCTTGAGCCAATCTCTTTTGAGATACAAAAGAGAGAAGCCAGCAGAGAGACAGGGGAACCTCATACCACCAAGAAGGTAGTGCGCTGGGAGCAGAGCATGTCCTTTGGACCTGGGGTTCCTGTGCAGAGAAGCTCCTAGTCTAGGGAAAGATTGATGAGAAGGACCTTCCTCCAGAGCTGACAGAGAGAAAGCCTTCCCCTGCAGCTGACACCCTGAATTTGGACTTTTTACTTACTAGATTGTGAGAAAATAACTTTCTCTTTGTTAAAGCCATCCACCTATGGTATTTCTTTTATAGCAGCACTAGATAAACAAGACATAGAAAATACCAGAAAAAATGTTTACCTGTACGTTACTGACTATGTGAAGGCATTCGACTGTGTGGGTCATAACAAGTTATGGATAACATTGTGAACAATGGGAATTCCAAAACACTTAATTGTGGTCATGCAGAACCTGTACATAGACAAAGAGGCAGGCCTTCGGACAGAACAAGGGGATACTACATAGCTTAAAATCAGGAAAGGTGTGTGTCAGGGTTGTATCCTTTCACCATACTTATTCGATCTGTATGTTGAGCCAATAATCCAAGAAGCTGGACTGTATAAAGTACACAGCATCAGGATTGGAGGAAGACTCATTAACGACCTATGATATGCAGATGACACAACCTTGCTTGCTGAATGAAAGAGAACAGGACTTGAAGCACTTACTGATGAAGATCAAAGACTATAGCCTTCAGTGTGGATTACACCTCAACATAAAGAAAACAGAAGTCCTTACAACTGGACCAATAAGCAACATCATGACAAATGGACAAAATATTGAAGTTGTCAAGTATTTCATACTACTTGGATCCATAATCAAAACCCATGGAAGCAGCAGTTGAGAAATGAAAAAAAACATTGCATTAGGCAAATCTGCTAGAAAAGACTTTTATAAGGTGTTGAGGAGCAAAGGTGTCACTTTGAGGACTAAGGTGTTCCTCACCTAAGCCATGGGATTTTCCATTGCCTTATATGTGTTTGAAAGCTGGATAAGGAAGACTGAAGAAGAATCGATGCCTTTGAATTGTGAAGTTGGCGAAGAATATTGCATATACCATGGACTGCAAGAAGAACAAACAAGTCTGTCTTGGAAGAAGTACAGTCAGAGTGCTCCTTGGAAGCAAGAATGGCAAGACTTAGTCTCATGTATTTTGGACATGTTATCAGAAGGGACCAGTCCCTGGAGAAGGACATCATGCTTGGTAAGATACAGAGTCAGTGAAAAAAAGGAAGACCCTCAATGAAATGGATTAACACAGTGGCTGCAATAATGGGCTGAAACATACCAATGATTTGTGGATGGTGCAGGACTGGGAAGTATTTTGTTATGTTGTACAGAGCGTCCCTATGAGTCAGAATCAACTCCAGGGCACCTAACAACAACAATATGACAAGGCTTAAGCAAATTCAACTTTACATCAGCAGAGGGCATCCCTTCCTTCTAGGACTGTGAACAATACTTACAATAAGAGGCTATTTTAAGACCCAGGTCCTAGGAAAAGAAGTCTTGAGAGCAGTCTCTAAGTCTATAATGGCTGAATGAAGCTTAGACATCATTTAATCTAATATGCTCATTTCCCAGGTGAATTGAATTCCAGACAATTGCTTAGAATACCAAGGCTAGTTGGTGACTAAATCAAGACTAGAACTCAGGAGTTGAACCCTCAGTCCAGTGCCCTCTCTAATATTCCCTATAGCCATCTAATGTGCATTTATTAAGCAAGGGTAAGATTAGTCCATTTACATTTAATGTAATTACGGATATATTTAGGTTTTAACCTATCATCTTATGTCATGATTCTTTTTTTTTTTTTTACTTCTTCTATGATTTTTTTTTCTTGTTTTCTGAATTCTTTCGAATTGACTAAGCTTTTTTTTTTTTTTTATCATTATCTCCCTCCCTTACTATCTTGGAAGATTTACACTAATTATCTATTTTTTTTTAGCAGTTAACCTAAAAATTATATTTTGTATCACTAACTTATCAAAACCAAATCAAACCCGTTGCCATCGAGTCGATTCCAACTCATAGCCACCCTATGAGACAAAGTAGAACTGCCCCATAGAGTTTCCAAGGAGAACCTGGTAGATTTGAACTGCAGACCTTTTGGTTAGCAGCTGTAGCACTTAACCATATGCCACCAGGGCTTCCAGCTTATCAAAATATAATGTAAATCCCAATCTTCATCCTTGTCTAGTGTAATTTAGAAACATTAGAACACTGTACCTACATTTATTCACATCCCAACTTACTTGCTATTGTTGTCACAGTTTAAAATTCTATATAATTTTAAATACCACAAGATACTTTTATTAATTTTTTCTTCATTTCTTCCTGCATATGGATTATTTTACTTCTTCATAAAGTACGTCTCTTAAAATTTCCGTACTCTCTCATTTTTTTGTTTTGTTTTTTAAACTGCCTTTATTCATTTTTTATATTTGATACATATTTTTGATGGGAATAAAATTCTAAGTGGGCAGTTATTTTCTTTCAAGGTCGACATATTTCACTCTTTTGACTTGAATTATTGATATTTAGAAGTTAGCTATCAATATAACTTCACTTCTTTGAAGGTAATATGTCCTTTTCCTTGTGGCTGATATATATATGGATGTGTGTGTGTGTGTGTGTAACATCTTTGGCTTCACTATGATGTGTCTGGGAGTGCTGGTCTTTACATCTATGTTGTGTAGGATCTATTGGCTTCTTGCATCTGTAGATTGATATCTTTCATTAGTTCTGAACATTCTCAGCTATTATATCTTAAAACATAGCTTTTAACTCATCCTCTTCTCCTTCAAACATAGCAAAGTTGTTTTATAGTTTGTGACTAATAATTCCAAAAGACATTATCTTCAGTATTTACGAGCCTGTTTTTGTTGTCTGTTTTTATGCTGGTTCTTGCTTAATGTGTGTTTTTTCCATACATGCCTGGTGATTTTTGACACTGTATTGGACATTACATTTAAAAAATTCTTTGTAAGAATATTTGAGGCTTAGATGATACCATCCTCTTTCAAAGAAGATTTTTATTTGCCTCTGCCAGACACCTGAGGTGTTGGTCTGAGCCTATCTCAAACCAAGGTCAAGGCTTGATGTTCCCTACCACCCAGATAACATAAATCTAGGTAACAGTTCACTAGTTCACTCAAGGTTTGCCTTACCTAAAACTTCAACTTCTTGAATGTCATTTTGAAGTGGGGGTGGTTCATTAGAATCCCCACCACTGGGGGTTGTGGGCCTTGCCTTTGCCCCCTGATCCAAGAAGTTTGCCAAAAGTACAGCTTAGTTTTTCAGCTGTTTCTTTAGGGTTGGAAAATGCACTCAAGGCAAAATCAGATATGAGTGTTTATCTTATTCTCTCAATTCTCTTCTGCTAGATTTTGGCTTTGCAGCTCCTCACTACCTTGTTAAGTACTTTGATGCTTTTAAGATTTTTTTATATTTCATCCAGTTTTTTAGGTTTTCTTGGTGGGAAGTTTGGTACAAATTTCCTAGTCATCCATTACTGGAAGGAGAAGTTACAGTTTATATAATTCATCAGAGGAAAAGAAGATGTTTAAGAGTTTTTCTCTTTCTACTTCATCATGTTTTATGAATGTGTTAATCACTGTTAGGCACTTTTTATATGCCAAGAAAGTAATATATGCTAAAGAACCAAAGTTATTATATAGTACTCATCAAGCCTTTTCAAAGAATTCAATCTGCTATGAAATAGTTTATAAGACAACTTTAAGTCATAGTGCTTGTGGCCTTTGGGATTCAGTAAGATAAATGTGTGTCCCATAAAGACATAAAATGTATAACTGAAGATCCAGTGATCCATATATAACACACACGAATAATATCACATACTACAAAGGGCACTTTTCTCTTTGACTGAGAGCCTCTGCCCCTTCTCTTGCCTCTTTTCTCTATTTTGACTTATTTAGTGATGCCTTCCCTAATCATTGTATCTAAAATGGCAAACTCTCCCTCACCCCCATGCTTCCTAGTCTTCCATGCTTTTCTTTTCTCCATGATCCTCCATCATCTTGCATACTTTACTTTATATCATATATGTGTGTGTATATATATATATCTATATAGATATATATATATACACACGTATATATAGTTGTTGGAAACCCTGGCGGCGTAGTGGTTAAGTGCTATGGCTGCTAACCCAGAAGTCAGCAGTTCAAATCTGCCAGGCACTCCTTGGAAACTCTATGGGGCAGTTCTACTCTGTCCTATAGGGTCGCTATGAGTCGGAATCGACTCGACGGCAATGGGTATAGTTGTTGTTGTTAGGTGCTGTTGAGTTACTTCTGACTTACAGTGCCCCTGTGTACACCAGAATGAAATACTGCCTGGTTCTGTGCCATTCTCACAATCATTGCCATGTATCAGCGCATTGTTGTAGCCACTGTTTCAGTCTATCTCATTGAGGGCTTTCCTCTTTTTCACGGACTCTCTACTTTACCAAACATGATATCCTTTTCCAGGGGCTGGTCCCTCCTGATAACATATCCAAAGTATAGGAGATGAAATCTCACCATCCTTGCATCCATGCCTCACCATCCAGGAGTGTTCTGGCTGTACTTCTTCCAAGACAGACTTGTTCATTCTTCTGGCAGTCCATGGTATATTCAATATTCTTTGCCAATACCATAATTTTAATGTATCAATTCTTCCTTGGTCTTCCTTATTCATTATCCAACTTTCGCATGCATATGAGTTGATGGAAAATCCCATGACTTGGGTGAGGTACATCTTAGTCCTCAAAGTGACATTTTTGCTTTTTAACACTTTAAAGAGGTCTTTTGCAGCAGATTTGCCAAATGAAATACATCGTTTTGTGTCTTGACTGCTGCTTCCATGGGCGTTGAGTGTGGATTCAAGTAAAATGGAATCCTCGACAAATTCAATACTTTCTCCATTTATCATGATGTTGCTTATTAGTCCAGTTGTGAGGATTTTTGCTTTTTTTATATTGAAGAGTAATCCACACTGAAAGCTGTAGTCTTTGATCTTCATCAGTGAGTGCTTCATGTCCTTTTCACTTTCAACAAGCAAGGTTGTCTGACCTGCATATCACAGGTTGTTAATGAGTCTTCCTTCAATCCTGATGCCAGGTTCTTCTTCAGATGGCCCAGATTCTTGGATTATTTGCTCAGCATACAGACTGAATAAGTATCGTGAAAGGACACAACACTGACAACACAGCTTTCCTGGTTTTTAAACCATGCAGCATCCCCTTGTTCTGTTCAAATGACTGCCTCTTGGTCTGTGTACAGGTTCCTCATAAGTACAAGTAAGTGTTCTGGAATTCTTATTGTTCACAGTGTTATCCATAATTTGTTATGATCCACATAGTTGAATGCCTTTGCTTAGTCAATAAAACACAGGTAAATATATTTCTGGTATTCTCTGCTTTCAGCCAAGATCCACCTGACATCAGCAATGATATCCCTTGTTCCACATCCCCATCTGAATCCAGCTTGAATTTCTGGCATTTCCCTGTCCATGTATTGCTGCAACCACTTTTGAATTATCTTCAGCAAAATTTTACTTGTATGTGATATTAACGATATTGTTTAATAATCTGTGCGTTCTGTTGGATCACCATTCTTTGGAATGGACATAATTATGGATCTCTTCCAGTCAGTTGGACAGGTAGCTGTCTTCCAAATTGCCTGGCACAGACAAGTGAGTACTTCCAACATTGCATCTGTTTACTGAAATATCTCAACTGATATTCCATCGATTCCCAGAGCCTTCTTTTTCACCAGTGCCTTCAGTGCATCTTGGACTTCTTCCTTCAATACCATCAGCTGTTGATCATATGCTACCTCCTGAAATGGTTGAAAGTCAACCAGTTTTTGGTACAGTGACACTTGTTATTCCTTCCGTCTTCTTTTGATGCTTCCTTTTTTTTTCATTATTCAATATTTTGCCCATAGAATCCTTCAGTATTGCAACTCAAGGCTTGAATTTTTTTTAGTTCTTTAGGCTGAAAAATGCCAAGCATGTTCTTTTCCTTTTGATTCTCTATCTCCAGGCCTTTGCACATTTCATTATAATACTTTACGTTGTCTTCTCAAACCACCCTTCAAAATCTGTTTGCCTCTTTTACTTCATCATTTCTTCCTTTCACTTTAGCTACTCTACATTCAAAAGCAAGTTTCAAAGTTTTTTCTGACATCCCTTTTACTCCTCTGTCAGTTTGTCGTACTGTGGTGGCTTGCCTGTTGCTGTGACGCTGATATTTCAAATATCAGCAGGCTCACCCATGGTGGACAGGTTTCAGCTGAGTTTCTAGACTAAAACAGACTAGCAAAAAGGACCTGGCAGTGTACTTCTGGAAGAACTGGCCAGTGAAAACCTTATGAACAACAGTGAAACATTGTCTGATACAGTGCCAGAAGATGAGCCCCTCAGGTTCGAAGGCACTTAAAATACAACTGGGGGAGAGCTGCCTCCTCAAAGTAGAGTTTGCCTTAATGATGTGGATGCAGTTAAGCTTTCGGGACCTTCATTTGCTGATGTGGCACTACTCAAAATGAGAAGAAACAGCTGCAAACATCCATTAATAATCAGAACATGAAACGTATGAAGTATGAATTTAGGAAAATTAGAAGTCATCAAAAATGAAATGGGATGCATGAAGATCGATATCCTAGGCATTAGTGAGGTGAAAAGGACTGGTATTGGCCATTTTGAATCAGACAATCTGTATGGTCTACTCTGCTGGGAATGACATTTTGAAGAGGAATAGCGTTGCATTCACCATCAAAAAGACCATTTCAAGATATATCCTGAAGTACAATGTGATAGGATACTATCCATATGCCTACAAGAAAGGCCAGTTAATATGACTATTATTCAAATTATGCACCATTCACTAATGCCAAAGATGAGGAAATTGAAGATTTTTACCAACTTCTGCAGTCTGAAATTGATCAAACATGCAATCAGGATGCATTGATAATTACTGGTGATTGGAATGAGAAAGTTGGAAACAATATCACTGGTAGTTGGAAAATATGCCCTTGGTGATAGGTGTCAGAGATCACCTGATAGAATTTTACAAGACCAACGACTTATTCATTGCAAATACCCTTTTTCAACAACATCAGCAGCGACTATACACGTGGACCTGGCCAGGTGGAATATACAAGAATCAAACCGACTATATCTGTGAAAAGAGACAATGGAGAGGCTCAATATCATCATTCAGAACAAGGCCAGGGGCCGACTGTGGAACAGACCATCAATTGCTCATATGCAATTTCCAAGTTGAAATTGAAGAGAATTAAAACAAGTCCATAAGAAGGAAAGCATATCCTACCTGAATTTAGAGACCATTTCAAGAATACGTTTAACACATTGAACGCTAATGACTGAAGACCAGATGAGTTGTGGAATGACATCAAGGACATCATACCTGAAGAAGCAAAAGGTCATTGAAAAGGCAGGAAAGAAAATACCAAAATGTATATATATATATATACACACACACACACACACACATATGTGCATATATATACCCATAACCCAAAAAACCCCAAAAACCCACTGCAGTTGAGTTGATTCTGACTCATAGGGACCCTATAGGACAGAGTAGAACTGCCCCATAGAGTTTCCAAGGAGCGCCTGGCGGATTTGAACTGCCGGCCTCTTGGTTAGCAGCTGTAGCACTTAACCACTACGCCACCCGGGTTTCATGTATATAATATGTATATATGTATGTATATACATGTATGTATTTTAGGCTCTATTAAAAAAAAAAAAAAAAAACTAGTGCCATCGAGTCGTTTCCGACTCTTAGGCTCTATTACTGCCTCTCAATTCCTCAGTGTCCCCACATGAGTGTGATATTTTATCTGACAGTATGTTCCATTTTAATAAGATTGTTACCATTATTATCGCACTATAATCTTTCATATTAATGTGATAGATTGAAGAAATGGCCACAATTCCTCCTATACCTGTATGCACATACATTTGCCATGTAATTTTACCTCTCCTCTCATCAAGCGGTGGATTCTATTCTTCATCCCCTTAAATCTGGACTGGGTTGGCTGTTTTAATCAATAGAATGAGTGGAGTGACACTGTATATGTTTCAAGCATAGGCCTCAAGAGGCCTTGCAGCATCGACTCTCACCCTCTTGGAACCCTGAGATATCCATGCAAAGAAGTCTGGGTTAGCCTCTTGAAGACGAGAGACCATGTAGAAAGAGCGGTCAACCAACTGCCTGCACCAACCACCAGTGAGTGAGAACACAGATCATATAGCCTCATTTTGAGCCACCAGATGACTGCAACTACATGTATAACTTCAGGAATACCAGCAGAAGAACTTCCCAGATAAACATGGCCCAAATTGCTGACCTACAGAACCCTGAGCAATTAAAACAGTTATTGTTGTAAGCCACATAGTCTTGGGGTGAAATAAAAAAAACGAGACAAAAACTATCTGCCGAAAAGAAGAATTGACCATGTCTTAGAAAACATTTGAATAGTTAATTATTCAAGAACCAAAAGGATGGGTGTTCAGTTCTTATCACAGCTTAATTTAGCTCATATCAGACTAACTCTTCTTCAGATGATAACTAAAATCTTTGAACAAAATAACACAAACAACAATGAATGAAACCAGGCATGTACCAAAGAGGAGTCTACTTGAAGAAGGGACTGGCATGAGGTAAGTTTTTTTTTTTTAATGGCTTTTTATGGCTGCAGTCAGTGTCACATAGGGTGAAGAAAGCTCTTAAAGAAACCCATAATCTTTCTGATTTGAAGAACCAGAGGTCAGAGTTCAGGACAACCACAACTTCTTGTAAGTGAAGGAGTATTTACTTAGAGGAGAGAATCAGAGTGTGGGATCCCAAACCCTGCCTGTAGACTCTGGCTAAATCTCTGGCTGAACCCTGAGTCTTTTACGTGCAGGGCAGACATCACATACCCCAGCTAAGGCTAAAAAAACTGATCTTGGATTTGAACTGCTGCCTAACTCAATGTAGACAGTTTTCAGTTTGAATTCAGCCAAATTAACTGCTTATCCAGAAAAAAAATTATTCAGAAAAACAACAGAATACAGGGTCTCTACAATATATCCTTATAATTGCTAGGATACAATTCAAAATTATTCAACATATGAAGAGACAGAAAATTCTGACCAATACTCAAGATAAAAGACAGTCATTGGAGACCAAATTGGATATGACCCAGATGATAGAATTAGCTGCAAGGTTTTAAAGTGGCCACTATAAGTATGTTTAAGTACGTAAAGGAAAATATGTTCTTAATAAATGAAAATATAGGAAACTAAGTAAAAAATAGAAACTATAAAAATAGGAATCAAATAGAAATTCTAGAACTGCAAATTATAATATTTAAAATAAAAATTCTCCAGATGGGCTTAACAGTAAAATGGAGATAAGAAAATCAGTGAACTTGAAAATAGTTCAATAGAAATTATCTACTATTAAAAAAGAGAGAAGAGAGGTTTTTAAAAGTGAGCAGAGACTCAGAGATCTGTGGGACGGTATCAAAAGGTCTAACATGTGTAACTGGTGTCACTAAAGTAAAAGAGAGAAAAATGAGATAGAAAAATACTTTTAAAAAGTAGGTGAAAATTTCCCAAATTTGGAGAAAGACCTAAATTTACAGATTTTGGAAGGAGAATAAACCCCAAGCAGAATTAATTTACACACACACATGCTCAGGCACAGCTGAAAATCAAAGTTATGGGGAAAATTCTTGAAAGAACTCAAAGAATCTCGTTACGGGCTCATTCCACACCAAGGAGAATGCTGCATCCAGAGTTTAGTGAATTGTTCTTGGAATATTTGGGGAAAAAAATTTTGGTGGAGGAGAAATTGCTATATTTCACTACATAGGCAAATCCTGTATTTGAGAAGCTCATCCACACTAAGTGTCAGGTAAGATGGGAGTGAGGTTGGAGGGGAGAGTAGCAGCCCTTCATTTCCATTTGTTGGGTGAGGCTTCAAGGAGAAGAAAGGATGCTGGGAGTTCTCTGGAGGACAGAAGGTTTTTGACACAAATATCTCTAAAATCAGGGAAATAGAGGAGTCAGGTACTCATGGTAAACTTGAGAATGACTTGACCAGAAAGTCTAGTGTTTCTTGGAGTCAGGGGAATTTTTGAAATGGAATTAGAGGAAAGAAATTTGGGGAAAGTGGGAAAGACCCAGGAGATTTTGATTATTTAACAGCATTTGTTTTCTCAGGATGATTTACCTCATTTCTCTCACAATCCAGTATAACATTTTTTAGGGTGGATAAGTTTCATGAGTAAGTGTTTTGAAAAGTAAGAAGGCAGATTATGTCCCTTCTCTTTCACAAATATATCACCAGGGTACTGAAGGGAGCTGCAAAGAAATCAGCTTTGCTGGGAAGTGTTGGGGCCCTGTTTTGGCAAATGTGTCCTTAGTTCATGGAGGATGATTTTAATGACTGAAAACAAATAAATTAACAAAAGCCCCAATGTAAAACCAAAACTTGTTGTTTGTTCTCATTGTATTTTTCATACTAGACTACAAATAAAATTATGGTGCATTAGTTTGTAATGTAAACCTCCTTTTTTTCCCCCTTCCCTGCCCACCCAACTCTCAGCATCTTTATGCTTTAGGGGTAGTATCTCCAAGGGAAGGGACAGGCATGTACTCCAAGAAATGGCTGA
The DNA here is from genome assembly GCF_024166365.1 of Elephas maximus indicus. Classification (NCBI taxonomy): domain Eukaryota; kingdom Metazoa; phylum Chordata; class Mammalia; order Proboscidea; family Elephantidae; genus Elephas; species Elephas maximus. The sequence goes on along the minus strand of NC_064820.1, from coordinate 76,309,775 downwards.
AGGCTGGTTGTCTGATGTTGAGGCAAAGGGCCGGGTGTCACATCCCAGGGAAGAGCACCAACAGGGAAAACTACAACTCAAGCAGCATCATGGCCAGTCTTCCAGGCCTGTCTGCAGCTCTTCCTGTAACCAGAGGCCTTTTCCTGTGTTTGAGTTCACCACCAATGGTTGTCCTATCAAAGGTAAACAGCAGCAGTCTAAGCAAACTACTCTTTTCCCAAAAGAAAGCTTTTAAGTTTTCTTTTGGAGGAGAGGGGAGGGGGTTGTTTGAGGACTGGGTGGAGGAGAGGGAGGAGGATTGAAGAGAGGAAACACAAGTGACCCCAGAGCCCTGTCCTGCTGTGTTTCTTTCTTCTTTTTTTATTTCTTTTCTCCTCACTCATTATTTTTGGCTGGGACCTGGGTCCTTTGTACAGGCTGCCTTCTATTCACTGACAGCTGCTTTGAACATCAGTCATATTGGGTCATCTGCCAAGCTGTGTGCCTCTAGCCACATCCCTCTGAGGTCTCTGATTTGTCAGCTTCAAAGCGCCTCACAAGTGGTGACTTGCCTCCTTTAGGGTGAGTGTTAAGAGAAGGGGAAGCCTGGAAAAGGCTGGTAAAAACTCTGACCTTAAGGCAGGAAGCTTTCATCTCATCTTAAGAAGTCAAGACAAGAGAAGAGTGATAAAGCCACTCATTGGCCAACTTCCAGGGCCTTGTGGCCAATAAATGGGAGGACCAGGGGTAGAAGTCAAATCTGGTCATGTCTAGTCTGAAAGTATTCTTCCCAAAACGTATTTCTCAAGGAGTCTTAGGCTGCCTCACAGGTACCTCAACAACGATGACATGAGAGTGGGGTGGGGGAGGGGAGGGGCAATGAGAATGCCCAGTGGATGGAGCTACACCTTCTTCCTCTGAAAGGAGCCTTTCCCCTTTGGTCTTATTCATTCACCCATTTGCTTATTCACTCACTCAAAAATATTTATTGAGCAACTTCCATGAGCCAGGTGACTCTTCTAGATGCTGAAGATACAATAAGGAACCAGCAAAGCCCAGGTTCTCATGAAACTTGCATTCTGTTGTCCATATCAGTTTTTAGGTAAGTTTTTTTTTTTTTTTTTTAATGAAAGGGCTCAATTGGTTTTTTAAAGAAAATAACATAGTTCCAACATATAATTTTCAAATCATTAACTGGTACTTTTTAAGCACCTGCAACTTTAAGTGTAGACTTTGCCACTGCATAAAGCAAGTTAGCTGTTGATCCCTCAGTGATTTATAATCTCTCAAGAAAAGACACCTAAAAAGGGAAATGGCCCCAGACAGCATCACCACCACTCACCAACAAATGTGAGAAAAAAATAAACAAATTCCCACAGTATGTTATATTCACCTCAGGCGTCACTATTAAATTCACCCCTCTGGTATTCCATATATGACAAAATGATGACACACATACAAAAAAAGAACACTTTAAATGCCCTTGGATGGCGGGGAGGTGGGAGGGAGGTGGGCACAGCAAGTTAACAGTCTGTTTGGGTTTCCCAGTGAAACTCTGAAAGCTACCAGTAAATATCTCCACCTGGAATTTTGGTTTGAAAAGTTAAGGCCAAAAGTTGCAAACTAGCAGCCTCCCAGTTGCTAGCATACTGATTGGTTTTTGCTGCACAACAAATTACCTAAAAACATAATGGCTTAAAAAAATTTTTTTTTTTTATCTCTAAGTTTCCGTGGGTCAGGAATTAGGGAACAGCTTAGCTGGGTGGTTTGGATCAGGATTTCTCAGGAGGTTGCAGTCAGAATGCTGGCAGGGCTGTAATCGTTTGAAGGCTTGATTGGGCTGGATGATCCATTTCCTAGATGGCTCACTCACAGAGCAGTTAGCAGATGGCCTCAATTTCTCAGCACGTATCCCTCTCCATAAGCAACCTGAGTTTCCTCATGACATGGCGGCTAATTCCCCTAGAACAAGCAATCCAAGAGTGTGAATGTCCTAGTGCTTTATGACCTAGTCTCCTAAGTCATTCGCCATCACTTTTGCATTATTATATTTGTTAACAACAAATCACTAAGTCCATCCCACACTCGGGATGAGGATTAGGCTCCATCTCTCAAAGAGAGGAATATCGAAGAATTTGTGAATACATTTTAAAAACATCACACTAAGGTTCCCTTCACATATATAATTCATGTTTTTCCTGGAAAATTTTAAAATAAATCAGACATAATATTATTTCATCTTAATTACTTCACTGTATATTTTTTAAAGCCACCATGTCATTACCACATCCAACACAACATAATAATTCTTTAATATCTTCAGTCTGCTTTCAATTCTAAAATTTTAAAATTAGGAGATTCCATATAGAAATTCAGATTTCTCTTATTGGAAAAAAAAAATAAGATGATATGGTCACCGAGGCCTAGGTTCTCACATGGTTACAGACCACTTTATATGAGACACGGGCTCTTCACCATGCTCCTCACCCCTACCTGTTGGACAGCAAAGAACAAACAAAAAAATCTGTTGGCAGTGAGTCAATTCTGACTCATGGTGACCCCATGTGTTACAGGGTAGAACTGCTCCAGGGGGCTTTCTTGGCTGAAATCTTTATGGAAGCAGATTGCCAGGCTTTTCTTCTGTGGCACGGCTGGGTGGGCTCAAACTGCCAACCTTTAGGTTAGTAGAAGAAAGCAAACTGTTTGTACTACCCAGGGACCTACTGGGTAACACATGGGTGCCTAATTTAACACATTTGTGTTACCTGCTTCTATCATTTAAGTATTTGAGTTTACCACTAGACTAGGCCCAGTGAGGCTGGAAGATGTGGCAATGGGATTGACGAAGGGAGAACCCTGACATTGGACAGGTTATAGGATTTGTTAGAGTAGCAGCCACCTTGGACCTCACCTGTGCAGGGCTGTAAAAATGACATGGGTAACTAACTGTGGGGATTTGGGCATTAATCACTGAGCTCTTAGAAGATCCGGTGGATGTTTTTATGGCAGAACTTGACACTGAGGGAAGTAGAGCCATGAGAAGAACCAGACACCTTTGAAGGGACCATGAATCAAACACCATGGACTGAGGATCAGTCCTATTTTCCTGTTGTTGTGTGCTGTCAAGTTGATTCCAACTCATAGCAACCCGTATGACAGAGTAGAACTGCCCCATAGGGTTTCCTAGGCTGTAATCTTTACAGGAGCAGATCGCTATGTCTTTTCTCCCACGGAGTGCATGGTGGGGTTGAACCGCCAACCGTTCAGTTAGCAGAGCATTAACCACTACACCACCAGGGGCCCTTCCTATTTTCCTAGGACTATGTGAATGTTAGGTTCTGGTAACCCAAGGAAGAGTGTGAGATTCATGAGAAATAATTATATAGAATCGTTAGCCAACTTTATCAAGTGGGGGACATATTCATATATAATTTAGTGCATAAAAATACTTTCTTGTTCCCCATGTGCCACAGACACATAAAATCCTAGGACGCTTGGCAAGAGTTTGTAAAGCGAAGAAAAAGCCTTTATAACCACTCTTGAGGAAGGAACACTGTGAGAAGTTGAGCTCTACTGAATCACGGATGTGAATACTGGAGGAGAATGTCCGCTTACCTCTGGCTTGGTAATAAACTCATGGGTGTTTTTTAACATAACTACTTCCATTGCCCAACTTAAAAAATCTTGCTTGCTTATATCAGATATTTGGAGCTTAGTTTGCATTTTCCCATAGAGACTACATGCTTCTTGGTGATTAAGTTCACATACCAGTCTTTAAGACCCACAAAGTGCTATAACTAAATTATGATACTACCACTCTACCACAGGTAACAGTTTCCCTAGAAAATGTCTGCCTAAGTATCAACATGGAATGCCTAGTGTAAAATTTCCTCAAGCCTAGCAGTTAAAACACTGAGTTCTATTCCATCTCTTAAACTCAGCTCTCCCGGGCCAGCTTCGAGGATGCCACTAGCTTTTTGGTCACAGCACTGGATATGTGCTAGAGGAAAGGGAACTCTGTTAAGTGGGTGTTGAGACATTTAGGGATGGGGATACACCTTGACACAGTGACAGGAGGACAAGCACATCAGGCAGTGGGGTTGGAGTAAAGGTAGGTACTCGGCTGGTGGAGGTTCTGGAAATTGGGCCTGGAGGTACAGCCACGGTAGAAGATGCAGCTGTTCAAAAGTATGGGTCTTTTATAAGCCAGCTATTTTTATGCCCAGTACTGCCTACATTCATTCTTCAACAGACTATTGCCATACAGCATGTCAGTGTAGCTCTCATGCTTTGTCATCCCATGACCTTTCTAGGCACTAACATGTCGCATACATCTTCTGATAGTCCTAACTGGCACAATCCAATTTAGACTAGATTCTCTGCTTCTACTCTTGCCCCCGGCCCCAATCTATTCTGTGAACAGTGACCAAAATAGTCTTTCTAGATTGCAGATATGATCATGTTACTCCCTGTGTACAATCCTTTAATGATTTCTCATCCATCTTAGAATTAAGTTCAGAATCTGAACTCAGACCTACCAAGCCTTCCCCATCTTTGCATGACTCATGTCTGCTCATTCTTCAGGTCTCAGCTTCAATACCATTTTCTCAGGAAGACTTTTCCTGACCTTCCTGCCCAGACATAATACCCTGCTACACGCTCTCCTTACTTCTAGGCTTCCTCCTCAAAGCATGAACTGCAATTGTAATTGTGTAGTCACTCAGGTACAATTTGCTTAATGTGTCTCTTCCTCCAGGCAGTAAAATTTAGCATGGCCTCCACACCTAGCATGGGGTCTCCTGGTCCATAAGACAAGCTCATTAAATGGTTGCCCAATGAACTTCTGTTCCATACATTTTGTCTTTAATATTACAAATCTAAAAAAAATATATATATATATATATTTTTTTTTTTTTTAACTATTACCCTTCAATTTTAGCTGTCCATAGCTGAGTTTTTACTATGTGACAGGGAGTGTTTGTTTAGAGGGCAGGGTTAGCTTAGAGGTTGAAAATTAGGGATTGGAACCAGAATTCCCTGATTTTGAATACTTACTAGTCACGTGATGTCGAAGAAGTGGTATAATCTCTCCATGCTTCTGTTTCCTCATCTATAAAAATGGTAGGGTGGGTGAGAATAGTAGCACCTACTTCACAGGGCTGTTGTAAGGATTAAATAAATTATAACATGTAAAGAGTTTAGGTAGAATTCCAGCTTCCAAACACCCCTGTGGATAAATTTCCAAGTGTTACAGGATTTCACTTTTTACATAATTGGCACACTGTAATTATGTAAAAAATGTTAGCTATTCTTCTTATTTACTCCAGATGTAATACAAGATGGGTGTTATTATCTCTACCAAACTAGGAAACTGGATGGGTAAAGCAGACTTTTAATAACTTGTTTAAAGGAATCCTTCATATTATCTTTGCATACCAAAAAACCTAAATAGGAAGAATGAAAGGAATGTTCTCATATTTTTGACAGTTGGGACTTGGAGGATATTGGGGCTTGGCGAGATGAAGGGAATAAATCAAAGAAATAAAGTAAGTTTCAAAGCACTTTCAGGCCCAAGAGTTGGCCATCCCTTCTGCACATTAATAAAACAGAACTTCATATGTTCGTGAGAAGCCCAGAGGAGGGAGAAGAGACACACTTTTCACAGAGTCTGTAGAGGAGATAGAGAGCTGAGGAAGCGTGACTCAGAGCAGCAGGAACCAGCTTCTGAAGGATTCTGCAGGAAGTGAGAACAGTGGTTCTCAACCCTTTTTGAAGCTCCTGAGGAACTCTGCCCGTATTTCCAAGGTCATCGCCATGTCCTCAAACCAAATTCATTAAAAAAAAAAAAAAAAAACTATACCATGAATCTCATGTGGTGTAGGAGGAAGTGTGTGCCAAAAGAAATCAAACAAAAAGTTGAGAATCACTGGAGTGGACCGTATTCCTGGAAAGGGAGTCAGTCCTGTACCAGGCTTTTAGAAAGACATGTGGTTTGGACAGGAATGTTGCCAGCAGCCTGTGCATGATGGACTCAAGCTAAAAACAACCCAAATATTCATCTTCAGTAGAACAGGTACATAGATTGTGTTATAGTCACAGATTGAAATACTATTTAGCAATGAGAATGCATGAACCACAGCTACGCTCAGCAATAGGGATGAATCTTGCAAATATAATATTGGGGCAAAGAAATCAGAATCAGAAAAGTACAAACTAATGCTATTTCTTATGTTTGCTCAAAAATAGGTAATGCCCATCTATTATGGGTTGAATTGTGTCACCCAAAACTGTGTGTCAACTTGGCTAGGCTATGATTCCCAGTATATATTCCCACCTTTTGTCATCTGATATGGTTTTCCTATGTTTTGTAAATCCTGTCTCTATGATGTTAATGAGGCAGGACTAGAGGCAGTTATGTTAATGAGGCAGGACTCAATCTACAAGATTCGTCAATCTTTTCAGAGATATAAAAGAGAGAAGTGAGCAGAGAGAAATGGGAACTTCATACCACCAAGAAAGCAGTGCCGGGAGCAGAGTGCATCCTTTGTATCTGAGGTTCCTGCACGGAGAAACTCCTAGAGCAGGGGAAGACTGATGACAAGGACCTTCTCCTAGAGCTGACAGAGAAAGCCCTCCCCTGGAGCTGGCACCCTGAATTCAGACTTGTAGCCTCCTAGGCCGTGAGAAGAATATCTCTTTGTTAAAGCCATCCACTTGTGGTATTTCTGTTATGGCAGCCCTTGTGTGTGTGGAAGTAGGGGGCTGATGGGGTGGAAGGGGCATTACTGCTTCAGCCTCATCAGGTTTGGTACTTTGGTTTTTCTCCTTGCCCCCCAACCCAGTGGCAGGTGCTTGCAGACTTCTTTCTCTACTCAGGTGATCTGTATATGCCACACAATTTAGGGCTACCAGAGGGGTGAGTGGAAAGGCCATGACCTGTTTCTACACACACTTTTCCTCAGTTATGTGCAGTGCAAATATCCTTCACTTTCAGTCAGGGTCTGAATAACCCATGAGAGAGCTAGACAGAAAGCTTTGCCACGTTGAGAGACCTGATTTGAAATCTCTCCTGTGAAACCTAATGGGAGGGACTTAGGAATTCCAGCATCTAGACAACCAGTCGCTGATTTTCTAAGTATTAGAGGATCACTTTTCCTATGGTGGGCAGCACAAAGAATGAGGGGAAAACCCTTTTCTAAGGAAGGGCTGTAAGGAGGTATGTGAATGAGATAGCTCGGCACAGGCAGGGTTGTCTCCAGGTCCTGCCTGGATGCTGTGTCATTAAATCAAAGCTGCGCAGACTCAGCTGGGACTTGTTGCCATCAAGGCTGTCTTTGGGCAATTGGGAGAAAACAACACAGCCTCAACGTGACAGGCCCCACATTCTGCAGACTTAAAAGGGAAATCCTTTGGATTCTGACTGGACTCCTGGGGCTCAGGCCTGGCCTTGCCCTGAAGCTGCAAAGAGGAATAAAAATGTGGACAAGGCTGCATGTGGCTGTGATTGATTCTTCAGGTGACCAGTGGTCTTTTCATTCCTGGAAATTTTACAGCCCGATGCCACAGACACGTAGCCCCCCTTCCCCATTTCTCCCCACTAACTCTGATCTTACCATACTTACATCCACTTTTTCATTGGACATTTCGTTAGAGTGCTTCTTCACCTCACAGCCACTCAGGTTTGTCCGCAATATAACGATCCCCATAAAAGGGTCAGTCCCTTTGTATTCCTTCCCTGTTCTCTCATGCTCTTCCCTTGCTTTCTTAGGTTTTAATTGTAATTTTCCTTCCCATTTCTACAAAGGCAGGATACAGAGGAAGGCCAGCAGAGGGCAAAGAGCACTAGAGCTGGAATCAGGAGGCAGATGGATATTGTGGTTCCTGCCACTGATGTGTGTGACCTGGCAAACCCTAGAGGTTCTATTGACTCTGTACTTGGGCGTAGGTCAGCCATGTCATAAATCCAGTGCCACGCTTTGTACCGGTCTTGGTGCCATAGTGAATGCAAAGGACTGTACCTTGGATCTTGCAATCCTACTGAACAACACTATCTTTATGTCCTCTCTGATAGATACACACACACATACACCGAGAAGATAGATAGATAAATGGAGAAAGAAAACTATTAAAGCCAAGGAATAATCTTATAGACCATAGTGTTGTTGCTGTTAGTTGCCGCTGAATTGATTCTGACAAATGGCGACCCTGTGCATGCAGAGTAGAGCTGCTCCATAGGGTTTTCAAGGCTGTGACCTTTTGGAAACAGATGGCCAGGACTGTCTTCCAAGGTGCCTCTGCATGGGTTGGAACCACCAACCTTTTGGCTAGTAGTCAAGCACTTAACCATTTGTACTACCCAGGGACCGAATAACCCTTACACAGAGACTGAATCAGAATTGTTCTCTCCCTGAACTCACTTTAATAGCTTTTTGTGATCAGGTGTAGCCCTCTACCCCATTTTTTTCAAAATACAGTGAAATAAAGGAAGTAGCTTAAGGCTAGTTTTTCTTTTGCTGCCACAAAGGTCCCTATAACTGCTGGTTCCTGTTTGTGGTGAAAATGGTCTTAACCAGATGAATTAAGGGGACAAGACACACCAAACAAATCAGAGAGCTGAACCCAAGCTTATTCCTAAGAGCAGCTAACCCTAAACAGAGCTCCCACCTGCATACGGAGCTCCCAAGAGCCTGACCTTGGTTAAGGGTATTCTCCATCATTTTCTCTGCTCCTTCTGCTCAGTCTCCTTATCCCTTTTCAAAACCTGTGGCTAGTTTATCGAAGATCTATGGCTCTTCACAGTTTTTTGAAAACAAATTAGAAGTCACCTGCCAGTTTTCCAGAGGTGACTAAATCCAAGAAGCCTTAGGGTAAAGGATAGGACAATATAAACAGCAGTTCTGCAATAGCCTTGTCCGACTGCAGACAGTGGTGAGTGGTAAGTTGCTTTTTTTTCTTTCTTATCCACCGGCAAAGATAAAAGCTGAATTTGGTCCATTGTATAAAGCTCAGTGACCAGCGCATAAATCTGCAGTTTGATCCTGGAAGAATTCTAAGGATCTAGAGTTGAGCTAAGGAATTGTAGCAATGCTCAATTCTGGTTTCAAAGGGCCCAGGGAAAGCCAAAAGCCCTGGCCGGCTGGCCATGCCTCCCAGTCTCCCAGCTGCAGGTTTGCCTCAGTTAGCCCAGCAGCCCAAACTTTCCCTTGCTCAAAGTCAACATGACATGATTTGTTCCCATTTGGCTGTATTAGTTCTGCAAACCAGATACCAGCGACTGCACGCTCGGGAGAGTCTGCCCTTCTGGAACGCCATTTGTTTGGCAAGGCCAGGCCACTAAGGCATTTTCACCTCTTTAACGCTCCCAGGACAGAAGACAAACTTTGAGGAATTCCTTTTTTCAAAGTTTTTTTTTTTTTTTTGCCCCTTCCAACATTTTGTTTAAGAGAAAATGAGATGTCTATCTTCTGTTTCCTTATTTTTTTTTCAGGAAAGCAAAGGGTTGTTGACTTCCTCCCTCTCCCCTCCCTTCCTTCCTTCTTCCCGAAGGTACTCATCTGAGAAAAAGAGAACGAAGTATTGTTCCTGTTCTCTTTCTTAAGTCATCTGAAACACTGTCCCTGCGAGTTCTTTAAGTTCCCTTCAATCTGTACACAAGAGAAAGAGGGAGAGAGAGAGAGGGAGAGAGACAGAGAGAGCAAGGGATCAGGTAAAGCATTGGGGCTGCTGCAGCCATTCAGAACTCAGGAGCTGGTAAGTTACCCATGCAATCGCTTCTACTTCCATTTCCATATCCCGGGGATGGAGACAGCCGTGGGCATCTTCACTAGAAAATAACCTTGCTGGGCGTAGTCCTTAATCAAAGGGTAGGACTGATGGATGCCCCAGAATGTAAGCTTATACCTTTTTTTTTTTGGAAGAGAATACTGATGCTTTGCAGAGCTGAGACTGGAAGAACTAGAAATAGACCTTGCAATGGGGCTAAGGAGGACACTGAGTTAATCTGAATTCTAGCTCTGATACCATGGCTGGGTTAACCAGGAGGCACTGGGGTTTGTGCTGTGTTTCACTGGAGGATTCACTCTTCCTCTGGGCTGTATCTTGGGGACCTTATCATGCTGTCTGCTAAGAACTGTGGTCAGCTCTGGGGTTTTTGCTACACGTTTTCTGGATTGAGGTGCCATTCTTGTGTTCTTTTCTTTCCATTCAATACCCCTATGTTAATTAGAGACTGTTATTCTGCATCACTGAAGTAGGAGGGAAAAAACGGGGATGTCACTTTGAATTGTACTGCGCCTGGGGGGCTTGTGTGTTTAGGTTCATGAGTGGGTTGAGTGTAAATTTATTGTCCACTGTCAATGTAAGATGTCATCTGTCACACAAAAGAAGAGGAAGATTTTGAAGCATGTAACTTTAGTTTTGGAAAGCAGCATGTGGCTTATAAAGGAGGATTAAAGTTGATCGCTTATGTCAGTAAGGGTGAAAAACTAAGCTACAGATGCAACTGAAAAACATTCCCCCAGTGCCTGGTTTTCTAAGCGCCAAATAGAGCACAGCAATCTAGGCAAGCTTATACACAACTAGTTTGAAAATGTCTAACTTGTTTCAATTAAATTCATCAGAAAGTATAATGTTACCAAGAACTCATCATGGCAAACCACAAGGCAGCAAAGTTCACATTATCAAAAATAGATCAGCAAGGTCATTTTGAAAGGCTGTGTATATTTATTAAGAACTTAACTCAAGGAGGTATTGACTGGGTGAAAAGCAAAGTCCATGCATTTTAAAAAATATATTCATTTCTATGAAATTTACTAAAGTCACCTGGGATGTGAAGGGTGTGACAAAAATAGCTGGTCTCTCATTTATAAAATAATTCGGCCAGACTAGGCATTAACCACACTCAAGCAATTAATCTTTATTTGAAACTGAGCCATCATCTTAATGGGATGAGAAAATAGGATAGAACTGGACGTTTATGTGGGTTTTGTCTCATTAGTCATACGCCTTTTTTCTTCTCCTTTTTCAAGAAACTTTCCTTAAAATGAGCAACATAAAAAAGACTTGATTCGCGTTTGCTGACTTAAGGATGACGATGTGAAATTATTCTAGTAACAGTTCGAAATGGTTTCCAGCCCCTTACCATACACCCTAGCCACCCCTCTTCATAGATCTTTAGGTCAAAAGGTAGCTGGGGCTGATCAACTTGGGTATTTTGCATCTTAATCAGCAATTGTGACCCCGGTAGAAAATTCAGGGCTGCAATCTTGACTTGCTTCTTTCAGTTTCATTTCTGTCTTTGATGATGTGTTTAATTTTATGCCAAATTAAAGCAATATCAAAGAATGCTCTCTAGTTTTGATTACTGAATAAAAGCATCAGGTCCAACACAATATGAAAAAAAGGGCAGCAGAGTTGTGCTGACTAAAGATGAGCAATGCAAGGCAAAAAAGATGGGAACATCAATGGCTCAGAAAACAGCCCCACTCCTGGCATGTGTCTTCATTGTGGCCAAGATTAAGGAGCTGGGGGGTATATTATGTATTTTCTTAAAAAGGAAAAATACATTATTCAATATTTCCAGTTACGGTGTTAAGTCATTGCCATGAGAATATTTGTTGGATATTTCAGCTACCTTAAGAAAAAAAGCCATCGACTAGTTTAGTCTAGTCGCTACCACTCATTTATCTTTACTGAACTCCAAAGAGTAAGTTGACATTCGTGGAAACTTCCAGCATGATTGGGGTCATCAGATGTTCTCTCATGATATCATTAGGGGAACTCCAGCTTGGAATGGTCCAGAATTTGAGAAAAATTTCTGCCCAAGCTCTATATATCACTAAATTACAAATTAGTCATATGGATTTTAAATCATGTTAGGATATTTGTCTGGTAGATTCGTGTGCTGGGATGTGAATGAAATTACAGCAAGTAGAACATCAAAAGCACAGACTTTGTTGTTAGACAAACGTATGTTTAAATTTCAGCTTTGTCATTTACTCGCTGCAGGCTTTAGGCCACTAACTTGGCTCTCTAGCTCAGTTTCCCCAAATGTAAAATTGCATCAATATAATAGAATTGCTGCGAGGATTAAATAAGATTGTTTATGTAAAGCAATTAGCACATGCTTGGCAAGTAGTAGGAGTCAATAAATGTCAGTTGTAATTTCTCAACAGAGTCACATACTAACACACTTAAGGGTACTGTATTTTTTAAAAAATTTTTATTGCACTTTAGATGAAGGTTTACAGAACAAACTAGTTTCTCATTAAACAATACACATATTGCTTTTTGACATTGGCTATAAATCCCACGACATGTCAACACTCTCCCTTCTCAACCTCGGGTTCCCTATTACCAGCTTTCCTATCCCCTCCTGCCTTCTAATCCTTGCCACTAGGCTGGTGTGCCCCTTTAGTCTTGTTTTGCTTTATGGGCCTGTCCAATCTTCGGCTGATGGGTGAACCTCAGGAGTGGCTTTATTACTGAGCTGAAAGGGTGCCCAGGGGCCATACTCTCAGGGTTTCTCCAGTCTCTATAAGGCCAGCAAGTCTGGTCTTTCTTTTTGAGTTAGAATTTTGTTCTGTGTTTTTCTCCAGCTCTGTCTGGGACCCTGTATTGTGATCCTTGTCAGAGCAGTCTCAGTGGTGATAGCCAGGTACCATCTAGTTGTACTGGACTCAGTCTGGTAGAGGCCATGGTAGATGTGGTTCAGTAGTCCTTTGAACTAATCTTTCCCTTGTAGGGGTACTGTGTTTTTTTGAGGTAAAGAGTAGAATACATTGCCTGTGATTTGTGCCACTATTCTTTGTGTGTGTGTGTGTGTGTGTGTGTGTGCCACTATTCTTAATACTGAACACCAAATCTCTGTCGGAACAAAAATTATTCCTCATGGCTTCACTTTGTCATACAGGGTCACTGTGAGTTGTAATCAACTTGACAGTACATAACAACAACAACATAGCTTTAGAGTTGAACATACATTAAATGAAGATGTTCTGAACCCCAAATTCTTGCAAGATAAAGAAAAGTAGAGTTTGATGTATTGACGTTCACTTCTGCGAATGGCATAAATGCGAGATTTAGCCTCATTAAAATGCCAGCTGTGTTAAACAGAGCTCAATGCAGGGGAAAGGTTGCCTCGTGATAAAAATTTTCAGTTCAGATGAATGCGTGAAGACGCTGCAATTATGTTTTAGACGTTTTCTTCTCCCTTTCACCCACTTCCCCAAGCTCTCGAACTCTGTCTTTGGTGACCTTTTCCTGGCCACCAATGGCTATAGTCTATTGTGGCTGTTCCAGGACTCAGCCAGAGAGAAAAGGGCTTGAAGCAACATGTCCCCCACCTCTCTCAAGGCTGATCACACTGGGAGAAACCTTTTTCCTCCAGCAGTTTACAGTGAGCCACTCAACTTCACACCGATAATAGAATTCCATCATCACCACATTGTATGTGTGACTGCATGTGTGTTGTATATGTGTATAGGGTGCGTGGTTGGTCCAACTTCTATTTTTCTCTCACTCTAAACTTTAAAACCTACATGCTGGTTAGTTTCACAAGTTATAAAGATACTTTAACTTAGGTCTTGTCTTAGTTAAACTGCCTTCCACTTTCCAAAAACAAAACACACAATAACACAACACCACCACACCACCAACAACCAAAGCATTTGAGGTTTTTTTGTTAGAATAAAAAAAAAAAAAAAACACCCAACAGTTGCCATCGAGTCAGTTCCGCCTCATGGCGACTCCATGCGTGTCAGGGTAGAACCGTGACAGGTTCTGGTATAATACGGAGACTTGTTTGGATGCAGCATCTTCTTCTGTCTTCTTCAAGATTGTACTGACATGAAATATAAATACACATTCTAAAAACCATAGTTTTAAATGGAATTACTATTCAGCATTGGATGTTCTCTTTCAAAATTGGTTTTGAATATATGGATTGTTATTCTAGGAGCTGTAAATGTTATGGATTTAAAAAATATGCTAGCCAGTCAAGCAATCCGACAAGACTGATCAATATTTATAACCCATATACCACCAAACCAAAACCCGCTGCCATCAAGTCAATTGCAACTCTTAGTGACCCTGTAGGACAGAGTAGAACTTCTCCATAGGGTTTCCCAGGCTGTACACTTTACAGAAGCAGACTGCCACATCTTTCTCCCATATAACCCATATATAAACCATAAAGAGATCAATTACTTTTTTTTCTATAAACACTGTAATTCTGTATAAATAGCATATCTTGATTTATACATTTCTATATTATTTGTATAATATAATGAGCATGCATTCTTTCAAGAGAAATAGCTGTTAAAATTTTTCTATTATTTTAAATATTGGTAGATTTGATCTCAGAAGGTTTTTTTTTATTTTGTTTTTAGAATATGTACTGTGCTGAACCTGTTAGAAGTTAGATCCTTGTCCTTAAGTTTGTGTGACATGGAAAGGCAAAATCTGATAACAGGGTTTGAAAAACCAGCACCCTCAAGTCATGTTAAATCTGCTTTAATTATAAGAAAAATGCAAAGCCTATAGGAAAAGTGTTCTGGCTTCCTTGATTGACTTTATACCTAAATCACTTGATTTTTTTTTTTTTTTCTGATATGATTACATGGCTATGAATCTGAGCAGTAACGGACACAGGTCTTCATCTAGCAGGAACACAGAGATAAACGTTTTGATGTGCAGTCACAGAACCAGCTAGCCTAATGAAGGCTGTTTTTTGTTTTTTTTTTTTCTTTTGACGGTCCAAGTATCAAATACATTGGGATAAAATAAGGATATTTAAAAAAAAAAAAATTTAGGTAAAAGAATAAGAACATTTCTCCAGCAGAAGTTACATGTAATACACAAGCTCACTAGACTGAAAGCACCATGAGGACAGGGACTTTGTTGTTCACTGCCGTATGCCCAGGACCTAGCATTTTATAATAATAAAAACCAGTTGCCTTCAAGTCGATTCTGACTCATAGTGACCCTATGTCTATCAGAATAGAACCGCGCTCCATAGTGTTTTTAATGGCTTGATTTAAGGAAGTAGATTACCAGGCCTTTCTTCTGAGGTGCCTCTGGGTGGACTTGAACCTCAAACCTTTCAGTTAGCAGCTGAGGGCATCAACTGTTTGCATCACCCAGGGACTCCAACATGATAATAGGTATATAATAAATATTTGTTGAATAGATGAATTCATGAATAAGTGGGCTAGAGAGTAAAATATGTTATCCTTATTTGATGCCAAATAAAGCAATTAAGAAGTTAAAAAAAAAAAAGTTAGTCACATTTTTTGGGACTGTACAATGCCAAACTGCCAGTTTGACGTGTCCTCCATCTGAGCTGGCTGAAATGATAGGCTTGTTCCACCACTATGTGCATGGGTCTGCTATATGTATATTAAAGGGCCATCTTGGCAAGGACCCCCAACCAAAAAAACCAAACCCACTGCCATCGAGTCGATCCCCACTCATAGCGACCCTATAGGACAGAGTAGAACTGCCCGATAGAGTTTCCAAGGAGCGCCTGGCTGATTCGAACTGCCAACCTCTTGGTTAGCAGCCATAGCACTTAACCACTATGCCACCATGGTTTCCGCAGGGACCCCCACCTACTTGCTTATGGAGAATAAGCATATATCAGACACACAGAAAAAACTGTTGCTTGCATTTTATTTTCCATTTGTTTTCTGGGCAGATGATGGGTTAGCAAATTGTTTTTGGCGAGAGAGAGAGAATCGTCATTTGTTTTTCCTTGACTAAAGGAGCTGTGAGCCAGGCTTCAGCCTCATAGGAAATGCTCAGCGCATTCTGGTTTTTTATAGGCAGGGCAGTAAATCCAAGGTAAAGGGATGCCACTTGGGCTGAGTTTACACAAACACATGGGGCGAATTCAGGGAGGGAAATGATATCCTTGTTGAGCACAATGCCCTTTCCTTTATTTAATTAGGCAAAGCAGAGAGCCAAAATGAATAAATACTAGATTGAGACAGTTTTGCATTTATCAGGCAAGTTTGTAGTGGTAAATATAAATGCTTAATAACAAGTTGGGATTTTGGATGTTGTTCATTACATTTAATGACAGTGGGGTCCATGATTTCAGTTACTTGTAGCAGAAACTGAAAAAGCTCTCTCCTTGATGTCAGGCACCAGTGACATGCAAAGGCAATTTTGACCCGTTGTCCTATTTTCTTTCCATATATTAGGGCCCTACTTTGACCTCATTCTATGATGGCTACTTATACTGTGAGAGAATGCTACAACAATGTACCACTACCACCAACAACCACCTTTAAGGAGTCATTACCAGGTGTGAGGCTTAGTTAGAACTTTACATATATTATTTCACTTAGAAACCCTGGTGGCATAGTGGTTAAGAGCTACATCTACTAAACAAAAGTCGGCAGTTCAAATCCACCAGGCACTCCCTGGAAACTCTATGGGGCAGTTCTACTCTGTCCTATAGGGTCGCTATGAGTCAGAATCGAAAAACCACGGTAGTGGTTTTTTGTTTTGTTTTTTTTTTGGTATTTCACTTAATCCTCCCATTCTAAGAAGTAGATGTTTTATTCCTCCCCATTTTAGAGATAAAGAAAGGCAATCACCTTGTTTAACACATAAATCAGAGAGAGTAAGTGATTTGTTTAAGGTCACTATATATGTTGTTTGTTTTTAGGTTTCTTATTAAAGAGAAAGTGCCATATATAGCTAATAGGTATGTGTGTGTGTATGTATATATGTACACATATATACATATATGTATGTGTGTGTTGTGTATATACACATATATATATACACCCGTTGCCATCAAGTCAATTTTGACTCATAGTACGTGCGTATGTATGTAATTAATTATTCCCATAAGGCAGTATTCCCTAAAATGTGGTTGCAGGACCAGCAGTATCGACATCACCTGGAAGCTTGTTAGAAATGTTGAATCTCAGGCTTCACCCCAGACACTCAATAATAATTAGCATTTTAACAACATGCCCAGGCGATTCAGGTGCACACTCAAGTGTGAGCAGCACTGCCTCAGGGTTCTGACCTATTGTACACACACGGATCTCTGAAGATAAGTTCCTGTTCTGAGGAGTTACAAAGCCATTTTTTAACTTTGACCTTGTCCAAGACAACATAAACCAAAAGAAAAAAATAACCAAACCCGTTGCTGTTGAGTAGATTCAAACTCACAGCGACCCTACAGGACAGAGTAGAACTGCCCCACAGGGTTTCCAAGGAGCGGCTGACGGATTCAAACTGCCGACTTTTGGTTAGCAGGCAAGCTCTTAACCACTGCACTACCAGGGCCCCCAGAGAACCATTAAGCATGCTTTTTTGTGGTCTCATCCAGCGAGTTAACTCAATACCAAGGGATCCCAACAATCTCAAAGAGGAAAAGTCTCAAGTATTGTTTTTCAAGAGTATTCTGAGCAGCAATCATAAGAATCACCTGGGGTGGATTCTAGCCCCTTCCCTAGAATTTATGAATCTGGGATGAGGCCCAAGGCTGTGCCTATTTCACAAGCTACTGGCTGAGGGTAAGGAAGTCTCCCAGGGAGGGCAAGGACTAGTATTTTGGGGACGTCACCGCCCAAAGTGTCCGGATTTTCTAGCAAATTCAAATGCTATCTAAAAACGAGAGAAAGAGAGCACCACAGAGACCTTCCAGTAGGGTCTTCCTTTTGAATGTTTCATAACGGGGACAGGAAACCCTGTCACCTTCCTTGTGGCTTCCCAGGGGAGAGGAATGGAGCCCCCAGCTTGCAGTATCACAGCTCAGGAGGAGTTGCCAGTACACGTTTCTCACTCTTCCCAGTTAGAAAACTCTACAGAAAGAATCCTTAGAGTTTCCTTTGCATTGGGGACTCACCGTTCTCTCTTGGAACAGAAATCAAGAGGGGACTATTGTTGGAGGGGTGCGGAAAGGAAACAGGGCGGAAGAGAGCTAGGGGAGGACCGGAATAGCCTCTGGTTTGCTTCAGCCTGGACAAAACGGGGCCTCTGCCTGCGTGGAGACGGTGGGCTCTCCCCCTTAATCCACGCGCTCTGGCTGTCTTCCATGGGAATTGTAGGGGATGGAAGAACTTCACTTTTTTCAATGCTATTTGATGGAACACCTACTAAATACACCACTACTATTTCTTGCTGGCTGTTTTTCATAGTTGAGGCAGTTTTCCTCCCTACAGCAGAGTGGGTCCTCTACTATTCCCCAGGTCCTTCTCCAGAGTGCTTTTCTGGGGCTGGGTGGAGGGGGGAGGGAAGGAATAAAAGACAAAGAGTGGTCTTCCAGAATTATGCCCCCCCCCACACCAAAAAGAAGAAAGTATGTATTGGGCACTTTGAAGGTGCCAAGGAGGATTACATTAAATCTATCAAGATGGGGTTTCTGAGCTACTAGGACTTGAGTTCTTAGGTGGCAAGAGGAACAGACAAGAAGTTCTACCAGGTTACCATTAGGCATATCCAGGACCCTGCCTCCTACCTGTGTTTTAAAGAGCTGAGCAAGATGGGAATATTCCGAGCATTGGCTTTATTGGCCCTCAGGAGCCATCCAGTAATGCAACGAACAAGTCGGCACCTCCTCCAGCAGTGCCCGAGTTCACCCCCCCGCCCCCTCCCCGGGCATCCCCCGTGATGTCGTAGCACAATCACCTGTCTCTCAGCTCCTACAGCTCCAAGAACATCAGGCCCCAGGTGATAATTTTTATCTCCTGGCTGCAGCCTGGGCCCCAGGTCTGATCGAGGATGTTGGAGAAGGAGTGAAGAGCCTAGCTTTTGGGAAAGAAGATGCAGCCCAGCAATACATAATTTTGAAGCAGGTGATCCCATTTGCTGTGTCTTCAAGGCCTCTTCGTGCTCAGACATCCCACTGTAACCTGGCTTACACTGGCTCCTTTGTGTTCCTTCACAGGCTAGCAGGAGAGGGATTTTGGCATCACATACTTAATACATACCATTTGGAAGAACTTTTAATGGTGAGCAAATCCCGTCGCAGAAGGATTAGGGCATAAAGTACCAAATTTCTTTGCCCTTCAAAGAATACAGGTATTTGAGGGTGGAGGGTTAGTTGGTTGATTTGATAAAGTCCTGACTGTTGCGTATATACTTTACATGTGCCTCACACAGCAGTATCTGACCACACACAACACAGCCTACTCAAAATCATTGGTTCTTATGGAAGGAAATCACAGATTAGCATCAAATTGTTTATTAGCTCGAGACTGTAGCATTTGGTTCTCAGTCCCCTGTACCTCCAAGCAGATTTACTAATTACATTTTTCTTAGCACTGTTAAAATGAGTTTGAATTTTGTTAGCTAGAGACTGTGAGGATGGGAGAACACTGAAAGAGTCTTTGAGTATTATTACAAGCAATTTATAAAGTGCCTTGTTCACTGTGTGTGTCCTTTTGAGAATATCAGTAATGCAAAAGAAGACTAGACTTGGAGTCAGAGAAAAGATGTTTGGGTGTGGTTACTGGCAGATCAATGAACCCAAATGCATATGAGAATTTATTACATGAATAAAATGACATTGCATATCAGAAAGGGAAAGTTGTTGCAGTTAATGATGTTGGGACAACGGGATGGCTATTGGGGAAAAACTTGTATCCTTACTTCATTTCTTACATTAAGATAAATCCCAGGTAGATCAACAATTTAAAATGTTAAAAATGAAAACAAAAATATTAGAAAAGGATGGGAGGTTATTTTTTAAATCTTGGAGTAGGTAAATTCTTTCTAAGTTTTACAGAAACCCACATACACATGCACCGGTTGCCACAGAGTCAATTCCAACTCATGGCTACCCAATGTGTGTTACAGTAGAACGGTGCCACATAGGTTGGTTTATTGGAAGTAGATCTCCAGGCTTTTCTTCAGAGATAGCCTGGGTGGACTTGAACTACCAGCCTTTCAATAAACAGCCAAACACTTAATCGTTCATGCCACCCAAGGACTCCTTAGAAAAACCCAGACGCTTTAAAATTTTTATAAATCTTATTACATTAAAATAAAAAATTCTGCAGGGCCAAAACTCAATAAACAAGGTCAAAAGACAAAATCCTGGGGAAAGCATTTGCTGTATGTAATATAGGGTTTAATATGAATAACATAATCATGGGAAAATGACATGGAACAGATACTTCACAGAAAATGAGCTATATTTGGCTCTTAAACACATAAAAAATAAAAGATACTCATCCTTATTTGTTTTTTGTTTTAACCTGATCAGATTGGCAAAGATGAAACATTCGATAGCATCTTTGTTTCTGGCCCATTGCTGTCAAGTCGATTCTGACTCATAGTGACCCTATAGGACAGAGTAAAACTGCCCCATAGGGTTTCCAGGGTGGTGTAGTGGTTAAGAGTTATGGCTGCTAACCAAAAGTCGGCAGTTCTAATCCACCAGGCGCTCCTTGGAAACTCTATGGGGCAGTTCTACTCTAAGTCACTAGGAGTCAAAATCGACTCAGCAGCAATGGGTTTGGTTTTTGGGGGGGTTGTTTCTGGAAACCTGGGGGGGGACAGTGCTCTAATACATTCTTTGTGTAATTGTGAATTACTAAAACTTTTTCTATATAGAAAGCAATTAGTTAATGTCTATCAAAATGTAAAATTGACTTACCTTGGAATTTATCCTACAAACATGCTGATAACATTGCAAAATGACACAGGTACAATGCAATACGTTTGCTACAGCATTGTTTGGAGCAGGAACAAACGATTGAAATAGCATGAATATTCATCAATAAGGGACTGGTTAAATTAAGTATATTATATCCATACAGTGGAATATTATGCAGCCATAAAAAGAATAAGGGAACAGAATTGAGACCAGAAATAAAACCCTTGCATATATGCTCAATTGATTTTGACAAAGGTGTGAATGTATTGCAGTGAGAAAAAGGATAGTCTTTTCAACAAGTGGTACTGGAACACTTGGATATCAAAATACAGAAGAAAAAAGCAGGAACTTAGACTATTACTTGACACCATACACATAGATTAATTTGGAGTAGATCATAGACCTAAATGCAACAGCTAGAACTATAAAATTTCTAAAAGGATGCATAGGAGAAAATCCTTGTGACCTTCATGTAGGCAAAGTTATGACACAAATGCACAAACAATAAATGAAAGAAGTCAGTAAGTTGAACTTCATCAAAATTAAATACTTTCTTCAAAAGAAGACATTGGTATAGAAATGAAAAGACAAGTCACAATCTAGGAGAATATATTTGCAAAACATATCTGTAAAGGATTTTTTCGAAGAATATATAAAGAATGCCTACAACTCAATAGTAAGAGAAACAATTTAAAAAAATAGACAAAAGATTTGAATAGATACTTAACCAAAGAAGATTGACAAATGGCAATGTTTTACATAAGGAGATATGCAAAAGGGCATGCAGTGTAAATCAATTTGGAAAATGCAAATTGAAGCGATGATTACACACCACCATGCACACACTGTTGTTAGCTGTCTTTGAGTCAGTACCCCCCACCCCCGCACTCATGGGAACCCCATGTACAACAGAATTCGACTGTTGTGGTACATGTTTTCAACATCCATCTCCACTGACAGAAAAGTGGTGGTGGCTGTGCTTGAGTTGAAATGGCCGTGAATCGAACCTGGTCTCTGTATGGAAGATGAGAATTCTGCCACTGAACCACCACTGGCCCCCTACACACCCAGTATATATATTAAAAAAAAAAAAGTCGATTCTGACTCATGGTGACCCCGTGTGTTACAGAGTAGAACTGAGCTCCATGGGGGTTGTCTTGGGCGTAATCTTTATGGAAGCAGATCTCCAGAACTTTCTTCTGTAATGCCACTGGGTGGGTTTGAACTACCAACCTTTTGATTAGTAGTAGAACACAAACCATTTGTGTCACCCGGGAACCTCATACACCCACTAGAATATCTAAAACCAAAAAGACTAAAATTACTAAGTGTTGGTAAGGACATGGAGAAACTGGAACCCTAGTACACTAGTGGTGAGAATGTAAAATGGGGCTGCCATTTTGGAAAATTGTTTTGTAATTTCTTAAATAGATAAATATATGCTTACCATATAGCCTAACAATTCTACTTCTGGGTAACCACCCAGTGAAATGAGGTTATATAGCCATCACACAGCCACACGAAGTCTTGTACACAAATGTTCCAGCAACATTGCTGATTAGAGCCTCAAACCAGAAACAATCCAAAGTCCATCAAATGGTGAGTGGGCAAACAAAATGTGGTATATCCATACAATGGAATAAAAAAAAAAAAAAAACCCAAACCAAACCCGTTGCTGTCAAGTCAATTCCAACTAATAATGACCACATCAGATAGAGTAGAACTGCCCCATAGGGTTTCCAAGGAGCAGCTGGTGGATTTAAACTGCCAACCTTTTGGTTAGCAGCTGAGCTTTTAACCACTGTGCCATCAGTGCTGCATACAATGGAATACTACTCGGCAATACAAAGGAACGAAAAAGAGGAAGACCCTCAATGAGATGGATTGACACAGTGGTTGCAACAATTGGCTCAAGCATAACAACAATTGTGAGGATGTCACAGGACCGGGCAGTGTTTCTTTCTGTTGCACGTGGGGTTGCTATGGGTCGGAACTGACTCGAGGGCACTTAACAATACAAAGGAACTACTGATACATGCAAAACCCAACGACGTAGATAAATCTCAAAAACATCATGCTAAGTTAAATGATCCAGACACAAAATACTACATATTGAATGATTTCATTTATATGATATTTCTGAAAACACAAAATTATAGAGACAGAAGATTAGTGTTTGCCTGTGAGCTGGGATTGACTGCAGATGAGCATAATGGAAATTTCTGGGGGTGATGAATATATTCCAAAAGTAGATTTTGGTGATGGTTGCACAACTGTGTAAATTTTCTAAAACTTATCACACTGAACACTTAAAAATGTGTAAATTTTATGTAATATGTGAATTATACCTTGATAAAACTATTTGAAAAGTTGAGGGAAAATGAGGCCATTCTGTATGTTCTTATATTAGAAAAATCTCAAACATGTATATTTATGTAAAAAACAAGGGTCTGCCTGTATATAGAATGCTATCATTTTTTGAAAAAAAAAAAAAAGGATAGCATTGAATACTCATAGAATACCTTTATAAGAATACTATCATTGTTAGGTGCCATGGAGTCAATTTTCAACTCATAGTTACCCAATGTGACAGAGTAGAACTGTCCCGTAGTGTTTCCTACGCTGTAGTATTTATGGGAGCAGATCACCAGCCAGGTCTTTTCACCTCTGGAGAAGCTGGTGGGTTCAAACTGCCAACGTTTCAGTTAGCAGCTGAGCTCTTAACCCTTGCACCACCAGAGCTCCTTAGAAGGATACCATGGACCAGCTAATAGAAGTTGCCTCTGGGCAGGGCAGCAGGAGCTGGAGGACAGGGGTGTAAGGAAATTTTATTTCATACTATATCCTTTTGTACCCTGTCAAAAAATAAGAAGAGGAAGAGGAGAAAGTTAGTTTTGAATCCCAGATCAGCCACATGAGCTCTGGGCTGGTGGGCCAGTCTGAACCTATGGTTCCTCAGCTGTAATCGAAGGGGTTAGACTCATTGATCTCTAAGGACGCTTCTGCTCTAAGAAGTTAAGGATGATCATCTCCCACCCATCTACATTCCTCTTGTCCTTTCCCTGCCAGCATGTCACCACATGCCTCCTAGAAAGCAACAACCAAAGGCTTTGTTTTTTCTCAGTCACCTCTCAATTTATTGGGTCTCTGTGAAAACGTGGGTGTCAACCAGGGTGAGGTGGGTGTCAACCAGGGTGAGATGGGTGCCCAGAAAGCCAGGAGAAAAAGTGGCAAGGCACTATAGGGAGAGGTATGATTACAACCCATGTCCTTGGGGCAGCTGGTTGGAATCAAGTCCTAATCCTCCTGCTTGCCAGCAGTGTGACCACTCTAGTTTCTTTGTCTGAAGGTTTGACAGGGATAAAACAGCACAAACCTCTTAGGGTTAGTTGTGGGGATTAAGTGTGATGATTCATGTAAAGTGCTTAGCACAGCGCCTGCCTCAGAGTGATATTCGGTAAATGTTAGCCCTTTTAATTATTAGTTTGAACTCTGCCTGCTCATGGAAACCCTGGTGGCATAGTGGTTAAGAGCCATGGCTGCTAACCAAAAGATTGGCAGTTTGAATCCACCAGACACCCCTTGGAAACTCTATGGGGCAGTTCTACTCAGTCCTATGGAATTGCTATGGGTCAGAATTGACTCGACAGCAATGGTTTGGTTTGGGATTTGGTATGCCTGCTCATAGGACCAGGAGCTTTCTTGGGGGTGGGAGGAAAAGAGAGCTCTAATTTATGAAGCTATGTACTCATTGACACCATGAACTGGGAGTCCTGAGTATTATGAAATGGTTTGTTTTTCTATCCAACAAACCAAAGGAAGAGGCTGGAAAAATTCTGCTGCTTCCAAGCCAGTATCTCTGAAGGAAACACCTTTTTCTAAGTTCTATCCCCTGGAATCTGATGTGATGAATTTAGGCTGTAAAATTCTGAGATTGTGCCATTATGTGGGGGGCTGAGCCAGTTAAGTAAAACTGTGAGTTTCAATTTATATGATAAGTGTGCTTTAAATTACATTTAGATCAAAATATCATTAAATATGATTAAGACCATTGTACAACCTCCTCTCCAAGGTAGTCTCTCAATAAATACGATTGAATCCAACCTAACTCAACCAAACCAAACATATTTCATCACCATGACATACACAATGCCCCTGTTCCCAGCTTCAGTGCCTGGACAGCACAGCAGGGATGTAAGCTAAACCATAAAATTCTCTATGGGTCCCTGTAACTTCAAGCCTCAACCACAGAGAGCAGCCCTACCTCCAAACCACCTCCTCCGATTTTTTTTTTTTTCTGACAGCTTTTAAGTGAATTGAATTCCTTGCCTGTGTATGAGGTGATAATAAACCTGTCTTCCATGTATTATCTGCCTTATACGTTATCTGAGCCCTAGTGGTGCTGTAGTTAAGAGCTCGGCTGATAACCAAAAAGTCAGCAACTTGAATCTACCAGCTGCTCCTTGGAGACCCTATGGGGCAGTTCTACTTTGTCGTATAGGGGCTGCTCTTAGTCAGAATCAACTGGATTATGTCCTAGAACTAGATTCTAGAAGGTAAAGTTTAGTTTCATGTTTCCCCTGCTCACTAGTCCTTTCTAGTTTGCCTGTTCTCCCTATCTACATTGGAACTATATCTGTCAGGGACTGAGTTTTTCACTATTTTTGTTCTCTCTAGGAGTACAAAATATGATACCTCCATATTCTGGCTGGTCTCATATTAATTCTCACTGAAATCCTTTGAAACAGCGATTATGCCCACTTAAGAAATGAGGAAACTGAGGCTCAGAGAGGATGAAGCATTTGACTGAGATCGTATAGCTCTGTGAATCTTCGGAAGTCCATGGAGTTATTGCAAGTGGTCTGTGTATTTAGATGTCAAGCGCTTAGTGTCTGTAGACTGACTAAATAATGTTTTAGAAGTATGCGTACTTCTATTTTTCAAATCTAATTATGTTCCTCTGGCAATTAATAAGATATAAATTGATTTAAGAATGTTACTGAATTCAAAATAGCTTTTGGTTATTTTGTATTTTTTTAACTTATCGGGGATTTGCAAAATGAATTTATTGTAAAAAGTTACAAAAGGGTCCTTGGGCTGAAAAGGCTGAGAATCACTGCAGTAAACCAAAGCTGGGGTTCAGCGATAAATTTGGGGGCATGTTTTGGATAATCAGAGGAGCCCTGGTGGTAAAGTGGTAAAGCGCTCAAGCTACTAACCTAAATGTCAGCAGTTTGAACCCACCAGCTGATCCACGGGAGAAAGATGTGGCAGCCTGTTTCAGTAAAGATTACAGACTTAGAAACCTTATGGGGCAGTTTTACTCTGTCCTATGTGGTCACTATGAGTCAGAAACAACTCAACAACAATGGGTTTGTTTTGGATAACCTAGGACTTCTGATGGCAGTGAGCCTTTCCATTCTTAAACTGCTACCTATGGTAAATTTATGTATTTGGTAGAAATCTAGAAATTGTCTGGAAGTATTCATCATTATTGTTTAAATTCTTTCTTCATCTAACAACTATCTCCAAAAAACCTCCTAGTTCTTTCATTATCTGAGTGACCTTGGGTAATTTGCTTAACCTTGTTGTGTCCTAGTTTCCTCACTGATAAAATGGGGGAAAGAGTAGTACCTCCCTCAGAGGATGCTGTGACAGTCACATGAGTTAATGTAACTGTCTTTAACACATTCTTGTTGCATAGTAAACACTCAGCATACATTATTGTTATTGTTGGTATTATTAGGCATCACTTGCCTCAGTTTTGGCACATAGCAGGGGCTCAATAGACATTTTTGGAATGAATAAATAAATGAATTAAAATGTGAAATGGGAAGAAAAAGAAATTCTAGATATGCAATTCTATTATCTACATTTCCTTAGTCATAACCCACAGTCAAAGGTGGACAGGATAGCTGCTTTTATCCAAATGCTACTTTTGGGTGAGTTCAAGCCGGAGAGACGATGTTTCGGTATCTGATCCAGCTGACTTTACAAGACTACCAACACTATATGTAAGATGCATCAAGATTTGCATTTAAGGGATCAAGTGGAAAGCATTTGGGCTTGGAACTGATGTGAAGTAGAGGCTTTATTCCTCATTAAAAACCATAAGAGGAAACAAGACTATGAGACCGTCTAAATAGGACGAGAGAAGCAAAGCTTTCTTGCCGCAAACCAAAATGCTGAGGACCACAGTTATAAGAGGGTCAAAGGAAGTTAGAATGACCTTTCATAGCAGGCGCAATGCTTATCTGGCTTAAAATTTCACTTCCAGATCACCCCATGGATAGTTATTTAGCTTTATTACATCAACTTCTGGGCTGATAGACAAGTTTTTTTTTTTCTTTAGTGTTTGCAAAACGAGGGGTTGAAGGTAAGAGAAAAGAACTTGTTACTAGACTTTAAAAGATGGGGCTGGCATGAGTTTCTGTGCTGGCTGGCATAGTTTTTTTTTTTTTTTAACAAAGGTCTTCAGGCAAATAGGCCAGTGTAATGATAATGAATTTTTCAGAATTGACTGCTTTTTCCAAGAGCAGGCATTAATACTCATCAGCAGCTACCATTCCTTCGCTGGCCCACGTAGGGTAGGCTCAGTGCTGGTGCTATGGATGCTATAGGGAACAAGACGCGGTCTGAACGTTTTAGAAGGTCGCAGTAAATTAAAGTCTATACTGAATGGAGATAAATATGCTTCCCTGTCACCTCTATCCACTGGCCCTGTTTTTACTCATTGGGACCACATGAAACAAACCCCGTCCTTCCAAATGTCAGCTCTTGTGCTTAAATATAAGCCATCAATTGCCCAGGCTGCTAATACATCACGTGCAAGATTCCTTTAGCCATGACAATAAGGTTTTATGTCTCCTCACCATCAGGTTATAGTCTTCTGCATACACTCTAGTTAGTCTCTATCCATAATGTGTGACCCAGGACTATCCAAACATCTCAGTGGACTTGGCCCGTACAGGTCACAGCTGGTCTCTCTGAGGCCCACTGTAGACTCACAGCAACTGCTGGGATTCTCCCTCAAAAGGTCCAAGTGAAGGAGCCAAGAGTAGTATTTTAGTTATCTAGTGCTGCTGTGACAGATACCACAAGTGAGTGGCTTTAATGAACAGAAATTTATTTTCGCACAGGGAGGCTAGAAGTCTGAATTCAGGGTGTCGGCTCTAGGGGAAGGCTTTCTCTCTCTGTCAGCTCAGAGGAAGGTCCTTGTCTCTGAGCTTCTGCTCCAGGGCGATCTTCATATTCTTGGCATCTCTCTTACCCCATCTCTGCTTCTCTTGCTTGCTTGTTTAATCTCTTTTATATCTCAAAATAGATTGACTCAAGATATACTCTAATCCTGCCTTATGAATATAATAAAGATAACCTAATCCTCATTGACATAACCTAATCCTGACTCATTAACATAACAAACACAACCCATTCACAAATGGGATTATAACCACAGGCAGAGATTAGGATTACAACACATATTTTTGGGAGACACAATTCAATCCATAACAAGTAGAAAAACAGGTGACTGAGAATGAGAATTATTAATTTGTCTTAATATTTTCCTAGAGCCCCAGCCCTAGTATTGTTTTAAATATTCCTCTTTCTTCCATACAACCATGATAATAATATCTTTGTACAAGTGTTAGGAAGATCAAATGCTAGTAATAATTACTTATTTATTGAATGCCCTTTTTTCGTATGTGCTGGGTGCTTTATATTTCATGCTTTATGGAATCTCACAGTAACTTTGCAAGGTAGGTGTCATTATGTCATTTTTTGTATGACAAAACTAAGGCTCAGAGATTAAGTTTACCTGCCACAGCTGGTAAATGGAAGACTTAGAATTCAAACCCTGGACTGCCTGGCTTCCAAGTTTGTGCTCCTTCTTTTACATGGCTAAGCCTTGCTGTGATACAACACACTTGAACATCCTTAATACTTTGCCTGGCCAATAACCCACTGCTGTAGAGTTGATTTCTACTCATAGCAATCCCAAAGGGTTTCCAAGGCTGTAAATCTCTATGGAAGCAAACTGCCACATCTTTCTCTGGCAGAGTCACTGGTGATTTTGAACCACCGACCTTTTGGTTAGCAGTCGATTCGTTTTTACCACTGCACCTGACCAATAGGTGCTCAATAAATGTTTGTTTCCCTTTCTTTTATTATCCTTCCTCTTCCCCCAAATAATCACATTCAACCCAAAAATGAGGAAGAGGGCTTAGAGTTGCCAGAAGTATGTGCCAGACACCCAAAGTGATCATACAAGATGAATTCCAACATGGTGTGGCTGGTAGCCATCTAAGCCTCTTCAGTGGAGCTATGGGTCTGTTCTACAGAACCCCTATTAATATCTACTAGGCTGGTTAATTTACTATCAAGGGAAGTCTGGGGGTTCTTTCTAATCACCCCCTACCCCTTATAGCTTTCTCTTCTTTCTTTGAATAATTCCACTCATTCCCCAAACCATCCAAATAATTCAGCGTCTTTTGCGAACTCCACAGCACCTCAGACCTGGTCCTACCTTCTTTGGACCTTCAAGTCCACAGGTCAGAGCAAGGTAGCTAGCAAGTGCCACCACCAGGAGAGGAAGGGAGCCTCAAGGCAGGGTGCTCTTTGGCTCCTCCTACCCAACTGGGGTTCTTTATGCCTCTTTGAGAGCTCTTTCCTGTCACATCATCATAAGCAACTGTCATGCTCAAGTTCACTGCAAGTGGGGAAAGTCAAGTCCTCCCAGGAGGCATTTGGAAATGGGAAGGATGCTTTTTAGTTATCACAGTAACTATTGGTGTCTGGTGGGTGGATGGGTGGGGGATAGGGATGTTAAAGTTCTGCAGTGCACACAGCAGTGTGGCACAACGAAGAATGAGTTCACAAATAACAATAGTGTCTGTCCCTCTTGAAAAGGCCAGGGCTGTGACAGCCTTCTTACCATTGTCTCTTCATGCCAAACACAGTACCAGCTCCTCCAACTAAGCTCACTACAAATCTTTTGATTTGAATGAATGTTCTCCTTCATCACCTTTCCCATCTTTCCACATGACTCCTCCTCACTGGAGGTTCTGAAAGAGAGCGGTCCTACTAGCCTCTGATTTCTGAAACTGATTTCAAAGATGTAGGCTTTATTCAGCTCTATCTCATGTATATTCCATTCTCCTTTCCCTCCCCTCATCCATGAATTTTCAACAAACTGGAGACCCACAGATCTAAAGAATGCCTTCTGAAATGATTAGTAGTGATTTACGCTTAGAGTAAAGCTCAGAGACATGGCTTTCTAGGGTAATTTTGGGTAGGAACATTTTCCCTCCAAAGTGAATTTAAATGTCCCAAGTAGATATTAGGCTGATGGCCTAACTGATTAAGTTTTTATGTAATTAAGGCTAAGTGATTTAGTCAAAGCAGCCGCAGTAGCCCTGTCCACTTCCCCTCTCAGACCCATGAAGCTATAGTCTGGGACAGGTGGAGGAAGGGAAAGGCCTCTTGAGGAGCCAGCGGGAAAATGTTGAAGCATGATCTGACCATCTTTGCCATTCTGGCTGAAATTTCAGGAAAGCTGGTATTGAGTAGATGTAGGACTCCAGCTTCCTCCAGGACAGATTCTCTGTTATAGGAGAGTCAGAGGGGTTCGTACCCTGGTCCCAGCTCAGTGATAGCAGCCTAATGCTGCAGTGTGAACATCACAGCTGGAAATTTTCAGAGTTCATTGGTTTTACTTTCTGGCTGATTCCCTTGAGAAGACCCTTAGCTCCTTTCCCTTTTGTAAATTTCAGAGAGAAAGTTTTCTTCCCACCATGGGAATTCCCATCTCTGCTCCACTCAGGGGCTCTCCAATTTTCTTATAGGGTGTTAAGGGATCCTTTAAAAGTTCTTAAAAAACAAAGTTTATTTTTACTCTCCAATTGAAAACAACTCTCTGAGGAGGAGCATAGCTCAGGTCTGGTAAGGAAGGATCATGAAACAAAACATTTAGTAGGGGAGGAAAAACTAGTATGTACTAAGCACTTACTATATCCCGTTACCAGTTGTTGTCTAGTCAACCCTGACTCAAGGTCCACGTGTGTGTCAGAGTGGAACTATGTTCCATAGGCTTTTCACTGGCTGATTTTTCAGAGGTAGATCACCAGGCTTTTCTTCCAAGGCACCTCTGGATAGATTTGAACCTCCAGCCTTTTGGTTAGCAAGCAGCCAAGTGCATTAACCCTTTGCACTACCCAGGGTGTCCCTGCGAGCTAGAGTACTCCCAGAAAACCAGAACCTATAAAAGCAAGGAAGAGGGGGAGGAGGGTGAAGAGGAATGTAAAATGGCATCAGGAGACAAAGAAGAGCTAGTATAGCCAAGGGAGAACACGAAGTATAGCCTAAAATAAAACAAGCACACAAAACACTTGGGAAGTAATTTACTGATTAACACAGTTATTGAAGAACTACTTTTTCTACTGTTACTCTGTCTTTATCCATTAAAAAAAGACAAAGCACTTTTTCTAAAGCACAGGTAGCCATAACCTGAGGTAAATGGTTTAACCTTGCTTGTATTCTAGCCATAAAGCATGAACTCAAGTACTGCTTGCCCAATGAAGTATAAAGTTTGCAAAACTCTTTTTTGTATTTTTTTAATTTAAGTATTAAACCCATTGCCATCAAGTCGCTTCCGACTCATAGTGACCCTATAGGACAGAATAGAACTGCCCCATCGAGTTTCCAAGGAGCACCTGGTAGATTCGAACTGCCAGCCTTTTGGTTAGCAGCTGTAGCTCTTAATCACTATGTCATGTTGTTAAATACCCACCCACTGCCTTTGAGTGGATTCCGACTCATAGCGACCCCACAGGGTTTCCCAGGCTGTAAATCTGTACAGAAGCAGACAGCCGCATCTTTCTCCCACTGAGCCACTGGTGGTTTCCAACCAGGAGCCTTCAGTTAGCGGTTGGTTGCTTTTACCATCGTTCCACCAAAGTTCCCGTATTATTACATAAAATGCCTGTTTAGGAAGGGAATGCTCCACCAGCATTATATGTGCCTTAACTAGTAGTCAACACCTAGCAGAGCTAGTTGTCAAAGTTTATTATAAAAAGAACCTAGCCCTTGATCACTTAAAATGGAAAAGAAAATAACAAAGGAACAAGCCCAGGCACCATTAAAGCATTGTCTTGGTTCAGAGAGAGATTCCTGAGCTAAAGAAGGCATCATTTACTGGAATGGAAAAATATAGGGCCGGAAATTGCTCAGAGGTCTCCTGTCTTTTCCTGTGCACATGGAGATGCACACTGTGTTGGCTACTGTTTTGGATCCAAATCTCAGTTTTAGAAATAGCCAGAGTTGTGTCCTTGGAAAGGGAGAGGGCCGTGTGGTGTATTTGTGTGTGGTGGGGTGGCAGTGGGGGAGGTGGGAGGATGTCGGGAGGAGCTGTTTGGATGCTATGACACTGATTGTCCTCTGGACTGCTTCCTGTGCCTTAACAGACAGTTATCAGAGCTGAGCTGAGGGATCGGGCAGCTTCTCTGGGCTTAAAAACCCTCCAAGTCTCCTAAGGGGGTCGGTGGTGGTTCAGTGGTGGAATTCTCCCTTTCCATGTGGGAGACCTGGGTTTGACTTCTGAACAGTGAACCTCATGCAGTCATTGGAGGCTTGTGTGTTGTTGTGGTGCTGAACAGATTTCAACAGAGATTCTAGACTAAGACTAGGAGGAAAGGCCTGGCAATCTACTTCTGAAAATTTGAAAAAAACAGTGACAATCCTATGGACCGCAACAGTCCGATATGCAACCCATTATGGGGATGACGCAGGACTGGGCAGCATTTCATTCAGTTGTACGTGATTTGGGGGCTGAGTAAGCAGTAACTAACAACAATAGTCTCCTAAACTAGCTCTGAAGTGGAGCCAAGACTGCCCCACTGACAACACAGTCCAGTTCTGCATGTTTACACTGTGTTTGAATAAATAAACAATATTGGTCAACAATCTCATGTCAGACACTGTTTTAGGCACTGGGAACATATCAGGGAACAAAAGACAAACACCCCCATGCTCATGAAGCTTGCATTCTAGTAGAGGGAAAAGGACAGTGAATAAATAAATAAATAATCTAGCGTGTTAAAATAGAATAGTCTCACTGAAAAAGGTAATATTGGGCAAAAAGTGAAGGAGAGAGCCAAATAGGCATATGGAGGAAGAGTTGTCTAGGCAGAAAGAGCAGCAAGTGCGAAGGCCCTGAGGTGGGGGCATACATGCTGTGTGCAAGAATCAACCAGAGGCCAGCAGGGCTGCAGTGGAGTTGGCAAGAGAGAGTGTGGTAGGGCACGAGGGCAGAGGCTAGCAGGGAATTACACCATGTAGAGCCTTGTAGGCCAGAGTGTGAACTTTGGATGAGATGGAAAGCCACTGGAGGATTTTGAGCAGGAAAGTGAAAAGTTCTGGCTTACGTTTCAATAGGGTCAGCCTGACTGTTGCTGAGTAGACTAAAGGGAGGCAAGGGTGGAAGTAAGGATAAGAGTTAGGAGGCTATTGTGACAATCCTGGAAGGAGGTTGTTGTGGCCTGGACCAAGGTAGGGGCAGTGAAGGTGGTGAGAAACGGCTGGATTCTGGATATATATTGAAAATAGAGTCCATAGAATTTGCTAATCCATAGGCTGGGGTACTCAGTTGATCTGTCCAGGAGAACGTAAGTGAACTCTGAAGGAATGGTGAAAGGGTTGGTCCTTCTCCACTCAAGAGGTAGTAAAGGAAGAAGACAGACAGCTAAAGCAGGCTGAATTCTTCTTGGTACAACCATTTCCCCTTTCTTCCTTTGTTCCTTCCCGTTAATTGAGGGCCTATTACGTGTCAGGCACAGTGCTGGAATACAATAGTGAACATGAGCTAATAGGGTCTCCACCCATATGGAGCAAACTGTCTGTGGGAGAGTCAGACGTTAAGTGAATAATCACACAAATAAGTGTAAACTGACCACTCTGATATGTGCTATGAGTGTCAAAATTGGTAATCTGCCCAGGCCAGGAGGTCCTGAGGAAGGGATGCTTGATCTGAATAAATATGTATTACCCACGCAAAGGGAGATGGAGGGTGGGGAATAGTATTCCAGGTAATGGAGTTGCCCCGTACAAAGGTTCTGAGGGTGGAGAGAGTAGAATGAGGAACTGAGAGAAAGCTTGGGGAACACAGGCAAGATATAGCTGGAGAAATTGATGGGGTCAGACCATATAGGACCTGCAGGCCATATATAAATTTTGAACTTTATCCTAAGACCAATGGGAAGCTACTGGAGGCCTGTAAGCGGAATGACATGGTCATATTGCCTGTTGAGAAGCTCGCTATGGTTGCTGCATGGAGAATGGATTACAGGCGTGGAGTAAGCGTAATGTGGGAGACCACTTATGAGGGAATTGTAGCACCTCAGGTGAGACAGTGGCTGCTTGGAGCAGAGAGTTGGTTGTGGAGATCATGATGAGAATAAATGCAGAGATTTGACAGGTATTTAGAAAGTAGAACTTGTTTTTTGATTGGCCATGAGAGATGACAGAGTAGAGTTCAAGAACAATGCCTAGTCTTTGTTTAAAATAATTGTACAACTGGATGTAAAACTCTCCCACTTGTAGAGTTCACCTACTTGTATTAGACCAAGTCACAGGGGAAATTAAAAATTTGATTTTTCTACATATCTTGAAAAATAACAGTTACTATATGATGGGTTATGCCTGTGGAGCAAACAACTGCAGCCCTGCGTATGGGAATGGGAATGGGATAGATGGTCTCCTCCAGGCCCCTCCAGCCCATAGCCTGGTTGGAAACTGAATTGATGGAATCTTGCATCTAAGATACAATCTCTAAACCAGTGCTGCTTAATAGAAACATAATGCAAGTCACAAATGTAATTTTATGTTTTTAGTAGCCATATAAAAAAGTAAAAAGAAGCAGGTGAAATTAATTGAAATAATTTATTTAACCCAATACATCAAAAAATATTATTATTTCAACATATAATCAATAGAGTAATTATTAATAAGATTGTTTTAGTTTCTTAGTGCTGCTGTAACAGAAATTCCACAAGTGGTGGTTTTAAAAAACAGAAATTTATTTTCTCACAGTTGAGGAAGCTAGAAGTCTGAATTCAGGGCATCGGCTAGGGGAAAGCTCTCTCTTGTCTCCGGGGGAAGATGTCTTTCAGTTTCTGCAGACTCGGCATTCCTTGATTTATTGGCAATCTCCACCTGACCTGTATCTTCCCCTCCCTTTCTGCTTGCTTTTCTATACCTAATCTGCTCTTTTTATATCTCAACAGTGAGTAGGTTTAAGACACACCCTACGCTGACATGGCTTCGTTAACATAACAAAGAACCCAATTCCAAAATGGGATTACATCCACAGGTATAGGGGTTAAGATCTAATACATATTTTGGGGGTACAACTTAATCATAACAAAGATATTTTACCTTTATTTTTGTACTGTCATTGAAATCCAGTGTGCATTTTTTATACTCACAGTGCATGTCAATTCAGACTAGCCACATTTCATGTGCTCAAACAAAAGCCATGTGATTACTGGATTGGATAGTTTTGTTCTAAACCACGGAAGCAGCCACATAGGTCTTAAATCCATACACAAAGCACTGGAAATATAGGTCCTTCTGTAGTAATTTAGAGAGCCCTGGTGGTGCTGCGGTTAAGAACTTGGCTGCTAACTAAAAGGTTGGCGGTTCAAACTCACCAGGCGCTTTGCAGAAGAAAGATGTGACAGTCTGCTTCCATAGAGATTTATACCCTTGGAAACCCTGTGGGGCAGTTCTACTCCGTCCTATAGGATGGCTATAAGTTGGAATCGACTCAATGGCAGAGGGTTTGGATCTTTTTTTCTGGTAGCGCAATGGCAAAGTGCTCAATTGCTAACCAAAAAGTTGGCAGTTTGAACCCACCAGCGGCTCTGTGGGAGAAAAGACCAGGCAATCTGCCCCCATAAAGATTAAACCCTATGGGGCAGTTCTGTTCTGTCCTATAGTGTCACTACGGGTGGGAATCTACTCAACGGCACGCAACAACAACAACATAGTAATTTAGAAAATAAGTAATACCTTACTTAAAAAGAGCCTTTTAAATTTTAAAATCTAACACTTTGTTATTAATTAACTGTGTGAATTTGAGGAAGTCAGTTTACAAGTGTGTGCCTTAGTTTCCTCACCTGTCCAATGAGGGAGTATGGTGGGGCTAGATAATGTACACTGTCCTTTTCAGTATAAACGATCTTCACCTACAGGTTAAAAAAAAAAAAAAAAAATTAGGGAAGTTCAAATTGTTTTTCCTTCTCTTTCTCTTAATTGTCATAGTTCCCCAAAAGATCTTTCCAACCTTCTAAACTCTTCTGTGACATCTGAAGGGTGGAAAATCGGCTAGTTCAACAAAAAACACTGCCAAAACTTCGAGTGGTTTTCATTCCAAGTTAAAAAAAGTCAGATTTCTGAATAAAACACCAAAACAGAACAAACCTCATTGCCTCGAGTCAATTCCGACTCAAAGCGAACATGTAGGACAGAGTAGAACTGCCTCAGGGTTTCCAAGGAGCGGCTGGTGGATTTAAACTGCCAAGCTTTTGGTTAGCACCCGAGCTCTTAACCATTGTGGCACCAGGACTGGCTGGATATTTAATGATTGAGGAAACATTGTTGATTTTTTAGGTGTAATGCAGTATTGTGGCTATATTTTAAGAAAAAGTCCTTAGGTTTAAAGATGCATCCTGAAATGTTTATAGATGAAATAATATGATGTTGTGAATCTACTTTAAAACCATCCTGTTTGGGAGATGGGAGAGTGAGGTATAGATGAAACGTTATGCATTTGAAATTTCATGTGGTATATGGGAATTTGCTGTATTAGTCTCCCTACTTTCACATAGTTCGAATTTAATAGATGGGGCTTTTAAAAAAGGTAGATTTTTACTTTCTTAGGTTCTACTGCTGGCAGGATTTTTAAACATTCTCCTTAAATACTGTGTGTTCTTCATGGTAAAGATGAAAAAGCCTACTTGATCATCAGGAACATGCAATTCTTATTTAATATTGCAGTGGAATGAAGCCCTGGGCACAAAATCCCCATCATAGTTGAAATATCTCTGGGGGTATTAGTGATCATATGACTTTGCCTGCTTGTCCTTGCCTTTGGTTTAGGAATCAATACTTATAAAAGAAAGGTTGAATCAATATTTATAAGAGAGAGTCTGAACCCCTATGATTCAAGGAGAGCCTCAGATGTCCCCAGAGCCACACAGGTATACAGGGAGTCTGGCAATGTAGCACTGACTAAACAAAATGCTTTGCAAATACGCAGGGGTGCAGCTGCTTGCTCCACAGGCATAAAGCATGTTACTTCTTTCTCATATTATGGAGGCTATGTCCTGTGGAGATAGGTAGAGGCTGAGGATGGAGCTCGTGGAAATGTGGCCTCGAAGCACTGAGACCCACAAAGGGAAGTGTGAGCACAGGTCACTTGTCACTTGTGTTGCTTGGACATTGTCTCCATTTCTGGCATATCACTCTCTCGAAGTTCTGTGAGAGATTTCTGGCCCCTCTTACCTACCCTCCCCTCTCAAATGTCGCGATGGGGGGATAAGGTTGATCTTCAGCTCCAAAATACTGCTTAAGGCATTATGGGGAGCAGACATATAAACGGAGGACATAGAACATCTTGCAGGGGTGGATGCCTTCAGATACCTTTGTCTGAGATGTTCGGATCTCTGGGACTCCACTGAGTACTTGACCTCTCACTCAGAATTAAAGAGCAAGGGCTCATTTTAACTCCTAAAGGAAGACTATTTGTTAATACCTTTTTAAAATAGTGTCAAAAAGAAAGAGAACAGGACTCAGTCTGAGAATGTTTTCCTTTTGCATTTTTCATTAGCCAAAGGAGTATTGAGTTTGGGGCACCAACATACGGCACAAATGTTAATTTTAAGGAAAATCTGGCACGTTCGACATGCTAAACTGTGCTACTTTCTACGCATGTGATTCTTGGCTTCAGCGATGGCGATACAATGCCAGATTCTCTTAAATGTCAGGCATTTAAAGAAATGGTTTCTCAGAATTTAAAAATTATACAAAAATAAATGGAAATGCTACTGGGGTGTTTCTAAATAACAGAAATACAACCCTTAGGGAAAACAAAGCTGCCCAGGAGGCCATAGTAGACTACGGGTTGAATGTCAAACAACAGCGGAGTGCTGTTATAACTCCTGAGCAATGTATCACAATTCCATGGTGCATTAACCAGGTTATAATCTGAGACACCAAGAGGACGTCCAAATCTTTGGAGTGAAGAAGTTGTAACATTTTTCCTTGAGGACGCCTCCTGTCTGTTGACAGAACTCATGTATGTGAGAGGAACAGATGAGAATTATTCTAGAGG
The DNA here is from genome assembly GCF_024166365.1 of Elephas maximus indicus. NCBI lineage: Eukaryota > Metazoa > Chordata > Mammalia > Proboscidea > Elephantidae > Elephas > Elephas maximus. The sequence goes on along the minus strand of NC_064820.1, from coordinate 76,271,790 downwards.
AAAAGATCCCCCCTTGGTGTCGGCAAACTCCCGAATTCAGTAATGCCAATGGTCAGAGCAGCCTGGTACTGAAATATGTTGAGCCTGGAGCCCTATGCTTGCCCTCACTGAATTTCCCTTAACCACTTTGGTTTATGGAGTTCTTCCCAAGTTTAGATCTGACTCTTCACTCCACTGGCTCATTATCATTCTAACACTCTTCGCATGTCCTATTGTAGGTCATCATCCATATCTGAATAAAATGCTCATTTTAAGATTGCTCTGTCTCTGTTCATCAGTTGTGTCCAGATTCCTAGCTAGTGTCATACCGTATAACAGAGACAGAGATCTAAAGGTCTATCTTCCCAATGGATTGATAAGACAGTGTAGGGGGAGGAGGAAATTGAGAATGACACAAAAGCTTCACAAGGACCAGTATGGAGTCAAGGTGAACTGGGGGGAAAGTAACATATGAGAACTGAGATTCCAGACACTTGAACTCTAGAACTTTAAAACCCTGGTATCCTCCCTGTGCTTCTGTCAGATGGGAACATCAATAAAACCTAAACTACTGATATCTGCAATCCTTTCCCATGCTCTAAACACTCCACAAATAATTCTCTTCATCTCACAGGGTTGTTGTGAGGACTAAATGTGATAAGGGGCATAAAAGTGTTTGAAAAGGTTGACGGTTATCTCAGAGTAAGTTACCATAGAATCATGAAATAATTCTCTCAATAAACCTGGAATTTTTTTTTTTTTCTTATTTTACAGGAGCTTACTTAATTTCAGGTAGAAAATGAAAAGGTCCGTAAAAGGTAAAAATAACATTTAAAGAAGCGAGTAATTTAAGTATAAGTTAGGTTGACCTTTCTGGAAAACAGTTTAGTAGTTTAGTAATATGTATTAAAACCTAAAAATTCACACCCTTGACTCAATTATTCTGTTTCTAGAGAATCTAATCTAAGAAAATAATTAGAGATGCAACAAAGACTTATGGACCGAGTTGTCTACTGCAGTGTTATTTATATTGCATAGAGGTATATAGTAAACAGTAAGAGTTATAAAAGAAAACATATTTATGCAGAATAAAGAACTTGAAGGAAATAAACCAAAATATTAACATAGTTACTCTTGGTGGTGATATTATTGATTATTTTAATTTTCTCCCTTAAACTTTTTAGTATTAAATTTTTGCAGTGGTAATGAATTTACATTATTTAAAGGCCCTGTGGAATTGTTCACCTTCATCTACTTCTGGTGCCAACTCATTTTGTCTTTTAATATGCTTTGATTAATAGCCAGCTTATCACAACTGTTTTCATGACTTTCTTGTTTTTTTTTTTCTACTAAAGTCAGTGACTCTATGTTGGCTTTATATTAAACCTGTCATTAGTCAACAGAAGCCCTAGTAGCATAGTGGCTAAGTGCTGCAGCTGCTAACCAAAGGGTCAGCAGTTCCAATCCGCCAGGTGCTCCTTGGAAACTCTATGGGGCAATTCTACTCTGTCCTATAGGGTTGCTATGAGTCGGAATTGACTCGATGGCTACGGTTTCTTTTTTTTTTTTTCCGTCAACAGCCCACACAGCACCCAGATTGCTGAGTCACCAGTTGGTTTTAGGATGTCCACATATGGTGCTTATTCTTTCCTTGAATATTCCACATGCTCTTTCTTTCGTAAGAAGTTCACAAGATGTGAGTTGGCCCAGGACTAATTTCTTCTGAAAGAAGATATATGCAGGGACACTCTTAAAGCGTGACTTGCTTGATTGTCCCCAAGAAGTTTTAAGACAGAAGCGTTCTTTGTTCATGCTAAATTTCCTATTCATTGTTACAAAATAGCTATTTACTCTGAAAATCTAACGGTTTTAGAAATGATAGGCAATACCGTAAACTCCGGATTAAATTTGCTCATATTTTGTTATTATTATTACCAGGCGAGACCAGATGTTTTCTTATTTACTCCATTGTTCACTCATCCAAGCAGAACAAATGAAGATAAAAACCTGAAGTGACCATCTCCCAGATGTCCCACTAAGTGATGTTATCAGAGGTATCCTTTTTTTATGAGAGAGCCAGAGGTTAATGATCTAACAGACTCAGTGTGTGGCTGATAATCTATAGGTAAGTAGAGAGAGGAAGAGGGAGAGAGAGCACCAACTAGAATGAAGTCATCCCAACATTCAAAGTCAAACAGCTCCTAGGAAGAGAAAATAGGTCATGGAAAATCACTTCAAAAAAGTCTTTCTTTTGTCAAATCCTGCAGGGAAATGTTCTTTAGCGCGTGATCTTCTAGATTCGGTCTTGTAGGGTTCAGGGTCTCAGAACAGTCCCCTCAGTATCTTAATTGGCTTTCCCTCACCACCCCATCAATTTGTCACACCATTCTTACTCAATCTGAGAGCCAGCTATTGCTGCACATTTCATACTGATTTGAAAACTGTCCTTCACACTTAGGTTTTAGTCTCTGCTCATGACATGCCGTCCGTATGAGGATGATTTAGTTTCACACACGGACTTTTCTCCCGGGAGATTTCGCTTTAGATGAGCTTCAGGCCTGGTGTAGTATACCTGGTCCCAGAAACCATTGCCATGTGAGAGCCTGTGGAGCTGCTTTCGTCTTCTTCCCTTGTATGGAGCTATTCTGTCTCCCTTTGTCCAAATTCTCATATTTTAAATCTTGGCTGTATTTGTATGTTGTTTTCATAAATGTTAAATCTGAAATTCAGTCTGATACCTGTCTCCACTATCATTCCCTCCAATCATCTAAATTGCATAAGCCAGGTGTATGTTTATATAGAAAGATTATACACACCCACGTGCACACATACACACACACAAAACATAAATATGCCCCATATAATCTTCTGTGTGTTATCTAAACATTTCCATTCCTGATGATTCCATGAGAATTGGGTGTCCGGTGTTACTTGAAACTGGCCAAGTTTTTAAAAAATTGTCATCTGTATTGTTCTTGTGGATTATCTTTTGACGACGTTTGTCCAGTTTTCTCCTTCAAGCAGTCCCTTTTCTGATTGATTTGTAGAAGCTCTTAAGTACTGAGTAATATTAATTCACGGCTATATGTTGTAAATATTTTTCCAGTTTGCCATTTATTTTTTAATTTTGCACGATTTTTGACAGAGAGGAATTTTTCTTCTTATGTAATCAAGCTATCCAATTTTTCCAGTTTCTAATTTTTAGCCAAAAGGTTTTAACAGCTCACAGGCTTAAGGCAAAGGCATTCTAAGTCCCTCTCCCTGAATGAGTTGGCCCAAGGACTGTGAACTAAACTGGTCCAATGTGCTCTGTCATGTCTTTGAAGCAAATGAGCAGGGCTTAAACCTGGGAGAAAAGGCTGGATTTACAGTCACCTGGAGGGGGAAGAGCCCATTTTGAAACTAGAGGAATAGAATTAGGAGGAAAATCTCTTGGGAGGAAGCCCCTGTGTGGGGTGATGGTGATGAAACTTATGTGTGTGTTCAAAAGAGGCATTTATGTGACTAGAAATTGGATGACTGTTCTGTAACCTTTTCCAAGTTCCTGAGCTTTGAGCTGATTTCAGGGGATTTTGGGGGGCCAATTTCTCTGCAGACTTGGGCAATCTGAATGATTCAGTGGCCAGGGTCGCCTGGGCATGGGGGAACCCTTTTGGTGGCCAGTAGTGTGGTGAGGAGGTGAAAGGGCCTCCCTCACCACCTCAATGACCAGTTCCCTGACAAATGCCAGCACTTAACTTTGAAAAGTGTTTTCCTACTTTGCAAAGATCTTTCACATACTCTGCCTTGTTTAATTCTTACGGCAACCATGTAAAGTAAGTAGGGTACAGCGAGGCTCTTTATTCTCATTTTTATGGACTATAAATAAAAAAGAATATAAAATTTAAGAGCTAGCTTTTGAAACACAGTGATTGAGTTATGAAGCCAGGCTGGAACTCCAGGTCCCCTGGTTTCTGGGGAGGTGTGTAGCCCACTACAGAGAGGCAGCGTGGTGTAACAGATGGTGAGTGGGCAATGGCATCAGACACCTGGATGAAAGGCCAGCTCAGCCACTTACTTGCTCTCTGACCTCAGGCAAATAACTTCCCCTCTGAGCTTCTATTTCTCCTCTGTAAAATGGGAACAATAGTACCTGTCTTGCAGGGGTTAGTTAAATGATATTATGCTCCATTTTCTTCCATTCTTTTATCTTCTTGGCATTGGGTGTTGTTTTTGAGAGACACCTTGAAACTTGTGTGGAAGGAGTGTATGTATACCCATGCTGAAGAGATGGAAGAGTGTGAGGGGCCCCTGCACAGGGTCTGCCTGATGGTATCTCCTCTTCCACTCTGCCAGCTTACAAACACCTGAGAACTACATACACTTCGAAACTTTCACTGAAGGGTCCTTGTGTGATTTCATAATCCCACTCATCCAAATGCCTTTTCCCATCATAAGATTTAGGGTATTGCTGGCATTGAGAATATGACTCATTAAAAATACAATAAAAAAAATTATTTATCCAGTAGACTGCCGTATAATTGGGTTCAATGCGTGTTTGTAATAGCTCATATGTAAATGTAAAAGAGCTGAAAAAAGATTGTGGAAATAAAAGGATTCCAGCAACAGACCTCAAGAGAGAGCTTAGTATGTGGCTAAGAGCAGAGCCCACAGGCCAAATCCAGTTCACCATGTTTTTGTAAGTAAAGTTTACTGGAACACAGCCCCTCACATTTATTTATGTGTTGTCTACGGCTGCTTCCTGGGTGGTGCAAACAGTTTAGTCTTGGCTAGTAAACTAAAGTTTGGTGGTTTGAACCCCCCTGTGGTGCCACAGAAGAAAGACCTGGCAATCTGCTCTGTAAAGATTACAGCCAAGAAAACCCTATGGAGCAGTTTTGCTCTGTAACACATGGGGTCACCCTGAGTTGGAATACACTCGAGAGCAATGGGTTTGGTTTTTTGGCTTATTGTTGCTTCCACTACAGTGACAACAGAGAGTGTATGCCTCACAAAGCTGAAAGTATTTACTCTCTGATGCTTCACAGTAAAAGGGTGCCAACCCTTGGATAACAGCTGCTACTTCCAGGCTATGTGATCTTAGACAAGTCACTTATTCTAGATTTGCCTCAAAATCCTTATCTATAAAATACAGGTAATAATAGTACCCACTTTACAAATTGTTGTAGTGATTAAATGAGATAAACCATGCAAAAGCCTTGCATATAGTGAGTATTCAGTAAACAATAGCTATTATTATAAGGAGCCCTGGTGGCACCATTGTCCAAACAGTTGGCTATTCAAACCCACCCAGCGGCTTTGTGGAAGAAAAGATCTGATGATCTGCTCCTATAATGATTATGGCCTAGAAAACCCTGTGGGGTAGTTCTACTCTGTCACATAGGGTCACCATTAGTCAAAATCAACTCAGTGGCACCTAACAATAACAATATCATTATTTTTTACTAATATCATTGTTTTACAGCAAAGCCCTTTGGGTAACACTCACTCTGACCCAAGAACACAAACCTATTTGTCCTACCCCAGTTTCGAAAGCCTCCCCTGTGGATATCAATAACAGCTAAAATAGTCACCTCTCGCTGCCACAACGATAATTGCTTAAGAGCAGCCATTTCAATAGCATTAGCTCAGCTTCCAGGACACTAAAACCATACTCTGCCTTTCCTCCACACTTAATATAGATACTTAGCTCAGTGTAACTGAGTATTTTCCAGTAGCCTGTGTACCCTATCTGGCAGAGGGGGGATTGAACGAGGCGTGTTGTTGGAATTAAATGTCAAGAGTACCACCTGGTTCTTTCTAAAAATATGGACTAGATATTCCAAAAGGTGTGAACCATCGATCAAAGTACAGGGGAAGATTTTGCATTTAATTGTTTGTTACAAAGCAAATTTGTTTAAAAAAGAATACCAACCTTTTAACACCTATTAACAAATGGCCTGGAAATCCGTTGAGGGAGCTGACAAAACAGTAGTCTGCGATGCCTTCTAAATATAAAGAAGAAGTCTTACCCTGCAATCCAATCAGGGAGGTGATTTCCAAGACAGAAGTGAAAAACAAAATCCCACAGCCCAACCTTTCAGAAGTATCATAGTCATGCAGGGAGAAAACCTTTTCCCGCCCTCTTCCTCATAGTCAACCTTTGCAGGTTAGAAGAGCCATCCCTATGGGGAGGTCAAATCTCTAGGCCAGCTTCTTACCAGGTAGTTGAGCTGGGTCTTAGTGTAAGAGGGAGGCCCCAGAGGAGCAGAGGGGTGAAACAGGCTCTCCGGCCCAAGACACATGCACATAAACAATAGACTGCTGACCAACCCCCCACCAGCAGAGTACAGCCTGACCTGTCCAGGTAGCTTCCCTTTGTAGATCACCTGAGCTCCAAAAAGGCCTTTGTGGTGGGCTGTGCTTCATCAGATCGCCCTTGGAATAGAGAAGAATCTTTTCCTCACCCCTACACCCCATCACCAGAAGCCTGGGTGAATGACGGAAGGGAGGAGTGACTGAAAACCACAAGCTCCTCCCATCAGAATCCCTCCTCCACTACTCCTTGCCCACTCACGCTTCCTTCACTATATAACCACTCACCTGTTGAGCTGATTCTGACTCATGGTGACCCCATATGTAACAGAATAAAACTGTGCTCCAGAACTTTTAATAGCTGATTTTTTGGAAGTAAATCACTAGGCCTTTCTTCCAAGTCTCCTCTGGGTGGATTCAAACCTCCCACCCAGCGCGTTAACTGTTTTCACCACCTAGGGACTCCCCGTCACTGTCATTTACATTCAACATCTCCGTACAGTAATTTTCAACCTTGGATGCACATGAGAATCACCTGCAGAGCTCTTAAAAAACACCAATGGCTGCACCCTACCCCCAGAGATCCTGATGTAATTGAGGTCTGGAGAAGGGCTTAGGCATTGTATTTTACATGTGTTGCGGGGGGGAGCAATGGATTTTTAAAACCTCCCAAAAGATTCTAATGTGCTGGCCTACTACAAGAGCTGGGCACTCTTCTAGGTGGATACAACCGTGAGTAACGTAAGTAAGGTACCTGCGCTCATGGAACTTACAGTCTAGTGGGGCAAGATAGATAATAAACAAGTGAATGGCTAATAAAACGTGGGACTGTGAGAGGGCTGGGGATGGAGGGATTTGTAATGATAGAGTAGCTTCGGGCATCATTGCGGGTCATATTCTGCTCCTTTGCTTGTGGTGAATTCTGTTAGAGCTCAGGGCTAGTGCTGTGGCCATGGTCAGATGTCTGCTCCTTGTTCAGGCCAGTGAGTGTCACTCTGTCCCTTGAGTCCAGATTTCTACAGTCTGAAGAATGGGCGAATGGGAAACATCGATTGGGCAGGTCAGCCCAGATCAACTACTGTAATAGGATGCCACTTCAAAGGGCATGTCTTACCCTCAGTGGTATAATTCCAAAATGCCACAGCCTACTGTCCCTTTTACCTAAGCAAAGAGGGAAAATCTTGAATAATCCTTTTTTTTTTTTTTTAAACTAATATTCTATTGTTTTCAGTAAAGGTTACACAGTGGTTTAGGTTCCCATTCAACAATTTCTAAACAAGTTCAGTTGTTCATTGACATTGGTTACATTCTTCACAATGTGTGAACATTCTCAATATTTCCATTCTGGTTGTTCCATTTCCGTTAATCTAGTTTCCCTGACCCCTTACATTCTCGTTTTTTAAAAAAACTTTCTTATTGTGCTTTAGGTGAAAGCTTACAGAGCAAATTAGTTTCCCATTTGATAGTTTGTACATAAAGTGTCCCATGACATTTTGTTGCATTCCCCACAGTGGGTAAGCACTCTCCCCATTTCTGTCCTGGGTTGTCCATTTCCTTTGATCTGGAATTTTCTACCCCTTCTTGCCTTCTCATCTTTGTTGTTGGGCAAGTTTTAAGACTCCAGACTCTACTCACGAGAGTAGGATGCAGAACATTGTCTTTATGAACTATTTGTGCCAGTTGACATAGACGTCCCTCGAGTAGATGGTCCTTCACCTTCAAGCCTAGGAACTTCATTTCACGAGGTATTTGGTTATGTCTAAGAAGTTCCCATTACTGTGCCCCCTTGCGTGCCCTGTTGTCTATATTAATATACATGTAGCACTTAAAATTATGTATGTAGAAATATCCACAACCAAACCTATATCTGCAGGTAGGTGTGTACCCTTAATCCTCCCACACCTTTTTACCATACATTTTTTTTTTTACTACCTATGTATCCATTCATAAATTATTGTTAGTACAGTTGTTGTAGGATTGTCTATGTTATAGTAATTACCGTAGTTGCCTTTATTCTTGCATTCCGCTCAGTGTCTTCCTTTGCCTTGGTCCTGTTGTGCTGACTTCCCACATGTTGTGTATTGCCTTTCCCTTCATCAATGTTAACACGTCTTCAATTTAAAACCCACTGCTGTCGAGTAGATTCCGACTCATAGCGACCCTATAGGACAGGGTAGAGCTGCCCTGCAGAGTTTCCAAGGAGCACCAGGTGGATTCAAACTGCCAACATTTTGGTTAGCAGCTGTAGCACTTAACCACTATGCCACCAGGGTTCCCGTCTTCAATCTAGCTAGTAATTTTCCTTCCTTCCCCCTCTGATTCCTGGTTACCTTTAAATAATTTTTTTTTGTGTATGTCAACCTTTTTTTTTTTTAAATATAACAGTGGTCTCATAAAATGTCATTTTGTGATTGCCTTACCTCACTCAGCATAATCTCCTCCAAATTCATCCTGTTGTGAAATGTTTCTCAGATTCATCGTTATTCTTTACCATTATGTAGTTGTGCATTGTGTGTATGTACCACATTTTGTTTATCCATTCATCTGTTGATGGGCACTTAGGTTGTCTCCATCTTTTTGCTATTGTGAATCATGCTGCAATGAACATGGGTGTGCATATGTCTATTCATGTCATGGCTGTTATTTTTTTAGGGTATATACCTAGCAGTGGGATTGCTGGATCACATGGTATTTCTATTTCTAGCTTTTTAAGAAAGTGCCATGCCATTTTCCATAATGGTTGTACCATATTCCATTACTACCAGCAATGTATAAGTGTTCAAATCTCCCCACAACCTCACCAACATTTGTTATTTTCCGTTTTTTTTTTTTTTGGATTAGTGCCATTGTTTTCAGGGTAGTTTTGATTTGCAACCCTCTAATGACTAATGACTAATGGGAAACCCTGGTGGCGTAGTGGTTAAGTGCTATGGCAGCTAACCAAAGCCAGCAGTTTGAATAAAACTGGCGCTCCTTGGAAACTCTATGGGGCAATTCTATTCTGTCCTACAGGGTTGCAATGAGTCGGAATTGATTCGACAGCAATGGGTTTGGTTTTTTTTTTTTTTTTTTTGGTTTAATGGCTAATGAGGAGCCCTGGTGGCACAGTGGTTAAGAGCTTGGCTGCTAACCAAAAGGTCAACAGTTCAAATCCACCACCTGCTCCTTGGAAAGACACCCTATGAGGCAGTTCCACTTTGTCCTGTAGGGTTGTTATGAGTTGGAATCAACTCAACAGCAATGGGTTTGGTTTGGTTTTTAATGGCTAATGATTATGAGCATTTCTTCGTGTGTTTGTTAGCCACCTGAATATCTTCTTAGGTGAAGTATCTGTTCATGTCCTATGCCCATTTTTTAATTAGATTGTTTATCTTTTTGTTGTTGAGGTGTTGAAAATATCCATACATTTTAGAGATTAGACCCTTGTCAGATATGTTGTAGCCAAAAATTTTTCCCAGTCTGTAGGTTCTCTTTTTACTCTCTTGGAGAAGTCTTTTAATGAGCATAAGTGTTTAGTTTTTAGGTCTCATTTGTCTAGTTCATCTTCTGCTCCATGTGGATTTTTAGTTATTTTTTGTATTCTATTTATGCCATATATTAGGGCCTCTAGTGTTGTCCCTATTTTTTCTTCCATGATCTTTATAGTTTTAGGTTTTATATTTAGGTCTTTGATCCATTTTGAGTTAGGTTTTGTGTATGGTTATGAGCCATGGGTCCTGTTTCATTTTTCTACAGATAGACATCAGTTTTGCCATCACTATTTATTAAAAAGGCCACCTCTTCCCCATGTAATGGGCTTTGGCTCTTTGTCAAAGGCCAGCTATACGTAGGTAAACCCACTAACCCACTGCCATCGAGTCGATTCCGACCATAGCGACCCTATAGGGCCCAGTAGAACTGCCCCGTAGAGTTTCCAAGGAGTAGATGGATTTATATCTGGGTTCTTGATTCTGTTCCATTGGTTTATGTGTCTGTCATTGTGCTAGTACCAGGCTGTTTTGATTACTGGGGCTGTATACTAGGTTCTGAGATCAGGTGGTATGAGGCTGCCTATTTTGTTCTTCTTCAATAATGCTATACTTATCCAGGGCCTCTTTCCTTTCCATATAAAGCTGGAGATTAGTTTTTCCATTTCATTAAAGAATGTTTTTGGAATTTGGATTGGTATTGCATTTATCTATATATCACTTTTGAGTAGTAGTGATATTTTCACAATGTTAATTCTTCCTATCCATGAGCATGGTATGTTTTTCCATTTATGTAGGTTTATTTTGGTTTCTTGCAGTAGCATTTTGTAGTTTTCTTTGTATAGGTCTTTTACGTCCCTGGTTAGATTTATTCCTAAGTATTTTATTTTTCGGGGGGCTATTATAAATGGTATTGTTTTTGTGATTTCCTTCTCGAAGTTCTCTTTGTTGATGTAGAGGAATCCAACCGATTTTTGTATGTTGATCTTATATCCTGCTACTTGGTTGAATTCTTCTATTAGTTCCAGTAGCTATATTGTTGATTCTTAGGGATTTTCTGTGTATAGGGTCATATCATCTGCAAGAAGGAATAGTTTTACTTCTTCCTTACCAATTTGAATGTGCTTTATTTCCTTTTCTTGCCTTATTGCTCTAGCTAGGACTTCCAGTACAATGTTGAATAAGAGTGGTGATAAAGGGCATCCTTGTCTGGTTCCTGTTCTCAAGGGACTGCTTATAGTCTCTCTTCATTGAGAATAATGTTGGCTGTTGGTTCCATAAAAATGTCCTTTATTATGTAGAGGAACTTCCTTTCTATTGCTATTTTGCTGAGAGTTTTTTTTTTTAAAAAAACAGGAATGGGTGTTGGACTTTACCAAATACCTTTTCTGCATCAACTGAGATGGTCATGGGATTCTTTTGTTTTACTTATGTGGTGGATTATTATATTGGTTGATTTTCTACTGTTGAACCATCTTTGCATACCTGGTATGAATCTCACTTGGTCATGATGTATTCTTTTTTTGATATATAATTCTTTTTTTAAAAAAATATATCCTCCCACACTTTCTCCATTAATGAAACCTTCCTGACCAGCCCACTCTGAAGTAATATTCTACTGTCAGCATCATTATTGAACACAATTTGCTGACTTGTAATAATGATAACACACACAAACACACAAAATATATCAATTTGGTAAAGAATAGCTTTATATAGCTAGTGGATATTTGAGAGGGAAAAAGGATATGAATATAATATCTAATTGAAAAAAATTAAATATAAAATTGAGGCGATATAATAAGCTGCATTTCTGAATTTGACCATCCCCTCCTCTGCCCTGATGTCCTTTTTGACAGCTTAAGTATTTAAGGAAGGACACAAACTGCTGAAGGCATAAGTCCTGTGATTATTTCATTTCATAGAAGAGTTATTAAACCTTCAGAGGTTTAATCAACTGTGGTATTTTTCACTCTTCCTCCTCCTTTCTTCCTTTGGGTTCAGGGAAGCACACTGCCATCTGAGGTGTCTTTAAGGCTGGCTGAGCTCACTGTGGCTGGTTCCACCCCAGCACAGCACAGGAGCCTTGGAGCTCACTGTGGTCCCTTGCCCAAATCATTCCTTTTAACTGCCATTTGTGGTGCTTCTGAGGAGTCCCTGGGTGGTACAATTGCTAAAGCACTCAACTACTAACTTAAAAGTTGGTGATTTGAACTCACCCAGAGGCAGTTTAAACTCACCCAGAGGCACCAAAGAAGAAAGCCCTGGCAATATGCTTCCAAAAGGTCACAGCCTTGAAAACTCTATGGAGCAGTTTTACTCTGCACACATGAGGTTGCCATAAGTGACTAGATAGCAACTGGCTTGGTTTGGTAGTTGCTTCTGAGACAGGGAGAAATGGGTGCCAAAAAGACTCCTTATCTCACATTCTCTTGATGCCTAAAATGCTGATTTAAGGGTTGAAGTTTGATCCCCAGCACCAACAAATGCTCTGTAAACAATGTGCAAATTCAACATAATGCTCACAGCGACAAATAACCCACAATGGTAATGTTCGCTGTTGTAAATTTCTCCACATGCAAATTAATTCATACTGATTCTGAACTGGCAACCAATGGTAATATTAATTCCTCTGATGGAGATACAACCTAAATTCACATGTAGTCTTAAAGCCACAGACAACTCTGTTCTTAAAAGCAGCTGTAACACTGCATGGTAAGAGAATCAAACAAGCAATGGCTATGTCTTGAGTACCATCTTAGGGATCAGCACAATGCAAAGTGCAACAGGAATATGAATTCCAGGCCACAAGGAGCTTATACTCTGGTTGGGAAAAACCTAACCACCGTGACGTAATCATAGTGCAATACAAGGGAACTCTGCATTTATCTCAGGGCTTGGTGGGGTGATGCAATAGGATTGTGAAAAAGAGAGATAATCGGGATGAGAGCAGAGAGGAAGAGCTTACAGGATGAAGCTAAACTTAAGTTCAGCCTGGACAAATGGAATGGATCAACAGAAAGAGCCTTAGAATATTTTTGAGTGGTAGACCAGTCTAAACAAAGGCAAAAGAAATTGGAGTTATTTTGCCTCATAGGGAGAATAGTGAAAAAACCTGGTTTGAATGGAGTTGAGAGGATTTTAGAAAGAAGAGGAATAGAGTTGGACATAATTATAAAAGACTTCGAAAATAGGTAGAGGAATACACATTCAATTTGCTCAGGTAGGAATGTGTTTAGCTGCAAGCCACGGAAATCTGCATGCATTTGCTTATCCAGCAAAGGATTCTTTTTCTTAAACAACAAAACGACGAGCACCAAGCTTGTACAGAAGGTCCATATTGATAATTTTTGTTTCTAAATTTTATTTATTTTGATGTTGTTGGGAATATACACAGCAAAACATACACCAATTCAACCATTTCTACATGTATAATTTAGTGACATTGGTTACATTGTTACATTGGAGTTGTGCAACAATTCGCACCCTCCTTTTCTGAGTTGTCCTCCCCCATTAATATAAACTCACTGCCCCCTAAGGTTCCTATCTAGTCTTTCAAGTTGCTGTTGTCAATTTGATCTCCTATAGATAGTTCTTAAAAGAGCATAATGCTCAAGGCAGACATTTTTTACTAGTTAAGCTAAACCATTGTTTGGTTTTAAAAAGACTTTAGGGAATATTTTTGGTTTAAGGTTTAAAGATTATCTCAGGGCAATAGTTTCAGGGGTTCCTACAGCCTTCATGGCTCCAGAAAGTCTGGAAAAAAGTCCCTGAGAATTTTGAAATTCTGTTCTACATTTTCCCCTTTTTGATCAGGATTCTTCCATGGAATCTTTGATCAAAATGTTCAGTAATGGTAGGCAGGTACCATTCAGTTCTTCTGGTCTCATGCCAAAGGAGGCACTTGTTCATGGAAGCGATTAGCCCCACATTCCATGTCCTCCTACTATTCCTCTGTTACTCTAGAGACAATTGTTGTGCCTTGGATGGCCACTTGCAAGCTTTTAAGACCCCAAGCGCTACTTAAGAATTAGGAAATAGAACAGAAGCACTAAACACATTATTAGGTTAATTTACTGGGATGTCCCATAAAACTATGACCCTGAACTTTCAAACCAGAACCAGATCCCATGAGGTTTTGGGTTATACCTAAGCAGCCTCAGCAGCTACTCTTTTTTTGGCCATTGTTGTAAATATTTTTATCACACAACTTTTGCCAATTCAACTTTTTACAGCTGTACAACTTACTGAAAACAATTACAGTAATTGGCTATGCAACCCCACCCTTAATCAATGAGATCTTTCCATTGCCATTAACTCCACCTTCCTCCCCTCTCCCCCTCCAAGCCTGGTAACCACTAATAACCTTTGATACTTTCCATCTCCCCCTCCACCATGGGGAGGGGGGGTTGTCATTAAGCTTGTTGCTTCATGGTTTTAATATGGCTGAACCACCTCCAGCCTCATCTTCACATTCCAGAAGGAAAGAAGAAAGGGGTGGTTTCTGCATTAGGAATAGAAAAGCTTTCCCAGAAGTCCTTAGTAGTCTTCTGCTTGTATCTCACTGGCCAAAACTGTGTCACAGGCTACCCCTAAATGAAAGGAATTCTGGTAAGGTAAGGCTACTGATTTTGTTGGGCACATTGTCACCCCAAGAAAAATCAGCATTCTGTTTCTTACGGGAGAAGAGGAAATGGATATGGGAGCACCAATTAGCAATCTCTACACACTATGTATGGCAATTTCTATACCCTATGTTCTATGGTTGTAGGTTCCTAAACATGGAGTTATCTTAGAAAAAGTAATAACTTTTTAGAAGATGGATTTGGCTTTGGTATACAAAGGATTTAGAAGGAAGGAGAAGAAAAGTTAGGAAAGGTGGATAGAAACTATTGTAAGTAATCCAGGAGTGAAGTAATGAGCACTTGGACTAGGGTCCCAGGTATAGGATGGAAAAAAGGAAAGAAGCTAACGGTCATTTCCAAGGAACAATGGGCAAGATTTTGTGACAACCACCAACAAGATATTAAGTTTTGGCAAACTGACTTCCTGGCCTTTTATTTTTCTTCTATGCATAAAGTTAACATTTGGGGTGGATGGGAGAGAACTTATTAGAAAGGAGATGTTGATAAGAAAAGAAAAAAAAATCCCAGAGTCAGAGATATGTTCAGGCAATAACAAATTCTGAAGTATTATTACATTTAAGGTAAAAAAAAAAAAAAAAAAAAAAGGCACCTGAGGTATAGAAAAAGGGACAAGTTAGCTTCAAACCTGGGAATTCTAATACGAATGTTCTTGGAAATATAAACATCGCTTTCCAGTTATAGTCTCTAAACACAACAGATAGTGGACCATTAGAGTAGCCTCCAGAATTCATCTGTGCTTAAAAAAGCAAGATGAACCAGATCGGAAAAGCAAATCACATCCTTTGATAACTAATCCTACAAACAAAAAAAGTATTCCACCTATGTGTTAGAGGATGAGTAGAAAGAGCAGGGATTCCAGGCCTTTTCTTGTAGTTTTATCTACTAGTTACGGTAAAAGAACAGAATAAAACCCTTTTAAAACTAAAAAATATTGCAGTTTGAAAATTCATCACTTAAAAATGTATTAAGTGCCAATGAAGACAGAGAGAGGTTCGGGGAGTGGTTCCTGATCTTGAGAAGATGGCCACGTTGTGGGAGAGGCAGATTATTGCCATCCCCCATGAGGAAGCTACTTAACCAACGGTGTGGGCACAGGCTGTCAAAGCTGAGAGAAGGGCGGAACTAATTCTGCCTGCGGGTTGGAACAAGCTTTGTGCTTTGACATTTTCTGGTTCTACAGGGGCATAAATAGGACCGAACTTTTGCTTTAGCCTAAAAGGGACTTTTAAGCAACTCAGCTACCTTAGGACCCTGGGGACCCTGACCTTGCCAACAGCCCAAGTGGCTTATCCATCCATAGCATCCCAGAATTCCCTCTCAGCATTAGGGAAGAGCTATGAAAAAATTCAGGGATGGGCAGTGTAGAGAAGCTGGATTAGTCATAGTTGCAGCGTGTAATTCTGTAATTACTGTGAATCTTCACATGAGACTCATTTTTATCTGGACTTCCAAAGTCAAATGTAGTTTCTTTTACTTGTGTGCATCTGGGCTTTCTTAATGCAATTAATCAAAGGTGAACCCCACTTTGCAAGTTATTGGGGCAGTTATTTATGTGAACTTGGCTTGGGATGAACGGGGGCAGGTTGAGTCAGCCAGTTATCCCTTCTTTCAGATGACACCAGAATTCTGCTTGGAATAGGGAGCAAGAGCCTAATTTTTGTCAAATAAATTCCCAAATATTGGATCCTGACAACATATAAGGCACTAGGCAAATTTCAGACTTTCTAACCAGATTAAGTTTGAAATATTGGATTATCCACCTACATAGAAAGGTGACTAGCAGCACAAGACCTCATCAATGAATGAAACATCAGACAAGTCTGATAGAATTTGGAGAAGTAAGGGATTCATTTCCAGTTCTGGAAAGAAAGGTGTCCCCTCTAAGTCTCCAGAAAGCCTCCACTGGGTTAAGTTCTCTCCATCTCCCAACTCTGCAGAGTATTGGGACCGGTCTGGCTGAGGTGTCCAATGAGAGGTGTAGAAGAAGGAAGGCAGCTGGCTGCTCAGATACACCTCATATAATAACAGTGCCTGGTGAGGCCACCACTACTCAGGATTTGGTCTGCAGGTTGGGAGATCCATAAACTAGCTCCATTTTCCAAGAGCACTCAGTTAATTGGGCTTAGGGGAAACGACTGATAAGAATGATCTAGGGACCTGAATGTCAGCACCAACGTACTGATTTACAAGGGGTGTTGTTGTTATTAGGTGCCATCGAGTTGGTTCCAACTCATAGTGGCCCTACATACAACAGAACGAAACACTGCCCAGTCCCGCGCCATCCCCACAATCTTTGTTGTGCTTGAGCCCATTGTTGCAGCCACTGTGTCAATTCATCTCGTTGAGGGTCTTCCTCTTTTTCTTTGACCCTGTACCTTACCAAGCATGGTGTCCTTCTCCAGGGACTGATCTCTCCTGACAACATGTCCAAACTATGTAAGATGTAGTCTCGCCATCCTTGTTTCTAAGGAACATTCTGGTTGTATTTCTTCCAAGATGGATTTATTCATTATTTTGGCGGTCCCTGGTATATTCAATATTCTTCACAAACACCACAATTCAAAGACGTCAATACTTCCACCTTCCTTTTTTACTGTCCAGGTTTCACATGCATATGATACAACTGAAAATACCATGGCTTGGGTCAGGTGCACCTTAGTCTTCAAGGTGACATCTTTGCTTTTCAACACTTTAAAGAGGTCTTTTGTAGCAGCTTTTCCCAATGCAATGCATCTTTTGATTTCTTGACTGCAGCTTCCATGGTTATTGATTGTTTATCCAAGTGAAATGAAATCCTTGACAACTTCAATATTTTCTTCATTTATCATGATGTTGCTTATTGGTCCAGTTGTGAAGATTTTTGTAGTCTTTATGTTGAGGTGTCCTCCATACTGAAGACTGTGGTCTTTGCTCTTCATCAGTAAGTGCTTCAAGTCCTCTTCACTTTCAGCAAGAAAGGTTGTGTTATCTACACAATGCAGGTTGTTAATGAGTCTTCCTCCAATCCTGATGCCCCATTCTTCTTCTTATAGTCCAGCTTCTCAGATTATTTGCTCAGCATACAGATCGAATAGGTATGGTGAAAGGATACAACCCTGACTCACACCTTTCCTGACTTTAAATCATGCAGTATCCTCTCGCTCTGCCTGAACAATTGCCTCTTGATCTATGTACAGGTTCCTCATGAGCACAATTAAGTGTTCTGGAATTCCCATTCTTTGCAATGATATCCATAATTTGTTATGATCCACACAGTCGAATACCTTTGCATAGTCAATAAAGTGCAGGTAAACATCTTTCTGGTATTCTCTGCTTTCAGCCAAGATCCATCGTACATCAGCAATGATATGCCTGGTTCCACATCCTCTTCTGAATCTGGCCTGAATTTCTGGAAGTTCCCTGTTGATAGAGTGCTGCAGCTGCTTCTGAATGATCTTCAGCAAAATTTTACTTGCATGTGATGTTAATGATATTGTTGATAATTTCTACATTCGGTTGGATCACCTTTCTTGTGAATAGGCATAAATATGGATCTCTTCAGTCAGTTGGCCAGGTAGCTGCCTTCCAGATTTCTTGGCATAGATGAATGAGCATTTCCAGCCCTGCATCCCTTTGTTGAAACTTCTCAATTGATATTTCATCAATTCCTGGAAACTTGCTTTTCGCCAATGCCTTCAGAGCAGCTTGGACTTCTTGCTTCAGTACCATCGGTTCCTGATCATATGTTACCTCCTGAAATGGTTGAACGCTGACCAATTCTTTTTGGTATAATGACTCTGTGTATTCCTTCCATCTTCTTTTGATGCTTCCTGCATCATTTAATATTTGCCACTTATAATCTTTCACTATCACAGCTCAAGGTTTGAATTTTTTCTTCAGTTATTTCAGCTTGAGAAAAGCTGAGCATGTTCTTCCCTTCTGGTTTTCTATCTCCAGCTCTTTGCACATGTTATCATAATACTTTACTTTGTCTTCCCGAGCTGCTCTTTGAAATCTTCTGTTCAGTTCTTTTACTTCATCATTTCTTCCTTTTGCTTTTGCTACTCGACATTCAAGAGCAAGTTTCAGAGTCTCTTCTGACATCCATTTTGGTCTTTTCTTTCTTTCCTGTCTTTTTAATGGTCTCTGCTTTCTTCACCTATGATGTCCTTGATGTCATTCCACAACTTGTCTGGTCTTTGGTCATTAGTGTACAACGCATCAAATCTATTCTGGAGATGCTCTCTAAATTCAGGTGGGATATACTTAAGGTCATACTTTGGCTGTCATGGACTTGTTCTAATTTTCTTCAGTTTCAGCTTGAAGTAGCATATGAGCAATTGATGGTCTGTTCTACACTTGGCCCCCGGTCTTGTTCTGACTGATGATACTGAGCTTTTCCATCGTCTCTTTCCACAACATGTAGTTGATTTGATTCCTGTGATTTCTATCTGGTGAGGTCCACGTGTATAGTCGCTATCTATGTTGGTGATAAAAGGTATTTGCAATGAAGAATTCATTGGTCTTGCAAAAGTCTATCATGCAATCTCCAGCATTGTTTCTCTTACTAAAGCCATATTTTCCAACTACCAATCTTTCTTCTTTGTTTCCAACTTTTGCATTCCAATCACCAGTAACTATCAATGCATCCTGATTGCATGTTTGATTAACTTCAGACTATAGAAGTTGGTAAAAAATCTTCAATTTCTTCATCTTTGGGCGTAGTGATTGGTGTGTAGATTTGAATAATAGTCGTATTAAGTGGTCTTTCGTTAGGCATATGGATATTATCCTATCACTGACAGCGTTTTACTTCAGGATAGATCTTGAAATATTCTTTTTGATGATGAATGCAATGCCATTCCTCTTCAAGTTGTCATTCCCGGCATAGTAGACCATATGATTGTCCTATTCAAAATGACCAATACTAGTCCATTTCAGCTCACCAGTGTCTAGGATATCGATGTTTGTGTGTTCGATTTCATTTTTAACAATTTCCAATTTTCTTAGATTGATACTTCATAAATTCCAGGTTCCGATTATTACTGGATGTTTGTAGCTGTTTTTTTCTCATTTTGAATCATGCCACATCAGCAAATGAAGGTCCAGAGAGCTCGACTCCAACCACATCATTAAGATCGGCTCTATTTTGAGGAGGCAGCTCTTCCCCAGTTATCTTTTGAGTGCCTTCTAACCTAGGGGGCTCATCTTCCAGCACTATATCAGATAATGTTCCACTGCTATTCTTAAGGTTCTTACTAGCTAATTCTTTCTAGAAGTAGGCTGCCGGGTCCTTCTTCCTAGTCTGTCTTAGTCTGGAATCTCAGCTAAAACCCGTCTTCCATGGGTGACCCTGCTGGTATCTGAATACTGGTGGCATAGCTTGCAGCATCAGAGCAACACACAAGCCCCCACAGTAAGACAAACTGACAGACATGTGGGGGTTACAAGGGGTAGAAGTGTATTTTCTGAAAACCAAAATGCTCTTGTCCACTGATGGTAGACTACATTTCAAAGAATGTTGGAACAATTATAGAATATTGTTTACTGAACATGCAGTCAGGGACAAAGAATTAGAAGACCTTGAAGGATAACTTAATGCACCTTTCCTGCCCCACAACAGTCCTTCTAAATAGAGTACATAGGAAAAAATGCTGGTGTCTGCCTATTTAAAATCTTCCCTTTGGCTACAGCAGGAATTAATACCATCAAATTCTTATAATCTAATTTCCCTCCTTAGATAGATAGGTAGGTAGATAGACAGACAGATAGCTGTTAAGTCAACTCTGAATCACGGTGGCTTTATGTACAACAGAATGAAATGTTGTCCTACGTCATCCTGCATGTTTGAGTCTATTGCTTCAGTTATTGTGGCGATCCACCTCCCCAAAGGCTCTCCCTTGCCCTCGCTGGGAGGGCAGCAAACCTGATGTCCTCCTCCAGCAATTGATCCTGATAAAGCAAGCGGGTCAGGTATTTTTTTTTATTGTGATCCATAGGGTTTTTTTGGCTAATTTTTGGAAGTAGATCACCAGGCCTTTCCTCCTAGCCTGTCTTAATCTGGAAGCTCTGCTGAAAACCTGTCCACCAGGGATGACCCTGCTGGTATTGGAAATACTGTTGGCCTAGCTTCCAAATGTCACAGCAATATGGGAGCCACCAAAGTACAACAAACTGACAGATGGATAGTGACCTTTTATATGCCATATGCATATCATTGTACACATTCCATAGACATGAATCAATTCGGTTTTAGAGAGTGAAGTCTGATCACTTTGGCTGTTGTTGGATATTTCCCAAAATCCTCAGTTATATTTTTTATAATGAGGTCAAAGTAGCATTTTTTATGTATTTCTTTTATATTTTTAAACTTATTTTCAATTTACACGCAGTAGAATTCACCCTTTGAGTTCCTCAAGTTTGACAAATGCAAAGTTGCATGACCACCACCACCACAATGAAGGTATTTTTATCACCCTCAAAAAATATTCCTTCATGCTACTCCCTCGAGTTACACTTTTGAAATAGTTTCCTTCCACAGATGACTAACCTCATCCATTATGTGTTGATTCTTACTTCTGCTAGAAGAGAGCCATCTTTTCTGGCATTATCTACCATTTCTGAGGCCCACCACACTGAACATGCTGTCATTACCAGACATAGGTAAAATGAAGCTTTCTAACACATGTGTGTGTTTGCTTAGCTAGACATCTGTGTGTCAAGTTTACTTGATCTGTGAACATAAAACAATCCACGTATATTCTAAGGGCATTTCCCCCAAAGGAAGCTGGAGAAAAATTCTAGCATTCCAGTTGAAGCTCCATCTATGAGATATATGTTAGCTCTGAAGGTTGGGGAAGAGAACTGCTAAGTCATATCTACGATTCATTTCCTTCCTTTTAGATGAGTCACGAGGGCAGAGATAACTCCAAGAGACTAGCAGCTGTTTCAGAACTCAAGTAATTATATTCATTCCTGCTTTCCAGAAACTAGACCCAGATATGAAGTACTTAAGAGAAAAAGTTAACTTTCCTAAATTAAACCTACATTCATTTTAACCTATACAAGTTAGCAGCTGAATTTTTTTAAGCGCTTTTAAAAGTATATATAAAAATGGCACATACCCATGCTCATTATCAACAATTCAAACACTACAACACTAAACTTGACTTCTATTACGTTATATCCTGGTAGTATTTAGGAGTTTAAAAAAAAATTAATGTGAATTCACTTGACTATTTCACATGTGAACAGTTTTTGTCACTAGTTAATATTTTGCGACCACCTAGAGGACTCATCCCATGCGACGGGCTGACAGATAACTTTTTATAACAAAATGGGAGGAATTTGGGTTTATAAAATAAGATGGGGGCCAGATGTGCACTCTGGAAGGGCCTTGGGATATGGGGTCTGGCTACCACCAGGGATCTGGTCAGCCCTTCTTGGCTGTACCACTGACCCAGGGAGTGACAAGGCAGACCACTCAATTGCTTTGAGAAGATATTGATCTGTCTGCCAGATGCATACAGTGACTCTTCTATTCCTGCCAATCTCAGGAATGCAAGACTAAATCATTACTTGCCAAATATCTGTAGATGAATAACTCAACAGTACAACTACATATATATTAAGACAATTGTGTTGAATCATTAGAACACTTAATTCTAAGACTCAAAGAGTTTCCAGCTGTTAACCCAAATCCAGAAAGAACCAGGTGATCCAATAAAATTCACTTCAGAGGAGTCTTACAAGGTCTCTTTGTATTATCAGAGAGAGTAATTATCAGTCCATAAGTATTGTACCTGCTTTCCTGTTAGCCCCCCACAACTTCTCTTACCATTGAGTGCCATTCTCACACTTTTCCTCAGCTCTCACCTGAGAGCACAGCACCATGGTGGACCACAGAAGCAAACTGTCCTCAGATTAAAAAGAAAGCCTGTGTCTCCAATAGTAAAATGGAACATTTTGCAATAAAACATTGGGAAGCTTCAAAGAATAAATACTATGTTCTCTCTTTTTCACGTGAGAGTGGCTGTTCTTGGTGAATTTCAGTTTGAACAGAAATCAGTGTCATGGAGTAGAGATAAGAAGACCTGCCCCTGACGTGCTGACTCACTGTGGCTCTTCGAAGAGCATTTACCAGAATGACTTTCGATTCGAATGAGAACCACAAAATACCAGTAATTTTATCTGGGGAATGATTATATTTTGGTGCCGTAGGTGAATTCCCAATCAAAGGGCATTATTAGAAATATTTTTTTTCCATATTAAATGTGTTTCATCTTGGTTAGGCCTTGCTTTTCTAATTAGCCCTTAGGGTTCAAAGAGGATTGTTTTTAAAATCCATTCCTGCTTCATTTCGTTGTAAGTAACTCTCATGGTAATGCCTATCAAGGAAGACACCCTGAATCCCAGATTCCTTTAACACAGATCAAACCCAATCTTTTCTCCCTCAAGCTCTTGTTGTTGTCGTCAGTTGCTGTTGAGCAGATTCGAAATCATGGGAACCCCATTTGTTACAGAGAACTGCTCCATAGCATTGTTTTAGCTGTAATCTTCATGGAAGTGTATTGCCAGGCCTTTCTTCAATGGTGCCACTAGATGAATCGAACCACCAACCTTTAGGTTAGCAGTCGAGTGCAAACCATTTGTACTGCCCAGGCAGGGACCTGAAAGCTTCCTGATTGATAGCCTATTGGGTTTGGTGATCTTTGTAGAAAGCCAGGGACCTTAGAATATTATCTGACCATAGCAGTGAACATTTATGATTATTCTAAAGCCTTATCTCCTTCATTACCACAAAGGGTAGAGAGCTGCTAGCTTCCCAAATGTTTCGTGTAGGTTAGAAGAGTGCAGGGTGACCATCCATTCTTGGTTTACATTTCACATTCTCAATCTGGGGCCGTTCTTTTTACCCCTACAGCGCTTTTGACTTTTTAGGGATCTGTTTTCTGACTGAGTTGTAGAACTTTGTGATGCTTTGAGGTTGGCTCCTTAACATTAGTGTAGTTAGGATTTAAGGTTTACCTTGAATCTGAGAGTCAGTTCGGAAAATACTGCCCTTGGAAATCGAGGAGGGTAAGCAACAGCACACACAAAGTGTGAGTATCGAGATCTCCCACAGTAACTAACTGGAGAACTTGTTAGCGTGTTGCTGATCCGATGGCAACACACTAGTCATCAACCCAAACCAACCAACCCCAAAGTCACCAAGAAGCCCTCAGTCTAAATAATGCAAGAGACAATTGTACATTTAAAGTTCCACATGGAGACTTTAAAAACAAGAACCATTCAGTTATTCTCATCTCACAGCAGTTCACTAAGCTTCTGCTTTGTGCTGGGCCCCATTCTAGGCACTGCAGATACAGCAGTGAGAAAGCTGGACCCAATCCCTGCTCTCATGGTCTAGCAGGAATTCCAATAGCTGGCTTGTCAGTGTCGACCCAGCGCTGTCCCAGCATCTGAGACAGGTCTCACAGTCAGGTCCTTCTGCCTCTAGAAAGATTGTTGTTGTTGTTAGGTGCCATTGAGTTAGTTCCGACTCATAGTGACTCTATGTACAACGGAACAAAACGTTGGGTGGTTCCACACCATCCTCATAGTTGTTGTTATGCTTAAGCCTGTTGTTGCAGCCACTGTGTCAATCTATCTCCTTGAAGGTCTTCCTCTCTTTCGATGACCCTCTGTCAAGCATGATGTCCTTCTCTAGGGACTAATCCCTCCTGATAACATGTCCAAAGTATGTGAGATGTAATCTTGCCATCCTTACTTCTAAGGAGCTTTCTGGTTGTACTTCCTCCAAGGCAGATTTGTTCATTCTTTGGCAGTCCATGTTCAATATTCAGTATTCTTTGCCAACACCACAATTCAAAGGCATCAATTCTTCTTTGGTCTTCCTTATTCATTGTTCAGCTTTCGCACGCATATGCAGCGATTGAGAACACCACGGCTTAGGGCAGGTGCACCTTAGTCCTTAAAGTGACGTCTTTGCTTTATAACACTTTAAAGAGGTCTTTTGCAGCAGATTTTCCCAATGTCCCATGCATTTTCAGTTCGTCGTACTGTAGGGGCTTGTGTGTTACTGTGATACTGGAAGCTGGGCCACCAGTATTCAAATACTATAAGGTCCACCCATGGTGGACAGGTTTCAGTGGGGCTTCCAGACTGACAGACTAGAAGAAGGACCTGGTGGTCTACTTCTGAAAAAAACTAGCTACTGATAAACCTTAAGAATAGCAGTGGAACATTGTCTGATACAGTGCTGGAAGATGAGCACTTCAGGTTGGAAGGCACTCAAAAGACTGGTGAAGCGCTGCCTCCTCAAAGTAGAGTCATCCTTGATGTGGATGGAGTCAAGCTTTCGGGACCTCCATCTGCTGATGTGGTGTGACTGAAATGAGAAGAAACAGCTGCAAACATGGCAACTGAGCTCTTAACCACTGTACCACCAGGGTTCCACATTAATAACAGGAATGTGGAATGTATGAAGTATGAATTCAGGAAAATTGGAAATCATCAAAAATGAAGTAAAACACATAAACATTGATATCCTAGGCATTAATGAGCTGAAATTGACTGGTATTGGCCATTTTGAATTGGAAAATCATATCTATGGTCTCTAGAAAGGTAGCCTCTGATATTAGAGCAGGGACAATTCTTCAGCTTCCCATAAAACCAGTTGCCATCAAGTTGATTCCAACTCATGGTAACCCCACGTGTGTTAGAGTAGAACTGTGCTCTACTGCGTTTTCAATGGCTGATTTTTCAGAAGTAGACTGCCAGACCTTTCTTCTGAGGTACTTCTGGGTGGTTTTGAACCTCCAACCTTTTGGTTAGCAGCTGAGCTCGTTAACAATTTATACCACCTAGGGTTCTTCAGCTTCCAATAGACCTACTACAGTGGCTCACAAGACCACCCAATCCCTTTTTCTTGGACTGTCTACACATCAAAACTTTCTGTTATTAATGTGGGCTTGCAGATATCTCAGGGTTATGCAGCGGTTAAGCCCTTGGCTACTAAGCAGAAGGTCAGCAGTTCAAGTTCAGCAGGTACTCCTTGGAACCCTATGCTCAGTTCTACTCTGTCCTATAGGGTCGCTATGAGTCAGAATCAACTCAACAGCAATAGGTTCAGTTTGGTTGGCAGATATCTCAACTACAGGAAATAAAGCCATAGAGCAGGGATAAGAATATTTCTAAGCTGGGAGGTTTATCTCCGTGCTGAATGAATAAACTCATCCTGGCCTTATCCATTGACCTCTTTGTGCTTGGTTCACATTCACAGCTATGACAAGACCAACTTGGTGTAAAAGGATAAAGTCTCGGACTTGCAAAACAGAGGCCAGATGCCAGTCAGTGGTGACCAAGAGCTTCGGCTTGAAAACATCAGCCTGCCTCAGTCCGTTGATCTTCACCTGAACCTTTCTCTTTCGACCACTCTTTCTTACCCCTCAAAGTCACCACACTGTCTAGGATTAATGCACTTTCCCATACACATCCATTTTAAGTCTCTAACACTGCTATGCGATAAAACCCCATTCCGTGGATCTGAAAATTAAATTTCAAAATTAAGTTGCTCAACCTCCCAGAGCTGCTAACGCTAAGTCAGAATTTACACACAGCTCCTCAGACTTTTTTTTTTTTTTCCTCAGACTCCAAGCCGAGGCTCTTTCCACTATCCCAAAGCTGTCTACTTAAAAAATTTCAGTTCTTCTTTCTTTTTACATATTTTTTTTCAAAACAGACTGGTGGGGAACTGTCTCACAACCTGCCAGCCTTCTTCAGGGGCTCTGAAAGCAGCACAGATTACTGGCTCAGGGACGGCCTGCGGCCGGGTCCCCCACCTCCACGAGCTTGGAGCTCTCCTTCAAACCGGATTCTGGGCAGAGCCGCTCCCGCACTGAACTCCTGTAGCTGTCATGGGTGCCTGTGGGGTTATTTTTAGAACTAGGGGGAGGGGAGCGTGTGGGTGGCACACACTGAGGTTTTCAAGGAGTCTATAAATACTTTTGCTGAGGCCACCCAGAGTTTTAACTCAACTGATTTCAAGATAAATTATCTCCTGAGGGTAATTCCTCACTCTTCCCTTCAACACCCTCCATCCTCGATATGTGTGTGTGTGTGTGTATATCTTTTTTTTTTTTAACCCCACCTAGGGCTTCTCCTTATCACCCCATGCTCAAAGACAGACAGGGATATTAATAACTAGCAGTAGCCAAGGCTGAGGTATCTCTCAAGAAGACCAGGGGAAGCAGATCTCATTCCCCTTGGCATCCAAAGGGATGGGAGATGGTCTTTAAAATCTTTATGCAGGAAGAGACTCCTGATTTAAAGGTCTGGAAAAAATGTCCACAGATAGATTCCAATGTGTTTTTAAACCTCCTGGGTTATTCTCCAGCAGTCAGGCTACTACTTCAGGGGTGGCAGAATCATTACATGTACAAGTCAGAAGCAGGGGAAATTAATTTCATGACATTAAAATCATGGGGAAATTAAAATGTACACATGCACAGTCTGCAGCTTTGTCACTGGGGGGACATAATCTTTTTACGTTAAAAACACGTCATCTCTGTTCATCAATGTTTCTTTGCTTTACTAGGTCAATGGTGATAAAATAAAAATGCGAACGCTGGAAGTAAATATGTTTTTGAAATTAGCATTATATATTAGAAGTGCCTCGCCTAATATATTAAAATGAGTCAATTATTAGATTATGTCACAGTTAAAAAAAAAAATTTGAACAAAGGCAGCAATAATGTGCACAATCCAAAATACCTTCAGTTTCAAAATCAGTGGTAACATTCCTTTCCAAGTAGGTAATTTTCCAGGAGAAGATACAGCATATGGTATAAAGATACCAGACCTCATTAGTCATGCATTTTCAAGCACCTTCTTAACAATAAAATATATGAGAGATTCAATAAGTTCTGGCTCCTGTTGTAACATGTCTCCCTTTTTTTTTTTTTTTTTACTACTTCTCAAATCAAGCTCCTAAAGTGAACTGAGGCATCATGTAAATTCTGACTTTGTGTTAGCAGCTGCCCTTTGTAATTCAGATCAGAACTAGCAGAGAACCAGTTTGCTGTGAGTTTGCCTAGTCACTTATAACCCTGAACACTTTTCTCAAGTCTACGCAGACCTTTTGCTAACAGAAACTTATCTCCAAAGTGGTTATAAAACCAACTGTGGCCAAAATGAGATTCCAGAGAAAGGATCTGTCATTTTCTTTCTCTATTTCAATAGGACACATTTAGCTTTGTCTGAGAGCCAGTTATCCTGTATATGCAACAAATTCTTGGACCAGGGCCACACCCTCTATAACTCTATGTGAATTTAGGGATAAGGACCTGCTAACTGCAAGCCAAGAGCCAATATCATGACCATGAAAAACTGTCCAACAGCCTCAGCTGTCCTCATCCATGTGTTGGTCCTTCCTCTCTTATAGCAGCAGCACTGCTATGCTCACTTTCATATCATCCCACACTCCTCCCAGTTTTGTAAAGCTAGACATTTTCCTCCAAGTGCCTGGTCCTTCAGGCAGCAGTGGTAGAAGACCTTGCATTTCAGCAAGAATTTTAGGAGGAAGTAGGAGAAGAGTGAGACCCAAGGCTCTGGCCCTTAATTAGAAAGCCCCAGATCCATGGAAAGCAAGCCAAGGCTCTCTTCCCACTCACATAAACACAAAGCAAACATTAACCAACATTGTTTCTTAGCTTTCTGAAAATTTCACTAACAGCTTTAAATAATGCCCAGATATTCACATAATAAAGCATTTCCTACTAATGGCGACCTCATGTGTATCAGAGTAGAACTGTGCTCCATAGGGTTTACGATGGCTGATTTTTTTTGAAGTAGATCGACAGGTCTTTCTCTTGAGATGCCTCTAGATGGACTCAACCCTCCGCCCTTTTGGTTACTAGCCAAGTGCATAAACTGTTTGCACCAACCAGGGACTTTATCACAGTATACATATTTTCCCCTCAATTCTACTGTTTGTGTTTGAACTTGGTAATTACAAATACAAAAAGTCCAATTTTGTTCAATTATGCTGCAGTTTACAAACTTCTCATAAGGACATACATGCAATTTGGGAATGTCTGGGTACTTTTAAAAACTGTATTACCTGACCAAGGGCTATAACAAATCACTGGAATGTGTTGGCCCTCTCACCCCTGGGGCCTTCATTCTGTGCTGCCCAGCTTATAGCCACTCCTAGTGGCCAGAATCCTGAGTTTGTCCACAACTCTACCCAGCCTTGTCTCCAGTGGCCCTAGGCTGGGCATTACACCAGGCCAGACAGACTGGCTCCATGGGAGCTTCTCATGATCACAGGGGGCTAATTCCACTCAAACTCAGAGGACTTAGGTAGAAACAGACTCTCACAGAAACGTGGAGCCAGCCACGTGGTTCATTCCACCATTGTCTCTGTGAGAAAGATAGAAAAACATCAAGGAGACATGGGAGAGACAACATGGCCCTGGTTTAGACTCCAGCCTCACACTGTCCCCCAGGCAGGCCTGATGCAGTCACCAGGACACAGTAGCTGGCTCAGCAAGGGCAGAGGAACTGTGAGGACTGCAAGAGTCATCCAAAGTCCATGCTTAACACCTGCCTGAGGGGAGAGACCCAAGTGCAGTTTGAGAAATTCAGAATCTGGGCATTTGTCTCCTGACACTGCTTTGGGTTGAGGATTAGAAGGTATAAACTGCCAAGATGTCTTTACAACATTGGTTTGCCCAATATGCTTTTCTTAATCATGTGAGTCTCTTCCACTCAATACTGCTCAGCAGCACACCTTAGTCAGGGTGGATACTCAGAAAATGTTACGTTGAGTTAAGCGTTAAAGTCCCTTCTCTTCCAGCAGCTAAAGCTCCAAGTAAGGGAATAAAAGTGGAAATTAGTTCCTTTGTAGAAGAAAGGACCATAAAAGACATATATATTACCGTCGTTGTTGTTCATTGTTGTTGGATGCCATCGAATCTATTTCAACTCATAGTGACCCCGTGTGACAGAGTAGAACTGTCCCATAGAGTTTTCTAGGCTGTAATCTTTACAGAAGCAGATTGCTTGCTACGTCTTTATCCCAAATAGATGCTG
Source organism: Elephas maximus indicus (assembly GCF_024166365.1). NCBI lineage: Eukaryota > Metazoa > Chordata > Mammalia > Proboscidea > Elephantidae > Elephas > Elephas maximus. Next base: position 76,242,329 of record NC_064820.1, on the reverse strand, counting down.
GGTGTGTTTGAACCACCAACCTTTCGGTCAGTAGCCAATTGCTTAACCATTGCACCACCCGGGCTCCTTAAATCACTATTAAGAGATGCAAATATATCTCAGATAAGTCACAACAGAACGTGTCCCACTGAGTAGCTTTGTGACTTAAGCATGTCACTTACCTCTCTGGACCTTCGTACCCTCATCTTAAATGGGAACAGTGATCAGATGAGCACCCAACTTTCATTCCAATCAAGTCCACTCACATCTCCCACTCTCCAGCATGAGTCTGTGGATTTACACTGGAAGCCTCTTTGAATCAGCTGGTGTCCCTGTTCCGGGAGGCCAGTGCTTTCCACATTAGGAACTGGGTTCCCAAGGGGAGAGCAAAGTGACATTTTGAACATTCCTGGGGCAAACGAAGGGTCAATTACTTTTCATAAATTCATACTGAGCCCATCTAGCCCAAGTCCTTAAGGGAATGAGATTTTTTTTCTTTTAAAACAATGTTTCTTTCTCTTTAAAGGAAACTTGCCAAGGATGCAGAAGGAAATGAAGATGATCAAAGATGAGGATGTGCATTTCAATCTGGGTGTGAAGAGGGCCCCCTCCTTTCCCCACTGCCTGCAGCCGGTGGCCGCCCAGGGTAAAGCCCCCCAAAGACACCCCTTCCCAGAGGCTCTCCGGGGGCCTTTCTCCCAGTTTCGGTATGAACCTCCTCCAGGAGACCTAGACGGATTCCCCGGCGTCTTCGAAGGAGGAGGGTCTCGGAAACGGAAGAGCATGCCCATCAAGATGCCCTATAGCCACCCTGAGGAAGAAGCCCCTCTTGCCCTCCACTCTGAGGAGAACAAAAACCAGGGCCCTCCGAACCTCCCGTTGCTGTTCCCGCAGCCCCCGCGCCCCAAGTATGACTCCCAGATGATCGACCTGTGCAACATGGGCTTCCAGTTCTGCCGCACCCTGGAACACCTGGGGGCCAAATCCATCAAGCAGGAGCCCATTAAGCCCAGTGCCGTGTGGGCCCAGCCAACATCCCCTCCGTTCCTGCCCACACCCTACCCCTATTACCCCAAAGTCCACCCGGGCCTCATGTTCCCCTTCTTCATGCCCTCCTCCTCCCCTTTCCCCTTCAGCCGGCACACCTTCCTGCCCAAGCAGCCCCCGGAGCCGCTGCTGCCACGGAAAGCTGAGCCCCAGGAGAGTGAGGAAACCAAGCAGAAGGTGGAGAGGGTGGACGTGAACGTGCAGATCGACGACAGCTACTACGTGGACGTGGGTGGGGCGCAGAAGCGCTGGCAGTGCCCCACCTGCGAGAAGTCCTACACCTCCAAGTACAACTTGGTGACCCACATCCTGGGCCACAGCGGGATCAAGCCGCACGCGTGCTCTCGCTGCGGGAAGCTCTTCAAGCAGCTCAGTCACCTGCACACCCACATGCTGACCCACCAGGGCACCCGGCCCCACAAGTGCCAGGTGTGCCACAAGGCCTTCACGCAGACCAGTCACCTGAAGCGTCACATGATGCAGCACAGCGAGGTGAAGCCGCACAACTGCCGCGTCTGCGGCCGCGGCTTCGCCTACCCCAGCGAGCTCAAGGCGCACGAGGCCAAGCACGCTGGCGGGCGGGAGAACATCTGTGTGGAGTGCGGCCTCGACTTCCCCACCCTGGCCCAGCTGAAGAGGCACCTCACCACGCACCGGGGCCCCATCCAGTACAGCTGCTCTGAGTGCGACAAGACCTTCCAGTACCCGAGCCAGCTGCAGAACCACATGATGAAGCACAAAGACATCCGGCCCTACATCTGCTCCGAGTGTGGCATGGAGTTCGTGCAGCCCCACCACCTCAAGCAGCACTCCCTCACCCACAAGGTGAGGTGGGGATCCCCACCCAGGAGAGGGGGCTGGCTGCGCCGAGGGTATAATGAGCAGAGCCCTGGCGACCTGAACCGTTCTCCCAATTGTGACGCTGGGGGATTGTGTAGTCCTGAGCAGGAGGCTTCTTCTCTGAGCCGAGTGTCCATCCTCGCCTTAAATGGGGGAAATGAAGAAATTATTTAAGTCCTTTCCCTACCAAGGAGTCCCTGGGTGGTGCAAAAGGTTAACACACTGGGCTGCTAGTGGAAAGGGCGGAGCTTCGAGTCCAACCAGAGGCACTTTGGAAAGAAGCCTGGGATCTACTTTCAAAAACTCAGCCACTGAAAACCCTATGGAGCACAGTTCTACTCTGATACACACATGGGGTTGCCATGAGTCGGAATCTACTCCAGGACAACTGGCTTCCTTACCTAGCTTTCTAAAGTCTGAGTTAGCCCGTGATCTGGGGATAGTGCAGACATCCGATAAATAATGAGACATTTTGTATAAGAGTGTGAAGAGGGATGAAGAAAAACAGCTGGTAGTTGTGTCATTGCTTCCTAGCACCCCTCCTAGAATCCCTATAATTCTGTTTTTAGAAACTTCATCTAGGTGACCCTGCTGGGAAAATGTGTCATCAGACCCTATATACCCAAGACCATTCTGTCCTTAGCTACATCAGCCAGAGCCTTCTTCTAGAGAATTCTCTTCACCTTTTGCTGTTGAGGCAGTGGCTACCGTTTGGTTTGTTTTCTCTGTCAGTTGTGAGACCTGCTTCATGTGCAGGTGGCCTTGAGGGAAGGAGAGCCTGGCCCAAGCGCAGCAGGAACTGCGGTTCCCTGAGTTGAGCCTGGTTGGGTGTAGTACCCTGTGGTTTGTATTGTAGGAGGCATAAGAAAGCATCCTTCTCTGGTTGGTTTGGTTTTGTCTTTCCTGGGCTCAGGTCTTCAAGGAGAAATATAAGTCCAAGGGCCTAAAATTTGACTAGTTTGGAACCAAATCTCTGGTGTCTTTCAGGGTGAAACAAGGCCCTAGTAGTATCCCTGAAATTCTACCTCCCTAAGCTGAACCCTGGCAGAGCAGTGATTAAGTGCTATGGCTGCTAACCAAAAGATCAGCAGTTCGAATCCACTAGGCGCTTCTTGGAAACTCTATGGGGCAGTTCTACTCTGTACTGTAGGGTCACTATGAGTTGAAATCGACTAGACAGCACTGGTTTTGTTTTTGTTTTTGTTTTTTTAAGCTGACTTAGGTCTGCTTTGAGCTTCCCAGAGGGGAGTTTTGACCTACTCACCTCTATCCTCACACCCTTGATCGCAAGTGATTTTCTTGGCAGTAGAGACTTCTAGCAAGCCAGAGTTTTTAAAACATTCTCTAATTCTGAAAGGCCAGGGGAGGACATTGTCCAGCCGAGATAACATTTCTGCTGTGCGATAATGGGTTTCATTTGTTAAGTCAGGACAAAGCACAGGGCATTTTCTGGCTCTGCAGCAGAGACAAAATGTGTGGCTGCCTTACAGGCTCTGCACAAACTGCTCCTGCCCTGTATTTACCAAAGGCACCTGGAGATGCCATGCAAGGGGGAGTTACCATGCCACATCCAGGAACCATCAACAAAGAACCTAGACTGAGATGCAGCCACAAAGGGGACCAGCAGCTTATTTTAGGGATGCCTGCCTATGTTGAAAAGGACTCAAAGTTGCATTTTACAATATATAAAAATTCTATAAAGTAGTAGAAAATGAAGTAAAGTTGGCACAAGTGGTTAAGTGCTTGGTTGCTAACTGAGAGGTCGATGGTCTTAGTCCGCACAGAGGCCTCTGGGGAGAAAGGTCTGGTGATCTACTTCCGAAAAATCAGCTACTGGAAATTCTATACAGCATGGTTCTATTCTAACACATGCGGGATGGCCATGAGGCGGAACTGACTCAACACTGACTGCGAGTATTTAACACTGTATTTTTTTTTTTAATGCCAGGTGCTTTATATCTCATTTAATCCTCTTCAACAACTCTGATAGCCACAATTATTATTATAACCATTTGCAGATGAGGACACTGAGGCATGGGGAGGTCACCTAGGGCTCTCTGACTCCTGCTCTTAAGCTCTTGAACAGTCTACTGTAAAGACTGTCCCCTCTCTCGCTCCGTTCCCATCATTCCTCGCCATGTTCCCTGCTTCCTTCCGAGCCCTTGAAAACCCCCACAGCCTCCCCCCCTGTGCTTTGATCGATCCCACTGGAGACACAGCAGCCTCCTTTGTTCCCGAAAAGTTGTGTTCAGGCTTGCATTCACGTGAGTTCCAAGCCAGCCGACATGTGCATTTTACTGGGACACACGATGCTCTTTAGAGAATTCTGAAAACAGTGTTAAGTAGATCCCAGGACAACTGGATCATAGCCAACTTGAGAGAAAATGTTGAGAGAAGAAAGATGCTGAAGTAAATTTCGAAACCCATAAAGAAAATATTTTTCATAATTGTAAGCTCACTGTTTGAATATACAACACAATTTTTTAAATTATCTTAAGAGTGTGTTAAAATTTAATTCTAAAGAGGGGGTCAATTTCTAGAGTTTTTCATTAGCATAAACCCATACTCAGCAGCAGTCATTTAGATGGAGAGTGTTCGAGCTGAAAAGAACCACAGGGTTCTCAGGACCCACGACTTCATCTTGAGATAAGGAAAGCGACAACTAGGAAAGGCCACGTGACAGGGTTATGATGCAGCCAGTAAGTGGCTAGGTGGAGGCCTGAAGCCATCATGTAATGCCATGGACTCACCAACACTGAGGCATGATACAAATTAAAGAAACAGAAATGTAGGTAGAGAGAGGCGGAGCTGGGCTTGGAACCCCATTCCTCCTTACATCACTACAGATACCATGTAACACGGACTTTATAAGGTATATTTGTTAGTTGTCCTAGTCCTACAATAACCTACAATGCTATGGTTCTCTAATTTTGCCTTCTCAAAAGTCTTTCCAGGAAAGGCCTTTTCAGGGAAGCAGCAGTTAGTCAGGAGTAACTGATACTCTGCTCTAGCCATGAACCCCCCAAGTGCTCTCAGTGGAGAGCACTGATGCTTAAATATTCAGACACTTCTCCACAAATAATTTTCTAGTTCAGAAAGCTGTTCCCTGTCAAATTTCTCTATAAGACAGAAGCCAGCTTGGGGGCTCCATAGCTATGCCACACAGAGGTCACTCTGGCTGAAGCCTGTGGGAACCCAGGGGACCAACTCGACAGTGTGATTATCGAGTTGTAATTTATTGAAGTGTGGGTATAAGCTGTTTTTCTGGGGTTTTCAAGTACGTTAATGAGAACTCAATAGAATATTGGTTTTCCTATGGGAAATGATAACATCAGTTTAGAAGGCTTTGTTTTTTCATTATCATGAAAGCTGGATTATAGACTAATTCCACAGATCACTCTAGTGTTCTTACCAAAATCCTATTAATCCCTGAGAACTCTTACCGTAGGAGTCACCCCGGCAGCAGCAGGAACACCAAAAGCAATAGCTTTCTTTTCCTCTAATGGTCTCTCTGGTTTATAGTTTTCAGAAGAAAAAAAAAAATTATGTAATCAACCCTTTTCAACAACATAGTAATTTAACAAGGTTGAAGCCACACCATTTGGAACTCAACATCTATCACCAGGCTCTTTGTGGATTTATCTGGCAGAGAGAGAAATGAGGACTATAATTACGATGAAAGCGTGCTACCTGTTATCACCGTTTTCCTGAACCTTGCCTCCCTCCAGGGTGTGAAGGAGCACAAGTGTGGCATCTGTGGACGGGAGTTCACCCTGCTGGCCAACATGAAGAGACATGTGCTGATCCACACCAACATCCGTGCCTACCAGTGTCACCTCTGCTACAAGAGCTTCGTGCAGAAACAGACCCTCAAGGCACACATGATTGTCCACTCTGACGTGAAGCCTTTTAAATGCAAGGTGAGCAGCATGTCTGGGAAGGAGTGTGGAAAAAGTGGATTCAGAGGGTTGTGCAAATGATCCACAAGGAAGGGTCCCCAGAGAACCTTCTGCTTCATTTCACTAGGGGCCCAGAGTAGGTGCTTTAACAATGCCGGGTACGATCTGCTGCTCTGACCCTCTTTTCATCCCACCTATGCTCGCGCTAGCCCTCGTTGGTCCCTGAGAAGTCTGCTGTGTTTGTCTAACTGTGGAAGCAATATCTAGAGCAAGTATGTTAGAGAGAGAAGGAGGATAGGCTGCTTCTGGGTGGAGGCAGGCAGTAGGAGAAGGTGAGAAGGGTGGAAGGTTCATTTGTAGAATGAGGTTTCCAAAGGAAGAAGGCGATGTAGAGAGCTCCTGTTTTAGACTGGAAAAATCAGGGCTAGCCTTCTCCCCTTTACAAATCAATGAGTAGAATGTAGAAAGGAGTCACAAAAACTTCTAGCACTGTCTCCTCTCCTTTCCCACTCTCCTCCCTTCCTGGCGCTTGAGCTGAGTGGTGTAAACTGAGAGAAGTCCTCCTAGAGAAGATAAATGGGATTTCAAGGCTAGCCCTTCACATGATCTCAGAAATGCTTGGTTAGGGTAAGGAATAACCATTAGTAGAGTTGTTTGAAGTGTTTTCTATTTGCTCCTAAATAATGTGCGGTACAGAGATTGTAAAAAATGGTGTGGGGACATTGGACCTCATCATCTAACTTCACAAGGGGGGAGGAGAGTCATTATCAGCATCAATAGCCCAAGGCTGATTGCTGTAAGGTGGAGGTCAGACATATTTCCACCCTCCAACCTTTTTACCAATTCTGGCACCAGCTGTCCCGCCCATGGCACTCTCTACTTCTCTGCTGGGTTTAATAATTCATTGCCGTGGCTACACAGAACTCACAGACCATACTCACAGTTATGGGGTTTATTAGGGAAGTAACATGTTACAGCGCAGGATCAGGAATGGCTCAGGATACAGTTCTTTGGTCAGGACAGCTTCTCACCCATGCCCGCAGGCAGACCTCTCTCTCTCTCTCTTTCTTTCTCTCGTCTCCTCGGCCCTTCAGCCCCTTAGCCCAGGCAAGTGTTCCAAAGCTCTTTAGCTCCTCCAGTAAGTACCCAGAGGCACCCCACTCTGCCAGTAAACCTCTGCCTGAAAGCACTCGGCTCTCTCACTCTGTGGGTCAGCATGCCCCCTGTAGCTACCTTGATCCATGGTCTCTAGCCCACCATGATCTCGTGCCAGCCTCCTGGTTCTGCTGCCTCTGCTACCACCATTTCTCTGCCACTGCTTCTTGCTGTCTCTTGCTGTCTTTGGTATTACAGCTGTCTGTCTCATTCTGTCCTGGGCTAGGGGCCTTTTAGCACAGGGACCCTGGGTCCAAAGGAAGTGCTCCACTCTTATCTCTTCTTTCTCGGTGGTAGTGAGATCCTCTCTTTCCACCTCTCGGGTGGCTCATTTTGTCAGCCTAGCAGGATGGCAAAACTGGCCAATCCCCTTATAAGGGTTCCATGTACCTACTTGCATGGTTCCACCCCAGCAAGAGTTCTATGCGCCTTATTTGCGTTGTTAGCAAACTAGCTAATCCCCTTGGTGGGCCATAGCACCTTATTTTCGTAGTCTCACCCAGTCATTTGGTGGGAATTACAAGATCACAGCGAGAAAGGCCATATAAAAGGGAATAATCTCACCACACGGATTGAGCATCTTTGTTAAAATGTATGTGTCAGATTAAGTGGAATGGATTTGTATTTCATCACCTGAGGCAATGTGGGAACTGGTGGCCTGTAAAGCCCAAAGCACTGATGTGTTTCTCAGAAATGCTCGAGCTTTCCAAGTCTGTGACTCCCCAGTACTGGTTCCCTTCTCCACTTCTAAACTTAGAATCTTGCTCAGGATTGCATAGTTTAATTTAAGGAATGTACAGACCAGTGTTATCCTGATCATGAAGAGAGAGGGCTGAAGGGAAAGACGAGGGAAATTATCATGTTCAGACAGTGTTTGAGCCCTTCTGTTTGAAATGGAAGTTTTCATTTTCTCTGTTATTCTGTGTCTGATGGGGTCCAAATGATGTTCTCTGTTGATCCCTATTTCCAAAGTGGGGTTCACTGTTTTCAAGGGCTGTTCCTGATTTAATCCCTCTGCAGCTTGTCCCCTCACTTAAAGGAACCCCCTGTGAAGCTGACTACTTTCCTGTGCTGGCCCCTCCTGGGACGGGGTGAGAGGGGTCAGGAACCAGAGCTTCCCTAGACCTGTGTGGGCATTCTCCGGAGGTAGGGGAGGGAGGCTTCTCCCTCCAGCCCTTTTCCTGCCACCCACTTGTGTTTCCCCTCCTTTCCTTCAAGTTCTCAGTGGTTTGAAAGTCAGTTTATGTCCATCTTGGGTCATCCAAGCTGAGGTGGGAGGAAGCTGCAAGCAGGATTGGCTACATAATTTGCAGAGCCCAGTGCAAAATGAAAATGCGAGGCCGTTTGTCCAAACATTATTAAGAATTTCAAGATGGCGGCAGCAGAGCATCAAACCAAGCATGAGGCTCTTCTGAGTGTCTGGCCCTGTGTGACTGCACAGGCCACACACCCATGAAGCCAGCCTGGGTACATGAGCCAAAGAACTCCACAGACAACCTCCTTTCTCTGTTTTAGCATTTCTTTGATTTCCTTCTGGCTCCACTGAGCCCCTTACATTTAACAGAGCTGTTTTCTCCTGCCAGGGGTTAACTGCCTCCTACAGTGGAGGTGCAAGCAGGCTCTCTTTGCCACTCTTCATTCCTTGGTTGAGTTTACTCTTAGGCTTCTAGCATGAACTATATTTTTTTATCTTTTCAACTGGTGGTGGGGTACATAAAGCTGTTAAAATATGGGGGAGTCATTGGAACAGTTTTGTTGTTGTTAGCTGCCATCGAGTCAGCTTCGACCCATGGCAACCTTATATGTATAACAGAATGAAACGTTGCCCAGTCCTGCACCAACTTCATGATCATTAGTATGTTTGAGTCCATTGTTGTGGCTATTTTGTCACTCCATCTCACTGAGGGTTTCCCTCGTTTTTGCTGACTCTGTACTTTACGAAACATGGCATAGTTTACAGTCCCCTAAAAATCCACGCTTGGCCAATACAACCCTTTCCCACCTTCACCTCATCCATTTGGTAAAACCAGGCAGAAAGCTTCCCTGAAATGGAAGAATATGTTGGGGACAGAGCTAAGTACAGGAAATAGACTCGGTAGGCTGTATATGATTTGGAGGACGCAGAGATAGTTCTGCTTCTCTGCCCTCAAGAGCCCAGGGAGGCCTGGAGAATTTCTTGGATCAGGTGGTATCTGAGGACCTAGAGGGTTCTCTTTAGTACCAGTGTACAGAAAGCTACATAATACAATACAACCTGGGCGCAGTGATGCAGTGAGTCAGCCTAGCTTAACGTTTCAGCTCTCCCTTCAGGAAAGACTGTCTTCTCCTCCCCCACCTCCAATGGCGATGCACCATGCATAGACCACAGAGTGTCTGCTTACAGTTCAGAAACTCAATTTTAATCATCCGTCTTTTTGCTGAGGGTTGATTAGGCCCTGGATGTCTGATCTACACCATAAGATCCTGTAAGAGTGTTGTTTAGACATTGGAATGCCATCTTTGAAACAAGGCACAGTTTATACTTTACAGTGGGAGGTGGGTCTGGCATGGAATTGGGCTGGTCATCTGTACAGGTCTTTTCCTCCTGGTGGGCAGAACCTCTCAGGAGATCACAGGTCAGGAAGCTGCCTGAAGAGTGTATCTATCATTAGAACAAAAATAATTGGACTTCAAAGAGATTTTTGTCAAACTTAGGTGACATATCGCCATTCTTAAACATTTCTGAAACATAAGAACTGGTGTCAGTCACCTTAATCCAAAGCCTTCTGTTTCCTGGAAAGTGCCAGAAGCATACTGCCAGGTTCTTCCCAACTCCATCTCCCTGCAAAGTGTCACCCTGCTTGCTGTCCTCTTTGCACCATCACCCTTCTTTGTTTCAGCAGACGTTCAGAGCCTGACTGAGTTTAGAGGTTATGTCATGAGGCTGTTTGTGTTGGTAAATTATCTCCAAATCCCACTATGGGATGGGCCATCTAAAGATGGTCCCTTGTATGTTGCATCCCATCCATGTTGTGTTGTTTCTTGGAAATCTGGCCCTGGGTGGAGATGGCGGGGAGTTTGGGAGTTGGAAGAGGAAGGGAGAACCATTTGCTCACTGTCATGTAATTCATGGAGTCCCTGAGTAGTTCAAACAGTTCATGCATTCCACTGCTAACCAAAAGGTTGGAGGTTCGAGTCTACCCAGAGGTGTCTTAAAAGAAAGACCTGGTGATCTACTTCTGAAAAATCAGCCATTAAAAGCCTTATAGACCACAGTTCTACTCTGACACACATGGGGTCAGCATGAGTTGGAATCAACTGGATGACACTGGTTTGGGTTACGTAGTTCATAGCCATCAGAGATAAATGGCTGGCTGGTAGCAGAGAGATGTTGAAGAACAAGCCCAGACAACGAAACCCCAGCTTTATAGCGGTAACAGGGAAGAGTTACTGACTTCACATGATTAATATAGCTGGAAGAAAGAGGTAGGCCTTGCTCCAGCCACATTCAAAGAGTTAACTGTCTCCAATTTTTCTTAAGAAAAACCTCAGTTTCTTCCTGACAAAAAACCCCTCCTCCTGTTGCAATATGAATTGGTTCTCTCCAGCCCCAAGCTCAGTGGAAACAGCTGTCCATAGCAAGCAGAAAGGTTAACTCGCTGTGGGATTAGGCAGTAACAATAGGATGGAAAATTGGAGGAGAGGAAAGGTTTCAATTTTGTTTCTTCTTTTTTTTTTTTTCTTGTAAAAAAATTACTGCCCCTCCAGGCCCATTTGCTATTGGCTTGATTTCTGGGCTCCTTATTTCTTGGAGCCAGCTGGAGTTTTTCCAGAGGCCTGTGCCTGTAGACTTAAGCCATGTTTCAGAAATATGCTTCCCAGATTCTGCGTAAGCACGCAGGGGTTGATTTGGTTACTATCCTTGTGGCAGCCTCACTCTATAATAGCAAAGAACCAGCTGCTGTCTTTGGGAAACCTGTCCAGGAAAAGCAGCCATCCAGAATTTCCGGGACAAGTTCTCCTTTGAGATGGGTGAAGCCGGGAGCTGCCTAAATTATGAATCATCAGGTCATCTGCAGCCTCGTGTGATGCAGAGGTTTGAAGGTCTAAGGGCAGAGCGGTTAGAAGAGGGAGAAGGTCTCCCTGCAAAGGGTACCCCTACCGCCACAGCCAAACTGGCTCCAGTTCTCCTTTAATCTCTTTGATGCTCCGTAAGGGGAGAAAACAGATGGGGGTGTTTAGAGGCCTGCTGCTAGGGGTCAGGGCTTTCAAGCTGGCATAGAGGGGGTTAAGGCAGTGACCAGATAGAAGCCCTTTGGCAGCAAACCCCTCCTTAGCAGAAGGAAGGATATAGCTGCATGAACTGCCTGCTTAACAATGCCTCACATGTCCCCTGGGGCCCGCCTGCAAATAGATTTCATCTTGCTTTCTCTTGTACTTTTCAAAGCTTCCTGTTTTCTCACGGTCCTTTTGGAAAGTTTACAGTCTCTCTCTCCCTCCCTCCCTCTCTCTCCCTTTGAGGAAAGGAACACCCTTCTTATTAAAAGAGAGAGAGAGAAGAATGTAAGGGAAGGGCCCTTTTGCAGAGGCCTTTCTCCTTGGCTGCAGGCTGACACCCTTTGACCTTTCCTCTCAGAATAGGAAAACACAGGTTTCCTGGTGCATCTCTGTCCTGAAGCTTAGACCAGGCTGGTTGAGCGAGGTAGCATGCCTGTTCTTGGCATTGTTGTCCTCTGGCCCCAGCCAAGAGGCTATACACGGGCCATCACCTTGTGTCTGCACACAACAGACAATGTCATCTCGCTAGGACTTGTGGGAAGTTGCCTGAGGTGCCTCTGGGCCCTGGACTGGGGAGGGAAAAGGTGCCCGTAGACCAGAATTTGGAGTTCCTGTGGAGATGAGGGAATGAGGAGGCCTAGAGTGGACAGGGCAACTATTGGCTGTTTGACGGGGAGAATGAGGGCTGAGGAGCCAAAGAGTGGGCTCCCTCAAAACCCATAATATGAATGAATCTTCCGTTCCCAGCCACATTTCCTGGAGCTGAATCCAGCATAATTGCTTGCATTTCTATTATGTCACAAATCACTTAACCAACAAAAACCAAACCCAGCGCCCTCGAGTCGATTCCAATTCATAGCAACCCTATAGGACAGAGTAGAACTGCCCCGTAGAGTTTCCAAGGAGCACCTGGTGGATTCAAACTGCTGACCCTTTGGTTAGCAGCTGTAGCATTTAACCACTACGCCACCAGGGTTTCCACAAATCACCTAGTAGGTACTTACTCCAAGGATTCTTCACTTGGTCCTTCCTTTATTAGTCCCTCCAAATAATTTGGTTTAAAAAGATTGCTATCTTATCTTCAAAGACCTTTCTATTTCTGGAATGTAGAAGATTCTACTATGTAGGTGACAATGATAGTTATAAGAGCCAATATTGAGCTCTTACAATTTGCTGAGCCCTTTACATGAATTATCTCATTTGTTCCTCACAATACCCTTCCTAGGAAGTAGGGTTATTATTGACATTTTACAGAAAATGGAAGCTTAGCAACCCTCTGGGCCCTCACCTTCACCTCTGTTCTCTGCCACCTCAAACAGTAACAATCTGTGCAACCCATTTTTAAAGAACAGTTCAACCATTTGTTCCAAATTTGTGTTGCATTTTGATGTTCACTTAAAAACTGATACAGGTGGGGAAGCTGAGATTTAATACCAGAGGCTGATTAATGCTGCTCATTAAGACAACTGAGGGTTCAACCAGGGAGTGGCCCAGCTGAGATGACCACCCACAAGATGAAATCAGAGTCCTCAACTTCTCAGGCAGCTTCCTGCCCTCCTCCCTCCTTCCCCCTCCCCTCAACTTTTTAATATCTCTTCAGACCTTGGCAGGTCCTGACTTGGGCAAACTCTTAGGTGCATACCTCATGAATAAAGGGGGCCTTGCTTTAAATGAAGGAGCCCTGATGATGCGGTGCATGCACTTGGCTGCAAATTGAAAGGCCAGCGGTTGGAGCCCACCAGCTGCCCCAAAGCAGAAAGATGTGTCACTCTGCTTCTATAAAGATTACAGCCTTGGAACCCCTATGGGGCAGTTCTACTCTGTCGTGTAGGATCCCTATGAGTCAGAATCCACTGGACGGCAGTGAGTTTTTTTTTTTTTTTTTTGGCAGGGGAGGGTTTGATTTAGATAGCTGCTTTTCCCAGGAGAAGAAATTAGTGCTTTGATGTCCCTTCCCCACTATTCTTTTTTCTAGCCTAATTACCTCCCCTACTATAATGATTCTATTTGGAGCCTACTTCTCAATCCCTACCCAAAGGCACCATCATTAAATGACTCCATCACTAACTGGCCCCTTTTTTTTTTTGACCCTGGTTAACTGTGACTGAGCAGTCTCTTTCTGATTTTCAACATCATAAAATACCTCCATACATTTGTATATTGTCACGTGAGGACAATCTTCTGAGAAAGATGAAGAGGACAGGGTGTTCTGGAGAAGAACCAGTGGAATTTGTGGAAGGTTCAGAGGCTAAGAAAAGGAAGAAGGTAAGGGGGTACCCATCAAGGAGATATGAATAGTACCCAAGTACCTCAGGTCCTTAGTTAACTGGCTTTAACCTTCTACCACTAAGGACTTTGTTTTCAGACTAGTATACACAGGTTTAGTGGGGGAAAGGAAGATAAGTAGAGATGCCCACTTTTTGGAATTTTTGCATAGGGTAGTGATATTTTCCTGAATTGTTCATTTATTCACCCATCCAAATACTTAGGTATTCATTGTTACCAAGTGCATAGCCCTGTGTTGGATACTAAGGTTGGCTGCAAAGAAAGGGAAGGTAGTAGGCTTTATATTGGAGACAGCCTGGGACACCTTTCTCTGCTTCAGACACCTTTTAGAGTTGACATACCTCCACTTAGCCTGGGAAAGCTAGCAACTGGCTGGCTCAGAGGCTACCATAAACCATGAAGGATAACTCCGTCATATAAAAATTGAATTTTACCAACACCACAAAAAAATAACAGTCTCTTTTACCAGTCACATATCAGATAATCATAGCTGGCCACCCTCAAGTCATGTCCCGTAGTAAACCTTCCCTGGAACCATACGCCCTGACTTCAGGGGGCAATATTTTAATGTCTTAATATTCCCATGTACCACTAAAATGTCCTGGAAAGTCCAGTACTGAATGAATTGAACCAGAAAAACTTTAGAATAGAAGAATACTCCCTAGACTACAGCAAAGGATCTTAAAAGGTAGGTTGTCTGTGCTTGACAAGATTCCAAAAAACGCCCAACAGTAGCCATTATGATGTGTGCACACCAGTGTGTGTTGAGTGGGGGGTAGGAGCTTGGTTGGGGCAGGTGAATTGAAGGATCTGCACTGACCCCAATGTCCCCACAGCTATGGCAGCAACAAGCAGTTGATTGTTACAGCAGTGATAGTTAACCTCGCCTGTAGTTTGAGGTTGGTTGACCTGCCTAAAAATATTTAACGAAGAGAATTTATCCTTGTGTCCAATCTAAACAAAGGGCACACTACACATTGTTCAAGTTAGGCTAAACCCTTTAGACCACTCCAGCTTCTAATATCTCAGTAGCCACAGGTAACATTATACAAGAGGAACCTCTCCACTCATGGAAGCCAAGTGCAAAAGATGCCCATCCTTTTCTTTCAGTTCTCTTTCTAGTCTATAGGACTGTGAGACTCCCATGAATGCCTGGACTAGTGCAATAAGTTAGTTGACCTTTCAGCCTCCAGCTTCTCTCCCCCTACATGCTTAACCACCTGTGGCTTTTGCTTGTATCAGGTCTTCTGCTGGAATGTGCCCCAAGCCTTCCCTAAGGCAACACTTAATTACTGAGGGCCTCCCATGTATCAAGGTTGGTACTGGGCAGAAAATACAATAAAACAACAGGCAAAATGAAGAGAAGTGAAGTTCTGATACATGTTATGACATGAATGAACCTTGAAAACATTAGGCTGAGTGAAGTAAGTTAGACACAGAAGGACAAATATTATATGATCCCACGTACATGAAATATCTAGAATAGGCAAATGCATAGAGACCAAAGTTTATTAGTAGTTACCAAGGGCAAGTGGGATGGGAAAAGGGGTGCTGTGTTTCTGTTAAGAGTGATGAAAAAATTGGAAAAGGATAATGGTAAAGGTTGCACAACATGGTGAATGTACTTAGTGTCTCTGAATAGTAACATGTAAAAATGGTCAAAATGGCAAATCTTTTGTTATATGCATTTCACCATAATAAATGTTAAAATAAAAAAAGGCAGGAAGAGCCTTCATGGATGTTACAGTCTACTGAGTGAGAGCATATCTGGAATGAACACTGACCAAAGGTCATACTCAGGCATTCCAACGAGTTCACTCCAAATCATCAGGAACCATCCCATCAACAACGATATACATTTTCTAAAATGACCCGCAACTGAAAATACCTAAGTAGAATCCCAAATTCAAAGCTTTTTTCCTTAGACTTGATGGAGAACTGGGTAAAAACTAAGCTAATAAATGTAACTCTACCAGAACTTTGAGCCACAGGTTGATGTATCTTAATAAATGATCTCTAAAAGAAAGCAAGTATCCATACGTAGGACTTCTCCTGAGGAAGTAGAAATGAGACCAGCTTTCTTATCCTTTCCTCCTCTTGGGTCACCATTTTCAAATGAATGAAACCATTTCAGGTCTCTGAATACTGAGCTTGGGACATCCTATTTCTATACACCAAATTCATTTTTTTTTTAGTAAGGAAGCAAAAAGTTCTTAAAATCCCCAAATATGAATCATTAAAAAATACAGAACTAACTATTCATTTTCTGTACATGGCTTATCTGTGATAAATTTGTAATCCCAGACTTGCTTCCTCTTACCACCCAGCACTCTTTTAGGCTAATCCCCAAGGTTTTCACTTATTAAGTCTACTCATTCTTCAAAGGCCAGCTCAAATCTCACCACCATAGTCACCTGAAGAAAATGTTGCTTTCGTTAATAAAAATTCAATCCGATACATCCAACACTGGCCTTGAAAATACGTCCCAGTGAAAAAGGAAAACTGGTGAGAGCCTGAGGGGACGGTATACCCCAAGAGCTGTTGCATCGTGGCATCTCTCACTATATATCACTGCACCACTGCACTGGCCTCTGAGGGAGGGAAAGGAAGGAGGTTGTTTCCTCCTTGAACACTCAGGTCAAAGCACAAACCCAAATCCATTGTTGCATTCCTTACATCACAACCAAGCAGGGGCTGAGGTTTCCAAATTTTACTCTACTAAGGCTTGGAGAGAAACCATGGTGGCGTAGTGGTTAAGTGCTATGGCTACAAACCAAAGGGTCAGCAGTTCGAATCCGCCAGGTGCTCCTTGGAAACTCTATGGGGCAGTTCTACCCTGTCCTATAGGGTCGCTATGAGTCGAATCGACTCGACAGCAGTGGGTTGGTTGGTTGTCAGGCTTGGAGACAACAAAAGGAAGAAAAACACCCCAGAGCAGCTGCTTCTGTTTTATACATTCATCATCTGCATAAATTGCCTTTGGAAACAAGGGTTGTAATCTTCCGAAAGAAGTTGAGAACCACCGTTGTGGTCCATCATGTACTTGAATTTTGATGGAGATAGAGAGAAATGATGAAAAAGAAATAAATAAAGCAATTTACTTTTTTGTATACCAGAAAATACCTTTGTATTTTCAGTATTTCAAATCTCTACCCTGAGAAAATATACACTCCTCCCCTAGATGTCCCCTTGTTCCTTTTAACCTTGACATTCATCCCAATAAACAGCAATTTAGAAATGAGAGAAGCATTACCTGATGTAGTCTAACAGAAGACATATTTGAGGGACACAGTATGGAGAGGTGACCTCTGATGTCCAATAGCCTGAGTTCCTTATTCCCACTGCAGCACCCACTATCTGTATACCTTGACCAAGTGACTCAATCCTTCAGTTTACCTTCTGTAAAATGGGGGTGATGACAGCATCTATCTCATAGTAAGAATTAAATGAGTCTCTATGTATGGACTTAGTATTATGCTTTCCATATTGTAAATCCTTCACAAATATTAAGTAATCAAATCCTTAATATCGGCTGACTGAATATTACTTAAAATGATGTACACTTTGAGGAATTGCTTTTCAAATCATCTTTTTTCCTTTTCCAAAAGTGGCATTCAGAAGACACTTTAAAGGCTTTAAGATTTTTACCTTGGGTTTAAAAAATCCCCGTACTCTAGGAACATGAGTCTCATGTATTCCTCCCTACCTGCTCCGCCTCTGAGACTGAGCAGAGTCCAGCTCCTCTCTGACTTCTGTGGGGACATTTGCCTTGGAAGCAGTTTAGAATACTGTCTAAATTGCCTAGGGTGGCTGTCACAAAATATTGCAAAGTGGGTGGCCTTAACAGAAATTTATTGTCTCACAGTTCCAGAGGCTAGGTGTCCAAATTCAGGACGTGGGCAGGGCCATGCTCTATCTGTCACTCTAGTGGAAGGTCCTTCCCTGTCCCTTCCAATTTCTGGTAGCCCCGGGTGTTCCTTGGCATTCCTTGGCTTTTAGATGCATCTTTACAAGGCAAGTCTTTCTCCTGTGTGACCCTATCTGTCTGTCTGTCCTCCCCTTTTAAAAAACACCACTCAGAAGAGATTAGGGCCCAGTCTACACCAGCATGTGTAGCTTGTTACCTTAAGTGATAACCTCTTCAAAGAAAGATCCTATTTCCAAACAAGGTCACATTGACAGGTACAGGGATTAGGATTTCAACATAACTTTTTGGAGGACACAATTCAATCCATAACAAACACCAAGATCCAAAACAAAGTAGAAGCAGTGTGAATCAGCCCATTTATCCTCACGCAGGCCTGGATGTGGGTTCACCTCGGCAGGGTCCCCTACTCTCGAATGACCTGTATTCTCCTCATCACTGCCTCTGACAGCTATGTGGGAAGGAATTCAACCGGATGCACAACCTCATGGGCCACATGCATCTACACTCTGACAGCAAGCCCTTCAAGTGCCTCTATTGCCCGAGCAAATTCACCCTGAAGGGGAACCTGACGCGCCACATGAAAGTCAAGCATGGCGTCATGGAGCGAGGCCTTCACTCACAAGGTGAGCACTCTTCCAGAAGCCACCAGGCTGTAGAGCCCAGTGGGAGAGCAAATGGGGGCTGAGTTTTTTTTTTTGGGGGGGGGGGTGGGAGAGGCGTTGCTTGGGGAGATACCTTCCTGTCAGAAAGGAGACTGATTTTTAAGACCAAAGCCGAGAAGCGAGAGTAGGCTTATCATGTTACTTTTAAAAAAAAATAATGCTAATGTCTGAAGATAAGCCAAAAGAGCCATACTCGTTGCCATTGAGTCAATTCCGACTCATAGCAACGCTATAGGACAGAGTAGAACTGCCCCATAGGGTTTCCAAGGAGCAGCTAGTGGATTTGAACTGCTGACCTTTCGGTTAGCAGCTTTAGCTCTTAACTACTATGCCACCAGGGCTCCAATATCTGAAGATGGTAAGTAAAAATAAAATATAGAAAGTAAGTGGAACATAATAATGATGACAGTCAGCACCATTTTTGGTTCCTTTGTTCTAGACACTGCATCAGGTACCTTGTCACCTTCAATCTTCATAAGTCAAGGGCATAGGAACTTCTATTACCCCTATTTTACAGATGGGGAAACTGAGGCCTCAAGAGATTAAGTTGCCTAAAGTTGCTCAAATGAAAAGTGGGAGTGTCAGAATTTGAACTCAGACCTTTCTGACTCTAAAGGCTTTATAGTATCTGCTTTGTTGCACTGCTGTTAAAGGGCACATAATTTTTCCTTTGCTTTCTAAAAACCAGGTCTTCAAGCTCTGCTGTAAGCAGAAGTGTGTTTATAGCAGGTTAGATCTCCTCTGCGTGTTCACAACTAGATACACCCAAGGACAATTTTTCCTGCATGGTTAGGGCTGACCAGCCTCTATGCA
The DNA here is from genome assembly GCF_024166365.1 of Elephas maximus indicus. NCBI lineage: Eukaryota > Metazoa > Chordata > Mammalia > Proboscidea > Elephantidae > Elephas > Elephas maximus. The sequence continues at coordinate 76,223,463 of NC_064820.1, read as the reverse complement.
AAGTAGGGACTTATGTCTCCCCCACTGAGTCCTAACTGAACTAATGAAAAGTTTTCAGCTTCTTTACATTCTCAGTCCCAGGACCCTTAGCAGTGAAGAATTGATGTTGCAGATTTGAATTCACCAGAGTCTTTCCTTAGTCACAACCAGTCCTTCTATAAACAGGCAATAAATGCACCTCTGTCCAAGGCAGTGAGCTACGTAGGGAATGAAACCATATTTGTCTTCTAAGAGAAACCCGTGTGTGGGTTGTTGTTGTTGTTGGGTGCCATCGAGTCAGTTCCTACTCACAGCGACCCTATGTACAACAGAATGAAACACTGCCCAGTCCTGCAAGATCCTCACAATCATTGTTATGTTTGAGACCATCATTGCAGCCACTGTGTCAGTCCGTTTCATAGAGAGTCTTCCTATTTTTCTCTGATCCTGTATCTTACCAAGTATGATGTCCTTCTCCAGGGACTGGTCCCTACTGATGATGTGTCCAAAGTATTTGAGACAAAGTCTCGCCATCCTTGCTTCCAAGGAGCACTCTGCCTGTACTTCTTCCAAGACAGACATGTTTGTCCTCCTGGCAGGACATGACGTTTTCAGTATTCTTTGTCACCAGCAGCATAATTCAAAGATATCAGTTCTTCTTCAGTCTTCCTTATTCATTCTCCACCTTTCGCATGCATATGAGGTAATTGAAAATACCCTGGCTTTGGTCAGGTGCACCTTAGTCCTCAAAGTGACATCTTCACTTTTCAACACTTTAAAGAGGTCTTTTGCAGCAGATTTGCCCAGTGCAGTATGTCATTTGATTTTTCTTTTAATTTTTGTTGTACTTTAAGTGAAAGTTTACAAATCAAGTCAGTCTCTTATACAAAAATTTATATACACCTTGCTATATACTCCTAATTGTTCTCCCCCTAACGAAACAGTATGCTCCTTCCCTCTACCTTATATTTTCGTGTCCATTCAGCCAGCCTCTGACCCCCTCTGACCTCTCATCTACCTTCCAGACAGGAGATGCCAACATAGTCTCGTGTGTCTACTTGATCCAAGAAGCTCACTCTTCACAAGTACCATTTTCTATCCCATAGTCTAGTCCGGTCCCTGTCTGAAGAGTTGGCTTTGGGAATGGTTCCTCTCTTGGGCTAACAGAAGGTCTGGGGATCATGACCACTGGGGTTCTTCTAGTCTCAGTCAGACCATTAAGTCTGGTCTTTTTATGAGAATTTGGGGTCTGCATCCCGCTGCTCTCCTGCTCCCTCAGGGGTTCTCTGTTGTGTTTCCTGTCAGGGCAGTCATCAGTTGTAGTCAGGCACCATCTAGTTCTTCTGGTCTCAGGCTGATGTAGTCTCTGGTTTATGTGATCCTTTCTGTCTCTTGGTGTCATTTGATTTCTTGACCACTGCTTCCATGGGCACTGATTGTGGATCCAAGTAAGATTAAATCCTTGACAACTTCAATATTTCTGTGTGGGGGACAGAAGACAATTATACATATAGGTCACAAAATAATGTGAGTTGGCCCCTGCTTATTGATCACTACTGTGTCAAGCACAGCGGAAGGCCCTTCGGAGACATTATTGCTCTTCTCTACAATTCCATGAAATAGATGGTGTTACTTGGATTTTATGTAAGAGGTGACCAAGGCCCAGAGATGTTATATAAACTGTTCAAGGTCAAAAACAAGTCTGGAGTCACAGCTGGGATTCCAACTCAAGCATTTCTGAATCTGAGCCAGTGTTCATGACACTAGGTAAAAACATGGGGTGATTTGTTTCGTTCGCTGCTGCTTCCATCCACCTCGCAAAAGAGGTAGTAAAATAGAGGCATATTTTCATAAATAAGATACACACATGCACACATACCGTTAAACAAAATGATTGTAGCTTTCAGATTTTTCATGACTCATTGAGTTCATGGTGACTCCTGGGTGCCAGTGAACCATGGTCATCACAAAACAAGGCCTAGAGTTTGTGCAAAAGCTGTGAAAATTTTCTGGTTAGAAAACAAAAGCAATTTTTTTTTTTCCTGAGAACATTTTTCACCTGAATTATTCATTTCGTCTCGAGTTGCCTGAGCCACTTCCCAAGCTAATCCTGGATTTTTACAGAAGAGGGCAAATTTGTGTAATTGCTGGGACAGGAGACATGCGAGGCCATGAGGACAGACCTCTATCTGAAAGCCTAACCTGGTCACCATGATTTACCCAACTCTGATGCTCAGACCTTAAAAGGCACCTAACGGCTCTGTCATTCTTCTGGAAAATTCAAGAACATCACTATGTATCAGTGAGATACTTTGAAAAAACATTTAACAGACTTTCAACAATTTTAATGTTTTCATCTACAAAGAGTGTTAACGTTCTTTCACTTTAGTTTTTGAAATGTCTCAAAATTCGTGACCTAGATTAAAGAGATTGTCCCTGTGCCCCGACAAGATTAAAGATAAAGATAGCTTCATTACCTGACAATATTATAAAGTAGGCAGAGTTGGACATCGGGGCCCCCTACTCTTCCTTTGTTCACCCCCAACCTAGAAGCGTGATTCTTCTGCGGTGAAGCAGAGTCTGGCCTCACCCCTTGGGCCCCTTCCTTCCAATTTCTTCTCTTTAGTACTCCTGTTCTGGGCCGCATCCTCAGGGTCTGACCACTGGCTCACCACTGGCCTTAACAAATGATGCGATGAAATGCTACCACACATCTGTTGGCCACTAAAAAGCCCATCCCTATAGGGCCTTCAAGGAGTCCTGACGGTGCTATGGGTAAGTGCTCAGCTGCTAACCGAAAGTTTGGTGGTTCGAACCCATCCATTGACTCTGCAGCAGAAAGACCTGGCAATTTGTTCCTGTAAAGATTATAGTCTAGAAAACCCTATGGAGAAGTTCTACTCTGTCACATGGGGTCGCTGTGAGTCAAAATTGACTTGACAGCACCTGGTAACAACAATACAGGGCCTTCAAACTGAAACTAAGAGTGGGACCCTCTTGTATCACCCTTTGTAACACCAAGGGCACTTGTGGTTGGACCCAGGGCCTTTGTGCTCTGTCTACTGTGTCTACACATAGGGGTCCCTGGTCACGGGGTGGCCTTCTGAGCCCCAAGTTTAACCTCTTGTTTTCAAGACTAAAATATCTTTATTATTGCTTTATTTTTCTCATGGTAAAATATTTTTTAATGTAAAATAAGGAATACATTAGAAGTGAAAATAAAAGTATAAAAATGACCTCAGATTAATTATCTGTGATATTTTGGCATACACCCTTCCAGGTTTTTTTTTAAAGAGATAATTAGGTAGATAGGTAGGTAGATGATAGATAGATTAGGTAGGTAGGTAGGTAGACAGACAGACAGATGATAGATAGATAGATAGATAGATCAGATCGATAGATCGATAGATAGATAGACAGACAGATAAAAAAATTTGTAGGTAGAATTGAGTCTGCATTTTAAGTACAGGTGTTTTACTTAAGAAGAGACTACCTTTTTATGATCATTAGTAGGTATTTATATCACCTACACATAGTTCATTGTACGACTGTACCATAATTTATTTAACCAAAATCGACTCAAGGGCACTGGGTTTTTTCTGGGTATCTAAATAAGTACATCAGTTGATTTCTGTGTTTCACTATAATAAACACTACAGCCATGAGCAACCTTATGCACGCAATTTTTGCAGCTGCTTATTTTCATAGTGTAAATTCTCAGAAGTGCAATCACTAAGCCAAAGGTATGCTTATTAAAAAAAAAAACTTTTGGCACACATTGCCAAATTCCCCTTATGGGGTTTGTGCCGATTTAGACACCATCTATGACAATGCCCACAGCTCTGCATCCTTACTGTGAGTTATCTATTTTTAAAATGTAAAAGCAAAACACACTAAATGGCCCTGGGTACGAACTACCCAGTGACCTATTTTCATCGTTTTTCCTCCTTTGGTTTTGTAGGTTTTGGAAGGGGAAGACTTGCCCTGGCTCAGACGGCAGGTGTCCTGAGGAATCTGGAACAGGAGGAGCCCTTTGACCTTTCCCAGAAGCCCCGGGAGAAGAGGCCAGCATTTCTTTCTGATGGGGAGAGCGCCAGGGGAAGCTCCTGCCATGAGGAGGAGGAGGAGGAGGAGAACTGCTACGAGGTGGAGCCCTACAGCCCTGGCCTTGCCCCCCAGAACAAGCAGCCCTGCTCGCCCCAGGATCTATCTAGAAAACCTGAGCAGGCCACGAGGGCTCTCAGAGAACCCTGTGAGGAGGAGAAGGAAGAAGTGCAGAAAGAAGAGCTGGAGGACAAGAGCAAAGACAATCTTGGTGCAGAGGGCGGTCAGGAGAGAGAGTCTGCCCTCCCAGATGAGCGCCTAAGCCTCAGGGCTTTTCAGAGCACCCAGCGGGGCCCCTCTTTTTCTGATTACTTATACTTCAAGCACAGAGATGAGAGCTTAAAAGAATTACTGGAGAGGAAAATGGAGAAACAAGCAGTGCTTTTAAGCATCTAAGTGGACAGTTTTAAAATTACATTTGGAAAATGAGAACTAGGCGGTTCAAATATAGCTTTCTGCATGAACTGTAATTTGCTGGGGACTGGCAGATGGTGTAAATCTTGACAAATGGCTCAGACTGAACGAGTAGGGACAGTCCAAGGTAATGCAGGTGCCTCTCAGGTCATTCACTGGGCCCCCAGTACTTGTAACACACAAGCTGGGTCTTCTTTGGTATTTTATTTGTTATTTTATGCATCTCTTATCACTTCAGTATAATAAACTATACATATTCATCTAGATATCTAGTTGTAAGCTGACTCTGAGGTGCTTTTAGGAATTCTCTTTTCCTTTGACTAATATGCAATACATGGCAGATTTCTTACTACTTGCAAAAATATGGTGCTTCACGTGTTACCTTAAAAATAACTATTTAGTGACAGTTGTTGAGTTCATGAAAGCTATTTTTTCAGATAGATGAAAACATTAGTAGCTGTATATATAGAAATAACCTTTTTTAAAAAATCAAAAGTGCCAGAAATGACACAGGCGGGTGAGTTATCAGAGGAGGATGGTCTCAAGTAGTTGCTATAGATACAAGATAAAATTTCAGGAAAATATGAACAATTTTGACTAAGGAAAAACCAGCAATATTTAGATTTTTGCCTGTGTCTGTCTTGTTTTGCTTCAACTACCTTCATCAGATGGGGCATTTGAAACATACTTTCGAATGACCCGGAAGTGCTCAGGGGTTCTGGTTCCTCCGTCCTTACTCCTTTCTGGCAGCCCCAGCAGAGCCCTGTCCTGGAGACTGTTGCTGCCTTGCACCAAGGCCTTACATCCTGTAAAATGACATCAGGAAGAGGTGTCCCCAAGTAAATAGCAGATTTCTCCTCAGTGCTGGAGCTGGGAGGGAAGTCCCCCCTGAAATCTAAACTCTGACTTATTTTGGATTTTAGAATAATCACCAGCTTATTACTAATAAGTGAAACACTGGGCTGTGTTCGCAATCCTGGCTGCATATTAGAATCACCTGGGGAGCCCTTTAAAACAAAGGCCTGGTGATCTATTTCTGAATAATTACCCACTGAAAACCCTGGCAGAGCACAGTTCTACTCTGGCACACATGGTGCTGCCATAAGTCAGACTTGACTAGATGGCAACTGAGGTTTTTTTTTTTTTGGTGGGGGGCGGGTGGGGGGAGGCTTGTAAAAAGAGGCTTATAAAAACCCAGGGGTTCTGATTTAATTGGTCTGGTGTGGATCCCCAGCATCGATATTTTCCAAATTGTCCCAGGCGATTCTTAGATGCAGCCAGGGTTGAGAAAGACTGATTGGGCTAAGATACCACTCACGCACTCCTATGGACTCCAGGACCCTCTCCCAGGGACTCTATAAATATTCCTGTTCCTGGCTTCAGACTCTTTAAGACAGAGAACGGAGACCTCATAATCATACTGCTGGCCTAGGCTTTCTTACCTGTTCTTTAAGTGGTTCTGTAGAACCACTAGACATACATGTAGCTCACACACACACAAACACACACACGTACTTTGTATAGAAACATGCTTTTTTGTACTAGAAGATGATGCCTGTGATGTTTCTGGTCATTTAATATGTTTAAAAATGCAAGGTAGACCTGTAGTAACTATTTCTTTCCAAATGTTTGAACCATGATTCTAGTGAATGAAGATGACTTTACTAGGTGGTTTGGGCCTAGCAGGTGAGCCTTCCTTAGGCAGCATGTTGAGTAAAGCAGAATTGATATGGCGCTACACAGATATGACCAACCATAAGCAGTGACCCTTCTGGTACTATCTGTGTTTATGTAAAAACTGCCTCTTGGCTGGATGTTTCAACTCTTATTTGTAGTGCTCGGGACTGTTTGCTATTTTGCTCCCTTTCTTCCCTGAGTTCCCAGTACATTCTTTTAAAAGACCTGTCCATGCTTGACTGCTGGATGCCAGTCCAGCAGGCCTGGTGTTTCCCCATCCTCTAGTCCTCATCATCCATTCATTCAGCAGCCATGTATTGAGGACCTAATAGATACCATACCTAACTGCAGTGCTGCAGACTTCTAGTTTGTTCTGGGTATGCCTAGCCGGAATTGAAAAAAACTGAAAACCAAACTCACTGCCATTGAATCAAGTCTGACTCATAGAAACCCTATAGGACAGAGTAGAACTATGCCATAGGGTTTGCAAGGCTGTGATCTTTACGGAAACTGACCACCACATCTTTTTCCCACCTAGCTGGAATAAAAAAAAAAAAATCTAGAGTAACAGGCTCAAGTCTTTCCCAACCAAAACAAATCAGGTGAGAATATTTGAGGAACCAGTTAATGTTGAGATGGAGAGAGTATAGACTATGATGGTGGTTTTCAAGTTATGTTTTGAGGAGCCAGAGGTCCCTGTCAGGCCCCTCCAGAGCTGCTGAGGGAAGAAGGAGAAACCAGCCCCCACACTGACTCCACTCAGAGCAGCTCATATTTCATCTGTTTTATGTTAGAGTTCCAAGTAAAATTTAATTTGGAGGGAGGAAAAAAAGTCTAGGGAAAGTAATAAAAATGTGTTATGGAGTGTATCCCAAGGTCTGTTTTCAGTTCTTGACTCTGGGTGTGAGAAACTTAATTAGATCTAACCTGATGGTTGCACTGACCTGCTGAGAACCAAGACTACAACCTTGTAGTCTTGACCAATATCCTGGTTTTCCTGAGACAAACTTAGTTTATACCTGTTGTCCAGGATAATTACCAACAGTGTCATCTTAACCCTAGAAAGTATACCAGTTTGGATGACAAATTTTATGGGTGACCTGTGCATGAATGCAGAGCTAGGGATGAGTTGGCCAAACTTGCCTGATGGGCTCATTAACCCATACAAACCTGAAGAAGAGCCCACCGGAGCCAGCTTCAGAGAATTAAAGGATGAAACCATCAAAGGTTACCAATACTTCAAGGGCCAGGACAGCATGACATACATCATATTGTGACAATTTGAAAATGGGTCACTACCCAATGCTTTCCAGGCTTTTGACCACTGTCACTTTGAACTAACCGACTGACCAGCCAAGTGATGTATTTTTCTTTTATCCTTTTTATTCAGGTCTATGATTACCCCTCTTGATGCCTTTCAATTCCTCTTTTATTCTCTCTTTTAAAAATATGACTGACTCCCCATTGGCTATGAGACTGAGGCTGACCTCTCATTAACCCTCTAGGGTAACCAGTATATCTGTATATGAGTAGGTGCGTGAGAAAACTCAATGTGCGTACTGTATTTATTAAACCCTAAAGGCATTTAATAAAATACCAACATCATGTTTTGAATTATGATTTTCTGCTTTTTTGGAACAAAGTATATACAAAGCTAACATTTAAAGTCCTTCACGTATTTGGACATTACACCAAATGTTGATTTTGTACAGAATTCTGGCTGGCTATTTAAAAACTAAAACTTCAAGTGTGTAACAACCCAAGTTGTGAATATTGATTTCTGCTTCAGTGAAAAAGCAGTTTACCTGAAAATAGCATGTAGCCTATTTTTTGTTAATTTAAGCAAATAAAAACATGTTTAAAAAGCTGAGTTAATGATTTGCGAAGACCTGAGATTTTGCAAGTCAACATCTTACTCCCACCCTCACCCCCTCTGCCAGGATGATTCTGTTGGTTGGGTCCTCAGCCCCAGGGAGACAGGGTTGCTGGAATCTTCCTCTCTCTCAAGGCTTCAGACAGAATTAATGACCCTCAGCCCATCTTCAGGCAGGTGACATCTTCGTCATCCTCTTCCTTTTTCCTATTCAGAAAAATTAATTTTGGAAGCGTGCAAGAATTAAGTGGGTGGTTGGAGGAAGGATTGCCTCATTATGCCTCAAATTCCTTGTAGGATAAAGTTCAACCACACAAAGGTTTGCCAAAAGGCGGTATATTCTAGTGAGTAAGAGCACAGATTCTGGTGCCAGGCTGCATGAGCTCATAGCCTAGCTCTCTCACTTCCAAGCTTTGGGTCCTTAGACCAGCTAGTGAACCTCTCTGTGTCTCAGTTTCCTCATCTGTAAAATGGAGCTAGGGACAGTACCAACCTCATCAGATTGTTGTGTGAGTTGAATTAATATATGCAATACACTTAAAATGTCCCTGGTCCATAGTTTATATTTTGTAAGAATTAGCCATTATTAATGCCAACATAGTGGCCAGAAAACTAGAGAACTCACAAAGCTGTTCATAGGAAGTTGTCAATTTCTGAGGGAGATTCCCTTTAAAACAACAGTGAAACTGGAGCATTTACTAAGCACTGTTGTGTGTCAAGCACTGTGCCTAGTGATTTACACACTTTATCTCATTTAAGCTTCACGCAGCCATGAGAAGCAACTGTTGCTACCCCAGTTTTACTGATGAGGAAATGGTAGCTCTGGAAAGTGAAAAAAAAAAAAAAATTACCTAGTTAACAAGCTCCTCCTTTGCCTCCAAAGCTTGTAGCATGCAGAAGGTTAGGTTTTCCGGAAGCAGATGCTTAGACAAAGTTTGGATGCAAGGTGGTTATTAGAGATCAACACCAGTGCAAAGAAAGGGCAGGAAAAAAGAGACAGAAGCTAAAGTGCAGTGGAGGCTGGACAAATCCTCGTTCACATGCTCAGAAGCTCTAGGGAAAAGGTCTATTGGAGTTGTACGGTATTGGGTCAAAATGTCCAGATCTCTACATCCCCAGATCTGTCAGTCACCAGATAGGGCCTGCCCTGGGAAGGACATCACCCCAGCAAAAGTGAGACTCTCTGGAGCTGGGGAAGACCCTGTGGGAGCTGTAGATGAAGTCTGCTGACTGCACTCACCCAGCTGGGTACAAGTCCTTCCTAGAAGAGAGATCTGGGCAGCACATCTCTGTCTACCACTGATCACCCCTTGTAACACTCCAGCCCACTTCTTCACAAATATGGAATCCTAAATTCCAATTCAGGATTCCAACTGGCCTCTCCGCCTGAGGGAAAACATAAAAGAGGAAGATTAATGGGACAAACTTCATCCCCCACTGCTGCGGTTGATCTAGGAACCACAACCGATACACATCACCATTAGATACCACCTCTGCCAGACTCAGAGCTGGCTTTCCTGGTGGTATGACCCAGATCTTCATCCCTAAGGGGGATGCCTTGTATCACGTTGGGTCAAAACGTCCAGATCTTTACATTCCCAGATCTCTCAGTCACCAGGTAGGGCCTACCCTGGGAAGGAAATGACCCTAGCAAGGATGAGACTTTCTGAAGCTGGAGATGGGATACCTTTCTCAGGCTGGGGGTGCTGTACCTATTTATTTACCATCACAATTGGGAAAAGGAGTACCAAAAGAAACCCAAGTGAGTCACCTGGTTCTACATGTATTCCTTCCTGACCAATAATGTAATGATAGCCCTATCTTCTCCTGATGATCAAGTCAATGTCCTCCACCAAGGTGGTGACTCCTCTCCTTCGGTGCCGGTCTCTGGAAACAAGGAACAAAAAGTTCCCAGGTGGTAGCCATAGCTTATAATTCAATGCAACTCTTACGGTGTCCCCCAGTGAAAGTGACCACTTTGAGGGCCACAACTTTTAATCCTGCAGAGCCCATTGTTACAGGGATGGGAAGTACAAAGTTCCGCCACTGGGAGTGATGGAAAGTGGGGCCACTCCTACTTAGACCCATGGTCCCTGGATACAAGCATTCTTCCTGCTGGGGACACATCATACAAAAGCTATTAATTCAATGTGTATATCGGATGATGGCCCCCTATTCTTGCAGAGGACTGCCTCCAAACTGGTGCTTCATTTATATCTGCGGTAGACAATTCCAGCACTCTCAGGAGCTAGCCATCTCTCAGTGGTGTATATATGGTATGACCAGTGGCTCGTGTAATCATGGGCCCATCTCTGCACCTCATTTACTGTAAAATGAACCTTGTGATTTCCTGTGATGTTATGTGAGATTTCATAGAGGTGCTAGCTGAGGTCTTATGAACAGGAAAGGCAAACTATGCCCAGAATAGGTATCTATTCTTGTGAGAAAGAAATTCTGGGCTTTCCAGGATGAAAAAGGCTTAGGGTAGTCAACTTCCCATCAAGTAGTTGATTGATCTCTGTCTTAGTTATCTAGTGCTGCTATAACAGAAATACCACAAGGTGAGGCTGACTCGGAAAGGCATTGAGGATTGGGGAGAAATGATGAGATATGCATTTTTGAAAGCTCATTCTGGCTATAGTGTGGAGAATGAGTTGAAAGGAAGCCAAGATGATGCTAGGAAGCCATTACAAGGTAATCGTGATAGTCCATGAAACATAATATTGTCTGGGTAAAGAAAGTAGCAGTGGAGGGGTTAGAAATGGGTAGTTTAAAATCTGTTTTGGAGGTCCATTCAACTTCTTCTACCCAAGGCAAGTTTTAATAATAAGGTAGATGCATTTTTTTCTATCTATAAAATAAAATATCGCTTGATATAAAGTCCATTTCCTCACTCAATGACCAAAGGGATGAATTAGATTTTTTATAGCTATCATAAAACCATGTTCTTTTGGCAGGAGAGCATATTTACTAATTGATATCCATAGAATTAAGTCCATCTGGTTTCTCACAGTGTTGTTCTGGGTTGCAATTGGTGAAGATGTAAATAGTCAAGACCTAGGGAAGCAAAGTTTCTCAGGCACAGGTCCTGGGAAGAAATGACAAAAGTAAGACAAATGACTGCAGAGTTAGAAAAGCAGAAAATTAAGGAAAGAGGCTGAAACTCCAAGGCCATAAGGTGAGGCAGCAAAGAGCCTTTTCCATCTCCATAGCCCCTGTGGATATCTCTGACCCATCTGGCAAAATAATACATGTCCATGATAATGGACTTGCATGGTCAAAGAAGAGTCAATCAACTTTATCATCTTTATTAACTAAATGCACTCTAAATACATTTCCATTTAAAAACATTCAATTCTCAAAGGGTAACAGTCCAGTTATTTGAAAAATATTTCCCAGTCTGCACTTATTTTGCAACAGTGCAGAATAAATGAGATGTTCTCATATTCTAAGTCCCAAGGACATTTGTCCCATGGCATCTTAAGAAGAAACAACAAAAACGTGTGTGAAATTTGTCCCTGGGCCTAAGGAACGCACAGTTCTTAGCAGGCCTGTGGATACTGGCAGGAACACGGCTAATGATTTTCAAATCTTCTTTCTCCAAGTCTCTAAAGCCTTGAAGCTAAAAACTCTCTTCCCTGTGAAAACCCAGGTGTGAGCACGGTCTGGCTCCCCGAAGCACTCTGGTATTTCATTTTTTTTGCACAGTAGAGCTGAGCCAAGAGTAACTTCCAGTCCCATTACAAACTCTTTCTGCAAGTGAAGGAAGACATGCCCATTTGATAGCTGGGGAGTGACCCTTATGGGGTCCCTGGGGGCCCAGTATCAGTGGCGCTCACTGTTTCCTCTTCTTTGGATGCAACAATATATTAAGAGAGAAAAAAAAAAGAGAACGTTGGCTCTTTTCATGATTTTCCTTTTTAATATTTGTTGAAAATGGAACTGTGTTCTCTTGATCCTTCAAACAAATGGAGAGGAAGTGGAAGCCAAAAAGTTTCTCTTAGGTTCCCCAGAGAGGGTGGCTGTGTTTGTAGTGCAATGTGAGAAAAGTTCTTGTGTCTCTGCTGCATTGTCGCGTTGTACTGGAGTGATTCGCACTAAGAAGAGTGGGATGAATACAATTTTTATGTAAGAGAAAATGATGGAGCCACAGTCTTCCAATCAAAGATCTCAATTTGCCCTTCATCTCTTAAGACCAGCTTCCCCTGGCCCCACCCCATCTTTATAAAATGATGAAAGAAACACAAGTACACCCTCTGAACTCGACACAAACAACGAGTCCAGCCAGAAGTCCTTGCTGTTCAATACGCACTTGGACAAGGAGGATGAGAGGGTGGGGGCACTCAGAAAGAAATGCCTTCGGTCACAGTGCCGGGGTGAAGGGCTGGGGGTGGGGCGGAGTACGAACGTTCCTGGCATAAGACCTGAAGAATCGTTTTCAGCTGACATGTGAAATATGCAATGTAAGTCTTTTCGTGGGTGAATCTTAATAAACAAATGGCCTTTGGATGGAAAATGGATAGATACATTAAGAGACATCTAAAAGGATTACAAAGATACTTCTTTCAGTGTAGCAATTCATCATTCTAAACTTGCTGGCAAATAATTTTGCTTCTTCCTCTAGAAAATAGCAATAATGACACTGGTTTCCAACCTTGTGTCAGATGAGGGGATGGATGAGGTAAAATCTATTAATCATTCTGAACTTGCAGAGAAGATAGCTGTGCCATTTGTCATTGTTGAGGAATAGTGTCCTTTCCACCTGGTACCAGGTCTTGTGAAGCAAAGTGCTTCACTTATAGTGGCAGGTTACCCATGTCAGAATAATATTTAAAATCCTCAGCTGTGCTTTTGCAAGACTGTATACATACAGTATTAAGTCAATTGCTTCTTCTCACTTCTTAAAAAGCAAGTGAAAATAAGAGAAATATGAAATCCCCAGCAATGGTAAAGCCTTTATAGAAAGAAAGAGCAAAAATCAAAGCAGGTTATGCAGAGCCTTAGAAACATAATTACAATGTCAACCTTCCAGGGGACATTCGATAAACATTAATAGGGTGTAAGGACGCATCTCTGTGAAGCAAGCACTATTGACAGGGTCAAATTCCCTTAGAATTCACACTAAGCCCCTATCTGAGGACACAGATGATTCTGTGGATTTCAAAGGGTTTGTATTTCCAAAAGCTCTGAATGCCTCCACGGAGTTAATCCCCTTACCTTTGTGCAGGGATACTTGATGTTTGATCTCAGGTTTATCTCCTCAGATGCTTTGCTTTGTTTGGACAGTTAGCTCTCTGACCAAAGGGCTTAGCCAACGCTATGCCATCTCCCAAAACTTTTTAAAATTGGATTCAGCCACTATCTCTGCTTGGGATACTATAAGAAGTATATAAGACTGATACATGGACTTACCGGGAGTACTTTCAAGGAGGCCGATACAAAATTGCTGCTGTTCAAAAATAGGCATCATTCCACTATGGCCAATCACAACTCTGTGGAGAAGGAGAAAACTTCCAGAACAATAAGGCGAGTGTCTCAGTGAAGCAACTCCCCCAGAGAGACACCTATCAGGCTGGTAAAAATTAGCCAAGGCGATCGTTCAAAGTCTCTGGAGATTGGAGATTGACCAAAGGGTTTACAACATACTAAAAAGTGTTTATTCAATGAAATCTACAGAAACCCAGTACAAACAGTGGGAGACTGTGACAATTGAGCTAGGGGCTCTCATCCCCTCCACCCAACTCCATATTGCAGAAGACTATTCCAGTGGACTGAGCAGCCAAGTGGAAGCCCCTATCTCCCTTAGCTTCCTGGAATGGGAAGGCTATTCTGGGTGGATTGGGTAGCCAGTGAACATCAGCAGATCCTGTCCCCCAAGCCCTGTGCTGGGTGGGTGGTGTCAGCAGGGTAGCAGAGATGGTTCTCTCACCCCTGGTCAGCAGGAAGGATCTGAGTGGGGCAGCTGGTAAAAAATGAGTCAGTCCCTCGTTTCCCCACAGCTCTGTGCTGTGGAAGGGCTGTTCTGGCAGACTCAGCAGCTGAGTGACAGCTGCTAGCTTCTCCAGCTTCCTGATACGGCCAGCTTGGCAGCTGGTGAACATCGGCAGAATCCAATTCTCCCAGCTTTGTGCTATGGAAGTTGTGTACTGGGGCGGTGGTGGCAGCCCTGCAGCAGCACCAGCCCTGCTCCTCCCCCCACCACCCTCTCCCAGCTCCATAGGAAGAACCTAGGAAAGAAAAGCAAGTCCTCTCCATCCTCCCCCAGGTCCTGGTCCAGAGTGCAGACGATCTGCATGGAAGAATGGGACTTGGAGCACGCTTCAAAGCTTGGCAACACCCGGGTCCTGCCTGAAGACCCTGACTTTATTTGGGTCGGGCCGTGTGTGCAGCAATTTATTTCTATAGAGTGTTGTCAAAAACAATACAGCACGCATGTAGCAATCAGCGGAGGCTAACAGTTTGGTATGATCCTGTTAAAGGGTACAGATTTTCTTTTTTGGATCATAAAAATGTTCTAAAATTGACTGTGGTCTCACTGAAATTTGAATTGCATACCGTAATGGATGAATTGTATGGTGTATGAATTATGTCTTAACAAAGCTGTTACAAAATAAATAGATTAAAATCTTTTAAAAGAAAGAACAGTATGCTATTCCACAGCCAGATTTGACTGTGATTCATCAACTGGCAATGCAACAGTGTCATTTTCCAACGACATGTGATAACACTGGATTCAGTGGCATTGAATCCAGCTCTCCAGAAGTGAAAGGCTATTGGGGTTTGAATGTATCTGCTCAGACTACTTCTCATGGCTCACCGTTCTAAACGATTTAATTGGCTGCATGATTGGTCATCAAGTTTCCAAAACCAATGAAATTCATTAGATGTCTCAGGCACCGATCAAAATTGCAAACCTAGTGAAAGGAATAACTGACAGGCTGGTTCCCTGCGCTGGATCTGCTGCATTAGCCTGGCTCCATGTCTAATCAACATCAGGCTCTCCTCAGAGAAGGGTAGCACGGGAAGCAGCCAGGACAATGCAGATTCACCTATAATCCCCTTCTGCATGCACCGTCACCCAAGATCCATCTGCGAAGTTTCTGAACAGTCAGCAATTCCAGGTTTTGACTGTTTGTAAATTTTCACTTTCTACATATTTTATCATCCACTTGTGATTTTTTTTTAATTAAAAGCATTTTAATTGCTTCATCTCTTCAGCCGTTGTGCCGAGGTTCATATTTACTTTTATAAGCTTCTTCCTGTTCTTTTCTTTCATTAATATTTTTTCTTTTTGTTTATCTTGAAAATTAAGAGTGGGATATTAAAACGTTTCAGCTTAATTCTGAAATGTCAGGATTAAAAAAAAAATTAAAAGATGGATTGGAGCTTTTTCCTCGTGAATAGAAACTCCATGCTACAGCCATTTATGTGGGTTTATTCCTGTTGTCTTGCTGCTGTTTTGTTCTTCCTGTCCCTCAAAGGACAAGGATAATGCTTGTAAATGCCTATAGCAAAGTAAGCACCCGGTACATATTAGCTCTTAGTATAGTCACTAAGTGACCATATGGGGACATGCCCAGAGCAGGGCCTGGCACACAGATGACTTCCAAACCATGTCAGTTCCTGCCTCCCCTCCCCCCCATCCTTGCACTGACCTGACCACAAATATGAGATCATTAATACTGCTTTTAGGGTGATGACAACCCCATCCCCACCAAAAAAAGGCAAACCCACAGGTGTCAAGTCAATTCCAACTCATTGCAACCCTATGGACAAAAAGTTTGGGGGAATTTTTCCCCCGTTTCTTGCCTTCTTGGTTTACTGCGTTCCCAGGCTTCCCCTACACCAGATGGCTCTTCTGAGTGACAAAAGCATGCCTCCCTGCCACGTAACCCAATCTGCTGCAGGGCGAGGTATCCTCAGCCAGGGCTGGACCAGCATTTGCATTCTCTTCACGTGAGCCGCCTTAAAGAGCATCTGGAGGGAAAGTACCTCTCCAACTGTGACAGACAATCGAGCAGCATGACAGAGCCAGGTGCACTAACTGATATCCCCAGCGCTAGCCCTAAATTACAGCACATTGATGCCGACTTCTGAGGAAGTCTCAGATTTATGTTGCTTCCAGTATATTTAGCAGGGATAACTTTTAACTTTGAAAGGAAGAACAATTTAGCACGCAGACAGCACAGGCTTTTAAGGCTTTTACTGCATAAGGCACACACCTGAGCTTTACCATAGGCCTGTAGTGTGTCATAGGCAGCAGTGTTTTTCAACCAACAGGTCATGGCCGATCGGTGGATCATTAAATCAAGTTGGTTGAGACCAGCATGTTTACAAGATGGACTAGGACAGAATAGGAAATATCAGAGAGCATTATGTATAATAAGACTAAGTGACTTTGGTGGTACATTTTTTAGGGATGGATGGATGGATGGATGGATGGGTGGGTGGGTGGGTGGGTGGATGGATGGATGGATTGCAATATAAATGTTTTTCTTAATTCTGGTCATGGTAAGAAGAGTTTGAATGCCACTGATATACTAGATATATAGAAATATATACATATTGTCAAAACAAATGAAAACACCTACTCTGGTTGAAGAATTAAATAATTATGTGAAAGTAAAGGGAAACCCAAGTCATTCAGCCCATACCTTCTATTCACAATGTTATAATTTTGCTTCACCACAAAAAGTGAGAAGAAGAAAGAGACATACAGTGAGCCAGAGAGAAAGAAACAGAAAGACAGAGACGAAGACCACCAAAGAGTGTGTTCACATCCTCAGAGACATCAGGGAAGTTTCTCCCCTAGTCACTGGAGGTGGGCCAGTGAGGGAAATAAGCCAGCTGACTGGATTCAGCTCTTCTGGGACTCGAGTGCTGGGTAAACTTGACTTTTAGCTCATGAAGAACAGAGACCAAATCTCTTGTCTCTCTCACAGTGTCTTATCACAGTAGGTGTTGTGGCTGTTTGAGAAGGACACAGCGATGGACTTGTTGAGACAGTCTTCTTTTGATGTCTGTATGTAACTCACTTACGGAGTTTTTACATATGTTTTCTCAGTTTACGTAAAGCACACCTTGTTTGATGATTATAACGGTCTTCAGGCAGTTCGCAGTAGAAAGAGTTTCCAGTACTTAGGAGAGAGCCAGGCATACGCGGACAATGCATAAACAGCTAGGCAACTCCTAGAGATCAGAGCTAGATAATGAGTCAGCAGCCTGGGTTGCAGCAATTCTAATTTTAGGGATTTGTTCCATGCTTTTACATGTACTTGTGCACCAAGATGATTGTACACATATGTACCTCGAGGGATATTTTAAAATAACAAAACTGTCTAGATGACCATCAACAGGGATTATCTAAATAAATTATGATACCTACTTCGACATTATTGTTGTTATTGTTAGGTGCCATCAAGTCGGTTCCAACTGATAGTGACCCTATGTACAACAGAACAAAACACTGCCTGGGCCTATGTCATCCTCACAGTCATTGCTCTGTTTGATCACATTGTTGCAGCCAATGTGTCAATCCTTCTCCTTGAGGGTCTTCCTCTTTTTTGCTGACCCTCTAACTTATCAAGCATCATCTCCTTCTCTAGGGACTTGTCCCTCCTGATAACATGTCCAAAGTATGAGAGGCAAAGTCTCGCCATCCTTGCTTCCAAGGATCACTCTGGCTGTACTTTTTCCAAGACGGACTTGTTCATTCTTCTGTAAGTCCATGGTATAGTCAATATTCTTCATCAACGCCATAATTCAAAGGCATCAGTTTGTCTTTGGTCTTCCTTATTCATTGTCCTGCTTTCACATGCATGTGAGGCAATTGAAAATATCATGGCTTAAGTCACTCACACCTTAGTCCTTGTCATGGATTTAAAAAATATGTGTCAACTTGTCTAGGCCATGATTCCCAGTATTATGTGGTTGTCCACCATTTTGTGATCTGATGTAATTTTCCTATGTGTTGTAAATCCTGATCTCTGCCTTTGGTTAAAGAGGCAAAATTTGGCTATGCTAAAGGGGATTAGGGTGGGATGCAACACCCTTACTCAAGTCTCAGCCCTGATTGGATGTAAGGGGAGTTTCCCTGAGGTATGGCCTACATCACCTTTTATTTTACAAGAAAAAGGAGAGAGAAGTAAGCAGAGAGATAGTAGAAAGAAGTGCCAGGAACAGTGTGTGTCCTTTGGACCCGGGGGCCCCTGCACTGAGAAGCTCCTAGACCAGGAGAAGAATGATGACAAGGATCTTCCCCCAGAGCTAAAACTGATGACAAGGACCTTCCTCCAAAACTGACGAGGAGAGAAAATCTTCCCATGGAGCTGATACTCTGAGTTTGGACTTCTAGCCTCCTGAATTGTGAGAGAATAAATTTCTTTGTTAGAGCCATCCACTTGTAGTATTTCTGTTATAGAAGCACTAGATAATGAAGACAGTTCTCAAAGTGATATCTGCACTTTTTGATACTTTAAAGGGGTCTTTTGCAGCAGATTTGCCCAATATAATATATTGTTTGATTTCTTGCCTTTGCATAGTCAATAAAACATAAGTAAACATCTTTCTGGTGTTCCCTGATTTCAGCTAGGATCCACCTGATATCAGCAATGATATCCCTGGTTCCATGCCCTCTTCTGAATCTGGCTTTAATTTCTGGCAGTTACTGCCACATAGTACAATACTGATATGTTAGAATCTCCAGAAGAGTAAGAAAAAAATTGTTATAGGTTAAAAAAATACATACATAAAGTTTTCATCATGTTGGCTGAGGCTTTCATTGAGACTGTATCATAGCTTAACTTTTACATCTGCCTAAACCTTCCCGTCTCTTCCACAGGTATTGTATTAGTTATTCACTATGATATAACAAATTACTCCAAAACTTAGCAGCTTTAAACATCAATTAGCATTATTATCCTGCCAGTCAGGAATTTAGCAGCAACTTAGATTGGCTGTTCTGGCTTATAGTCTCATGAGGTTACAGTAAAGACGTCATCTGGGGCTGCAGTCATCTGAAGGCTTGACTGGGGCTGGAGAACCTGCTTCCAAGACGGCTCACTCACATGACTGGTAGGTTGATGCTGGGTATTGGCAGGAGGCCTCAGTTCCTTGCCATATGGACCTTTCCATAGAGCTTCTTGAGACTCATGACATGGACGCTGGCTTCCCTTAGGACAAGTGATCCAAGAAAGACGAGGTGGAATCTGCAATGTCTTTCATGACCTAACCTTGAAGACAAACTCTATCACTTCTTCAGTATGCTACTGGTCACATAGTTCACCCCTATATTCAATATGGAAGGGGACTGTACAAGAGCATGAATCCCAGGAAGGAAGAAACATTGAGGGCTATCTTGGATACTGGATATCACAAGTATTTAATCCCCTAATAAACCTTCAAGCTTGTCACAGTTTGGATTCTTTACGAAGCTGACTCTGAGAGAAAGTTTAGGTTGTAGGATGTTTATTACTGAATGCTCTTGAAATCAACATTTGTGGAAGGGAAGGGAGGAAGCAGAATTAGAGAGAGGTAAACTTCAAAGCATGATGCAGACTGGCAACTTCAACCATCCCATGGGGAGCTCTGGAGTTAGAAAGGCCCTTCCAAGCTGTCCTATGTTGGATGGAAAAGGCTGGGTGTTTATATACATGCCTCCATCAGTCATTATATATAGGCTGCTCAGGAAGTATGACTTTTTGAGAAGCTGCTCTCTGTAGCTGCAACAATCTCTGAGGGGGTGATTGCTGAAGGCCTTCTGTGGAAAGCACTTATAGCAGTAGGGCAGCAAGTCATTCTTTGAAGGAGAGTCTGGATGGTGCATCTTCATGATGGAGACAGAAATCTAATCTCTGTCTCAAAGTTGGCTTCCTGGGGAAACCAGCCTGTAGTATTTACCTTATACCTTTCTGTACTGTTTGAAGTATTTTAAAAATATACCATATGTCATTATTATATTTTTAAATAAGTAGTGGACATCAATAAGCAAGCAGGGTTAGGAAATTAGGCAAAAAGCCTACATAGCAAGGAGGGATGAAATGAGATTAGAGGGGTCCCTGGGTGGTACAAACAGTTATTGCACTCAGCTGCTAATGGAAAATTTGGAAGTCCAAGTCCACCCAGAGGCATCTTGGAAGAAAGACCTGGTGATCTACTTTGGAAAAATCAGTCTTTGAAAACCCTATGGAGCACAGTTCTACTTGGACACACACAGGGTCACCATGAGTTGGACTCAACTTGATGGCAACTGGTACTGGTTTTTATGAAGCATCAAGCAGGAATCTTGACAACAGGAAAAAACCAACAACTTGATTCTCATCTCTACATCCTCATAGGACACCACCAAGGACCTACTCACTATCTCCTCAAGCCTGATATCAAAAGAAAGAAGAACTACAGCTTTATGTTACAGGCAAGCCACTACGATAGATTTTTGGTAATCTGCCCAACATTACATAATAATCTGTCATGGCTTTAAAATATGTCCACAAATTATATGATAGTCTTCCCTTAAAGAGGTAGGGTCTAATCCTTCTCCCTTTGAGTGTGGGACAAATAAAATGTGGCAAAAAGTGACCCCGTGTGATATAAGAAACTATGTCATAAAAGGCTTTGCAGTTTCCTCCTTGCTCTTTTTTAGACACTTGCTCTGAGGGAAACCAGCTGCCATACCATAAAGACATTCAAGCAGCTCTATGAAGAGGTCCATGTGGCAAGGACTACAGCCTCCTGCCAACAGCCAGTTAGGAACTGAGGCCTCTAGCTTACAGCTAAGTTAGTAAGCTGTCTTGGAAGTAGATCCTCCAGCCCTAGTCAAGCCTTCAGATGATGCAGCCCTGACAACACATTGACTGCCACCTTATTTGAGACCCTTGAGCCAGAATCCACCAGCTAAATCACTTTCAGAATTCAAGAGTGTGAAATAATAAAAAACTAAGTTTTGTTTTAAGGGACTAAGTTTTGTTTTAAAGACTAAGTTTCGTATAATTTGTTATGCATCTATAGACAACTAATACATGATCCAGTAGCCACTAACTTTCACACTGAGACTCTGATTGTCATATAATTGAAGACTTTGTAGGAATATAATTGAAGACTTTGTAGGAATATAATTGAAGACTTTGCAGGAGAGGCCAAGGGTAATAAAAGTCTCGGAACATTTTAGGGTTAGAAGAGAGTAAGGTAAAGGGGGCAAATATTTATTAAGCACCTACTGTATGCCAAATTATATATAAACACTTTACATACCATTATGGATTGAATTGCATCACCCCAAAATGTGTTGCAAATCCTAAACCCCTATGCCTGTGAATGTGATCTCATTTGGGAATAAGATTTTCTTTGTTACACTAATGAGATCATATCAGTGTAGGGTGTGCCTTAAGCTAACCAGCTCTGAGACATAAAAAGAGCAGATTAGGCACAGAGAAGGAAGCGCAAGTAAAGGGGAAGATACGTGCCACATGAAGGCAGCCAAGGAACCAAGAAAAAGAACCTGGAAAGAGACAAGGACTTTCCACCACAGCAGACAGAGAGAGAAAGCCTCTCTCCAGAGCCAGTGCCCTGAATTTAGACTTCTAGCTTTGTAAACTGTGAGGGAAATTCATTTCTGTTCATTAAAGACACCCACTTGTGGCATTTTTGTTATAGCAAAACTTAAGAAATTAAGACGCAAATGTTATCTCGTCTATTTATTCCATGAATATTTTTGAGTACCTACTATGTGCCACAAATATTTTTGAGTGCCTATTATGTGCCATATACATGCCCATCCCAAGAAAGGTGATCCAACAGAATGCAAAAATTATCAAACAATATCATTAATATCACACACAAGTAAAATCTGGCTGAAAACCATTCAAAAGCGGCTGCAGTCTTTGAATTTCTAGGAACTGCCAGAAATTCAAACTGGGTTTAAAAAGTTACGTGGAACAAGGGATATCATTGCTAATGTCAGATGGATCTTGGCTGAAAGCAGAGAACCCTAGAAAGTTTACCTGCATTTTATTGACTATGCAAAGGCACTTATCTGTGTGTATCATAACAAATTATAGGTAACATTGGGAAGCATGGAAACTCCAGAACACTTAAATTGTCCTCATGCTCAACCTGTACATAGACCAAGAGGCAGTCTTTCGAACAGAACCAGGGGATACTGCATGGCTTAAGATCAGGAGAGGTGTGCATCAGGGTTGTATCCTTTCATCATACTTATTCAATCTGAATGCTGAGCAAATACTCTGAGAAGCTGGACTATATGAAGAAGAACAGGCATCAGGATTGGAGGAAGACTCATTAGCAACTTGCGTTATGCAGATGACACAACCTTGCTTATTGAAAGAGGAGATGACTTGAAGTTCTTGCTGATGGAGATCAAAGGCTACAGTCTTCAGTACAGATTGCACCTCAACATAAAGATAACAAAAATCCCACAACTGGACCAATAAACAACATCATGATAAACGGAGAAAAGATTGGAGTTGTTAAGGATTTCACTTTACTTGGATCCACAGTCAATGCCCATGGAAGAAGCAGTCAAGAAATCAAATGACACTTTGGCCAAATCTGCTGCATGAGATCTCTTTAAAGTGTTAAAAAAACAAAGATATCACTCTGAGGACTAAGGTGTGCCTGACCCACGTCATGATATTTTCCATTGCCTCATATGCTTGTGAAAGCTGGACAATGAATAAGGAAGATCAAAGAATTGATGTATTTAAACTATGGTGTTGTCAAAGAATATTGAATATACCACAGACTGCCAAAAGAATGAACAAGTCTGTCTTGGAAGAAATACAGCTAGAGTGCTCCTCAGAAGTGAGGATGCTGAGACTTTGACTCATGTACTTTGGACATGTTATCAGGAGGGACTAGTCCCTGGAGAACGACATCATGCTCGGTAAAGTAGAGGGTGAGTGAAAAAGAGGAAAACCCTCAATGAGATCACACAGTAGCTGCCAACAATGGGCTCAGACATAGCAACAATTCTGAAGATGGCACAGGACCAGGTAGTGTGTCATTCTGTTGTAGATAGGATTGCTATGAGTCAGAACTGACTGGATGGCACCTAATAACAACAACAACTACTTGCCAAACACTATGCTAGGTGCTTTACATACATTATCTTATCTACTTACTTAATCATCCCCCTCCCCCAAGAAAAATAAGAAGAAAGAGAAAAAAGAAAAGAAGAAATGGCAAGAGGAAGGGAAGGAAGGAGAAAGAGAGAGAAAGGAAAAAAAAAGAAAAAAATGAAGAAACCTATGAGCTCAGTAGTGTGATCCTCCTTTTATAGATAAGTACACTCAGGCCCAGAGAGTTCAAGGGATTTTCAGGCCCTGGAAATGACAGACCATGACTCCTATTTTCTTTTCACTTCCGCAAAGCTTACAACTGTAGATGTATAACTATATTAATTTGAAAGTCTAAGGAGAACAAAGTAAATGGTGACTAGTCATTCATGACTCATAAGAGCACATGAGGAGCAAGCAGCGGAGCTGGGACACAAACCCAAGCCTTGCATATTTTGAAGTTCTCTTTCCTCCACACCAGACAGAGAATGGTGAGAAGCGTGTTTAGGTAGGTGGCTGACTGAATCCATTTACTATACCCTAGTGATGGATGGGCACGAGAGCACCAATGAGTTTTGGGTGTTGCAACTAAGCTATATGAGAAAAAGAGCATCTTTTCTGCTCTAAAGGCCTCCAGAGGAAGAGATTCTACTACTCAGATAAATCTTCCCTCCAGCTAATGTATCTACCCTGTGAATACAGAATACATGCTCATGATTATTTACGCAATATCCCTTTTATACTTAGACAGTAATTAACTCCTTCTTTTTCTCCCTCTTCCTTGATAAGGTTAAGTACTTTCACCCCTTTTATATCTTTTTCCTTCATTGTTCTTTTCATTATTTACCTATTTGCACAGATGAAACGGAAATATAACCTGAAGATCTGAATTGCACTCATTTAAAATAATTTGAGTATTATAAATTGGGCTCCAATAGTATCTTTGTGTATCCTATCCTCCTCCACAATTGAAGTTTCCCAGAAATATCCTTTCCATAATTCTCTGCATCTTTCACAACTTGCCTAAATCGCTGGTGGACTTAGACAATTTGATCATGAAAGTCAGTGATGCCAAGAGGTGGTTTGAAGGCTCTAGCCTCTCCATACCTATCAGCCCCATGTCCAAAACCTCCTTTATAGGAATTGTGTCCCCTCAAAAGATAAGTTGGAGCCCTAGACCCCAGTACCGATGAATGCGATCTCATTTGGAAATAGGGTCTTGGAGGATGTTAGCAATTATGTTAACACGAGATCATACTAGAGTAGGGTGAATTCTAATCCCATCTGAGTGATAGCCTGTAAGAAGAGAAGAGACACAGAGAAGCAGAGGGACAACGGCCATATGACAATGGAGTTTTGCTGTGGCTGCAAGCCAAGGAATGCCTGGGGCTACCAGGAGCTGAGAGAAACAAGAAAGGACCTTCCCCTAAAGCCCTCTAAGAAAATGTGGCTCTGGTGACACCCTGAATTCAGATAACTAACCTCAAGAACTATGAGACAACAAATTTCTGTTTTTATATGCCACCCAGTTTGTGGTATTTCGTTATGGCAGTCCTAGGAAACTAGTACATTCCTTGAAGCTTCCAAAAATAAATATACCATATAACTAAGTCTAGCTTCAGTTAAACCCCTAACTGCCTCGTCCAGCAACATTTGCATCCCTGAAACTAACCTATATAGACATCTGGGGGTGACTGCTGGCTTTGGCATACCATAAAGCAAGTCTACACATTTTGACTTTTTGACTTCTACTCAATGAGGGGAGCAGCTCCTAACTAGGGATCTAGAAGAAAGTCTCTTGATTTTTACTTTGGTTGCCAGGTTAAGAGAATGAGGGATGTTTCTTTCTTTGGAAACTGGGTTCTAACTCAGTCTGCCCAGCATTGTTAGCACAGGCTTCCCTATGCATGCCCCAGGTAGTCCTCATACAGAAGAATAGCGACAGCCTACCAGCCCCATTTGTAGTTAAAAAGGGCTTTCCTTATTCCTGTATTTTCTACTCTCTTCTTATGTTGTTCTTGAATCTCCGGACCATGAATTTAGCTCTTGTCCTTTTGACCCTTAGCACTCACTTCCTTAGACATTTCATCCTCAGCTTCTTCCACATCTAAATAAACCCAGAAAACTACTTTGCCCAGTGTTATGGATTGAATTGTATCCCCCCAAAATTATGTGTTGTTTTCATGAGTTGGAATCTACTTGTTAGCAACTAACAACAAACAACATACCTGTGGATGTAATCTCATTTGGGAATAGGGTTTTCTTTGTTATGCTAATGAGGCCATATCAGGGTAGAATGTGTCTTAAGCCAATCACCCTTGAGGTATAAAAGGAATAGGTTAGACACAGAAACAAGAATCAGAAACAGGGGACGATATATGCCACAGGAAGAATGCCAAGGAACCTAGGACAAACCCTGAAAAGAGACAAGAACCTTCCCTCAGAGCCAACAGAGAATGAACAACTTCCCCTAGAGAAAGCGCTCTGAATTTGGACTTCTAGCTTCCTGAACTGTGAGAAAATAAATTTCTGTTTGTTAAAGCCCCCACTTGTGGTATTTCTGTTATAGCAGCACTAAGAAACTAAAACACCCAAGACATGCCAGAGCCTGGGAGCCATCTTGTGGCTGCTTGCTTGGCCATTATCATATCTTGTGATATCATTAAAGACAGCTGAAAGGAAAGGAAAACTGAGTCATGGGTAAGTTTCAAATTTCCAGAAGAGGGAGTCTCTGAAATTAATAGGGCATTCCAATGGTAAAATGCAATGGGGCTCTTAACATATCTTGGCAGCTGTGACTTCTCCAGAGTCACCAACTTCTCTAACAAAATCCAAGCCTTTCTGGAGTTGATGATACCTGTATATGACATTTATTTAGGACTATTTGTGTGCCTGCCTTAGTTTCAAACACAGTATCTGGAGATTAGATGACTTTAAAAAAATAATCTCCCAGCTCAACTGTAATTCTGTTAGACAGAGAAGATCTCCAGAGTGCTATGAGAAAACTGATTAACAGGAAAAATTACAAAGGATTTTTGTTCTTTTCTATTATTATGTTACCTCCTTAATCATAGCCTTCCAACCACTATCTTTACTTCCTAAGATTTTGTCTTTGAACCAATAATCCTAAGAACTGTTCTTAACTTTTCCAATATCTATATGCCCAATGATTTTCTAGGCAGAAAATGTATTTTGTGGAACTGGTGGTCCCAGTGAGGGATAAGGAGAAATGACAACCCTGAAATGATGGGGGTGGATGGGAGTGGAAAATCTAAGAATAACTCTAAAATCAAACATTATAAAGGATACCAAGTATGAAAGAAAAATGAGACAGAGTATCAGGTGGTACATAGTCAGCACTTTTACAGAAGATGTTAATAATGCTATTGAGGGAGGAAAATTAATAATTGCAAGAGGAAATAATGGGAAAGATTTAGGAATCATATTTACAATTTCCAATGCATATGTATATATATCAAAGCCCAAAATATGATAGTGAAAGTAACTCAACATTTTGGTATAAGGTAAGTGCATTTGTTTGTCAATATTATTTCAAAAGGATTTGGGGCCACAGAGTCAGTAGAATCTCAGATACTGTTAAAACCCTGTCAAAAAGATTACTGGTAGTCCCAGGTCATCTGCTATTCACATACCTGCAGGAAATCTCATTCTGCTAAAACCAGAGCATTTCATAAATTCCTAATGCCTCTTACTAACATCTTTGCTCAGAATGCAGATGAATCAATAAAAGCAATACAGGCCCAGGCTTAATTCTGAGCAGAAAGGTAGAACTGATCAGTAAATTGGAAGTGAAGGGAACCTTGGGAGACAGTGGCTATAGTAGATATTTATTGTTCTTCAGCATTCTATGATGTATTCTCCCTACTACAGGTAATGACACGCCAGTTTCCTCTGAGGCATTACCGCCTCCCCATTGTGTGCAGGCTCATCGGACTTGTCAATTAGGGTGCTCTGCCTTCTCCTAGCCAAGGGGTGAACATTTGGCCTAAATTAGGCCATCCAGACTCACTGTCTCTCCTGGGATTTTTAATCTTAAATACATTGACTGAAGGATAGAGTAAAGCCTACTGAATGGACTCCTGGAGCCACCTGGTTCTGTCTGTGCAGAGCCTAGTTCTGAAGCTTCCCATCAATCTATGAGCTTCCTGATAACCTTTACAAAACTTCCACTTGTGTTTAACTTGGCCATAGTCTATTTCTACTGCTACCAACCTAATAACCTTATTGAATATGACATTCATACACTCTACATTTTGTGATAGCCCAGAGGAAAATATAGGGCACAATTAGGCATCTAGCTGAGGTTGTGAAAATTCAAAGAAGTTGATATGAATAGAGTCACTTAGGGTAAGTGGCCTAAGACTCTACCAAAAAAAGAAGAAAAAAAAAATGTGATAAAAATGATCTGGTGTAAAGGAAAAGAGAGAGGAACATAAGGATGTCAATGAGTTGCTAATTGGCCACTTCAGTGACATCAGATTATAAAAGATCATACACACACAAGATCAGAGAACAGTACATTACTAAGAGGGAAAAGAAAGATTGGCATAGAAGAGTAAAAATCATAGCTCAAAGCTGAACGTCAGAAAAAATGAATCAAAACTTACGAAAAAATCTAGAAGCATCAAAATGGCCTTTTGTAGCTACGACCAAAGCAAAAAATGTCTGGGACAGTGTACTGAGACTAATGTTCTAAGGCTAATGGTTGACAAGCGGAAAAATAGAACTTTTCACAACTCTCATTTTGCTTCTATCTTCTCTATGAAAGAGAAAGGTCTTCAAACCTGAAAGTGCAGAACAAACATGGTTAAAAAATAATTGAAGTCCAAGATAGGGGCTGAGAGAGTAAGAGGACAGCAAGCCTCTGTAAAAAAGACTTCAATTCTTCAGCCCTAGATGAATTCTGTCCCAATGTTCTGAGCCAACAAACCAAAGAAACTGCAGAAATGTTGTCAGTAAGTTTTGAAAAATCAAAAAGAATGAAAAAGATGCCTGAAAATTGGAGATAGGCAAATGACTTTATTTCTGAAAGGAGGTAAGGTAGTACAATATTGGATTTTGGAATCTAGGAACAGTCACCTTAAGGCAGAATGTCAGATCACAAAGCTGGTCACTGGCAGAGCTAGGATTTAAACTCTAGGTTTAAGTAACACTGGTTATTTGAGTGTTACAAGGCTTAGATTGTCACATCTGTGAACTGTATAGTGCTTATCACAACTTAAACAGATAAAACCCCTCATGCTATCCATCAGAATGAGATGAGGATAAAATGGGCTGAGTAAGAGTTCAAATATATGAATTTCTAACTGGTTGAAAAATGCTACCCAGTGAATGTTGAAAGATGACGCATTGCCTTCTGGAGAGCAGGATCACCGACTATGTCACAGGATTCTATTCTTGGCCATCATGTACAACATTTATCAATGTTGTTAGTTGCCGTTGAGTAAGCTCCAACTCATAGTGATCTTATGTATAATAAATGAAACATTGCCCAGTCCTGCGCCTACTTGATGATTATTGGTGTGCTAGAGTCCATTGTTCTGGCTACTGTGTATTTTAAGTGTCTGCCAACTCAGGGGGCTCATCTTCCAGCACTATGTTGGATAATATTCTGTTGTGATCCAAAAGGTTTTCAGTGACTAATTTTTGAAACTAGAAAGCCAGGCCTTTCTTTGTAGCCTGTTTTAGTCTGGAAACTCCACTAAAAACCTGTCCACCGCGGGTGACCCTGCAGATATTTAAAATGCTGGTGGCATAGCTTCCAACATCATTGCAACATACAAGCCACCACAGTATGACCAGTTGACACAGACAGGTGATACAAAAAGTTATACAAAAACACAGAAGCTACTTTATGGCTGACTCAAAACGAGGACAAATAGTTAATATATTGGACATAAAAAGAAATCTAAAAATCATCTCTAGGGTAATTTATATGCAGAAGTTTATTTATGGATAATTTGGAAAGATGTTTATTAAGGTTCTGGAAAGTATATATACCAAGATATTCAAAATGATTAACTCTGAGTGGGTGGTATAATAACATTTTTAATGTTTTTCTTTTTGTTCATCTGTATTTTATATTGACATTGTTTGTTGTGACAAGTATTCCTTTCATAATAAGAAACAATAATAAAAGAGATTTATTTCAAAAATAAAAAAAATTTCCCCATTGGTTGGAAAACGGAAAATGTAAAAACAAACCGGAGTAAGCTAACATAAATAACGCTCAAGTCCTGTGTCAAGTAAAAAATAGCTGTTACATAAGCATAAAATGGAGAAAAGACGGGCTCAAGAACAGTTTATTTGAAAAAGTTTTGGAATTCTTAATTGGACCTAAAGTCAATATGTGACAAAAGGGTAGACTCGTGCAACGGTAGCCAGTGTTGTTGTTGTTAGGTGCCATCAAGTTGCTTCCAACTCATAGCAACACTGTGTAAACAGAAGGAGACCCTGCCTAGTTCTGCATCATTGTTATGCTTGAGTTCATTGTTGCAGCCACTGTGTCAGTCCATCTCATTGAGGGTCCTTCTCTCTTTCGCTGACCCTCTACTTTACCAAGCATAATGTCTTTCTCCAGGGATGGATTCCTCCAGATAACATGTCCAAAGTATGTGAGATGAGTCTTACCATCCTTGCCTCTAAGGAGCACTTCGGCTGTATTTCTTC
This sequence comes from Elephas maximus indicus, assembly GCF_024166365.1. Taxonomy (NCBI): domain Eukaryota; kingdom Metazoa; phylum Chordata; class Mammalia; order Proboscidea; family Elephantidae; genus Elephas; species Elephas maximus. The sequence goes on along the minus strand of NC_064820.1, from coordinate 76,193,655 downwards.
TAAGACAGATTTGTTGATTCTTTTGGCAGTCTGTAGTACATTCAATATTCTTCACCAACACAATTCAAGGGTGTCAATTCTTCTTCAGTCTTCCTTATTCATTGTCCAGCTTTCACATGAATATAAGGGGACTGAAAACACCATGGCTTGGGTCAGGCACACCTTAGTCCTTACAGTGACATCTTTGCTTTTTAGCGCTTTAAAGAGGTCTTTTGCAACAGATTTGCCCAATGCAATGCATCATTGAATTTTGTGACTGCTGCTTCCATGGGTGTTGATTATGGATCCAAGTAAAATGAAATCTTTGACAACTTCAATCTTTTCTCCATTTATCATGATGTTGCTTATTGGTCAAATTGTGAGGATTTTTGTTATCTTTATGTTGAGGTGTAATCCACACTGAAGGCTGTAGACTTTGATCTTCATCAGTAAGTGCTTCAAGTCCTCTTCTCTTTCAACAAGCAAGGCTGTGCCATCTGCATAACACAGGTTGTTAATGAGGATTGGTTCATCCAATCCTGATGCCACATTGTTCTTCATATAGTCCGGTTTCTCTGATTATTTGCTCAGCGTACAAATTGAATAAATGTGGTGAAAGAATACAACCCTGACGCACACCTTTCCTGATTTTAAGCCACGCGGTATCCTCTTGTTCTGTTTGAACAATTGCTTCTGTCTATGAATGGGTTCCTCATGAGCACAATTAAGTGTTCTGGAATTTCCATTCTTCACAATTTGCTATGATCCACACTGTTGAATGTCTTTGCATAGTCCATAAAATACAGGTAAACATCTTTCCAGTATTCTCTGCTTTCAGCCAAGATCCATCTGACATCAGCAATGATATCCCTCATTGCATGTCCACTTCTGAATTGGCTTGGATTTCCAGCAGTTTCCTTTCAGTGTACTGCTGCAATCACTTTTGAATGCTCTTCAGCAAAATTTTGCCTGTGTGTGATATTAATGATATTGTTCAATAATTCCCTCATTCGGTTGGGTCACCTTTCTTTGGAATAGGCATAAATGTGGGTCTCTTCTAGTCGATTGGCCAGGTATCTCTCTCCAAATTTCTCGGCATAGACTGGTGAGCACTTCCAGTGCTGCATCCATTTGTTGAAATATCTCAATTGGTATTTCCTCAATTCCTGGAGCCTTGTTTTTCACCAATGCCTTCAGTGCAGCTGGGACTTCTTCCTTCAGTACCATCAGTTCTTGATCATATGCTACCCCTGAAATGATTGAAAGCTGACCAATTATTTTGATACAGTCACTTTGTGTCCTCCTACCATCTTTTTTTGATTCTTCCTGTGTCATTCAGTATTTTGCCCATAGAATTCTTCACTATTGCAACTCGAGGCTTGAATTTTTTCTTCAGTTCTTTCAGCTTGAGAAATGCTGAGCATATTCTTCCCTTTGGGTTTTCTAACTCCAGGTCTATGCACATGTCATTATAATACTGTTGATCTTTCAAAGTTCTATCACGCAATCTCTGGCATCGTTTCTATCTCCAAGGCCAATCCTTTTTTTGCAACTTTCACATCTAATGACCAGTAATTATCAATGCATCTTGATTGCATGTTTGATCAATTTCAGACTGCAGAAATTGGTAAAAATCTTCGATTTCTGCATTTTTGGCCTTAGTCGTTGGTGCATAAATTTGAATAATAGTTGTATTAACAGATCTTCCTTGTAGCCATATGGATATTATCCTATCACTGGAAGCATTGTACTTCAGGATAGATCTTGAAATGTTCTTTTTGATAATGAATGCAATGCTATTCCTCTTCAATTTGTCATTTCCAGCATAGTGGACCATATGATTGTCTGGTTCAAAGTGGCTAGTACCAGTCCATTTCCACTCACTAATGCCACAATATCAATCCTTATGCATTCCCTTTCATTTTTGATGACTTCCAATTTTCCTAGATTCATACTTCGTACATTCCACATTCCAATTGTTAATGGATATTTGCTGCTGTTTCTTCTCATTTTGAGTAGTGCCATGTCAGCAAATGAAGGTCCCTAAAGCTCGATTCCATCCACATCATTAAGGCTGACTCTAATTTGAGGAGGCAGCTCTTCGCCAGTTGTGTTTTGAGTGCCGTCCAACCTGAGAGGCTTATCATCTGGCACAATGTTTCACTGCTATTCATAAGATTTTCACTGGCTAATTTTTTTTTTTTTTTTAGAACTGCCAGATCCTTTTCCCTAGTCTGTTTTAGTCTGGGGGGTAGCACATCTGAAACCTACCCACCATAGGTGACTGTGTTGGTATTTGAATACAGGTGACATAGCATCAAGCAACACACAATCCCCTACCATACAACAAACTGACAGGTGCGTGGGGGTAGATAGTATTACTAGAATATAAAAGCCTGGCAGAAAGGAGGTAGTGATCCAGTTGAATTGTGGTCACACCCCATATGAAGCACCGTATCCAGTTTTGAGCTCCATATTCTAAGATGGACATTGATAGCCTAGAGAAAGATCAGAGAACCATCTGAACAGTGACAGATTTGGAAAACATCTCTCCTGAGGACATCTGACCTAAGTTAACTGTTCTAGGCCAGAAAAGGCTTAGGGGGTGGTATGTGGCAGCTGTCACAGTTCAGTCAGTAGTTGGTCAGGCCAAGCTAGAGTCCAAAACCAGAGAAACCCACCATGGAGTGGCTACGATTGGGGAATTTTCTGGCATCTGGGAGCTCAGGGAGGTCAATGGAGAACAGAAATATCTTGCAGATGTCAGCAGGCAGTAGTCTAGGAAAGCAAGTAGTAATAGGGGCACCTGAGAGCTGGCACTGAAGGCCCAGCAATAATCCGGTAGATTTAGAGGGAAAAGAGAACTGTCTAGTTCCTCAGGAGCTGGGGTAACAGGCAGGGAGCAATGAAAGCAACTCAAAAATAGGGATCAAGAGAAGAATTCAGTTAGCACTGAGATAAAAGTTGGGATCGACTCGATGGCAACAGGTTTAGTCACAAGGTATAAGACAAAGAATATAACTTAGTGCAGTGGCTCTCAAATATGGTATTCAGACTAACAGCATCAGCATTACTTAGGATCTTGTTAGAAATGCAAATTCTCAGGCCCACCCAAGGCTCACATGATCTTTGCGATTCCAGTGGGCAGTCAAGTTTGAGAACCAATGACTTAGTACTTAAGCACATGGACTCTAGAGTCAGAGTGCCTGGCAGAATCCAAACTCTGCCAGTTAGCTAGCAGTGTGACCTCAGTTTCCTTGTTTGTAAAATGGGAATAAAAATAGCACCTACCTTATAGGGTAGTTGGGAGGATTAAATGACATATATGTGTAAAGTACTTAGAATGGTGACCGTGGTACATAGAAGAATTATATAAGTGTTAGCTAAAATATTGTTCTTATTATTAGTCATTAGAACTAGGATACATAAGTGAAATAGAACCACCCGTAATATTGCTTGACTAAACCACAGAGGTTGGAACTCAAGGATCTTTTTAGCTGGGCCCCTCACTGTAGACCAGTAAGTTGTTGTAATTGTAGAAACCGGAGAAGGTGGGGCAGGGAGCCACAAGGGCAGGTGTAAGAACTGGCTTCAAATGTTTGAAGGGCGGTGCTCCCTTACTCCGTATTTCTCCTGAAAAACACTAGGGCTAAAGGATGGAATTTAGAACTTTTTTTTAGTTAATATAAGGAAGAACTTTAAAGCTGTTAGAAATGTCCAGGAATGAAATGAGCCTCTTCCAAAATAAGAAAACTCTTTCTTACCCTATGTACGTAGTCTGAGACTGGATAGTCGTTTGCGAAACATATCATAAATCAGATTTCTAAATGGGGAGGAAAGTTAGAGTCTCGAAGATTTCTTCCACTTTTTAGAATCTAGGAGTCTAGGTCTTTGAGCATTTAGAAATGCAATAGATCCCTGTCTCCTCCTGATACATGTCATTTCTCTTAGCATAAATTCTCTTCCTACCCCCTCTCCCTGCCACTTTTTCCCTTTGGCTCACGTTCGGCTCTGGAATTCGTTTCAGCTCTGGAATCCAGATGTGACCTGATTTTGAGCCTGGAATGAGTTATTATGTAACAGGGTGAGTTATTATAATATTAATTTTTGCCTTTTTGTTTTTATTCTCATCACTCCAGATTTTTTGAAAGAAACAAAAGGGATTTTACCCTCCTCTCCCCACAACTAAACGCTAGGCAGTCAAGCCTTTATTCTTACCTTCAAGAGGGAGTATGCTTCAGTGATTCAGTGATGCGACTCGCACGCACGCACACACACACGCACACAAGAAAAGCTGTGAACACAAGGAAGGCAACCCCAAAGAGGCCTTATTTTCAAAGGTCTCTGGGGTTGCCTGCGGGTGCAGAAAGCACTTTGTGTTTTGAAGATAACAGAGGGGAGTGTTTCTTAAAGCAGGTCATTGCTTCCAGGATACTAGGAAAGAGGACACAAGGATACTAGGAGCCCTAGCGGCTCAGTGGTTAAGAGTTTGGCTGCTAACCAAAAGGTCGGCAGTTGGAATTCACCAGCCGCTCCTTGGAAACCTTATAGGGCAGTTCTACTCTGTCCTATGTGGTCGCTATGAGTTGGAACTGACTTGATGGCAGATAACAACAATAACAGGAAAGAGGCAGATTCATCGGGGGAGGTGAGGTAACCCAGAGTTTAGGAGTGAGGCCTTTACCACCCCTGTGAGCACCAAGGGGCATGGGCATCCAGTAGAATCTAGAACTACAACAGCCCATTGGGCAAGAGCTGGATCCTCAACAGAGATGTAGTAACTTTCAGAGGTGCCACCAGAGGTAGAGAGAGAGAGAAGACCCAGCTTCTTCCCATCCCCAGCTTCCCACCAGCGCCTCACAAGGGCCAGGTGACCTGGGAGCCTGAAACAAGAGATCTGCAGGGATCAGCCCACTGAGATTCAGAGCAAAACAGGGGGAGGCAGAGCAACTATCCTGAGGACAGACAGACCAAGACTGGCACAGGTGGCGTGGAATATTAAGGGTTTTGATACATTGGTTTCCAGAAAGGTCTGCCAATTTACACTCTACTGTTGTAAATGAAAGCCTGTCTCATGACACCTTTGCTAGTATTGAGTATTTTCATTTAATAAATAATATTTTCCTCTAATTACCAAGGCAATACATATTCATTGTAGGAAAATTGGAAACTAGAAAAATACTAAAATCCCCTCTAAACTTACCACTTAGAGACAAACAGTATTAATATTTAGAGTCATATTCTAGTCCTTTTTCTAAGCGTATATTTATTTCCAGACCTCTCCTTCTCTTTCTGTCTCTCCCTGTCTCTCTCTCTTTGTGTGTGTGTGTGTGTATGTACAGTCATGTGCTGCATACATCCTACCACATACACATCCCTGATCTCATAAGGTTTTTTTTTTTTTTTTAAGGGAAAGCAGCTTTCCTTTTGTTTATTTCCCCCAGTGGTTTAAAAGACACCAAACCCAGAGTGAATGAGCAGTCGGGCTCCATGTTGCATCCCAATCGCCCGCAGCTCCTTCTCCTCCACCTCCTCCTCCTCCTGGCTTCATTCAACCGCCCAGCAGCGGTGCAGCAGTTCACTCCCTGCTTAGAGCAGCACCTGCCACGCCTCCTACGTTCTTGCCAGTGGTCCTGACAGGGGCAGCTGGCCAGGCCTGGAGGGCTCATGGGCACCCAGCTCCAGGCAGTGGCAACTGCACACGACCAGGAAGCGGCTGCACCAACAGGGAAGTTGCAGCCAGGGCTGCCATCGCCAGCAGCGCTCCCAGCACCCACACACCCTCTCCCCTCCCAGTCCCCGCGGTCACCTCTCCATGCCTCCATGCCCCCCCGCCCTGCTCCCAAACCTGTGCAAAGTCCCAAACCAGCTGCTAGAGCCGCCCCTGTCCAGCTGGCAGTCGCACCTCCTGTATCCAGTGGATACAGCTCTCAGGCTTTGTCCTGCAGCAGGCAGCAGTAGGAACTGTGGGGGCACTCCTGCTCCTCGGGCTAGGGGAACAGCAGCCAGGGCTAGGCAACCTGTGGTATTGGCACAACGACCAAATCACCTGATGTCCTTTTTCACAGAATGTGTCACGGATGTTAAGCAATGCATGATTGTATATATACTCATATGCACACATCTATACATATATACACATATAGTATAAAAACCAGTTGCTGTCAAGTCGATCCGGACTCATAGCGACCCTAAAGGACAGAGTGGAACTGCCCCAGAGAGTTTCCAAGGAGCACCTGGTGGATTCAAACTGTTGAACTTTTTGGTTAGCAGCTTTAGCCTTAGCTCTTAACCACTATGCCACCAGGGTTTCCCACATATAGTATACACACGTATATTTTTAAAATTTTATTTATCCATTATTGTACTTTAGATGAAAATTTACAGAACAAACTAGCTCCTCATTAAACAATTAGTAAAGAATTGTTTTATGACATTGTTTGCCAACTCCATGACACGCCAACACTCCCCATTCTTGACCTTGGGTTCCCAATCACCAGCTTTCCTGTCCCCTCCTGCCTTCTAGTTCTTGCCCCTGGGCTGGTGTGCCCCTTTAGTCTCGTTTTGTTTTATGGGCCTGTCTAGTTTTTGGCTGAAGGGCGAACCTCAGAAGTAACTTCATTACTGAGTTAAAAGGATGTCTGGGGGCCATACTCTCAGGGTTTTTCTAGTCTCTGTCAGGCCAGTAAGTCTGGTCTTTTCTTGTGAGTTAGAATTTTGTTCTACATTTTACTCCAGCTCTGCCTGGGACCCTGTATCAAGAGCAGTCGGTGCTGGCAGCTGGGCACCATCTAGTTGTGCTGGACTCAGTCTGGTGGAGGCTGTGGTAGTTGTGGTTCATTAGTCCTTTGGACTAATCTTTCCGTTGCGTTTTTGGTTTTCTTCATTCTCCCTTGCTCCAGACAAATTGAGGCCAGTGGAGTATCTTAGATGGCAGCTCAGAAGCTTTTAAGACTCCAGACACTACTCACCAAAGTAGAATGTAGAATATTTCCTTTATAAGCTATGTTATGCCACTTGAGCTAGATGTTCCCTGAGAACATGGTCCCTACAGCTTTCAGCCCAGTAATTGGGTCCCTCAGGGAGTCTGGATGTGTCTATGGAGCATCCACGACCTTGCCTTGGACAAGTTGTGCTGGCTTCCCCAGTATTGTGTACTGTCTTACCCTTCACCAAAGTTACCACTCATCTTTTTTTTTCTTTTTGAATTGTGCTTTAGGTGAAAGTTTACAGCTCAAGTTAATTTCTCATACAAAAATTTATACACATTATAGTGATCAACACTAGTTGCAATCACTATATGAAATACACCCCCCTATCTACCCTTTTTTTTTCATCTACCCTGGTTTCCACTTCTATCCAACCAGTTCCTGTCCCTTCCTACCTTCTCATCCTGCCTCCAGATAGTACCTGCCCATTTGGCCTTGTACACACACATATTTTTTATGAAGTTATATGTATTCTATACATAATATTTGGTAGCTTCACTTTTAATCTTAACAATGTATTGAAAAAATAAAATAAAAATCATTTTAACATTAAATTACATTTGACATCTGTTTTGGCACCCCACGTGGCTCCAGAGCTGTGCTCTTTATACTACACTGTATTCCTTTCATATTCGGATCTGTAAATAGCCCATAGAGCCTGACTGTAGGTCCCCTGAGGGCACACACTTCATTTAATTTATCACTATAGCCCCTACAACTGTATTTCTCAAATTGTGGTGCTGTACCCACTGTTTTCAAATGGGTTTTTATAGTATAAATGTCTATTTGGAGCATCAATTTATTCAAGATTTTAGAGAAAAATACCATTTTATATTAAAACAGAATCTGATATATTATGGAATAGAATGAAAAATTGATAGAAATATTAAGATAAAACAGAACTTGAGTGAGATATCATGCTTGCAGCAGTCACCGTCAATTAAACACCACCACCTCCAATCTGTGTGGCTTCCCTTGACTCCTCTGTGACCTTAGGAGTACTTCCCTGGGAAATTTTGAGAAATATTATAGCACTGCAAAGTGCCTCATACACACAGTTGGTGCTCAGTAAACATTCTAGGAATGAATGGAATTAGGTATTACAGTAAAACCTGTGAGAGTTGGAACTTGCCTTGTTTTTCCAGATCTCCCAAGTTTTCTGCCTTTGAGAGTGTGCAATCTTACCACTTTTATTGTTCTCTATCAGTGGAAAATATTTGAGTTTTCCTTCTCTGACAGGTTTCCACCTTATACTGGTTCTGGCTTTTCCAGATTTTTCCATAATTTCCTTATTGTAGGTAAAACAAAAATTGCTGTTTACAAGAGTGTTCATTTTATTTCTGAACTTTAGAGCTTCTCCTGAACTTGATATTTGCTTTCCTGGATCCTTGAACTTACATCACTGTTAACATATATAATAGTACAACTCAAAAACCCAGCAAGGGACTACCACAGACCCTGTCTGCTCATCCCCTGACTTAGTGATTCAGCCTGCTGGGTGGCAAAATTTGGGAAGACGGTTTCTTCCCAGCTTCATACCCTCAAGTCTTGCGCAGTTCCAGGCTTGTTGTAGTAGGGACTCGATAGATAACTGTATTTTTGAATGGTTAGAGAATGAGTACACAAATGCTCTCTATGAGACTACCCACATCAGCACCATCAACATTATATTGTTGTTGTTGTTAGGTGCAGTTGAGTCCGTTCCAACTCATAGCGACCCTAAGCACAATAGAACGAAACACTGCCTGGTCCTGTGCCATCCTCACAATCATTGCTATGTTTGAGCCCATTGTTGCAGCCGCCGCGTCAGTCTATCTCGCTGAGGACCTTCTTCTTTTTCACTGGCCCTCTACCTTACCAAGCATGATGTCTTCCTCCTGATAACATGTCCAAAGAACGTGAGAAAAAGTCTCACCATTCTCGCTTCCAAGGAACACTCTGGCTTTACTCCTTCCAAGACAGATTTACCTGTTCGTTCTTCGGCAATACATGGTATATTCAACATTCTTCGCCAATACCATAATTCAAAGGCATCAGTTTTTCTTTGGTCTTCCTTATTCATTGTCCTGCTTTCACATGCACGTGAGGCGATTGAAAATATGGCTTAGACCAGGTGCACCTTAGTCCTCAAAATGACATCTTTCCTTTTTAACACTTTAAAGAGGTCTTTTGCAGCAGATTTGTCAAACACAATACATTGTTCGATTTCTTGACTGCTTCTTCCATAGGCATTGATTGTGGATCCAAGTAAAAATAAAATCCTTGACAACTTCAATCTTTTCTCTGTTTATCATGATGTTACTTATTGTTCCCGTTGTGAGGTTTTTTGTTTTCTTTATGCTGAGGTGTAATCCATACTGAAGGCTGTCGTCTTTGATTTTAATCAGAAAGTGCTTCAAGTCCTGTTCTCTTTCATTCAGGAAGCAAGGTTGTGTGATCTGCATATCACAGGCTGTTATTGAGTCTTCCACCAACCCTGATGTCATGTTCTTCTTCATATAGTGCAGCTTCTTGGATTATTTGTTCAACATACAGGTTGAATAAATATGGTGAAAGGATACCATCCTGATGCACACCTTTCCTGATTTTAAATCATGCAGTACACCCTTGTTCTGTTTAAACGACTATCTCTTGATCTATTCACAGGTTTCACATGAGCACAATTAAGTGTTCTGAGATTCCAATTCTTTGAAATGTTATCCATAATTTGTTATGATCCACACAGTCAAATTTCTTTGCATAGTCGATAAAACACAGGTAAATATCTTTCTGATATTCTCTGCTTTCAGCCAAGGTCCCCCTGACATCAGCAATGATATCCCTTGTTCCACATCCTCTTCAACATTAAATAGACTCAAAAATAAGATATGGAATAATTTTCTCACAGATGAAGACAATAAAGTTACTATCCCTGACAGTGTCCTCAGAAGCAAGACTTGTTTGTCTCATGTTCTAAAAGATGGCACAGATGCTGGAGTTTACTTTTCCTATGGGAAGTAGCTTCCCTAGATCTGTCTTTAAACACATTTCAAATAAAAAAAATTCATTAACACATCTAGGATTCAAACTGAAGGCCAAGATGGCCTTAAGTAAATAAAAGCCTATAGGCTCCTGCAGAAAGGAAGCAGAGGAAGTGGTTTGCTTACATTTATTTACAGACATTTGGGCCAGAGTAGCAGCTTGTCCTTGGCCCTAGCACTCAGGCTCCTTCTAGGCACAGTATCAGAGGTTCAGGCAAATCAAAGGCAAAGACTGCCTTTGAGTTTCTATCGCTGGACTCCTGATTTGTATTTTACTTCCCCACATTCGTAAAGTGATGACAGAAAGACCTCATGGTCACTACGTGAGATATGAGACACTTTGCAACTTTGATGAGCTTTTGAAATAATTTCCAGCTACTTGTTTTCCATGAAACATAGCTACAGTCTGCCAATATTGCTTGGTATCATTGGCAGACCAAGCCGTAGCCACTTACCAATGGAAATAATATGGGAAATGGGTGCTTTCAGGTATTTCATAGGTAAGGAGGGGCTCACAAGATCGACAAGACTGGATAAAGGGACATAGAATCAAGATGTGGTAGTTGCAGAAATGTAGCTCACCAAAAGTGAGGGAGGAGGACCAATGGTGATTTGTACTTCTGATACCCTCAGCTGTTCTTTTCTGGGTATGACCTAGAGTTAGCTGCTCACACGTGTTTTTTTGTTCTTCCCATTTTTAGTCTAAACTGTTCAATGGGAAACATCACCAATCAATATCTAGGCTAATAGGCCCCCAACACATAGACATAGGTTGGAAGTGCTGGGGCCTTTTCAAGCCAGTTGCCACTGTTCCATGTTCCTTTTTTTCACTCCAGCATTTCTATAATTGACTGAGACTCCCAGCAGAAGGAAAATATAGGTCCTTTTCCCTGTCTTCTCAGTGAAAACATCACCATTAACCATTTCCCTCCACCCAAAGATTCTAAGAATTAAGAGAATGTAAGAAGGGTTCCACTTTATAAAAAAAAAAAAAAAGTCTTAGACTAGGCAATTCATCCTTTCCACAAATATTTATTGACCGCTTGTCCCATCCCAGGTTTTGTTCTAGGTACTGGAGGTGCAAAAAGCGAACAACATAAATTTCCTGCTCTCATGGTGCTTACAATGTAGTAAGGAGAGACTGGCAAAACTCTTAATATTCCATGCCACCTGTGCCAGTCTTGGTCTGTCTGTCTCTCCTCAGGGTAGTTCTCTGCCTCCCTCTGCTTTGCTCTGAATCTCAGTGGGCTGATCCCTACAGATCTCATGTTTCAGGCTCCCAGGTCACCTGGCCATTTGGAGGTACTGGTGGGAAGCTGGACATGGGAAGAAGCTGGGTCTTCTCTCTCTCTCTACCTCTGGTGGCACCTCTGAAAGTTACTACATCTCTGCTGAGGATCCAGCTCTTGTCCAAGGGGCTGTTGTAGTTCTAGATTCTACTGGATGCCCACACCTCTTGGTGCTTACAGGGGCGGGTAGAAGCCTCACTCCTAAACTCTGGGTGTCTCATCTCCCCGTGATGGCTCCCCAGCCTCTTCCTGCACCTGTGTAATCAATTCTCTGCATTAATCCCCCACAGTTATAAAAACTTTAGGGTGTTTTCTGTTTCCCTGGTTGGATTCTAATTGATACTGTAACTGATTCATATTTACTTCTAGTCATCTATTACAGAGAAATAATCAGAGAAGGTGACATCAAAAATTTATGTAAAAGGACACTCACTGTAGTATTACCATTTGGAAAAAAATAGAAATGGCACAAATGTCCAAAGGAAGCCAATGATTGATAAAGTGTGGTATATTTACATGGTAAAATAATATATAGTCATTGGAAATGATGTTTCAAAAGAACTGGAATTATCCAAGATAACACTCATATATACATTTTGTCTATCTAAATATTAACAGATAAGTCTTAAGGAGAGAGCTTGCAGGTTCCTGGGCCCCGCTGTACATATTCTGATGCAATAGGTCTGGCTTAGCACCCAGCAATGTTCCTAGAGTGCTTAGCCATCCACCATCAACAGGTGACTGGCTTCTCAGCCAATTACAATTGAACTCTAATCTTGTTCCCTGAGAAAGTTTAAATGATTTAAGGAGGAGAGAGCTGAAGTCACGTTTCTTGGTTTCCACTCTCAAGTAGCCTCAGACTTGGAAAGAGCCTTAATTTCAAGCTAATTGACCCGTCAATCTTACTTAGAAGAAATTGGTTTCCTTTGATCAGAGATGGGAAGATAGCATTGAAGCTAAAAGAGGCGTTTGCCAGCTTCTGTCTTAGATAAGGCTCTTCTGGTGCCAAATTGCAGAAACCAACCCTGGTAATCTTAAACGTAAGTAAGTAAATAGGTAAATAAACACACACACACAGACAGACAGGCAGAAGTTAACACACAAAATCCAAGGAAGATCTAAACAACCAAGACTAGGGAAGGGCTGGACCCTAGGCAGCTCCAGTCATTAACATTAGCAGCAGTGCTAGGCCTCTACCCTCACTCCACAGTATGGACTTCTGAGATCTGCGCCTCTCAGTTCAAAATTCCAAATTCATCAGAGACAAAATCAGATTGGCTCCACTTAGGCCTTGGGACCCTAGACCAATCAGCTATGGCTAAGAAAGAATACGGCGTCGAGATTCCAACAAAACAGTAGGGGCCCATCCATGTGAAGGGGGAGGGGGCCAGTTCTCAAAGAAAGAGAAATGAGAAAGTGATAACTGCCCCAAGAGGTCTTTACTCTCCTGAATCCCTTCCCCAGACTAAGTCAGCAGTAGCACAGGCCGATTTGTTGACTGTCCTAGCCCTTAGTCCTTGGCTCTGAAAACATATCTAACCATTTCTGTATTTTTTTCCCAGTCTTCTATACTACCAATTCACACTCCTCTAGACCAACCTATTTCTCATTTGTCTCCTGGGTTTCTTTTCCCCACAAGTCCCACCCATATGAAATCTGAATTCTTGTTTATACTGCACTTATATGCCTCTGTGAAATCCCCTTTCTGGAGGGGAACTCCTTTAGGATCAATGAGATGATAGAGCTCTTTGAATAAATGACACCAGGAAATCAGTCAGTAAGTCCCGGTTTGGGTTATTTTCTAGTGGCAGTGATGGGTCAGGTTGAGTCATCCATATTCTTGTTCAGTTTCCCGTGTGACCTCTATTGTACATTGGCAAGTGAACTGACTAATGAGGGGGAGAGTATAGTTTTTGTCTACAAAATAAAGCTTTATCCAGTAGAAAAGCTGGGTGGCCAGTACAGGGAGAAAAAAACTAATATAAGCACACCACCACCAGACTCTAAACAGAACTAGTTACCAGTTCTGAAAATAACTTATGTCTATACCAAGTCAACTCCCTTCTCCCGATTTCTCCTTCAAGGGTGAGCTGACTACATTGTTAAAAACCAAAGCAGTTTTCTTGGGTACCTCCATACTTTATTCTTTCTCTTAAGAGTCATGATAAAAAAAAAAAAAAATTTTTTTTTTTTTTTTTGATAAGGAGACACAAAATTTGGACATGTTATCCTCTGAACTGAAACACATAATAGGAGATGTTTAGCTTGCACTGACTGTGTGATATTGGAGCCAGTTACATAACCTCTCTGTGACTATTTTCTCCTCAGTAAGATGGAATAATAGTCCCTTCCTCAAGTGAATGTTGAAAGGATTACATAAGTATTTTGAAAAATTAAGTGGTTTCTGGCACGTGGTTAATTGCTCAATAAATATTAGCCATTACAACCATTCCCTGGCACCCTCTGGCAGTGTTTGGTACACCGTTTCTGTGGAAGTGTGCTGCATTGTAAATATTAGTTTACACGTCTGCCTCTACCCCTAGACCAGGAGCACTGTGTGGAAGTACTTTGTTACATGTGTTCCTAGCACCCAAAGAGCCCATGAATGCTGAATGGATGCAGGAAAGATTGCTGGAGAACCAGGATGTGTCATCAGGACTGGCATATAGTAAAGAAAACTAACCCCAAGGTTCTGTAGCCTGTGTAAAGAGTGAATGTGTTAACTAGAGAGTTTGCCCAAAGATATAGAGAGGGGATGGAGAGGACACTAGTGAATCAGTATCCAGAGAAATGGAACTAATAGGAGATATATATAGATATAAAAATATATATATATATATGTATAAATCAAACCTGTTGCTGTGGAGTCGAATTCGACTCCTAGCGACCCTATTAGACAGAGTAGAACTGTCCCAGAGAGTTTCCAAGGAGTTCCTGGTGGATTCGAATTTCTGACCTTTTGGTTAGTATCTGTAGCTCTTAACCACTACTCCACCAGGGTTTCCTATATATATATACACACAAGCATATATATATGTGTGTATATATACATATACACATATGGAATGGTTAAATATATTAATTTACTAATATGTTATTTTTAAAATTATATATTTAACCAAGGACCCCTACTGGCACAGTGGCTAATTGTTCGGCTGCTAACTGAAAGGAAGGAGGTTCAAACCCACCAGCCACTCTATGGGAGAAAGATGTGGCAATCTGCTTCCTTAAAGATTACAGCCTTGGAAATTCTATGGGGCCGTTCTATTCTGTCCTATACGGTTGCTATGAGTCGAAATCAAATTGACAGCAATGGGTTTTATGTATTTAACTATATATACAGAGAGAGACAGAAAGAGAGACAGAGATATTTATTTTAAGGAATTGCCTCACTCAGCTCCGGGGTGGGGTGGGGAGGCTGGCAAGTCTGAAATTTGTAGGGCATGTCAACAGCCTGGAAACTCAACTAGGATTCCTAGGTTAAAGTCTTGAGGCTAAATTTTTTCTTCTCCCGGAAACCTCAGTTTTTGCTCTTGAGGTTTTCAACTGATTGGATGAGGCCCACCCGCATTGTCAAAGGCAATCTCCTTTACTTAAAGTCAACTGATGTAAAACGTTAATCATGTCTACAAAATGCCTTCACAGTAACATCTAGATTGGTATTTCACTAAACACATTGGGCACCATAGCCTAGCCAAGCTAACAGATAAAATTAAGCATCACAAGTAATTAGGGATGTTATACGACCTTGGACAACAAGTAACCTTGGTAGCCTATGGAGAGGGGAGGAGCTGGGTAGTTGATGGATACGGGCTGGTGGAAGACTCAATTGTATGCCCTTTGAAACTTTATAATATTGAACCATACGAATATATCTGCTTGTTCAAAAAGCACATTAAGAAGTTAAACAAAAGAATTCCTTACTTTCACATTTAGTGATTTCCTGAAGTCTCTTAGATGCCTATGGTTAGTTATATTCACGTTTGTGACCAAATCAGTTCAAAAATTGCATTCTAGTTAATCTATCCTTAAGGATATTTACTTTCTAATGCTCTTTTAAGCCTCTTCCCACTCGATTATTGATTTCCACATTTACATTTTTTAATCGCGATAAATTTTTTTTAGGGAAACATCTTTGAGTTTGAAAAGGAACAAGATAGTTCCAATGATGGCCGTATTTTTATTTTCCTGAGAGCAGGGAAGTGGGAGACATGAAGCAAAAGCAAAAAGAAAAGAGGAACTTCTTCCAGTACATGCTTTCTGTTTCCATTCATCGTGAAATCATCCTGAAAATTGGTTGAACTTTTTGTTATTGAACTTTGCCCTAAATCTCTAGTCACCTAAGTAAAGTAAGTGATTCTTATCTCAGATATTTAACAGACCATTCAATTTATAGAAGACTCTGTCCTGATGCCATTTCATTCCTTGGCATGGAGTGTGTGGTCTACAGCCCCATCTCCTTTGGGGCCTCAGGGTGGGACTGAGACAAACAGGGAAGATCAAGAGTGAAGGTCAAGTGCTTCAAGGTCGCCCGCCTTTACCTCCAGTAGCCTTCCCCCTTCTCATGGTGCCTCCTGCCTCATGCTGCCCCTCACTTCTACCCTTCCAGGGCCACCCCTCCCCCCAACATCGGCACACAGATACAGGCACTCACACGTGCGCGGTGCCTCCAGCCTATAGCAGTGGCTGTCAGATGTGAGTGTGCATCGAAGTCACCTGGATGTTAAAACACAGATTCTGGGCCCATCACCAGAGTTTCTTCTGATCCAAAAGGTCTGGGACAGAGCCCAAGAATTTGCACTTCTAACAAGTTCCAGGTGATAGTGATATTGCTGGTCTGGGAATCACAGTTTGAGAACCACTAATTTATATCTTTCACTTCTACAAATCTGGTCGTCACTTAGAAAAGATCTGTATCTCCTGAGGTTCACCCTTCAACCAAAGATTAGACAGGCCCATAAATCAAAACAAGACTAAATGGGCACATCAACCCATGGGCAAGAACTAGAAGATAGGAGGGTACAGGAAAGCTGGTAATGGGGAACTCAAGGTTGAGAGAGGGAGAGTGTGGACACATCATGGGGTTGGCAACCAAAGTCACAAAACAGTATGTGTATTAACCGTTCAATGAGAAACTAATTTGCCCTGTAAACCTTCATCTAAAGCACAATATATTAAAAAAAAAAAAAAAAATCCTTATCTAATTAATGAATTAATTCTAGTATAGTGGGGCGAGCTTGGGTTTTGGCAGAAGGTAAACCCAGGTTCACAGACAGATGCTGTCCTTTATTATCTGTGTGATGCTGGATCAGGAGTCTTAACATCCCTCAGTCTCAATTTTCTTATCTGTAAAATGGGAGTACTAATACCTACCTTGTATAATTAAAAAACATGACTTGTGTAATAGATCTAGACCACATTAGATATTTGGCGAATGTCAGTTTCTTTTCATCCACTCCCTTTCCTGTGGTAAAGGGCTGGTTACCACTCAAAGTGTTATCCCATGAGGAATACCCAGAATGACAATACCAATTGCTTACATTTGTGCAACTCTTTACATTTAAAAAAAAAAAATAAGGTCATATACATTATCTTCTGAGGCCTGAGAATCTACATTTTTAACAAACACACAAGATAATTTTTATGTACACCAAAGTTTGAAAGCAACTAATATTTCATTTAGTCATGAACAGAACCCTGAAAGATAGTATTATTAATCTGATTTTATAGATGAGAAAACTGAGACTCAAAGAGACTTAAGTGATTTGTCACAATAACAGAGGTAGGTCCCAAATCTTTGGTTCCTGAATCCAGTTCTTCAATACAAAGATAAAAATCTTTAACAGGGGTATTTTAGGCCTCAGAGACAGGAAAATGGGGTAGATTATTTTTGCCTAGAAGACAGCTATTGTTGGTACCACCTAATGCCTGATGGGTGATTTGCATGGAAAGTTGGAAATTGCTGATTGGTCAGCTCACATTTGGCATTGTCTGAGTATGTGGCACCTATAATGTTAACAAGAAAGGATGCACCTGATCCAAGTGTCCTGCGGCCTTTCAACTCTGAATGGCTGAGTAAGTGCCAATTGGCTTTCTGGGATGGAATATTTAGTGATCCTGCTGATAGACAAGCTTCCCCCTTTTTCATTCTTCCTTCTATAGCTCGATCCTAATAAGGGAAGGATGCAGTCACTTCTAAATGTGGTTCTGGAAAAATTTTAACCCAGGAAAGAACAAATCCTGGCTTAGACCTTTACAAGTAGGGATGGCCATCAGCCAACAAACCACCAAGTTGGGTTATTTATACTGTAAAAGGAAATAATTTACTTGCAAGCTACCTCATTGCAGCTTCTGCCTAATCCAAAACATTATCTAAAAAAAAACTAAAGCCAGAGTTGAAATTAGCAAAACAAAATATTTAGTGGGCATCCACATGGCTTTCTATCATAAATGTGAAATTCCATGCAGTTACCTAAAATAGAGGCTCACTGTTTAAGTGGCCATTTTCTTTTCATTTTTTTTTTTTTTTATTGTACTTTAGATGAAAGTTTACAGAACAAACTAGCTTCTCATTAAACAATTAGTAAACATATTGTTTTGTGACATCTGTTGACAACCCCACGACACATCAACACTCTCCCCTTCCTGATCTTGGGTTCCCTATTACCAGCTTTCCTGTTCCCTCCTGCCTTCTCATCCTTATCCCTGGGCTGGTGTGCCCCTTTAGTTTTGTTTTATGGGCTTGTCTAACCTTTGGCTGGAGGGTGAACCTCAGGAGTGACTTTATTTCTGAGCTAAAAGGGTTAAGTGGTCATTTTTAATTGAGATTAACTTGATTCTCTCCCTGACCTTCTCACCCCGGAACTCTTCTTGAGCACGTGTAAGGAATGTTCCTCTGGAGTCTGTCCATAGAGTTTTTGTATTTACTTATTTTGAGTAAAGGATGCTTAAGAGAGAAAGCTAACTATACACAAGGGCAGAGAAACTAGCCAAGGGAGATATTAATCTCAAAATCAGTACAAAGAAGTCTACAACTAGAAATGAGTTTTTTGTATCTAAGGACTCTCAGACCTACATGGTTGTGACAGCAAAATCACGTAAGCCCAAAATTTCCCCATGAGTTTTGGAAGAGAAGCCCACTTTCCCATCAAAGAAATGGAGCATATCCTCTTCTATTTCCATCTGGAGCCAGACACACGGTATATATAAATTTTTTTTTTTCCTAATGCAATTGCTCCAAGAATTCACAATAAGCCACACTAGGAATATGAGAAGTTAGATCCAACGCTTATGGAAAGACCTTGAATAAGGTTACTTTTGCTAGACTGTAAAATACTTTAGAGTTCAAAACCACTTTTTTACCCTCTTTTTACAGGTGAGCATGAGCCTAGATTGAAGTGAGTAGTAATGGCCTCTTGAGGGAACTATTGCTGTTGCTGTTGGTTGCCGTCCAGTCTATTCTAACTCATGACGATCCCATGTGTGCAGCATAGAACTGCTTCAAAGGGTTTTCAAGGCTGTGACCTTTTGGAAGCAGATTGCTAGGTCTTACTCTGAGGTGACTCTGGGTGGGTTTGAATCACCAACCTTTTGGTTAATAGCCCAGCGTCTAGCTATTTGCATCACCCAGAGACTTCTCTTGAAAGAACTAAAAAATAAAAAAAAACCATTGCTGTCAAGTTGATTCTGACTCGTAGCAACGTTATAGGAGAGGGTAGAACTGCCCCACAGTGTTTCCAAGCCTGCAATCTTTAATGGAAGCAGACTACCACATCTTTTTCCCATGGAGTGGCTGGTGGGTTCAAACCAACAACCTTTTGGTTAGCAGCTGAGCACTTTAATCACTGCACCACCAGGGCTCCTTTGAGGGAACTAAAAACCAAAAAAACTCATTGCTATCAAGTCAATCCCAACTCATAGTGACCCTACAGAACAGAGTAGAACTGCCCCATTGGTTTTCCAAGGCTGTACATCTTTATGGAAGCAGGCTGCCACACCTTTCTCCCAGAGAGCAGCCAGTGAGCTCAATAGCCAACCTTTGGGTTAGCAGCTGAGCTTTAACCACTAGGCAAACAGGGCTCCTGTTGAGGGTACTAGTAACTGTGAAATAGACCTTTTTTTTTTTTCACAACATAAAATCAAAAACCAAACCCATTGCCGTCAAGTCAATTCTGACTCATAGCGGCCCTACAGTAGAACTGCCCCATAGGGTTTCCAGGGAGTGGGTGGTGGATTTGAACTGCTGACCTAACATAGACATGGCTAATTTGTGGTGTTCACAGGCCATGATGAAATCAAATCAGAAACATTAACACCAATTTCTGAAGTCTAACTGAAGACCCAGAGCAAGAGTTTATGAGCCAGGTGAGAGGATGAACACAAAGACAAAGATACCACCTGGGAATATTCTTAAGATCATAAAACTATAAATCACAAGCTGAATTTTCTTTACGCATTGTGAGTTTCTCCTGTTGGAAATGAAAGTTTGCAAGAGGAAAGCCAACCAGCTCAGTCGTTTGATATTCAAAGTAGAACTTGTCCCAAATGTAGACAAACCCACTCATCTTGAGCTATCTCCTTAAAGGTGTGCTGCTCCCTAACCAAGAGGGTTACATAAGCCATTGAAATCCAGTCAGAGAATCCAAGAAAAGAGGTAAGTCAGGGTCTTTCTTATTGATTTCAGAGCAATTTTACTTACACCTGGACCTGTAATGATTTGGATTATAGAATTCTGGACTTAAACTCAGGCCCAAGCAAATCTGAAGCATACCATGACAAGGAAAACAAAAATGGAAAGGGTAGGTGTGTTGGACAATACAAACAAGCAATTTATGTGTAATCCATAAATGCGAGCAATGGATTCATTTATTCATTCACTCTCTTGTTCCTTCATTCAATAAATGTTTATTGAGTTCCTGGTCAGAGCAGAATCCTAGGTTGTGATATTCATAGATATCTTCATACTTTGTGTACAGCACTAGGGGTACAAGGTACAGTCCCTGCCTTCAAGGCGCTCACAGTGTAGTGCAGGAAAGGGACAAGTGGTCATTGATCACATATAGAGTGGAAAGAATTAAGATGGAATGGTAAGCACCAGCTAGTAGTGGAGCTTACAGGTGGACACATCCCAGCCTAGCAGTATCAACAGCACCCACCTGGAGCAGATTGCAACTGAGAAGGCTCTGAAAGAGCAGACAGAATTTAGCCAGGCTGAGAGGAGGAGGGAGAGCAGTGTAGTGTGAGAATGCAGCAAATGAAAATGCAAAGAAATGACAGAAGAGGCTAAACAGGAGGAGCCATTTTGGATCAGCTGAGTGGTCAGGGGAAAGAAGAGAATTGCCAGGAAAGGAAGAGGAGAGAGGGGCAGAAGTGAGGAAAGAAAAAAAAAAAACCATAAAACCCATCCAATTTCCATAGAGTTGATTCTGACTTACTTTGACCCTATCCATGTGTTACAGTTAGAGCTCCTTTTCCCATGGCGCTGCTGGGTAAGTTTGAATCACCAACCTTCAGGTTAGCAGCCCAGTGCAAACCGACTGGACCACCCAGGGACCAATGGGTAAAAAAAAGGGGAGAGTAAAGAAGGAGAGGAGAGAGGAGAGGGATGGATGTAGCCAGAGCCCTAAGCTGCCTTGGCTGTCATCCTCCCCGTGGCCTACTGATCATAGTCCCCTGGGTTTCTGCATGTGGGTCTTTTCCTGTGTTAGTATGTGACTGCAGTTCCTTACAACTAAAAAAATTCTGACCAAAACCGTTGCTTCATGCCATATTGAGTTGATTTTGACTCATGGTGACCCCGTGTGTTACAGAGTAGAGCTGCTCCATAGGGTTTTCTTGGTTGTAAGCTTTTTTTCTTTCTTTCTTTCCTTTTATTGTGCTTTAAGTGTAAGTTTACAAATTAAGTTAATCTCTCATACAAAAATTTATATACACACTGCTATGTACTCCTAGTTGCCCTCCCCCAATGAGACAGCACACCCCTTCTCTCCACCCTGTATTCCGTGTCCATTCAGCCAGCTCTGTTCCCCTCTGCCTTCTCATCTGGCTCCAGACAGGAGCTGCCCACGTATTCCCATGTGTCCACTTAAGCCAAGAAGCTCACTCCTCACCAGTATCATTTTCTATCTTATAGTTCAGTCCAATCCCTGTCTGAAGAGTTGGCTTCAGGAATGGTTCCAGTCTTGGGCTAATAGAAGGCCTGGTAACCACGACCTTCAGACTCCTTCTAGTCTCAGTCAGACAATTAAGTCAGGTCTTTTTACGAGAATTCGAGGTCTGCATCCCACAGCTCTCCTGCTCCATCAGGGATTCTCTGTTGTGTTCCCTGTCAGGGCAGTCATCAGTTGTAGCTGGGCACCATCTAGTTCTTCTGGTCTCAGGCTGATGTAGTCTCTGATTTATGTGGCCCTTTCTGTCTCTTGGGCTCATAATTACCTTGTGTCTTTGGTGTTCTTCATTCTGCTTTGCCCCAGGTGGGTCGAGACCAATTGATGATGCATCTTAGATGGCCGCTTGCTAGCGTTTAAGACCCCAGAAGCAACTCACTGAAGTGGGATGCAGAATGTTTTCTTAATAGATTTTATTATGCCAATTGACCTAGATGTTCCCTGAAACTATGGTCCCCAAATCCCCGCCACTGCTATGCTGGCCTTTGTCTTGGTTGCAATCTTTATGGAAGCAGACTGCCAGGCCTTTTCTTCCACAGTGCCACTGGGTGGGTTCAAATTGCTGACCTTCTAGTTGCCAGCAGAGTGCAAACCATTTGCACCACCCAGAGACCTAACCAAAACAGGGGTTCTTGATATTCAACAGACTGAAATGCAAGTAGGTCTCTTTATTTTTAAATCAGCTAGTAAGCACATGGTTTATAAAGAGCTGTTCAACTAAACTTTGCCATTTTGATAATCTGGGTACAAACAGCTACTCAGGACTGGGGTTGGAAACATCTAGCTTTGCCACTTTATTTACTGCCACTTTGGGGCCCTGGTGGCATAGTGGTTAAGAGCTCGGCTGCTAACCAAAAGATTGGTAGTTCAAATCCACCAGCCACTCCTTGGAAACCCTATGGGCCAGTTCTACTTTGTCCTATAGGGTCACTGTGAGTCAGAATGGACTCAACAGCAGTGGGTTTTATTAAGTACTCCTCTGCTTCTTACTACTTGAAAAACGCTCGCTGTAAATTCCTCCCTTCAAGCCAACTCAATAGTTGAACATCCAAACTAGGGGAAATACTGGTTGCTAACTTTTCAAAGCCAGGCTTCAACCTAATGATGCAACATAATTATCGGGGAAAGTGCTGTGAAAGACATTAAAAAAAGTAAATAACAAAAAAGCATTATATCTTCCCAGATAGCATCTTTATCTTCACAACACCTATACGTCAAAAAAATCTAGTTTAGCCAATAATAACTGCTTAACAACAATAATAACAAGAACAGCTTAACTTTATTTTGGAGAATTATTTCTTTTCTCTTCGCTTTACCACTTCCTATTCAATCATTGTCTATTAAATGTTTTCACACCACACTCAGAAACCGATAACACAATGTAACTGAACGTAAACATCTCTAATCTACCCCTTTCTTAAAGTTTTGTTCCTCATTTTTCTTCCCACTTCCCCTTAAGGAGGATTTTTCTCTCTTTCCTAAATGGGCTTAAACCCATAATCAGTCCTGTGAATACTTATCCAGGATCTTTTTGCATGCAAAATGACTTTAATGCTTTAATCCCAACACAAGATCTCCAAAAATAAAGAGGCCATCTTTGAGGAAAGAAAGAAATTCTAGGAAGCCTAGTTACAAATCATTAAAAGGCTCTGCAAATAATTGTACCTACAAACTAAAGCACAGAATTTCCTTCGCCATGTCCTCTAAATATAATCATATCCCCAACTCTGAAGGATCAGCACTATATCCTTGGGATCACTAATGTCCCTCCTCTCAGGTCATGTTTTCTAGGGTCTGTTTAATCTTCTCTTAGCATCAACAACGTTTATCCATCTCACCGTTCACTTGCCTATATGTTGAATGGCTTGTGCACAAGGGCTTATACTTGCACATCCAGCAACCAAATGTCCCCAACTGTCTTCATTTTCACTGCCAGCCGTGGGAGACATTTGCCACCATCCTGCTGAAACTTTTCACATTCCTTCAGTGAACCGTTTCCCATGGTGTGTGAACCACATTCTATCGCTACTTCTCTCTGGAGGTTTCAATTCTTAAAATTTGGTAATACTGAATCTCTTCTTAATTTCCCCCCAAGAAATTGAATTCCTCTCTCTGGGTACACTTTTCTCTCAGAATTTTTTTTTTTAAAAACCTCGTTCCATGTTCTCTTTACATAGGCGTTATCCCTTTCTACCAATTTAAAATAGCAAGGTAGAGGCTAATTCTCTTTCTCCAACTTTCCTTTCAGATCTTAAAACAGCTGAAGAAATTTTGTCCTGTTTATTTAGTTCTAGTCAAAATATGTTTAAACCAAACTATTAAGCAGTGGTTACCCCCGAGGAGTGAGAGATGGGGGTGGTGAGGATTCTGAAGGGAGTGAGGTGTCTTTACTTTTTATTTTATCTATGTATCTATTGCTTATAGTTTTTATTTCAATATTGTATTACTTTTGTAATGAAAAATATTTCTATTATTTAAAAATACCCTTATATTATTCAAAAAGGAAAATAATTTCTACCCAGTGCTTTTAAAACTCCTCTAAATTTTTTTTTCTAATATTATGATGGAGTCCCCAGGTGGTGCAAATAGTTAACATGCTCAGCTGCTAACCAAAAGATTGGCAAGATTGGCAATTTGAGTCTACCCAGAGGCGCTTCAGAAGAAAGGCCTGCTGATCTACTTCAGAAAACAGCCACTGAAAACCCAGTGGTACTCAGTTCTACTCGGACGCACAAGGGGCCGCCATGACTTGGAATCAACCCAATGGCAACTGGTTTTATTTATTTATTAATGTTGATGTTATGGTTATATTATAGTTAATGGTTAATGTTATGGTTATAAAAGTTTCCATAACTGAAGACTTACTCGCTGAAAAGGAGAGGGAACAGAGATAGTGAGAGACTGTGAGGCTGGGGAGGGAGCATTGCTCAAAGTCAGCATTCCCTCTGTTTGTAAACTGGAGCATCTGACCAAGCTCCATGAGCATCAAATGATGAAGGTTGAACATGGAGAGCACTTAGGTTCTTATGAGACAAAACTTTAAGTTACTTCGACGTCCCTTCAGAAACTCCTCATTCAAAAGGAAAATTTGGTTCTTAGTTTTTCCTCTATACAGTTTGATATACTCAGAAATTTTTTAAAATAAGCACGTTGCTCCTGTAATTAAGTGCGCATGCGCACGCACACCAATAAATGAGGAAGGGAAGGAAGAAATAGTCTGGAAGAACACATTCCAAAATGTCAGCTCTGGCTAATGGAATTCTAAGCAGTCTACGTTTATGCAGATACTTTATGATTTGTTGTTGGTGGACTTTTTGCAACTAGTGTGTATTATATTTATCTTCAGAATATATAATACAACTCATTAATTTACACACAGATAGACACACACATAAATAGTTCTTCATCCATAACACAAAGAGGGCTCTGGCAGGGGCCCCATTACCTAGAAATAGAGTCTCATTTATCTACTTTCTCCTTTCTCTCCCCCGAGGCTGACTTTTGAGTAGGCACAAGTATTATTTAAAGAACTCCCTTACATATAAAAACACACACGCACACATCCCAAACTCAACTCCCATTCTCCTGATGTTAGTAAATTTTACTAGAATTCTTTCCTAATATCTGGCACTAAGGTGGAGGCCCTGGGTGGTACAAATGGTTAACACACTCAGCTGCTAACCAAAAGGTTGGTGGTTTGAATGAACTCTGAGGGACTCCAGAGGAAAGGTCTGGAGATTTACTTCTGAAAACTCGGCCACTGAAAACTCTGTGGAGCACAGTTCTACTCTGACACACATGGGGTCACCAAGGATTGGATACACTAAGGTATCCATCAGGGTCCCAGCATGAAACCAGAGGGCAGGGAACCTATTGATGCAATCCATACAGGACAGCCTCCCAGGGCCCAGAGCAGGGCAGTGAAAGGTGAAGAAAGGAGATAGAAGAACAAGCAGAAAATATCCAGCAAAGGTGTGAATGGTGGTTATTTTGGTAGTTATATTTTTATAGAAAATCATATTCAAGCATTGAAGCATATATTTAAAACTCAGTCACAACTGTTATACACTCTATGAATAATTCTGGCTGTTGGGACTAAGCTGCTAGACAGTAACTAGATTTGCAGGCCCAGAGAATTGGGGGAAAGCTGCCAGTCTCCAGAATATTCTTTAACTGGGTCACCGTTTTCTACCAAGCCCAGTACCGGTCCAGGCTCTTTAAGCGATGTGTCTCTCAGTTGCCTTTTTGATTCTTATAACAAATTTGCAAACCTCTGGGCCTTTCCAAATTTTATCACTCTGTCTAACATTTCAACCTGAAAGTCACACATCCCAGTATCACATTCCAAAATACTGACTTTTCCTAAATTGCTATTTAAAGGAGATTGTATCTACAGAATTAAACTAGTCTTCATTTTTTTTCTTTCATATACATATATATATGTATATATATATATATTTTTACATGTGAATTTTTCACGTTTGCATGGGTTTTAAGGAAGGAATTTTTCATTTCTGCTTTCTTACCTCATTTAAAATGCCTTCCCTCTTGTAACTTTTGGGCATCTCTCCACCATATCAGCCACCTTCAGATCTCTTCTGGACACTCTCCCCCTGGCGAGTAGAGCCTACCTTCTAGGAAAAGCTTTTTCTCATAGTGGAATCATAAGCAAGAAAAAGCCTCACACATTATTTACACTGACTCCTTCATTTTACAGATGAGAAAATTTCCTCCTGCTGTTTTCCCTTGTTAATGGCAGGGCTGAGCTTCAACTAATCTCTTCCTTTTCCATTTGTTTCCTGGTGTCATTTACCTTTCAGTTAGAGTCTAAGATCTCCTATACTTCTAATAACTTAAGATTTTATACTCACACACATATATGTACTGCATGTGTGTGCGTGTGTGTATGTATGTATCTACACACACACGCACACACATATCGTTTTCTTCTTCCAGACAGTCTTTCCCATATTCTATTTACCAGATCAGAGGACTGATGATGTTGAGACTTCTCTTTCTCTTAGTGTCTGGTTAGGTTTAGGACAGGAATGTATAATTTCGCCATGAATCATTGTTTTAATCTCTAGCCTTCTGGGACATAATTGTCTCAAACTCTTGCCACACCTCAGTGTGATTGCCCCAGAACTTTCCTGGATCTGTGCGGTAGACTGCATTGTGTTCCTATGTGCAGCAAGCACCTTCACACCACCACAAGAATGCCTTCACCTGATCCTTACAAATTGCTGTGAATTGGAACAATTGTTCCCATTTCAAAGGGAAAATAACAAAGGCTTTGAGACCGAGTGACTGTCCCAGGTTAACTCAGCTAGTTGAAGGCAGAGCTGGGCTATAAGCCTGAATTTTCTGACTCCAACTTTTTCCACATCATTTTTTTAAAATATGTATATTATTTATTGGAGCTCTGTTTTTTCTTTCTTTTACATCCTCCACCATCAGGAAAGAGGTAAGAGAATGACAGGGAAAAAAAGACCACCAGTCCTTCCCCTTTTCTTACCTAAAGTCAAGGACCCCCCCAAAGGCCTCTGCTTTTTCTTTTCTTTTCCCCAAAAAGAATCAAGAGCATTAGTTTTTCCCCACTTCTTTTCTTCCTGCTCTAACATCTACCTGTTGATGTTCATTTAATGTTAGGTTTACTGTAACATTTCTCTAATAATTTTCATGCTGTGTTTTAGGGCTTTTCCCCCACCGTTATTCACCCTTCGTTTTTCTCCATTCTCAAAACAATGTACTAGAGATTATGCCTACCCGAAAACTCTTCCTTATTGCTATTTTGTTTCAGTAAAATAATTCCAGGCAACTTTGGGGGACAGCTAAGGGAATAGAGAGAAGTATACATTCCTAGATACCATCTGTGATATGCAGGTGACACCACCTTGCTTGGTGAAAGCAAAGAGGGCTTGAAGCACTTACTGATCAAAAGTAAAGACTACAGCCTTCAGTACAGATTACACCTCAACATAAAGACAGCAAAAATCCTCACAACTGGACCAATAAGCAACATCATGGTAAACAGAGAAAATACGCTGACGTTGTCAAGGATTTCATTTTACCTGAATCCACAATCAACGCCCATGGAAGTAGCAGTCAATACATCCAGTGATGTGTTGCATTGGGCAAATTTACTGCAAAAGATCTCTTTAAAGTGTTAAAAAGCAAAGATGTCACTATAAGGACTAAGCTGCACCTGACCCAAGCCATGGTGTTTCCAATCACCTCATATGCATGTGAAAGCAGGACAATGAATGAGGAAGACCAAAGAAGAATTGATGCCTTTGAATTGTGGTGTTGGCGAAGAATACTGAATATACCATGGACTGCCAGAAAATGAACAAACCTATCTTGGAAGAAGTATAGCCAGAATGCTCGTTAGAAGCAAGAATGGTGAGACTTCGTCTCACATACTTTGGACTTATTATCAGGAGGGATCAGTCCCTGGAGAAGGATATCATGCTTGGTAAAATAGACGGTCAGTGGGAAAAAAACAAAGACCTTCAACAAGATGGATTGACACAGTGGCTGTGACAATGGGCTCAATCAGAATAACAACTCTGAGGATGGCCCAGAACCCAGGAGTATTTTGTTTTGTTATACATAGGGTTGCTATGAGTCAACAGGACCTAATACAACAACAACAAGGCACCAGTTTATAATGAAACTGTAAAAATAAATTCAGTCACACTAAAAGTGTGATCCATATAAGAAAATATTGTAAGGTTAGTTCCCTGGGACATCCCAGTTAATTGGCCTAATAACATGTTTAGTGCTTCTATTCTACCTCCTAGTTTGTTGCATAGTGCCTGATGTTTAAAAGCTTGTAAGCTGCCATTCAAGACAAAACGATTGGTCTCTATTCACCTGGAGCAACAGAGGAAAAAAGAAAGTTAGGAATAGGAGGAAGAAATGAAATACATGGCTAATTGCCTCCATGAATATATGCTTCCTTTGCCATGAGACCAGATGAACTGGATGGTGCCCAGCTACCAATACTAAACATTTTGATCAAAGATTCTATAGAAGAATCCTGATCAAAAGAGGCAAAGCGCAGAATAGAATTTCAAATTCTCATGGATTCCAGACTTTCTGGGGCCACACAGGCTGGATGAGCCCCCAAAACTATTGCTCTGAGATAATCTTTAAACCTTAAACCAAAAATATTCCCCCAAGTCTTTTTAAAAACCAAATAATAGTCTAGCTTAACTCATAAAGAATGTCTGCCCTGAGAATTGTGCACTTTCAAGATCTATCTTTATGGGATCAAATTGACAACAGCAACTTGAAAGACTAGATAGGAAATGTAGGGAGCAGTGAGTTTATACCAATGAAGGAGGAACAACTTAGAAAAGGAAGGTAACAGTGATTGCACAACTTGAAAAATGTTATCAGTGTCACTGAATTGTACAAGTAGAACTGTTGCTCTGGTGTATGTTTTGTTGTGTATGTTCTCAACAACAACAAAATACATAAAATTTTTAAAAAAGAAGAAAAAAATTCTATCAGCCTCAGGATTAAAGAAAAGAAGAAGAAAATATTGATAAATTGGATTTCATCAATATTTAAAACTTTTGCATTTCAAAATACATCACTAACCAAATAAAAATACAAATCACAGATTGGGAGAAAATATTCCTAAATCATGTATCTGATAAAGGACTTGTATCTAGCCTATATAAAGAACTCTAAGAAGATAACCACATTAAAAAATGAGCAAAAGATTTGAATAGATACTTCACCAAAGAAGATATAGGAATGTTTAATAAGCATATGAAAAGATGTTCAATGTCATTACCCATTAAGGAAATGCAAGTTAAAACCACCGTGAGTTACTAGTTCACACGCACTAGAATGGTTAAACTAAAAAAGAGAGTGACAAGTGTTGGAGAAGAAGTAGAGAAATAGGAACCCTCATTCACTGCTCAGAGAAGCATAAAATAGTGCAGCCACTTAGGAAAATGGTTTGATAATTTCTTAAAAAGCTAAACATAAACTTACCATAACCAAGTTGCCATCGAGTCTCCCGACTCATAACAACCCTACAGAACAGAGTAGAACTACCCCATAGGGTTTCCAAGGAGTGGCTGGTGGATTCGAACTGCCAACCTTTTGGTTAGCAGCCAAATTCCTAACCACTGGACTGCAAGGAATCCAAACTTACCATAACTTACCATATATCCTAGCAATTCTACTCCAAAATATCCACCCTAGAGAAATGAACTCGTACATCTACACAAAGACTTGTATTAATGCTCATAGCTATATCATTCATAATAGGCAAACGTTATGAAACTGAAAGAAACCAGACACAAAAGAGCACATATTGTCTTTGTGCACTCACAAGAGCTAAGACAAACAAGTAGTGAAAAGAGGCTTCATATTTTGCCTCTGTCAGGGTCAACTTTTTTCGTCAAAACCTGTGTTCTCTATCACCTACCAGGTTGGCCTTCTTCCCACAAAGTGAGCTTTAGCCTATTTAGTTTGCCATCTGCCCTAAGCCCATTCAAACCTCAGGTGGCCTGCATTTAAAAAAGCCAAAAACCAAACCCAGTGCCGTCAAGTCAATTCCAACTCATAGCGATCCTATAGGACAGAGTAGAACTGCCCCACAGAGTTTCCAAGGAGCGATCTGTGCTGTTATAGTAATGAGAATTATCCGCCTGGAAAAGGGGCCAGTATGGCTGGGGAAGCCAGACTAGAAATGGCTGATGGACAGAGTCTCCCTGTTTGGGCTTTAAGTAGCTGGAATAACATTACATTTCCTTGTCAGACTATCTATACAATTGTTATTTGCACATAATTCATAACTGGGCTTTGTGCTGTACACCTGAGGGTTTACCTATCACTTACCAGATATGCTGAACCAGGTGCAGTCATTTCTAAGGGACCTGGAGTCACTCCATCTATTTAAGGATATTTTGGGTAGCTCTACCACGAAATATGATAAACTGATTTTAGAAGTTAACTTATAATCAATATGTTGAAGAAGAACAAACCTTATGATATAATCATCAAGCGAATTTGTCTTTGGCCACATTATCTCCTTAAACTCACTCCGTGGGGCTAGTTCTTCTCCAGTCCCTGAAAGAAATCTTAATCTCCTGACGTTTCTGGTTACTACTGTCTGAGACAGCTTATTGTCTCAACTCAGTGACTAAAATGTCCAGTCCTATATGATCATTGAAAATCTAAGTCTGGTTTAAAGTTGAGACCGTCCTCTCCCTTCCATGGCTGACCTCCAGCTTCTTCTGGCTGAAACCCTTCTTCCCCTCAGATAAATCACTTTGACAGAATGTATTCCATACCAACTCTCTGTAGTGTGGACCATCATGTTTATTGGAAACCCTCATGGTTCCCTTTACTTTCTTCCTTTTGAGTCCCAAACTCTGGGAGAACAGATCGATCACAACACAGCATGAAAATCATCTTTGCTTCTGGGGTCAGAGCATCTCTCACTTTTGGGTTCCCCCAAACTGCAGAAGACACATTTTTAGCTTTCTGAGTAGTGTCTTTGAAACCTGTCTCTCTCGAGGTGAAGGGAAGGGAGAATCAACCCCTTGGCCCCCTGTCCTCCTTTCTGGAACAGATATAGGGAATTAGTCCTCCATATTGATTCTAACTCTTCTGTGCTTTCCTGTGCTGAAAAATTGAAAACAATGATTTTCAGATTCCTTTGTAGCTAGGGCTCTAGGTGCAAACTAGGTTCTGTTGACTGAAGGTACTTGGAAGCAGAGTAGAGCTGGTGGGGACAGTTGGCGAAGCTCTTCCCACTGCATACAAGGTCATGGAGATGGAGATAGTATTTTTCTGCATCTGTGATCCAGTGTCCAAACATTATCTTCATGGACATTAAGTGACAGTCGCACAGTCATGGCAGAGGTTTTCTTATCCTGGGGTCACAGCTATGGCAGTATGATCTTGACATAAACAGTTCTAGTGGTGGCGTTTTAACTCCCCACTTTCTGGATGCTGGCCAAGGTCGCAGCTTCCTGGGAACCGTCGTCCTGTTGTGAAAGTCATTTCTATAGACTTAGCCTGAAATCCACTCCTCCAGCCCTTCTAAACTTTCCTCACACTAAACTTCTTGTAGTAAACCTCATTCTGATTAAAATACCTAAAGTGGTTTCTATTTCCTGCAACTGAACCCTGACTAAAACACCTCCCCTTGGAGAAGTGAGTGGAGAATATAATTTACATCAACAACTCTTTCCCCAAATCCTCTGGACAAATCCACTAAGAATAAATCTGCTGTCCTTTACCCCCATTTGTTTTATACTCTCATAGTGGATGAAGAATTTAAGATCATTTCATCAGCTTTGTGTCTTGGTCTGCCATCCCCTGTGGATCTTGATGCCTTTGCTGGAGCTTCCATTTTCACCTCCCCTTACTAACTCTCTGAGGGCAGTCCTTATTTTCAGCTCTTGTAGAGCACTTCTCTAGAGCTCGTATGTTTTTATCATGTTTTATTACATGAAAAGGACCCAATATATATTTTGCTCACAATGAAGATAACTTCTTTATGTATCTTTATATACACGCAAATCCATTGAGTACTTTACTGGATTAACGACAATGTTAATTTTCCTAAATTTTGTTGACTAGACGTTTAAGTGCTTGACTACTATCCAAAACGTTGGTGGGTCGAACCCACCCCAAGTGTCTAGAAGAAAGGCCTGGCAATCTGCTTTCAAAAGATCATAGCCCTATGGAACAGAGTTCTACTCTGAAACACATGTGGTCTCCACAAGTTGGAACGGACTAGACAGCAACGTTTTTTCTTTTTTCTTTGGCCCAGCCTCAGGAACAGGCAGAGGTGTAGGAAAATTTGAGGGATCTGAGAAAAACAATTTCCCTTCCAGAATTGTCACCCGACTAACTAGCGGTACACCCCTAAGAGACTGATTCCTTGTCTTGGGTTTTGTTCCCTGACAAAATGCAGATAGCCGGGTCATTGTTAAGCCATATTTTCCAGATGTACCTTATGTGAGTTCATTGGAAGCTGCCCTCAGAGCAAGTTTTGATGAGAAGGGAACAGAGAGAACATGAACTCCTCTGCAGTCAAAATGAATAAATGCACTGTTTGGAAGGATTTGGCTTCCTCCATTACCGCAAGTCACCCCCTACAAAATAAGAGGAATTGTGTTTAAGAGGAATAAGCTTTCCCTTAGTATTATGTAGAGTGTTAATAAAAGCATCTTTTGAAAACTTTGTTGTTTGCCTTGATTTCTAACATAATCTACTCCAAATGGTTTGCTTGCTTGACAGATGCAACATAGAGATTCAGACCTCTAGCCTCTCTTTCTAACCAACTTGCTGGCCCTATGTTGTTGTTGCTGAGTAGATTCTGACTCATGGAGACCCTATGGGTGCAGAGTAGAGCTGCTCCACAGGGTTTTCAAGGCTGTGACCTGTCAGAAGTAGATCTCCAGGCCTATCTTCCAAGGAGCCTCTGGGTGGGTTTGAACCACCAACCTTTTGGCTTGTAGTCAAGTGCTTAATTGTTTGTACCACCTGCCCCTAAGCCCCTCCAATATAAGAATTATAGATCAGCTGCTGTGGCTCAGGATATTAGAGGGTGGGGAACAGGTAGATGGATCCCTCCAAGGTGGAAGAAAGATGAGGATGGGGAAGGCTAGGACCTCCTTCACAATTGTGCCTGGGGCAACATACATTGTTTCTGTAGCCAGCATTGACATGAACCCCAAAATAACTCTGTGAAAAACTACTGCTCTCCTAAAGCTTGCAGCATGCTTCTTTTTTCTGATCTGAATCATAGCAATGTTCTCTGACTCATCTGCCAGCATTTAATCAAAGTTTCACAATATCCTTCCTATGTGAATACTTTCTGGCTTCTCCCTTAAATTTTATTTTGGCAACAGATTATCCTTTGAAAAAATGGCTCCAGGATCTCCTGCATTCCAAGGATATCCATCCAGTTCCTCAGCCCCTCTTGTGACCTCCCTCTTCTCTGCTGAGAGCCTCTGACAAAATCACCAATTCCCTTTGTCCTGCCCTCTTCCCTTGCCTGTTGTGTCACTTTCCTGCCTCCTTTCCTTGCATTATTTTCTCCACTAAAAGTTTCTTGCCCCTTTTGGCTCCTCTCTGATCCCCCAGGGGACAGTGGCCTTCACTTGCTAGCAAGCAGGGCTTTGAACCGGTTCAAACTAGTTCAGTCATGGCTAAACAGGAAGAGACCTGAATTTTTTTAAGTTTGGATGAAGTGGAACAATAATGCAAAAGGGAAAGCCCTGGAATGGGAGACTGAGAAGGGGCGTAGTGAGCCCTTTCAGGGGCCTGATGTGGAAGGTTGGACTATGGGCAGGGAATACACCAGGCTGAGACTCAGCCTGAATGCTCAGTGGCCGTGTGACCTTAAATGAGTTCCTCAACATCTCAGGGCCTCAGTTTTCTGTAAATGCAAATAGTTCACAATCATATCAATGGTTGGCTTAAAAGTATTCAGAAAAAATCCTATCATAGCAACTTCCATTACATAGAAAATTTCTGTATTTAAAAGTAATTTGCTAAATGTTTACCAGTGTTATTGCTGTTAGTTGCTATAGAATTGGCTCCAACTCATTCGACTTTATGTGTAACAGAACAAAACTTCGCCCAATCCAGCACCATCTCTGTGATCTTTGATGTGTTCTAGCCCGTTGTTCAGGCTATTGTGTCAACCCATCTCATTGACAGTTTCCCTCATTTTTGCTGAAACTCCACTTTGCCAACTGGTAAACTAAATGATGTCTATTCAAAGGACAAGCCCTGGTGACACAGTGGTTATGCGTTCGGCTATTAACCAAAAGGTCAGTAGTGGGAATCTACCAGCCGCTCCCTGGAAACCTTATGGGGCAGCTCTTCTCTGTCCTGTGCAATTGCTGAGTCAGAGTTGACTTGACGGCAATGGCAACGGGTTTGTTTTTGGTTTATTCAAAGGACAACGATGCAGTCATTAAAATGCATGCAGTGACTCTTTGGGCACTGACATGGAACGATGTCTAGAAAGTAAAGAAAGCAATTTCCAGAGCAATATGTCTAGTATAATCCCTATTTTAAAAAGTATATATTATTACGTTATCTATCACATGTAAGTTTGCCTGTGATTAGAAAAAATCTTAAAGGATACAGGCCACACTTTACAATGGTTACCTTGGGTGGAGGGTGAGGTATATGAACTAAGGAAAGGAGCTTTAATTTTCTTAATTCTCTGTTCCTATATCATTTGAAATTTTTACAAGCATTTCTTCAATAACTATATGGCACCAATTTTGAATCATTTTGAGGAAGCAGTTTCCATACCGTGGCTCAGTGTTCTGTTGATACATTTAAAATCCTGTAAAACAAATTGTCTAACATCATAAGAATTTTCCTTTGGGCCCCCTTCACAAAACTGTCATCTAGTCTTAAAAGTAGATACATAGGTAGATAGGTAGGGAGGGAGGGAGGGAATGAGGGAGGGAGGTAGACAGACAGACAGTCAGATAACTTCACTCATCTGCCCTATGGAAAAATGAGAGCTGAACTGATCCCAACTTTTCGTTCTGCCTTCAAATAGCAATCATTCTTCAAGCCTTCTGACTTCTCGCCACCCCAAATATCTCAATCACCTAAGCGAAATTGACTTCTACTCCCAAATCCTAACAAGCCAAAAATTTCAAGGCCCAGGGAGAGAAAATGGAGTTCAAGGCTGAGATGAAGTGGAGGTTCTGAGTTTTTTTTTGTTTTTTTTTTTTCCTCTTATTAAGTTCAAACTACAGTATGCTGTTTTATACGATTAATTCCTTACCTAGAGAACAGGCCCACGTTCTGCCTTATAGACTATAGTTTCAGTAGATTGATTTTTTCAAGTGATTTATTTCAACCCGATTATATTTGTTGCCAAGGAATTTAGATGTCACATGAAGTTTACTAGAGTGGGATTTTACTTATCTTATATTACCAAATGAAGCCATTTCCCTCTGATCCTATTCACTGGTGGAATTGCTGTGAACTCATTTTGTTCATGGCTAGCTAAGACAATGCATGGACTGTTAAAACAGTGACACACACACATACATGTGAACCCACACACATGTGAACCCACACACATATGCACACACATGCATACATACATGGTCTTCATTCATCACATCCTCCCAGGATAGTCTGATACATCTTTGGTAACAGACCTCTCCTGCAGCACCCAGTGCCCCCTAGGAGGAAAGGAGTAAGAATAAATTAGGAGTGTGATTTTGTCCTTCTTCCCTCATTGTACCATCCAGTCTATTTTAAGACTGCTGGACATAAACAGGCCTGGTACCCACATGACTCAGCCTCTTCTAATTACAGACAGCAGGAGCCTGTTTGGCAGGGGAATCTGTCACAGTTTCTGAGTTCCAATGGTTATGGCTGGTGCGGGTGTCCTCTCCTTCCCATGTATGAGGATTTGATGGAAATTACATGTCAATCGTGTGCATTTATGTGAAAATGGGACATTATTTGTTCCACAGGGGCAGTGCGCTTCTTGAAGACAACATCAACGTTAAAACACTCAATTATCTTTATTTTTAAAAAGCAGTTATTTGAACTATGAGATATTTTTATTTATGCATTTTTAGATTTACACCACTTTTCTGCCTAAGGACCCCCACCTCCCCTGTCACCACCTTTATAGAGGCCACCTTCTCATGTCTCACCTGGACTACTGTCGTGTCTCCCAACTGGTCTCCCTGCTTCTGTTCTGGCCCCACCACACCCCATTCTCCACAAAAGATGCTAACTATCATTTTAAAATGCAAATCAGGTCCAATCTCAAACTGGTTTACAAACACTTCAATGGCTTCCCACTGCACTTTGGATAAACTAGAACCTCCTTTGCAAGTGCTGATGGGTCCTGCTCCCTCCCCACAGCATTCGGGCTCTCTGACACTTCCTAGACCACATCAAGCTCTTCCTGCCTCAGCACTTTGCACTTCTTTCCTCTGCCTGCAATGTCATCCCTCTGCTCTTCATTTGACTAGCTTCTTCTCTTTCTTCAACTCAAAGTTCTCCTCAGAGCCGCGCCCTCCTCCCTAACCGTTAACCAAAGCTTCCGCCTCCATTACTCTCCTTTATAGCTTCCTTTTTATTTCCTGTTTTAATACTTTGTTTTTGTTGCTGTTAGCCACCACCGAGTTGGCCCAGGCTCATGGTGACCCCATGTACAATGGAACAGAATGTTGGCTGGTCCTGTGCTGTGATTCCCATAATCAGTTTGTGGATCATCAGACTGTTGTGATCCATAGGATTTTCGTCGGCTGATTTTCAGAAGTAGGTCACCAGGCCTTTCTTTCTAGTCCGTCTTAGTCTGGAAGCTCCACTGAAACCTGTTCAGCATCATAGCAACACCGAAACCACCACTGACAGATAGGTGCTGGCTGTGTCTATTACTTGTTTATTCTCTCTCTCCTCAGTTGACTGAAACTTCCGTGTGGGAGTGGACCATTAGTGCTTCATCCCTAATGCCTGGTTCAGGAATCCTTGAAGCTCCTTTGGGGAGTCCAGATTATGAACTTCTACCATATCATCAGCATGAGTTATTGCTAACAAAATTTGCCTTAACGTTCTCATTAACATCATCAAATTTTATTGACCAATTTGCCAACATTAGTCTAAAATCTGTTAACTCTTACTCAAAATCTATAAGTAAAGCTTTTAAGTAAACATCAAGGAAACTAGGATACAGAAAACAGCCAGTTTTAAGAGAAGAGTTTGCTTAGATTAGCTCTCCTTCAGTTCGAGGAGTGCGATAGCTGATTTTCGTGATGGAAAAAGATCAGGGAGCAGTTTGATAGGACAGGATGCAGACACATTACTCATCTCTCCCAAATCAAATGGTTTCACAATGACCACATTATTTTATTTCAAACAATGGGAATTCCACAATCATTGGCGCATCTATATTCAACAATAATAAGGAAAATATCTTAATGTTCTCTTAAAACTCTCTGTGTTGATACCTTCCATTCACATGAACAACACCTGTGATTTCTTTTTTGTGTTCACAAATGTAAACTATTAAAACAACCAGAGTTTAATTTTTTTTTTTTTTAATTTGTGCTCCATAGGTTTTCTTTTTCTTTTTAACTGTTCTTTAGGTGAAAATTTACAGCTCAAGTTAATTTCTCATTCAAATATTTATATACATATTTTTTGTGACATTCGTTGCAATCCCTATAATGTGACAGCACTCTCCCCCTTTCCACCCTGGGTTCCCTTTGTCCATTCATCCATCCTGTTCCTGCCTTCTCGTCCTCCTTTTGGATGGGAGCTGTCCATTTGATCTCATATATTTGATTGAACTAAGAAGCACGTGCCTCACGTGTATTAATTTTTTGTTTCATAGGCCTGTCTAATCTTTGCCTGAAAAGTAGGCTTCGGGAATGGTTTCAGTTCTGGGTTAACAGAGCATCCGGAGGCCATACTTTTGGGAGTTCCTCCAGACTCTGTTAGTTCATTAAGTCTGGTCTTCTTACATGAATTTGAATTCCATTCTACATTTTTCTCCTGCTCTGTCCGGAACTCTCAGTTGTATTCCCTTTCAGGGCGGTCATTGGTGATAGATGGGCACCATCTAGTTCTTCTGGTCTAAGAGTTTAAATTTCTTTATATTTCAACAGTAAAATTATTTGTGCTCTTGTGAGGATTTTGTCAAAGTCATGACTAA
The DNA here is from genome assembly GCF_024166365.1 of Elephas maximus indicus. NCBI lineage: Eukaryota > Metazoa > Chordata > Mammalia > Proboscidea > Elephantidae > Elephas > Elephas maximus. The sequence continues at coordinate 76,155,516 of NC_064820.1, read as the reverse complement.
ATTATTGTTATTTTATGGGAATTTATATTCAAAATAGGTAAAATTAAGCACAAAGCTCTTAAAAGACGTACTTTACATTGGCTACATAATTCCACAGTTTTGAAACAAAACAGCAATGAGTGTTGCCTCTGACATAATCAAAGGCTAAGTAAGAAAAAATTCTGTAGTGACTCCCACATAACTAATCAGTTGGACTGATATATGTTTATTGAGCTCTAACTAGGGCCTAAGCACTGAGCATCAGAAAACACAAGAAGCATAATCCTTGACTTCAAAACTTAAATTTAGGGGGAAAAGTTACACAGAGGTTATCACATTTTACATTTATTATTTTTCTAACTACTTATTTAATAACATTTAATAAGCTCTTGCTAGTACCAAATTCTCTGCAAAGATTTTACAGGCCTTATCTCATTTAATCCTCACAACAACCCGACATATACTTAATTACATAGAATTGAACATTTAAGACAACTGAGGCTCAGAGCAGTTAATTGACTTGCTTACTGACACATAGCTAGTAAGTGGCAAAGCTAGGATTTCATCCAAATCTGTCTGACTCAAAACCATGACATGGTTGGGGGGTAATATGTAGGCTTCTCCCAGGAATACGGAAATAAGATCAGATAATAAGATGAGAACATGAATTTCATAAGGGATTGACCGTGTCCGTTTCATTTCCGATTTTATCCCCAGGACATAGGACAGTGCCTGGCACACAATAGGTCTTTGGTGACTATTTTTTGAATGAGTAAGTGAATGAATAAATGATTGGCCTCTGACAATCAAGGTTTGAAAACAACAGATTCTAGCTCAGATCAGAGCGATATGTAAAATTTGGTGAAGATCTGATTGAGTGTATTATAATCTTAGAATAAAGATTTAAATCAGTTAGCAGAGGGGTTGATTAGTCTTGGAAACATTAAAAAAAAAAATCTGTGGAGACAAAAGATGTAGGCTCCGTTTGATAATCCTATTTCTAAATCAATTTCATAAGTTTGTTTAATGAAAAATCATCCCTAAAAGATGAAATATCCTTCTCTTGGTATGTAGATACAATCGGTCCTTGAGGTGGAGAGATACAAGCCTAGACCTAGGGCTGAAGTAAATTCACAGAAGGAAGTTTCTTGGGAGTGGGCATATTGGGATTTCCCCAAGAGATTCAAGACCTTGACAACTATGTCAACTGTAAGTAGTTCAGAGGAGAGAAACATCTAGGAAGCTGTAATAGAATGGATTGGCTATGTGCAGAAGATGAATTAGGTTACATTTGTAGGTCCTCATTCCCCAAGTCATCCTGAATGGTGGTCTTGAAATAGCAAGCAGAGTATTTAATACACAGTACAGATAGGTATACCCAGGGACTAGTAGGATGTAGGCATGGAGTTGGCACCCCACAAATGTTGGTGAAAATGTTTACTGGGCACAAATATTAACACAATACAGAGAGTCTGAGAAGGCTGTTGGTGACTTTGTCAAGAGCAGTTATGGAGAGAGGCCAGCCTGGTATGATGAGCTGAAGAGAGACTGGAAGGTGAACAAATGGTTATGAAGAGGAGAAGAGAGATCAGACAATAGCTAAAGAGAGGTGTGGGGCCAGAATATGACCTGGCAAAGTAACATCATCCTTGGGTCTAGTTAGCCATTTTAGTGCTAGAAGTAATTTTATTCTCATTCAGGGATTCCTAGAATGTCCATGAAAGAGCTTGGCAGGAGAAGGGGGGACTAGGAGGGTTTCCATTAGATATGTGATCCTCCTGAAAGTGTACAAAGATCTGGATTTGTGTGTATTTTTCTGGAGAGAGGATACATAGGATCATGACTCAAAAGTGTTTATGAGCCACTGATCTCATCTATTGCCTTCAATTACAATATGGGAAAACCAAGGCTCAAGAAGCGAAGTGATTGGTCCAAGGTCACACAGTTACTTAGGAGCCATAACTGTATCTAGAACATAGATTACCTGATCTTTGAACTTCTTCCTAAAAGCCGCCTGTGGAGAACAATGTGGTGTCCTACAAGGAGCAAGTCAGGCTGCCTTCTGAAATTCACATACACAGAGGTTACAGGGGTGTGTTTAGTCAGTACAGTTTCACTAAGAAAAAAACAATTCTCAAATCTCAGTGGCTTAACACAATTAAAGCTTTATCTACTGCCCCATCACATCTGATATGAATTGTGAGGCTTTCCTCCAAGTGATGGTGCAGGGACCCCAGCATCTTCTGTCAAGCAACTCTACCATCTTGGAGTCATTTATTTTCAGGCAGGCAGGTGAGGAAGAAGGAGGGCATGGAGGATCAAGAAGGGTGTTTCACGGTTTCACTTCCACCCACATTCCATAAGCTACACCTCAGTCCTGTAGTTTCAACCAACTACAAGGGAGGCTGAAAAAGTCATCTTCCTATATATGCAGTAGAGTGACCAACCATTCCAGTTTTCCTGAGACAATATTAGGTTTAGCATTGAAACTCCAACATCCCAGGAAACCCCTCAACCCTAGGAAAACCAGGACAGTTAATCACTCTGGTGCTGGAAGAAGTGGAAGTGGCTTTAGTGAGCATCTAACAATCATAGGGTATTTGACAGAGCCAATAAGTAGTGTTACTCATTCCCCATTTAACTTCTGAAACAATTAAATAAAACAAGAAGGAGATGGGGGCGGGAATCACTTTTATCACTGATAAAGCTAGATCAGAGAACAAGCCTTTATCTCTGGACAAAGGGGCTCCCTAATGCTGAACCCCAGAATGAGACAGAATTTCTCACCAGTCACAGGCAGTGCTGGACATTCCCACACGGGAAGCTGACTCTGATGGAGCATAGGAGAAATCTTGCTCTCTGTGAGCAGGTCTGTCACCAAAAGAACAATGGAGCTGACCTTTGTACATCCAGTTTATTTTTCCCAGACTTACTGCGAAGCCACCCCACTTCCCTGGGTGGTGAAGAAGGGTCAGGGTGTGAGTGAAGGCAAAGAGAAAGGAACGTTATAGTAATTGATATTCCTTCACAAGGAAAGAAACTCCAGACATGGAAAAGAAACATTCCCATGAAACAAGGAGTAAATTCTCAGTGTAATAGTGTGACTTGAGAGCTAGAAACACCCAGGATAGCAACCAAGGTGAACTCAAGATGATAGGACTGGAATGTCATTGTATTCTACTGAGCAGAAACTTAACTGTATCCTATGCTATTTGAAAATAGATGCATGTACAGGAAAGATCAGATGTTGTTAGTTGCCGTTGAGTCAATTCTGACTCATGGCCACCCCATGTGTGTAGAGTAGAACTACTCCTTAGGCTTTTCAAGGCTGTAAACTTTCAGAAGCAGATCATCAGGCCTGTCTTCTGAAGGGCCTCTAAGTGGGTTCAAACTGTCAACCTTTCAGCTAATAGTTGAGTGCTTACCCGTTCGCGCTACCCAGGGACTCCAGGTATAGACTAAAAAAAAGAAAATGACTTCCGAGCAGCGAGAAAAGCCCTGGTAGCGCAGTGGTTAAGAGGTACGGCTGCTAACCAAAAGACTGGCTGTCTGAATCTACCAGCCACTCCTTGGAAACACTATGGGACAGCTCTTCTCTGTCCTGTACGGTCACTATGAGTCAGAGCCAACTCAATGGCAATGGGTTTTTTGTTTTTGGTTAGAGCAGTGAGAAGCTGGATGAACCTATCTTAGTGGGCTGTATCTGTGAGGGAGAGAGAACGGGAGGCCCTTTAGGGCATCATGAACATTGATACTATGGAGCCAGTTTCTCTTGTTTTGATTCCACATCCAGCAAGCAACCGTCTGATAAACTATCCCCCACAATGATATATTTTTTATTACAAATTAATGAATCAGCATTCTGGCTTGTATATATCAGTCTGTATGACCTTGGTTAACGTCTGTGGTTCCAAACAGGAGAGATCCTCCATCAGTATACTGAACAAATCAGGCTCTGTGTCTGTAAGGCTGAAGGCGAGACCTTAGACCATTGTTAACTGCCTTAAGATAAACGCCACTTCGAAAGACCCCTGGACAGACAACCAGGAGCTCTCCTAGAGGTACACCACTGTGCCACAATGGAGCCAACCTTTTAAACTGACATTATCAAAGCATGCATAACTACAGGAAAATAAATCCCAGTTCTAGAGTAAAAGAAGATTGTCAACTACACAGTCCAACATAGAAGTTATGCTATGGTATGTGATGTGGAGTGGGGAGAGGAAAGGGAGGAGAAGCAAAATTCATTGGACACCTATGTTGTTTTATGCAGGTACTACGTACTTACCTTGGTTTGGACCCACCCAGCAGCTCCGCAGAGGAAAGAACTGGCAATCTGTTCCCATAAAGGTTACAGTCTACAAAACCCTATGGTCTGTTGTATTTTGTCACATGGGATTGCTGTGAGTCAAAAATCTACTCGAGAGCACCTAACAGGGACAATTATCCTCAATAATAATAGGAATAACCAGAAAACTAGAGGCTTGGGGAGGTTAAGTAAATTGGCCAGAGTCATACAACTGCTAACTCTCAGGGGTGGTATTCAAACCCAGGCTAATTCAAAGAGAAATAATAACAGTAAGAAGAGATAATTCGTGTAAAAATAGAAAAGTACCCTTGTTACCTAAAAGAGATTTTTCTGTCTTACCTCAAGTTCTTTTTAAAAATATTCAGTAGATTCATGCTGTTTGGAATGATTTTGGGGTCTTGCCTGAAGGTCAGGAAATAATAAGCTAAATGAGAAACTCTGGGATAAACAGAGGTCATAAAGCACTAAGTTTTTATGCAAATAATATACACTTTCTATGTTTGTTTGCCAACCGTGCCCTCCCCCCATGAAGTATTTTCATAAGCACTGCTATGCCAATTTTTTTTACACGTTTCTGTAAAAAAGAAATTAGCACAGTGGCCTCATGAAAATATCTCGGGGGGGAGGGCAAGGTTGGCAAAAAAACAGAAGGTGTGTGTTATTTGCATAAAAAATATGGTGTATTTCCTTATCCTGCCTCCCTTGCCACAACGTCTGTTTGAATAATCAATATATAGATAACGATGCTTGCAGAAGTGATGGAAACTCAGTATTTATATGAACTGGTTTCCCTTGTGGAAACTTGGGTTTGGGGTTTTGTAAACAGATTAAATTCCAAATTCAAATTGCTGCACTGCAGCTTATTAAATATTCACTTTATATAAATAAATAGATGCATTATTTACAACAAGGCAGATAAAATATTTACACTGTTTTTCTCAAGAGCCGCTGGCTGGAGTCACCTTCTTTCTGGGCCAGAGAATAAGATGAAATTAATCTTTTGGGGTGGATATCCTAATAGGGGCCTAACTTGAACTAGGAAGCCACCTTCAGTTTATGCCAAACTCCAGGGTGCAGCCTTATTTTTATCTAAGCTTTATCCTTGGCCTCTGACATTGTCTTGTCCCTCATCTATGTTCCTGAAACAGTCATCTGGCATTTGGTGTAGAATCACTTGGAATTTCAAAATGCAGATTTCAGTTTTCTGTCCCACCCACTCTGAAATCTGTGTTTTTAACCAACTTCCCAGATAATTGTGATCACTAAAAGATTCAAAGCTGTTGTCTAATTCTTTCAGGCTCCAGACCAGGAACCAAGTTTTTGTTTTTTCTCAAAGGCCAAGTCAGCTTATAGCTCTTCTTGGCATATCCAGTAAACTTCCTGCATCTGGAAGCAAGAGACAGGGCCTTTTCAAGTCCTTCTGTACTGGGTCAATTTTTGTGGGCCATGAACATTTTTGCGGCCCATGAACATTTTTGTTAACATTTGCGGGACACCAACTCCGGGCCCACATTCTACTAGTGCCTGGGTGTACCTATCTGTACTGTGTATTGCATCCTCTGCTTGCTAGTGCAAGACCACCATTCAGGATGACTTTGGGAATGAGGGCCTGTAAATGTAATCTAGTTCATCTCCTCCATAGCCAACCCAATCTACTCCAGCTTCCCAGATGTGTCTCTCCTCTGAACTCTTACAGTATTTACAGTTGACGTAGTTGTCAAGGTCCTGTGTCTCCTGTGGAAACGCCAATATGCCCTAAGAAAGAACATTATACAACAGACTTGGCCAACATGAATCTGATTCACATAAGTCAGGGAAGAAGAATTCAAAACTGTAAATTAAATTTCTCTCTTCCGTAGCAAAATGATTATAAGTCAGGAGTGCAAAATTTTCTATCTTCAGGAAAACATAAAAGATCTTTGGGGAAATGGGAACTCTAGTATATTGCTGCTACTCGAACGATGTCTGGTAAAAAAGTTGTCTTGAGCCTCATCCTAGACTCAATAGGAGTTTGGACTTCGTCTTGTGAGCTCTAAGAAGACACTGAGGGGTTAAAGCAGAGAAAAGGCTTGATCCCACTTTGAATTTTCAAACCTTAGTCCAGCTGCAAGGTGGAGTATAGACTGGTGGGGCAAGGAAGACCAGATACAAGGCTGTGGCCATGGTCCAGGTGAGAGAGGGTGTTGACATGAGGTGTATGCATTTGGGAGACACTTAGGACAGAGAGCAAACCCTGGTGGCGTAGTGGTTAAGACTTATGGCTGCTAAACAAAAGGTTGGCAGTTTGAATCCACCAGGCACTCCTTGGAAACCCAATGGGGCAGTTCTACTCTGTCCTATAGGGTTGCTATGAGTCGGAATTGACTTGATGGCAACAGGTTTGGTTTTTTTGGTTTTAGGACAGAGAATGGACAGAGCCTGGAGACTTCACTGGATTGAGGGGTGGGAGAGGTAATAGAAAGGAAGAAGTTAAGGACAGGACGACCCTCCCGTGTTGAGATGGGATGCACTATTATGAACATCACACATCACTGAAGAACTCAGATTATAACCCAGCAGTTCTGATGTCCAAGGTTTTTCAAATACATTATACTCCTTGGTTTGCATAAGACCAACTAAGTGATGGAGTTTTATTTGTTTGCTTCATTTTACAATTAAGAAAAGAAGCTCCTATGATTTTTTTTTTTTTTGGACTGGGGTGTTTGATAATATAAAGGAAATTAAAATTTTTATTTTCTAGGTACTTAAACACTGAGTTTCCACCCATCTGTCAAATGGAAGCTTGCATGTCGCTGTGATGCTGAACAGGTTTCATCTGAGCTTTCAGACTAAGACAGACTGGGAAGAACGGCCTGGTGATCTACTTAGAAAAGTCAGCCAATGAAAACCCTAAGAATCACAAAGGTCAGATCTCATTGCACGTGGGGTTGCCATGGGTCAAGGGCTGACTCAATGGCAGCTAACAACACCAACAATATCTAAGTTCCTACCGGACTTATTTCTCTGTTTAAGCTCTCTTAGAGGTTGGGCAATGAACCAAAGCTTCAACTTTTATTCCATAGAACTGAAAATATGTAAGACTCCAAACCTGAAATTTGGAAGTAAGCACTATATTTTTATCAAAGAGCAAATCATGTGCTCCTTGTCTTCTCTCACTCATTCCCTCCCACTCTAGGCTTTCCTGAGATGGTTTATTTGGAGAGTGTTAGTCCCCAGGTTGGTGATCTCTAACTAGAACCAGAGGAAATGAACCAAAATAGTAGCCCTGATTGCCTGTATTTAGTGCGTGTGTGTTTTCTTAATTGAAAAATAATTAAAATTATTATCATTATTAAAAATTCAAGCAATCAATGCATAATACAGAAAGGGAAAATATTCTGCCATCTCACTCCCAGAAATACGCATGTTAACAGTTTTGTGTGTACGTGCCCAGATTCATGCACTAACATAAGATTGCTAGGAATTAGTCAGGCCTTGAGTGGTGACCCCAGGGTTCCAGGCAGAGAGGCAGCATGTACTTGAGTTTGGAAATAAAAGAACAAAGGACACATTAGAGAAGCTGGAGGTTCAGTGTGCCCCTGGGTCATGGAGGGTGAGGCAGGAGTGGTGAGAAGCGAGGGGTGGAGTCAGGCAGGGACCTTGCAGAGCACCTGTATGTGTGCTTTCCTGTCTATGTACGTACGTAGGTGCGTATGTGTGCCTGCACGTGGGCACCTATGCACCTTCTGAACAAATTAGGCTATAGGTCGGAATCAACTCCACAGCAATGTTTTTTTTTAATGTGTTCTCTAAGGAGTCCTGGTTGCTCAGTGGTTAAGTGCTCAGCTGCTAACTGAAAGGTCAACAGTTCGAACCAGCCAGCGGCTCCCTGGGAGAAAAAAACCTGATGATAAGCTCCTGTAACGATTACAGCCTAGGAAGTCCTATACCCTACTGCCATCGGGTCGATTCCGACTCATAAACCCTATGGGGCACTTCTATCTTGTCCTATAGGGTTGTTGTGAGATGGAATCATTCAAAGACACATAACAACAACAAGGATGATGCATTCGCTAAAGGAGCCGTGGGTGATGCAAATGATTTGTTCTCAGTGACTGCAAATTCACCCAGCACTGCCGGAGAAGCCTGTGATCTGCTTCGATAAAGGTCCCAGTCGAGAAAACCGTATAGAGCACAGTTCTGCTCTGTAACACATGTGCTTGCCATGAGTCAGAATCAGTGTGAGAGCAACGGGTAGATGTTGTCTAACAAAACTTGTTTTCCACATGGGGAAAACATTGCATTTAAAAATAGTTCATCCTTTTTAAAACAGCTTGTCATATTCTATATTTGGATATAAAAAATTATTTGACCAATCTGCTGTTCATGTGAGTAGTTTCCAGTTTTTACTATTACGAGTAAATGAACATTACTGTGTACCATAGAGGTATACATGAAGGCAGGACCAATATTGCTAGGTCAATGGACATGCATATTTAAATTTTTACACTACCTCTTGTGTACAAGATTGCCTATTCCTTACATACCAGCACTGTTGGTGGTGGTGTTAGGTGCCAGGGAGTCAATTTCAAGTTCAAAAACCAAACCTGTTACCATCGAGTCAATTCTGACTCACAGCGACCCTATAGGACAGAATAGAAGGCTGTAATCTTTACAGAAGCGGTTGCCACCTCTTTCTCCCAATGAGAGGCTGGTGGGTTCAAATCACTGACCTTTCAGTTAACAGCCGATTACATAACCACCACACCACCAGGGCTCCTTATAGTGACTAGATGCTGTTTATTATTTGTTGTCAACCTAATGGCCAAAATATCTCATTTTAAACTTTAAGTGTTATTGAGGTTGAACCTCTTCAGCTATTTGTTGCCTCCAGGTTTTTATCTGCGAATTACCAGTTCATGCATTTTGTATCTGATTACTTTAGGTCAATCTTTCTTCTGCTTCCAATAAAAATGTTACTGTATTGTACTTACATTTTACCAGAGTGTTTGCGAAACAATGAAAATCAATGACCTTCAGTATCTTGGAGTCATCCATGTCTTTATGTTTTTAATGAAATCGAAGGGTTCTAATTTTCTATTATAAACTAGCCATATTTGCTCCTGGCCTTTTTCTTTTGGTCTGTACTGCCTTGGGGAGTCCCTGGGTGGTGCAAATCGTTAAGCTGTTCAGCTGCTAACATAAAAGTTGGAGTTTCAAATTCAGCCAGAGATGTCTTAGAAGAAAGGCCTAGTGGTCTACTGAAAACTCAGCCATCGAAACCCTATGGCACACAGCTCTACCCTGACACACATGGGGTTGCCGTGAGTTGGAATCAGCTCCATGGCAACTGGTTTTATTTTTTTAGTACCGCCTTGATCCAGGGAACCTCAAACTCCTAATTACCCCTGTTAACCTTTTTAAGAAAGGACATTTAAACTGCCCCTAAGGAATGTTTTGGGATTCATACTTTCTTTTTCTACTTATAAAACCAGTCGTCCCTGGAGTTGATTCCAACTCATGGTGATGCATGTGTGTCAGTGTAGAACAGTGACCCATAGGATCTTCAGTGACTGATTTCTTCCAAGGCATCTCTGAGTGGACTTGAGCCACCAACCTTTCAGGAGCAACCAAGTGAGTTACTATTTGCAGCACCCAGGGACTCCTTCTATTTATAGACTTATGGTCTTGTGGGAAGGAGACGTATTTTTTCTTTTGAATATGGCATGTCTTCCTGTTTAGTCATCACAGTTCTCCATTACCAGCCCTGACCTTGTGCCACCAGAAATCCAAATTAGTCCACATGTGGGCTCCGTTTTAGAGTTTACTGAAACTCATACCAGATTTCGTCCCACATTCTTTATGCTTAGTCTCTAGTTGGGCAAAATGGAAGAAGAAAGCTCTCCTAGAAGTTTGTCACATTGCTTTCTGGACTGTCAAGGGTGAGACAGAAAAGCAAGGTTAGAAGTTTTAAATACATATGTAAGGTTCCACTGGAATCGTAGATTGGAGAGCATTTAGCATTCTTAGAACACAGAATTTGGAGTGAAATGCCTTTTAGGTGAGGCACAAACCAACTCCCTCGTTTTACAGGTAAGGTCCAGGTCATATGGCCAGTGAGTGGCAGAGGTGAAGTGGAGGTTTCTTGACTCCTGGTCCAGAATCTTTCTTCTCCTAGGATGCGTCCTGTCCTAATCTAATTGGAACAAATAATTTACTTAGAAGATTCATATATTATTAATCCTGGAAGTCACGTTAGTGATTGCCTATCACAAAGGAGGAAACTCGGTCTCGGAGAGATGAAGTGACTTGCTTAGGGTCACAGGGCTACTAGGTGTACACTAATCACAAGGCTACTAAGTGGCACATCTTCTCATTGCTGAAAACGATGTTCTCTACCGAGTCACTTCAGCATCCCTCCCCAGAAGTGGCCTGAGTCCTCAAAGCAGGTGGAAACATTTTTTAAGTATCAGTGTGGTGGCTGCCTCAGAAGTGAAGTAGTGAGAGGCTACCTCCTCTGAATTCTCTGAGAAAACGCTAGTCTGCCCTTTACGGTGGGCTAACCCTGCACTTCGCATCTTATTGAAGAAGAAATAAGCCCTGTGGTCCTGTTGGGTTTGTTCCTTGTGTTTTCCGAGTTGATGCATTTTATTTTTATAGTAAAAATATGTCATTGCTTTCCTACTGTTTAAATTAGGTTCTTTTGTTTTTAAGGAATACTGATGTAAGCTAGCTTGAGAAAAGGGGGTTTTATTACAGGAACTGAGATAGTTCCAGGACTGAGGCAGCCCGAGGGGCTGGGAGCTTCAGGGACCCACTAGGCGCTCTATCTCTTTCTCATGGCTTCTCACTTCTCCTTGTGCTTCTGCCCAGTTCTCCTCTCTCTCCTAAGTGGCTGATTCTGCTCATTAGGGGTTTCTGTACTTACTTAACTCTGGCTTGCTCACAGCTTCTGCTGGCCACGTCCCTGATCCTCCCTCAGGGTACTCGTACAGTTTCTGCCCTTGCTGCCACTGGCTCATTCCTTTTGTGTTTTCTAGTTCCAGTTCTTGAAAGATAGAGGATCTGATTGGTTCAACTCATCTATTTGTACTAGGGCATACTAAAAAAATTTTAAAAAACCTCCAACCAGTTGCTGTCGAGTTGATTCCAACTCATGGTTACCCAGTGTCTTGCAGGGTAGAACTGCACTCCATATTTTCAAGGTTGTGACCTTTCAGAAGCAGATAGTCAGGCCTTTCTTCTGAGGCACCTCTGAGTAAGCTTGAACTGCCAACATTTTGGTTAGTAGTTGAGCTCTTAACCATTTGCAACACCTAGGTGCTCCATAAATAAATAAATCTAAGTTTCACTCTTTGGATTCATACCTTAGAGTTCATGGTCGGTAAACGAGGGAAGAAGGAGAATATTCCAGGTGAAGAGAATGGAGACCATCACAGGTAAAGGTGTAACAATAACAAAAAAACCCAAACCCATTGCCGTGGAATCAATTTTGACTGGTGATAACCTTATGTGTTACAGAGTAGAACTGCTTCACAGGATTTTCTTGGTCTTTACAGAAGCACAGAAACAGATTACTGGGCCTTTCTTCCACAGCACCTCCAGGTGGGTTCAAACCACCAACTTTTACGTTTGTGGCACCCAGGACCTAAGCAAAGATGTAAAGTTGGGCAAGTATAAAGTGGTGCAGAGCCCATCAACTGCAGGCACAGATTCCTGCTGGGGCTAGGAGGAGATTAAATATCAGAAGCAGCCAGATTCTTGCACAACATAGAGACCAGGCTAGGGTGTAACTGATATTTTTGGAGGCCTTGGGGACTCATGGAAGGCAAGGTGCGCTGTGACCAAGGCAGCTGTTTAGATTAGAAGGATCAGCCTAGAGACAAGTGCCAGATGGATTGGAATAGGGAAAGTCTAGAGATGTTTTATAGGCACACGGAGCTGTAGTGGCCCCTGTAATCTAAAGAAATGTGTCACAGCTGGCTGCATCTTCTCAAGCAGGGACCCCTTGTCAAGTTCTCTATGTTTCCTTCTTCTCTGTGACAATCACAAGCTTGGCAGTGTCAGCCCCCTCGATGAGAACTGAGTTCTGCTATAAGCCATCACTTTTGATGGAGAGAATGCTGTTAATGTCCCTTACTACATCCTGTTCGAAGCTCCAAAATGCTGCATTTATTTGATTTTTAAAAACAGAACTACTCCAAAGGGTAGTGAGCACTGAGAGGGTAAGGCTGTGGTAGAAATTTCCCCTGAAAGTCTTAACCGCCGGTGAGATTTTTGTGTATGTATCAATCATACCATTTCCATCCTCATTCTCTGTTCCTGTCACTCCAAGTATGAGAAGAAAAAGACTGCGAATAAAGGAGAAGTTCCTAGGACTTTACCTTCCATTTCTCCTTTTTCTTTTCCATAGTACACTTACCATGAAATGACTTGTAAGAAGTTGTAGTCAATTAGGTTAAGGTATTTGTAGCTTTGTCTTGGGAAGAGTGGAAATCAGCAAACTTTATCCCTCTCCCTCCCCTGCATTTTATAGCTATCGAGAACATTTATATAATCTGGGCATGTCGATAACACGACATTGGCTCTGAAACATGTCGTTCTGCCACCAGAAGTTAAGCGTCAAGTGTGGAGGTGAATTACTTCGTCAATTTTATTGTTGAGAAACTGGAGAGCGAGTTTAACCCCTAAGCCCTGAGGGGGTCAGTAATAACATGGTGGAAAACCCAAGGGATAAAAATGATGACACATTTGCCTGCCTTTTCCTTTTGCCCCAGGCTCAGTTTGAAGCCTTTCTTCCTTGACATCTTTGAAATAATAAAATTACAACCTTGATAAAATCAGAGAAAACTCCTCTGTGTAAAATTTAAGTTGGTGATCCTCCCCTCAACCAATGAAATACTAATCAGATCAAATACCTTAATTTTTTTTTAATGTGTAAGGCACTGTGTTAGGAGCACAAACTGAATTATTTGGCCTTAAGAGTGTTGTTGTGTGCTGTTGAGTTGATTCTAATTCATAGCAACCCTGAAGGACAGAGTAGAAGTGCCCCATAGTGTTTCCCAGGCTGTAACCTGTAGGGGAGTGGATCGCCAGGTCTTTTCTCCCAGGGCCTCACTGAGTGCTTAGCCTCTGCACCACCAGGGCTCCTTCCTTAAGAATGTAGCGACAGAGAAATAGTCAACAATAGTGGTAACAGGCTGCTTTGAAACAGAGGTGAGTTGTTAAAATTTCAAATTCTGTTTAATGACTCCAAGGCACATTTTACCCAGTAGTTTTTTTGCCAAGTGCTAAAATCAACTCATTGCATTCTCCAGGGCTTAAAGCATAGGCCATTAGATGTTTCAAACAACACAATGCCAAAGCATTCATAAAAAGACACAAAGCAGGCTCAGGCTATTAAGTCATGGGGCTTTGCTGTCAGGCATGGATGAAGGCCAGATGCTGGGAGATCCTCAAACTAGCTATAAGGTGCCCTGGCAATTAGGAGTACCACGCCCTCCTTTTGGCTCCATCAGCAGCTGGGTTGGGTGGACATAGGGTTATTAGGGTCTCAGACTGAAATCGTGAGAGACATACATGCCAAACAGAATTTAGTTGGTCAATGCAAGCTTTGTGAAGGGTACTGTTTACTATCTAGTTCAAATTCAGGAGGATCTTGGTGGGTCTAATCTATATATTTTAACCTCTGGGAATTCTGTAGGAGCACTGGTGTTGCAGCAGTTAAGATCTTGGCTGCTAACTGAAGGTCAGAAGTTTGAACCCATCTGCTGCTCCATGGGAGAAAGATATGGCAGTTGCTTCCATAAAGTTTACAGCCTTGGAAACACATCGGCAGTTCTACTCTGTCCTGTAGGATCGCTATAAGTCAGAGTCAACTTGATGGCAAGGGGTTCGGGGGTTTTTTTTTTTGTCTGTTTATTTTTTGGTGGAAATTCTGTGAGCCAGGACTGACTGGCTACAGTTGAGCTAATAACTCTGTGGTGTTTAAGCTTCCTGGAAAAAAAAAGTGGGAATGTTGGGATTTGGGAACAAAGAGAGGCTAAGTCTGTGCCAGCGTTTCAGGAGGGAGCGCTCCAAGTAGGCAGGGAACTTACTGAGGTGAAGGAGGGACAGCTATTCCCCATCTTGCGATACTCATTTTCATAGTCAAGGAATGTTTTGAGTATCACAGGTCTATGTCTTCCTGCCCAGGAACTTGTAAATACCTGCATATGGGCCTTAAAAGTCTGTAGTAACTTGAGGGTAAGACAATTCAAGATTATTTGGGAAAAAAAAAAATGTATTTGCTTGGGGCCTGGGTACGAACCCTCTAGTTTTAAGAAGAATAGAGCAGAGCATGGACTGCAAGAGAATTGGGGACAGCAGGAAAGAATGAAAACAATTCTTGAGAAATGGAGCACCCGAAGCAGCAGCAAAGACTCTAGGGAGACACCAGGGACCACTGGGGAAGGGAAAGGACTGGGGGCTTAGAGTTACAGTAACACAACCCTGTGGGAGCTCTGGGCCAAATACCTCTGTGCCATCATCCAAACTTTGAATATCGCCAAGGTCTGTATAGCCTGAGAAAAACAAGGGTTTCTCTCAATACTTGGTGAAATATTGACTAAAAATGTCACTATTTTCATCAAAATTTTGTGATGTGACAGGCTTGGGAAGGTGAACACAAGAGCATGGTCGGGGGGTATGCTAATTGCTGGCATGGGGGGCAAAAGGAGAAGAGAGTCTAAGATTATCTCTTGGAGTCAGAATTTGGGGGGAATGACTTACATGCCTGACACAGTTAAATAACATTAGAATATCTGATTCTATGTCCAGTGATTCTCCAAAGTTTGTTTGATGTGGCAGATAGCCCAAGAGGACTGTTTCACTTTCTTCAGGTCAGATGTGGATCTTAAGACTCTAAGGAGCTGAGAAAGTCTACCTTAGTTACCTCCTCAGCTTTGAGGAACAGGAGGACCCAATTTGATCAAACCCAGCCTTCCTGCCTCAAACCTCCTGTGAACTTAGATCAGTCGAGAACCAGAATTGGCAATGTAGGAGGTCTCTCTTTACTGATACTCATACAAACACTTACAACAATAGTGCATTAGTTATTTCCTGTTGTGTAACAAATTACCCCCAAATTTAGCAGCTTAAAACAACAATAAACATTTCTCTCACACAGTTTCTGTAGGTCAGGAATTTGGGAGCAGCTTAACTGAGTATTTCTGGCTCAGAATTTCTTATGAGGTTGATGTCAGCGAGGGCTGCAGTCATTTGAAAGCCTGGCTGGGGCTAGAGGATTCTTTTCTAAGATAGCTCACTCATACAGAAGGTAACTTGATGCTGGCTATTGGCAGAAGCCTTAGTTCCTTCCCACATGAACTTTTCCATAGGGCTGCTTGGGTGTTCTCTTGACATGGCATCTAGCTTCACCCAGAGCATGTGATCCAAGAGAAAGCAAGGCAGAAAGAAGCCTCAATAATTTTATGATCTAGCTTCAGAAGTCATACTCTTGTCATTTCTCTGATGTCCTACTGGCTATATAGATCAGCTCTATTCAATGTGTGTATGTGTCGGGGAAGCGCTACAAGACGGTGTGAATACCAGGGGGTGAGTGTCATTAGGGCCCATCTTAGAGGAGGCTGGGTATCATAAAAGACACCATCTATGAGAGCGTGCTGTGAGACAGGCACCTTGCCAAGCACTTTGTATACGATACCCCTTGAGGGTCATTATCTTATTATCTCCATCTTACAGGAGAGGAATCTGAGGCTTAGAGATAGTAAATTACTTACCAACGTTTTTCCATGTCCAGCTTGCCCTCAATTTGCACACCTAAGGAATTAGGTTTAGGTCCTGTTTTCATTCTGCAAACAAGCATTGAGTGCCTAAGATGATGAGACAGGCCCTGTGCTAGGCTCTGGGAACACAAAAACAGACCCAGGCCCTGACCTTAGTCTAGAAGGGAAGGCTAACTTGTTCTGAGTAGTAAGGGCATCAAGGCATTTAGATGAGTTACAAGCATAGAGACAGCACTGCGTTTAAGGTATAGCGGGGCTCATGGAGGGAATAATCTATTGTCGGTAGGAATGGGTCAGAAAAGGCTTCTTAGAGAAGGTGATGCTTGAGGTAAGTCTTAAGAGGGGTCAGGCACATTCTCAACTGTGAATGCACCACTACGTTTAGGCCTAGGGTAAGACTGGGAAGTTCCAACTGATTCCTATGGAACACACCCATCTTTATCTCCTATGTTTTTGTACATCTATGTTTGGTGAAGCCAGATGACACTTTACAATATGGTCTGCTGAATGGAGCCATGGGGGTCTCAAATCAGGAGACTCAAGTTTTACTCCCTGTTTTTCCATTAACCCCTGTGTGGCCTGCATATTTACATATGCCTCAGTTCCAAGTTCTCTTAAATTGGGATAAAATGATCTTCCATTAAAACATCATGGGAAGAAATGGTTGTGAGGATCCAATAAGATCAAAGGTGTAAATGCTGTTGAAAACTTCAAAGCTTTATTTTCAAAATGATCTGAAGTGGTGAACTAGTTCCTCTGCAGCACATTTCTTACCTCTGCCACCCACCCTACCCCCACCATACAAAGAAGGGACGTCATTTTTAAAATAAAATCTTTTTCTTTTTTATGGTGATAGATATATACATAACAAAACATTTGCCATCTCAACAGTCTTTACATGTACAACTCAGTGACATTAATTTCGTTCATCATATTGTGCAACTATTACCATTATCCATTTCCAGATTTTTCTTTCACCTTTAACAGAAGCTCATTGCCTCCTAAGCAATGATTTCCCCTTTTCCCTGCCTTCCCACCCACCTCTGGTAACCACTAATAATCTTGGGTCTGTATACACTTGCCTATTCTAGATATTTCATGTTATTCTAGATATTTCATGTTAATAGAATCATGGAGAATAAGGAATCAACAGCTCTGGAGAATGTGTGATGCACTAGACTACCTCTGAAAAAATTTAGAGAAGCTTCAATTATCCATCTGAAGTTGTGTTGCTGAAAAAGTTGGATGATGGGGGGAAAGAGAGACAAGTATAATATTTGAGATTGTGAGAGTGTGCTTTGTACAGCTCTCTCTGGACTAATATCAGATGGATAACACTTTATGATTCACTGTTACCATACATTTCATTTTGTTTGAAAGGTTGAACATATTCTTTTCTGATAATGTGCAAATCTTGTGCCTTATTATTATTGCAAAGCAAATGAGGAGCAATATTTTACCTATGACTATCCCTTTAATATATATATATATTTCTATACACATACATACATACATACATACATACATATATATATATATATGAAAACCACAGTTTGCAGTTCTGGGGAAAAAAAAGATTAGGAATGCCAAATACTCTTAATCTGAACTAGATGCTTATGGGATACAATTCAACGTAGAGGTGACCACTACCGTCCCCCATGTCTTAGTTTACTGCTGCTGCTATAACAGAAATACCACAAATGGGTGGCTTTAAAGGGCAGAAATGTATGTTTTCACAGGTCTGGAGGCTAAAAGTCCAAATCAGGGTCTTGGCCATGTTTATCTTTCCTTGTTGGTAGCCCAGACTGTTCCTTGGCAATCCTCACATGGCATCTGTCTTCCTGTGTGTGTGTATGTGTATGTGTGTATCTTTGTATCTAATCTGCTCTTTTTACAACCCAAAAATGATTAGTTTTAGAACCCATCCTACTGATTATGTACAGAGACAGCTGTGCAGTTGTGGAATTCACAACTATTCAGGCTGGCAAAATATAGACAGCTTCAAAGAAACCCAAAACCAGAGCATCACTCTTAGCTGCTGCAGAGAGACTGCCATCAGCTGTCTTAGCAGTCTGGCCCACCCCTCTGACCTTTACACCGAGGAGTGTGAGGCTCTAGTTGTGAAGAAGCTACAAGAAATTACAATGCATGTTATCTGGGCAACGCTGGTATTTGCAGCTATTCAACTGTTGGGCGTGCCATGTGTATGCATTGTGTTGTGCAGAGTAGAGATCCTGCTGATGAGCTCCTCATCACCGATGGAACCAATACATAGCAGCAAATTCAAACCTGAGCTTTTTAGTCTTATTCTGATTTGGAAGGTGAATTGAGCAGGTCTGCCGCTCTTAGCCTCCTGGGTTGTTTTGGTTAAAGCACAACATGTACTGATATTCAACACAGCAGCCTGGCTCTTCCTTTGCCTACCTACCTACCCTTCTACCCGGGCCTTTCTTTTCCCTTGTTCTGGCTGATTATCCATGTCCCTAAGTTTTTAAGTATGGTGGTAAATGTTCTAATTTCAGAACTATTTGCGAATTGTATAGTGTGGTAGAATTAAAGGAGGATGTGGGCCTGCTTTTGTTACCTCCAAGCACTAATGGGGCTGATTCTGAAGTACCACTGGACCTGTTCAGTCTTTACAATGAAGAATTCTTGGCTGAAGGTGTTGGAAGGGAAGGGGAAGAAGTCAGCTGTCTGGTTAGAATTAATACCAGATAGTACCCCTCATCAGTGTCCTTTTAAAAAATGTATACTGTAGCCCAATAAGATAGCAATTGTACAAAATGGGTAAAATAGAGTTTGGAATCATATGGTATATATCTTGGTTCATCTTCAAAATCAGAGACTGATCTTTGAAACTAGTAGTTTTTAATCAAAGCTAACTTTATAGGAGGAGTATAATGTACACACTGTTTTAAAACAATTAGTGTGTGTGTTTTATGATTGAGTCCATTCATCATAAGTCTTAAACTCATTTGGAAATAATGTACCCATGTAGACTAGCAAAATAGTAAGTAGATGTGATCTCAGTTATAAATAGAAAATTTTATTTCACTAAATTCTGTATCACTCCTCAGGGTGAGGGGGGAAGAAATGATTAGATTTAGAACCCACCCTACTCATAACAAAGAAACTGCTATTTCTAAACAGGATTACATCCACAGGTATAGGGTTGGATTCTAACACACATTTTGGTGAGAACACAGTATAGTATCATGCATACCCTGGGTCGCCATCATCATGACAATCATCATTATAGTTGAATGACTAGATATTTAGGGCAAGTAAAAAACTCTCCGCAATAGTGATTATTTCATGTAACTGTGAATCTTGTGGTATTATTTGTATGAATAATACACACAGGATATTGATTTCTTTTAGAATCAAGTCACTTTCATCGTATTATGCTCTCTTCTCCTTCTCTTAGCTGCAGACTGGCAAAGCTAGCCCCACAACACTGTTAGGCTCTCCTTTACCACTTCAGTGAGGCCTTTTCACCTACACAAGGGCGTCAGACACAATGTTATGCCTTGTATACACCTCAAAGCACACTGGCAAAGCTGCCCCAATATCCCTCAAGTTATGAGAACATTTTCTCTTTTCTACTAAGGAGGCTCAGCCAGTTCTGGGGTAAAATCTGGTAATCCTGGATTGGGAAGTGAAGATTACCTTGTTCTGTAGAAAGTGAAAGAGGAATTGAAGCAAGGAAGGTGAAGCTGTACGTGTACTTCCAGAGTATGGACTTTGTCCTCTTCCCTTGAGCACTCCTTCTATCATGAGTGGTCAAGGCCTTGTTGCCTAGCACATTTTTTAAAATATGGCTTTAAGGACTTTACTATGGTTAGAAGAAGACACGGGAATCCATAATATTCTTCAGATACTACTTTTTTGTTTTGCTTTCTTTTTAATTAACATATAGTAAAATTAACTTTTTTCTTGGCATACAGTTTCTTGAGTTTTAACACATGTATAAAGCCAGTTTCTATCAAGTTGACTTTGACTTGTGGTGACCCCATGTGCGTCAGAGCAGAACTGTGCTTCATGCATATTCCACTCTCTGCCTGCAATGCCCTTCCCACTTCTATTTACTTAGAGAACTCATCCTTAGAAGTCACCATCTTTGGATGGGACAAGGTCTTTCCTTACAGTTTCCATAGCACCTGGTGATTACCTGTAACATGGCATTCTTGAGCGCCTTTGAATTTGTTGTTCTCTCATCATTGCCATCTTCTGCACAGAGTCCAATGCTTGGCACAAGTTGGTGCTCAATAAATATTTGTTGAATTAATAAAAACATTTTCCAGATACATTTGGATTTCTACAGTTAAGTATGAAAGTAGACAAAGACAATAAGTCAATGAATGAGAGTGGCTGTGGTCTAATAAAACTTCACAAAAACAGGTAGCAAGCATGATCCGGCCCTCAAGCTGTAGCCTGACAATTCCTTTACTAGAAAGAAGACAATAACAAACAATAAAATAATTAAATAAATATAAAATTCAAATAGTAAGAAGTGGTGTTAAAAGGGGGGGGCAGGATAAGGGATACTGAGGAAGAGAGGTGCAATTCAGACTAGGTGGTCAGGGAAGGCCTTTCTGAGAAGATGGCATTTGATCAGATGCCTGACTGAAGTGAAGCAGCAACCCAGAAGAACATCAAGTGCAAAGGCCCTGAAGCAGGAATGTGCTGAGGGTCTTCAATGGACAGTAAGGAGGTCTGTGTGGGAGAAAATGCAAGTAAGGGAAAGGCAGAGGTTGGAGAGTTCAGTGGGGCCAAATCATGTTACCATATGGACTTTGGAGTTGATTCTCAGTGGAATGGGAAGCCAATGGAGGTCTTGAAAGGGAAAGACATGTTCTGAGTTTTCACACAGATCAAGCAGAAGGGGTCAGGGTGACTTCTCACAGCTCCTACTTGTCCACACGGTGAGTATGGCTGAATTAGTAAAAGGTGCCCCTTCCTATGGGAAGAGCAGCCTTGGAGTTTAGCCTCCACTCATTCCCTTAGCCAAATGCCTTTGCCTGGGTTATGACTTGCACAACTGTGTATCATGATCCTTGGTCTTAGGTGCTGCTGAGGTTATTTAAGAAACCCAAACCAAATGGTATTCATGAGACTTTCTAAGACTTTGATATATTTGGTATGCAAATTATTGACCTTAAGGCAGTCATTTCTGGGGCCACAGCTTAGTGTTTCAGGGCAAATGGGAGGGTACTTAACTTTAGGGGTGCCCCTTCTCTTTCACCTGGAAGGAGACTCAGCCAATTCCTGAGACCTTTCACCACTAGGACAAGCATTTCCCTTTATTCTTCATTTTGAGGTAATGCAAAGAAGCATTAAAAAAAAAAAAAAAAATGCTAAGAAGCATAGACGAGGGAAATAGGGCAGAGAGTAAGCAGCATAGATCTCTCTCTCTCAGTTATGGAAACTTGTATAAAAGGAACCTTGTGGCAATAATGATAGTTTTCATTTCCTGTTCTCTGTTAAACTACAGGTTGCCAGGAATGCATTGTCCACATTTGCATACAGGTTAAATTTCTCAAAATTTGAGTCACTGCAGCGTAGTAACAGTGGGGAATGTGAAACAAAGGCTTGAGCTTCGCTGCCATACTGTTTATTGTCTATGGGTAAATTTCTTTAGAAATTGGTGTGGTCCTATCAGATCTGATGGGAACAAATTCAGTTGTGAGCTCCCTGTTTGTTAGCTGGTCTTCCTTTCACTTATTATTTTGTATGGAGAGTATGATGGAGAAGAGGAAGAAATGAAAGGTATCATGAAATGAAAGACATCATCATCATTAAACACAAGTGATAATAGATGACTCCAGGGACTTCCATAATAACTTTAGACAAACTCATCAGGGACCAACATCTTTTACTTTCCTAATGTGCTTCTGAAGGTTCTGATACCAGGAACAAAACAGTACTTTCCAAACACCGTGGACTTCACCTAAAAATGTTATCAACTGAGTCGTAATGATCATTGTGGTTAATGCTTTTCCCAATGTTGTCTTAATTAGTCGTACAATTTCCCCTAGTCTCACACGCATGTAAACTTTTACTTCTTACTCAGGAATTAGATTGAGCATCATTTATTCGTTTATTGATTCCAAGAATGAGAGAATGGGATCAATTTAAAAATGAAACTTTTTCTCCTAGCTGCTACAGGCAAATACAATCTGGTTACAATCCGGTTACCTCAATTTAAAACAATAAGGATGAAAATGATGGGATAATATGATTAATTTAATGGTAATAAGCATTTCTAAACTTTAAGTAGAGGGTGAGAGATATAGTCCCAGAGTTGGACTTTAAACCTAAATCTGAACTTAATGGATGGTAGGAGGTATCTGAATATCAAGCTAGAAATGTTGAACTGGCAAGCACATTTTGTTATTTTTAATCTGCCCTCTCTGTTTTCCAGGCAAAATGGATCCTTGCCAAATACTGTCCAGGTACCAAACTCTGTCTTTGTTATCTAGTGCTGCTATAAAAGAAATACCACAAGCGGATAGCTTTAACAAAGAGAAATTTATTCTCTCACAGTCTAGTAGGCTACAAGTCCAAATTCAGGGCTTCAGTTCCAAGGGAAGGCTTTCTCTCTCTGTTGGCTCTGGAGGAAGGTCCTTGTCATCAATCTTTCCCTAGTGGAGGAACTTCACAGCCCAGGGACCCTGGGCCCAAAGGACGCACTATTCCCCCGGCTCTTGTTTCCTGGTGGCGTGAGGTCCCCGTGTTTCTCTGCTCGCTTCTTTCTTTTATATCTCAAAAGAGATTGATTTAAGACACAATGTAATCTTGTAGATTGAGTCCTTTCTCATTAACATCACAGATGTAAGATTCACAACACATAGGAAAATCACAGCAGATGACAAAATGGTGGACAATCATACAATACTGGGAATCATGGCCTAGCCAAGTTGACAGATATTTTGCGGGGACACAATTCAATCTGTAACACCTTCTACAGGATATAGCCCATGCACAGCTGGTGAGGAAAATTGTTAGATTGGTTGCTTGCTTTTCTCAACTTGGCCTTTTCAGATCTTCTCCCCTGAAATAAAGTAAAACCCAGAGTTTTATGGTAGAGGGAAAACAGGACTGAAAGCAAACCTGGCTTCTCCTAAGTTCCAGTAAAGTAGCCTCCACTCTGAGTCAGTGAGTGAAACAGCAAGAACACAGGAAGCCAAACTCCGTCACCAAGGAACCTGAAATAGGGACCTACAGTGTTTTTTCAAAGGGAGACACATTAACAAAATGATGGGAAAACACAAAATACAAGAACAGAGAAAGAAGAAAGAGGAAGTAGAATTCAAGGAGGAAAAAAAAAATCATAAGACATTAGTTTATTGAAATGTGAACAAAAGGCAAAATTGAACCCAGCCCGCTCCAGCCCAATTTGCTTGCTAAGACATCAGTCAGCTCAATGACATGCAGACTCATTTTACCTACTTTTCTCAGAAACTCTAAAATGGAATCAGAAAATTTGCTACTTGGGGACAGCAACAGTGTGCTGGTCATTTTTGTATCCCCCTCTGTACCTACCTAGGTGTTCTGCGCATAAGAGGATTTCAAGAGTTAAATAATTGATAACTTGTAAGTGATATCTATACTTGCCCAGTGACAGGTGGAATTTAGATAGTTTGGAGAATAAAAAGAGGTTTCTAAGAAGTATCTGCATAGTTCATATGAATAAAAGATTATAACTTTGAGTCCAACCCATGGTCCACTGAGTTCAATATTGTTACTCTGAGGGGTATAACAAAGGCCGTGGAATGGCAGCAGTACAGGAGTCCAGAGCTGCCATTCATATGAGTTGATTCACTGATGAACTGCTCTACTCTTCACTCTGTCAGGACTGACCCTTCATGAGTGAGCTTCATGCTACTGATTCTTTACTTGCAAAGTAGGCGCTATGCCTTAGTGATAGCACCTACTCCCTGTGCAATACGGTAGGACACTGCCTTAGTAAGGGCCCTCCCACCACCTCTAACATCTTAATGAGATAAAGTGAGACTTGGTTCAGGCTGTTCAACTCCCAAATCATAAAGGAGTTTGACCAAAGGACCACCCACCAGATTTTTTTTTTTAACTTACAAGTGAAATAAATCTCAGAAAATATGTAGAGAATAAGCATCTACGCAAGAGGATTTTTCCCAACTCTGTCTCTCAATACTTTTATTCCTGACCTGGTACACTCAAGTCATACGAACTCAGTGGGTCCCATTTTGAGTAATTAGCAGTTTATTTCTTCTCTTACCCCCACCAGCTATTGTAAGAGTCTTTTCCAGGTACTTCTGGTGGTTCCCACGAGTTATCTATTGAATATTCATCAGCAAGTCATCTTTACTACCAAGGGCATCTGCCATTTTCCTCCTCCCTGGCTCTGGTCTCTGTCAGGGATATCTTTCTTGGAATCCCAATCTCACTACAATTACTACGCTGTGAAGTCTCAATGTATATTAAAGGTTTGTGATAATGGAAAATTTATCTTCAATCTATTCCTGTTGTTGTT
Source organism: Elephas maximus indicus (assembly GCF_024166365.1). NCBI lineage: Eukaryota > Metazoa > Chordata > Mammalia > Proboscidea > Elephantidae > Elephas > Elephas maximus. Next base: position 76,130,948 of record NC_064820.1, on the reverse strand, counting down.
GTTAGGTGCTGTTGAGTTGGCTATGACTTATAGTGACCCTATTACAACAGAATGAAACACTGGCCTGTCCTGCACCATCCTCACAATCATCGTTATGCTTGAGCCCATTGCTGCAGCCACCGTGTCAATCCATATTGTTGAGGATCTTCCTTTTTTTCACTGACCCTGTACTTTATCAAGCATGATGTCCTTCTCCAAGGACTGATCCCTCCTGACAATATGTCCAAAGTATGTAAGATGCAGTCTCACCATCCTTGCTTCTAAGGAGCATTTTGGTTGTACTTCTTCCAAGACAGATTTGTTTGTTCTTTTGGCAATCCATGATATATTCGATATTCTTCGCCAACACAATTCAAAGGCATCAATTCTTCTTCAGTCTTCCTTATTCATCGTCCAGCTTTCACATGCATACAAAACAATTGAAAACACCATGGCTTGGGTCAGATGTACCTTCGTCCCTTAAGTGACTTCTATTCCCATGAACAGGCAATGATAAATACACTAAGATATCACAATTTCTTTCACATAAAATGAAGAAAGTTCCAAGAGTTAGCACATTCCTGAACATGGTCAGGTTGACTACCATCTGAAAAGGGTAGAGAGGCAACTAAATAATTAAAAGCCTAATTTATTTTCATTTCTCTCACATGTCAATGTGATTTATAGCAAATAAGGGCAGTTAATTGTGGTTTTTCTCTTCTTAGTTTAGGAAGAAACCCTTTCCCAAGTGGGACAAATGACTGTCCTTTTCTTTCGTAAGGAGCTGAGTTGGGTGTTTTCAAATGAAACATCCAGCACACGCGCACCCACACAAACACACTCGCATTGGTACAATTTCTACAGAGGATCAACCTCATTGTTTTCTTCCATCTAAACACATCCCTCCAACACAGGGTAATTCTAAACCTGAGTGAAGGTGATATTCTTTGTCTCCCATCAAGTCTACAGTTCCTGTCTAGCGGGCAGTAAGAACCTCTGTTCTCTCTGAATTCTAGAAATGGAAGATGCATTTGAAAACCGGCACCTTTTAAAAATAGTGTCTCTAGGCGCCCTCTGCTGTCTACTAGTGATAATGCAAAGCACAAGGTCTGCCAAGGATTACTAAACACACACGCACATTTACATACATCACACATATATTTTAACGTTTTTTTGCTCCATGGTCCCTTTGAGGATCTGCTGAATCAGCACTATGAGCTGCCTGCCCTGGAAAGTGTACACACAGGTACACACAAACATACATACACACATTGCAGCTATTTGGGTAGGCCATGCATTCAAGGAGATGAAAACATGAGCTCTGGAATCAGACCGCCTGGTTCAAACACTGTGCTTTCCCACTCCCTAGAGTCATAGCCATGAGCAAGTAATGTCATCTGTAAAATGGGGTAATAGTACTTCACGGGTTTTCAGGAGGATTAAACGAGATAATGTACACAAAGTGCTTTGTACAGAGCCTGGCAAATGGTCTTTTTATACGTTAGCTTTCTTTTTCTTTTATGAACCTTAGCATAAAAAGCCTTGATTTTATTGTCATTGTTGAATTCGTTATTATCCACATACCAAAGCAGATTATGCTAATCTACATTGGAAATGAAGTTTCTTCTGTTTATTATAGACAGAGGCAAACCTCTGGCCCCAAAGTTTCATGTTGAGTTGCTTGGTTCTCTCCCGGCTTCTCACCTGGCAGCATTCACAGGTGGCCACCCTATACCAGATGCAACCAGAACATACTCTTCAAATTACCTTTCATTAATCCAGTAACTCCCAGCTCTGAAAGTGGACATTGCCTTAACCCCCCTGAACTTTAATGGCTACATTATATGTCACCTGTGATGCGGTGGGATTTCCCCTCTCCCCCCAAGGTTCTGTTGCTTAGTTGCCAGGAATGTGACTTGTGTTCATGGATTCAAAGTCAAATCGAGGTGTAGGGCAGTCAGTTTGCCTGGGAGAACACCTTCCTTCATGATGTCACACGTAATTCCGCAGGATGATCTTGCTGTCTGGGAGTGAAGGAGATTTGGGGGATTAAATGACGGGGTGATGCTGGGCTCTTTGGTGTGGACAGCTTGGCTTGACCTGGGACAGGAAAAAGGAATCAGAGAAAATGAAGGATTTAAGCATCCCTCCACTGGGTGGCGCAAATGGTTAAGTGCTCGACTACCAGCTATAAACGTTGATGGTTCAAAACCACCCATAGGGACCTTGGAAGACAGGCCTGGTGATCTGTTTCTGAAAGTTCACAGCCTAGAAACTCTATGGAGCAGTTCTACTCTGTACACACTAGGGTCACCAGGAGTCAGAATTGACTTGATGGCAACTAACAACTATTGCTCTGAGAATGCACTTCTCAGGCAGGCCACCATTCACAGGCCATGCTGCTTGCTGTCTGGCAGGCTGACTTAGAGGTCCTGGTTCTCCTCTCAGGGCCTGATCAAATGTGGCCCCCTCTTCCGTCCCTAAGCAGCCAGCTTTGGAGTGTTTCAGCTGCAGGGTAGTGATTAGCAGCCAAGAGTGTGGTTCTTTTCTTTCCCTCTGGGCCTTCTCTCCCCAGTCCTACCTTTAATCCATGAGGTAATCCTGCCTCTGAGCCCCTGGAGGCTATAGCCCTTGAAGAAGGACCCACTGAGCAAGGCGGGCAGGTGCGTAGAGTGAGCAACTCAGCTGTACTTTGACGCTCGTTCATTAGCAGCTTACAAGTTTCACCTGGCACTTTTATACCCACCCCAATCACTTCTTTCTTAGATTAGTCGAGTGCCTGGATTTCCCCCCATGAATTCAGAACTGGAAGATAGAGGGGCTCTGGTCCAGGATATTAATGCACTAGTCCACTTAGGGGCCCCGGGCCTACAGGCCAAGTCAATCTACTTGTCTTGAGTCTTGACTCTGCCTTATGTAAAACTGGGATGGAAATAGTCACCAGTTTATTGAAAAGTTGTGAAGTTCCTGAAGTATATTATGGCAGATGGTACATATTAATTAACATGTGCCATAATATACTAATTCATTCTTTAAAAAAATATTAAGGCCCTATTATACAGTAGTATGCTAAATAGGCGTTTTGGGGTCAAACAAAAGGAATGTAGGATATTTTGTCCCAGGAGAGGATAGATATACTTAGGAGGAAAATGTCCTGTAACAACACAAGGCAATGTACTTTAAGTGTCAAAATGTGTCACGTACACAATTGTTGTTGCTGTTAGGTGCCATCAAGTTGGTTACAACTCCTAGCCACCCTATGTACAACAGAATGAAACACAGCCCGGTCCTGTGCCATCCTCATAATCATTGTTATGCTTGAGCCCATTGCTGTAGCCACTGTGTCAATCCATCTCATTGAGAGTCTCCCTCTTTTTTGCTGACCCTCTACTTTACCAAGTACGATGTCCTTCAGGGACTGATCCCTCCTGATAATGTGTCCAAAGCATATGAGACAAAGTCTCATCATCCTTGCTTCTAAGGAGCATTCTGGCTATACTTTTTCCAAGACAGATTTGCTCATTCTTTTGGCAGTCCATGGTATATTCAATATACTTTGCCAACACCATAATTCAAAGGCATCAGTTTTTCCGTCCTCCTTATTGTCCAGCTTTCGCATACATATGAAGCAATTGAAAACACCATGGCTTGGGTCAGGAGCACCTTAGTCCTTAAAGTGACATCTTTGCTTTTTAACATTTTAAAGAGATCTTTTGCAGCAAATTTGCCCAATGCAATGCACCATTGGGTTTCTTGGCTGCTGCTTCCATGGGTGTTGATTGTGGATCCAAATAAAATGAAATCCTTGACAACTTCAATCTTTTCTCTGTTTATCATGATGTTGCTTATTAGTCCAGTTGTGAAGGTTTTTGTTTTCTTTACATTGAGGTGTAATCCATGCTGAAGGCTGTGGTCTTTGAACTTCCTCAGTAAGTGCTTCAAGTCCTCTTCATTTTCAGCAAGCAAGGTTGTGTCGTCTGCATAATGCAGGTTGTTAATGAGTCTTCCTTCAATCCTAATGCCTTGTTCTTCTGCATGTAATTCCGCTTCTTGGACTATTTGCTCAGCATACAGATTGAATAAGTATAGTGAAAGGATACAACGTTGACCCACGCCTTTCCTGACTTTTAAACCACACGGTATCCCCTTGTTCTGTTCGAACGACTGCCTCTTGACCTATGTACAGGTTCCTCATGAGCACAATTAAAAAAAAAAAAAAAAATTTTTTTTTTTTTTTTTTTAAGTGTTCTGGAATTCCCATCCTTCACAATGTTATCCGTAATTCGTCACGACCTACCCAGTCGAATGCCTTTGCATAGTCAAAAAAAACACAGGTAAACATCTTTCTGGTATTCTCTGCTTTCAACCAGGATCCATCTGACATCAGCAATGATCTTCCTGGTTCCATGTCCTCTTCTGAATCCAGGTTGAGTTTCTGGCAGTTTCCTGTTGATGCACTCCTACAGCTGCTTTTGAATGATCTTTAGCAAAATTTTACTTGAATGTGGTATTAGTGATATTATTTGATAATTTCCACTTTCAGTGGGATCACCTTTCTTGGGAATAGGCGTAAACATGGATCTCTTCTAGTTGGTTGGCCAGGTAGCTGTCTTCCAAATTTCTTGGCATAGATGAGTGAGCACCTCCAGCGCTGCATCTGTTTGTTGAAACATGTCAATTAATATTCCATCAATTCCTAGAATCTTGTTTTTCGCCAATGCCTTCAATGCAGCTTGGACTTCTTCCTTCGGTATCATTGGTTCCTGATCATATGCTACCTCCTGAAATGGCTGAATGTTGACCAATTCTTTTTGGTGTAGTGACTCTGTGTAGTCCTTCCATCTTCTTTTGATGCTTCCTGTGTTGTTTAATATTTTCCCCAAAGAATCCTTCAATATTGCAACTGGAGGCTTGAATTTTTCCTTCAGTTCTCACCATATATGTCTTCTTACTATATATGTCCTCATATCCCTCTGGACTATTCCATTAGAACTCTGCATTTATCCCAATTGCAATTATGTAGTTATTTGCCTAGTTATCCATTTAATGTCTGTTTCTCTTATAGAATGCAGGTTTCATAAGAGCAGAGGGCATTTCTTAATACCCTTGTTTTGACTTCATGTTAATGAATAAAAAATATTTCAATCATAAATACACCAACATCAACCATTTTTTGTTGAGAAGATATCTTTGAGCTAATGTCATTTAAACCTATTTAATTCCTTGATCCATTTTGTATGCAATAGTCAAACCATTTCCTTTTTAAAAATACCATTTTTACTTTTTTCTGACATTTCCATTGGGATCAATTTTAAAGCAAAGTTTTGGTTCACCATACAGTTTTCTATGCATATCAAATTTTACTGAACATAATTTTAGCCACTTTTTTTTTAATGGCTATTTTGTCTAACGAGTTTAATTTCTCAAGTCAAATTTGTACATGGAAATGTTATAAAATAAATTTGAATCTTGGGTTATTTTAGTCAAGCCCTGTGCAGTTTTAGCCTTATGTTGCCTGAGTTCGTACGGATTTCTTTGCATATTTACTTTTTAAAGCAATAAATAGATATATTTTTTCACTGACCTTAAATCATGATGCTCTGGGACTCCTACTTCAATGAATTCAGCAGAGGGCTTGGAGTAAGAGTGAGGCAACTGCAGGGTGAGGGAACTTGTGAGTAAAAGCAAATAATAGAAGCCGCAGACCTCAGAAGTGGGTGGCAGCAGGACCCTCTAAAAGGCCTGCTAGGACTTTCCACTGCTCCTTCCTTCCATAACCAAAGGCAAAGATGACCCAGAGAATGGCTCTGAAGCCCAAACCTCCCTTCCGTAGGAAGAAACTCAAACTCCTCTTAAACCAGTGGTTCTTAAAGTGTGGTTTCTGGGCTAGCAGCAGCAGCAGCAGCACTTGAGAACATATTAGGGACGCAAATTCTTGGGCCCTACCCCAGATCTGTTGTTGTTAGGTGCCCTTGAGTCAGTTCCAACTCATAGTGACCCTATGTACAATGAAACAAAACACATTGTCAGTGTTGCGCCATCCTCACATTGTTGCTGTTTGAGTCTATTGTTGTAGCCACTGTGTCAGTCCATCTCATTCAGAGTCCTCCTCTTTTTCAGACCCTCTACTTTACCAAGCATGATGTCTTTCTCCAGGGACTGGGCCCTCCTGATATCATGTCCAAAGTATGTGAGACAAAGTCTCACCATTTTGAATCAGAAACCCTGAGAATGGGGCCCAGCAACCTGTGTTTTAACAGGCTCTCCAGGTGATTCTGATATGTGTAAAAGTTTGAGAACCACAGCCTTATATCTGGCTACCATCTCTGCTATGAAAGGGATGGATTGAATATTTACCTAAAAGAAATCGAAGACTAAAATATCCTTAAAACAAGATCAAGTCTCCCATTGATTCCCGTCTCAGTTTGTAAATACAAACAAAATTTTCTACTGCAAAGACATAGTGGCATCTACAATTTGCCTACCTGAATTATAGCAGTAAATCATTGCCTCCTGTCATAGATTGAATTGTGTCCCCCAAAATATGGGTATCAGTTTGGCTGGGCCATGATTCCCAGTATTGTGTGATTGTCCACCATTTTGTCATCTGATATGATTTTCCTATGTGTTGTAAATCCTATCACTATGATGCCAATAAGATGGATTAGCGGTGGTTATATTGATGAGATCTACAAGGTTAGATAGTTTCTAAAGCCAATTTCTTTTGAGATATAAAAGCGAGAAGTGAGCAGACAGGCATGGGAACCTCATACCACCAAGGAAACAGCACTGGGAGAAGACTGTGTCCTTTGGACCTGGGGTCCCTGTGACTGAGAAGCTCCTTAACCAGGGGAAGATTGATGACAAGGACCTTCCTCCAGAGCCAACAGAGAGAGAAAGACTTCTGCCGAAGCCGATGCCCTGAATTCAGATTTCTAACCTCCTAGACCGTGAGAGAATAAACTTCTGTTTGTTGAAGCCATCTGTTTGTGGTATTTCTGTTATAGCAGCACTAGATGACTAAGACACCTCCCCACTACAATTTCCCGGTAATATTCATTATATGAATTGGTTAAAAGCTTGTATTTATTTCTTGAGTCATTCTCAACAAAACTGTCAGCAAAAATTGCCCAGGATTGGTCTATTCTTCGGTAGGACTTTGATCACTCTGTAATGAATGCAGGTGACTGGGCCAAAATGTCCTTGTTGTCAAAATGGCAGGATAAAAATGTTCTGCCTTGGAAAGGGATCTTGTTTGTCTTTTACCTGTGGAATCTCAAGCGCTTCACAGTGCCTTGCCCTTTGTAGATGCTCAGTATAGACTTGGTGAATGAATGAATGAAGAATCCTTGAGCATTGGAGCAGTTTGAGAAAACCTCATGGAAAAAAAAATGACACATAAATTGGACCTGGAAAAAGGAGTAGGACAGGACGGACAGAGAGGACATTTTCGGTGATGAAAAGGATACATAATGGGCTGAGCAAAAACTTGGAGTTAGGTCTAAATGTGGAGTGTTTGGGACTGAGTGAACAATACTGGAAAAAAATTCTGTTCACGGGGGGATTATGATGACCACCAACATCAGTAAATAACATAGCAATAATACAAATAAGTTAGTGAATGAAATGAGTGCTAATCCTCTGCTATGTTTCCTGCCGTATTAGGTACTGGGCAAACAATGGAAAACAAGAGAGACATGACACCTTGAATCTAGAAAAGAACAGAAAATGGGCAATGCGAGGAGTGTGAGAAGGGCTTTGATAAGTGAAGTGCTGGGGCATATAGGTAACTCATCTAACCTGGACTTGGGGGTAGGTTGGTACAGAAAGCCTTCCTGCCTGAAAAAATGTCTAAACTGAGACCCAAAAGATGAGGAGGAGTTTGCTAGAGCAAAAGAAAAATTCTGTTGATATTTCTGAGCAAGACGAAGAGCTCATTTGTTTACAGAATTCCTCAAACAGGTCCAAACATTCTGAATGCTATCGACAGTAACAGTAACAATAGTTAAAAGTTGTATAGCACTTACTATGTACCAGGCACTGTTCCGCTTACTTTACAATTTATCATCTCATCTTATCCTCACACCAATCCTATGATGTAGTTACTACTATTATCCCCATTTAACAACTGAGGAAACTGAGGCACACAGAAGTCATGTCATTGATCCATGGAAACATTAAGTGGTGGGAACCCTTAGTATGGTATCTCTGAAGAGATTCTCTTTCTTCCCCTTAGTGTCTTAGTACTGGTGTAATGGAAATACCACAAGCGCATGGCTTTAACAGAAATTTATTTTCTCACGGTTTAGGAGGCTTGAAGTCCAAATTCAGGGCACCAGCTCTAGGGGAAGGCTCGCTCTCTGTCAGCTCTGGAGGAAGGTCCTTGTCTCTTTTCAGCTTCTGATCCTCATTTCCTTGGTGATCTTCATGAGGCATGTATCTTCCCTTCATTTGTGCTTCCTTCTCTGTGTCTCATAACAACTCATAGCAGCCCCATAAAGTAGAACTGCTCCATAAGGTTACCAAGGAGTGGCTGGTAGATTTGAACTGCTGACCTATATTGGTTAGCAGCTAAGCTCTTAACCACTACACCACCAGGGCTCCTATGAGTTCGAATTGACTCAATGGCAATAAGTTTGAATTTTGGTTTCTTCTGTGCCTAATCTGCTCTTCCCCCATGTGTTTGTCAGTTTGTCATACTGTGGGGGCTTACGTGTTGCTGTGATGCTGGAAGCTATGCCACTGGTATTCAGATACCAGCAGGGTCACCCATGGCAGACAGGTTTCAGCTGAGCTTCCAGATTAAGACAGACTAGGAAGAAGGATCTGGCAGTCTACTTCTGAAAAGAATTTAGCCAGTGAAAACCTTACGAATAGCAGCGGAACTTTGTCTGACATAGTGCCAGAAGATTAGACTCCAGGTTGGAAGGCACTCAAAAGACTGGGGCAGAGCTGCCTCCTCAAAGTAGAGTCAACCTTAATGATGTGGATGGAGTAAGGCTTACAGGACCTTCATCTGCTGATGTGGCACAATTCAAAATGAGAAGAAACAGCTGCAAACATCCATTAATAATTGGAACCTGGAATGTATGAAGTATGAATCTAGAAAAATTGGAAATAGTAAAAAAATGAAATGGAATGCATAAACATTGATATCCTAGCCATTAGTGAGCTAAAAGGGACTGGTATTGGCCATTTTGAATCTGACAATTATATGGTCTATTATGCTGGGAATGACAACTTGAAGAGGAATGGTGTTGCATTCATCGTCAAAAAGAACATTTCAAGATCTATCCTGAAGTACAACGCTGTCGGTGACAATACCTATACGCCTACAAGGAAGACCAGTTACTAAAATTACTATTCAAACTTATGCACCAACCACTGTGGAACAGACCATCAGTTGCTCATATACAAGTTCATGTTGAAACTGAAGAAATTAGAACAAGTCGACAAGAGCCAAAGTATGACCTTGAGTATATCCCATCTGAATTTAGAGATCATCTCAATAGATTTGACGCAGTGAACACTAATGACCCAAGACCAGGCGAGTTGTGGAATGACATCAAGGACATCATACATAAAGAAAGAGGTCATTAAAAACACAGGAAAGAAAGACCAGAATGGATCTCAGAGAGACTCTGAAACTTGCTCTTGAACGTCGAGCAGCTGAAGCAAAAGGAAGAAATGATGAAGTAAAAGAACTCAACAGAAGATTTCAAAGGGTGGCTCGAGAAAACAAAGTAAACTATTATAATGACATGTGCAAAGAGCTAGAGATGGAAAACCAAAAGGAAAGAACATGCTTAGCATTTCTCAAGCTGAAAGAACTGAAGAAAAAATTCAAGCCTCAAGTTGCAATAGTGAAGGATTCTGCAGGGAAAATATTAAACGATGCAAGAAGCATCAAAAGAAGATGGAGGGAATATATAGTCACTATACCAAAAAGAATTGGTTGACATTCAAGCATCTCAAGAGGAACTGATGGTACTGAAGGAAGAAGTCCAAGCTGCTCTGAAGACAATGGGGAAAAACAAGACTCCAGGAATTGACAGAACATCAACTGAGATGCTTCAACAAACAGATGCAGCTCTGAAAATGCTCACTTGTCTATGCCAAGAAATTTGGAAAACAGCTTCCTGGCCAACTGACTGGAAGAGATCCATACTTATGCCTATTCCGAAGAAAGGTGATCCAACTGAGTGTGGAAATTATTGAGCAATATCATTAATATCACACATAGGCGATATTTTGCTGAAGATCATTCAAAAGTGGCTGCAGCAGTATATCAACAGAGAACTGCCAGAAATTCAGGCCAGATTCAGAAGAGGACGTGGAACCAAGGATATCATTGCTGATGTCAGGTGGATCGTGGTCGAAAGCAGAGAATACCAGAAGGATGTTTACCTGTGTTTTATTGACTATGCGAAGGCATTCAACTGTGTGGATCATAACAAATTATGGATAGCACTTTGAAGAATGGTAATTCCAGAACACTTAATTGTGCTCATGAGGAACCTATACATAGGTCAAGAAGTAGTTGTTGGGTCAGAACAAGGGGATACTGCATAGCTTAAAGTCAGGAAAAGTGTGCATCAGGGTTGTATCCTTTCACCACACCTATTCAATCTGTATGCTGAGCAAATAATTTGAGAAGCTGGACTATATGAAGAACAGGGAATCATGACTGAAGGAAGACTCATTTACAACCTGCATTATGCAGATGACACAATCTTACTTGCTGAAAGTGAAGACTTGAAACACTCACTGATGAAGATCAAAGACCACAGCCTTCAGTATGGATCACACCTCAACATAAAAAAAAAAAAAAAAAAAAACCCTCACAACTGGACCAATAAACAGCAACATAATAAATGGAAAAAAAGATTGAGGTTGTCAAAGATTTCATTTTACTTGGATCCACAATCAACAGCCATGGAAGCAGCAATCAAGAAATTAAAAGATGCATTGCATTGGGCAAATCTGCTGCAAATGACCTCTTTAAAGTGTTGAAAAGCAAAGACGTCACCTTGAGGACTAATGTGTGCCTGACCCAAGCCATGGTATTTTCAATCGCATCATATGCTTTTGAAAGCTGGACAATGAATAAGGAAGACTGGAGAAGAATTGACACCTCTGAGTTGTGGTGTTGGCAAAGAATATGGATTGCCAAAAGAATGAACAAATCTGTCTTGGAAAAAGTACAACCGGAATGCTCCTTAGAAGGACGTGGAGGCTGTGTCTTACATACTTTGGACATGTTGTCAGCATCAGTCCCTGGAGAAGGACATCATGCTTGATAAAGTACAGGGTCAGTGGAAAAGCGGAAGACCTTTAATGAGATGTACTGACACAGTGGCTGCAACAACGGACTCAACCATAAAAATGATTGCGAGCACGGCGCAGGACCATGCAGTGTTTTGTTCTGTGGCACACAGGGTTGCTATGAGTTGGAACCCACTCAACAGCACCTAACAACAACAACAACAACCATCTGCTCTTTTTAAATTTTAAAGGTGATTGCTTTAAAACATACCTTACACTGGTATGTTCTCACTAACATTAACAACAAAGTCCTATTCCGAAATGGGATTATATCCACAGGCATAGAAATTCAGGATTCACAACACATATTTTGGAGGGAGACACAATTTAATCCATAACATTCCACTCTTTGGCCTCCCGAAAATTAACGTCCTTAGTATAGTGTCTTTGAAGAGATTCTCCTTCACCTCCAATGAGACATAATGCAGTATGATGGGAAGGACTAGTAATCTGGATTTTAATCTCAGTTCCACTTCAATTTAGTTATGCCAACTTGAAGAAGTAATTTTCTCCACCTTAAAAGATGAGGGATTACTCCTACTCTAAAATTTGAGTCTACGAACAATCCTTGCCTCAGAACAACAATGAAGTTAAAGTAAGCACCTCAGTTTTCGAAGTAGCGCTCAAGGACGAGTGCAGTATTCTTGGCAGATGTATGCAAAGGCTTTGAACATCACTTTGGGCCTTCAGAAACAAAAGGCACAGCTGAGGTGGGTTCATTGTGTATGTCTCTTTAGCACATCAGTGACCAGATATGGTGACACTCACCAGATACTATATTTCAAACCATCAAGTGATGAACCCACAGGAACAGGAGGAAGCTTTGTCCTGTTCCTGACACATTTATTTTTACAACAAAATAAGGCATCCAAAGAGAGAAAACATCTTTAACAAAGGAGATGAACTACAGGAACAAATATTTATGACCCACAGAGAGAACGTGGCAATACAGAGGCACTTATTTTTACTGGCACTTATTTTGAAAAGCACAAGTCTTGCTTGTGACCAAAGCAGTAATCATTTAAATTGGGCTTACTTATCAGTTCTGAAAGCTAAATTCCAGTTCTGTTTGTGTTTCTGAGAAAATAAAACAAACATCATCCCAGGAAGTTTTTTAGGAACCTTTTTATTTCTTATTTTTGAGAAAATTTGACCCGACTGAACCTTGATGAAAATTTTAAATCAATATACAGATATACACAGGCACTATTATTTTGCAGCTGGAAAAATGAGGAACCAAGTGCCTTACACAGAGTCACTGATATAAATAGTAGAAGCAGTGAGAAAATCCTGGGCTATTTCCCAACATGGTACAATAGGTTTTGCAGATTTGAACTGCCGACCCCTTGGTTAGCAGCAGTAGCACTTAACCACTACGCCACCAGGGTTTCCAGTAGGGTTTCAGATCTCCCGAATTAAGCAAAGGTATAATTTGCAAGGAACTGCTCCCCTGAAAATCAGTCAGTCAGAGTTGGCCATACTCATAGCTGGATGTGAAATTCATTCCTGATAGTGCTTGCAGGGCTCCACTCTAGTACAGGAAGCTGGACTGGGAAACAGGTCCACATTCCTTCAAGGATACTCGGCACTTTACACAGGCAAAGCCTCGTTTCTAAGGGAGCTGAGTTTTCTGCATGCTTGTATCTCGGCTGCTCACAGTGGCACACTTATTAACTTCTCAGATCAGCATGCCAGCATTTAATAAACTTGGAGATTTAGGGAGAAGACCAACTGTCAGGATAATGTCCACTGAAGATGAGATGCCTGATTTCTTAGGAAGCCAATGACTGACTAGAAGCAGGGGTCTCTCCACTTCGGTGGTTTGAAACTAGGGTTACTCAGCCAACAGGGACTGACTGAGTGGCTGGAAAGTCCGAAGGTTGAATGTTCTCTTGTTTACCAGCACCATGTGGGATGTCCTGCCCCTGGGGGTGTGGCACAGCATAGCATCCAAAGTGTGCGTGGTGACCCGGCCAGATATGTGCAGTTTTCTATAGATCTCATCGAACGTGGCCCGAAGGCTGGGGATATCCTTCACTTTTTCCCTCACTGCGGCTAGCTGGAAAAAAGCAAGAAGGACAGATCATTACATCTCTCTGAGATTCTTCCTCATTCTTTGCTCCTGTTCTCATCCTCCAAAAAGCAGAGCTATACCTATATAAAAATGTATAGTGTACACCCAAAGTGGTGAAAATGAAGGTACTGGGGGACACAGATATTCTACAAGCTACATACAAAATTCAAAATCAGCACTTGAAAATCACACCTAATATTATATAAAATGAAGGTTAGATTAACAATACAATGAATTGCACCAAGGGAAAGGGGTCAAATAGCAATGGAATCCATTTGGCAGTGGTCAGGTGAAAGGTATTTGGAATTCATTCTAGAAGTCACTGGAGGGTTTAAAGCAGGACACGATCTGATTTAGTTTAAAAGCTGTATAGAGATTGGAGTGGAGGGGGACAGGAAGGTGGAGATTAATCAGGAGGCCCCCACTGTGGCTCAGAAGAGAGATGATGCTGGTTTAGTTTGGGAAAAGGATAGTAAAGATGGAGAAACAGATGTATGTGAGGTATACTTTGGGGGTTAAGCTGAAAGGATTTACCGTGTAAGTGGTAAAGGAAAGGGAGGAGCCAAAGATAGCTTCCCAATTTGGGCTTTAATATCTTGGCGATGGGTGATATCCTTTACTGACACGGGGAAGACAAGGCGGACCAGATCTGGAGGGGAAAAATCAAGAGTTCTGTTTTGGACATGACTGAGATGCCTGAGAAACACCTATGTGGACATGACAGGAACACTGCGGAATATACAAGTCTGGGGCATGGAGAAGAGGTCTATACCAGGGTATAAAGATTAGAATCATAAGCACATGAGTGCTACTCATTTGTACAAAAATGGGAAAGCTCAAAATTAGGATGTGAAGCTACTTTCTGAAAAAAGCCAACATTTTGCTTAGTTCAATCTTTGTCATGAATCCAACATAACATTTCTTGATGAGAATTTAATTGGGATCAAGATTCCTAACAAACTCTTTGGTCTATGTTCATCTTCTAAATATATCATAATCCTATTTGCTACCTGAACATCTTCTTTTCCAGTGACAAATTTGAAAAGCACAAGCCTTGCCTGTCACCAAAGCAGTAATCACTTACATTTGGCTTACTTGTCAGTTCTGAAGGCTAAATTCTAGTTTTGTTTGTATTGCTGAGAAAATAAAGCATTATTCTGAGACCCCTCAGCGAACAGCTTGATGAGTCACATAACTCCATTAGCTTCTGAACTAGTTCTAAATATGTGTACATGTTCTTTTTTTTTTATAAAGCTCTGCATTTTACAAATACATACATGTATCTACAATACATAATGTTCCACTGCTATTCATAAAGTTTTCAGTGGCTAATTCTTTTCAGAAGTAGACGGCCAGGTCCTTCTTCCTAGTCTGTCCTAGTCTGGAAGCTCAGCTGAAACCTGTCCTCCATGTGTGACTCTGCTGGTATCTAAATACCAGTGGCATAGCTTCCAGCATCACAGCAACAGGCAAGCCCCTGCAGTATGACAAACTGACAGAGATGTGGGGATTACATCTCAGCATAAAGAAAACAAAATCCTCACAATTGGACCAATAAGCAACATCATGATAAACGGAGAAAAGCTTGCAGTTGTCAAGGGTTTCATTTTACTTGGATCCATAATTAACACCCATGGAAGCAGCTATCAAGAAATCAAAAGACACATTGAACTGGGCAAATCTGCTGCAAAGGACCTCTTTAAGGTGTTGAAAAGCAAAGATATCACCTTGAAAACTAAGGTACGCCTGACTCAAACCATGGTATTTTCAATTTCATCATACGCATGTGAAAGCTGGACAATGAATAAGTAAGACTGAAAAAGAATTGACACCTTTGAATTGTGGTGTTGGCGAAGAATATTGAATATACTACGGACTGCCAAAAGAACGAACAAATCTCTCTTGGAGGAAGTGAACCAGAATGCTCCTTAGAAGCAAGGATAGTGAGACTGTGTCTTACACTTTGGACATGTTGTCAGGAAGGATCAGTCCCTGGAGAAGGGCATCATGCTTGGTAAAGCACAGGGTCAGTGGAAAAAGAGGAAGACCCTCAACGAGGTGGACTGACACTGTGGCTGCAACAACGGGCTCAAACATAACAATGATTGTAAGGATGGCGCAGGACCAGGCAGTGTTTCCTTCTGTCGTGCCTAGGGTCACTATGAGTCGGAACCGACTCGACAGCGGCTAACAACAACATACAATATACATATGTATACATAAAAACATTTACAAATATAGTGTTATTAAAAATGAGCTATGTGTAGAGATTAGACTATAAACTATCTATCATATAATCCAAAAACCATTGCCATCAAGTCAATTCCATCTTATAGCAACCCTATAGGACAGAGGAGAGCTGCCACATAAGGCTTCCAAGGCTATAATCTTTATGGAAGCAAACTGCCACATCTTTCTCCCATGGAGCTGCTGGTGGGTTTGAACTGCTGATCTTTCAGTTAGTAGCTGAGTGTTTAATCACTGCACCAGGGTTCCTTAAACTATCATATAAAAAACCAAACCCATTGTCATCGATTTGATTCCGACTCATAGCGACCCTGTAAGACAGAGTAGAACTGCCCTACAGGGCCTCCAAGGAGCGGCTGGTGTATTCAAGCTGCTGAGCTTTTGGTTAGCAGCCGAGTTCTTGGACACTGCACCACGAGGACTCTAAACTATCACACAGGTGATATTAAAAGTAGGGTATTAAGAAGAATTGCCTATTTAGTGCTCATGTTCAAGGTGAAATGACTTAAGGTGCAGCATACAGCTTCCAAAAGAAGCAAAGCAAACGTGCCAAGTGGGAGGTAAACTGATCTAACTGTATCTACTGCCTCAGTTCTCGTATGCCACTAGAGAAATATTAAAGGGAACCATTCCACAATTTAAGTAGAAAAGAAATTGTAACACATTTGTTTGTTAGTTTAAAAAATAAATTAATGAAGAAATAGTGAATATTTTAGTGGATTCAGTAACAGCACTGCAGCAAATCAACAATTCTTTTCAATATTCCTCTGGTGGTATAACAGCACCTACACGATAATTTATAGTCTAATCTCCACATTGAGCACATTTTTAATAACACTATATTTGTAAATATTTGTACATATAAGTATGCATATTGTATATATATGTATGTATTTGTAAAATGCAGAGCTTATAAAAATAGAACACTCCTCATGCAATCTCACATACATGTGTTTAGAACAAGCTCCAAGCTCCTGGAATTATGTGACTCATCAAGATGTTCCCTGAGGGGTCCCACTATAACCAGGGAAATAACACTGAACTAGAGGGTGACTTTTCTAAGAAAAATCAGTCTTATAGGCTTTAGGGGAAAAATCAAATTAGAAAAACAAAATAGATTTTTTCAATGGTTTATGCGGATTCTTTAGTCATACAAATGCATGACAGCATACTGACGGGCCAGGTCTCAGGAATGATTAGCATCAGTGCTGTTGGGAACATTTAAGCTCTGTCAGTATGACACGTACACATATGTAACTGTGTGCTTTAAAACCTGTTTATACTTCCAGTTCCCTTAAGCCCAAACCCAAATGCACTGCTGTTGAGTCGATTCCGACTCATAGCAACCCTTTCAAAATACACTCCAAAAGAATTTGGGTCGGTCACAACCTACAGAGCTTTCAAATAGAAAGAAGCTATAAATTTAATCATAACCAGAGTTAGTCAGTTTCCCTACAAATTCCTTTTGACAGCAGGAAGAAACCTATGGGTGGAAGTGAGGAAATGGGACAGGGCCATGAAAGCCTTATTGTGGCAGAGGAGCAGAAAGAAGCCACCTGTTCCCTATTGCCAATCCTGCTGTCTCAGATGTCAGTCTGGACCAGTACTAGAAAACGCAAGGGAACGAAGATCAACTGACAGGTCGCTTAGTCAAAATAACAATACCAGCATTATTACCAATAATATGATCATTGTAAATAATCTATGATTTCTTTACAGCTCTTTCTTTCTTTAAGGAACCCTGGTGGCAAAATGGTTAAGTGCTCAGCTGCTAACTAAAAGGTCTGTGGTTCAAACCCACCAGCAGCTCAAACCCACCAACAGCTCCACAGAAGAAAAGACCCGACAATTTGCTCCTGTAAAGATTACAGCCTAGGAAACCCTATGAGGCAGTTCTGCTCTGTGATATAGGGTCACTGAGTCAGAATTGACTCGATGGCACACAACAACAAAGAAATGTACAAATTACTATTATTTCAAATGACTTGGAATGATTCTTTTTGTAAGGTTAAGTCATCAGTGTGGCATTTGTTTCATTTCGCTTTCAATTTTTAGCAATTGCCTTTTTCTCTTTATTTTTATTTAATTTTGTTTTATAACTCTGTAAAGCCTTTACACGGTTCCAAAGTCAAATACACAAACAAGGTACATTCACAGAAATAGCTTCCATCACTCACCCCTCAATCTCTTACAAATAATTGTTTCTATTAAGTTTTGATTTAAAACACACACATACACACATATGTATGCATTATACCCCTTCTTAAAGCATACCATACACACTGTTTTGCATCTTGCTCTTTTCACTTAATAACATATTGTACTAATCCATGGATATAGTGACCCATACCACTGTATGTAGGTATTCCTCATTTCTTTTTACAGCTACATAGCAGCCCTTTGTGTAGATGTACCCTAGGTTTTTCAATTGGTCCTCTATGGATAGAAATTGAGGTTGCTTCCAGGCCTTTGATATTGCAAATGATCTGCAACAAATATCCTTGTACAGACAATATCCTATATTTTTCCCAGTGTATACTTGAAATATATTCTGAGAAATGGGTTGGTTAAGTCAAAAGGTAAATATATTTGTAACAGGGCTTCAAACCAGTTCGTTCCAGTTCAAACCCCTGCTGGGAATTTGCATTTTCACCCCAGATATACTGAATCAGAATCTACAGTTTAACAAGATCCCTAGGTGATTCTTTTGCGAAATAAATTTTGAAAACCACTGCTCTACTAGTGGTTCTCAGAACTGGTCCCTGAGCAGCAGCATTAGCATCAACCAGGAACTTATTAAAAATGCAAATTCTCAGCAGGGGTTTGAATCAGAACCGACCAGTCCAAAACCCTGATTTGTAGTTTTCCTAGATATTGCTAAGTGCCTGTCCACAGGGGCTGTACCAGTCTACGTTCCCCCTACAGCACAGGATGTGGTGCCCGTTCCCTAGGGCCTCACCAACAGAATGCTGTCAAACTTCAGACTTCTGCTAATCTAAGGTATGAGAAATGGCATCACAGGGTAGTCGTAGTTTGCATTTTTCTCAATATTAGCAAGGTTGAGCATCTTTTAAAATGTTTAAGAGCCATTCACATTTCTTTTTTTTAGTGAACTCTGACCAGATCTCTTGCCCATTTTTCTTTAGGGCTGTTGAGTGATTTCTGCATCAATTGCATACTCACCACTTCTTCTGAAAACTCTTGTTTTTTCACAAAGCTTGATAAATTTCCTTTTGCAGCATCCTTTAGTATCTCCATCAGGGTTTCCAACATATTTGAGTGGATATGGATGATAATCTGAATAAAAGAAAAAATTATCAAATACAGTACCGAGCCAGTATTTTCACTGTTGAGAAATGTAGCATTAGACACGTTGATGCTATTTCTTAATTCACAGGCTTGGACAAGTTCAAAAGATGCCTTGAATGTATGCCCATCAGCCAAAACTTGCTTTCCAACTTAAAAACTTGCTTAAGAACTAAATGAGAGGAAGCAGGGTAAAAGAGAAAGAGCATGATTTTGGAAAATGGCAGACTTGGGCTAGAATCCCAGCACTGCAACTACCAGCCACAGGACTGCACCAGGTACTTAACCTCTGATTTCTAATTTCCTCAGCTGTAAAATGGGGAAAAGACCTATGGATTCCATATTTTAGGTAATTATGAACATTAAATAAAACACCAACACACACAGGAGGTAGCCAGTAGACATTCACATTAGGTCTTCCTCTCCATCCCCTCTAGATTTGGTGGATAAGACAATCAGACAATCTCATAAGATTGGCTGTGGGGCAAATAGTACCTTAAAATTTTTTGGGGGGGGTGCTATGGGTTAGGAAATTGCAGACCACGGGTTACTGCTGGCATAAAGTGGAAGCCAGCTGAAGTCTTCAAGAGGCACTCCTATCTGCACTATGTGTATTCAGAAACTTTCAAAACTGGATACTGTACTTTGCTTTTGAAAATGATACCACTAAACACTTTCCACCAGATAGGCACAACTAACCCAAGAAAAAAGCAACGTATCTCCCTCCTGATTAACAACATTCACTATTAAAATTTGAAAAATACAAAAAAGGTTTAAAGAAAATAACTACAAAAATGACAATAACTCAGAGCTCACCAACCCATGTTAACTGCTGTTTATAATTTGAAAAATTATCTTCAAAATATATTATTTTTTCTCAAAATTTGACCCTTTTGGCCAATATAATGAACATTTTCTTATACATTTCAGGAAAAAAGCCTCATTTTTAATGTATGCATAAATTCATATGAAAATATACCGGACTTTATTATATCAATCAACGTGTACATTTTAACAACTGACTAGCTTCTTATATACTTGATTTCCAGAAATGAAATTATTCAGTCGGAGGGTATAAACAACCTGAACTTGGTTGGGCAGTGGTCTGTTCCCTTGAGGGCAAAGACAAGTCAGCCATGTTGACTGCTGTATCTCCAGTGCCTGGCACCCAGTATGCACTCAATAAATAGTAAGAAGGGGAGGATGAGGCCCCCAGCAATTTATAAGGATAAAGCTCCTGGAGCCCCATGCCAGAAACTGTTAGTGATGTGCTCCCAGAAGATTTCAACTTTTCTTCGTAAGTTTTCCCAACTTCTCTCCCTGTCTCCAGCAACCACCTGATTCGGAAGGGATTTCAAGATTAAGGTTCAATACCTGGAAGTACACTGATGAAGGGCAATATAGGTGAGGCACTCACTGGTGGAGGGCAAAAGAGAATGTTTATAAAGCTAAGGGCTTGCCTCAAGTCTCAGGGTGTGGTTAAGGAATGCCAAAGCAGGGCAGAGCACATTGCTTTTATATCGCAAATTTTCAAACAAAAGGGTGGGAAAACTGAATTATCAAGGAGCAGGGGAAAAGGTGGTAGGAAAAACTATTTAAAGAACACATACTTCCTGCCCCCCTGATCTTCTGAACCCTCAGGAAATGAGGACAGGTCACTGCGTACCTTTTGATCAAAGGAAGGAACAGAGGCCCTGAACATGTAGAAATCTGCATTTCTTGTTTATTTTATGAGTTTGCTATATTTGAATTGGAATATCATAGTGTGGTAGGGTGGCTGGATGGTGCCAACAGTTAAGCACTTGACTACTAGCCAAAAGGTTCATGGTTAGAACCTACTCAGAGGTGCCTAGGAAGGCTTGGTGATCTGTTTCCAAAAAGTCACAGCCTTGAGAACCCTATGGAGTAGTTCTCCTCAGCATACATGGGGTCACCATGAGTCGGAACAGGCTTGATGGCAACTAACAACAACATCATAGTAGAGACTGACAGCTGCCTAACCAATGTCCATTCTCCCATTCTCTTTTGATATCGGAACTTCCTAAAGTTAACTGATGCTGTCATGTGATGTGCAGAACTTAATGACTGTATGCCCCAGGTTTCTGTGCAACTAGGTAGAGAGGTGTGATCATGGGACTAAGTTCTGGCTAACAACATATAAGGGCAAGTTGTTGGTTCAGGGATTTGGGAAAGCATCTTGAAAAGGGACCAACTTTTTTATCCTCCCCCATTCTTTCTACTTCTTGCTGGAACAGAGATGTAATAGATGGAAGTCATGTGCTTAGGATGGTAGAGTGGAAACACAGAAGGAGGCTGTGTCCCTGAAGACAGCTTGGAAAGCCACACCAAACCCGGACTGGTCTGTGATATAAAAGCAATGTTGACACTACCTCTGGTTGTCTACACAGAAGAAAAGTAAAGCCTCTAATTTGTACAGGCTCTTTCTTTCTTTCTTTTTGAGCCTATGTTGCTCCCAACTAAATGCAATTAACTTATACATACGGGTGAGACACTGCCATAAAGGGATTTATATGAAATAAGTCTTTGTCTCCTTTCCTACCCAGGCAGCATACCAGACTTCCCAGCAGGAACTAGAGCTTTATAGTAACCTTAGTGAGTAGGAGAAAGGGGCATTAAAATATTCACCTGTGTTAACAAATAAATAAGAAAATAAATAAAAAATAACTACTTGTCAATCCCCCTGAAAGAGCAAGGTAAATTCAATTCCAAAATGGGTCTCCATTTGGAGACGTGCCCGATTTCCACAGAAATGATAAAAATTCATATAGAATCAGTGGAAATCTACCCATGTTGGTCTCTGATACTCCCAGACATATTTAAAAGTAGAATTTAAAAGTAAACTTTGATACTGAGCAGCACTGCTAAAGACGGACTATAGTTCTTTCTTTCAAGACTGATAGGTTTAAATTCAGATCGAAAGGGCAGAGTAGATACGCGTGTGTCACGGTGAGATCATCTGCTAAATCAAGGCAGTACGAGGCAAGTTATTAGCTGGGAAAATGAGAAACCAGACCCTCTGAGTCACATTGGCAGCAAGAACAATTTAGATGAAAAGAAAATTAAGTAGAGGGAGAAAATTAAGTAAGTTCAAATTCCAGTTGGCAGCAGCTAAAGATTTTAGCATAAGGCGTTCATTTTTAAAGTAGATCAGAAAAAAGGAAAAAAAAAACTTCATTATTTTCTGCTAATACTCAGTGAACAGACTGCTTGCCTCTTTCTCAGATTTCCATTTCTTAATAATTATCAAACTGCCTTTAGGATTCCAAGGGGATGACTCAGCCTTGGAGAAGCTAGGTTACATTAAATCACTTAAAAAAAAATTGCTCTAATAACAGAGATCCAGAATCTGAAAGATTATTAAACTTGAGAATGGCAACCATGTCTTTCTCATCATCCTGGAGGGAGATGAAATAGGGTTATATTTAAATATGACAAATTTAGATCGGAAAATTGGAAGAATTTCCGGAGTGAGAATTTTTAAACAATAAAACTATAAGTTTCTTGACGGTGGATAATTCTGTGACCCAACTCAGGGAGAAGCTGATTCATATTCAGGATCAACACAAGGTCCTATGTGGTCCTTGCCCAAAACATGCCCATTCTGATATGTTTATTCCCTGACTCTCCTTTCCCGCCACTGCCTCACTCTCCCCACCATCTTGGGAATTCTCCTACTGTGAAGGGACACTTTCACTCTCAGCAGATTCATGTTTTATTTCTACACAGTGCTTCCTCGTTTGACAAAAATCACTACTAGATGCTCATAACAACTGTGAAAGATGGCAAGGATTTAAACAGACGAGGAATTTAAGTCTAAGGAAGTAGAACACATGCATTAAGGACAGATCATGTTTTCTGACATTCAGTCCTGCATTCTTTGCATTATTCAGGAAGAGCAGCTAGTCTCAGCCCTGTGCATCTCACCTCTGCACATCTGAAGTGGTGGGAAAACCCTAGGCTTAAGAGCCAAACAGATTTGTTTGTGTTAATAACCCAACTCTGCTCTTTAATTAGCTGTGAGAACATGGGTAAGTTACTTACCCTTTGAACCTTAGTTTTCCACAGCTACCATTTTTTTGGTTTACCATATGGAGAAATATCGTTCTGACACGGTCATATAACGTGAACTAACAAATGTAAAGAACCCACATCATACCTTATTAAATGTCTAATTAAAATCCTGCCTATCTAATTCTCTTCAATTTTTCACCACAAATCCTCACTGATCCCCCTCGAGACCTCACTTCAAGTCTAGGAAAAGCAACTAATGATCCACATAAAACATCTCTCACCACATTCACTCGTATTTCTTTCCTACATGACGTGATGCACCACTTGGATAGCTTTAGCTTTAGTGGAAGAATCTCTTGCTAATCCTAGCAATTCCACTTCTGTCTAATCATAAAAGTGGTGCCAGCCACTCAGAGCAGACTGTGTTTATTAGGAAACAGAGACAAAGACAAAAGCCATTTGGTGTCTGCCGTTAAGACCAGGCTTACCACTCTGTTCAGCTTACCAGTATCACTGGCTCAGCGACCTGAACTTCTGCACTCTGGGCCTTTGCCAGCCTGGGCCTCCCAGATCTCAGCTAGCTTGGGAATCGTTATGTGGACCCACCTCCTCTGATCTGCAGTGTCAGCAACTGAATTATGTCCTCCAAAAAATATGTGTATCAATTTGGCTGGGCCATGATTCCTGGTATTGCGTGATTTTCCTATATGTTGTAAATCCTGCCTCTATGAAGTTAATGAGGGAGGATGCCCAGCAGTTGTGTTAGTGAGGCAGGACTCAAGAATGGATTGTGTCTTGAGGCAATCTCTCCAGATATAAAAGAAAGAAGCAAGCAGAGAGACAGGGGGACCTCATACCACCAAGAAAGCAGTGCCAGGAGCAGAGTGCATCCTTTAGACCTGGGTTCCTGCACAGAGAAGCTCCTAGTCTAGGGGAAGATTGACGAGAAAGACCTTCCTCCAGAGCCAACAGAGACAGCAAGGCTCCCTCTGGAGCTGATACCCTGAATTTGGACTTTTAGCCTACTTACTGTGAGAAAATTAACTTCACTTTGTTAAAGCCATCCACTTGTGGTATTTCTGTTATAGCTGCACGAGATAACTAAGACATGCAGTTTCTGCTTAATCCCATAGGCCGGCCTGGTTCCAGGTCCCCAGACTCAGAATAGTAGCTTTCTGCAGCAGGCTATGACAGGTAGGCTATCAGCCCTCTTGGATTTCCATACACTGGTGCTATTTCTTCCCTATCTTTTTCTGATGCTTCCTCTGCCTCTCCATTAATGTCTTCTACACTCATTCCTGGGTCCTCCTACTTCCCTTTCTTTGTGGCAGTCATCAGTTCATATCAGATCCATCCCAGGCTTTATATAGATGAGGTCTTAACTGACAGCTCTGACACTCACTTCCTGTCCAGGTTCATGCCCTTTACAAACTGCAAAATCCCTTTTGGATATTTTTCTAGTGTGAGTGTATAATAAAGTTTAATATTTTCCCTTCCAAACTCTCTCTTCTTTTTTTTTGGTTCTCTGTTATCACTATTTCTACCTTCTGAGTTCCCCAGGATCTTCTCATGTGGAAGGCAGTTTAAAAAGTCAATGTTAGGTCAAATATAAGGTATTCTGATCTCAGATTTCTTGGCTGACTTTGTTCTCCAAAGTTCACCTTTATTAAAGGCTTATCTAGCCCTTATCTTAAAAGTCTCTAGCTCTACACCCTTCTCTTTCATTGTCCTCTGGACACTGATCTGGGGGTGATATTTGAGGATACCCACTATGGGCAGAACTGAAAATCCTCATTATCTTCAAGTGTTACTACTGCTTTTCAGAAACTTGGAGTTATACCTAATTCCTATTCACTGGATTCTAGGATTTGTTACAAACAAATATTCCTTTTTATTTAACATACCTCATTTCAAATAATACTACAAGTGCTAGCAAACGTTCATTAAACACTGACTACATACCAGGTACTGTGCTAACTACTTTATATGTATTATTTCTTTCAATTCTTACAACAAAAGAATAAGTACTATTTCTACTGCTGTTTGAGATAAAAGGAAACGGGGGTCCACAGAAGTTAAGCAACTTGCCTAAGGACACAGAGCTAGCAAGAGACGGTTAAAATTAACAGCTTACATTTAAAAGAACCCTCACCAAAACCAGTCCCCCAAAAATGCCCTTCCATCTCTGTCTCCATTACCTCTCACAGCCCTGTCCTTCAGAGCACTGTGCAAAGACAATTTCCTCCCTAAGCTCTGCTGTTTACTCCTGCTGACCAGCTCCGTCTTTCCCTTCATTCCCAATCTTGGAATACTGCATCAGCCGTGACCTGTTACCCTGGTTCACATCACACTGGTGTTTACACATTTCTGCTCTTTTGGAAGTGTTTTCTTTATCTTGACCCCCTGTCTGTTTCAGGAGACTCTAAGTTCCTGAAAGCGAGGGGCTTTTCTTCTGTACTCTCCAGAACACAGATGTACTTGGCATACAAGCAGAGCCTGAACTGGGGTTGGCTGAGTGGGGGCTGTGGTGACTTTAATGAAAAGACAGCCTGTTTCATTGGTCCAGGAAGGTGTAGGTGACTTGCTGCTCAAAAACTGGCAGCGGTAACAGGATATGCTTTGAACTCTATTACTGGAGTGGATCCTGTGACTCTGTGAGGAATTTTTTTGTTTTGTTTTTCTTTCAGTTTTAGGGATTAAGGTTTTGTATGTCTTATCTGTATGAGCGCAGCCTCCTTGCTGACCCAGACATTAAGGCCTCAAACAAGTGACACACATGTGGCTCAGATAAGCTCTCAGTCAATGGGGCAGATAGACCATGGCAAATTGGAAACATATTAAGAATAAAAATAGCTAAGGCTTCTTGAGAGCTTACCACGCTTCAGGCTCTATTTCATGCACCTGAGGTGTATTAACTCACTGATCACAATGACCTGTAAGTTAGGTACCACCAATGGCATACAATTAGCACACAGCTTTTTCTCAAGGTCCAGTAAAGAGACCGGAGAGTACACCTCATTCTCTCCCTTGTCTCTACATCTACAGCATTCTGCAGCTCTATTTAAACACTTACTCAACCATGTCTGGTATCTGAACATATCTACTTTTCCCACCAATTTATAAATCCTGGAAGAATGAGATGTGTTGACTCCACTCACAGGACCTACAATATAACTTTTACATAAAGTAGTTCAATGAACGATTGTCCGTTCAAACTAAATGAAGGCCTCGAGAGATCAGGTCAATGTACCCAGACAAAAAGTCTAAATACCATTTTATTCATTTCAAATCTTAGTTTAAACCATAAGAAAGTCACTTACATTTAAATTCATGCAGGTCATGGTTTCTGGCTTCATGATTTGAGAAAAAATGGACATAGCTTTTGCCACTTGGTTCTGGAAGGGAAAAAAAAATGTCATAGCCTAAATCATATATTACTCTGCTATTATAAGGATCCCTGAAAGAAGTCAA
Source organism: Elephas maximus indicus (assembly GCF_024166365.1). Taxonomy (NCBI): domain Eukaryota; kingdom Metazoa; phylum Chordata; class Mammalia; order Proboscidea; family Elephantidae; genus Elephas; species Elephas maximus. The sequence goes on along the minus strand of NC_064820.1, from coordinate 76,104,514 downwards.
GAAATTCCTGTTCATGGGGCCCCAAGGGGTTGAAGTTCATAAAGAAAATCAAGTTTTTTGGGTACTCCAAAATGAACACTCCATAAAATGTTTCACCCAGCAGCACATAATTGAATGCTTTAACAATCTGCCTGAATCCAGTTTTTAAGATAAAGGCATAAAGTTGGTATTTCTCTTTCTCCCACTGGAATCAGCCCAAACAAACAAACCAAGAATGAGAAGCACGTTCGACATCACTAGAAACCTCAAGTCAGAGAAGAGGCAGTAGCACTGCCAAAACACTGGTGAGGGAGCATGTAAAGTATTTCACATTTTCTTAGGCCTCGCTTGGAAAAGGACAGCCCTGAGGAGGGGCCCTGCAAGAGAGGGCTGTTCCAGGGTTGCAGCTGTAACTCTGTCCTCCGTGTGGTAGGATCTCAGGGAAGTCCTCTCTTCTCTCTGGACCTCAGTTGCCTCAATCTGCCAGTGAGAGGGATAGGCTAAATGATCATTAATGCCTCTTTCAAATAAGAGTATTTGGGTCTAGCTAAGGGAAATATGATGGACTCCACTTCTAAAATGCAGCGATTCAGCAGTCCTGATTCATCTGAGGTGAATTCAGCTCTGGAGAGCATTCAAATTAAATTACTCTCCGAGAACATTAAATATTAAATTGATCATTTGCAATTTCCATTTTAGTTACTTGAGCAATTTCTCTCAGAGTGCTGATTAGAATCAATCTAACCCAGCCCCTTCTAAACAGAAATACATGTTAGGTCCTCAACCAGAGATGGAGGCGTACTTTGGAGGCAGAAGTGTGGATGTAGGCTGCCATGGCACCAAAGCCATTGGTCTCTTCGTGGGAACTTTTCCTTCAAGATACAGTCAGAAGGAAAAATAATAAAACTAAGAATGAATGAAAGTAGTAAACTCCTGCCCAGTCATGTGCACCCGAATCCTCACCTGATTCAGAGCTAATGCCACAGCGAAACACGAAGCTCTCCTGGGGAGAACGTCTCCTTTTATTAGGGCTTCTTCTCTTAATGTAGCGCAGATCTTGAAAGACTCAGGGCTATTCTGTGAGGAGACAGGATTGCTTAATGATGCCAAGAACCTTTTAGTTTAATAAACAGTCCTCAGTATTTCATATTTCCTTTAGCAAGAAATTCCCCAAGCCTATCTCAAGCCACTTAAGATTAAGCCCTAAAAGAGACTATTTGCAAATAGACCAGGTTATTTACATACTAGCAGCTAAAAATTTAAATTAACATTATTTTTAAAGTTCTGTCAATATTCTGCAGTTCTGGCAGTTTTCACCTGCAAATATAAAAGTTTCTTTGGTTTCTATACACAAGTACCATAATACAATGTGTAAAGAGTCAGCCTGCTTGTATATTCAAGAGTGCAGTAAAGCTCAGCAACACTAGGAAATGCTTCCTGGGGGAATTTCCAATCGAAAAATACCCATGTAACCCAAATACTTGAAAATATGAACACTAATTTGAACATAAGCTATGAACGAATTTCATGAAAAGAGAATCTTAAAAAAAAAAAAAAATCCAAGAATATGACTGAAACACAAACCAGCAGGAGAGCAACGGTAAAACTGAATCCTCTTCCTTTAGACATGCTGAAGGTAGAGAAGCCTTATGAGAGCATCAGCTTTGCATCTTGGTTTTCATCTGTCATGACATGACTCACAATACAAATTCTCAAAATAAAGTCTGAATTTGATGAGAGAGGACAGTTCTCAGGATTGGCTTGGAATCTGTGATGGCTGACCAACTCAATTCATCAACTACAGTCTCCACTGAGCAAAATAAGTTATTCTTGGGCACAACACAGGGGAGAAAAGTCCTTTAGCCCTTCCTACACAACAGAATTAAATTCTTTCCACTTCCTTATACACTCAGGGAGGAGTGCTTAAGTAGATACACATCACTTCAGCCTTTGGGCCCCAGGCCAGAAAACTGGGCGTCACAGGCTCAATAACTGATGTTTAAGAGCTGTTTTGTTTGCTTTCTATTTCACAGAATCACAGCATGGTATAATTGGAAATTATGGTATAATTGTCCCAGAGGACAGCAAACTGTGATCCTGAGGCCACATTCAGCCTGTGGCTGTAAATGGTTTTTACATTTTTTTTTTATTATTAACTTTTATTGAGCTTCAAGTGAACATTTACAAATCAAGTCAGTCTGTCACATGTAAGTTTATATACATCTTACTCCGTACTCCCACTTGCTCTCCCCCTAATGAGTCAGCCCTTCCAGTCTCTCCTTTCATGACAATTTTGCCAGCTTCCAACTCTCTCTATCCTCCCATCCCCCCTCCAGACAGGAGATGCCAACACAGTCTCAAGTGTCCACCTGATATAATTAGCTCACTCTTCATCAGCATCTCTCTCCTACCCACTGTCCAGTCCCTTTCATGTCTGAAGAGTTGTCTTCGGGAATGGTTCCTGTCCTGGACCAACAGAAGGTTTGGGGACCATGACCACCGGGATTCCTCTACTCACAGTCAGACCATTAAGTATGGTCTTTTTATGAGAATTTAGGGTCTGCATCCCACTGATCTCCTGCTCCCTCAGGAGTTCTCTATTGTGCTCCCTGTCAGGGCAGTCATCGACTGTGGCCGGGCACCAACTAGTTCTTCTGGTCTCAGGATGATGTAGGTCTCTGGTTCATGTGGCCCTTTCTGTCTCTTGGGCTCTTGGTTGTCGTGTAACCTTGGTGTTCTTCATTCTCCTTTGCTCCAGGTGGGTTGAGACCAATTGCTGCATCTTAGATGGCTGCTTGTTAGCATTTAAGACCCCAGATGCCACATTTCAAAGTGGGATGCAGAATGTTTTCATAATAGAATTATTTTGCCAATTGAGTTAGAAGTCCCCTTAAACCATGGTCCCCAAACCCCCACCCTTGCTCCGCTGACCTTTGAAGCATTCATTTTATCCCGGAAACTTCTTTGCTTTTGGTCCAGTCCAATTGAGCTGACCTTCCATGTATTGAGTGTTGTCCTTCCCTTCACCTAAAGCAGTTCTTATCCACTAATTAATCAATAAAAAACCCTCTCCCACCCTCCCTCCCTCCCCCCCTCGTAACCACAAAAGTATGTGGGGTTTTACATTTTTAAAGGCTTATAAAAACGAAAACAAAGAAGAATATGTGACAGAGACCCTATATGGCAGAGACCATGTGTGGCATCCAAAGCTTAACATATTCACTATCTGGCCCTTCACAGAAAAAGTTTGCTGACCCAAACTCAAGCCCATCATTCCACAAATGAGTAACCTTAGATAAGTGACCAGTTCAAAACTATATAAACCAGTTAATGCTAAAGTTGAGACTAGACCCCAAGTTTCCCAATTTCTGGTTCAGTTTTCTTTCCACTGTAACCCATTAAGTCATGGTCTCAAGCAAATAGCAAATAACTCATTTTAATGTAACAAACATGTATTGAAGATCTACTGTGTATGGGGTACTGTGTTAGGTGCTTGGATACAAAGATGCTTCAAGGAGCTAACACTCTAACAGAGGGGGATGAAAAGTACATCTACTTAGCACAACATCAGGCAGTGTTGTAAGTACCCTGAATGTGATACCAATACAGCACAATCAAGGGATATCTGGGGCAGAGAGAGGTCGCTTCCAGTTTAGATGATCATAGAAAACTTCACAGATGAGTATGAGGTGGCCCTCTAGTTTGCCACTGAAGGATGGTAAGATTACCATGGGGTGAGGACAACAGTGAAGACTGGTCTAGCAGAGTCCAGCATTAGCTCTGTAGCAAGACAACTCTAAAGTAGGGCTCAAACACCAAGAGGCTGTCTCTTGTCCTTATCTATATTTCCAGCTTTTCCCATGATAAAACTGTCTGACATAGCTAACTTAAGTTTTATAAAAATGAATACATTTAAAATTAGAATGTTTGCACCAGTTGGAAAGCAGACCTCAGAGTAACTGATCCTCTCTCAAACACTACCCACAAAAGCTCTGAAAGTTAAGGGGAGAGAGTCTTACCAGTTTGTAGCAAATTGCAAAAGCAAGGATATAGGTATCTTTGCTGAATTTCACATCTTGATTTTTCATTTCTATCAGTACTTCCAACGCACCTGCCAAAAGTCAGGAGTGGGCCAGCAGTGTTAAATGTGTCAGAGCAAGTTCAGACTCCTCTATTGTAGGCCCCAGAGCTCTAATCTGTTTAGCAGCATTAGCTGAAAAGTATATTTCAGCACAATAAAAGCTATTTGTCAAAGTCATTTAGCCAAAAAACCAAAAACCAAACCCAGTGCTGTTGAGTCGATTCAGACTCACAGCGACCCTATAGGACAGACTAGAACTGCCCCACACAGTTTCCAAGGAGTGCCTGGTGGATTCGAACTGCCAGCCCTTTGGTTAGTAGCTGTAGCACTTAACCGCTATGCCACCAGGGTTTCCAGTCATTTAGCAATTAACTAAGTTTCAAAATAAATATTGAGATCATGCAGAAAGAACTAGTATTTTAAATCCTGCTACAACTTCAGCATAAGTAAAATCTGGCATGATTAGTTTAAGGCACGCCATGCAATGCAATATTGTTTTCAGATTTAAAGAATGAGGTCTCCATAACTCAGCCACTAATCCGGAATACAAGGGTCATTTCTGCGTGGCTCATTTTTTTTTTTTTTTCTTCTAATTATTATGCCAGCAAAGACAGCAGAATTTCTAGCAAATATACATTGGAGTACTTACTTTTATATTTGCCTTTGATAAATAGCATATCCATCAAAATATTGAATGATGTGGAGTCTGGAAAGAAACCTTGTAAATGCTAGAGAAGAAAAACAATACAGCTTGGTTAAAAGTTACAACTATAAAGGTGATACTTATATTTCATCTTAACCATCCAGGATTTATTTTTCTTTACCTTTATTCTTCTGGCCTCCTGAATTCCCTAATAAATCTCTGATATACTAAGAATTAATTTTTTTAAAAAACATAAAATGCTGCCTACTCTCTTGGCTGCCATGCCTTTGGGAACGGGCATGCGGAACACAAGACAAGAGGCATGGGAAGAGATCTCTGGGTTTCAGAAATACAGCAAAGAACGCCTTCATGAAATGTGGCTCTGCTATGTTTAGGGGAAAAGAGACAAGCCAATTCAACCGGCAGGGCTAGTCCTGGAACTTGGGTACCACAAACTTAACATAAGATGGAACCTAAAAATATACTCGAGGACTAAGACAGGACGGTCTTGTGCAACTAGATCCTCTTTTGGCAAACAGATAATGTAATTGTTTATTCACTTTTTGAAATACTTCATTAAAATAGTGGTTCTCAACCTTTTTCTTCTAACATGTTTTATGGCATGCTAGCATGCATGACATGTGATATGCAAATGTGCCATTAAATGTCTTGCTCAAGTTTGTTCTTTTTTGAGATCCTGCAAGTCAGACTCTGTTCTAGGGGCTGAGAATAAAGAGTTGATGAACAAAACATACATTCTGCTCTTAAATTCTAGCAGGGCTATAGTAATCAGACAATGAACAAGTAAATAAAACAAGTGACAGAAATAAAAATATACTTTCAGATATCAATCAGGGCTATGAAGAATGATGACACAGGATAAAGGGAGAGGGACGATGGGTGGAAGTTGGTCAGGCAAGGCTCTTTGGGAAGAAACCTTTCATGGACTGAATTGTGTCCCCCCCCCCCAAAATACGTATTAACTTGGTTAGGCCATGATTCACAGTATTGTGTGGTTGTCCTCCATTTTGTGATTTTAATTTTATGTTAAAGAGGATTAGGATGGGATGGTTATACCCTTACAAAGGTCATATCCCTGATCCAATGTAAAGGAAGTTTCCCTGGGGTGTGCCCTGTACTGCCTTTTTTTATCTTACAAGATATTAAAAGGAAAGAGAAGCAAGCAGAGAGTTGGGGACCTCATACCACCAAGAAGGCATTGAGGGAGCAGAACTCGTCCTTTGGGCCCAGGGGCCCTGCTCGGAGAAGCTCCTAGTCCAGCGGAAGACTGATGAGAAGGCTGACAGAGAGAAAGCCTTCCCCTGGTGCTGACGCCTTCAATTTGGACTTCAGGCCTACTTTACTGTAAGGAAATAAATTTCTCTTTGTTAAAGCCATCCATATGTGATATTTTTGTTATAGCAGCACTAGATGACTAAGAGAAAGCCTGAATGAAATAAAGGAGAAAAGCTCAATGATGAGGGTGTAGGGCATTCTAGTTAGAGGGACCAACAGAAGCAAAGGCCCTGGGGCAGGGCCGTGAACTTGGTATGTCAGAAAAATCGAAGACAGTCCAGCATGGAGTGAGCAAGAAGGAAAGAGTGGTAGGGGATGAGAGAGCATAAATAGCAAGGGGTCTGAGTTTTAGTCTAAAGTGTGATGGGAAGCCACCAGAGCAACCTTATCCAACAGAAAGATAATGCGAGTCACAAATGCAAGCCACGTATTCTAAATGTTCCGGTAGCCACATTAAAAGAAATAGACGAAATTAGTTTTAATACCAAAAAGTAAAACCAAACCCGCTGCTGTTGAGTTGATCCCTACTCACAGTGACCCTACAAGACAGAGTAGAACTGCCCCATAGAGTTTCTAAGGAGTGCCGGGTAGATTCGAACTGCTGACCTTTTGGTAGCAGCTGTAGCACTTAACCACTAATATGTTATTTAACCCACTAGATCCCAAATAATGTAATTTCAACATGTAATCAATATGAAAAATTATTGACGAGCTATTTTGCATTCTCTTTCATAACAAGTATTTGAAATTTATTAAGTATTTTATACATGCAGCACACGTAGCCACATTTTAAGGGCTCAGTGGGCGCACACGGCTAGTGGCTACTGTAGTGACAGGGCAGCAACACAGGGTGTTGAATGGGGCCACAGTTACAGAAGCAGGATTAGGCTTTAGGTCACCTGGCTCTAATGCAGTTCATTCCAATACTCCAGGGAACATATTTATACATTTATACATGAATTTTTCATACACAGGTAGACTAAAAAAAAAAAATTCTCATTTTTTTCTTTTAATCATAAAAATTAACACACGCTTGTTGTAAAATAGTCAAACAATACAAAAATGTATAAAGTAAAAAGTATTTTCTATAATTTTAACCCTTAAAGATAACCAGTGATTTGGTGTATATTCTTCCAGATTTTTAATACATATATACAAATACGTAAATATGCATATTTCTTTTTTAGGAAAAAAAAGGATCAAATTATCTGTACTTTCTAAAAACCACCTTTTTTTCTGCTTACTTATATATTCGGGTCTTCTTTCTAATACACAGGTATCCTTAAAGAGGAGCAAGCCTATAGCAAAAATTTCACCATGAACAGACAACTTTATATGAAAAGGAATAAAAGACAGAAGGACAGTTAGTTATGGAGGTTCCTAATAACACTAAAACGTACATGATGGTCAGCGCTGGCCTCCAATCTAACAAATGCTTCTGACCTTGGATGAGATTATAATGTCACTAGGACCCAGTTTTCACATCTATAAATAAAGATAATAATAGTATCTGCCTCACTAGGTGGCGTAGTAGTTAAGTGCTATGGCTGCTAACCAAAGGGTTGGCAGTTCAAATCTGCCAGGCACTCCCTGGAAACTCTATGGGGCAGTTCTACCCTGTTCTATAGGGTCGCTATGAGTCGGAATCGACTCGACAGCACTGGGTTTGGTTTTTTGGTTTGGTCACTAGGGCTGTTGTAGAAAACAAATGGAATAAAACATGTATAAAGTGCTGCTTAATAAACACAATGCCAAGGATGTAGTGAATATTCAATAAATGGTGCTTATAATGATTGTTTTTAGGAAAAGAACACCAAACTATGTGATGTATTTGAAAAGTGGAAAGCACTTTACAAATGTAAAGTCTTCAAGTACAAAACAAAGATAGAAGCACACGTAAAGGGTAGGAAAGGCATCTTAAAATGGCAGCCAGTCTTCCACTATCTCCCATTTAAAGCTATTAAAAAGAGAGGGTGTCAGTCCCCAGTTGACCCACATCCAAGGTAGGTAGATATCTTATGATCTGTATGACTGATGTTCTAAAGAGATCTACGCCTCTTCAGAGAAACTGACTCCAAGGGAGCTTTAAAAATGCAGGGAAGAGCTGATCCATTCAATCCAGTGGCCCCTCTTGGAAAACATAATCCAGAAATAACATGTATGGTAGAGATGCCTTTCCTCACATCACCAAAAATACCCCATCCTCAGCACAAGGAGATCGCCCTGGAAAGGAAAACAATCAGTAAAGAATAACCTGGTCTTTGATGAGCTCCAGGGCAGATTCCTCAAGATCCAACTCATAACAGAGCCTCATGAAGAGTGGTCCAAACTTATAATTCCCCAAACTGACATTTCTGTTCTCTGCATGGTACCTGGTAATCAAAACAATTCAATGAGCCAACAGGTGGGATGCACAGACCATGGCAGTTGCTCTGCTAGGTGTTGGAGACACAATGAAGAATAAAGTACTCTTGTAGTCTGGAGGGGTGGAAGTGCAGACTTGAAAAGAATGAGGAATTCTGGAGTAGAAGTATACCAGGCATTAAAACAAACAAACAAAAAAACCACATACACACACAAACAGGGTTTGTTAGAGGCTGACATCGCTTATAAAATAAAAGGAAGGAAAAACATACATTTTAATCATCTTCTAAATCACCAGTAGTCTTCCTAGGACCAAGTATGGGCATATTAGGGAAAAGCAGGGGTCTGGCATCATTAAGAGCATTTGAATGGCACCATGTTTTTATACGGGCCTCGCCTAGAGGGAGCAAATGAAGAAGTAGGCTCTGTCCTCCTTACAGCTGGCTTCATCCCCATGTAGGACAGCAGACAACCAACAGATGCATTTTATAATTTACAGCAATTTCTGTTTTTCTAAGCTAGGGGAAGGAATATACGTGTGCTACAATCATCAGGCTGAACAAGTCAAATTCAGTTTTGAAATTCTGAGTTTTAGGAAAAAGGCTATTTCAAAGACAGTGATCTTTTATATGTGGCTTGAGATTTCTACAATTCTGCCAGTCTGCCAATGAGCCCTGGCGGCAAAACGGTTAAGCACTCAGCTGCTAAAAGAAAGGTTGGTGGTTCGAACCTACCAGTAGCTTCGTGAAAGAAAAGACCTGGTGGTCTGCTTCTGTAAAGATTTCAGCCTAGGAAACCCTATGTGACAGTTCTACTCTGTCACATAGAGTCGCTATGAGTTGGACTCAGCTCGATGGCACCCAACGGTAGCAGCCGGTTAGAACTACAGAACTGTATGTTGCTAGTGGAAACTTACTTTCACAAACCAACTCCTTCCGCTTTAGACACTAGGAAGACAATCTGGTGACACCTCATGAAGAAGCACCTCATGATTAATTAATTACTTGTAAATCAGATTTTAGGAAGATTCATTATTTAAGAATGAATGTCAAACACCACGGGAAATACTCTGACTTTAAAAATAAAATAGTTCTTTTTACTGTCTGTTAAAATGGCATTATTAGAATAGCATTATGTCTAAACAAATATACTACCAAATAAAATGATAACGTATACTTTTTTAGGTACATTTCATAATTATAGAAGCTACAGAAAATATGCGTTTCTTCACTATAGCACTTATGAATAAACTACTAAAAGACAATATAGTGTAGTGCTAAGGGTTCAGACTCTGGCTCCAAACTGAATGAGTTCAAATCCTGGCCCTTTTACTTACTGTGTAACCTTGAGCAAATTAATTAACCACTCTGTGTCTCAGTTTCTTCACCTGCAAAATGGAGATAAGAGGAATACCCAACTCAAAGAGTTTTTTGTGAGGATTAAATGAGATAATGTGCCTGGCACAGTATCTTCAATATTTGCTGGCTCATAAAATTTAAGACAGACTGGGTGTCATGGATTGAATTGTGTCCCCCCAAAAATACGAGTCAACTTGGTTAGGCCATGATCCCCAGTATTGTGTGGTTGTCCTCCATTTTGTGATTGTAATTTTATGTTAAGAGGATTAGGATAGGATTGTAACAGCTACCCTTACTCAGTTCACCTCCCTGATCCAGTATAAAGGGAGTTTCCTGGGGTGTGGGCTGCACCACCTTTTATAGCTCAAGAGATAAAAGGAAAAGGAGGCAAGCAGAGAGTTAGGGACCTCATATCACCAAGAAAGCAGCACTGGGAGCAGAGCGCATCCTTTGGACCTGAGGTCCCTGCGCCTGAGAAGCTACTCGACCAGGGGAAGATTGATGATGGGGTATCTTCCTCCAGAGCCAACAGAGAGAGAAAGCTGTCCCCTGGGGCCGACACCCTGAATTTGGACTTTAACCTACTAGACTGTGAGACAATAAATTTTTCTTTGTTGAAGCCATCCACTTGTGGTATTTCTGTTATAGCAGCACTAGATAACTAAGACACTGGGGAATACATCTTTAAAACCAATATTACTTTAGCCTCATGAGCTACTTGTGCTAGATTAAAAACAAAATAAAGCAAAAACAAAACAGGCTTCCCAATTTAAATGATACTGATACTAATAAAGTGCTAGAAAGTCACTGAGATAATGTATAACCTTCTTCTTGACAAGAAGCATTCAAGTAGGAGGATTTAAAATCCCCCTATAAACTAAACAACAATATTTGGTCAAGATTATGAGGAGATTACGTTGCTCCCAATTTTTAGCTCATTCTGGTTCATTATGTACTCTTCTTTCCCACCCGTGGGCTGCCTGTCTCAGGAAGAGAGAGAACAGGTTGGTTAGGTCATGGATCCACCATCTTCCCACTTGTCCAGCTGTCCACAAGTAGAGGAAAAGGACAACTGGGTAGAGAGTTATTAGCATCAATAAAGGAATTATGAGTCACACTTTGAATGTTTATGATAAAAATAAGAGCGGAAGGAGTGTTAAGAATTTTTATACTGTTTTGCTACTCTTACAAACATCTAATAGCTTTGTGTAGTAAAAAGAGGGGTGAGAGGGAGACAGGCCGAGGGTGTCAAACAATTCAACTTTAAGAAACTTAAATAACTGAATTAGATTTGTTGATACATATGACTGTAAATTAGCATAGCCCTTTTGGAAAATAATGTGGCCATTGTGCTGGCAAGCTTTAAAATGTTAATACCCTCCAATCTCAAAAATAAAATAAAGAGTATACCTTATTCATAAAGTTGCTCAACATGGCGTTATTTATACTGGTGAAAAATTGGAAATAATTTAGATGGGGAACCATAGAGGCATGGTTCATTAAATTACCTAACATACCATGCAATACTGTATAGCCACTAAAAGTATGAGTCCTAAGTATATGATTAATTAACAAGGAAAAACATTTACGCTATAATACTAATTTAGGAAACTAGGAAATATGGTAATGATTACAACCACGTAAAATAAAGCCTTCCAAAACACCAAAATCTTTGTATAAACAAAATGTGTGATAAAATATATCAAAATAGTAACAGTGGTTTCTTAGGTGTAGTAGAGAGGCTCCAAAGATGGCCACCATCAACCCTTTCCTTCCTCCCCATACAGTGCTGCTCCATCCCTGCAGAGGTGGAGTCTACTCCCCCTTCCCTTGAATCTGGGCTGCCTTGACAAAGGGAAGGCAACAGAAGTGAAGCTGTGCCAATTCTGGGTAGCTTTACAAGGCCTGGCAGCTTCCACTTCTCCTATGTGCCAATGCACTCAAGCTAGACTAATGAATGGTGAGACACTACAAGGAGAAAGAGGCCATACTGAGGAGCAGGAGGCATCAGAAATGTGAGTGAAGCTTTCCTGGACCTCCTACCATAGCCTAATTGCCAGGTGACTATAGATGAGGACTGATTTTAGCTGATACCAATACAGAACTGCTCAGTTGGGCCATGCTTGGATTCCTGACCCACAGAATTGTGAGAAGTAATAAGTAATTGTTTTAAGCCATTAAGTTTTGGTATGGTTTGTTATGCAGCAACAAACAACTGAAACACCAGCATTTGTGATAATGTTTTTCTTCCTTCTTTTTTGGTGATTTTTGATGAATTTTGTGTAATTTCATTTTTCCTTTTCCTTTTAAAAATAACATTTTTTCATATTATAAAATTAATAATGTCCAACGTAGACAAATTTGAGAAATCAGAAAAGTATATGTTTAGATAAAATATAATCTATAATTCCTAGAGAACTATGGTTAACTTTTGGTATATAGTCTGGTCTTTTATAATGAATTTTTTGTGTTTTTCTCTATATAAATGTACACATAAATGCAGGTGCACATACACAAGTATCTCTTTAAAGAATGGAGAAGGGAAGCAATGAACTTAATTTCAGAAATCGAGCCTACTGATTTGGTGCCATACCTCTCACTGGTAAGCTAAACATCTGCTGGGTTTTCTAACAGCAGGCTACGATTACAGTGAGTTCCTTCTGACATGGGAAACTCAGATAATAGTTCAGAGAGGTATACTGGGCATAAAACTGGAGGAGAGAGAATAGTGAGGAGTCCCCTGAAGTGATCCAAGTGAGACACGTGGAGGGCTGAACTAAGATACTGGTAATGTGGATAGAGAGGAGAGGGCTAGAGGTAAGAGAGACTAAGGAAGTGGAAGAGGAGAGGCAAATGAGATAAGGGAAAAGGAACTCCCAGGTATCTGTCCTTCGTAAGTGGTCAGTGAGACAGAAAACACAGGAAGAGGAACACGTTGGTATATGTTGGATCTGAAGACCTAGAGAACATGTAAGTGGAGATGGTGAATAAGCTGGTGATTTCTTTGGGCACGAATTACCTGCTTTTCTATTCTCAACACCTGGCACACAGTAGGAACCCAATAAGTGTCTGCCGAATGAATGAATGAATATAAAGGTCTGGAGCTCAAGTCAGGCACTTGGACAAACAATTTGGAAGTCATCGGTGAAGAAGTGACAGCTGAATTCTTGGCAGTGGAAGAGACTGCTCAGGAAAAGGAAAAGAATGAACTGAGATGAGGGCTGGCAGGATTCTAGGGAAACTCCTTACCTGTAAATGACATTTTTAGCCAGCTGTATATCACCCTGAGAGTCACACAAATGAAGCAAGGTTTTCAGCTCCTCCTTTAAGATGAGTTTGTTCTGGGCCAACTTCTCTTCCAAGTTTTTAAAATAGGTTTCTGGAAGAAAACACAGTATGGTGGCCATCACTCGGGCTGACTGGAATTGCCAGGAGGCTACCCTGAGGAAGATGGGACACCTGAACCTGGCTCAGTGCAAAGGGGCTCGGAGGGGGGCTCACAGACATGCACTTCCCTCTCCAGCTCACCTCCTCTAGGGCAGTGTGTCAGAACATGGCTCTGAACCAAAGCATCTATGTCATATGGGGTACAGTCCCAGGTCCCACTCAAGACTCTACAAGACAGAATCTCTGGGGTCTCTGGTGTGTCTGTGTGTGCGGAAACACAAGAATACACATTTTCTACTTGCTGGGAAATTTTTACGCATACTTAACTCTGAGAAATACTGCCCCAGAAGCTGAGCCCAAATAACTGAATCTATGAGAGATACATGAGGAAAAAAAAAAGAGAAAACATAACCAAGGTACCCATACTATCAACTGGCAGGACACCAAGCAATAAAGCTGAAAGGAAAATGTGAATTGAAGATGGGTTTACCCACAGTGTTTGACCCATGTGATCCAGGAACACTTCACATTTCTTTCATTTGATTCAACTTGACCTCTCTTTCATTCCTCTTGGTGCTCATTACTCAATTGTGAGAAAACATGCCACAGCTCTGCGTAATGCACAGGGGGTAGAAGACAGTCTCTAAACAGCAGCAAACTCCACATTTAGCACAGACTCATTTCAAGGTGGTCAATCTATCCTTGTCCCTTGTCATTTCTGCAAAGAACTTATGATCTCTGATCAACTGTGGGGACAGTCAAACACCAATGAAAACACAGCCTCTTGGGATTGGGACGGAGCTGTATTCTTGCCAGAATGTGGAGTGAGATGGAAGGCAGGCACTAAGCAAGCATCTGCCTTCCGGTAGGCAAGGCTGTTCTCAGCATCAGAAGCTGCCAAGAAAAGTCTACAGGGTTTGTCCCAATGCCCAGAGCACTGAAGGAATGCTGCTTACAGGAGCTGTACAATATACATAGAAAACATAAGAACTGCAGGCTGAGGCAGACACTATTCTCAATTTAAAAGAAGGCCCACTAGGTCTGAGACAGTGCAGTGGATCTTCCCATCTTTACTTGTATAACCACATGACGGTTAAAGATTTTAGTGCTGGATGGATCCGAGCTGATGTCTAGGCTCTGTCACTTGGATGGTGTGGGTGAGAGATCTTAGCATCTGTGAGACCTGATTCCTCTTGTGTAACGTAAGGATCAAGGCACCTACCTCAACAGGGTGTCCTGAGATAATGTATGGAAAGCATTGAGCACAGGGCCTAGCACATAATAACTGCTAATAAATCAGACATTATTGCTTTCATTTTCATTCTCTCTGTCACTTGTTAGATTTAAGAGGATTTATTCTATTAAATATTTCTGAACAATTTCCAATCTAAAAGATTTCAGAGATGACTCTACATCTTTTCCCCCTTAATCCTTTTAGTAAGTCTTAAGAACCCAAAATTTCAACAGATTTGTATTTTAAAACAAATCAATCAAAATATAAGTGCTTATCATATATTCATACTCAATGGTATCCTTCTCTGTGTATAACACAAGGACGGACAAGATATGGTTCCTACCCTCAACATGCTTAGAGTTTATTTGGGAAGAAAAGATACATTTCTATGAAGCTATCTGAAAGCAATGATGGACAGGCGATACGTGACTGGTTATAAGCAAAAGAGGAGAAGAGAGGTAAGTGGCAGGAACAGACCAGGTTTGGTGGAAGCGGAGGGATACTAGTAAGGAAGGGGGCTGGATAGGATTGGATAACCAGGGGGCACACCAGGTATGGGATCCGTATAGACTTGAGAATGAACTCGGCAAGCATGAAAGGTGGTGAGGGGAGAATTTTGACTAGATTAACTAGGAAATCGTATTGGACTCCAGGAAGATAGGGTCCATTTATGCAAGAGCTAGGAAGCCAGTGGGGTGAGTTTGTACATGATGTGGTGTGCAACATAGCACCACTGCAGATTCTTAAAGTGAGGAAGTGTTGACAGGGTTTTATAAAGATCAGGCCACAGTGGAGTAGATTGGCACTGACTACATTAACTGCCTTACAAAACACATGTACAACCTTCACAGCCTGTTGAAGACTACAACAAGTCGTATAGCGGCTAGACTAGGACATGGAGCCCTAACTCTGCAAACCTCCCATTGCTTCAAAATACATGGTTGAAAAGGGAAGACAGAAGTAAAATCTAGATTGATTCTACAGAACTGGAGATTAATATATTGTCGCCCACTTCTAACGTATATATTCTTGTTCCGTAGGTGGTATTAGATAATAATATGATTAGAGGAGTGGCGAAGGAAGACTGATTTCTGGAAGACTGGACTTCAAGGGAATGCTAGGTGCTCATATATACTAGGCAGTGAGATGAAGGGCCTATAGCTGAGACATCAGTAGGAACAAACAACTGAGTTCTTTAAAGAGATGAGAAACTTGCTTATGTTTATAAAGAAATATGAAGTACTGGGAAAAACTCAGTGTGCAGGAGGGAGGGAATAAACACAAAACTTCTCGTATGTTGGAAAGGAATAGACTAGGGTTGTGGTACTGTTGGTTTTTTGTTTGTTTTGTTTCAGCTTTTTATAATAAACATTTTCAAACATACCCAGAGTAGGAAGATCGTACAAAGAACCCCCGCGTACCCATAACCCAGCCTCAACAATTATCAAAATGTTGCTGATTTTGCTGGTGGCTAAATGGTCAAGATTTTGGCTGCTAACCAAAAGGTTGGCAGTTCGATTCCACCAGCCACTCCTTGGAAACTCTAAGGGGCAGTTCCGCTCTGTCCTATAGGGTCACTACGAGTCAGAGTTGACTCAACAGCAACAGGTTTGGTTTGGTACCACCCTTCTTAATCCCGCTGGATTTTTTCAAAGTAAATCCTAGACTTCTTGTTAGGCAAGTTTCTCCTCTTTTTAAAGAAATCTTTCTTTGATCCTATTGACTTTCCCAGCATGGAAAGGGAAATATCAAAATGTAGTATCACACATAGTAAACTGTTTTGTGTCATTTTATTTCATTTATATACAGGTAAGTATGCACGTACTGGTGTTGCAGTGTAAAATATATTTTTTGCTGAGATTGCATCAAAGGAATTTGAAAGCCAGTCATCTGGTGCAGTTCTTCTTAACTTTATTGCAGATATGAATTGTCTGGGGTGTGAGGTTTTGCATTCTACCAACCTCCAAGGTGATGCCTGTCCTGATGGTCCTCAAACCACACTTTGAGTGGCATGGATTTAGAGAGGACTGGTTACAGCACTAGCTTTAGTATTTTTTCCTGCAATCTTGGGGAAGGAATTAAGAGGACAGCTGTAGACTCTGCAATAGCAGAGAGCAAGATGAAAAGTAAATATAAGGTCAGACTAGGAAACTTAGAATAAATGGTTCCAAGTTTTTCTATGGGACATGAGTTCATTGAGGGAGAGAATGAATAGGGAAAAAGACAGGAAACCTGAATGACAGATAAATGAAAGAATTGACAAAATAGATTCTATTACCTTTGGTGCCAGGGAGATTATGTGCAACAGTCACCTTCTCATGCTGAAATTCTCTTAATTTCATAATACCATCTGTTAGTAGGTATCGTTTAGCTAGAAATTAGGGGAAAAAAAAGTCATTTTGATTGCTTTATACTTAACAAACAACATGATAGGGTATGATTGAATCTTTTTAATTAACTGATCTTATCTCTACCTATTATAAGCCGTCTAGCCAGGTTTATAGCAACCCCTCAGACAGCAATCCTGATGGGAAGAAACATCTCCAAACTACCAGGGAATGCAGTCCTCAGCCAAGCAAGTTTTGTATGTGTGTATGTGAGATACGTTTACATACATACATATATATATACACATATACATGTATATAAAAAAATATACACATATATATATACATATACACACGTGAGAGGAAGAGAGGATAAGTTACTATGTCAGAATCATCTAGGGAGCTTTTCAAAGCTATACATGTTGATGTTTTCCTCCCCCAATTCTAATATATGTACATCTAGCAGGAGCCCTGGTGGCGCATTGATTAAGCATTGGCTGTGTCAAAAACCTAAATTTTTTAAAGAAACACCAAAAATTAGTGTAACAGAATATATTTATTGCGAGTAGATACCATTCGAATAGGGCATTGTCACCAGAACAAGTCAGGAAGGTGCTCTGAGGTCACTGTTAGGTTAATTTCTCAGAAGATAACATCAAAGTACAGGACAGGGTATGGAAACAGTCACCAAGGACATGCCATACACCCTAAAACAGCCTCTAGTCAGACCCTGGAGTTCCTGCTTCTGGAAGTTGGCTGCACATAGTTAATTTTCCAAAAGAACCCAACGCTCTGCTAAGCTGCTCTTACTAAGCTATTGTTCCACCTGAAGGTGACTCCAGGGAACCAGTTCTATCAAGGTTCAAAAGGACACATAAAGGTAGATGGCCTGTGTGGCTCACCCCAATTCCATGATACGAGAAATCTAGATTCCAGGAGAATCAAAGTGATTTTTTCAGCTGCTAACTGAAAGGTTGGCAGTTTGAGCCCACCAGTGTCTCCACAGAAGAGACCTGGTCATCTGCTTTCATAAAGACTACAGCCTACGAAACCCTATGCAGTAATTCTACCCTGTCCTAAAGGGTCACTATGAGCCTGTCAGAATTGACTCAGTGGCACACAATAACTATTGAACGAATGTTATACTGATCCATAAGGATATGAAGATGAACAAGACTTCAGGAACTCATGGTGTATCAAGAAAAATAAGCATGCAAATAAACATATTAGAGTAACATTGATAAATGCAGCAATTGAGCTATGTTCAAGGCATGGAGTAGTAGTACTAAGGAGCTAGTAATTAACTGTGTATGGGGTAGAGTTGACAGGAAACCGGGATTTAAAGAACAAATAGGTATTCACCAGCTGGGTAAGGGGTAACAAGGGCATTAAAAAAAAAAAAACAAAAATGAAAAACCACAGATAGTCCCTGACTTGTCATGGGGTTCCATTCCCACAACTCCCACAGTCCTGACGTAAGTCGAATACCTCTCTTTTTTTTTAGTTTTCATTATTATTGCCTTTCGTTATCAGTATCTTTATAAATTTAACCTTTGAATATCTTCAAGTTAACATCTGAGAATGATAACATCAGCACTTTAAGAGCTGCAACACTGTATTATGTATTACTAACAAAAAGATGTACCAAAAAAAAAAAGATGACCTTAAGTGCCATTCTTTGCAACTCCAGTGGGTTGTAAGTCAGTCAGGGACTATCTGGATATTTTTTAAATGAAGGTGCAAAACAGGCATCTGTAGTTTTGGTTTTGGCTGCTAACCAAAAAGTCACTTCAAATCCATCAGCCACTCTTTGGAAACACTATGGGGCAGTTCCACTCTGTTCTATAGGGTCACTATGAATCGGAACTGACTAGACGGCAACAGGTTTGGTTTTTGGAGAAAAGCACGTAGTGTAGTAGAAAAACCTACAGTGTGACCTTTGGAATTCCCAGTTTTGTCATTCGTGAAACAGGGGTTTATGACCTCTTAGGTCTGGTTCGAGATATACTCAAGACACACCTGAAATCACTGACCACATCTTAGTAGAGAAGGCGGATTTGGGAAACATGCTTTCTTTAGGATACATGAGGTAAAATGGGGTGTCGCTTGTACAAAAAATCACCCACCAGAAGGCTCTGTGTGCTGCAATAGCTGAAAACATAAAAAAATAAAAACCCATTGCTGTGGAGTCGATTCGGACTCATACCGACCCTGTAGCAATAACAACTTAGCAATAAAAATAGCTGCTTATTTATGGAAAGTGAAGTGGATGCTACTGTGGTGTTGTTGCCTGTGACCTTGGACAAAATGCTTAACCTGTTTCCTCTCATGCAAAAGGAAAAAAGAATTCTCCGCTGGGTGTTGTGAGGATGAAAGGAAGTAATGTATGTATGTAAAATACCTTACACCAATGCCTGGAACAAAGTTGAAGAATTTTTATTATTGCTCACTAGCATTTTTAAATTTACTTCTTCCCCTAAGGATGTTAAGGAATAATTTTATAAATAAAAAAACATGTTTAGGGTCGTTCAGAATGTTAGTTGCTGAGCTGGGACTCCAATTTTGGGGAGTCTAAGGCCTCTGTTCCCCAAACCTGCAGAAAAGTACACCCACGAGGGACAGGGGGTCTCGGAGAGTAACGTCGTCTCATCTAGGGAATACTACAGTCCAAAGGTCAAGACGCCACCCCAGCCAGCTTTCGGTCCTTTGGCACGCGTTGGTCACGGCACCCAGGTGTAACCAGACAGCAAGGACTTGCCCGCCAGCTCCAGGCCAGTGAGTGACGCAGACATTGCTGTTACGCCTTCAAAGTGACGCCCGCTGGTGTCTAAGGATCCCTTCTCTCCCATCCCTCCTCCTTCCACAATTTGCCCAGCAGGCCTGGGGCCGCGATACCTCCGAGAGGACACCGGCAGCAGCAGGAGCAGGAGCCGCCCACACCGGGATACACCCAACTTCGCTGCGCCTGTAGCAGAAGTTGCTTGGAAGGCCGAGACGCCGCAGCCATGCTGTCGTGGGCCGCACCAACTGCGGGAGTCGGGAAGGGGACCCAGTGTCGGCCCTACAGCCCAGAGGGCCGAATGGGATTCGTCCAACCCCGCGCGCCCAGCGAGGTCGGCCTGTAACCCCGCCCCTTTCTCTGCCCGCAACCCCCGGCCGTCCTTCCCCTTGGTACGCTCCAAGATGGCGGCTTCCATACTGCGGCGTGGGTTTTTCCTGGTGCGGAAAGTGGCTCTGCCTCAGTTCTCCCCGGCAGGTTGGTGGCTGCTGCTTTAGTGGGGCTGCTTCATTAGGCCCTGAGAACTCTGTCCCTTGAGTAACAGGAATCATAGATTTTCGAAATGACATGAAATGCATCTGAGGTCTGGTTGCCAGAGGAGCCATTTGGGGGTATTTGTAGCGCAGAAAAGGAAGGTAGTCTCTGACCCACCTCTGCCCCCAATATAATAGTGCCAGCCTGTCCAAAGGTGTGAAGAGCAAAGAAAGGTTATAGTATGAGGGACGTTGCATATGATTTGCTGGATTTGTGTGTTAGGGTGGTCGTCTTTTTGCTGACCATGAAAAATACAAATGTTCCCACCCCTGGGACTGTCAACTTTTTCTCCCTGCTGAGGCTGCGCTTCCTTGGAGGGGGTTCAGATCAACCTTTCCGGTTGCGTCCCAACACACGCACACTTGGCTGGACCGTAGTCTTCACGTCGTCGAAGAATTTTTCAGTACTGATCTCACTTTACTTGATGACCTTGGGAACAGTTTTCGGTTTTTTTGGTCTTGCTTCAGTTCACCACGTGTAGACAATAAATGTTAATAGTTAACGTCTAGAGTACTTTGGTATTTGAGTTGAAAGGCTGCCCACTCATGAACAACTTGGTGGGTTTGTTGATGAAAATATTGGGAATTTTTTCAGAAAGCATTTACAGAAGCCAAATTTGCAATGATTTTAACCACATAATCCTGAAAGGCATGCCTAATTATGTGATTAAAATGTAATAATAACATTCATTGTTTTGAATGCCCATTATCTCCTCTTTCCAGCCTGTAAAAAACCCCCGTTCTAACCCCTGTAAAAAAGCAGCATGCACTTTTGCTCACACTTTCTAGGAATAGCCACTAAATTTCAACTTGAAACCTCATAGTTGGCCGCTAGAAGTTTTCTGAGGATTAAGTGGTTGACCTAGCTGTTGAAGATGGTTAATGACACACATTACCAAAAGCATTAAGCGCTTGGTTAAGTGCTTGGCTGCTAACCTAAAGGTTGGTGGTTCGAACCCACCAGCCACTCTGAGAAGAAAGATGCAGCAGTCTCCTTCTGTAAAGATTACGGCCTTGGAAATCCTGTAGGGCAGCTCTACTCTGTCCTATAGGGTCAATATGAGTTGGCATTGACTAGTCGGTAATGGGTATCACTATTGACAGCTCATTTCTATGTTTGTCATAGATATCTATTAGGAAAATTTTCCATTTGCCAAATTTAAAGTCTTCATTCTTATATCGATTTTCTTTTGTTCTACACTCAACGGAGATGGAGAATCATTACTAGTTGTTCTTTGTTAGTAGGTGCCATCAAGTCTGTTCTGACTCATACCAACTCTATATACAGCAGAATGAAACATTGCCCAGTCCTAAGCCATGCTCACAATCATTTTTCTTGAGCCCATTGTTGTAGCCACTGTGTCAATCCATCTCATTAAGGGTCTTCCTCTTTTTGGCTGACCCTATATCTTACCAAGCATGATGTCCTTCTGATAACATGTCCAAGCATGAATGATCCCTCCTGATAACATGTCCAAGGTATGAAAGACAGTCTTACCAGCCTTGCTTCTAAAGAACATTCTGGTTGTACTCCTTTTAAGACAGATTTATTCATTCTTTTAGCAGTCCGTGTTATAGTCAGTATTCTTCATCAACACAATTCAAAGGCGTCAGTTTCTTCTTTGGTCTTCCTTATTCTTTGTCCAGCTTTCGCATGCATATGAGACAATTGAAAACATCATGGCTTGAGTCAGGTGCACCTTAGTCCTTAAAGTGACATCTTTGCTTTTCAAAATTTTAAAGAGGTCTTTTGCAGCAGATTTCCTCAATGTAATCTGTCGTTTGATCTCTTGACTGCTGCTTCCATGGGTATAGATTGTGGATCCAAGTAAAATGAGATCTTTGACAACTTCAATCTTTTCTCCATTTATCTTGATGTTGGTTATCGGTCCAGTCATGAGGATTTTTGTTTTCTTTATGTTGAGGTGTAATACATACTGAAGGCTGTGGTCTTTGATCTTCATCAGTAGGTGCTTCAAGTCCGCTTCACTTTCAGCAGACAAGGTTGTGTCATCAGCATAACACAGGTTGTTAATGAGTCTTCCTCCAATCCTGATGCCCTGTTCTTCTTCATATAGTCTGACTTTGCAAATTATTTGCTTATACATATTGAATAGGAATGGTGAAAGATACAACCCTAATGCACACCTTCCTGAGTTTAAACCATGCAGTATCCCCTTGTTCTGTTTGAATGATTGCCTCTTGATCCATGTACAGATTCCTCATGAGCACGATTAAGTATCCTGGAATTCCCATTCTTTGCAATGTTATCCGTAACCTGTTATGATCCACACAGTCGAATGCCTTAGCATAGTCAATAAAACACAGGTAAACATCTTTCTGGTATTCTCTGCTTTCAGCCCCGATCCATCTGACATCAGCAGTGATATCCCTCATTCCACGTCCTCTTCTGAATCCAGTTTGGCTTTCTGGCAGTTCCCTGTCAATATACTGCTGGAGCTGCTTTTGAATGATCTTCAGCAAAATTTTACCTACATGTGATACTAATGATATTGTTCAATAATTTCCCCATTCTGCTGGGTTACCTTTCTTGGGAATAGGCATAAATATGGATCTCTTCCAGTCATTTAGTCAGGAAGCTGTTTTCCAAATTTCTTGGCATAGATGAGGGAACATTTCCAGTGTTGCATCCATTTGTTGAAACATCTCAGTTGGTATTCTGTCAGTTCCTGGAGCGTTGGTTTTCACCAGTGCCTTCAGTGCAGTTTGGACTTCTTCATTCAGTACCATCAGTTCCTGATCATATGTCACCTTCTGAAATGATGGAACATCGACCAATTCTTTTTGGTATAGTGACTGTCTGCTTTGGTGCCTCTGGTGTCATTTAGTATTTTCCCTGTGGGATCCTTCAGTATTATAACCTGAGGCTCGAATTTTTTCTTCAGTTCTTGAGAAATGCCGAGCATGTTCTGCCCTTTGAAATCTTCTGTTCAACTCTTTTCCTTCATTTTTTCTTCCTTTTGCTTTCGCTATTGGACAGTCAAGAGCAAGTTTCAGAGTCTCTGCTGACATCCATTTTGGTCTTTCCTCTCTATTCTGTCTTTTTAATGAACGCTTGCTTTCTTCATGTATGATGTCCTTGATGTCATTTCACAACTCATCTGATCATTGGTCAGTAGCGTTCAACACATCAAATCTGTTCTTGAGATGGTCTCTAAATTATGTGGGATATACTCAAGATCATACTTTGGCTCTGGTGGACTTGTTCTGTTGCTGGCTGTTCTATGCCTTTCATTCATCAAGAATGAACAGGTAAGACACAGAGAATTTTCCACACAAGCAAAGCATTATTGAAGAGGCTTGCAAGTGGAGACGAGGAGGGCCTAGGCAACGCTTACCCCCCATCTCTCAGAACAAAGAACTTGCATGAGTTTTTAAAGGTTTTTGAGTGGGAAGGGGTTTATGTTTTTTCATAGGTATAGGCAGGGTTTTCCGTCAAGTGGCCCATCTGGGCAGGGATATGTTAACTACAGTGCACACCGCAGCAGCTTTCTAAGATGGCTTCAAGGTGGCTCCTATCCCAGAGGCTTCTGGGATTCATAGCAGGACTTATTATATGGGGTGCTGTGCTTGCACAGTCTGTCGATCCCTGAGTTCAATTCCCCGGATTCGACTGTAGCTCTCTGTAGCCCCTGTTGCAGGGTCACATAGCAGCCAGAGGTGGATGTTCTGTGCGTGGTTCCATCTGGTTGCTGTGGAAAAAAGCAGCTTTGAGAAAATCTATGAACTTTATTGTTAGGTTGCCTTGACTCATTGTTTCAGGGTGTGTTTAGTCTGTTGGTGATTATCCCTTATCATCTATTTGCAGCTTCAGTTATATACAAGGTTAAAGCTGACCTTAGGGCCTCAGAATTCCCTGTCTTTGTTCTAATTTTCTTCAATTTCAACTTGAACTTGCATCTGAGCAATTGATGATCTGTTTCGCAGTTGACCCCTGGCCTTATTGTGATTGATGATATTGAGCTTTTCCATTGTCTCTTTCCATAGATGTAGTTGATTTGATTCCTGTATATTCCATCTTGTTGTTTTTAGGTGCCATGGAGTCAGTTCCAATTCATAGTGACCCTGTGTACAACAGAACAAAATACTGCCCAGTCCTGCGCCATCCTCACAGTCATTGTTATACTTAAGCCCATTGTTGTAGCCACTGTGTCAATCCATCTCATTGAGGGTCTTCCTCTTTTTCACTGACCCTCTGCTTTTCCAAGCATGATGTCCTTCTCCAGGGACTGATCCCTCCTGACAACATGTCCAAAGTGTGAGACATAGTCTTGCTATCCTTGTTTCTAAGGAGCATTCTGGTTGTACTTCTTCCAAGAAAGATTTGTTCATTTTTTTGGCAATTCATGGTATATTCAATATTTTTCTCCAGCACCACAATTCAAAGGCATCAGTTCTTCTTTATTCATTGTACAGCTTTCACATGCATAGGAGGCAATTGAAAACACCATGGCTTGGGTCAAGCGCACCTTAGTCTTCAAGGTGACGTCTTCGCTTTTCAACACTTTAAAGACGCCTTTTGCAGCAGATTTGCACAACACGATGCCTCTTATGTTTGCTTGACTGCTGCTTCCATGGGTGTTGATTGTGGATCCAAGTAAAATGAAATCCTTGACAACTTCAATCTTTTCTCCATTTATCATGATGTTGCTTATTGGCCCGGTTTTGAGGATTTTTGTTTTCCTTATGTTGAGGTGTAATTCATACTGAAGGCCATGGTCTTTGATTCTACAGTAAGCGCTTCAATTCCTCCTCACTTTCAGTAAGCAAGGTTGTGTCGTCTGCATAACACAGGTTGTTAATGAGTCTTCCAGCAACCCTGATGCCCTGTTCTTCTTCCTAAAGTCCAGCTTCTTGGATTATTTGCTCAGCGTACAGATTGAATAGGTATGGTGAAAGGATACAACCCTGACACATGCCTTGCCTGACTTTAAATAATGTAGTACCCCCTTGTTCTGTTCCAACAATTTTCAGTTGATCTATGTACAGGTTCCTCCTGAGCACAATTAAGTGTCCACATGTATAGTCACCGTTCGTATTGGCGAAAAAAGGTATTTGCAATGAAGATGTTGTTGGTCTTGCAAAATTCTGTCATGTAATCTTCCGCATCGTTTCTGTCACCAAGGCCATATTTTCCAACTACTGATCCTTCCTTGTTTCCAACTTTTGCATTCTAATCACCAGTATTTATCAGTGTATCCTGATTGCATGTTTGATTGATTTCAGACTGCGGAAGTTGGTAAAAATCTTCAATTTCTTTATCTTTGGCCTTAGTGGTTAGTGTGTCAATTTGAATAATAGTCGTATTGATTGGTCTTCCTTATAGGCATATGGATGTTTTCCTATCACTGACAGCGTTGTACTTCAGGATAGATCTTGAAATATTCCTTTTGACAATGAAAGCAATGCCATTCCTCTTGAAGTTGTTATTCCTGGCATAGTAGACCATATGGTTGTCCAATTCAGAACAGCCAGTATCAGTCCTTTTCAGCTCACTAATGCCTAGGATATTGATGTTTTTGGGTTCCATTTCATTTTTGATGACGTCCAGTTTTCCTAGATTCATACTTCATACATTCCAATTATCAATGGATGTTTGCAGCTATCTTTTGTCATTTTGAGTCATGCCACATCAGCAAATGAAGGTCCTGAAAGCTTGACTCCATCTACGTCATTAAGGTCGACTTTACTTTGAGGGGAAACCCTGGTGGCATAGTGGTTAAGTGCTACAGCTGCTAGCCAAAAGGCCGGCAGTTTGAATCCACCAGACCCTTCTTGGAAACTCTGTGGGGCAGTTCTACTCTGTCCTGTAGGGTCACTATGAATCGGAATCAACTCAATAGCAATGGGTTTGGTTTGGTTTTTTTGGTTTTACTTTGAGGGGGCAGCTCTTCCCCAGTAGTGTTTTGAGTGCCTTCCAACCTTAGGGGCTCATCTTCTGGCACTATGTCAGAGTGCTTCATTGCTATTCATAAGGTTTTCACTGGCTAATTCTTTTCAGAAGTACACTGCTGGGTCCTTCTTCATAGTCTTAGTCTGGAAGCTTAGCTGAAACTGCCATGGGTGACTCTGCTGATACTTGAATACCGGTGGAATAGTTTCCAGCATCACAGTACAACAAACTGACAGACATGTAGGGGCATTACTACTTTTTCTTTTAAAACAAAGAGAAAAAGTTCAGATGACTGATTGCAAATATTTTATTCCATTTTGTGGGTTGCCCTTCTACTCTTTTGATGGTATCCTTTGAAGCACGAAAGTTTTTAATTTTTGTGAAGTTGCCGTTCTTTGTCATTCATTCATTGAACTCATGTTTATTGAACACTATCCTATGCCAAGTATTGTGCCAGGTGCTGGGAATACAGCTTTGTCACCTTGTGCATTACCCCAAGTTTGATGTACTGAGTTTCTCTCATTTACCACTGGGGTGCTGAGTCACTGGGTAAATTATTGCTCTTGCATTATGTGAAATGGAGGTAAATATGCTGATCCAAGTCATACTTGCATCCTTTTTGCTTTAGGGTTGACTAATGATTGTAAAGCATTTGAATAATGAGCTAAGCAACAGCCCAGGAATTGTTTTGGGTTCTAAGAAAGAGTTTTAGGGCTCATCTAGGCTATAATTGAGTGGAAATAAATGGCTCCAAGCCCTGAAGTTATAGGAACAGAATTACCAGCATAAAATTACCCATAAGATCATTGTAAAATTTTTCAGTTTTTCTGTGTATTTTACTTTCTAGATGTTGAATGCATTTTGTTGTGAATGGAGTTGTGAACTATGCAGTGTTGGTTGCAGTATATTACTAGAATCTTTAAAATATATAATCTAGTAAATTGAAAATATGACAAAAATATGTTTAATAAAGATAGATATGTAAAATGAAACTATTGTGAAGCCTTGTTTGTTGAGATAATTGTCTTTTTCCTCAGAAAAAAGGTGGCTGCTTTCTGCGGCATATGTGGATAGCCAGAAATGGGAAGCAAGAGAAAAAGAACAATGTCACCTTGGTAGGTACCTGTCAGTCTATGGTATGTGTCGTTTTCAGTCACTGATGTGTGTGTATATATATATATACATATACACATACACGTGATGTATGTATGAAATGATGCTTTCATGATGATCCAATCCAGGTAAACACATTCTTTAAAAGAATTAGACGGTTATTTCACACATGAAAAATCATTTTCTCTGTCCTACAAATTTTTGATATTTCATATTTGCCTTAAATAGCCTCCCTAAGTTAGGTAAACAGTTCTTTTCTTTCTTGTTTTCTTTCCATTCTTATCATATACAGTTGATTCTCATTATTTGCAGCAGTTACGTTCTGTAAAGCCTCCGTGAGTGTTGAATTAGCTAATACTGAACCATTGCCCCCAGCAGAAATACAGGGTTAGGTTCTGTGAGCCTCTGGTCACATTTTTGTCAACCAATAAGTACATAATCTTGTTTTATATGTGTTTCTGTTTAAAGACACCCTATTTAATATATATTATTGATTCATTAATATTGAGCTTATGGCCAACAGCACTATAATTAATGCTTGGATGAAGCTTATTTAACACATGTATTTTCCCCATAAGGCACATCACAGCCTTCTTGTACTTAGTAGCATTAGGCAGAGCTTCAGCACCGTTTTAAAAAGCGAAATCACCAACAAAAAGCACAAAAATGGGAAAAACATGACACTAAATAGACCAGAAAAAGGACACTTGTTTATAGTGTGAGAGCTGAAACAAGAAGTCAAAGTGGAACGTGCTCATTGGGCACGCACATGTCTTCAAATGACTGCCAAAGCACTGCGAGTATTGCTTTTAGGGTTAGTGAGTAGGCAAATTCACAAATAGAGAATCCATGAACGATGAGAATCGACGGTAGCCTTTCTATTTTACGTTCTCTGCAGAGAAAAATAAATATTTCACACTTTCATCCTTTTCTATTGTCAGTCTCTTCATTTTTTTTAACTCCTTTTGTAGTCTCAGAGCTCTCTTCAGTTCTTCTTCATTACATTACAGTGATAGATTTGAAGCAGTTTTTAGTTTCTTATAAGCCATTTAGAGAAGATAGTTGTCTAACATCTTCGCAGATAGTAGGCTCCTGATTAGTCATGCTTTCGTTTTCCTATTCCCTGTGTCGTATCACAAAGATACTGCAGCATTTCTTTATTTATTTATTTATTTATTTTATTGTGCTTTAGATGAAGGTTTATGGTGCCAATTAGTTTCTCATTAAACAATTAATACACATATTGTTTTGTGACATTAGTTGCCAACCCCACAACATGTCAACACTCACCCCTTCTCAACCTTTGGTTCCTCATTATCAGCTTTCCTGTCCCCTTCTGCCTTCTTGTTCTTGCCCCTGGGCTGGTGTGCCCATTTAGTCTCATTTTGTTTTATGGGCCTGTCTAATCTTTGGCTGAAGGGTGAACCTCAGAAGTGACTTCAGTACTGAGTTGAAAGAGTATCCGGGAGTATTATTGGGGTTTTTCCAGTGTCTGTCAGATCAGTAAGTCTGGTCTTTTTTTGTGAGTTAGAGCGTTGTTCTACATTTTTCTCCAGCCCTGTCCAGGATCCTCTATTGTGATCCCTATCAGACCAGTCAGTGGTGGGAGCCAGGTACCATCTAGTAGTGCTGGACTCAGTCTGGTGGAGGCTATGGTACTTGTGGTCCATTAGTCCTTCGGACTAATCTTTCCCTTGTGTCTGGTTTTCTTCATTCTCCCTTGCTCCAGACAGGGTGGGACCAGTGGAGTATCTTAGAAGGCCTCACACAAGCTTTTAAGACCCCCAGATGCTACTCACCAAAGTAGGATGTAGAACATTTTCTTTATAAACTATGTTATGCCAATTGAGCTAGGTGTTCCCCGAGACCATGGTTCCCCACAGCCCTCAGCCAAGTAATTTGATCTCTCAGGAAGTTTGAATGTGTCTATGAAGCTTCCATGACCTTGACTTGGTCAAGTTATGCCGGCTTCTCCAATATGGTGTACTGTCTTACTCATCACCAGAGTTACCACTAGCCTATTATCTATTTAGTGTTTTTCCCTCTACTCTCTCGTAAACCTCAAAAATTATTTCTTTTTTTTATGTAAACCTTTTCATGAACTTTTAAAATAGTGGTCTCATACAATATTTGTCCTTTTGTGATTGATTTATTTTACTCAGCATAATGCCTCCCAGATTCATCCATGTAGTGAGATGTGCAGGTTCATTATTGTTCCTTATTGTTGCATAGTTTTCCATCGTATGTATGTACCATAGTTTGTTTATCCAGTCATCTGTTGATGGGCATTTAGGTTGTTTCCAGCTTTTTGCTATTGCAAATAATGTGCAGCACTTCTTTTATGAAAAAACCAAGACCTAAAAGAAATCACTGACCTTATGAGCACTTTATAAAAAATGTACATACTTAGACTTTTGATTCTGCCTGCTCCTTAACAAATAAACATCATTAAAACCAAAAAACAAACAAACCCATTGCCGTGGAGTCAATTCCAACTCATAGCAACACTATAGTACCAAGTAGAACTGCTCCATAGGGTTTCCAAGGAGCAGCTGGTGGATTTGAACTGCCAACCTTTTGGTTCACAGCTGCACTCTTAACCATTGTGCCACCAGGGCTCCATAGGTTTGAACCTCCAACCTTTTGGTTAGCAGTTGTCTGATTCTCACTTTTTTAAGACCCAGCATAGCCTTTTTATAATAAATATTTTTAATGCCCTTCTTTTATTTTCCTGAAATGCAACTTACAGGTAGTATAACTTATTTATGTATATCATAAAAATCAATATAATTCCCTAAACTGATACAAAAGTCCCTGTGCATGGGGTCACCATTAGTTGGGGGCTGACTTGATAGCAACGAACAACAACAAACAAGAAATAATATGTATTTCAACATATAAATAAATGCTTAGGCAAAACTACACTGGAAAAGCACAGTGAAGTGGCTAGATGCTTGCACTTAAATGCAGAGTCACTTTGAACATGACAGGTACAAATGCAGATGGAGACAGGTGTGTTGCACTGGCAAAATCAAATACCAGGAGTGGCATTATCATGAGTGATATAATTTTGTTTACAGAATGGTAAACAACTCTTGATAAAAGTTCTGAACGCATCAGTGTTTACTTCCCTCAATTTACATGGTAGTTGATTTATAGAACAGTCAGCTTATTTTCATATTATTAAAAAGAACTGATTTTATGCAAAATGGAATTCATGATAAACAGGTTTTTTGTTGTTGGTGTAGGAATGTCTGCCATGTCATAAATGGCATGGTATATGGGTAACTTTTTAAAACTTTCTACTTGGAAATAATTTTAAACTTAGAAAAACTGCAAGAATAATACAAACATCACTTACATACCGTTTACCCAGACTCACCTATTGTTATCATTTTGACCCATTTAATTTTACTTTTTTGTTCTCTCTCTATGCATATGTACTTTTTTTTTTAACCATTTGAGAGTTTGTTTTGTATATCATTGCCTTTTCAGTCTTAATTCTTCAGTATATATTACCTGAGATGAGGATATTCTGTTATATAACTACAGCACAGTTAGCAATTTTAGTAAATTTAGCATGATACAATAGTTTATTATTCATATCCCAATTCTGTCAGTTGACCCAGTAATGTCTTTTATAGCATTTCCTCTCCAATTCAGCCTAGGATCACATATTGCCTTTAGTTGCCTTGCCTCATTAGTCTCCTTTCACCTGGAGCAGTTCTTCTTCCTTTCTTATGACGCTGACTTTTTTTTTTTTTTTAAAGAAAATGGTCTTTTCATTCAAATAAAATGTTAGTCTTTTTTGGAGGAGCCCTCGTGGTACAGTGGTCAAAACGCTTGGCTGCCAGCCAAAAGGTTGGTGGTTCGAACCCACCAGCCACTCTGCAGAAAACAAAGATATGGCAGTAGGCTTCTGTAAAGATTACACCCTTGGAAACCCTATGAGGCAGTTCTTCTCTGTCTTGTACGGTCGCTGTAAGTCAGATTGATTCGTCGGCAGTGGGTTTGATCCTCTTTTTGAGTTTGTCTGACACTTTCTCACAATTAGATTCAAGTTATTGTGTCTTTCTCAGGGTATCACATCTGGAGACACATCTGTCCATATGCCCTTACTGGTGATGTTTAGCACCCAGTCAAGTGTATCAGATTTCTCTGCTGTATAGTTACTGTTTTTTCTCTCGGTTGACTTATTGGCGGTCTGTGGGGAGACACTTTAATACCATGCGGAAATATTCTGCTACTCATCAAAAGATTTCCCCTAGATTTAGCATCTGTTGATGTTTCTTGCCTCAGTCAATCTTTACTGTGATGGTTGCAAAATGGTGATGAGCAATCACTCCACGTGTACGAGTTAGCACTCACTATTCTACTGTAAGCCAGAGTGCTGCCTTCTCTTTTTCTCCTTATCTATTATCAGTATGGTCTTGTGGATTTGTGGATTTTTTTAGTGATTCATTATCATCCTTAATTATTTTGTTGGTCAGATTGTCCCAGATTTGGCCAATAGGAGCCATTTCAAGCTAGCTCCTGTCTTCTCTGTCTTTATTATTGAACTTCCCTGCTTTCTGGCATAACAAGATATCCACGGGCTCGTCTTGTACCTTTCCTGCCCCCACCTGGGACCAACTGTTTCTTCAAGAAGTCCTTGTTCCTTTTAGTGATGAATGGTATTAAAAGCCCAAATTCTGGGTGCAAGGTATCCTCATTGCTACTGTGAAATCTTTGCTTCTTGGCCCATTCAGTGTACAGAGTTAGGAGAAATATGTATGCATATATATATATAAACATACATATATGCACATGCATGTGTATACGCATACATATATATTTTAGAAACAATGAGTTCATACCTACCCCTCCAATTCCAGTTCATCCCCACAAGGTCTGTCTTGCCTTTCTCTATTCTGTATATCTCCCTTCTTCCATACTGAGATCCTTGGCTCCCAATGGGGACAATGTTTTGATTTATGGGACAGTCTCAGGAATTGCAGGTCATCTAATTTCACTGTTGTCTGCCCATTAAATGCCAATAATGCCCTCCAGTCTTTTTGACAGTCAAAAAGTTGTAAATATCTAAAATGCCCCCTAAAGCCAGTACTACTCATTTTGGGGACCACAGTCCTAGTGATGAGACCAACATGGACCCAAATCTATTGCAAGGCTATTGTGTGCTATGTATGAATCGTAAGCAAAGTGCTATGGAAGTATCAGTTGCCATTGATTCTGACTCATGGCGACTCCATGACCACATGTGTGTCAGGGTACAACTGTGCCCCACAGGGTTTTCAGTGGCTGATTTTCTGGAAGTAGAGTGTTAGGCCTTTCTTTTGAGGCACTTCTTGGTAGACTCAACCTCCAACCTTTTGATTAGCAACTGAGCACATTAACTAGTTGCGCTACAGAGAAGGGAACCATCAATTCCTCAAAGCTAAGTGTTAACACTTTTCTAAGTATAAATGGAAGGTTAGGAAACAATGAGACCACTTCAGTGTTGCACTGAGTCAGATGCTGGATAAAGTCAGTTCTCTGTTATTCGGAGACAAATCCAGGGGAACGTTGTCAGGGCAACCTGAGTGAGCAGCGGAATGACCATGATTCTGTGCATTCTGCAGTGCAGAGATATCATGGAGGTCATTGTCTCATTTACTCTGTTCAGACTGGTATACTTGGGAAGGCAGTACTATCATTTACTGATATTCCCTTGCCACTGTGCCAGTTTCCTATGCCTACCATACCCTAAGGCCTGAATCTCTATCCTGTCAGAATTGATTTTTCCTTCCCCTCTATTCTTACAGCACTTTGTACCTTCCCTATGTGCTGTGAAGTGAACTTTGGAGGCAGGTGTCTGGGTTTGAATCCCAGCTGTGCCAGATTTCAGCTATGTCACTTAACCTTGGTTTTTTGTATCTGTAAATTAGAGATGATGATAACGCCTGCCTCAGTTATGTTACCCATATATCCAGAAATATGTTGAATGAGTGAGTGCTTTGGCCTCTTGATTTTACCCGCTACATACGCGGTAAATTAAGGTTCTTGAACTCAAGCTGCTTGACAGGAGAGGGCCTTTTGAAAGTGTAAGACTATTAAAACTAATTTTTCTACTGTGTAAACCCGTTGCTGTGGAGTCGATTCTGGCTCATAGCGACCCTACAGGACAGAGTAGAACTGCCACACAGGGTATCCAAGGAGCAGCTGGTTAGACTGGAACTGCTGACCTTTTGGTTAGCAGCCGAGCTCTTAATCACTGCGCCACTGGGGCTCCTTTCTACTATGTCGTAGAAAGTAATTCTGTTACCTCTTCTCCTTAAAACAAAGAAAAACTTTTTGCTTTTAAGCGATATTACTGCATGTGTTTCCTAATTTTTATTTGCGTCTTTGGGTTCAGGTAATGGCAATGAGATAAGGCAGAAAGCAGTGGTCAGGGGGACGCGCCTGTTGCTGTATCCCTGAAGACTAGGCAGCAGATGGCAGTGTGGTCTCTGCAGAAACAGTGCAGCCCCTTGCAGATCAGCAGGGTGTATCCGCGCAGGTCCTCCGGGAAGCTCTCCCCAGTGCGGGGATGTGCTCAGCATGTGGAGCGCTGTGATTGGACGCTGTGGCCAGGAGGGCTGTGAGGTGCCTGGTGCGGGCTCACTGATTGGGGGGAGGACGGAGGACGATATGAGGCATTAATTACGCTCGGCCCCATTGGAGAGCGTGAGTGGGAGGAGGGCGGGGTGCCAGAGAGAGGGAAGGTGCGCAGTGTGTGGGTGTGGGGCTTTGATTTACTTAAGTGATTTCACCTCCACGCAGGGCGAATACTGCGGAGGGAATGTTCCTTCGGAATGGCAAGTGCCCTTCCGGGGAGCGAGTGCGTTCTCTCTTCAGTCTCATTAGTGGTTTTCTGCTAGAGTTTTCGGGGATGGCTAATGGAGACCTTCCAGTCCCCAGTATAAGGGTAATTTTTTACTACCAAGATTTTGATTGACGCCAGTAGTATTATTGGTGTAGCTACACTCTGCAGTCAAAGGGCCAAACAGACCCTGAATGCAGAGCCAGCCCTTTTACATAAGTCAAAATGCAGCCTTCATTCAGTGCTGGTCTTATGCCACGTCCTGTGCTAAGCAGTCGCAGGCACCATCTCATTTAATGCTCACAACAGCGGCCTAAAGTAGCTTCTGTTATTCCAGATGGTGACATTTGCTTGAATTTGCTTGGGGTCATAGTATTCAGTTGCCTTTCTGCTAAAAAATACCTTTCTCAGTGATCGTTGTGGTAGCTGAAATTCTGCCACGGCATCTTTTCTTTGCATTAAGGCAGTGGATTTCTTTCTTTGCATTAAATACTGTTTTATTGCAGTGAAATATACATACTGAAAAGTGCACAAATCATAATGCATAGATTGATCAACTGTCCAAGTGAACAAACCTGTGCAAGAAATAGAACATTCATAGCCTTCCAGAAGCCCTGCTCAGTCACTACCCCCATTCTCTTCAAAGGTTACCACTATCCTGACTTCTACTACCATTGGATAATTTTTTTACAAAAAGTTTTATAACAGAAAATTTAAAACATGCATAAGTACAGAGGATAGTATGAGGAATCTTCTTTACCCATCACTTGATTTCAACAACTATCAGTTCATAGCCAGCCTTTGTATCCTTTCTACCTCCACTCATTCCCCCATCCGGATCCATTGGATTATTTTGA
The DNA here is from genome assembly GCF_024166365.1 of Elephas maximus indicus. NCBI lineage: Eukaryota > Metazoa > Chordata > Mammalia > Proboscidea > Elephantidae > Elephas > Elephas maximus. Next base: position 76,069,811 of record NC_064820.1, on the reverse strand, counting down.
AGCAAATCCCAGACAGCATATCATTTCATAAATATTTCAATATATGTCTCGAAAAAGTAAGGACTTTTTTATCATTATTCCATCTAAAATATTAATACCCCTTAAATATCGTCAGATATCCAGTCAATATTCATATATTCCCAATTGTCTCATAAATATTTTTGTAAATAATTTGTTTGAATCAGGATCCAAATTAAAAAAACCCAAAAACCAAGGAGCGCCTGATGGATTTGAACTGCCAACCTTTTGGTTAGCAGCCGTAGCTCTGAACCACTACACCACCAGGGTTTCCTCTAGAAGATAAGGATTTTTAAAAAAGTACAACTGTAATACCATTCTCATATCTAATAGTTACTCCTTAGCATTATCAAATATTCAGTCAATGTTCACATTTCCCCAAATGTCTTATAAATTTTTTTGAAAATTTTCAGTTGAAATGGGATCCAGATAAGGTCCATACATTGCAGTGTGCTGAGATGTCTCCTAAATCTATAGGTTTCGCTCTCCCTTTCTTGCAGTTTTATTTGTTGAAGAAACCAGGTCTTTAGTCGTATAGAGTTTTCTACATTCCGAATTTTCTGATTTCATCCCCATGGTGTTATTCAACATGTTTCTCTACCTTCCTTCTATCATTTATTACTTGGAAGATTTTTGTAAGAGAATTTTCCTTCATCAGCAATGTAGTTATCCTGAGGTGTAGTTCATACAGAAGAGGCAGTTTTCAAATTAATGAGTTGGTTCCCTAGTATCCTCCAAAGGTTGCCAGTGAGGTTTTTCTTTTTCTTTAATTTATGAATGCATGGATTTAAGCATTTGAGGTATTTTAATCCATTGCAGTTTTTTTTTTTTTTTTTTTTAATTGATAGGGTGTTCTCCAACTGTGCTCTGCAGAACCTTGGGAGTTCTTGGGCTTTCCAACTTCAGTCAAATTTCAGTTTTTGACTGTTTATGTACTGGGGTTACCTTTGACTAAAATAAACACTGAATTCAAGCATTGCTTCTGAAATTTTTCTACTAACATGCAAGCATATTGGGGAGGTGCTGTGGTTAAGAGCTAGGGCTGCTAACCAAAGTGCCAGCAGTTCAGATCTACCAGCTGCTCCTTGGAAACTCTATGGGGCAGTTCCGTTCAGTCCTATAGGGTCGCTATGAGTCAGAATTGACTCCACAGCAACGAGTGGAGGATTATCAGCATTGACCAAGTAGTAGCTATTGAATTACAGCATAGAGCCCACAGTGACTAGGACACAGGAGAAAAACCATTTTGGAGACGGGAGGGCAGGTCTGATGGAGACATTTGGAGCCCTGAGTTGGGGTTAGGGGTGTTGGGGGTAGGTGTGACCTTGGCCTTAAGTTTGCTTGAGTTAGCCTGTGTAGGGACCAAGAGCCCAGGTGACTTGAGTTGAATTAGATTCTTCATTCCTACTGAACTAAGTTTTTTTTTTCTGATTTTTTTCAGTTTATAAGTTATTACAAAGTAAGGGACATATTTTGATTTGGTTTGCTTTTTTTTTTTTACTCACTTACCACATCCAGAGAGAGTATTATACCATTGACATTTTTGAATTCAGGCAGAAACCAAGCACTATAGTCCTCTCTGACAGACATTTCTCCCATTAACTGAAGTTTAGTTTTGCTGTGTCATCTCAGTGGTGGAAATGTTTGGCTTGGTGCAGTAATTTTTCAGATCCTGCTCTTGGGCCTGATGGAGATTTTCTGAAGCCTGCTTTCCTAACTTTTGTCAGGTCGATATTTGCATCCCTGTGACATCTGTTCATTTACTAGGGTTCCTATTTACTGTCTGCTGGCTATTCTAGAGATGGGACTGACTTGTCCTTTGTACTCTTATTTGCTTAGTATATAGGTACACAAAACTGGCTCTTACATTTTTCCTTTTTTGGATCCATTTGCTTTAAAGCTTCCAGTGACAGACAAATAGGAAGAAATCTAAAAATCTATATCCAAATCGGTTCCTGTATTAGATTTTCCTACTTCCTTTTATTCTATGCATGCTATAGTTAGTATTTGTCTTTTAAAATATGATAAACAAATAAAATTTCAGCCTGTCTTTTCCAAGGCCACTTCTAGGAAGTACAATAATACCTCGTATGTAGTTCTTTATTACGTAAATTAGGCAAGATGCAGATATGGCCATAACTTAGAGCTAGTGTTGACCGAATGGGTAAAGATAATGTACAGTTATATTACAAATCATGAAAAACTGAAATTGTCTATGATTTCTCCCCAGAGGCCCACAGGCTTCAACAGAGGCTCCATCTTTCCTATAGGGACCTTCCCCATCACAACTTTAGCCTACAGATCCACGCTCTTATAAGAGGCTTCTTTTACAGCACATCTCTACTACTAGTTTTGCAAGGCTTAGGGAGATTGCCATTTTTTTTTCTGAGAATTGTATGCACTTTGAAGCTGTATTATTTTGATATACAGCAGGTTAAATTTATATTCCTATAATGCAATGACCCACCTAATCTGTGAAAAATAGTGCTTTTTGTCTTTATGTTTATTATGTCTGATATTAACATAGCTTGCACCAGCTTTTTTTGACTAGTTTGTCTACCGTATTTTTCCATGAATTTAGTTTCAACTCTTCTGTGTCCATGTTTTATATAGCTAGTTTTGTATTTTTAACAAGTCTGATAATCATTACCTTTTAACTAGAAAGTATCATATTTACATTGTCATTTTATGATTACTGATATAAGTAGATTTATTTCTGTCATTACTTCCTGAATTGTCCTACCTTTCTTGTTTGTTCGTTTTTGTGTTTGTGTGTTTTTAACCCCTCTACTTATCTGGAAATTATTTACTCTATTTCTACTCTTCTAAAGGTGGTTATCCTATAACTTTTAACGTGTATATTTAACTTAAATTCTAATGTTAATCACATTCTGCTATCTTTTAGATAGTATATTTAGATAGCATTACACACACACCCCTAACGATATATTACTCTCCAATCTTAGCCATCACACATCTCAAGTCTACTTTTAGGGGTCATTTTCCTTCTTCCTAACACACATCCTTTAGAAGTCCCTTTAATGATTTTTTGTTGCTGGTAAATTCTCTGTTTATGTCTGTCTAAAAATGTCTGTATTTTGCCTTTATTCTTCAAAGATAGTTTTGCTGTGTGTGTGATTCTAGGTTGATAGTATTTACTCTTACTACTTTGAACATCTTTTGGCTTTCGTTGTTCCTATTGAGAAAACACCTGTTGGTATAATTGTGTTTTCTTTGTAAGTTATCTTTTCCTTCTGGCTTATTTTAGGATCCTCTTATTCTTCACTTTAAGTATAATGTATTATGGTATGACTTCAGTTTTAGGTATTTGACCTGACTTTATGTATTTCCTGAATCCGAAGACTCGTATCTTTTATCAAATCTAAAAAATTATCAGCTATTATCATATATTTTTTTCCACATTCTCTTTATTAACTTTTTTTGAGAATTCAATCAAATGTATATTAGACCTTCTTATTCTGTCTTCTGTATCTCCTAACTCCTCTTTCATATTTTCCATCTTTATATGTCTTTGTTGCATTCTGGGTAATTTCTTTCAGATCTACCTTTCAGTTTACTAATTCTTGGCCTCACTTGCTCTTTATGTATCGAGTTTCTGTTTTACAGCTTTGCCGAGGTATACTTTACATCTGATAAATTTTGACGTAGTACATATATATATGTCCTTGAAATCATCACCACAATTAAGGTAATGAGCTTATCTGTCACCCCCAAAGTTTTCTCCTACTCCTTTTTAATCCTGTCATCCTACATTTTTCCCTCCTCCTGAAAGCCTCTAGGCAACCGCTGAAATGTTTTCTGTCACTATAGTTTAGTTTGTATTTTCTAGAATTTTATGTAAATGAAATCATACAGCATGTGCTCTTGTTTTGTTTGGCTTCTTTCTTTCACCCTGTGTTTGCTTTTCCTAGGTTCCTGAGAGCACTTTCAAATCAAGACCACTTTAGACAATATTCTCAGTTTGGTATATTTTGGATCACATAACCAAAAACCAGTTGCCATTGAATCCATTCCAACTCATAGTGACCCTACAGGACAGAGTAAAACTGCCCCATAGGGTTTCCAGGGAGTGGCTGGTAGATTCCAACTGCTGACCTTTTGGCTAACAACTGTAGCTCTTCACCACTATTCCACCAGGGCTCGCGTAGGATGCGTGAATTAACAACCTAAAGAGGCATATGGGTTGACTTTGTAGTTTAGAGAAACCTTAGGGGACAACTGTACTTGCTGTTTGTTTACCTTTGCAAGGTGCATTTTCTTGTAGTTCAGCTTTTTACTATAGGTATAGCTTTTTTTTTTTTTTTTTTTATAGCACTAGGTGGTCCTGGCTTTACTTAAAGACCTCTGAAACAGCTTCTCATCTTACAAAGGCCTTGGTTTTATCTTCTGTCCCCGATAAAATTGAAGGTCTCTGTCACTGGAAATCTGCAAACACTCTTAGGGTAGCTGCTACCCTCCTTATTCCCTTAGATACTCAAGGTTTGTGTTCCCACATACCTTTGGCCTCTGACAATTACATCTGCACTTTAGAAAGCTCGGTCATATATTTGGAAAAAAATCTTTTAAATATTTTATTGAGTGTTTTATTTTTAGTATAGGAGAATTTTTAAAAAATGGTATTTAGTCTACCTTATTCCAGAAGCGGAATTCCATAAAATATCCTCTTTGAGCTAAGTATTAATATCAAAGACTTATTTTGTGTTCCTTCTGTGGTCATTCTCAAACATAACTGACTCTAGTGCTTGATTGGCTTGATCACAGTCTCCTGGGGGCAGCTGTTTAAAATTTTGAATTCCCATAGCCTCGCCCCAAACCTATGGAATCAGAATCACTCTCTAGGCTCTAGATATGAGGCCTAGGAATCTGATATTTTATGTCCTTAGGTCAACAACAGTATTGTGTTGCCTTCAAGCAAGAAGGGCATTTATATGCATTTATTATATGTGTGTTTATATGTATATTTATATAGAGAGAGATACATAGATACACATATGTAAAATATATACATTTCATTTTGGGGCATACTTTCATATTGTCTATACAGCTTAAGTTTTGTTAAAAATAAAAATTTCAGATCAGTTTTCCCATTTAGCCTTTGTTGTCCTCAGCCACCAGCTGCCATATGTATTCCTGAGTAGCTGAGTGGAAGGCAAGAAAGCATGTCGTTTGGCACATCCCATAAACAAAACCTGGACGTCTGCTGGCCCTCACTGAAATGTGAAGTGTCACTTTGCCGCAGCAGAGTCCAGAAGCCTGCAGCGCTGCCCTCTGTGCCGCAGCTGCCCCAGCTTTGCTGGCCATCCCCGCTCTGTGCAGTTTTCTGCCTCATTCATCACGTCAGTGCTCTAATGTGCGGTGATTGGTCACATATTACATTTAGCAGCAAACCTTTCTCTGACTTGCAATATGCAAATGTTATTCATAAGATCCAGGTCCTGCAGCTATTGTCTTTTGAGGTCCTAGCTGATTTCACTTGACTGAAGAGGCCTTGGTGTGAAGATGCCTTGGTATGAAGGGTTAAAATGGAACCATGAGTTAGCACACTTCAGAGGTGACCAGTGAAGCTAACTCAGCCCAGTGTTTGGTTATACATTTCTGTGCTGTGTGAAACTCACAAGGAAACAGAATCCTGTGTGATTTTAGTTAATTAAACTAGTGGATTCTTATCTTGCCTTTTTTCGTTAAGGTATAAACTTTGAGTAAAGCGAGCTGACTCCATAATTACCTGTCATCTCCAAACAAGAGCCTTCATTATGAAGTGATTGTGAAGATTTGGAGCCATTAGAGAGCTGTTTAATATCTATTTTGTGAGCAAGTAGATTTAAGACTATTAATTTGCCTTAGTGTGAACAGGTTTTAGGAACTTTTTTTTTTTAATATTCTTTAATAACCTGGCATCAGTTCCTTTAAGACAGTCATAAAAAAATCACTAATTACTTTTGCATTATATCAGGTTTTAGGGGTTTCGCAAAATTGTTTTCCCCTAGTAGCTACTGTCATTGAGAAAATTGTCCTAGGGAATCTGTTGTCGTCAAGTCGATTCCCACCCAGAGCAACCTGCAGAGAGACTGGTGGGTTCAAACCGCGGGCCTTTCAGTTAGCAGCCTACCACTTCCCCACTGCATCACCAGGGCTCCTGTCCTGGGATAGGAGAGAGGAAAAAAATGGTTAGAATGTGTTAAAAAAAAAAAAAAAAAAAGTGTAGTTATATTATAGTACTAAATACCCAGCAACAGTTTTTCAGCAAAAACTTTTTAATTGATTACCTCTTGAGTGTCTCTTTATTGCTTAATACTAATTTTTTCCACCGGGGAGTGAAAAATAACTTGGAAATTCAAGCAGTTTATTTTTTCTCCCTTCCTTTTTCTCCTCTTTCCCTCTTTGTTCCTTCCTTTTGTTCATTTCTTAAGATATTTACTGAGCGCCTTTTATGGCATTTTCCTCAGGACTGAAAATATATCAATAAATTAAGTTCTTGCCTTCATGAATTTTACTTCTTGTGTAAGAGACAGATTATGTAGACATTTGTCATAAAAGTATTTCGGATTTTATCCTAAGTATGGTGAGAAGTCATTGGCTAGTTGAGACAAAAGAATAACAGGATCTGATTACCTTTTAAAAGGATCGGTCAGACTATATGAAGGATAGAGACAATAACTGAAGCAAGGTGAGGAATATTGATGGCTTAGCAGTGGAGGGGATGAGGAATATATATTTATATTTCAAATGTGGAGCCTATAAATTTGCCAACAGGTTGGTTATAGATTGTGAAAAAGAACAGGGGTCAAGAGGGACACCTAGGTTTTGGCTTGAGTAAACCAGTTAATGTTACCATTTACTGAGGTGAGAAAGCTTGGGGAAAAGCCGGTTTGGGGCAGAAGGTTGGGGAATTAATGGGATATATAATGTTTAGATACCTATTAGATGCCCAAATGGAGATGCCTCGTGCAGTTGGAAATACAAGTCTGGAGTTAAAGGCAGGATTCAAGGCAGGCATATCTACATATGGAATCTGAAATAAAAGTGTAATTTCAGACATACCAAGTATACCTATGGATGTTCTGCTAAAATGAACCAAAATAGGAATAGTTCAGGCTGAAAATCATTAAGGACCGCCAGGGTGCCTTTCTGGTTGATTCAGAGAATGTATAAAAGTCATTTGATAAATTTTAATTTTTTCGAACAGCTGGTATATTTACCTGGTTCGTAGTACAAGGAATAAATGTGTAAGCCTCCCTTGGCTTCCTCCCGTGGCACACTTGTGTCTCCTTTCAGAGATACTTCATTTTTAAAAACTGAATATATGTTAGGATTTTTCAATAATCCTTACTCCAATTAATCGTTTTAAAAATGTCCCTAATATTCCTTTATTCTTGTTAATTTATATAAAAATAATTTCTAAAAAAGAACAAGAAAGAGCGTCTGTTTTAATATTAATTTCATAATGTTGGCAACCATCTGGCATGAGTTCTGTTAGATTTTTCTTAGGAAATATGTCTATTTAACAAGAGTCTTTTTTTCTTCTTTGTCTTCACAGCTGATCTAGCATCTTTAATGGATAAAACATATGAGAGAAAGTTACCTGTTAGTTCTTTGACAATATCACGGGTAAGAAAATTTAAATACATATATATATATTTTTTTTAAAAGAAGAAGAAAAAGGAAGAATGGAAGAAAGCCTCTTTATGTAGATCCAGAAAACCAAACCTGTTTCCATCGAGTCAATTCCGACTCATAGCAACCCTGTAGGACAGAGTAGAACTGCCCCGTAGGGTTTCCAAGGAGCAGCTGTTGGATTTGAACTGCTGACCTTTGTGGTTAGCAGCTGAGCTCTTAACCACTATGCCATCAGGGTTTCCCTTTATATAGATGAGGGTGTATAAAGAAACAATACCCTTTATAGGAAATATATTTTTCCAGAGTATGTTATATCTTTGCAGTTACTAATAGATATGGTGAGGTAGTGTCATAGATTGAATTGTGTCCCCCCAAAATATATGTATCAATTTGGGTAGGCCATGATTCCCAGTATTGTATGATTGTCCACCATTTTTTCATCTGGTGTGATTTTCCTGTGTGTTGCAAATCCTGTCTCTATGATGTTAGTGAGATGGGATCAGTGGCTTTTATGTTAATGAGGCAGGACTCAAATCTACAAGATTAGATTATGTCTTAAGCCAATCTCTTTTGAGGTATAAAAGAGAAACAAGCAGAGAGACACAGGGACTTAATACCACCAAGAAAGAAGCACTGGGAGCATAGCGCGTCCTTTGGACCCAGGGTCCTTGCGCTGAGAAGCTCCTCGACCAGGGGAAGATTAATAATGAGGACCTTCCCCCAGAGCCAACAAGGAGAGAAAGCCTTCCCCCGGAGCTGGCACCCTGAATTCAGACTTCTAGCCTCCTAGACTGTGAGAGAATAAATTTCTCTTTGTTAAAGCCATCCAGTTTTGGTTTTTCTGCTGTAGTAGCACTAGATAACCAAGACAGGTAGCAAATGTCTTTGGCTGAATTAAAATGTAATAAATTTACCACACTCTGATGTCAGTAATCACTTTTCTATGTCTGATTTATCTTAATATTTTTCCAGGATATGATACTCTGGTCTACTATACCATGATTTTTTTTTTTAAAGAGTTGATGCATTTTTCAAAGTAATACTATTTATTTGTTAATGTTAGAGGTGTTTTTGTTACCTAAAAAAAAAAAAAAAAATTTTTTTTTTTTTTTTTAAGAAGGTCTATAAAGAATGCATGTTAATGTTAAGCTGCTATAGAGTGATGGAGTGGAGAATAATATTAGGCTAAGAATCAGGAACAGTAATTGATAAAAACCAAACCAAACCCATTGCCTTAGAGTTGATTCTGACTCATAAAGACCCTATACCAAAAAACCAAACCCACTGCTGTCGAGTCGATTCCGACTTATAGCGACCCTTTAGTAATCATTATTTAACATCTTCTATGCCAGCTATTGCACTGGGTTCTTAACCTACGTTATCTCTGTTAATTCCTACAGTAGCCATTTGAAATAAATGTTTTCTCAGTTTTATACATAAGGCTCAGAATGATTGAATAGCTTGTCCAAGTTCCACAGTTCACAAGTGGAAAAGCTGGAGTTCAAACCCAGATCCCTGTGACATCAAAATTCTTTTCTTATGACTCCCTCAAATATATCTGGTCTTGTCTTTACCATGAATTTACTTTGTGACATTGAGTAGCATGGCCTCTCTCAATTTCCTCCTTTCCAGTATGGGGACATTAGCAGGGTTTTGAACCTGTTTGTACTAGTTCAGTCATGGCCAAAAAAATGAAACCAGAAGAGACCTGAATTTTTTAAATTTGAGTGATCCAGAGCCATAAACAGAACAGGAAAAATTATGGGTCGAAGTCCTGGAATGGGAGACTTGGAAGAGGCATAGTGAGCCTTTTCAGGAGCCTGATGAGTGAGATTGAGTTATTGCCAGAACTTAGGACAGGGTCTATAAGTCCCCTGTTTTATTCCCTCTCCCTCTTTGTGAGGTTTTAATTTTATTCCCAACATGTATCATCTCCTACTTGATCTTTTTTGCCCCTGAGCCTCTACTTCAGGGTAGAATCCATCCTTGTAATAGTCCTTTTTATTTGTTTATTTGATCTATAATTAAAGAATATACTCAGGAGTGTTATGGTACGAAGGGAGATTGTGTTGGTAGAGAAATCACAGATTGACTGGTTCATAAGCAGAACTTAAATTGGAGTAGGAAAAATAATTACATGATTGAATTCTTGGATGAAAATTTGAGTTTTCATCTCTTGGGCCATGTTTTTTTAGCCATCAAAGCCTTCATCCTTTCAGCCATTGTGTTCCCATGTATTTGGAATGTGGAATATAGAGAAAAGATAAAAGAAAATATTAATGACTATAAACATAACTAATAAAAGAGCTGAACAGAAGATTTCAAAGGGTGGCTCGAGAAGACAGAGTAAAGTATTATAATGACATGCGCAAAGACCTGGAATTAGAAAACCAAAAGACAAGAACAGGCTTAGCATTTCTCACCTAAAAGAACTAAAGAAAAAATCCAAGCCTCAAGTTGCAATATTGAAGGATTCTACAGACAAAAAATTGATTGACACAGGAAGCATAAAAAGGAGATGGGAGGAATACACTAAGTCACTGTACCAAAAAGAATTGGACAATGATGAACCGTTTCAGGAGGTAGCATATGATCAAGAATCGATGGTACTAAAGGAAGAAGTCCAAGCTGCGCTGAAGGCATTGGTGAAAAACAAGGCTTCAGGAATTGATGGAATACCGATTGAGGTGTTTCAACAAGGGGATGCAGCACTGGAGGTGCTCACTCAACTATGCCAGGAGATTTGAAGACAGTTACCTGGCCAACCAATTGGAAGAGATCCGTATTTGTGCCCATTCCAAAGAAAGGTAATCCAGCAGAATGCAGAAATTATCAAACAATATTACTAATATCACACACAAGTCAGCTTTCCTGGAGATAAATCAGAAGTGATTGTAGCAGTACATTAACAGGGAACTACCAGAAATTTCAAGCCAGATTTAGAAGAGGGCATGGAACAAGGGATTTTGTTGCTGATGTCAGATGGATCCTGGCTGAAAACAGAGAATACCAGAAAGATGTTTACCTGTACTTTATTGACTATGCAAAGGTATTTGACTGTGTGGATCATAACAAATTATGGATAACACTTTGAAGAATGGGAATTCCAGAACACTTAATTGTGCTTATGTGGAACCTGTACATAGACGAAGAGGCAGTCTTTCAAACAGAACAAGGGGATACCGCATGATTAAAATCAAGAAAGGTGTGCATCAGGGCTGCATCCTTTCGCCATACTTATTCAGTCTGTATGCTGAGCAAATAATCTGAGAGGCTAGACTATATGAAGAAGAACGTGGCATCAGGTTTAGAGGAAGACCCATTAACTTGTGATAATGCAGATGACACAACCTTGCTTGCTGCAAGTGAAGAGGACTTGAAATACTGATGAAGATCAAAGACCACAGCCTTCAGTACAGATTACACCTCAACATACAGAAAACAAATATCCTCACAACTCGACCAATTAGGAACATCATGATAAACAGAGAAAAGATTGAAGTCGTCAAAGATTTCATTTTACTTGGATCCACAATAAGCACCCATGGAAACAACGGTCAAGAAATGAGATGACGTATTACAGTGAACAAACCTGCTGCAAAAGACCTCTTTAAAGTGCTAAAAAGCAAAGATGTCACCTTGAAAACTAAAGTACGTCTGACCCAAGCCATGGTATTTTCAATCACCTTATATGCATGTGAAAGTTAGGCAATGAGTAAAAAGACCAAAGAAGAATTGATGCCTTTGAATTATGGTGTTGGCAAGGAATATTGAATATACCATGGACTGCCAGAAGAATGAACAAATCTGCCTTGGGAGAAGTACAGCCAGAATGTTCATTAGAAGCAAGGATGGCAAGACTTCATCTCACATATATTGGACATGTTATCAGAAGGGACCAGTCCCTGGAAAAGGATATCATACTTGGTAGAATGTCAGTGAAAAAGAGGAGGAACATCAGTGAGATGGATTGACACAGTGGCTCCAACAGTGAGTTCAAACATAGCAACAACTGTGAGCATAACAAAGGATTATGAGGATAACAAAGGACCAGGTGGTGTTTCCTTCTGTTGTTCTTAGGGTCACTATGAGTCGGAACCAACTCAATGTTCCCTAACAACAGCAGTTACAAATATAGCATGAGAAACTCTCTTGTTCAGAGCAGGGTTCATGTTTAGCTTTCAGTCAGTTTTTCTGTTCAAGGTTGTTGTATATTCTTTGTTTACATTAGCATAAAAGGGTTTTAAGGATGGAGCCGCAACATGTGAACATTGTTCCAATAAAATAGGTGTTTTCTTTAAGTTCAGTGTGTCAGCTAGGCCTAATGTATGGCATAATTTGTACTTAATCTAGGGTTTCTTTTTCTCTCTTTTAGTTTGTAGACAACATTTCATCTCGAGAAGAAATAGACCATGCAGAATATTACCTTTACAAGTAAGATTTGTATTTCGTTTAGCTATATACTCATAATATGGATCTTTGCAAACAGCTGTCTTCATCTTGCTGTTTAAAATATTAATGGATAAATATGTAAATACCAGAAGACTCTTGGTTTCAGGCTTTTTTTTTTTAAGTTCCCATCAGTCTTGAGATGCAGCATTTCAAGAAAGGGCTAGCCAGAGTATGTTTTCTGTAGTCAGGTACCAAGACATTGTCTCTGCCTTTTTCTTGTATCTCCTGGCTATCCAATGTATATGCTGTTCTTTCCGAATTACTGTCTTGGGAATCAAGAGACCCGTGGCCCAGGGCCTGTCTCTGTCACTCCGTAGTTATGTGGCTTTAGAAAATTCATTCCACTTCTTGGCCTCATTTTCCTTATCTGTAGAAAGATTCGTGTGAGTCATTTAAGTTCAAATAATTTTTTCAGTTTCTAACAGCGTGTTCAGTTCTTCCTCTGCCGTTGGTACTTTTCCATGTTTTTTTGTATTTTGAAGCTTCTCATTGGTTTCTACTTTAGTTAAAAGACATTTTACTGTTCATTTTTGATAAATACCCATTTACATTCTCTTTGCCCTGCCATTTTCCTTTTAGCTTCTCTTTCTTGGCTATAAAATGGAATTTAAAATATTAAATATCTGTGCTCTATTAGGAACGCAGTAAAGCTGTTATCTTAAGGGAAGGAGCGATTAGTTATTCATTGATTAGAACTCTGCATATAATTCATATATAAATTAAGATTAGTTTTATCTTGAATATTCCACCTTTTTTTCTATTATTAATATTCCTGGTTTAGCAGATTCTGTTAATTTTTTCATATATTTAGGCTTCTTATATAAATACAAATATTTCACTAGAACCATAATATAAGTAAAATTTCAATCATATTTCCTATCGTAAAGTTTTTGATAGACTGTGTTAAGCATTTGAGTCAAGGTTCCTTAAAAAAAAAATGTAAGACTTCTATGATAAGATTTAGAAGAGTAGCTAGGTTTCTTTGTTCTAACACAGTTCCACTGTTTCTTCTCAAAACACATTAATTATGGATTCCCAGTGGAGGGTAAGAAAGGATACGGAAAAAATAATTGGCTATCTTTTTTTTTGCCCTGGAAACTATATTGTTTACTGACTGTAGTGAGTGCCATGGTTAAATCGTGAGGTCCCTTAAATATAGACCTTTTATACGGTCTTTGTTCTGACTAGAATTAATTGAAAGAAATCTTACTTATTAAATCCAATCTGTTTAATAACAGTGGAAGGTAAGAAGGAGAGGGATAAAATACTATAGCATATCATAACATTGTATCATTCATTACCCTAGCCAAGTCATCCAGTTCATTAAACACGAACTGTTATAACTTCGTGGTAACTAGGCATCTACGAGATACACATATTTTTTTTTTTAATTAACATTAAGATCTAATAAGAATATATTTTCATTTCACACTATTATCTATTTTCATAAATCTGTTTCAATGATAGGTTTTTAAGTGCATATGTATATTTTTTAAACAAGGATGGTTATTTATTTAAATTATAAATGCTATACAATGACATGGAAAGAATTAAAACAGTAAAAAGAAAGTACTATTAAAAAGAAAAAGTTACCCTTTCCCATTCTTTAATTCCAACCCCATTTTGCTGAGATAACTATTTTAAATTGTTCTGATTTTTTGTTCTTTTAATTGTTACCAACATGAACCTTAACAGTATACACAAAGAGCTCTCTTTGATGGAATATGTCTGTTAAGTCCTTAGACAATATCTGTTGCTGCCTTGCTGTAAAAAATGAATTGTAGTGCACATAAACTAGCTTCTACCTCTCCTCTCTCATCGCTTGATTTTTGTTTGTTGCTTATTTTATTTCTTTCAGCATTTTCTTTAACCATAAATAATATTCTTAAACTGATAGTTTTGGTTTTAACTAAAGTGTTTTATACTGGAAAGGTAATTCAGGTGCATGGTTTAAAATTTTCAACATAAAAAAACAAACAATGAAAAGTAGATCTTTTTTTTTAAAAAAAACATATTCCCAGTCGTGTTTATTCACCTCTGAAGACAACTGTTTCTTGACTCTCCTTCTGTTATTAGTTTGTGCATATACAGACATATATGTGTAATCATATGTGTATTTTTTATTTAATTTTTTGAATGGGAAGTGCATTTACATGATTAAAATTCAAAGTAAGATATGCAGTGTAAACATTTCCATTCCTGTCCCCTATTTTAAACACAAAAGGTGATATATATGTGTATGTATATTTATATACATAATTAATACCTTGCTTTTTAAGCTTGTGTCATGGAGATGTCTCCATCTCAGTTGCTGCTGCTGCTGTTTATTTTTTTAAGAACCACGATCTTAGCTTTCCCTACTATGATAGATTTTCTTTTGGAACTTGTCAGCTAGAGGCCAATGTTATTTTATGGTGAATAATGGAAGCTTATGTATAGTTTGCTTTTATCAGTATCTCTTTGCTGGACTATTTAGTCATTAATTCTAAGCTCAGGACTACTCAAGTCAATGAGTGCTGTGCACACACAGACAAGTGTGCCCCTGAGGCAGCTCTGTGTCTCCATTTTGGGGAGATAAACCTGCGTGTCACCAGTAAAATTGTGGCATCAGTAAAAGCCGTTATTTTCATGGTTATAACAAGCTTTAACAATTCCTATATTAGTATTTGATTGCTGCATTAATGAAATGTGAACTCGAGCCATAAAAATTTCTTCTTTCCACGTGGCATCCTCATCTTCATTCACAGTGTTTGCAAATTACATTTTTAAAGGCTTATTTAGGCTTTCAAATCATTTTGGAACCATTGCAAGCTTAAAGATGCATGAAATTAAACTTGCTCCCTTTTTTTAAGAGCATCAATAATCAGAACTGATTATTTAATCTGCAACATAATGATAATCCCTGAAGGGTAAATAATAGAAATTTATAACATATACAGCATGTATTCTCTATATTAAAAATATAACTTTTTAAAATTATCCTTTTGGTTTTTAGCAAAAATATGGGGAATGCTGAATTAATTGTCATACAGTAAGAAGAAACTGTGCAGAATTCCACGGGAAGGCCTGTTTTTCTCAGAATACAGCTCTCTGCGTTGTCATGGAGAATAGCATGCCACATGGTAATGACAGCAAGTCAAGGTTGCATGGCAAACTGACTGCTGCCAACACATTTGTCCACGTTCTACCTTGGCCTGCAGCACCTTTCCTCAGCTGCTTAGCTGACCTGGCAGATACCAGGCATCCCTAGTTGGAGGCGGATGGCAGGTCAGGAATAGCTAGGGTAAGGCAGATGGCAGCCTGCATGTCTCCTGGTCCCGGTTGGCAGCCAGCCTGAAAAGGGAGCACCAAAATAGCTTCATTTTTCAATAAGCAAAAATATCCCAATGGTTCCTTGGGAGATGAGAGCTCTACTCCTCAGGCCTATGTCGCAGGAATCCATTTCTGCCTGTAGAGGGAGGGAGAGGCGGGAGTTTATTAGGAGGGAACAGCATGCTTGAGTTAAAACACTAGTAATTTTCGTTTGAGGCCATAGAGATTATGTTTTACAGCCATGAAAGGATATTTTAAATTTCTCCGTCAGCATATTGCCAGATCTCGTTATGTTTGAGCATTATTAAGAAAAGAATAAGAGCCCAATGGGAAATAAAGGATGTTTAGAGTATTTTTTTAGTAACACTTCTATACTTTAACATTTCAGATGCTTTATTTAGTTCTTATTTGCTGATTCTTACCAAAGACCTGGGAGATAGTCTGTTACTACTAATGGCTCTTTATTAGAAAATAGCAGATTGTCACGGGTGTAGTACATGCCTTGCCAAAGACCCATGGGAGTTTTGTGATGAGTTAGTATTAGAACTCTCAGCCTCCTTCCTTTAAACTTCGCACTTCTCTTCCCACTGGTCTTAGTGTTTCAGCCTGGAGCTCGGTCACAGTAGGGCGTGGAAGCGAACCTTCAAGGGGGTCTATCCTGCCTTTGGCTCAAACATTCCACCTAACTTTTCTCTGGTGTGAATAGGTCCCCAGGAGTCTCTTGTCCTAGGAGTCCATATTAGTTCATGCAGCTATGAACATTCATGTACAAATGTATGCTTTCACTTCTTGGAGGTAAATATCTAGCAGTGAAATAGCTGGAGCATATGGTAGGTATGTGTTTAACTTTTTAAGAAACTGCCAAATTTTTTTCCAAAGTGGTTATACCATCTTACATTTCCAACAGCAGTTCAGTTCGTCAACATTTTTGCCAACGCACTTAGCCATTCTAATAGGTGGTATCTCATTGTGGTTTTAATTTGTGTTTCCCTAATGGCTGAAGAAGTTGAGCATGTTTTCATGTGCTTATCTGCCATCCATATATCTTCTTTGGTAAAGTGTCCGTTCATATCTTTTGCTCCTTGTATAATGAGTTGTTTGTTTTCTTCTTATTGCATTTTGAGAATTCTTTTCTAACAGTCTGTGGTTTGACTTTTCATTCTCTTGTTTTTCGAAGAGCAGTTTTTTTTTTTTTAATAAAGTTCAACTTGTCAATCTTTCCTTTTATTGAGCATACTTTTGGTGTCATATCTAAGAAATCTTTGCCTAATCTAGTGCCTTAAGATTTCCTCCATTGTTTTCTTTTAGAAATTTTATAGTTTAAGGTTTTATAGTTACGTCTATGATCCATTTTGATTTTGGGTTTTTTTTTTTTTATATGGTACAAGGTAAGAATCAAAGTTAATTTATTTATTTTTGCATAAGAATATTCAGTTGCTTGAACACCATTTGGGAGTTAGGATTTGAACTTTCTCCATTGAATTGCCTTTGTTGAAAATCAGGTGTTCATATAT
Source organism: Elephas maximus indicus (assembly GCF_024166365.1). Classification (NCBI taxonomy): domain Eukaryota; kingdom Metazoa; phylum Chordata; class Mammalia; order Proboscidea; family Elephantidae; genus Elephas; species Elephas maximus. The sequence goes on along the minus strand of NC_064820.1, from coordinate 76,052,877 downwards.
GTGTGGGTCTGGTTTTGGACTGTGTTTCCTCCTGGGGAGGAGGACAGTACAGAAGAAACACTTGCCTAACAGATTTAATTTTTCTTGTCCCACAAGCTGATGCTTACCTTTTTTTTAACATCATGGTTTAGTCAGTATTTTTAAGTGTTAACAAAGCCACAGATTATTGGAATTATATTGTTCCCCCCCACTGAGGAGCTGAGAGTAGATAGTAGACATTTTCAGTTCTTGATTGCTAGAAGCAGATTGTTTATATTGAATCTTTGATTTGGGTGTCTCTTCTTCATTGACCTGTTGACATTCTCTTATTCTTTTCTTTCTAAAGCCTTATATTGACCTAGTTGGCAACTCCGTCTTTACTTTAGCTGAAATTACAAGGGAGGGTCATTTAAACCAGACCCTTCCTGGGTATGGGAAATGGATGCAAGGAAAACAGCAGACTTAGAAGAGAATCCGCCTAACTGGCTCCATCACTTCTCAGCAAACTGTAGCAAGATGGGAGAGGCAGATTGATTTTTAGTTCCTTTTGAACGAGGTCTTTTTAATGCAGCTGTCATTTTCTTTAAGTCATTGTGCATTCCCAGAACATTGGATGCATCCATATTCAATTACCAGTGTTAAAAAAATGAAAGAAAACGCGTTCTAAAGCTAGGTCATATTTACATTTCAGTTCATCAGCTTTCTTGAAATATCCATGATTCTTCCCATTGTTATGGATAATCTAGAATTGCTATGACATGCTGATTATCATAATATTACCACTGGATTGAGAGATCCTAAGACAATATAAAATTTTGGTTGAGGTGTCACATAAATAGACTTCTATCTGAATCATAATAAAGAACAACTCTGTATAATGAGGCTATCTCTGTCTCCTGATTGACAATTCATACTAACAGTACAACAAATTTTATTAAAAGAAAAATTGCTAGAATACATAAATACACTACGTACTGTTTAATGTTGCTGTCAAGTTGTTTCCAGCTCACGGTGATTTCATGTGTGTCAGAGTAAAATTGTGCTCTAGAGGGTTTTCAATGGCTGATTTTTTGGAAATAAATCACCAGGCCTTTCTTCTGAGGCACCTGTGGGTAGACTTGAACCTCTAACCTTTCAGTTAGCAGCTGAGTGCTTTAACTGTTTATACCACCCAAGGACTCTGGATATTGTCTACTTAGTAATTTGTTTGGCACACTGTAGTCCCTAAAATAAATACAACATTAAATAATCATAAAATTGATATGTTTTGTTAAAATTTGTTTTGACGTTTTCATTTTTTACAAAAAGTACATTTGTTTTTCAAAAGAACTCTAGGTGCTTAGACTGGTTGCTTTAATGACTTTCTTCTCAAATCTGATTACAAAATCGAGATTTCTACACCTGGAAGATAAGTAGATGCTAGTGACCAAAAAAAAAAACCTCTTAGAAAAAAATGTTAAATTTTTAACTGCCAAAAAAGCTATAGTAGAAGGATCAATCACAGTAAAAATTTTAAAATCCAAACAGAAAAATTTAGGCAATTTTTATTTATTATACAGACCCTGGTGGCGTAGTAGTTAAGAGCTACGGCTGAAAACCAAAGGGTCAGCAGTTTGAATCCTCCAGGCGCTCCTTGGAAACTCTATGGGGCAGCTCTACTCTGTCCTGTAGGGTTGCTATGAGTTGGAATCGACTCGATGGCACTGGGTTTGGTTTTGTTGGTTTATATTTTATTTACAGATACCTCAACAATTAATATTTGCTTTAAAAAGTGCTAGATACAGCATAGCATACTTCTTTAGGTTATAACAGTAAATAAGCTTCCATTTTAATGACTACAATGGCAAACTTAATAGCTTGTCAAACTCATTAAAAAAACATTTTTACCCCGCCCACATGGTTGGGATCTTTCATTGTGTCCAGTTCTCCTCTAGTATATGTGTATACGTGTGTGTGTTTGTCTTCTAATATACCTAATATATATGTATGTATAAACACACACATACACAATACATTACTAATGTAGGGAAAATAGAAATAAGATCAAGAAGTATGTATTGAATACCTAGTATACATTTAGAAACAAGAAGAATAAGAGGGAGGATTGCAAGTGATATGAAGGAAGATTGATTTTGTGAAAGTCAGTAATCATTCTTTTTCTACTGAAGGTTAATTTAAACCCCAGCAGAATTTGAGATAGAAGTAAATTAAGATAGATTTCATGGCTATAAGACATGATTCTCAGCTCTGTTTATAAGGGAAGTTCTGAAGCCAATAGAAGGCTTAAGACAAGCATTTTTTAACTCAATAGAACTTTGGTGTGCTCAAAGGAAGGATGTGGTATATTCAGTACAACAAAAGATTATAGTTTATGGTTGGGGATAACTAGATACATGAAACCATTCAGGATCAACCAAACCTAGGGTATAATAAATGGGCAAACTGATTGCTTTTATGTACCACAATGTGTGTTTTAGATAAAATCTGCTTTGGACAGGCTAAAAGAGGAAGAATTGATGCCATTATCAGCAGACATTCATAAAAGAGTTAGAACTTGAGATGGCCTTGAGGATTGGATGAGTAGAGGAAACAGGGGGTAGTATTCAGGACAGAACAGGCAGTATAGAAGTTAGAAGAGTAGGGTGAGAACTGGCTTCATGGGGATGACAGGAGACTGTTCTAACCAGAGACGATGGGGCCTCTCGAGGGAGAAGTGAGAAATAAGGCAGGCAGATTACAGAGGGAATAAAATGCAGGCAGGGAAGAGGTGAGAGTTTAAAATCTGTCATTATCATATATCGCTATTGGATGTATTAATTAGCTCAGTTTCTATAGAGAGAATGTTGGCAACATCTGTCAAAATTACAAAGGCACATACTCTTTGCCCAGTAATTCCACCTCTAGGAATTGAGCCTCTTGATATGCTTACATGAAATAACATATGCACAAAGGTATCAGTTGCAAAAAGTAAAACATTATGCCCAACAATAGAGATGTGGTTAAATTAATTATTCTACAGACATACAGTGGAATACTGTACAGTGACTGAAAGGAATGAGGCAGCCTTATTTGTATTTGTACTTCAGACATTAAGCGAAAACAGCAAGATGCAGAACTTTGTATAGTATGTTACCACTGTATTGTGTGTGTATGTAATACGTGTGTATGTGCTTTGATGCATCTGAATGTATATTTAGTATACATGTGTGTTTATGTGCATGTATGCACACGTATACATAGATATAGATAGTTCATAGAATGTCTGTGTAATAATGCACACCTACACACAAAAACTGTTACTACTCATACAAAAAATGTTAACTTGGTTTCCTCTAGGGAAGAAATTTAGGTGACTTCTTACAGAGTTATCTTTTGTACCTTTTTGAATTTTATATCATGGGTGTATGCTATTTATTAAAAAAAAAATGTTTTAAAGGTTCTTCAAGGTACGATGTTATCAGATTCTTGAGAAGTTTTTTATAATAAAAGTATTTCAGGATGGTGAATAACAGGGTGGGCTTTGAACTGAAAGGGGTAAGTGTTAGAGGGAAATTGTGTGTGCATGAGGTAATAAAAATCCTCTCCTATGGCGGTTGACAGTGAAATGAAGAGAGATAGGTATTGTACATAAAAAATTGTACATAGGAGGGGAAAAATCAATCAACAGAACTAATGACAGGTTGAATGTGAAGACAAAAAACAGAGTTGGTCAAAGACAAACTGGAAATTGAACCTCAGTTAATGAGGAAATGGCTAGTCCATTCATAGAATTGCTGAAGTGGAAACGTATTTAGACAATAGCAAGAAGGTGGGTTTTTCTTTTGCCTTTCATGTTACACATACACATGTTCAAGTTTGCTGCATCACATGTTGACTACTGACCACACTTGGACTGTTTGTGAGGAATACCACAGACCTTTGGTGTAAGAACACCTGCCAAAACGTACCCTTGAGGTCTTCCTGTTGTCCTGGCACTAACTGGTGATTAGACTAGGTAATCTCTGAGATCCTGCCAACTTTCAGAATATATGAAAATGAAGCCTCGGAAGACTAAGCAGTTTCCTTAGAGCTGTGTGACAAGTCTAAGCTGTAGCTGTGAATAAAGGCTTGACTTCAAGTTCAGAAGCTCATCAGTTAGACCCTCGTATCTTTTGTGCCAGCCCTTTTTCCTGAGGCAGTCTTGGTAATAAACCAGAAGATATATACTCACTGAATACTTAAATAACTTAACAAAATGACATAGAGTTAATAAAATCTGGAGAAAACCTAGCATATAAAGAAATTCAACAGTAAAATGTATTATCATGGGGAAAAAAAAGTACTGAAGAGACTCTGAAGGTGTCAGAAGGGGAGGAAACGGTAAGATGTCCTGGATTTTAGGACCAGTTTAGTTCCCACTTTGATCTGTGACTTGAAACTAATCAGTGAACTCACTGGAGTCAACTTCCTAGTTAAGCAAATGACCTTGATACCTCCTGAGACACTTCCCATATTTAAAATTCTGTGTTTCTCAAGTCTCACTGATATAGAAACTAGACTTATCCCCAGAAGCCTCAGACTTTGGAAGTGTGCAGTTCTGGTCTTTGTTTAGTTTCTCACTCGGAACTTCGTTCACTTAAACTGTCTGATTGATATTTTCCCACCTTAACCACAAATATCAAAAGAAAAACTAATGTAAAATTAAACAACATTTTTTCGTCTCTTACGAATTTGGGGTAAGGCTTCATTTAATATCTTATTTGTAGATAAAACCAAACCAAATCCATTGCCATTGAGTCAATTCCGACTCATAGTGACCCTACAGGACAGAGTAGAACTTGCCTGTAGAAATTCCAAGGAGCGACTGGTGGATTCGAAATGCCGATCTTTTGGTGAGCAGCTGAGCTCTTAACCACTGTGCCACCAGGGCTCCTATTGTAAATACTTTTGATAGATTTCTTGAGGTGAGAAAGTTGGATGTTCACTCACATTTTCCAGGAAACTAATTTTTGTGCAATATGTATTTGACATTTCCTTGTCATCATTCTCTGAAAGGCTCACAAAGCACATATTTGTGTGTGTGTGTTACAATAAAACTATTGACACTGAAATGTGAATTTCATAATTATTTTCACATGTCACTAATATTTTTCTGTTTCTTTCCCTGACCATTTAAAAGTATAAAAACCATCCTTAGCTCATGGGCTGTTGAAGAAAGGCAGCAGGCTAGATTTGCCCCATTGGCCGTAGTTTGCCAGCCCCTGGTGCTTGTTTGCTGAAACATATGAGGACTTTGCTTCATGGGTGGGATATAAGAGAACACAGAGCAAGGAATTTTCCTCTCAAACAGCTACAAGATAGCATGAATCCTGAGGAGAAGTACATTTGATCTTGTAAGCCCCCAAAAGTTCTAGCATTCACAATTGCACCATAAACACAAAAATGTCAAGACACGTAGTTCCACCTTTGGAATCCTGAGCTAGGCATGCAGATAAAAATGTTCCCTTCCCAGAACTTTTGCTGTCAGCAGTACCCAAGTCCCTGTCTCCCCAGGTGTCTACAAGCAGTGCCTGGTGAAGGCTGGATGAGGTGGGTCTGTGAGCTACGAGTGTGCCACCTCTCCCCACCATTGCCCTTGGAAGCTGCCTGGGAAGTTGGAGGCTGCAATGCTGGAACCCAATCTTATTTTCCCAGTGCCGAGAAGGACAGTGCTGTAAAGCACATATTTTTGATACCTTGGGTATAATTGGGATTAAAAAGAAGAGGACTAAAATAATCCCATTCTAAAGACTGTAGAATCCATTGTGGATTAAAGCTAAAAAAAAAAAAAAAAAAAAAAACTCTTACAGCCTCAAATAAAAAATGAATTCTAAATTCTTTTTCTGTAGTATGAAAATCTTTGATCCAAAAAACCTACTGGCTATTGTCAGGACTCTGAAGTCATGATCAAGGTATCAGGAACTGCAGCTGTAGGGCAGCGAAAAAGACTAAAATATAGTCATATTTATTAAACAGAGACTTCAGTAGACTTTTGTATGCAAGGCACTTTGATTTAAAGATAATTAAGAGATCTTTCCAGGAGCTGGTACAATACTTAAGGGAGAGATAAGTAGTTAAGCAGAAGCTTCAAGAAGAGATTTGTGGGAACAGAAGTTTCGGTTGATTGCATCATGATTTTTGAGGCCAAAGGCAAATAAATTTTTGAGCATTTCCAGATGCCGTGTGTCTAGGCAAGAGGACATTTGGGAGCTAGAAGTATTTGATGTGTATTTTCTTTAGTGATCTTGGCTGCTATTGTGTTCGTAATAGATTTCAAGTTACATTTGTTTTTGCCAGTCAGATTTTATATTTTGAAGTCTATTCTGTTCTTCTTGTTAATTACAATGCCAGTTTCAAGGCAAATGGCGTCACCATTTCATAGTTCTGCCGGCAGGTCTTCCAACTCCAGGACTCTTTCCCTTATAGTACGTGAACAGTATATTTATTTTACACTGGCTGTTACATGGCTTGGTGATAGATGCTGAATCTCATTATTCTTCATTGTTAAATGCCCTGGCAGAAGTTTTGATGGAAGAACACTGAAATTATTTGTTAAAATGAAAACTTTATGGATCTCGTACATGCAGATTATTACAGTCCTCCATTTGCTAATAGCAAGTAATAGCAGTTAACATGCATGGCACACTTACAAAGTGCTTTCAGACTCCAGCCCAGTAGACTGCTGTTGTCTGAGTATACCGTTCCCTCCCTCCATTTCCTTCTAATGGAATACAATCTGTCTTTTAAGGCCTATTCCAAATTCTGCCATATCCATAAACTTGCCCTGATTTCTGCCATTTGAATGTGATCTCTGTTTCCCTTGATCCTTCTACAGAATTTTATTTTGTCTATCCAAGGGTGCTTACCTTAGTCTCTTGTCTTTTGGCTGATCAAAATCATGTCTTTCTTATTTTTTCGTACTTGAGAAGTGGTCTAGTGTGAGTGGTAAGAGCATGGGCTCTGGAGCCAGGTTGCCTAGATTCGAACCCCAGGTGTGCCATCTACTAGCTGTATGACTTATTTATAGTCTCTCTCAGTTTCCTCGTCCCTAAAGCAAGGATTGAAATAGTGCCTGTGTCTTAGAATAGTTATAAGACTTAAAGGAGTTAATACACTAAAATGGTGCTTAGGATAATCTTGGAACAAAGTAGGTCAGCTCTCAATAAATTTTAGCTTTAATATTGGCTATACTAGATTTTAACGTCTTGATATTCCTTCCCCATACTTTCTCTCCTGAGGGAAAATGTATTCTGAACCCCAGTTTGTTTAGGTTTCCAAGACTATATTCCCCAACCATCTTTGCCATCCTTTACCCAAAAGTTATCAAGGTACAAGGGTTATTGGAGCTTCAAGGATAATGAACATTATCCTTGTTCGTTATGAACACTAGTATTTCAGCTCCCAGCTGGAAGGGGCATCACGTTTTTGGAGGGGCTGCCTCATCCTAAAGGACAACTATTTGAAGCTCTCATAGAATTATACTCATATCACTGAGTTTACAGCAGCTAAATACCAGAAGGGGGCAGCAGAAACTCATCAGCTTCCCATCTGTGGAGAAGGAAAAGTCTAAAGATGATTCTCAGGAGAATCCTGCACCCAAACTGATCTCTGACACGATGTTATCGAATCAATTATTAATAAGTAGTAGACTCTAAAAGAGAGGTTTGTTCTGAGAACTGGCAGCATGACAGGAACACATTTAAACAGTTGAAATAGAAATTCAGGTGCTGCTTCCCGTGGTTTTAGCTCTGATAGCTGGAGTGCCCAAGAGCAGCTTAGAATAACTAAAGCTGTTAATGTTGTCAGCATTCTCCGCTGTTTGTTTTATTTTATTATTTTGTTTTCTCAGCTGTAGGAAACTGAGTAAGTTTCTAACTGTATAGCCTACTGTTATGTGGGGAACTAGGCTAACTGCTATGGTTCTGCAGGTTAAAATAGAATATACAGCTTGTCTGTAATTTTTTTAAAGTATTCCTTGCTTATTAAAAAATAATTACTAATTTTTTTACATCTTACATACAAAAAAAATTTTTAAGGAAAAACTGCTCACTTTTTTTTTAGTGCCAGACTTTTTATGATACCTTTCCATTTTATTTGTTTTAAACTTAGTTGAAACTGACTCTCAATTTTCATCTATAAATTCAATGCGGTTCCAACCAAAATCTCAGCAGAATTTTTGTGGAACCTGAGAAGAATATCCTGAAATTCAAATGAAAGAATAAATAAAACAGTTTTTAAAAGACTAAAATAAAAGTGATTGGCCTACCAGGTAGATAGCAAGACTTATTAGAAAGTCGTGGTAATTAAAAATGAGATGGCTTAGACTGAGAAAAATAGACCAGTGTATAGAGTACCCAAAAAAAACCAAATAGGGAGCCCCAAAATGGATTTACACATATATGGAATCTGGAAAGTATCACACATCAAAAGGGAAAGAATGGATTAATTAATAAATGGTGCTTGGACAATTGATTATATGAAAAAAATATTAACCCTTCACATCAAAACACACATGCATGCATAAACATTTTTTAAAGATAGGTTAAGGACCTAAATAGAAGCAGCAAAACATAAAGCTTAGAAGGCAATATATGAAAATATTAATATTTGTATGACATTGGGAGCACTGGAGAATTTATTGAACAAGACACAAAAATCATAACTGTTAAAAGATTGTTAAATTTAATACATTAAAATTAAAAACTTCTGAACCACAAAAGACACCATTAACAAAAGACCATGGTAAAGATTGGCAGTGCATGTAACTGACAAACATTATTCAGAATACATCTGGATAATCAATAAAGTATTCCAATAGAGAAATTCACAGAATAAGAAGCCAGAATGGACATAAATATATGAAAAGATGCTCACTCTTACTAATAATCAGAAAAGTTACAAATTAAAATGATATACATTTTTACACTTACCAGATGCAAAAATGGAAAGGTTTGATAGTAATAATTGTGGCAAAGAAGAGGAGCAACAGGAACTTGGATTCACAACTGGTGGGAGTTTAAAATTATATAACCACTTTAAAGACCAGTTTGTCAAATGAACTAAAAGTGAAGGTGTATGTGGTTTTCTACTCAGCATTCTACTTCTAGGTATTTATGTTAAAGAAACTCTGGCATGTCCAAGGATTAAGTTACAAGAATGTTCATTGTAGTGTTGTTCATCATAGTAAACACTACACACAACTTAAATGTCCATCAACAGGAAAAGAGAAAATTAAAGTGTGGTGGACTCTTTGAGTGGGATGCCATACAACAGTGAGAAAGAATGAACTATACGTATCAGCATGGTTATCTCAAAAACATAATGAGTGAAAAAAGCAAGGTGAAGAACTATATAGTTCATGCAGCTTGTAAACATGCGAAGCAGTACTATAGTTTATATGGGTACATGTTTAAAGCATAATATGCGGTCAAGTCGATTCCGACTCATAGTGACCCTGTAGGACAGAGTAGAACTGCCCCATAGGGTTTCCAAGGCTGTAAATCTTCACAGAAGCGGACTGCCACTTCTTCCTCACATGGAATAGGCTGGTGGGTTCAAACTGCCGACCTTCTGATAAGCAGCTGAGTGCTTTAACCACTGTACCACCACAGCTCCTAAGAGTGTTAAAAACCTGGTCAAGAATGATAAGCACTAATAATCTCAGTAATCACAGTTCAGGATATCTTTTACCTGTGAAGAAGGAAGGTGGAATTGGAATAGGATCAGGAAGTGTATATGGGGGGTTCAACTATTAACTGTAATGCTCTATCCCTTTAAAAGGAAAAAAGTATGAAGCAAATGTGACAGTTTTAGAATTTGATGAAGGTAGGTGGTCCAGTTCATGGGTGTTATGTTCTCTGTGCTTTTCTGAATGTCGAATATTGTTCATGGTGTTTTCGTCTCTTCTCTTACCAGTCAGAACAATTGGTTTTCACATTTGTTGCAGATTTACTGGAGCATATTTGAGGCTAATTCTTTCTCACTTCGTCGTTGAAAAATCTTAATGTAGAACTGATGGCCCAGCTTGGGTCAGAGTCCACTTTGACAATAATATTAGGGTAATATGTTTGGGCCAGCTTGGGCCAGATGACTACCCCTGTATCAATCAGCTGTGAGGTAAGGTCATATAAGAACGGGGTAGCTTCTAAGGGATGCTAGATAATATTATAAGATGTTCACGATAAGCCTAATATGTAAATAATAAATATATTAATATCACAAAAGATACAACCTTAGAATGCTTTTCTTTTAAAACCTTTTTATTATGAGAAAATTGAAATATATAAAAAAGTAAACAGAATAGTATAATGTACTCATGTGTTCCTTATCCACACTCAACAAGTACCATTAGCTCCTAGTCCAACTTTTTTCATGTGTACCAGGGTTCAGCAAGTTTTCTCTAAAAGGCCAGATAGTAAATAATTTAGGTCTTGCAGGCCACACATAATCTCTGTTGCATAGTTGTTGTCTTTTTTCCCCTAACCTGTGTCGAAGGCCCCCAAGTCCCTCCCAGGTTCAGTGATTTATTAAGAGAACACACAGGGCCCAGCATACAGTTGGACTCACAGCTAAGACTTATTACAGCAGAAGGATCAAACAAAATCAGCAAAGGGAAAAGTGGGTGGGGCAAAGTCTGGAGGAAACCAAGCACAAGCTTCCAAAAGTTCCCCCTCTCTCTGTCTCCCCCAGTGGAGTCACACCGGACACACTTAATTTCACCAGTATTGAATTTTGACAACAGGTGAAATGTTTTCTACGGGAACCTCATTAGAAACTCAGTGCCCTAGGTTTTTACTGGGGGCTGGTCACATAGGCTCCCTCTGCCTAGCACATACCAATATTTCACACTCCCAGGTAAAAAATGGTGTTCAACACAAACTACATTGTTAATATGAACAGCTTACGCATAGTGAGCCACTCTTAACAGTTAGGGAATGGTAGGAACCCTCACGAAGTCCACCAAGGGCCAACTGTATAAGCAGGCCTTCTAATAATAGAAGTCTTCTACCTGCTATGTTAGTTTTAAAAATTGGGTAGTTTAAAAATCGGGCCACATTTGGGTCCTAGTTTGCCAGCCTTTTCTGTGTATCCTCACCTACTTCGCTGTCCTTAAACTTTTTTTTGGGGGGGGGGAGGTGTGGGCAAGGAGGAAGAAGAATGATGGGGACATATCATTCTTTTGTTTTGCTTTTGAGAGGAAAAAAGCAAAGACTAAGGCTTAAACTCCAGAGCTTTTTTATTTCTCAGCCTGGAGCTTGAGGAGGAACAATCTGTAGGATGGCTGTTTTATATCCCAGCTTGAGCCTAGGTGTAACTTTCATCAGCTCTGCAACAAATGCTGGATAACAACAGATGGTTGGCATGTGCTCCTTACTTACGGAGGTTTCAGAAGAAGAAAGCTGACCTTGTTAACTAGTAGACATTCGACTTGCATGGGTACTGTATATGGATACTGATAATTTGGCACTTTACTTAGGCGTTTCTCTTACATAACTGCAGTACAATGATCAAAATCAGGACATTTATCAGTAATACCATACTATAATCTAATACACAATTAGTATTCAAATTTTGTCAGCTGTCTCATTAATGTCCTTTATGGCTTTTTGTCCCTTGTCTGGAAACCAAGCCACATTACACTTACTTGTCATATCTCTTTAGTCTCCTTTAATCTGGAACAGGTCCTCAACCTTTTTTTTTTTTTTTTTCTTGACCTTGACATTTTTAAGAGTACAGGCCAGTTAATCTGTAGAATGTGCCTCAATTTAGGTTTCTCTGATATTTCCTAGGGAATTGATTCATGTTACACGTTTTGGGTAGGAGTACCACAGAAGTGATGTTGTGTCCTCTGTGGATTATTTTATGGAAGCATGTGCTGATGGGCCATCCTAGTTGGCCATGTCCATTACGATCCTTTTATTAAAGTGGTGTCTACTAGATTTCTTCACTGTAATTGTACTAAATTTTCCTTTTGTAATTAAGTAATTTGTGGGGAGATACTTTGAAACTATGTACATACTGTGTTTCTCATCAAACTTTGACCCACTAATGACATCTTTTGATGATTTTCTAAGTGCATCATTCCTTTTATATTTTAGTTGGCATTCTACTGTTTATTTATTTATTCAGGTATTTATTTCTGTCATAAGGACTCCAGATTTTAATCAGTGAGTTATAATCCATTACTTATTTTGATGCACAAATGTCCCAGATTTGGTCGGTGAGAGACCCTTCCAGCTGTCTCCTGTGCTGTTTTGATGTGTGCCTGTCACCCTTTTAGCATTTTCTTACTACCTAGCACAAAAACACATTCTAGTCTCATCTTTTACTTTCCTGCCCCATTTTCCCAAGGAGCTTGGATTCTTTTTAGTGGAGAATGATATTCAGAAGTCAAGATCTAGATGTCAGGTGTGCTTATAGCTATTGATTTGTCATTGCTCTCAGGCACTGTCAGTGGGTAGAGCTGGAAAATCAATCGTCTGTGTTTTTATTTAAAACCATCTCCTTGCTTATACCGTCAATCCCAGTCTAACACAGCAGGTTTCATTTTTGTTTTTCTCCCTCCCTAACTTTGTAGTAACCTTCTCTCATAGTGAGAACCCCGATTCCCATTATTCTTTGTCATGTATATGTTTTACAGATATTTTCTCCTAATATATGGTTGTTTAATTTACTTTCTAAATAAATTTTAGAGAATTTTTAATTTTGGTGAAATCTGATTTAGCCATCTTTTATGTTTATTATTTTCTGTGCCCTAAGTAATTATTGCCTACCCGTTGGTCATGAAGATATTCTCCTATGTATTTTTCTTAAAAGCTTTATAATTCTAGATTTTATATCTTAACTTAATTTTCTGTCTTGAGTTAATCCTTGTGTATGATGTGATAATTTTTTTTTTTCCATTAGAATGTTCCTATTTCCTCTGTTGGTCTGTTTGTCTATCCTAATGTCAGAACCACTCTCTTGATTACTGTAGCTTTATAGTTTTACTATTGTTCTGGCTATTTTAGGCTCTTAACCTTTCTATAAAATTTTTTTAATTATATTGCCAATTGTTACTGAAAAGGCCTGATGGGATTCTGATCAAGATTTTGATAAATCTGTATACACATTTGAGAATTAATAATTTTTTTTTTTTAATTGTCCTTTAGGTGAAAGTTTACAGCTCAAGTTAGTTTCTCATTCAAAAATTTGGGCAAATACTGTTTTGTGATATTGGTTGCAATCCCCACAATGTGACAATACTCTCCCCCTTTCCATCCCGGGTTCCCTGTGTCCATTTGTCCAGTTCCTGTTCCTTCCTGCCTTCTCATCTTCTCTTGGGCAGGAGTTGCCCATTTGGTCTCACATATTTGATTGAACTAAGAAGCACGTTCCTCACATGTGTTATTGTTTGTTTTATAGGCCTGTTTAATCTTTGTCTATAAAGTGGGCTTTGGGAGTGGCTTCAGTTCTGAGTGAGCAGAATGGCCAGGGGCCATAGTCTTGGGGGTTCCTCCAGTCTCTGTCAGACCAGTAGGTCTAGTCTTTTTTTGTCTTTGAATTTTGTTCTACATTTTTCTCCCACTCTGTCTGGGACTCTCTGCTGTGATCACTGTCAGAGCGATTGGTGGTAGTAGCCAGACACCATCTAGTTCTTCTGGGCTCAGGAGGATGGAGGCTCTGGGTCATGTGGTCCTTTAGTCTCTTGGGGGTATCTTAATAATTTTGAGTCTTCCAACCTATGATCATGATTTAAGTGTTCTTTTTTTTTTTTTTAATGTTTACTTTTTCTCAGTAATGTTTTATAAATTTCAGTGTAGGCATCTTGCAAGCCTTAAATTTATTTCTAAATATTTTATGGTTTTTTATGCTGTTGTAAGGGAAGTTATTGTATTAGATTTTATTTTCCATTTGTTTGCTATTATTGTGTAAAAATATAATTGATTTTGTATGTTGACCCTTTATCGTGAGTCTTTTTTATAAATTTACTCATTAGCTCTAGCAGATACTTTAGTAGGAAATTTTACATATCCAATCATCTTATCTGTGACTCGAAGCATATTTATGTCTTTCTTTCCAGATTTCATGCCATTTCTTTTTTTGTCTTATTGTACTAATCATATGCCAATACTGTGTTAAATAGAAGTAGTGGAAGCAGACAGCCTTGCTTTGCTCCTAATCTTAGGGAAAATGTTCCGTATTTCACCATTAAGAATGATGTTAGCAGTAGGTTTTTTGTATATGCCCTTCATCAAGTTGAGGAAGATATCCCCTTCGTCAAGTTGAGGAAGTTACCTTTTATTCCTAGTTTGCTAAGAGTTTTTTTTTTGTTTTGTTTTTTAATCATGAATGGGTGTTAACTTTCTTTAAATGCCTTTTCTGCAATTATAGAGATGATCATGTGGGTTTTCTCCTCTATTCTCGTAATATAATGAGTTACATTGACTGGTTTTCAAACGTTGAGCCAGTGTTGCATTACTGGGATAAACTCACAAGAATGTATTGTTAACTTGTTAACATTTGCTAGGGGTTTTTGTGTCTTTGTTGTCAGTTATAAAACAAAAAAAATTTTTTTTTTTTTTGTTATATTGGGCCTTAATTCTCTTTGCTTATAATGTTTCTGTATGGTGTTGGCATTAGGATTATGTGATATCATAAAATGTGTTGGGAAGTGTTCCCTCCTTTATTTTCTGAAAGAGATTATATAACATTTATATTATTTCTTCATTATTTGATAACATTCACCAGTGAAGCAACCTGGGCCTGGAGTTTTCTTAAGAAGAGTTTAAATTACAAATTAATGTTTTTTAAGAGATAAGCCTTCTCAATGTAGTTTTAATTTGCATTTCTTTCATTGTTGATGAGGTTGACATTTTTATATGCTTAAGAGTCGTTCATAATACTGTGAACTTTCTTTTCTTATCCTTTACCCCATCTTTCTATTAGGTCATGGTCTTTTTTAAACTGATGTTTAGGACCTCTCTTAATGTTTCAGGGCTATTTTGCTATATAGACATTTTTATTTCTTATGTAGTTGAATTTGTCAATCTTTTCTTTTATACCTTTTGCATTAGCCTAAGAATGGCATTCTCTATCCCAAGAAATAATCCCGTTTTCCTCTAGTGAATTAACGTTTTCTTTATGTTTTAAGAGAAAGTCCACAATTCTATTCACCTCTTTGCTCAACCTCCATTATCCCCCTTCCTCCTATGTTTAGCAACCTCAAGTTGCTAGAAATATTTTCCAAATACTTTTTTTGAATATTCCCTCCTTCCTGTACCTGATGGGGAGGCCTAGATGATGGTTTAAAGTCTCACATATGTTACCAAGACCTCAAGTAGCCTATAAGGCATCTTCATGCAAATTAGACAGGTACTTCCTTTTCTAGACAGATGAAGTAGGAGAAAAGTCTCTTTTTCTGAAAGATGTAGCCTTGTACCTGAACACACAGTTGTTAGGGCTCGTTTTAGCCTGTATTCACACCTTTGGGCAGTGCTCAAAATGAACCACTTTATAAGGCGAACCTGTATATAACAATCCTGAATTTAATCTTGCACCATGCAAATAATATAGTCAGTGAAAGGATTATTAGGAAAGCCGGATGCATGTTTCCCCCTTTGCCTCCTCTTCCCTGTATAAGCGCAAGCCCCAAAGCTGACTAGCTACATCATTCAACGTGCTTCCTTAAGTAGAAGTACTAATGACTGTGCATACTAACCCTCTGCATTTAGTGGTACTTAGACCGGGGAGAGTGGTGAATGAACCTCTCTAAAGTCTAGTTGGCCACCCATCAATTGGAGAGACATTGTGCGTTATGAAGAAAAAGATCAAACAATGTGATTGCTTGTAACTCTATAAAAGTTAAGTTTTATCATCTCTTTTTTTTTTAATTATCTTCATGTAACAGCCTACAAAATTAAAAGGGCAGCTATTTTTGCCCCTCAAAAAAAAAAAAAATTTTTTTTTCTCATAGATGAAGGGAGTAAGCCAGAGGAGAAACTTTTCCAAGGTCAAAAAGCTAGTGAGTGACAGAAAAGAGCCTTGATCCCAAATGTTTTAAAGTTCCAGGTTCTTCCTCCAAAGCTGAAGGAACACTTATTTCCCATATCACCCAATCTTAGAAAAAATGTCATCAGTTCCGCAGTGATCCAGGGAGGTTAAATTTAAATCATCACAAAATTGGGGGGGTATATATTTTGTCCTCCTGAAAGTATATTCTGGTATCTCTGGCATGCTCACATACCCTTCCCTAGTGGTGCCAAGTCACTGCCTACTCAGAGACACGGTGCAGAGAGAATAGTATCTTTTTTTAGGGATAGAGGCAAAAGTTGCCTAGTATTTATTTTGACTTGTTGGTAGAGATCTGAGCCTCTGGGCTTTTAGAAGATTGAAGGACAGTAATTTTGAGGGTAACGTTATATTCTGAAATAGTGCTATGATAAATTAAGCTTGTCATGTTTATAATTCTAAATTTTTTTATATTTTAATGAGCTAGCTTTTAGGTTTATTTTAGACTGCTCTTAGCTTTCAAGTCTCTGGACAGAATATGTGTTTAATGTCAAGTAGGGAAATTGTTGAGGCTGACCTTGATGCATATGTGGGCTGAGTTGGGGAGTCACTGTGAGATTTGTTTTTCATGCCTCTAAAAAATCCTTGCCTACCTCTGTCCTTTCCTTTCTAAGTGTTTTCTTTGCAGATCGTAATCTTTTGGGCTCTACTGTTGAATCTTTTTGGCCGAGTATTTTGTAATGAGTCACAGTTCATTTGGATATTCATTTGGAAAGCAGTATCTGAGCACACTCCCCCCACCCTGGCCAGGATCCTGCTGTTTTATTGCTACAAGTGCAGATTCTTTTTAATTTGTTTTGGTATCTGCATCTTTGGCAGCAGTAAATTTGATTTTGACTGCAGACATTTTTGACTTTGGACAAAATGTGTTTCTGGAGAATCACCAATGTAAGGTGAACTTCAGAGGATAAAGACTATGACTTATTTGATTTGGGATTCCCAGCACTTATCCACGCCTGGAACGTAGCAGAACCTCAATAAATACTTGTTGAGTTAATGACTGAATGAAGTCTTTATAAAAACCAAACCAGATATAAAATCCTGATTGTGTATACATTATCTTCCTCTTTTCAGACATCATTTGAGCCCGTTTAATGAACACGGATTTTTTTTTTTTTTTTTAGGCTTTGAAACATAGAGTGTCAGTCTAAGGAGTTAGTGCGGTTAACAGTGAGCACTGGAAGACTCCATGTGGCTCTACCAAAATGGTTATAGTCTGAATTCTAGTCAAGTTAGTTAACCTTGCTGACCTCGGTTTTCTCACCTTTTAAATAAAGATAGAAAGTTATGTAGGAATCACTGAGCTTATACATGTAGAAATGCTCTGGAAAGTTAAAGCATTCTACAGATACAAACAGGCATTGCTCTCAGTGAATGGTCCCTAGAACCCTGAGGCCACACTTCGGAAAGATCTGGCTGCCCTTTTTGCTGTAAGATTCAGCATGTTTTCTACTGTACGTGAACCCAGTGGTTACACATCCCACATTTCTGGCTATGTATTGCTACTGCTCCTGTAGTTCAGTAACATTTTCCTCATCATTTCTCTGACTATAGTTAGGAACTGAGTCAGCAGCAGATTACATACCAATCAACACCAACCCATTGCTGTTGAGTCGATTCCGACTCCTAGCAGCCCTATATGAAACCTACCCCATAAGGTTTCAGCTGGTACATTCAAACTGCCGTCCTTTTGGTTAGCAACCATAGCTCTTAACCACCGAACCACCAGTGTCCAGCAGATACATAAAAAAATACATGGCACCAGTTTGGGGACATTCACTTACATTCAAATCCAGGCCTCAGGAAGGTTGTTTTTTAGTTACTTTACTCAGGTTAGTAGTTGGGGTAGTTATGTGTATACTGTATCTAGTGATCCTTGAAGGAGGTTGACAGAGATACCCACTCTCTCAATACATTCGGAGTGGGCCAGAGAAGGAAGGCATGGGCCTTAGAAATAGGAGAAGGAGGCACTGTGAATATCTGATTTTCTGGGCCCAGGGTCTTTTTAGTTCCTTGAGGATAGAGGGACTGCTACATAGCTGGACATTCGTACTCTCTCAGAATGTCACCTCTTTCTGTTGTTCTTCATGGGTTACTTTTAATATCCCGGTATTTTGTCTTCCGGTTTTTTGTTTGTTTGTTGTTTAATCCCTCTACCAATGCCTGTTGCCTTTCCCTCCACACTCTTGTATCTTCCCCTTCTCTTTGCTATGGGATATGATCCCAAGTCAGACTCTAACCTGTTTTCTATTTTTATTTCTAGCACCTTCAAAGAAGAGAAAAAAAAAATTAACAAATTTCAAATCAGAATCTTGCTTTTAATTTAGTATACTAATTGTTAGTTTAAGGTAACTGTACCTTAGTTAAATTCATTAATATCATAAGTCTACTTGAATGTCATTCTCTTAGTTTTTGTGGCAGAACCAGACTCCTCCAATTAACATAGTAGATGTGGCTTGTGTTTTACAAGTTATATTCATGGCTTCTTGGATTTGTAATCCCCAGTTGTAAAATAGAGATGTGATCTTCATCATCTACTTTCTCTGTAACTCTATGTGACACCTGTCCAAGTAAACTTCCTTTATTGAGGTGAGAAAGCTATGGGACTCTTATGTTCTGACAGTCCTCAGTGAATTCACCATCTCCTACCAGACTAGAAGCTAGAAGAAGACTAAAGTGATTGTCCAACCCCCCTCAAGGCATAGCCCTGTTCTCGATGCCACGTACTTCAAGGATAGCCCAGATCGTTTATGTAATTTGGCTCCAGCCTACTTTTCCAGCCAGATATCACCAGTCCCTAGCATAAGCTGCTGTACACTTACAGAATTCTCTTTCCTGGCTCATTCAGTATTGCTCAGCAAATATTAAATTGAATTTCCTCTATAAACCAGGCCCTGGGGATTCATTTTTTTCTCTTTAAGAGTCTGCCAAATCTTAAGTGCCCAGTCTCCATGAATTCATTTCAAATTACTCTGGCCGAAATGACCCCCTGACTTGCACACCAGTAGCATTTAGTTTGTATTACTCAGGTTACATTGGTCACATGTGGCATAGCTTTGTGATATTATCACATTTGTGAGATTACCAGCTTTCTGAGAACAGAAACTTTGTCTAATAAAACTTCATAATTACCAAAGAGCTTTAATAAGGACCCTGCAACAAATAGTAATTACCTGTTAAATAAATAAGCATTTGCAACTCTTCGCCTTCCTAAGATCTTGTTAGCATCTCAAGCTGTAAGATTAAAATCGTTTTCTCCAGCTCTTCCAGCCCTCTCATTTTTATGTCTGACTCCTCCTCACCTTCTAATTGCTCCTTCAGCCAGTGTTTGCTTTGTTTGCCTCTCATACTTATTTCCTTCTCTAAGCCTACTACCTGCTTCATTTTTCCCTCTGTCTTCGTTACACTTGATTCTTGACATCTCCAGCTAACTTTTCCCACCAAGTGGAACAAACTAGACATTTGGTATCCTTTGTTTTCATGTGAAGTTTGGAAATTGGTATGTCATTCTTTCCTGAAAATTATATAATTACAACAGCATGTATGTCAATGAGAAGAGCTTTCATAAAAACATTTATATCGAAGCCATTAAATTTTGGGGTATTATACGTAACCAACAAACCAGTTGCCTTCGAGCCCATTCTGACTCATGGTGACCCCATGTGTGTCAGAGGAGAACTGTGCTCCATTTGGCTTTCAATAGCTTGATTTTTTTTGGAAGTAGATTGCCAGGCAGCCTACTTTCTTCCAAGGCACCTCTGGGTGGACTCAAACCTCCAAGCTTTTGGTTAGCAGCCAAGTGCTGTTAATAGTTTGCGTCACCAGAGACTCATATAATGCAGACCTTTTATTAGAATGTACTTTAGATATTAAGATATTAATTATTATTATTTAGATATTATCTCCATTTACGATCCAGTAGCCAGTGCAGTGAGAATGGTGGTAGCTTTTGTCTATCCTCCTCCCCCATTCAACAAACTTATATAATGTTCCTCCTGAGCACAATGCTGGGTGTAATACACAGATACTGAACAATGCCAGCACTCAAAGATCTTAGGATCTAATGATCTATTAATTCCTTCTGTTACTGATATAGGAAGGCCCTAGGAGATAATCAATGGAAAATGCTTTCTTTTGTTACAACCCAGGGCCTGCCTTTCATACCATGAAACATGGTACCTTATTTACCAAGGCGGGGGGGGGAAGACATATTTGATTTTTTTCTGGATATATGGGAAACCCAGTCATGAAAATGAACCAAATAGAAGTTCGTTCAGTACTTAGCAAGTTTTTCAGACACAGGCTTAAAGTCCTGTCGCTTCGTCCCTGGCAAAATTCCTGTGAAGTATACATCCTTCCTTCCATGTGCTAGATGGAGCTATCTCCCCCTTTTCTTCTATCACCCCCATTGAGGTTGGTGCCATATTTCCCTCCAGACCCACAGGTTGGAGAGTTGGTTACTATTGGTCATAGTATAGAAGTTTTCATTTGAGACTTAGTTATCCTCTAATGAGGTGTCCAACAGTAGTCCAGAAGTAGCCCTGTTGCATTTATTTTTATAGCTCTAGCATTTAACAATCCCTAGTACATTGGGTACTTACTGTTTGCTGAACTCTTATTGCTGAGTTTTGGATTGCTTTTTTGAGTTTGTTTGTGGGGTTTTTGGGGAAGAGAGGATGCAACAAGGTAAGAGACCCCACAGAAAACCTTACTGAATAGAGAGAATAATAGTAAAGCAAGAATTTTATACCAGCCTTCATTTGAGTACTGACCACATGATGATATGTTGTGACTGAGTCTAGACAAAACCTTTTCAGAAGATACTCTTATTCTCATTTTATAGACGAGAATGCCTAAAACTTGCCTAAAAATTTACTAGGGATTGGCAATCCAGAGATTGAAACCCAGGTTCTTTTCCTCAAAAGCCCAAGTTTTTAACTTGGCCATGCCACTATTCCCAAATCAAGGTTAGGGAGTATAGTATACATGGTTATGTATGTTTAAACTTGCTGGCTAGAGAGGGTTAGGGGCAGGAGGGTTGGTGTTTTTTATAGATATAAAAATGCACATAATTTGCATTTGTACTGCCACAACTGATGTCTGCTCTGACAGCCGTCATCTGATCGTGGGACTCTTCAGCAGTCATGACGCAGCCTTAGAACCTGTCTCAATATAGCACTCTAGGCAGCTACTACCAACAAATGGAAATTGGCCCACAAATGAGATCTTTTATGTTGTACTTGTATTAAAACCGTGATGGAGAGCTGGGTAATGGGCAATTGACAGAGGAGAAGTTGTGGGTCATGATAACTAGTCCTTATTCTGCTGCATATGGTACAAACATTACATAGCCAATCCCTACTCAACAATTCTCTCCTAATACTCAGAATTCTATATGAGATTCAGAGCTATTACTACAGAAGAGTATCTATTTTTATTTTTCTACTCCTGTTCTTGTTCTACTCTCATAATCTAGTATAAAAATATAATGGAGTGGGAGAAGTGCGTAACAGTTGTTGGGTTTTTTGTTTGTTTTTTTGTTTTTTCCTCTATGTATCTATAGCAGTGGGGTATTTTTTTTTTTTTTTTTACATTACACTTTCCTGATCAGCATTTGAATCACAGCAGTGTAGCAATTTTTCAGAAGCATGTGGAATGGAAGGTACCACTTAAATGTAAATGATTTAGTTAATTATTGTAGAAAGTGATATGAAATTTGACATTTTGTTGCCCTGGAAACACAGCCCAGCCTCCCATGTATATTTTGAACCATGTAACTACTTGTAACAACATTTAACTATTTGACTGTTTTACAGTTAGACTACATCCTTTTGTGCCTGATACGTATTTTATTATGTAGTGATTTTACCTTCTCTCTCAATGGATATCCATTTCATTATCATACTGTTCTTAGCACAGAAAGAAAAAGAGAAAAAGAATGTAGAGTAAGGAGCAGAGATGCCCTCTTCCCTTTCTGATTAGTATGTTGTGGTAAATCTAAAACTTTACTCTCCATCGTACATATTGGAAGTGTAGCCTTGTTTGACTCTGGTGACGGCAGCCTAAAAGTAAATGTGATTGTCTTGAAATTATGAATCAGTAGATAGAAAAGAGAAATAAAACAGTAGGGAAAGTAAAGATAAAAGCCTGGAAAACAGGAAATATAACTTAAGAAATGTATAATGAGAAGGTATTTTTAAGGCATTCTTGTATTCTTACTAGGAGCCCGGTGGTACAGTGGTTAAGCATACAGCTACTAACAGGAAGGTCAGTGGTTCAAATCTACCAGCTGCTCTGCAGACAAAGATGTGGCAGTCTGCTTCCGTAAAGCCTAGGAAACCCTGTGGAGCAGTTCTAGTCTATCCTATAGGGTCTTTCTGAGTCAGAATCACTTGACAGCAACAGTTGTGTTTTGTTTTGTTTTGTTTTTTTTCTCCCAATACTCTTACACCAGAAAAAATTCCAGGTAAACATTTAAATTTAAAAAGTGAAACCATTTAAGTCTGTGAAAATAAAATAGGTAAATGTTTTTTTAATCTTGGAGCATGGAGACCTTTATGACCTAAATGTGACATAAATCTCAGAAATCATAATAAAAGGCAACAATTATACATGTAGAAATTGTTGAGATGGCATATGTTTTGTTATATATATTTTCACGACAATAAAAATTTTTTTAAAAATTAACCAATTTGTCCATATGAAAATTTAATAAGTAAGCTGTGTCAGAATACCCTCATTTTAAGTAAAATGATATAAGAAATTGAGAAATAGTGATTACAATATTCATTGTTTATTAATACCCTTAATAAACAAAGAGTTCAAGAACATCAATAATAGAAAGACAGATGTTGCAAAATAGGAAGGAAAAAAAAAAATAAGGCAATTCTAGAAAGGACAGCAAACAGCCAGTAAACGTAGGAAAAGCTGTTCAGCCTTACCACTAAATAAAATATGCAAATAACATAAATAACTTTCTGCCTGTTATTTTGCTATAAAGATTAAAAGTTTAACAATGCCAATTCTTGTGGAAACAGATATTCCAAAAAAACACTGCTAGAGGCATAAATTGGTACAACTTTTTTGAAGGAATTTATCCTAAGGAGAAATTTGTACATATGTCAAGGAAATTAACTGAGCTTTTTAACAGAGAAAAAAGTTGATGCATCCTAAATGCCCATTATTAGAGAATTGACTAAATAAACCATGGAAAACCAACTTTCTATGGTGAGAATTCAAGTGATTTTTACTTCTCTGGACTCGTCTATAATGATTAAATTTACAAGAAAATTATTATATTTATAATGAGGAAAGATAGTTTCTCACAACTTAAAAAAGGTTTTTAAATGGATGCTTGTGAAGAAGCCACTGGGGAAATTGGATTTTCAGATTGACTGGAATAAAGGCCAACAGATATTCAGGAGGTCTGGTAGTAGAATTTTCTGGTTTAGGTGATCTTAGTGGCTAGAGGAACCACCACTGGAGATCAAGAATACAGAAAGAAGAAGCGTGGTTGGAGGAAAAAGGTAGATATAATATGCTCAGTTCTGAATATAGTATATTAAGGAGCCACACAAATGGACATGTCCAGGAGGGAATAGAATATATACGTCTGCAGCTAAGGGAGATGTTTGGGCAGAGATATAGATTCAGTAGTCATCTGTAACTAAGCTATATTTGGAAGTCATACAAATCTTATTTTTTCTTCCCATCAAAGCCTGGAATATGAGTTTTTTGTTTTTCTTCTGAAACAAGATATCAAAAGAAGATTTAAAAAAAAAAAAAACTCAGCTTCCAGGAAAAGAATTTTCATAAAAGCCATTCACATGAATCTGCATGGGAGCAGGGAAGTCACCACCATGTCTGATCCAATTGATTCAGGATTGTGGCTGAATGTAGCTGGCATAGTGGTCAGTTTCCCCCTAGTAGTCCTCTGTGAGAGAAAAGACAGACTTGCCAGCTAGAAAAAAATTAGACCATCTGCAGTAAAGGAAGAAAAAAAATATTCTGAGCACTTGTGAGCCTCCCGAGGCATGGTTATATTATAGATTCAAGTCTGTTTGAGCTGTTCAAGATCATCTAATTCAACCCCCTCATTTTGCAGAGATGGAAACTGTAACAGAGAAGGAATAAAAGACTTTCCCAAAGGCACATAGCTATTTGTAATAGGACTGGCAGGTGTACAGTTCTATGAGAATTCCAACAAAAATCATTACAATTATAAAATAAAATTGGATAGTGGGTGGCAGATCACAGCTGAAACTTCAGGTGCCTGAGGTACCTCGTAGGCTATTCTCCTGCCTGTCAGTGGTATATAAAGAAATGATTGCACATCTACTCTACTTATTCTTTGCATTTGTATTTCTTTAAAAAATCATCTTAGGAACCACCGTAAATCCTGAGGTTACCACAAATGGCATATCTGGCTGTTCTGTACAGGAACAAACCTCAGCATCTAATAAGAACGGTCTAGTAATGTCTTCTGGTGGAGCTAATGCGTTCATTTGTAAGGAGTCTCACAGTGTTTTCATCTTATTCTTGAGTTGTGCTAACGTAGTGTGAGTCGGTGTAGGGGCACTGAGTGTAGAACTGGTGGACATTTCATGAGAAAATAAGCATTATAGCAGACCCACTGTTTTGAGAATCACTTACAGATGTCTGGAAACCCTGGTGGTATAGTGGTTAAATGCTAACGGCTCCTAACCAAAGGGTCAGCAGTTCGAATCCGCCAGGCGCTCCTTGGAAACTCTATGGGGCAGTTCTACTCTGTCCTATAGGGTCGTTATGAGTCGGAATCTACTCGACAGTACTGGGTTTGGTTTTTTTTTTTTGGTACAGATGCCTAAAATCAGAGCAATTAGGATAATTCCTTCTCTGCTTTCTAAACTGCCTCCATTCTGTCTCATCCAGGTACTTCTGCTGTCCCACCCCCTGCAATGTTAAATGACTTCGGATAGCTGTTTGAGTGAGAAGAAAGAGGGCAATACATTAAGGCTCAGCTAATATGGTTTACATAATAAAATTGTCAAAGAGCCCTTGGCTGAGTTTGCATAATCATCCCAACACTTTGTTTATAAATGAAGAAGGTGAAACGGTTGGTTAGATAATTTCTAGAGACCCCCTTTCTAGCTCTACAATATTTTATAATAGGATATCAGCACAGGTTCTTTCTCCTATCTCCCCCCCCCCTTAAATTTTATTTTACTCATTCTTTTATTAATACCTTTATAGATATTTAAATTTTTGGAATGGCTATAGCTCTGCTTCTTAAATATAAGGTGCATATCATTTCCATTTGATAGCAGTTTCTTACTTGTGAGTATAGATATATACATTTGATAGCAGTTTCTTACTTGTGAGTATAGATATATACATGTAAGAGAACAAAACATACAATTTCATGATACATGGAATGTATCACATTCACAGATATACATGTCTATGATATCTTTACATGCATATAGTCATTGTATGCACATATTCATTGAAGGCGAAACCTGGTGGTGCGATGGTTAAGATCCCAGGCTGCTAACCAAAAGGTCAGCAGTTCAAATTCACTAGCAGCTCCTTGGAAATCCTCTGGGGCAGTTCTACTCTGTCCTATAGGGTCGCTATCAGTCGAAATTGACTCGACGGCAACAGGTAGTCATTGAAGGAACGTAATAATATGGTGGCATTTGATTGTCATTTGTGAATAATAGTGGAAACCTAAGGCCTGAAGTGATTGCTGAATATCCGTATGTAATATTACATTCCAGGATCAGGAGAGAAACAAGACAATGGCTTTCATTCAGTGTGATTCAAACCAAATTATTTTATCTCTGACTTCTGAAATAACAAAGTTTTCTAGCCAGACGAATGTCCCTTCTGCCAAAAGTTAATTATAATTCCAATAATAAACCCAGTGCCGTCGAGTCGATTCCAACTCATAGCGACCCTATAGGACAGAGTAGAACTGCCCCATAGAGTTTTCAAGGAGTGCCTGGCGAATTCGAACTGCCAACCCTTTGATTAGCAGCCCCAGCACTTAACCACTATGCCACCAGGGTTTCCAATTCCAATAATATAATAATAATAATATTATTTCCAATAATACCACCTGTTTTATTGTTGACACCCTGATTGGGGCATTGTTGTGTGCCGACAGCAAGTCAGTTCTCACTCTTAGCGACCCTATAAGGCAGAGTAGAACTGCCCCATAGGGTTTCCAAGGCTGTAATCTTTACGGAAGCAGATTGCCACATCTTTCTCCCGCAGATGGGCTGGTGGGTTCAAACCACCGACCTTCCAGTTAGCAGCCGAACACTTAACCACTGTGCCACCAGGGCTCCTTGACCGGGGCATTAGGAAGCCTCAATTGCTGTTAGGTAGTTAATAGAGACTTTACCACCCCACCCCCCACCCCCAAACCACCTAATTCTAGTATCAGGCAGCATAGCTTAGTGACTGGAATAATGTAGGCGTTTAAGAAAGGTTAGGTGCTGATTTTATCATTGAATACATCAGCTATGTGCTGTGTCACCTTGAGCGCCTAGAGAAAAGAATTGTGTGAGGAGGGGCATCAGGCAGTGGTAAAGTAGCTTCTCCCATAAGTGTTTGTATTGGGACAGGTTGGTACTAATTTAATATATAGGCTGTTAGAGCTTTCCCCATACCTGTTTTCCTTATTTCAGATGTATATGTGTATACTGGATATATGTCAAGAAATGTGTTATATTTTAGATGTGAAAGGTAAGCTTTTCTGTGTAGAGCTACTAAATCCTGAGTATTTTTTTGATGCAGTGAATAAAAATGTCATTCACATATCTTAGCAGTAGGGACATCTTTGAAGAAAAGAACAGTGGTAACCAAAAAGCAAAAGACCATTAAACATTTCAAATAGCAGTCCTGATATTTGAATGACCTAATTCACTAAAGTAGACTTTTTTAAATCAATGTTTTGAGTCTTTTTATCCCTTCAGTTGGTACATAATAAAATACACTCAATGACATGGCTGTGTGTAATATCCCATGTGGTATTTGCAAGGAATGAAAAATTTAATCATATTTGTTAGAGGAAGCAGTTGCTTTTGTGTGCTGTATTGCTCTATGATGCTGTAATACAAGTGGTTCTCCACAGTGTGCAAAAGGAAGAGATCATTTTTCCCTGTTTAACTGTAGTATTGAATTCCCTAAATTCTGACAATTTCCACCTCTTTCTGTTAGGCTGTGGCGGTCCCCTCCATGTAAGGAGAGGGCGTGGTATTTAGCTTTGTGTCAACCCTAAGGATGATAAATGGGGGTGGTTGTTTTATTTCCCTTTCTTCTGTCTGTCTGTTTTTCTACTGTTATTCCCTTCTGTTTTTCCTCCCTTCTGAGATTTTATGTGTATAATATATAGTCACACACACACAAGCAAGCCAGACTGTGGCATGATATATGCTCCCTAATTCTCCAGATTTTTTGAGAGCCTGCTATAGGAAGTTATCCCCTAAGTGCCTTGGTTCTCTGCTAGGCTTCAACCTAGATTAGATATTCCTGTTGTGTTGCTTTCATAATCTTGCTAGATCCATTCCTATAGGTTCTTCGCCCTTCAGATATAAATAAAATAAAACACTTGATTGTTTTTTTTTTTAATGGAATCATCATAGTGGGAATGTCCTGTAAATATGACTGAAATTTTACCCTTTAAATGAAGAAATGCAATATTACATTAATCACCTACCCTCTTAAAAGAGAAAATTTACCAATTTTGATTTAATTGTATTTCATTGCTCAGAGTAAGTAATCATGAATAGTGATATTTCATGTGATTATCTTTTCCTTACCCCTGGAAAAAAAGAGAGATAATATTATGCTTTAGGGACTTAGTATTTCTTAGTAACACTTAGCCTACCATTGCATTGGGCAAATCTGTTGCAAAAGACCTCTTTAAAGTGTTGAAAAGCAAAGATATCACCTCTTAGACTAAGGTGCACCTGACCCAAGCTATGGTGTTTTCAGTTACCTCATATGTGGACAAAAGCTGGATGATGAATAAGGAAGACCGAAGAAAAATCAATGCCTTTGAATTGTGGTGTTGACGAAGAATATTGAATATACCGTGGCCTGCAAAAAGAACGAACAAATCTGTCTTAGAAGAAGTACAGCTGGAATAATCCTCAGAAGCAAGGATGGCAAGACTACGTCTCACATACTTTGGACATGTTATCAAGAGTCATCAGTCCGTGGAGTAGGACATCATGCTTGGTAAAGTAGAAGGTCAAAGAAAAAGAGGAAGACCCTCAAGGAGATGAATTAACACAGTGACTGCAATAGTTGGCTTAAGCATAACAACTGTCATGAAGATAGCACAGGGCCGGACGGTGTTTTGTGCTGTAGTACATAGGGTAGCTGGGAGTTGGAACTGACTCGATGGCACCTAACAGCAACAACATGCCATCCGTGGACTGGAGTCTTAACATATGTACATTAGAAATAACTTTGGGTTACCTTGTATTTTATTTCTGCCACTATATAAATGTTTTCAATAAAACATTTTAGATTGAATAATTCAAAAGATAGTATGGTGACTTATTTTTGGGCTTCATTTAATGATGTTAGAGTTGAAAGGGTTGTTAAAGATCTGATCTACCCTTCCGTTTTGTAATTTATTGCAAGTGAATTCCAGAAGGGTTAAATGTCTTGCCCCAAGAAGTTTTTTTAAACAGAGGATTATTACTGCTAAAATTTACTTAAGTGTTGAAGTATATTGTACGTATCATCATTACTTTTAGATTTTCATATAGTTCTTAGATCAAACAGCCTATAGAAGTCTTCTGGTTAAAAGTGGCAGATTGAATATAAGTACTTATATTCATTTCTTCCTGAAATATCCACAAATATAGCAACAAAGGGATTTTTTTTTTTAAAGGCAAAAATCTATAAAATAGAATAAGAGAGGAGACAACAGAACAAAATTTTTGAAGCTAAAAAACAGATTGACAAGAGGTAATGGACTGACTTAGCAGAAAGAGAAAGCCAGAACTTAAAATTGGCAGCCCAGACCATAGGACCCCAGGAAGGTCCATAGATAAGAGGCAACAAATAATTCCCAAAGTAGAGACTTGAGTGGAGCTGAAAGCAGGAGGATTGATTGAAAGACTTCATAAAAAGTAGAGATTGTTTCTGTCCAATTCTTGCAGAAGACTGATGATTGTCTTTCTGGAAAAATCAAGCCAGGACCCTGGACTTAGAGATGCAAATCCTTTTTATTATACCCCTCAGGGAGGAGACTGGAGGAGTCTTCTCTGGGGAAACTGACCAGTCCAAAAGAAACGATCTATGGATTCTTTGGGAATCTCCGAACAAAATAACCCTGTTAGACTACCCTGGCAAAGGCATGAGATGAAAGATAAGAACCTAGTATCGTTTTTATTTCTACATCTTGCCATGCCATGTGCAGTTCTGGCGTCCAGAGTAATACATTTTTTATACAGCAAACCATCTAAATATGAGCCAACTCTTTCTGATATTCAACAACAACCATCAGCAGCCTGTTTCAAACACTAGAGGGAAAACCACCGATGATGGAGTCATTGAGAGCTCTTGGGGTAGTTTTTTATCTCCCTCAATTTATCCCCTTTCAATTTCAATTTCCTTCTCTGTAAAAAGGAAAAAGTGTATATAAAATACTTAGGATGATGCCTGCCACATAAGAAGTACTCAACACGTCATCGTCATCATCATCATTCTCAGTCTCCATTAAATAAAGATTTTGCACAAGTTGCCCAGAGAAAAATAAGTTTTCCTTCAGTATGATTTTTTTAAAAAGATCTAAATACTCAGTAAAGGCAAACTCTTTTGTATTCTATTCCATTTTATAAATATTTATTCATTTATTCATTGCCATTACAGACCGGTGAAAATGTAATTAGTACAAGTATTACTAATAAATTAGACTTTATTATGGTGGCAGGGGATTGTGGAAAACCCCAGAGATGATCTGACGCCATGGTCACAATAGCAACACCTCACTCTATCTCTCTCATTTTTTTGAGCCTGTTTTAACATAGAATCCTAAAAGACAGTGGTTGTGTCCACTTTTTTTTTTTCAACGTGAGAAAAACTTCGTGATAAAGTATTTGTTTTTCATCGATATTCCATGGTAGCCCTTTGCATGTGGCTGCTATTGTCAGCTCTGACCAGGTTTCTGAAAAGCGTGATGGCTCCATTGGGGCTGGGGGCGGGAGTGGGAGCTTTCAAACTTAAACTCTTTTTGAATTACCTGCGGAGCCCTGGTTGGCATAGTGGTTAAGAGCTCAGCTGCTAACCAAAAGGTTCCAGCCACCTCTTGGAGACCCCCTGGGGAAGTTCTGCTCTGTCCCAGAGGGTCACTATGAGTCAGAAGATTTGACGGCAATGGGTTCTAATAGAAAAGTGATGAAGAAGGCAGGGAGGTTCTTGTCTGCTGTGGGGGAGCAAAGATCCCAGACAGGGTAGCGACAGTAGCAAGTGCTGGAGCTACCTTGGATAGGTGGGCATGTTTTGCACAGATGCCTGTTTCTTTCTTCTGAGACTCTGTTCCAAGCACAGTTCAGAGCCATGGGCAGTGCTTGGCAGCTGCTCTTTTGAGTGGTTCAGTTTATCTTCAGTAGGTGTTCGTGTTGTTGTTAGTTGCCATCTAGTCCTCTTCAACATGGTGACCCTGTGTATAACAGAACAAAGCATTGCCTGGTCCTGTGGCATCTTCATGATTGTTGATATGTTGGTATTTACTCTAGGCTGGTGGGCACTGGGCTGATGGAGAACTCAAAGTAGAAATGTAAACACTATTGTATTCTAACTACAGGTAGTCCTCGACTTACAATGTATTCAACTTACGATGAATGGGACTTAACGACCATTTGTTTTTTTATTTTTACATCTTATCGTCAGTAATACATACTACATACAATGTTGCAGCATGTAATTTGGCAATGCTATTCTCAGACGTTCAAAGGTCAAATTTATAAAGATACTGATAATAAATGACAGTAATAGTGAAAAAAAAAATATTCAACTTACATCAGAAGCAACTTACGACGGGGTCTTTGGAACAGAACCTTGTTTTAAGTTGAGGACTACCTGTATGTCTTGCTAAGGTTGTGAGTATCAACCAGTCCAAGGGCAGAAGAGCACTAATAGGTAAATTAACTCCTGATTGGGTCACCCCTGCCTCAACCTTTCTCTGTCATAAATAAGATGAGAAGTCCTGTTACTGGTCACCAGGCTGACTGGCACACCCCTGCACTGGTTGGCTTTGAGCCTTTGTGATTGTGAAAAGCCTCTTTCCTCCCCTGTTTTGCCTCTCAGGACCTTATTTGAGACTTCTGTTAGAGAAATGAGAAATCTGCGATTCTTCACCTTCATATTGATCTTGTCAGGCATGTACTGCACATTCGTACCCAGTGCTGTGCAAGTCACCTACCGGGGGATGGAAATTGTCATAAGAGCTCACAGTTCTTGAGCACTCACCATGTGCTAATCATTCTGCTAAACAGTTTACACACTTTAGCTCCTTAATCTTCTGTCTGCCCATAGTTGTACCATATGAGGCGGGTATAACTTTTACTCCCATTATACAGATTAGGATGCTGAGGTCTTAAGAGTCAGCTTCCTCGCTAGGAGCCCTGATACATGGCATAAACAATATACAAAACATTACTAATAATGCACAAACACCAGAAGACAAACTAGATAACTGGGAGCTCCTAAGAATCAAACACCTATGCTCATCCAAAGACTTCACCAAAAGAGTAAAAAGATTACCTACAGACTGGGAAAAAGTTTTCAGCTATGACATTTCTGATAAGCATCTGATCTGTAAAATCTACATGATACTGCAAAAACTCAACTACAAAAAGACAAATAACCCAATTAAAAAATGGGGAAAAGATATGAACAGGCACTTCATTAAAGAAGACATTCAAGTAGCTAACAGATACATGAGGAAAAGCTCACGATCATTAGCCATTAGAGAAATGCAAATCAAAACTACAGTGAGATTCTGTTTCATTCCAACAAGGCTGGCATTAATCCAAAAAACACAAAATAATAAATGTTGGAGAGGTTGTGGAGAGACTGGAACATTTATACACTGCTGGTGAGAATGTAAAATGGTACAACCACTTTGGAAATGGATTTGGTGCTTCCTTAAAAAGCTGGAAATAGAACTACCGTATGATCCAGCAGTGCCACTCCTTGAAATATATCCTAGAGAAATAAGAGCCTTTACACGAACAGATATATACACACCCACGTTCACTGCAGCACTGTTTACAACAGCAAAAAGATGGAAGCAACCAAGGTGCCCATCAGTGGATGAATGGATAAATAAATTATGGTATAGTCACACAATGGCATACTATGCATCAATAAAGAACAATGATGAATCTGTGAAACATTTTATAACATGGAGGAATCTGGAGGCATTATGCTGAGTGAAATTAGTTCATTGCAAAAGGATAAATATTATATGAGACCACTATTATAATAACTGGAGAAATAGTTTTAACGAGAAGAAAATATTCTTTGATGGTTACAAGAGTGGGGAGGGAGGGAGATAGTAGACAAGAACTATTTTAGGTGAAGGGAAAGACAACACACAATACAGGAGAGGTCAGCACAACTGGATTAAACCAAAAGCAAAGACATTTCCTGAATATACTGAACGCTTCCAAGGCCAGCATAGCAGGAGTGGGGGTTTGGGGACCATGGTTTCAGGGGACATCCAGGTCAATTGGCATAATAAAATCTATTAAGAAAACATTCTGCATCCCACTTTGGAGAGTGGTGTCTGGGGTCTTAAATGCTAGCAAGCGGCCATCTAAGATGCATCAATTGGTCTCAGTCTACCTGGAGCAGAGAAGAATGAAGAACACAGAAGACACAAGGTAATTATGAGCCCAAGAGACAGAAAGGGCCACATAAACCAGAGACTACATCAGCCTGAGACCAGAAGAACTAGATGGTTCCCAGCTGTAACTGATGACTACCCTAACAGGGAACACAACAGAGAACCCCTGAGGAAGCAGGAGAGCAGTGTGGGATGCAGACCTCAAATTCTCATAAAAAGACCAGACTTAATGGTCTGACTGAGACTAGAAGGACCCCGGAGGTCATGGTGCCCAGACCTTCTGTTAGCCCAAGACAGGAACCATTCCCAAAGCCAACTCTTCAGACAGGGATTGGACTGGACTATGGGACAGAAAATGATGCTGATGAGGAGTGAGCTTCTCAGATCAAGTAGGCACATGAGACTATGTGGGCAGCTCCTGCATGGAGGGGAGATGAGAGGGCAGAGGAGGTCAGAAGCTGGCTGATTGGACACGAAAATAGTGAGTGGAGATAAAGAGCATGCTGTCTCATTAGGTGGAGAGCAACTAGGAGTATATAGCAAGGTGTGTATAAATTCTTGTATGAGAGACTGTCTTGATTTGTAAACTTTCACTTAAAGCACAATAAAAATTATTTAAAAAAAAATTTTTTTTTTAAGTTTCCTGAGGTTCCAAAGTGGGAACAGTTCTCTCTGATGCCAAATTTTGTATCTTTACTACTTCTATGCTACCAAAGACAGTTACACCACAGGCCTGAGCCTTAGGAAAGAGACACACTTAAAGCAATTAGTAAACAATACCAGACAGAACATCATCATCATCCAGTGCTAAATCAAGCCAACCGTAATAGTAGTAGTATTATTTATATACATGCTTAGTTCCAGAAGGGATTAAAAGCTGTCAGAACACTTACCTAATTCTCATTTGACGTTCATAGAAGCCTAGTGAGTAAGGCATTATCACCTCTATAGATGACAAAACTGATTCTCGGGGCAAGTGACCTCAGCAAGTCAGCAGTGAGTCAGAGCTGGGTTCTAATCAAACTTAGAGCAGCAATCAAGATTGCTTTATGCAGGATTTTTCTGGTGGCAGTGCTGGTTAGAGGTAGCATCCAATCCTCCCTTATGTCAGGTGGGGCCACAGTGGTTTTGTTCCTCCTGACTCTGTGGAAGCATACATTACTGGAGTTTGGCTCAGTGTCTGCCAGACAGACCCTTAAATGCAGGTAAGAAAAAAAAAATTTTTTTTTAAAAAGACAAACCAGCTGCCATTGAGTTGACTCTGACTCATGGTGACCCCATGTGTGTCACAGTAGAGCTATGTATGCTCCATAGGGTTTTTAATGGCTGGTTTTTCAGAAGTAGATCACCGAGCCTTTGTTTTGAGGCACCTGTGGGTGGACTCAGACCACCAGACTTGCAAAGTAGTAGTCAAGCGCTTAACCATTTGTGCTACCTGGGAAATCCGTGTACCTTAAAAGCTATAAGTGCTGTTTATGTAATTTGGAGCTGAGTTAATGGCCATAGAAGTTACACAATGAAAACTGAAAATGGAACCAGCATTTAGACCGGCAAGTTGCCAAAAAATAGGAACTGTATGCCACTTTAACGTACTCAAAACTGGGCACATCTCTAGGTAATAAAGTATAAAGACTTGCATGGGAATGATGGACACCAGCGTTCCTTCTCTGGGAAGGAGGTAAAGGAGCATAGCACTTTATATCTGTAACATTTTATTAAAAAAAAAAAGTCTGAAGAAACAAAGACTGGTAAGGATTATTGAGAAGAGGAGAAGAGAAAAGCTGGATTCATTTTTCTTTTGAGAGCCACCTGAAAATATTTTAGCACCGGGGTGTATGAAATAATGTTATATAAATGAGGAATTGCATATGATGCTTATGAATTAACTTGCTAAGCTTCTTGTAGATGTTCGAAAAATACATATTTTTTTTTTATTATCCCAGTCTAACCTCATACAAGACAAGGCGTAAATTTGGTTCATCTTTATAACCTGTGTCCAGTGTAGCATCTTGTCTCATAGTAGGTTGATGAATGATCTGATGCAGAAGAGAGCCGCTTTGTCCTCACCAGATGCTCCATTCTATTTTAATAAGTGATTCCATATAGGTACAGAAGTGGAACTATTCTTTCTCTAGTTTCTTTAACATTCAGCTTTTCTTTAATGGTATTCTATTAACAAACAAACCAAACCAGCTCCCTTGCTTGTTTGCCTAAAGTTAGCAAAGGGAACATCTTACCTGTTCCGTTAAGACTGCATTCATTGTAGCCGTCATGTCCATGTGGACAGTCTACATGCTACCACCTTTGAAATCCCACTTAATGTGCACTCAGAAAGGATGAGCTCCTGCCGCTTCCAGCTCACTGGCTGCAAGTGTCCGGCATACGAGCTAATGATGTTTAGGAAGCTAGGGAAGCAAAGTTAGTTTCATAGCGAGTTTCTTTCTCCTCTCCCACACAGCGCAGCTGTGATCTGCCACGCGATCGATAGCCTTAGCCCTTTTTAAGGTACAGGAGATGCTTCTCTGCGTCTCTGGATCACAGTGGCAAACAATGGGGACCTCTGCAATGGTATTTCACCTCCTTGGTGTTCGAACTTCGTCACTTAAGCCTGTCTGGAATCTAGTTAACTATTATTCATCAAAGCTTTTTTTTTTTTTTAAATAGTAGAAGTGGGAGGCGTGTAGAACCAGAGAGGAAAGACACTTTGCCAAGGACCTCTGTCTCCTTCCCCTTATGACTCATGCTTAGAAAAGCAGAGGGACTTTGGAAAGCTGCCTGCAGTCACAGGAGGCAGCTCTCCTGGCACTTGGAGACATTTTTAAAATTTTCTCAGGCAATAAAAGATGTTTTTCAAATTGTTCATTCCCTCCTTCTGGGCCAGCCTAAGAGCTTTTGTTTAGCTGAAGCATGGCAGTTTTAGGGAAGCTTTGCCAGCAAGAACAGATGACCCCAGACCTTTGTATTTGGTTGAGCTGTAAAGAAATAGCTCTTCACTGTTCAAAAATTTGTAATCATTCCTTGTTATGATTATTATCATATTAAAAGGAATTGTCTCTGGGCCCTAAGCCTTTTTACAATGTGAAGCTCATATTTGGTTATTCTTAAGAGTTTTCTTAGCATATATAATAGAAGTTGTTATCATTCCCACTTGAAATTGTAGTTGCCAGCATTCAGTCCCCATAATCTCTTGGTTTTAGGGAAGTGAGTGGCTTGTGAAATATACAATAGAGTCAGCTGTGCCCTGAGTGGCAATTTATTTATATTTGATTTACTGTTCATTTATTTGTATCACTGCCGTTTTATTGGGAGCTGCTCTGGGTTAATAGAAACTTGTAAATGACTGATGTTTTAATGAATGGATTTAGGCTTATTATTCTTTACAGTCATTACACTTATAGGAGCCATAGTGGCCCAGTGATTAAAGCAATCATCTGCTAGCTGAAAGGTTGGCGGTTTGAAACCACCAGTGGCTGCATGGTAGAAAGATGTGACAGTCTGCTTCCATAGAGATTTACAGCCTTGGAAATCCCATGGGGTCACTACTAGTCGGAATCGATTTTTGAGGGCAGTGGGTATTCTTTACAGTCATTACACTTAAGTGCTAGCAGGGGCCTCAAGAGTCTAGCCTAAGCCAGAGTTCAGATGTATTTTTTTTGGCCCAGATAGTGTGTGTTTTCAAAAATATAACAAGGTTGCCACTTTGCTTGCTTTGCACCTTTTGTCTTACATGATTTTTCATGCATTTCTAGTAACTGAATGGCTTCTGTAAACATTTGAGTTTGTGGTCCAGATAAGCCTCCCTCTGCAGTTTACAGCTGAAGGAACTGAAACCCTGAAGGTTTGAGTGACTTTTCAAAGTCAAACAGCTAATTCAGGTCAATTTCAGAACTATTTCACAGCCTAGGTATTCTTCTCTGGATTCTGTTTCTAAATTTAGAAGACGTGTCTATTTTTTGGTATGTTAGAGACCTTTTTAGAGACCATTGTGAAACTACAGAGGAACTACAGAGGTGCTTTCTCAAGACATTTTACAAATAAAAGATTGGAGAAGCAGTGGTGGGATAAGGAGCTTAGTTTAGGTCCTGTAGCTAACTGTGCTTATCATGGGTAAATCGTTTCATCTCACTGGACATCAGATTCCTCATCTCACTACACTTCAGATTCCTCATCTCAACAATTTCACATCACCTAGTGCAGGGCTTAGTAAGTAATAGGTTCTCAATAAATAGTTCAATGAACAGTGGATGTTGAAGCTCCCTACAGCACTAAATTATAGATTCAGTAATTCCGTATAAACTTTTCTTGTTTTCTCTACCCTCAGTTTATTTGGCCTATATGGCTTTCAAAGGCTCTTCCAATCCTGAAAGGAGTCTAAAATTTTTTTATTTAAAACTCATTAGGTGAATTTTTTGAACCATGGACTTTGTCTTCTGTCGTCGTCATTTTAGTTTCACTCTCCTATCAGCTTTTCTGTCCCTGAACTTAATGCACTGCGCAGGAAGGAGCCGAGTAGGGAGAACAAGTGAGGAGAAGGTGGCTTTCCAGAATTACCACATATCATTCCAATTCCTCTGCCATTTTTGGTCTCTTGTCTTGTTCAAAAAAGGTAGCATTCCCTCTTGGCTTCAACTCTGTTTATAATAGGCAGGATCATATTTCAAAACCAACAGTGGATTACTATTTTAAATTTAAATAACCCATTGCCCTCCATTTGATTCAGACTCATAGCGAACCCTATAGGACAGAGCAGAACTGCCCCATAGGATTTCCAAAGCTGAAATCTTTATGGAAACAGATTGCCACATCTTTCTCCCATGAAACGGCTGGTTGGTTCAAACTGCTGATTGGTTAGCAGCCAGGCATTTAATCATTGCACCATCACCACCCCCCAAAAAAACACCAAACTTGTTACTGTTGAGTCGATTCCAACTCATAGGGACCCTATAGGACATAGTAGAACTGTCCCATAGGGTTTCCAAGAAGCAGCTGGTAGATTTGAACTGCTGACCTTTTGGTTAGCAGCTGTAGCTCTTAAGGACTGCGCCACCAGGGCTCCTTAAATATAAACAACACCCATGGATTTCAGCGTACATTATTGGTATTTATACAGTCTTAGGAGGCCTACTCACTGTTGCCAAATCATCAAGCACCTAGTATTGTAGGACACAAAATGAAAGAAAGTTTGTCCTTTGTCTTATAAGAGCTTAAAGACTTGTCAGTAGAGTTACAGAAATGGAAATTGGCTACATACTTGGGCTGTCGAACTGGAAATAACTAGTCTTACCTTGTGGTATAAACAGAGAATTCTTAGGGACTCAGCTTTTTCATGCAACAGAATCAGAATGTTAAAAGCATTGAGATGCTTTTATCTAAAAAAGAATCTGACTCTTAAGAAATCCAGATTACGACTAGTTTCTCTTTCCTCGGAAACACCCGTAAAGAAATCCATAGTCTCACGCACAAACACAAAAATCTGCTCAACACTGGCCTCACTCTTCCTTGCGTATATCCTGATGCGCCTCATCCCCCAGGCCAGGCGTCTTTGCCTACACATTGCCTTAGTGGCAGACCTAATCCTGACAACTTTACTAAGCCTGGAACGGTCCAGAATTCTGATTTCTGTTCCTTCAATTTTCCTCCTTTTTTTTTTGCTTTCTCCTCTTTACCTTCCTCAGAATAATTCAGGTGTTCAGCCTACCAGTGGTTAATTAATATATGCGATTTTCCTGTCTTAGTCATTGTATTATTCATGATTTTGCAGAAGTTTTATCTGAAGCTCCTAACCAAAGCTCTAGAAGACATCAGGAAAGGTTTTCATTTTTTTTAAAACTGGCTCGTTCATTGCTCATAGGTTTCCTGCTCAAAACCACAAGATAGTTCCCTTATCTTGATTCATACCAAATGAGTTCCCACAACTTTATATGCTTTTATAAATAAGACTGGTTCCAAGATCCAATTTTCCTCAACTTTCCACTGTTCCTAGCCAAAGACCTTTCTCTTTAGCCCAGTTTTGGCCTTCAGTGACTGACTGCCTCCCAGTCATGCAGCTGACCCCTAAGCCAGTGTGTGCCCAGCTTTAAGTGAGTGGAGAAGCCCCACCTGGTGCTTCTGGCTTGAGTTCATCAGTGGGTCAGCTTTTGGCCACAAAGACAGCTATCTTCTGCTTGAGGAACATCACAAAAAAGGTACCTCTGCATCTGTGTAAATAATTTTTTTTTCTTCTCCCATTCTTCCTGCAAATAATCCTCCCCTGGCTATGCACATACAGTCTCCTTCCCTTGGGGGCTGATAAAAACAGGTTCAGGCTTCATGCAAAGAATCACTGGCTTCATTCTGACTGACTCCTTATCTTTACATAACCCTGAAAGTGAGAGAGAGAGAGAGCACGCATGTGTTCAGTAGAGCACAGAGTCCATTTATAGGTGTTTTTCTTTCTGTATCAGAAAGGGAGAGGTGTCATCTTTAGATAGTTTGGAGTTACAGGAACTGGGTAAACTTGCAGGGCTAGAATATGGATCACTGTGCCTGGCTCACGGTAGCTACTCAGTAAATACTTATTACATGAATGAGTAAGAAATACGTCTCCGAGATTGAGAGAGGCAGAGCTGGCAAAACAGCAGCCAGGCCAGAGAGAAGGGAGAGAGAAAATAACTTGGTGACATATGACCTACTTCTGATTGCTTCTGTTCTGTGAAAAGACATGGACATTAGAGTATCTCTCCTGGAGGAGCTTTCTCATACGTCATATTTATACCAGTGTGTTAACCAGGTGAAATGCTAATGACCTCATTTTTAAGCCCTGTGTCTGACAAATTCAGACTTTGATATCTAACAGGTCCTTCTGTTATCCATCTTCATTTCAAAAAATGTGTTATTATGCTGCATTTATTTAGCACTTCACATTTTCAAAATTCTATGCCTGTGTTATTCTTTACCAAAAACCCACTTACTTATCACCCTTTTTAGAATGGCAGGCAGCGATAGCAGAAGGTGAAATGACTGT
Organism: Elephas maximus indicus; assembly: GCF_024166365.1. Lineage (NCBI taxonomy): Eukaryota > Metazoa > Chordata > Mammalia > Proboscidea > Elephantidae > Elephas > Elephas maximus. The sequence goes on along the minus strand of NC_064820.1, from coordinate 76,012,972 downwards.
ATGAAGGACTCAGAGGAAACTACTTGCAAACTGAGTTTTAATTTTTTCAAATTCTTTTTGGAAATTGAAAGGATATGCATTATAAACCAACCAGCAGATAGAAAGTATGGTTTTATTATCTTATTTGTTTTTCTTCTTATAAAATTAGTAACTCTGAGGCCAGAAAGGGACCCAAGGAGGTTAGCTATATGAAATTTCCTTAAATGGACCCCCAAAACCTGAAGAGGTTGACTACAAAGGGACATTAAGGAATTCTCAGGGGTGATGGAACTGTTCTTATATCCTGATCATGGTAGTGTTTAAACAACTAAATGTGTTTGTCAAAGCTCAAAAACTATACACTGAAAAATGATTTTTTCTCTGCATACATTATATCTCAATAAACCTGACTTGAAAAGGTTGTTTTTTTTTTTTTTAATCTGCTTTGTGGAATAGATAGTGAATTCACTGGAAATGTTCAAGCTGGGACTCGTTCACCCTGTGCCAGGGATAGGAAGTGTTGGAGGGGGTCTTTGCATATGGTACCTTACTTAGTGCGGGCTTAGTATATATTTATGAAAATTAGCTGAAATTCTTCTTTAAGAATCTGTGCTCTCAAGCAGGAAAGAGATTTGGGGGGGGCAGTCCTTTTTATTTATATTTTTATCGTGCTTTAGATGAAGGTTTTTAGAGCAAATTAGCTTCTCATTAAACAGTTAATACACATTTTGTTTTGTGACATTGGCTGCCAACCCCTCAACATGTCAACACTCTCTCCTTCTCACCCTTGAATTCCCCATTTCCATTTGTTCAGCTTTCCTGTCCCCTCCTGCCTTCTTGCCCTTCCCCTGGGGCTGCTGTGCCCATTTAGTTTCATACACATGGTTGAGCTAAATGTATTATTGTTTGTTTTATGGGCCTATCTAATCTTTGGTTGAAGGGTGAACCTCAGGAGTGACTTCAGTACTAAGTTAAAAGGGTGTCCAGGTGCCATATGCTCAGGGTTTATCCAGTCTCTGTCATACCAGTAAGTCTCATCTTTTTATGTGAGTTAGAATTTTGTTCTACATTTTTCTCCAGCTCTGCCTGGGACCTCTATTGTGATCCCTTTCGAAACAGTCGGCGGTGGTAGCCCAGCATCATCTAGTTGTGCTGGACTCAGTTTGGTGGAGGCTGTGGTAGTTGTGGACCATTAGTCCTTTGGACTAATCTTTCCCTTGTGTCTTTGGTTTTCTTCATTCTCCCTTGCTCCAGATGGGGTGGGACCAGTGGAACATCTTAGATGGCCGCTCGTAAACTTTTAAGACCCCAGATGCTACTCACCAAAGTAGGATGTGGAATATTTTCTTTATAAACTGTGTTATGCCAATTGAGCTGGTCCCTAGCCCCCAACCCAGTAATTTGGTCTCTCAGGGAGGAAAGAGGTTTTAATTTCTCTAATTAATCACTGTTGTAACTTTAAATAGTGAAAAATGCCATTTTTATTTTGGGCAACTCATCAGTCAAGATCTATTTCTACAACACTGGCATTTTTATTATCAATTCCTATATTAGACTCTAGGAGCTCTGGTGGCTCAGTGGTTAAGTGCTTGGCTGCTAATCAGAAGGTTGGCAGTTTGAACCCACCAGCCCCTCCTCAGGAGAAAGATGTGTCAGTCTGCTTCCTTAAAGATTTACAGCCTTGGAAACCCTATCAGGCAGTTCTACCCTGTCCTATAGAATTGCTGAGTCATAATCGACTCGATGGCAGTGGATTATGCCCTTTTTGTGGTTCAGATTAGGATTCTTTAAGGTGATTCTAGATTCCTTTGGGACAGTTGGTGGTTGTGGTGGCTGCTGTCAAGTCAGTTCTTTCTCATGGCGGCCCCATGTGTGCAGAGTAGAACTGCATGCCATAGGGTTTTAAAGGCTGTGACCTTTCAGAAGCAGATCTCCAGGCCTGTCTTCCAAGGTGCCTCTGGATGGGTTCGAGCCACCAACCTTTCAGCTAGTAGTCAAGCGCTTCACCGTTTGTCCTACCCAGGGACTCCTCTGCCCTCTTTTTTAATTAAACATTTGGCAAAAATATATTCATTACAGAATTATCAAATTTTTATTTGTGGGAGTTGGGGGCAACTAATAATTGATAAAAGAAGAGTTTCCATCAGGAATCAAAGTGGATAGCAGTGATTGAATCAGATTGTTCTTTTTAAATAGTCACGTGACTCCCTTTTACTCTTTGATTCTGGTTTAGGGAAACTCTCAACCATTTTGATAATTGCAGACTTTGCTTCATTGATAAGATGACCAGTCCACACTACAAGCTTTAAAGCCAGTGTGGCTTCCTTCCTTCCCTTTATCCTCACCCAGCTCCGTATCTATCCAGCCAAGCAGCTGAGTTTTCCATCTGGAAAGCCTGTTGCCATAGGATACAGAATTCACGAGGGAGCGAGGAAAGCACATGTGTATGTTTAAGACTGGTGGCTCTCATAATCAGATAAACGTTGTGGAAAGCTTGCTCACTCATATGGAAGAGCCAGTGTTGCAGCTAAATGGTGGAGCCCCTGGGCTCTAGGCTCTGGCATATGAACGTTAGTCCTGCTCAGCCTGGAGCAGTGTTATTTGTGATATTGAAAGAGCTGATGAGCACTGGCACTTGTGCTTTTCAACCATAATAGAGCCTTTACTTGAATCCTCCTTCCTCTCCCACCCCCACCCCCACGCCCTCTTTATTTTTTGAAATGAGTTGGTCGCAAATAACAAGTCACAGCCTCTGGTGTTTTGTTTTTTTTTTCACTCTTAATTTCTTTTATATAACCTCCCCTCCCTTCTAAGAAATCTCTAAGGTTTCCAAGACTGTTGTCCCTGGGTCAGTTTTGCAGCCTTTGATTCTGTTTTCCTTCCTTCCCTGTGACATCAGTCTTGAATGAGCAACAGGGGAATATGCTGAAGAGTCCTGAATATGGCCTGATTTTTGAGGAGAGGAAGCTTCTCAGTTCCTGCCATTGGTTTGGCCATGATTTGGCTTCCTAGGCTAGTTCTGTCTTCACCTGGACACCCTATTCAGCACTGTGGACAGAGATCTCTTCAGCCAGGGGATACTGACTTTTAGAACTAGAGCTGGAGTTTGAGAGCACACTTCTTCACCTCCTGCTTCTCTTTTGTGTGTGCCTCCTTCCTCCAAGAAATGCACATGTCCTTAGATTGTTGTAAGTTTATTCATATTTGATAAAATAGAAGCTCAGAACATCTCTTCCCTTCATGAGCACAAGCATTGTTAGGTTATTTGAGATTCATTTGTTTATCTTGTCCACACTCACAAGGTTTGCCTAACTTGGCAGCCTGCTGGCCTGGGCAATAATAAAGCTTCTGTTGAGGTGAACAAACAGCTGATGGCATGGAGCACAGAGGGGACTCCTACAGTGGCCGTCTGTAATCTGCCAGGCTGGTGGTCAGAGCAGATGAGAACAAAGCCAGTCTGTTTGCAGGCAAATTGGAAAATCAATGTGTTGGTTGTGCTCTTGCCTATTTGCCTTTCTTCTGGCTGAAAGGGAGAATACTTGTCCAGCAGTCCTCAGAATCATTCCAGGCAAGTGCCCCTTCCGGGGACTTACCTGCCTGTCCTGTCACTGCTGGTAGTTCTGAAAAGGGCCCAAGTTCTTCCTGAACTGCTTATAAAGTCGTTGTCAAAGAAATTCTCAAACTCTCCATCCAAAATTGAGCCCTACTACCCCGATATTGTGTGTTGCTTATATTCTGGGTGACGACTCACACAGGTTGAGTGCTGATTTCCCTTTGTAACACTGATGGGGCCTTAGATGGGACTTCATTTGCTGCTCCACTGGGAAATGCAGGAATTGCACTTCAGGCAGCATATTTCATAAGGTGTGTGTGAGGCTTTTACTGTTCTTCCTAAATCTACTCAATGTTGTCACTTGAAAATGCCCTAGACATGGTTGTGTGTCTGGGTATGAGGTCTTAGAGAGCAGGGATCATACCAGGTAGCCCTGTTCCAGAGTGGGAGAGGGACGAGATTTATTAAAAGCCTCCATCTTGAGCCTGTTGACAAATTTCTCAAAAGGGGAGTGTGCGGAGATGATTATATTAGATGTGTAAAGTCTTAAGTAACTTTCCCTTTAGGCTCCTGAGGAATAAAGTCTGAGAAGGGAAGACTTTAAAAAGGAAAGACTTTTCTGTTCCTTGTTGTGTTGAAGTTAGACTCAAAAGGTTAGCAAATGACTTTAAGCAAATTTTAATTTGAGCTTTGAAAGTCTACAGCTAAGTTGTCTCTATCAATTCTTGTTCCAAGCCTGAAAACAATCTGCTGGTCATGAATAAGAGAAAAGAATGTTTGGTAGGGTATGGTCATGATGCTCTTATTTTAATGTCCATCGAAAAGACAAGCTCTAATGTTAGTGGTCATTAGAGACATCCTAAAGCAGAGGATTAGGTTTCAGATGAGGGCTAGGTTTTAAATGATTATAGGTAAAGAAAGTAATTGCCATTTTTTTATTTTGTTTGCTTGCTTCCTTGTTTTTTGGTTTTTTAATGTTTTGTTCTTTAGAAAAAAATGGACTAAACCTAGCAACCATTACAACTAGAAAAACCTCTAGCATCTAGGAGTCCCCCTTTTGTATCTTTAGCATTTATCATATCCTACCTTGTATTATTGTTAAACTATTTCTATATGTATATTTTGTGATGAGAGTACAAATGCCCCAGAGATTCTTCAGATATACCACAGATGTTAACAAAATGATGAGTAGGTAATACCATTTAATAAATGTGTTGACTGAAGCTTTTTTATTTACTAAATATTGACTGTAGGCCACGAGTAATGCCATGACAGGCACTACTTACCAGGGAGCATACAGGCTAAAGAGGAAGCATCACCACCATTTTCATTTTTTGGACTGGTATTCCACTTGACTTTTTTCTTTGAAAAGATAAAATTAACTTTTATTTGGCCTTAAAACTTTTAAATCTCCTATTTTTAAGAGTAACAGGAGAAGAGCTCGAGTAGCTTAACTATTGATTTGAAAACGTGAGGAAAAACATGAGATACTAGACAGTCTGTTTTGTTTAATCTCTGTGAGAAGACTTATTAGGTCTGGTATCTAGGGCACCTGTACAGTGCCTTTCTCTGGCCAGCTCACTCTCATCCTGAACATAATTTGACATCTTCCTATCTTTCTGCTTATAAAGGGGTGAATTCTGAGCAGAAAAATTGAGCGAAAGTTTATAGCCAAACCTAAGATACTCCAAAGAATGGGGAGAGCTAGATGGCCATATCTTATTTTTGCAAAATCTCTCACCAGAGCACTAATAAATAGCCTAAATTAATACTGCTTCTCACTTCCTCTCCTTTTCTTGGCTTCTGCTTTGGCAGGGAACCTATTCAGCAGGAAACTATCCCAACAGCAGGTAGCAGGAAATAGCAGGTGGCAGACTGAATTAATCAGCCTCCAAAATACACTAATATTAGCCTGTACCCTTGACTCTCAGATAAAGCACAGAATCTCTTAGCGCCATGTTTTTTTGTTTTGTTTTGTTTTTTCTTACCCTTTTTTTTGGTAAGAAAATAGTTCAATTTTAATGGGGCCCAGAAATTGACCTGTTTCCTGAATGGTTAAAGAAAACTTGAGGACTTCAGCTGACATGAGACCATATATGAAGATCTGCCCTAATTGAAACAGATACCAAAAAAGAGGGATCACAAACCCTCCCCACAGCTTGTTTGAGCTCTGAGTCTTTGGCCTAGACTCCAAGGGACAAGGAGAAGTAGCTTCAACCCCAGGTGTTACCAGTATGTGTGAATGCAAGGCAAGAACAGCATTCAGAATTTTCTCCAAGTACCATTCCTTTGTGGAAATTTATTAATAGATATACTTCAGCCTGGGCTGCTAAGACTTTCATGACCTGGGGATCTATAGGAAGGGAGAGGAGGTGGAAAGACTAAATGGAGCTAGAAGGAGGAGGAGGAATCGTGGATCCTGGAGGGCCTGATGTTAGACTTTGCCAGCCTGTTTGTTCAACTTTTTTTTTTCTTCTTTTTTGTTTTCTTTTGGTTCAATGAGGGGTGGCTCATTCTCGCCTAAGCACCCTAAGAAATGTTAAAATCACTCAAAGTTGATTTTCTCCAGAGTTACTGGGCTATTCTGTTTTTCATTTTTGTTTCAATCTGTTTTATTTTAAACTTCCAAAGTATCAGCTTCATATCTCTTTTCTGATGAAATATGTATTTCATTAATAGAGTGTTTTCCCCAAATCATTTTCCATAAATCTCTTTTTCTTATTAAGAGTTTGAAGCAGAGGGGTATTAAGTAAGGAATAAAATTTTCGTGATACTTTTGCTATTTGTCATTATTCTGCCTTTTCTTTCCCATTTCAGACTTTATAGTTAATGAGTTTCATTCTCAAGTTTTTAATGACTTTTGACTTTTCTGGCTGTTGGTCACCTTGATACACATGTGTAAACATCTGGGAGGAGGACCAGCTGATGGAAAATATGCTCTGACATTGACAGTTAAGAGTTAACATCAATTTTCTCTCTTCTTATGCTTTTTTTAGATTTAGACACAGCCCCAATTGCTGGTACCTGAGAGACTGGACTATCCACACTTGGATTAGGCAATGTCTAAAGTATGGTGCACAAGACAAAGCCTTATATACCCTTATTAATAAGGTGAGTGGTTTCCTGGCACCTCTAGCTTCTTTTCCTGAGTTTAGATGATTGTACCTATGACAGTACCGCAAAGAATGGTACAAGATTTTTTTTTTAATTATTTGCTCCCAGATATCTTTTTTGGAATTCCAGATGTCCTTTTTGGAAGGGGACTGGATATCAATTAATCTACAAATTAAAAATAAAAATTCCTATAGCTTCTGCTTTTCCAAACCTAGTGACTCAGAAATGGATAGGTGTCTTAGTTATCTACTGTTGCTATAACAGAAATACTGTAAGTGGATGGCGTTAAGCAACAAATTTATTTTCTCACAGTTTAGGAGGCTAGAAGTCTGAATTTAGGGTGCCGGCTCTAGGGGAAGGCTTTCTCTATATCAGCTCTGGAGGAAGATCCTTGTCTCTGAGCTTCTGCTCCTGGGCAGTCTTCATGTGGTGTGGCATCTCTCGTCCCTCAGGTCTGCTTCCTCACTTGCCTGTTTAATCTCTCTTATATCTCAGAAGAGATTAACTTAAGACACATCCTACACTTATGCTGTCTCATTAACATAGCAAAGAAAAGCCATTCCCAAATGAGATTATAACCGCAAGTATAGGGGTTAGGATTTACAACATATATTTTGGGGGGACACAATTCAATCCATAAAAATAGGTAAAAGCAAAAGGTAATCCAATCAGAAGAACTCTGCACCCGTGTCTATTTTATCCTTGATCTTTAAGCCTTGGATTTCTTGCCCGGTTCACTTTGGTGTGGTTTAGAGAAAAAGACAAGACCGTTTTTATTGGAATGTGATCTCCAGAGTATTCAGACTATCTTACACAGATAAAAAAGACAGTAATACTAGGTTATTCATAATGTATTGTAAAAACAGCTTGGGGCAGTGTCTGACCTCGTTTAACTTCACAAGGGGAAAGGAGAACCAAAACTAACAGCCCAAGGCTGATTCCTATGAGACAAGGGTCAGACATGCTCCCTCTCCCTGCCGTCTTTACCAATTCTGACACCAACTCTCCCTCCCACAGCACTCTCTACTTTTCTGCTGGATTCAATAATTCATTGCAATGTCCACACAGAACGCACAGACTGTGGGGTTTATCAGGGAAGCAACAGTTAACAATTCGGGCTCGAACACTCAGGATACACTTCTTCCATCCAGAACAGCCTCTTGCCAGCTGTGCTCACAGGCACTGCTCTCCCTGGCCAGAGGCACTCAGCTTTCTCTGTGGGCCGGGAAGCTCACCATGCTGGGTTTCTGTGGTCAGGTCTCTTCTGCCACTGCATCTCACTGTCTTCAAGGTTACGGCTTGCTCACTCCCTTGGTCTCCTGCTTCCAGGAGCTTCTGAGCACAGGGATCCCGGGTCCAAAAGATGTGCTGTCCACTCCTGGCTGTTCTTCCTTGGTGGTGGTAGGATCCTCCTCTCTGCTCTGAAATTAACTCTCTTTTAAGGCAAAACTGACCAGTCCCCTTGGTGGGCCTCAATTACCGTATCACAGTCCTGCCAAATCACCTGGGTGGGAGTTACAAGGCCATGGCTAGAGAAGCCATGCACGAAAGTAATTAATTGCACCTCATGTATCTTCCGAGCTCCCTGATTCCTCCCCTAAGGCCCAAGAACCTATTAGGATCTTTCTGAACATTATACTCCATCCAAGGGTTGAGTCTTCATTACCTGTGTAATATGAAATAAAGTCCAAAATAAACAAACGTTTAGAATAATACTGTGAGTTTTAAGCTACAACACTAGTTCATAACAAGATTTTAGCAATATTTTTTGAAAATGCTTCCAAAAGGCCAAAGCCATAAAAACTCTGTAAAGGCCAGTTCTACTCAGAAACACATGGAGTCGCCATGAGTTGGAATCAGCTCCATGGCAACTGAAAAAAAAAAAAAAAAAAGGTAAGGGGAGGGCTGGAAAGAGCTAGGTCCCTTGATGAGAACTGTTTAGGTGATGGCCTTGAATCTCAAGATGAGGAAACAGAAGGCCCAAGAACTGAGAATCACTGATCAGCTGATTTCTAAGACCCCTTCCAGGTCTAATGATTTATCATTGTAAAATATTTTCTTTTGCCCCGCCCTTAGGGATCAGTGCTGGTTTGTATGACTTCTTTGAGAAATACGGATACTGTCCATGGGGCACAATCTTTAAAGCAGTGGCTTTTTAAACTTTTTTTTTTTTTTCTTTTCAGCACCTGGGGGGATCCCATGCATGTCTATTAGTAACTGACTTAATTCAGCAGTGATTCGAAACTGGAGGTTGGGACCATATCTGAATCTCCTAAGGGAGTGGGTATAGTTTGAAAAAACTCCTCCCATGTTTCTGGTGGTTGGTGGGGATGAATGGGGCAGTGTGGCCACTGGTGGCCAATCCCACCGAAATAAGAACTTAAAACAAAAATGCAAAAATGTAACCTCATCTAGGTCATTGGTGGTCAAACTTGAATGTGCATGAAAATCACGTGGGAAGCTCACTAAAACTTCAGGTTTCTGGGCCCCATTCCCAGAGATTCTGATTCTGTGGTGCATTATTCAAAGCACTCCTACGAAATTCTGAAACAGGTGTTAAAGCCTCCACATTTTGAAAAATCTAGATTCTCAAATATTCAGTGGCTTCTGAATATAGATAGCATCCTAGGAGCGTGGTTAGTAGCCAATATTTTATTGGCATATTTCTTGGGCTTTAAAAACCAGCCTGAGGACTAGAAAATGTTGTATAATGTGTGCTTTGTCATGAGAGTTCATTTTTGCAATGATATTCACAGCTCAAAAGAAATCACTGCACCAGCAGTATTTTTTTTTTTTTGGTAGTATGATGAGATGTTAGAATTGAGCTTTGTTTTTCACATATCAATTCTCTTAAATATCAGACACCCACTCACAACTTTCTCATCCTGACCAGCAGTTCCAGCTACCAAAACTCATGAGTCACAGCTTCTATTTCACTGTCACAGATGCTGGAAAATGATAGTCAAATATTTTAAAGCTAATGGTGGCAAGTTTTATGCCAAATAATACGTAGGCATATATTATAGACCGAATTCAAGTGGAGATTTTTCTTTTTTCCCATTATAGGTTCAGTATGGAATTTTTCCAGATAATTTTACATTCAATATACTGATGGATTATTTCATAAAGAAAGAAAATTACAAAGGTAAGAAACCAAACCCAGGTCCAGTTATTATGGGTCTGCCAGCTCCTCAAGGGAAGTATGTACATGTAGGCACTTTCCTTCTTTTATATCTTGTTGTCATCTTTTTTACATGTCTATTTCAGTGAGAAATAGACGCATTAAAAAAAACAGAAATAGATGCATAGTTGATTTACCATACCACTTGGCCAGTTGTTCCTTTTTCATCTAAGTTTTCTCAAATTTATTTGTACTGTCCGTTTAGGCAGAGGTCAGTGAATTTATGTAGTTAAGCAATGTGCCTTTCCTGGGCTTCTGTGTCTGCTGAAGATTATAGTAATGTGGTTATTTACTTGACTGTTTTTATACCACCATTTGCCATGAGACCAACTTTGGTGTATTTAATCACAGTTCTCATAATATGTAAAATGTCAGACTGTACAATCAGTTGACTTACCCAGGAGAGAGCTGTGCACTAGCTATGAAGGTAAATCATCCACCTACCTGGACGTCAGTTTCCACACCTGTGAAATAAGTGGGTAGGTGACCTCTGAGGTCTTGTTACTCCCAAAATGCTCTGATCCAATGAAATTTATTTAAAATGGCTCCTAGCTTTCCACCACAGTAGGGAAGGCCAAGGAAGGGTGAGGATTGCAGCAGACTCCTACCCAGTGGTATAAAACACCTGATTTAGCCTTGTAGTGTGTACAATAGAAGCTAAAGGCTAGAAAAGACCTAGTTTATGGAAAAATGAGGACAGGGTTTATTTTTTAACTTCTTAATTCTATGTGTTTTCTACTTGCCCCACTTAAGAGTGTTTATCATTTGTAGTTTAACTAAAAAATGTTTATAATTAAATACAGATTTGATGGCATTACTTACAACTAATTTTACCTCATTTTTATTTTTATCTTCTTGCCAGATGCTTTATCGATAGTTTTTGAGATCATGATGCAAGAAGCCTTTGAAGTGCCTTCTACCCAGCTTCTCTCCCTCTATGTTTTATACCATAGCCTGGAAAAGAAGACAGACTTCAGTGTAAGTGATCTACTTTAAACCATTACTGAGAGCCTTAGAAAAAGCTGCTCAGAATTATGAGGTGGCCAGAGGAAAACCCTACCCTCAGAAAGTACAGCTCTGTGGCCATGCATAACCAGGAACAAGTGATCATGGTGTATCTATATATTTAGTTACAGGTTTCCAGTGAAGTCGAACTGGCTGTTTTCTCCACTTGTGGCAATTGCAAGTGAAAGTCTTTATGCACATTTTTGAAACTTGAGCTAGGCTGAGTGAGCCTCAGACATTCTGAAATGGGTAATGAATAATCCGTAAGAACTGGACATGGCATATCAAAGAAGCAGTGAGGCAGCTAACTGACCACAACCTCAGGTGTTAAATACTGATTATTTAACTTGAATCGGTATTTTCCTAAGGTTGCTCTGGCTCATGGTGTTCTGAAAGGTCCAGAATACCAAGTTTTGATTTCAGCTGTTAATTTAGGGCATTTAGTCATTTTTTATTGCTATTCTAAGAATAACAACAAATACAACTAATATTTAAATAGTATTTACCTTATACCAGATTGTGTTCTTGGCGCTTTAAATGTATTTATTCATTTAATCCTCACAACAACTCTATTCAGGCTAGAAGCCTGGGGCACAGTGATGTCACCTAGTCACCACCCACCTAGTAGATGGTGAAGCCAAATAGTCTGGCTCTACAGTATGTGCCATTAGCCTCAAATGTGACATCAAAACCTCCCAGTTTTGGTGGGAACTGAAAAGGTCATCTAGTCTAACCCACATTCTAAAGAATGCATGGTGTGTTTTGCCTGTCTAAGATGAGTGTCATGGCCTATGTATGATATAGCACATATTCATTAATTCAATAAATATTTATTAAGCACCTACTACATTCCATACATTACCATGTACTGTTTCCACAATGGTAAGCAAGTATCTACATTTCCTACATACAATCTAGGAAGAAGATGGAGATTTAAAAACAAAACAAGCAAGTACAGGTAGTTCCTGACTTACGACGTATTCAGGTTACAGCAAACTGCACCTAGGACCATCTGGATTTTTGTTTTCCTTGTACATCTTATTAATAATATATATGTATGTATTAAAATATATCTATAAGTTTATATGTAATGTTTCCAACCCCTGAAGACAAAGATCACATTTATAAAGATACTGATAATAAAAAGCAATAATAATGAAAACTTAAAAAAAAAAGGTATTTGACTTAGATCAGAACCGACTTTATGATGGAGCCATTGGAATGGAACCCCATCGTTAAGGCAGGGACTACCTGTACAGTATAAAATTACAACTCTCATCAGTGCTATAAGAAAAGAGGTTTATGAGAGGCCCATATTGTAGGGAGATTTTGTATTTTAAACCTAATGAGATAGGTTAGGAAAGGCTTCTTTAAGGAAATAATTCTTGGGTTACTATTTGAAGGATGAATGGGAATTAACTGGCTGAAAAAGAGAAGAATAATCCAAATAGAAGAAATTTGTTACTGTTAAGTCAGTTCTGACTCATAGCAACCCAACAGAAGGAAACAGCCCAGTCCTGTGCCATCCTCACAATTGGTGCCATATTTGAGCCCATTGTTGCAGCCACTGCATCAGTCCATCCCATTGAGGGTCTTTCTCTTTTTCACTGACCCTCTACTTTACCAAGCATGATGACCTCCAGGGAAGCCCTGTGGCAGAAAGAGCGTGGTAAGCAGAAAGGGGTTGAAAGAAGATAACCAACATGGCTACATAGAAGAATGATAGGGATACCATGAGTGAAATAAGGTTGAAGAATGTAGGCCATACTATCTCTTTTTGTCTTCATCCTAAAAATAGAAGCCATTGAAAAGCTGTGAGGAGAGTGGGGTAATGTGATCAGATTTGTGTTTTGAGAAGATCCCTTTGGCTGCAGTGTAGATAAGAGAGCAGGGTGGTGCCAGGATGACTGTGGTTAGACCAGTTAGGGTACTGTTACAGTAGTCCAAGCAAGAGACGGTGGTAGCTTGGGGGATAGGAAGTAGCTAGCAGGCATATTTGGAAGGCAGATAACATGACAAAGAGTTGGATATGGAAGCAGAGAAATAGTCAGATACTACCATCTCAGTTTCTAACTTGTGTGTCTAGATGGAAGGAATGCCATTTGTTTGCAAAGGGAACTCTGAAAAAGACCAAGTTTTGTGAAGAAAGTTATTAATTTGTCTCTGATTATATTGCATTTTAAGATGCCTTTGAGACATTCAAGAGATTTCAGGAGGGACTTTGGGAGCTTAATGGAAAGATCTGGGCTGAAGATTTGATTTTGGAGATTTAATTTATGCATTCATGTATAAGCATCTGCAGATGAGCCAGAGAGCAAAAGGAAGGAATATCAGGAATTCAGACCACAAAAACTGTGGGAAGAGAAGAGGGGGGTGTATAACGTAGAATGCTTCTGAAAGGAGAGGTGAAATGAGGACCTAAAAAAAGGTTCATTGAATTTAAAAAAAAAAAACCCAGTGCTGTCGATTCCGACTCATAGCGACCCTATAGAATAGAGTAGAACTGCCCCATAGAGTTTCCAAGGATCATTGAATTTAGTGACACTGAGTTTAGAGGCACTAAATAGTAACCCTTGTTTCCATGGAGTAATGGTGTAGGAAGCCAAATTGGAGTGATTATGGAGTGAGTTTAGAGGTGCAGAAATGGAGACAAAGAATATAGACAACTCTTCTGAGATGTCTAGCTATGAAGGGAGTGAAGGGAGGGTGAGTTGGACAATGAGAATTTGCTTTGGGAAAAACAGAAGCAGAAAATGGGAAAACCTAGAGTGCATTGATGAAGTATCACCTGATTTATACTATGTATAGTAGGTAAGGAAACCCTGGTGGTGTAATGGTTAAGAGGTACAGCTGCTAACCAAAAGGTCGGCAGTTCAAATCCACCAGGTGCTCCCTGGAAGCTCTGTGGGGTAGTTTTACCCTGTCCTGTAGGGTTGCTAAGAGTCAGAAATGACTTGACAGCGACGGGTTTGGTGTTTTTTTCTGGTTATAGTAGGTAAGGGCTTGGAAGAGATCTAATATTTTACATTAATACATAAATAGTTTATCATAAAAGCAGCAGTGGTTACAGTTATTCCCAGGTAATCATCAAAAAATCCCTAAGACATTCATCTGTTTGCTTGTTTTCATTCATCTTTTTAAAAGTCCTCTTACAATATCACCATCTCACTCACCATCAGCATCCCTGCTCAGTTCTTAGCATCGAGGATGGTTGTCCCTTATGGATTTTATCACTCATTTTAGCCCCTGTTGCATCTTGATACTGGAGGTCATGTTTTACCCCACCACAAAAAAAAAAAAAAAATGTTTTTAATACTCCTTATTTACTATTCTCTGGGCCTGCTTTTCATGCAGTTTATTTGAGGAAAATCAGACCTCCCTGGATTAGAGTGATTTGCTTTTTAAAGTGAAATGACCTGGTCCTTAATTATAGCTCTTTTGCTATCTGTGCTGCAGAAGTGCCTGGGGAGGTTTCATTTTTCTCCCAAGGTCTTTGCTTTTTTCAAAGGTTTAGAAAAACCTTGAGAAATTACATTTGTATTGCACAAAAGCCATTCACAGTAAAGAGGTTTGGGTGCCTATTAACACCTGGGACGCCTTCCTTCCACCCGGCTGCAATTGGCGCCTGCAAACCTCATTCATTCTCTACTTCATCCCTGACCTCTGCGGCAGAGACCAGAGCAGGGCAGCCTGAGCTTTGTGTTCTGTATTTGGAAGCGAGAGCAAGTGCTCTGGCACTGGCCAGTGTGTACTCACATGGACCAACAAGATCTCCTCACGTTGTCTAGGGGGTTGCCAAGGCTCTCCTCAGGGCCCTGTGTTCCCAGCCAGTCCCTGAGCCACTGCTGTTGCTAGTCAGCTGCAGGCTTAGCAATGCTGGTATTTGTGCCGCTTCTCTCCCTGCCGACCCCCATTTCTCAAAAGACTTCAATTTTATTGGTGTGTAATTTTGTATCCTGGGTTGAAAAAACTATCACTAAGTGTTTCTGATTGCCTAATTTGTTTTTGAGAGGCATAAATCTTTCTAAAAGGAACTTAACGGTGGAGTTTATTTTAACACCACGAAGAAGAAGGAGTCTTATCATCACTGAATTATTTAAAATTCTAAAGCTTACACCAGCATGTCATAGCAATGGAAGTGAGTGCCTGTGGGGCCGATGGTATGTTAAATCGCAGTTGGCTGTCTCAAGGCAACGTTGGTCTAAAATGTACTCTTTATTTTTGTTTTGGTTTTGGTTTTCTGATTGTAAATATAACTCTTACTCATTGCAGAAAATTTTGGAAATAATGAAAAGTAGAAAGAAAAAAAAAATCACTTATAATTTCACCTCCAAGAAATCTGTTAACACATACAACTCTTCTTTTCTCTGTTTTTATTTAAACATAAATACCTTTTATTTACAAAATTGGGATATTTATTGTATTTTTGCTTTCTTTATTTACTGCTACTCTTTTCTTCTGTGTCATTAAAAATCACATTTTTGCATAAACTATTCATTGCATGTATGGACCATGATCTGGAATGTTCTGTTGCAGTGGGAAGAGGAGAGGAACTTCGGTGCATCCCTGTTACTCCCAGGCCTAAAACAAGAGAACTCAGTGGGTTTGAGTTCGCAGTTGTATGGCTATGCCCTTCTTGGTAAGCTGTGTGAGCCTTACAGATATTTTCTATCATGAATAGAATTGATACATTCTTCTGCTTCATAATTAAATTCTAAATTGATTTAAATTTACTAGTGAATAAAGCCTAAAAATAAATAGACCTGAATGGCCTTACAGCAATGTAAGGTTTATAAATACGTGTTACTTCATTGCTCTTCCATCCTCTCTCGTAAGTAGATATGGATTTGAGGAAGCACCTGTTCTTGACCATGCACTGCGGCTGCTTGCCTTTGTTTTCTGAAAATCATCGGTGTTACAGCAGGCTGACTGCTTTTGAAGTTGATCTTTTTCAACAAAACGTAGTATGGCATTCTTGAATGCTGATGCTGATATAAACTGACACAGAGAGAGGAATTTCAGAGTTTATCAGACTAGCTAATAATTGACCACTCTTTTTAAAAATCACTTTTTCCTTATTTACCGTCTGCCATTGGTTCTGATTTGCATATTTTTTCATTTGCCTTCAGATTACCATTCAGGACTTTTATGCTACGTAGAGTGTTTAGGAAGCTGTCAGGGCTAGGAAAATGTGCTTTGTTGTTGTTCATGAGCAGAGGTCCTGGTCCTCTGGTCCTAGTCCTGGTAGCCACCAGATCAAAAGCTCTTTGCTGTCATTCTGTCCTGTGCTGTGCAGCCTCACTCAGCCCTGATGGCAGCAGCTGCCAAGGAGGTGACTGTAGTCCAGCCCCAAGCACCTTAAAGGTCTAAAATTAGCTGTCATCTGATAAGCTGTGTCTGTTTATGTGCTTCTGTAGCTTTCTCAAATCTTCCTTCCCAGGAAAGATAAGTAAAGGTAGATTTAAAACCTGGCAGCTCAGGGTGACACCCTTGGTCATTAGTGCAGAGCGGGTTCCTGCCACTCTCCGACCGGAGGGCCCTGCTGGCAGGTGTCTGCTTCTTGAGTTTCAGTTGTGATGATTTGAGGTGCTGAGAGAAGCACTCCTGTCCTGAAGGTCAAGAGGATGATGAGGTCTTTGTGATTTAAGAACTGATGGAGCTCAAATAAAGGAAAAAAGAGGAAGTTGATTTTTTTTTTTTTCTAGAAGGACAGTAGATTGAGTGTTTTGGAGCATTTTGAAAAATGTTAAACATTTCCTGGCAGGGAAAGTTGTTAGTGCTGACAAGATTTTCATTGGAGAAAAGTTCTGGGATTTCTTTTTCCGGGGAAAATTTTATTCTTGAAACAAAAATAGTGTTTCAGTTGTTAGATTCTTTTTTAAGGGTATTCCTACTTAGAGGCAGATATATCAACTTCTCTAAATTTCCCTCAATCCTATGATTCACACATTCTTATCAGTAATCTCCACCAGCCCAAATGAGAAAGAAGAAAACAAGTGTGCACAACTTTGCATTAAAAAATGTATACAGTTAATTTTACCACATTCTTCATTGCCCATCTGAAATTTCACCAGGTCCGTGGACGGAATGAGGCTCTTGGTACAGATTTGCAATGATCCTTCTTTGTTTGTAGAGCTGCCATGTGTCTTCATGTCCTCAGTCTCAGGGATGACCTGGCTGAGCATCCTTCGTTGTTGTTTTTGACCACAGGGAAGGTAGAATTGCGTCAAGGACTGCGGGCGGTGTACCACGACATGCCTCTAATTTGGAAACCAGGGTATCTCGACAGAGCCCTTCAAGTAATGGAGAAAGTGGCTTCCTCCCCAGAAAACGTAAAGCTCTGTAGAGAAGCGGTATGTTCCTCAGTTCTAATTCAGTGGGATTTAGCCATCTTCTGTTCTCCATAGTAAATCGAGCTTTGAATTTGTTTTCACTGTCCTTTCCCGTCCCCCTTTCTGTGTTTCAATAGAGTATGTATTTATGCAGCTTTAAAAGGAATGAAAAGCCATAAAGATTTTCAGTGCTGCTGACAAACAGGAATAGAAAATAAGGTTCATGTTGATTTTATAGTTCGTTGTCTAAAAGGGCGACTATTTCTTCCACCCTGAAGTTCAGACTGAGTTCAACAAAATACTGCCCACTCCACTGTTCCCCTTCTTCTCCAAAAAATGCTCAAGGAGACCTCAAGAGGGGGTATGATTTTATCTTAAATACTTTTGTCCATTCCTGTACCTTTAAGTAGTCACTGTTGACTACATAGTGTTTTCTTTTGTTTTCCTCCTTATAAACCCTCAAGAAATGAATCTGGGGACTGGAGATGGCACAGTCTTACGTTCCTTCCATTAAATTGTTCTGTGCTGAATGCATGGTGCTGAGGAGACCTCGATCTGATATTCCCTTCAAAGTTCTAAGGTGTTCACTTGGTCTGGACTAGGGAAGTATCCTCCCACCAGCCCCAAAGCTCATCTGTGTTAGTCACCTAGGGCTCTTGGTACTATGAAGGTCCTAGACTTAGCTTAGACTATAGGAAACATGGTATCTGACAGCCACATTACAAGCCTTACACCCCATAGGGAGCCATAGCACCTGCCCCTGTCCCAGCAGCGTTCATAGTCAAAACGAGGCCTAGAAAAACATTGGTTATTTTGTTACCAGTGTGTAAATGTTAGCTTTGAGCTGCTTATTTGTTTTGTCTTGACCCTGATCACTAGGATCACTTGGCTTTCATATCAATCATGAGATGCAAGTTTGGTGCCTATACTAGTGCCTCATACCAATGTCTAGTGAGTTGTTATGTACAACATGCGAACAAACAACTAAACACTGTCCAGTTCCATGCCATCATCACAATGGTTGCTATGTTTGGGCCCATTGTTGCAATCCATGTGGTAACAAAGGATACATGTTTCTAAAATGTATATTCATGTTTTAATCTTGCTTTAGTCAGTGCTAGTAATTGAAAACACAAAATTATATAGAAATCCTTTGCCACGAAAATGTTTCCTTCCATCCTGAGCAAGATTTGTAGGAAGTGTCTGACTTAATAGGAACGTGATTCAGATATCGGCAAGGACTGGATACGTCAGGTTTGGGTGTAATGTATTAAAACCCAGTAACCCAGTGCTGTCATATTAGTGGTACTAAAAGGCCTTGGGGTACCTTATGGATTTTTGTTCTAATATAACATAGACAGAATTAATCAGTATCCAAGTGGGTGCTTATGTGGGCCTTAATGTTGTCTCTATCCCGTCTCTGGTGGTTAGGTCCTCCCTGGGTCATGGGAGGTGCACTCCAGAGTAAAAGTGGTGGAGGGAGAGGCAAAACAAAAATAAACCCTCTGTTTTATAACTTACCTAATCTGTAAGTCCCAGAAATCACCTCATTAAAATGTATTTCATGTATGCTTCTCTGTTCTTTGCTCGCAGCTTATGTGAATTGCACTGATGCCTAATTTGTAGATACCCTATAAACGAAAATCTTTCTCTGAGAGAAGCTCTCACCCATATTCAGAGGCTTAACTCTGCCTTCAGAATGACTCTCTGTTGGTTGTAGCCTGTGGTGGTCTTTCCTTTTGTCCCAATTCCAAACTGACTGAGGAGGAAAGACAGAAGGAAGAGGTGCTTTAGTGTCCATCAAGCATAATTCTTAGACACCTACTTGGTTGTCTAAAAGTGAAATCCAATGCCATCATGCTCATTCATTTGCACAGATAATTCTGAGCTTGCTTATTTGTACCATTTGTTTTGTACTAAGTTTTCCACACCACCTGACAGGGTGTTCCTAATGTGAAATAATACAACCATTTATATTTCCCTACAATTTTACAAGAGAAATCTTCTCACGGTTTTTTTTTTTTTTTAGATCCTGTTATTTTCTCCTTTCTTTTACCTTCTCCAGCCTCTCTTCTCAATATGTTTTCAAGGCTGCAGGATGAGTAGCCCCTGACCCTCTTTCTGCTCTACAGCTCGGTGTGCTGGATGTAGTGCTGCAGGCTCTGACTTCTCCAGCCGATGGCTCTTCAGAGGAACAGTCCCAAAAAGGTGGAGACCACCAGGGAGCAGAAGACTTGGTAGAACATTTAGACATAGAGGAAACCGAACAGTCCAAGCTTCCCCAGTACCTGGAACAGTTTAATGTAAGTCGGTAGCAGAATTGAGTCTATCTTAGCTGTGCATTCAACATGCTTCTCTGCTGTGGTGATAGACAAGCAGTCCTTTCATGCATCAGTGTCACACACAGAGACATTAAAAGATGACATCAAAAATTACATTTTTATTGCTTCACACAGGAAGTGGTCTTAAAAGAAACAAATGGAATTTTTATGCTCCTTTTCGTACTTGAGATAATCGGTCACAGTTTTGTTCACTAGAGCTGCTTGTCATTTCCCACTCATCCGTGACGTGTGTCTGGTGATTGAAGGCCTGATGGGTGAGTGTTAGCTTGCCTACTCACAGCAATAGCCTGACTGCAACCCAGGGTGGGCAATATCCGATCATTTCTCCATATTGCATGAGATTTGCTTGATAACCCAGAAGCCCAGACAGAAATTTTAGGAAGCCACATTTGCGTATGATAGAGAGAAGATGATAATTGCAGGCGTCTTTTTTTGTTCATCTTCACCAGTTTTGTGATGTTCCCTGGGCCATTAGAAATACTCTATTGTCTAGGATGAAAGATGTAAATAAGTTTGCACTGTTTCTTTCCAGAACAGCCCTGAGCACTCAAGTCCTTCAGTAGTGTTCATCTGCACATCCCAAAATGCTTTGTGATCAGCATTAGGAAAGAAGAACCATGTCCAAGGTTTAAACTCTTGATTTCTTTCTTTACTGCAAAGAGAAAAAAAGTGCTGCCTGAGTGGGAATTCTTTGAATGTAGTAGAAAACCTTCCTATCCGTGCAGACTGACCTATTGTGTCATTTTGAGACAGAGACATGTAAACTTCACTAGATTATTACATTTAAATGTTTTCAGCGTATCGAATTAGCTATGGGAAACCTGTTTCCTCATTTTATAAGGAGGATTCTGTTGTATTTTTAGCAGCTGTTTCTACCAGTATTTCTCTGTTCATAAAGCTGAGGAAGAGAGGTTAGACAATTGAGCCTGAGAAAGAGAGGCTAGACAATTTTCCCAAGATATACCAGGAATTGACAGTAGAGCTAGATTGAAAATTTGCATACCCATCCTTTCCTCTTAATTTTGCCTGTAGATTTTGGAAAGGTTTTAAAACAAAAACCTACTTCACCCCATAGATGGTCATTCACATCAACCAGGGATGGCACACCATTCCAAAAAGGTGCAACCTCTTTCTCATGTTTCCTGTATAATTAGCCTCAGAGAATAAAAACCTGTGCCTACATTAAATTCTCAGCTCTCGCTCTTCCACAAATGCATTTTTATGAAAATCAAAAAAAAAGATTATGGCAGGAGGTCGAATGGAAAACACTAAATAGACAATAGATAAGTGATGACTTTGGTGAAGGG
The DNA here is from genome assembly GCF_024166365.1 of Elephas maximus indicus. Taxonomy (NCBI): domain Eukaryota; kingdom Metazoa; phylum Chordata; class Mammalia; order Proboscidea; family Elephantidae; genus Elephas; species Elephas maximus. The sequence goes on along the minus strand of NC_064820.1, from coordinate 75,992,159 downwards.
TAAGACACTACACAGTACCGGGGAAGCCAGCACAGCCTGTACAAGGCAAGGTCATGGAAGCTCCATAGACACATCCAAACTCCCTGAGGGACCAAATTGCTGGGCTGAGGGCTGTGGGGACCATGGTCTCAGGGAACATCTAGCTCAAATGCCATAATATAGTTTATAAAGAAAATGTGCTACGTTCTACTTCAGTGAGTAGTGTCTGGGGTCTTAAAAGCCTGTGAGCATCCGTCTAGGATTCCCCACTGGTCTCACCCCTTCGGAAGCAAGGAATAATGAAATAAACTAAAGATACAACGGAAAGATTAGTCCAAAGGACTACTGGAACATACCTACCACAGCCTCCACCAGACTGAAACCAATACAACTAGATGGTGCCGGGCTACCACCACTGACTGCTTTGACAAGGGACCGCGATAGAGGGTTCTGGACAGAGCTCGAGAAAAATGTAGAACAAAATTCTAACTCAAAAAGAAAGACCAGACTTACTGGTCTGACAGAGACTGAAGAAAGCCAGAGAGTCTGGCCCCCTGATACCCTTTTCACTCAGTAATGAAGTCACTCCTCATGTTTACCCTTCAGCCAAAGATTTTACAGGCTCATAAAACAAAATGAGACTAAAGGGGGACACCAGCCCAGGGGCAAGGACTAGAAGGCAGGAAGGCACAGGAAAGCTGGTAGTGGGGAACCCAAGGTCGGGAAGGTAGAGTGTTGACATGGGCTTGTTAACCAATGTCATAGAACAATATGTGTACTAACTGTTTAATGAGAAGCTAGTTGGCAAAAAAAAAAAAAAAAAAAGATGAATACTTATTGAATGCTAGCTGTGTGTTAGACACTATAGCTTTTCATTTATCTTCACAGAACCTCTGTGTGGCCGATATTGCTCTTCCCATGTTACATGACACCAAGGCTGAGAGAAACATAATAAGACTGGGTTTGAACAAAAGTTTGCTGACACAGAATTGAGTCCTAATTCTGATGTCCCAAGCCATCTCCTTGGCCTCAAACCACATGGAGAGTGATGTCAGAAAGAAATCATTTTACATTTCCTTTTCTTCCTGTGGCCTGGTTGTTATTAGAATGGCATCATTTCTTTGAGGTCCATTTTTATATGACTGACCCTTCTCAGTCAGCCTCTGGCCATTCCGTGAAGCCCATGGATACTACCTACCTTTCACCCCCGTTACCGGAGCAGACCTCATCACTATGCCAGTTCATTGTGTTTGTTTGTGGAACACAGGGACTTGTGGTATAAGCTACTGCTGGGGCCATAAATGGCTCTCTCTGCTGATTTTCATCTTGAAGTACTTAAGTAGAGGAATATTTTTAATACCTTACTTCTCTAGGGGTACGATACTGACCAAACCAAGCTGCCATTTCAGATGGGGCTGTATGTAAAGGCTGATCTGCTGTGGAACACAGCAGGTGGAAGCTTATAATAGTGCAGGCACTCCTGGGAGCTGTTTAGCATACCATTAGTAAGAAATCCTTGAAATCATTTCCATCTGTTGAAAGGAACACTGGTAGGGCAAACATTTATCCCAGTTATTCTGAAGGGAAAGATTTGAATAGGCTCCTGTTTATCATACGCTTCTGCATTTTATTTGCATCTTAGAATTCTTTGTTCTTGGCGTTTGCTGCTTGGTTTGGTGTAGTTAGAGTGGAAACATAGATTTGTTACACTGTGCTGTCTCTGTGGTTTAAAACAAGAAATTATACAGGGAGTCACAAGCATGTGAAGTGTCATTTACTGTTTGTGAGTAAAAGGAGGAGAGATCACATGTGGTGCATCTTAGCAAAATTGCTGGGCTAAGAAAATGGCAAAAGCTAAGTGTGTCTGGATGAAAGGCTGCCTAATAGACTCCTAGCAAAGCACCTTGTGCTGCAAGCAACACGCATGGATATTTTGTAAGTAACGATCTCTTCTCTTTTGCTCTCTCTTTTTCTCCCACCTGCTTCCCTTTTTTCCTCCGGTTTTTGTTTTGTTTTTTCCTTTATTTTCCGTAGGCCTTACATTCTAAGCTACAGGCTCTGGGCAAAGTTGAGTCAGAAAGCCTTTTGACTCTGACCACCCAGCTCATCAAGGACAAGCTCCCCACCTATGAAGCAGAGGACATCGCCAACTATGAGCAGAAACTGCAGCAGTGGCATCTGGAGCAAGTACAGTTGATTCAGAGGGAACGGGAGCAGAGGGAGAAAGCAAAACAGGAGTATCAGGCTCGGACAGCGGCAAAGGCATCTGTCTAACGTGGCCCCCCAGGGCCCCAGCCCCTCCTACAGGAACTTCACTAGGCCCCAACGTAGGATTCGTCGGTGACCACGACGGCAGCCTCAGCTTCCTCCGTATTTCTTCTGCTTTGCTTAAAGCAGGACACATGTGGTATCCAAGCCAGGATGCTCTACGTAGCTCTGATAGAGGAGCACACCTGGGGAGAGAGGGACAAAGGTATTACATGGGCAGGACTTCAAACCAAGAACGGCACATGGGCTTGTCAAACCCAGCCACTGTTTTGTATAGTATTTTCAAGGCCTTCACGTTTTTTTTTTTTCACATTACACTTGACATTGTGACTTTTGGCACTCTTCAGAACCTGTCTTTCAGGATTAAGTCTGAAGGGAAACCATCACAATGACTGCCCATCCAGATGTCAAGAGGGGCTGTGAAATTATGAGTATAGAAAGTGGTCATACTGGGACCTCCAGCTAAATACCTAAGCTCCTAATACCTAGTGCTGTGGTGGGAGGAGCTGTGTGACTGAAGTGTCAGATCTAAAGCACAGACTTTTGAATGGTCTTCTCTCTCCCCAGCCCAGGCACACTGGGCCAAGGGGACCTGCATGTCCTGAGACCCCAGTCTCCTGTCCATTGAGCTGGTTGTAGGGTGTTCACTCATTCCCACTTTGTCATTTCCACCATGCTTCGCTCTTCCAGACCAGAACCTGAGCTGCACAGAGAAATCCGTATGGGAGAGAACACAGGCCACGAACCTGCTTGATTTCAAATTTCAGTAACCCAAAGTGGTACCTTCAGAATGTAAGGTCTTTGGAAGAGAAAGGTAGCCCTAGCTGTGAAGCCTCCTCGACTTGGCTTCTCCATTATGTTGGGGTGACTTTTTTTTTGTCTGAAAGCATTGTCTTAGCTCTTTTATCAAGTAGATAAAATGAGCCTATTGTGTGTGCGCACACGTGCACAACTTGTGAATACACATTTCTGTTAGAGATGTTGGAGAGGATGAGGGCTGAGATAGGTCATGAGATGGAGATGTGAATAATTGTAAAACTGTGAGGAGGTAGAAAATTTCCTTCTGGTTTCTCCTCTGTGAAAGGGGTAGAGGGGCACCTTTTGCTTGCTATGTAATAATTTTGCCTTTAAGTACAATGGAGTATTTTTATTCACGATTGTGCTCTTTCATCAAGAACCTGTGGAAATAAATGTTGTAAGATTATTTTGGTATATTCTTTATTTTTGGGGAAAGGGAAGTAGAGACAAAGAATCTCACCATCATTATTTTTACTATGATTTTAAGAACGTATTTTCAACCCTCCTCCTCCATTAGACTGCAGCATTTAGTAAAATAACAGCAACGGCAAACATTTATTGAGGATTTACTGTGTGTCAGATACTATGCCAACAATTCAAACCTTATGAGGGAAGTACTGTTATCTCCATTTTATGAATGAGGAAACTGAAACTAAGCTGCCATTCCTCCTCACCCTGCATATTACCGCCATGTGTGTTGTGTTTAGTTGCCATTGAGTCAGTTCCGACTCATGGCGACCCATGTGTGCAGAGTAGAGCCGTGCTCCATAGGGTTTTCAAGGCTGTGACCTTTTGGAAGCAGATCGCCAGGCCTGTCTTCTGAAGCAACTCTGGGTGTGTTCAAACTGCCAACCTTTCGGCTAGTAGTTGAGCACTTAACCGTTTGCACCACCCAGGGAACCTACTGCCATGTATAACTACAGTAAATATCCAGCACCCAGGGCCCTTTAGACCAGCAAAGCTGAATCTTGTTTGGGTAGAGGGTAATGGCCAAAAATTAATTCTGGCATTTTAGTCTATTGACTGTTGCTGCCTGAAACCTGTTGCTTTGGGGTCAATTCTAAGTCATGGCAACCCCACGTGTTACAGAATAGAACTGTGCTCCGTAGGGTTTTCTTGGCGGTAATCTTTAAGGGGAAACCCTGGTGGTGTAGTGGTTAAGTGCAATGGCTACTAACCTAAAGGGTCGGCAGTTCAAATCCACCAGGCGCTCCTTGGAAACTCTATGGGGCAGTTCTACTCTGTCCTATAGGGTCGCTATGAGTTGGAATCGACTCGACGGCACGGGGTTTGTTTTTTTGTTTTTTGGTTTTTTTTCTTTTAATCTTTCAGGAAGCAGATCACCAGGTCGTTCTTCCACTGAGCTGCTGATTCAGTTCAAACCACCAACCTATAGGTTAAGAGTTGAGTGCAAACCATTTGCGCCACGTAGGGACCCTCTATCACTGCATGTCACATCTGCTTAATACTTGTAGCTTTTATTTTTGCCTCCATTCTTCCTCCCTATCTGTCCCTATTGCACTTCCAATCCTCCCAAAAAAGAGACCACTTCTGCCACTGTGCTGCTATCCCAGGAGGGATTTTCCTGTTTCCTGCTCCTCAGAATTCCTTCAACACTTGGGTCCCCACATCTCTAGGAATACTCCCCTTTGGGAATTCTTCTCCAAGTATACTCTCCTTTCCCCATGCTCTGATCTACTGAACTGTAGAATCTGCTCTCCCACTTCTTGATGATTGTGAGATCTGACGACATTGATCCTCTCTTTCCCTGGTACCACCCTCTGTATTTCCTCTGTGTGGAGAATACTTGGTACCCTGGCCTCTGGGGATGGTCTTAGCTATAATAAAGTATCTTCCCTCTAGCTGACCTATGAATCCTCCAGCCTCATATCACTAATCCAAGATCCTAGACCTTGAAGTCTCATTCTCCCAGTCTTGCTCTTCTCTCATACCATGACTCCTACTGAACCAGCTTCTCCCTCTCCCAGCCTGCAAACCCTTAGCCCTTGCTCAACTGCTCAAACCCTTGATCTCTAGAATTCTGACCCTATTTGCTTTCCTCCAGGCCTGGGCCCGGTGATCAGCCATCTCACTGAAGCTCTCATTGTACCTGTTGCTGTCGCGTCAATTCCAACGCATAGTGACCCAATAGAACAGAGTAGAACTGTCCCATAGGGTTTCCAAGGAGCAGCTGGTAGATTCGAACTGCAGACATTTTGGTTAGCTGTGGAGCTCTTAACCACGATGCCACCAGGGCTCTGAAGCTGTCATTAGCATCTTTAATTTCCTCTCCCTTTATCTAGACCTGCTTGCCATCCTTATACCCAAGTAGACTATTTGTTTCTTTCTGTTTGCTTCTGACCTACTAAGTGTAGGCATATAAAAACACGCTAGACTGATAAGTACCCCTACAAATTTATGGCTGTCCTTTCCAACTCAGTATTCTTTATATTTCATTGACTGTTTTTTTTTCCCAGCAGCTTGTCAAGCCCCAGACTCCTGCCCCCAGAATGTCTCTGTATCATATTTTTATCAAGAAAATTTCAGCCATACGGCACAACCTCAGTCTCCCTCCTTTCTGCCTCAACAGTTCTCCCTCCTTACCAGTTCTCTCCGTCATTTCTCCTACTTCCAAGTAATAGGTATCCCCTCTCTTCTTTCCAAGGTTGTCGTTGCTGTCGTTAGATGCCATCAAGTTGGTTCCAACTCATAGCGACCTTATGTACAACAGAACTAAACACTGCCCAGTCCTGCGCCATCCTGACTATCATTGTGTTCAAGCGCCCTGTAGCTACCTTGTCAATCCATCTCATCGAAGGTCTACCCTTTTTTTGCTGACCTTCTTCAGAGACTGGTCCCTCCTGTTAACACGTCCAAAGTATGTGAGACAAAGTCACACCATCCTTGCTTCCAAGGAGCACTTTGGCTGTATTTCTTCCAAGACAGGCTTGTTTCTTCTTCTGGCAGTCCATGGTATATTCAGTATTCTTTGCCAACAGAATAATTCAAAAGCATCAATTCTTTGGTCTTATTATTCATGGTCCAGCTTTGGCATGCATATAAGGTGATTGAACATATGGCCTGGGTCAGGCACACCTTAATCTTCAAAGTGGCATCTTTGCTTTTTAACACTTTAGAAGAGATCTTTTGCAGCCGATTTGCCAAATGAGATATACCAGTTGATTTCTTGACTGCTGCTTCCATGAGCGTTGACCATGGATCCAAGTAAAATGAAATCCTTGACAACGTCAGTCTTTTCTCCATTTATCATGATGTTACTTATTGGTCCAGTTGTGAGGATTTTCGTTTTCTTCATGTTGAGGTCTAATCCATACTGAAGGCTGTATGTAGTCTTTGATCTTCACCAGTAAGCGCTTTGAGTCCTCTTCGCTTTCAGCAAGCAATGTTGTGTCATCTGCGTATTGCAAGTAGTTAAGGAGACTTCCACAAATCCTGATGCCACATTCTTATTCATATAGCTTCTCAGGTTATTTGTTCAGCATACAGATTGCATAAGTATAGTGAAAGGATGCAACCCTGACGCACACCTTTCTTGATTTTAAACCATTCAGTATCCTCTTGCTCTATATGAATGACTGCATCTTAGTCTACGTAAAGGTTCCACATGAGCACAATTAAGTGTTCTGGAATTCCCATTCTTTGAAATGTTATCCATAATTTTATCATGAGCCACAGAGTCAAATGCCTTTGCATAGTCGATAAAACACAGGTAAACATCTTTCTGATATTCTCTACTTTCAGCCAAGGTCCATCTGACATCAACATTAATATCTCTCCTTCCATGTCCTCTTCTAAATCCAGCTTGAATTTCTGGCAGTTCCCTGTAGATGTACTGCTGCAACTGCTTTTGCATATTCTTCAACAAAATTTTCGTCATGTGTGGTATTAATGATATTGTTGTATAATTTCCTCATTCTGTTGAATCACCCTTTCTTTGGAATAGGCAAAAATATGGATCTCTTCCAGTCGGTTGGCCAGGTAGCTGTCTTCCAAATTTCTTGGCATAGATGAGTGTGCACTTCCAGCACTGAATCCAGTTGTTGAAACATCTCAGTTGGTCTTCCATCAATCCCTGAAGCCTTGTTTTTCGCCAGTGCCATCAGGGCAGTTTGGCCTTGTTCCTTCAGTACCATCGGTTCTCGATCATATGTTACCTCCCGAAATGGTTGAGAATCGACCAATTCTTTTTGTACAGGGACTCTGTGTATTCCTTCCATCTTTTTTTGATGTTTCCTGTGTCATTGATGTTTTGCCCAAAGAATCCTTCAGAATTGTAACTGGAGGCTTCAATTTTTTCTTTGATTCTTTCAGCTTGACAAATGCTGAGAGTGTTCTTCCTTTTTGGTTTTCTAACTACAGGTCTTTACACTTTTCATTATAATATTTTACTTTGTCTTCTCGAGTCACCCTTTGGAATCTTCTGTTCAGCTCTTTTATTCCTTCATTTCTTTCATTCCCTTTAGCTACTCTACATTCAACAGCAGCTTTCAGAGTCTCCTCTGACATCCATCTTGGTGTTTTCTTTGTTTCCTGTCTTTTTTAATGACCTCTTGCTTTCTTCATGTGTGATGTCCTTGATGTCATTCCACAACTCGTCTGGTCTTCACTCACTTGTGTTCAGTGGGTCTAATCTACTCTTGAGATGGTGTCTAAATTCAGGTGAGGTATATCTAAGGTCATATTTTGCCTCTCATGGACTTGCTTCAATTTTTCTTCAGCTTCAACTTGAACTTGAGTCTGAGCAAGTGACGGTCTGTTCCACAGTCGGCCCCTGGTCTTGTTCTGACTGATATTGAGCTTTTCTATCACCTCTTTCCACAGATGTAGTCGATTTGGTTCCTGTGTTTTCCACTTAGTGAGGTCAACATTTAGTCACCATTTATGTTGTTGAAAAAAAGGTATTTGCAATGAATGTCATTGGTCTTGCAAAATTCTATCATGCAATCTCCGGCATCATTTTTGTCACCTAGGCCATGTTTTCCAACCACCAATCCTTCTTTGTTTCCAACTTTTGCATTCCAGTCACCAGTAATTTTCAGTGTGTCTTGATTGCATATTTGATCAGTTGCAGACTGCAGAAGTTGGTAATCAGTTTCTTCAACTTTGGCCTTAGTGATTGGTACATAAATTTGAATAATAGTTGTATTAACTGGTCTTCCTTGTAGACGTATGGATATTATCCTGTCACTAACAGCATTGTACTTAAGGGTAGATTTTGAAATGTTCTTTTTAATGATGAACACGCCATACTTCAAATTGTCATTCCCGGCATAGTAGACCATGTGTTTGTCTGATTCAAAATGACCAGTACCAGTCCGTTTCAGCTCACTAATACCTAGGATAGTGATCTTTATGCATCCCATTTCATTTTTTACAACTGCCAGTTTTCTTAGATTCATACTTCCTACATTCCACGCTCTGATTATTAATGGATATTTGCAGCTATTCTCATTTTCAGTCATGCCTCATCTGCAGACGAAGGTTTCAAAATCTTGACTCCATCCACATCATTAAGGTTGACTCTACTCTGAGGAGGCAGCTCTTACCCAGTCATGTGTTGAGTGCCTTCCAACCTGAGGGGCTCATCTGGCATTGTATCAGACAATGTTTCGCTGTTCTTCATAAGATTTTAATTGGCCAATTTTTTCAGAAGTAGATGGCTAGGTCCTTCTTCTGAATCTGTCTTAGTTTGGAAATTCTGCTGAAACATGTCCACCAAGGGTGACCCTGCTGATATTTGAAATATCAATGGCAAAGCTTCAGTATCACAGCAACATGCAAGCCACCAGAGTACAACAAACTGACAAGCGCGTGCTAGAGGGTGGAAATTAATCCGACAAAAATTCAGGCACTTCCACCTCAGTGAAATTTCTAGGGGTCCAGTGGTGTGGGGCATGTCGAGATATTCCTTCTAAAGTGAAGGATAAGTTACTGTATCTAGACCCTCTCACAACTAAAAAAAGGCACAACACCTAGTGGGCCTCTTTGGATTTTAGAGGCAACATATCCCTCATTTGGGTGTGCTACTCTGGCCTATTTGTCAAGTGACTCAAAAAGCTGCTAGTTTTGAGTGGGGCCCATAACAAGAGAAGGCTCTGCAACAGGTTCAGGCTGTTAGGTTGGACTCTTCACTTGTGACCTTGATTCCAGGGCCATCCCTTTTCCACTGTGCATCATCTCTATGATTTCTTCTTCCAGGTCTACAGACCTCTTTCCCTTTCGAAAGCAGTAAACCTTATTTTTTATTATTATTTTATTGTGTTGTAGGTGAAAGTTTACAAAGCAAGTTAGGTTCCCATTTAGCAATTTTTATATGAATTTTTCTGGGATGTTGGTTAAGTTTTTTACAGTATGTCAGCATTCTCATTATTTCCATTCTGTTTGTTCTGTTTCCATTAATCTAGGTTCCCTGCCCCTCCTTGCCTTCTCATGTTTGCTTTAGGGTAAATATTGATCATTTGGTCTCATATAGTTGATTATTTAAGGGAGCACAGTACTCGCTATTGTTTGTTTTGTAAGTCAGTTGTTTATTTCATAAGCCAAGCTATTATTTGGATGAAAGGTGACCCCTGGGTGTGGCTTCAGTTCCAATTTCAAAGGGTGTTACAGGGTGACAGTCTCTGGGGTTCCTCTAGTCTCTATCGGTCCAGTAAGTCTGGCATTTTTTAGGAATTTGAGTTTTGTTCTGTGTTTTTCTCCTATGTGGGACCTTCTATTGTGTCCCCGGTAGTACTACTGTGTCCTGCCACTGCCACCAGTCAATCTACTATCACTCACCTTCCTTTTGTCACAGACTTGTAGGGTATCTACACTCACTAGTTGCTCGTTCACTGGACCCTAAGCTTGGCCATCCCCTTCACTGCTCTGCTGCACAGCACCGTCATCAACTGCAGTGATCCGTTTGCCCCCTTAAATGCTCTGTTGCATTTGGCACCCTGACCACCCCTGTACAAGCCAAGAGAGGCACCTGCAGCAGACACACTGTCTGTTCTAGCTCTGTCTTCTGTGTTCACAAGCACTTGTTAGGCATGTACTGAGTACGAGGCACCATGCTGAGTGCAGTGGAGTTGACAAAGATCAATAAACTAGATCCTACTCTCAAACAACAGAGACCAGTAAAGGAGAGAGACAGGCACGGTCACACCTCTTACTGCTCAGCTGAAAGGTATCATTACAGAGACACATACAGGGATGTGGGGTTCACAGGAAGAGACTTCAAGCCTGGAAATCAGAAAACTCTAATGAAGGGAAGTAATTACCCTCTGCCTTGTGCTTTAATTAGTCACATATGGTTGTCTCAAGCTGCCCTGGGTGGAGCTAGGAGTCTTCCTCTCCACCCAGTCTTGTGTAGAGTAGGTGTGTTCAAGAGAAATTTTTTTAGATTGAGCTAAAATAAACAATTCAATTAAACTTGTTTTAGCCCATACTCCACACCTACCCTGGAAAAACAAAGGCGGGGTGGTGGAGAGAAGAAGAAAAAAACAGTGGTGAAGCTCAAAAGCTAGCACCTTACCCTCCTCCAAGGAGCTGTGTTGCCATAGCATCAAGCCTTGCATTTTGTTGTCCTACCTTCAAGCTGGCCAGGGATGTCAGAGAGGTATGCGGGAAGGTTGCTGCAGATTGGACAAGTAGTCAGAAGCTTTGAAAAGAGGTGTATTAAAGCCATTTTTTCAATCAAAGTGAAAACGGCTAGCTTTAACATTCGATGCTTTTTTTTTTTTTTTTTGGTCCCTGGAAGTATAACCCAGCGTTCTCTTTGCTCCATCTATGTGTTGAGCTTTAGGAGAGACCCTTTTATTTTAACCACTGCAGAAGAGAGGACAAATAGCCGCTCTTTCAATACCAAAAATGAACCAGTTTTTGTCATGTTGGTGGAAGAAAAACTTAGTTTTGGGTATGAAAGGCATTTTTAGAAACTCATTGTGTCACTTAGGGCCTCCAGGAAGCAGATGGTGAGACAGGACTGAAAGCTGTTTATTGGGCAAGAGAAAAGGAGGTAGAAGTAGGAATGGGCAGGAAAGCCCTCAGATGAAGATGGAAATCTACATCTGTGAAAGGAGGGGGAGAGGAAGCACACCACCTGGCCTCTGTTGCTTTGGGAAGAGGAGGAACAGGCTGGGGGCATCGTCACCATTGCTGTCAGTGAGCCAAGGTGTGACTGCCTTTCCACCAGCAGTCTAGACCTTTCCACTCCAGCAAGCTCATTTCCTTGAAACTTTTAATCCTGTCCATGGTTTGCTACATCAATTCAGGTATTTCAGTTTTGCTCCAGGCTTCTCTGAGCCATCCTAGCAGCAAGTTTGCACTACCCTTTGGAGTCATTGTCCCAGTGTTAAACCTCTTGTCCACTTTGTGGATTCTGAATTAATTTTTCAGAACTAATATGGAGGAGGGGGAGACGGTTGGCACCAGACTTTAAACTCCATGAAGACAGGTACCGCATGTGCCTTGTTAATTATTATATCCCAGCACCAGGAACAGTAGCCACCGTGAGGTGAATGCTCAGATATTTGTGGAATGAATAACTTTTGTTGATGGAGTTGAAAGCCTTTCCGATTGAGCTCTAATTCCCCCACAGAAATACTGAGACACTAGAAGCCATTATTACTACACTGAAGGTTTAATGTCAAAGCGAGCCTCTTTGGATTCCTACAAAATACCATGTGGACCAAACAAAAGTTGAGCTCAGATGGGAGGTTCATGAAAAAAAATCAGGGTTTTTTGGAAGTATCCCTGTTTCTTATCTGTATCCCACTTACCCCCTTCAAAGCAGAAAGTTAAAAAAGTGATGAAACCATGGCTCAAATCTTATAATTCCTTTATAATAATCTTGTAATTATCCTTTCTAATAAAAGTATTTATCGGCTGCTATGAGTTGGAATCGACTTGACAGCAGTGGGTTTTGGGTTTGTTGGGAGCAACATATTAAACCTTTCAAGTGCATTATCTTATTTAATCCACAAGAATATAACTCATTATTATTACAGCTCCATTTTATATATAAGAAAGCAAAGGCTTAGAGAAATTAGTGAATATCCAAGCTCACCCTCAGTAAATTGGAGATTAATTGAAATAAGTCAAACCCAGATCTGATTTCTAAGGCTACAACCCCAAACTTGGAAGATCACTGTCTTAGTTTGGGTTCCCCCCAAAACAGACTGTCAAGCAGGAATTTGGGAGCAACTGCATTGGCCGGAGGTGATCCCAAGAAGCCATGTGAAGCAGGGAGAATTTGATACAGAAAAGGAAAGAAAGCCAATAAAAGTGCACCATGGAGTGCATCAGGCTCAGGGCTGCTGGAGACCTCCTGAGAGAATGTAGGACAGGCCTCAGCTGTTTGCACTGAGGGGCAGGAAGCAGAGAAATTCACCCATTAGCTCCCGTTGCCCCACTGGTTGGAGCACTCCTGTTGCAGTGCCAGCACGTTCCCATGATCAGAGTACACCCTCAGGCAGAGAGACCAGGAAGCCATGTCTCCACTATTGGGGGACCGTCTGCAGGTGACCTCAGGAGTAAGTCCAAGACAGTGGGGAGGTTTGCTTTCCAGGGGACATGAGGCAATGTCTGGAGGTATTTCTGATTGTCACAACTGATGCGCTGCTACTGGCATCCAGTGAGTAAAGGCCAGGGATGCTGCCAAACATCTTACAATGCACAGGGCAGCCCCACAACAAAGAATTATCCAGCCCAAAATGCCCATAGTGTCACGATTGAAAAAACCCTGGTCTAAGGGATAAGGAAGGAACCCTGGTGGTACAATGGTTAAGCGCTCAGCTGCTAACTGAAAGGTCAGCAGTTGGAACCCAGCAGCTGCTCTGTGGGAGAAAGGACTTAATGATCTGCTTCCATAAAGATTTCAGCCCAGAAAACCCTATAGGGCAGTTCTACTCTGTCCTATAGGGTCACTATGAGTCGGAATCAACTCAGTAGCACACAACTACAACAAGGGACATGGGTAAGGCACCACAAGGCTTTTGCAGTTGCATAGATCCAAGAATAATGTTTGTGCTAAATGCTTCATTTATAATTCTGATGCTTAGAAGAGCAATTAGTTGTTTCTTGTCTAACTCTGAATATAGGTATAAAAAATGCAGTGATGCAGGGTAGGCCATTACTTTTACCTAAACAAGAGCCATCATGGAAAATGGTAAAACATGGTTTATATGGTTTTGCTGTTTGGAGATTGGCAGAGAAAAACTTAGACTGCACAATGTTAAAACAGGTAAGGACGACTATCCAAAAAGGTATTGAAAGGGAGGGGAAAGGACTAAGGGAGAGGAGGGGGAGGAGACCAGAACTCTGTGCTCCCACTCCACTGAAGCAGAGGTTGGGAAGGGTTTTAAAGGATGAAGTGAGATGGTGAAAAAATACTAAATGTCATTAGGGCAGTCTAAGCAGTGGGGTATGTCAATCACATAGAGTCATCTCCTAGTTCCCTGTTAAGGGTAGATAGAGAATGTTCCATCTGGACTCCATAAGGGCAAGAGAGAAAGCAAGGTCAGGGGCCTAGATTCAGGAAGAAATCTGCCTAAAGTTTAGTCAAAATGAGGAAAATGCTAGTGCCATCTTGTCTAGCCATTTTCCATAAGACAAAAGGGTGGGAGGATGTCCAGGATCATGAGGCTTGGGTAAAATTCAACATTTTCGGGATATGTAACTGGGACCAGCTGTGTCTTGAGTTTCAGGACAAAGATGCTGTGATGTGACTTGCGTGAGTCAGCAGAAGCCAACTCCTTTCACACCCACTGGACTCACTGGACATGGAAGAAAGGGACGAAGCTTGAAGGGATCCCCAGAGCTTTGGTTTGAGTGAATCATAAAAGCAGAGAGTGTGGGGATGATTGTATTTTCATTAAATGGTAATTAATAATTCTCAAGGAGCTCAACTTTTCAAAATCTGAAAAAGGTAAATTTTTAAAACCCTGCTTTAGAAAAGGGGGAAAGAGGAGTTCTCGCTCACGTAATTATGTCAGGAAAACTGCCTTTTATTCTAAATAACAGCTTCTTAGTGGAAAATAACCATTTCTTTCCACATTGATTCGGCTTTTTCCCTGACATTGCGTACTACCATGAGGATGTTACAACGTGTATGGTAACAAGGAAGCCCAAACAAAAGATGGTGATGCCCCTGAGAGCGTGGCTGTAACCGCTGGGATCTTTGTTTAAAACAAAATAGTTACTTAGGCTTTGTGTTTATGTATGAATGTTAAGGATTCCAGATCTGAGCTGGGCATGTTCAGAAAACAAACGGTCGTTCTTTCCAAAAGCATCTGAAAGTAAATTCCATTATTGCTGGATCACAAACCATGGAGAAGACATATAAAGGATTTCTAAAAGAAGCATCATATGCTCTGATGTACCCAAGGGTAGGAGAATTTTATTTACTTTTTTGGCTCCCATAATGCTTCATCTCTATAGAATTTATGCTTTAATCCTTATAGTTAATACACCCAAGATAGTATGTGGAATAGAACAAGAATGCCCATTAAAAGTTTTCTCCGATGACAGTATGGTAGGCCATTGCCAGCATCAGTGTTTCCCAGGCTCCAGCTCTGCAGTAATTATGTACTTGCCTTGATTATAACAACCGCAGTGAAACCTGTAAGAGCTGGAAATTGACAGGACTGACTTGTTTTTCCAGCTCCCACAAGTTTTCTGCCTTTGATAGGGTGCAGTCTTAACACTTTTCTATCGCTCATTTTAATGGAAAATATTTGAGTTTTCCTTCTCTGACAGGCTTCCACTTACACAGATTCCAGTTTTTGCAGATTTTACTGTATATTAATAACAAATCATTGTTGAAAGCCCATTATCCTACCTAATTAAATACATCCTGTCGTCCTTCCAACAACCGTACAAGGCAGGAATTATTATCCTCATTTTGTAGAGGAGAAAACACTTATATGACTTGCCCAGGGGTGCACAATTAGTAAGTAGCAAGGGCAGTGTTTGCATCCAAGTTCGTCTGATCCCAAGCCTACTTTCCAACAACTACACCACATAACCGCTGTGTCAACCTGAGACTATATTCACTCATTCATTCAGCAAGCATTTATTGAACACCTACTATGTGCCGGGCACTGTTTAAAAAGTCACTCAGGATATAGAAAGGAACAAAAAAATTCTTTCCCTCCCAGCACTTACATTCTGTGGAAGGAGACAGATAATAAGCTAATCAGTCTATAATGTATCATATGGTGATAAGTGTTTTGGAGAAAAATAAAGCAAGGACGAGAAATAGAGAATGCTAGTTAAGTGGTGGAGGTGCAATTCAAAACAGGCTGGTTAGGGAAGGACTTGCTGAGAAGATGACATTGGAGCAAAGACCCAAGGGAGTGAGGTTGAGAGCCACGGAGTCACCTGGGGGGAAAGCACAGCAGACAAAGGAAACAGGCTGTGCAAAGGTCCTGAAATGGAAGCATTTCTGGCGTGTCTGAGGGATGATGAGGCTAGTATGGCTGGAGTAGAATGTGTAAGGCAAGGAGTAGGGGATAGGAGGTCAGAGAGAAGGGGCATAGGAAGGCACGGATTTTATAAGGCCTTCTAGCCTGTTAGTAAGGACTGGAGATAAGCAGCCACTTGAAATGTTTGAGCACTAGGTGGCATGACTCAGCTTAACGTTTTTTTAGAGGATTATTCTACTGTAGCTGCTGTGTGGAGAATCAGCTGCTCTGGAGGTTACCGACCATGTTTTCACAGCTGGTGAAGCAGTGCTTCAGAGGCTTGGTTCACAAGGTGATCAAAGACAGAAACAGGGAGATGAGTTAGGAGGCTACTGCAACAATCCCAGAGGAATGATGGTGGCTTGGGCATGGGTCTTAACAGTGAAAGCGGGAGGATGGGACTATTCTGATGTATTTGGAAGAGAGAGCCAGCAGAATTTGCTGACTGGCCAAGTTTTTTGACCTGAAAACTGGAATTACGCATTTGCCATTTGCTGAGGTGGAAAAGTCTAAGGGGAGAAGCAGGTTGGAGAGGGAGATCAGGGTTTGTTTGGGGACATGTTAAATTTTGTTTGGGGTATGTTAAAATTCCTTATTGGACATCCAAACAGATCTTAATAAAAAAAAAAAAAAAAAAGATCTTAATAGGCAGCAGGATATATGTGTTTGGAGATCAGAGAAGAGGTTCAGGCTGGAGATATAAGTGTACAAGTCATCTGTTTATACATGCATTTAAGTTCATGAGCCTACATTAATGCAGCATGCATTTCTGGCTTGTGTGGAGATCTTCTGAACCATGAAATAGAACTGTGCCTTTTGGTCTGTGGAGAGACCACCCCATGAACGAAGCCTGGTCAGCACTGCTCTATCATCTGTGAACACATCGCCAGAGAGTCAGCTAGAAGAACTGCTCATAGTAAAGGTACTGGATATGACCAAAACAGCCTGCATACAGGGCTCCAGTGTGTTTCCAAGACACACAGTATAAGACCAACGATGAAATGGTGACTTGGGGTTATACAAGAGGCCAAGAATTCATGAGTCAGGAGTGTGTTAGGAGATCATCGTTAAGGACACAAAAGCATCCAGAATGAGCACTACAATTTGCCTAGAAGACAGGAAAAAAAGAAACTGAGAGAAACCTACCTTCACCATACAGAAAAGGACTAGCTGGAAGGGAGTGAACTCTTCCCTGTTTTTTCTGGGCCTGGGTCTGGAAGGAATGGGAGGGAAGGTGGTATAAAGAACAGGGGGGGTTCAGGTAGGGTGACCTGGTTTGCCCAGGATTGAGAAATTTCCTGGGACTCGGGACTTTCAGTGCTAAAACCAAACTAGCACTGTCCTGGAAAAACCAGGATGGCTGGTCACCCTAGGTTCAGGCCAGAACTCGATAGTTTGGCAGTAGAATGGAAAATAACTATGGAAGTTTAGTCTGATAGACTTAAGTAAAATCTCTTAGTAATCCTTTCCTACCCTGAGGTCTAACATGCTTAACCCTTAGTTTCTAGAGAGATTTCAGAAGCCCTTCTGGCTAATAGTGACTTCTAATAAGATCAGTTAATGAACTCTATAGTTCGGAGGCACAATGTGAGGTCAAGGAGTGTGTGTGATAGATGAAGAGACATCATTATGACTCAGGACAGGCTACAGTGGCCTTTTGAGGCCAAAGAACCATCTCTGAAGTTTTGTGTGTGTGTTGTCATGTGGAAGCAACTGAGGCGCCAGGCCCTCCCACTCTATGTGCTCCCCAACATGTGCTGGCCCTGGTCTCCGTTGAGTCTTTGTGTGAGCTCTTTCCCCTGTCTGAAATGTGCTTTCTGCCCAGCACACACACACACACTCCAGCTTCGACGTCACTCTGACGCCTTGCCTAGGGTTACCTAAAGTTGCCCTTGAACTTTGGAATCTCATGCCACAATGTAGTACCATTCCGTCCTTGCTGGTCTGCCTTCCTCGGTCAGTTAAGGCAGCAGTTATGTTTTGTTGACCTTTACATCCCTGCAATAAAGTCCACTTCTGGATGCAGAGTAATGGTACAATAGTCATTTGAATGACTGAGGGGAATTTCTCCTCTTTTCAGGCACTCTTGTAAACTAAACAACCTTTAGTCCATGAGTCAAATCCACAGCACATTAATGTTATTTATATAGAACTTGGGTCCCTGAATGGCACAAATGGTTGGCACTCAACTACTAATCAAAATGTTGGCAGTTCTAACCCACCCAGCAGTGCTGCAGAAGAAAGACCTGGCAATCTGCTTCCACAAGGATTACAGCCAAGAAAACCCTATGGAGCTCAGTTCCACTTTATAACACATGGGTTCACCATGAGTTGGAACTGAATCAACAGCAACGGGTTTACTTGTTCTCCTAAATACAGAGCTTATTCTATAGTAGTGAGCAAGAAACTAATTAGGAGCTCAACCAAATGACAGACTACAGTAATTCCAAATGCAAATCAAAGTCATTTTAGACCCAGAATGGGGCCTATAATCCTACTTTCCAATCTCCTTCTCTTTGCTTTTATTGTAATGTTTACAAGAAACTTTTAAGAAAGCTTTGATACATTAGTATGCTAATATGCTTCCAAATTTTAAGAGCAAAATCTCTGAATTCTCTATGTTGTTGTTGTTAGTTGCCGCTGAGTTGACTCAAACTCACGGCGACCCCATGTGTGCAGAGTAGAAGTGCTCCATAGGGTTTTCAAGGCTGTGACCTTTCAGAAGCAAATCACCAGGCCTGTCTTCCAAGGCACCTATGGGTGAGTTCAAACCGCCAGCCAGCCTTTTGGCTAATAGTCAAGTGCGTAACCATTTTTGCCACCTAGGGACTTCTGAATTCTCTATAGCACCTCAATTTTGAAAACTCGCTCTTTCCAGAGTACTGATCGCCCGAGTGCACACATTGTGATTCTAGAGGCTGAGATCATATTTCTTCATCAACTCACCTACCCGTGTAGTCCCAGCATCACACTAAAGCTCTCTACAAAGGGCTCTGATATGCGTCTCTTATTGTCTCCACCTCTGGCTGTTCCTTGCGGGCATCCGTGAGGGGATCGGGAATCAGGGGTAACCTCAAGTGCCATGGGCTGTAATTATAGTCAGAGTAGAAGGCGGAACCCAGAACCACTGGAAGTTACCCACACTCACCTGAAAACGCACGCTGACAGTGGCACTTCAGAGTCGTTTGCTCTTGAATCTGCAGAACCTAACCTAGGATGGCACATCTATTGTGGCGACACTAGTGCTTGCTGTCACCTGAACCAGCTGGTTCAGAGCCTTTTCCACAACCAGAAACCACTTCAGTGTCCTTAGTGTCTCCAGCTCCACAAGCTCCGCCAGCCTGTAATCTGAAGAGGCTCAAGCATGATAAACCCACAAACAGGAAGAAACCTTTAACTTGAAATTCCTCAACCTGGCAAAATACTCTCCCCCATGATAAGCCTGGTAAGATGGAAGGAAACCTGTTTAAACATTAAATTCATGGCAGAAATAAGCAAAGAAGTTTATTGGAGAAGTTACATTTGATGACTGTGGTAAGAGGACCTCCCACTGCCTTTTTTTCTCTTGGGAGTTGGGTTTTGACACGTACGTTTTCATTTCACGTACGAAAAGGAAAGATGGAGATAATAACACATTGGGTGTAGTTAATGAGTGGTTCTTAGCCAACAACTTTGTAGAGCCCAGAATATCAGCCTTGAGACCATCAAATTTGACCCTCTTGTCAAAAGTCCCTCATTTTACAGATGAGGAAAGGAACAAAGGAAGGCCAGACAGGAAAAGTGACTGTGGTTTGCAGCTAGGTGCGGCAGAGCTAGGATTATTAGAACCCTGTGTCTGATGTCTTTTTATTTGTCGTTTGCACAGGAAACCTGCCCAATATCCTCCTTCAACTACACTGGTCTGTTTATTTATTTCAAGGTCAATGATGAGTTTAGCTATTTGCTCTGTTGTTGTTATTGTTAGTTGTCATTGAGTCAGCCCCACACTCATGGCGACCTATGCACAATGGGGTCATTCCCCACCCCCCGGAAGTAGATCTCCTGACCCTTCTTTCTAGTCCATCTTAGTTTGGAAGCGCCTCTGAAATCTGTTGAGCATCATACCAACTGTCCCATATGGAAGGCAAGAATTCTACCACTGAACCACCAGGGCCTCCTACTTTTTTTAAGCAATAATTCTAATTGTCCCTTCCCCTCACCTCCTAGTTTCTAACATTGGTATGTCCTTAAACCCTAAAATACTCAAGGGCTTGGCTAGTAGCAGTTGGATGAATGAGGAGCAGGCCCTCTTGCTCCTTGCCAAATGTCTGGATCCCCTGTGAGAAGACACTCATCTGCCATGAATGCCTCAGCTGCCTGGGTTGTGTGTGGGCGGAAAACCTCAACTCCCGAGGAGCCAAACTCAACAACACAAAGACAGCACACACATGAACTTTTGTCACTTTTGTATTTTATTGTGGAACTGAGATTTTTTTTTTTCTTTTTCCTTTTACATCAAATATCCTCAATGGAAGAGGGGATATTGCACACAAATATCATAAAAGCACTACATATTACTTTCACTGGAAACTAATTCTCTACATTAGATATGACTGGATAGGATAGAAGTGATGCAGGATTATAAGACATAATACCATACACAGCTGCAGACTGACACAAACACCATTCAGAACAAGAGAGAGGAGTGTGAGGGGCTTCTCAGGCGGGCTCAAGACCACTCCCTCCCAGGGGGAAGAGAAGGCTGCATGCAGCGCATCGGCGCTGTGCTCCCCAGGGCAGCCCAGCCTTGATGCCTCTTCTCGGTCGGTGGCTCCTGTTCTGAGAGCTCTGAATGAGGGCAGAGAAGCTGCTTATTTTTTCTCTTCCTTTTCAGTTTTTGATGCTGCCTTTTAAATTAGTAAAGTCACAGGTTTTTTTGTTTTTTGTTTTTAATAGCAAATAGTTTTAATACCAGGTGAATAACCTAATTGCTTTTGAAAAAATGCTCATCCCTAGGCTGCTTTTGGTGTGTTGTTCAGTTGGCTAAAAGATAAAAGCCTACAGTTCCTTTCATATGGGAACAAGATCTTTTCTTCTAAATCAGAAGCGCAAAAAAAAAAAAGTTATCATCCTAACTCACAATATCTTTACTGAGCAAGAGCCTCTTGTGACAGGTGACTAAAGAGAGGCAATAAAAGCAACTTCGGAATCGTAGAACAGCTCCAGAGAGCTGAAATTTGGGAACAGAGGGGAAACGCAAGATGGTAAAATTCCATTAGCAAATGATTAAATCTTATTAAAAGAGTATTGGAAAGCTCCTAAACTGCATAAGCTATTGGAGACACTTAAAACATTCATATACACTGGGGAAACCATTCACTATGATATGTAAGGTTTAAAAAAAAAATTTTTTTTTTAACTCCATGGGAAATGACGTTTAAAGAGGGAGTCAGTCATTGTATCCAGTCCCACCACAAGACTGAGAAAGCATGCACAGGGGTTGGGGTTCGGGAAAAGGGGTAGAATTGGTTAAAATTGAAAATGGAGGATCATCTCTAACATTTAGTCTCTGTAGAATTTTGTTTAAGAATACTACCAAAAAGGTCATGATCATGAGTGCTATCTCGATGGAATCCCATCATTTCAACAGAGTGTAAATTCTTTCCACTCAAATATTCAATCTGTACAATTGGAGTCAGTAATCAGTATCAAACAAAGCTCCTAGAAGTCTGTCAATCTTTTGCTCTCACCATGAATGTACATGGTACATTGTGATGGCTGTTACAAAACTAATCGTGTACGTATGAAACTAGCAAAATTAGGTTAGTCACAAGGTAGGAAAGGTGTCTAGAAGGACAGGAGCAAACTGTAATGCAAAGTTTGGTTTTCCTGGTTGGTCATCATTGGGAACAGTGGGTGGAGAAAGGTGCTGAAATATTTTCTAGGAAAAAGAGCCAGCTGACCAGTGACAGTTTTTGTACATTTTTTCCCATTAAATCCCATAGCAGAACAGAAAAAACAGGAGTCGGATAGAGTGGTTATAATTGAAGATGGGCTATAATTCTCCTAAAATGTTTGTACTTTTTAAAGCAAAGTAAAGTACATGTATCTTAAGTAAGTCTCTTAAGTGGTCTCATGAAATGTTTGACTAGATCAGTTTATACTCAAAATCATTTTCATCACAATGACTTTTCCACTGTGTGTTAATTTTTTGTACCCTTAATCAATGTGTTCTTTTCAAGGACTTGAAAGAAATAGGGTAATAAATAAAAGTGTTTCTAGAGAAGCCTAACAAAAATAGAACATTAATAAAAAAAAAAAACTAAACATTTGAAAAATGTCATTCACAGCATTAAGTAGACTGCATAGTCCCTCAGTGAAGGAAGGGACCTTGAAGAAGCATTGTTTAAACCCTCATAGCAGTTAGCAGTGCAAAACATATACTTATCAGTCAAAAATAAACTAACAATGTTAATTCTGAAATAAATAACAGACAATAAAATGAGGTCACTGTCCACTACTTCGTAGATCTCAGAGTCTGCAGGAAATGCAACACGACAGAACACAGTATAGCTGTCACGGAGAAGTTGTTCCATCTGAACACTGGGTGCAGTGATCTGCAACTTGAAACCTGACATCAGTTTTAACCATGATCTGGCTTCCCAGGTTCACAGTTCAATGATGGAAATGATCTCTGGACTCTACGTGATGAATCGTGGGAGTTGGGAATTCATTTGCTTTCAATGTATTATTTCTTTTGTTTTTTCTCCAGAAAAGAACATCCCAAAGCAAATTTATGCTAAGGTCCTTTGAACGTGGCTTGGCTCTTTTACCACATGGTTGAACATCTTGAAAGAAGTATGTAGGATGAGGTACTTGTAAAGGCCCTGAAACATAGCCTACCATGCCGTCCTCCCCCACTCTCAACTAGCACATACTCGGATTTCTATGTTATGGGGATCAAGGGGTGGAAGGTATCATTATTCCTGTTAGTTATGGGTTTTTTAATATTATTACTGCAATATCAGACTTCAGTCTCACCAGAACTTCAAAAAAATCATTCATTTTTTGTCTTACGAAACACTTAAAAAAAGACTTCTTTGCAATTTCCTGTAAATGAAAACATTTGTTAAAAAGTTCGTCTATGAAAAGTTCTCACATATCTAAAAAAAAAAAAAAATTCTTCTGTACATTTGTTCCCATTATTATGTTGAAATTAATTGAAAATAAAAAAAGCAAATGTAAGACAAAGGAAGGTAAATACTGTACACCTGCTGAGAACCTCTTCCACTACAAGATCCACTGTTTTCCCAGTTCTGATCATAGAAGCCATTTCAATCTTGAACTTGCAGTAGTAAAGAAGCTATGAAAGGCTCAATTTGTTTGGCTGAGGGGCCACAGGTGCACTGAGGTGGTGTTCAACACACATGACTCAGCATCAAACCATTGCACCAATCAGATCAGCTTCTAGTACCCCCACACGCGCACACACATGCTCCTTTAACTCAAGTATCTATAATCCTACACAGATGTTTTATAAACTTGCCGTCTCACATTAAAAAATAAGTGCATCAAGTATCTTTGTACATTCAAGTCACTTTCTAAGGCAAATTGTCTACCGTATGTACTCCCAACTGCTTTGGTATTTGCTTCAGTTAATTGGGGTGGACTTGGGTGTTGACACATGCAGGTTAATTGACTCAGAGCGGCCTAAGTGGGTGGACAAATGCTGGGAGCATGCCTTAGATCAACCTAGTCGTGTGTTTACAAAGTCTGAGAGTTCCGAAGGGGGTTCAAACCACTTGCATGTCCAGTCTACACTCGCTATGCTATGTCAGTGTGCAGCCCTCAAACTGAAGGAGCTAAATTAAGGCGTGAAAATCTCACATGCCTTCATAACAAGTTTTGTTCTTTTTGTTTTCTTCCGCCAACTTGTTTTAGAAAAGTAAGACCTTTTTTGATGACTCAGTCTGACACAGATTGAAGTTTCCCTAGGTAGACTACAGAATGCCTATTGCCTGAGAAAATGCAGACCTAACTCTTGGTTATTTTCTTGTCCTTACCCCACCCTGCTCTCTCTTCTTCTCTCTGGGTATCTCACCAGCAATCTTTCCCTTACATCTCCTTCTCTTGCATTCTTTTTCTTTCTCATTCTCTGTTTCTCTCTCTCCTGTGTTCTCTCTCTTTGTGCGCTTGCTTTCCCTCTTGCTCTTGCTCTCTCTTGCTCTCTCTCCCTCTCTCTCTTAAGACAAATGCCTCTACCTAGCAGAAGTCAGTTGGGTTTGCTAGTGCATGGTTTCCAAATGTTCAGCAGCGATGAACTGGGGTAGGTAATTCTGCAGTAATTTGAACCCTATTGTGGGAATACTGTTACTTCCCTTAGCAATCAGCAAAAACTGAGAAATATTAGTGACTTGTATCACCATGACACAGTATAGCATTTGGCAGGTAATAGTTCAGTGACTTAATTAGGCGAATTGATTTTTTAGAAAAGATGGTTTCAAATTGAAGAATTTCTGGATGTAAAGTTCAAATCCTGTGGTGTGGCTGGTCTTGGTTTTTACAGTTCAATCTTGCATGCAGGGAAGGATTCATCTTGCATAACCACTGTGCTGCTGCTTGCTAAAACCATGATGTTGAGATCTTGCTGTTTCTCATGGGTCTCCTGGTACCATTCTCTCATCACTTCTGAGTCATGAGTTGGGATCAGGGTCACCTGCAGGGAGAGAAAAAACAAATTTAAAGGCAGAGCTAGAAACCAGATGAAAAAAAAGTAGGAAAACAATGACAAGGTGTTAGTTAAATCATTAGAGGAAGAAGGGAAAAGCAAGGAACATTTTCTGTATTCCTCAAGAAATGCAAAGGACGTTTCAACTTTCATTTTCCAGGAACCAGAATAAAGCCACAAAGAAATTATTTATTCTGGGGGGAGATGAAGGCTGGAACCAAAAGGCAACTAATGACTAGTCAATAAGTTCATCTATATTCACTGCCAGTTTTTCAATTCTTTAGTGTTAAGAGAAGTGCTTCAATTATGGTGCAACTTCTTGTATTTCCTTTAACACAACTGGTGAGTTTTGCATTAAAGATGCTGTATATTTAATCCAAGGAATTTTAGCTATTGTGGTAACTTAAAGCCCTTAGAAGTCCACTAATTGTGTGTAATTGTAATTTCATCCTGGAAACAAAGATTTGTATCTTTAACTTGCGTGTGTGATTGGGGGTGGAAGAGCGGGGTGCATGGGTAATGGCTTAAATAGAAAAACTTTCCTCTACTATTCATTAAGAGGTCACTTGTCCTTCTCATTAAATCTCTATGATTAAGTAACATGTAATTCTATTTAAGATTATGCATACGCAGTTTACTATGTGACTCTGAAGAACCGCAAACAAAACACAGATAAGGAAAGATCACAGCTGAAATAATATGGGGCGGCTCATGGCCAGACAGGTTATTTGGAAGTAGACATTTGGGAGCAACCTATTGAGGACCATTTTCAGCAGTGTCCCTCCTGTGGAATTTCACATGGACAGCTGATTTTCTAAAAGTCCGTATTCTTAGCTTGGTCTATTTATGAAATGCAAAGGAGTAAAGACGATTCTTTAGTAGCTCTCACATTTAAACATAATCACTTTGATTCATGCACACACAATACTCTTGGTATATTAGGGGACAGAGCAAGTAATCTTGGACCCATTTTGCAGATAATTTAGTTATGCCCTTCTGGAGGTGAAGTGGCCTTCCTCCAAGGCCGTGGTGGTGGTGCCAACACAAATATTTGAGACCAGGTTCTATTTGTTAAACCTGCTTTGCCCTCAGGAATGTCATGTGTGATAGACCCATGAGGCACCTCATATGGATCCACAGGCATAAAGGTGTCTCTGGATACAGTTCCATCAGCAGTGCAGACACTGTCCTTGGGCTCTTACCTGCATGTTACTGCCCCACTGAGCCTTCCCTTCCAACAAGGCGTCCAGGACAGCCCGGCTGGGCTCCTCAGCAGCAGGGTCATTTCCACTCACCACGTAGTAGGATGACCTCACTCTCTTGAAAAATTCGACATCAACATTCTTACTATTGCTGTGGTTGGGAATATAGCACAGGTCCAAATACACAGGGGGACCTGGAGGCACGGCTGAGGATTTGGCCGTCTTGGTGGTTCCTGGTCCTTTGGTAAGTAAACAAAGACAAAGAAAAAGCAAGGGTCACAGCAATGAGAAGGGACCTACACATCCAGTCTACGTTCCCTACTCATCCACGAAGAGATTCTCTGGGACATGCGATGGGAGCACTGGGCATTTCCATCCCCTGGGAACTTGTGGAGGGCATTCAACACTGACAATCTGAGAAAATATAACATGGTAGTTTACCATCACAACAGAGAAGTGAAGAAGTGGATGGTTTCCCTTTGTGAACAACGCATTAGCAAAGTGTTTCGAGGCCTTTCAAAAAGATAGAATTAGAGAATAACTCTCCTCCTTCAAGAGCTACTAATGTGCATCTTAATTTGAAAAATGATCTAAGAAACAGATTTTAAAGTCAAAAGGAGACACTTGCATTTGGTAAAGCATAGTCAAGCGATCTCAGGAATCCACTCTAGGATTTCATTTATAGCAATTTTATAAGCAGTTGAATACCCTCACATTGGATCTTGCAAATGGATCAGATTTCAATCCCATATGGATTTCAAAGGCCCTCAGCACCTCACTCCATTCGTAAGCAGTGATGAACCACTGTGTTCTCTCCTCTGCACAGTACTCTGAAAAGCCAGACACGTCCCTCCCTAGAACAAGGCTGGATACTGAGCTTTGGCAAGAGGAAGGCTGAGAAAGACTAGGCTTTGTCTAGCCAAGCAGGACATACCAGACTGGGGAGGGGGACACCTTGTAGCCAAAATTCCCAGTCTAAATCAGAACAGGCTGGACAAAGTAAGAATAAGGACGGTATCCAACCAAAAGTTCCTGGCATCTTGTTTGGTGGGTTGGCATTCTCACTTGTTCCAGGAAGCAGGGGCCACCTCAGCCAGTTCTCCTGTAGCTCGTGGGCCCTTTCTCCCCCTTCAACTTTCTACTGGGTAAGGGAGACAGAAATCTGCTACAACTGAGTCCCTGCAGGTTCTTCTAACTGGTGGGCCCCTCAGCAGGCCTTGTACCAACTTTTCTGCTTGAGAATAGTACTGCCCCCCAGTGGAGAAGTCCACCCAGGCCAAGACTGAAGTCTAGGTGGGGGCTGATGTGGAGAACACAAGCCATTAAAATTAAGGCTAAAACTTTGCAAATCCAGTATAACAAACAGGAAGAGATGATAGAAACTGGAGTCGAAACTGAGTTCATACAATGAGCCATGATCAATTAAAATGTTCATTGTTTATGTGGCTCATATTAGAAGCTGCTCTTGTATCCCCTCCCCCATTCCACCCCAAACCCCAACAAACATACTCACACTGACAAAACTAATTTACAAATCTCAGAAGGTTTAACGTCTTTGAAACACTAACAGAACTAGCATTAAAAGGCAGCGGCTCTTCACCCTAGATGCACAAAGAATCACCTGAGGCTCTTATGAAAAATGCTGATGCCCAGGCCGCGCCCTCCAGACTCTGATTTACAACTGGGCTGGGGCTGGGGCTTGGGCACCACTATTTGTTAAAAGGGCCCCAGGTGATTTTAATGTGCAGCTGGTTTTGAGGTCACCGCTCTAAAGTCATTTAAAACACAGGCTGGATCCTTTATGCTTGATCCTCTTTCCACTCTCTATGGGATTTTTAAAGGCTGTCATCACATAATCAAAACCATCAGTGAATTCTGTCAACTGTCCAATTTTATTTTTTGCAGGAGGTTGGAGGGTAAGAACCAGCCAAACTGATACTTGAATAAACTGACTCACTTTTTGACTACATTAACTGGTCACTTTAATGAACCTGAGCTGAAATTCAGCCTTCAAAATACTGATTTGTGGGCCTTCTAAAGAATTATGGCTTGTAGCAGAAGTTTGTGTTCCTTTTCTTCTAATAACCTGAGCGCTAAATCACTCCCATGAACACCAAATGAATATTGCTCACAGAAGCACAAACCGAGGAACTTGCCAAAAGTCGACCCAGGTTTGTTTTAGATATCAATTAATAGTGTGATTTTCCCTTTTTAGAAATTCATCAGAAAAGCATTTTAAGGCATGTTCAAATTAACTTGTCTTTATTTATTACTTTGCCCTTAGATTACCTCTTTAAATGACCAAAAAGATTTTTAAAAAATCAATTGCATGGGCTAGGGCATATGTTCTTGCAAGTTTGGTGGCATATTTAAGTTTGTTTTTATCCATTTGAATGGATATCATGTTTTCTCCGAAGTGTGGATGAGCTGACAACTCTTTCAGACCAAGGAGGGACTTGTCTGGTGGTTTGTCATGAATTATAAGCATGAACAAATGCAGTTTGTTTTCTACATGCATGTAAAAGACGAAATCTGATGAGAACTGAGTCCTGAAATTGATGCTCTGTATTGCTTAAAGTAAAAATTTGTAGCTATAACTGATACTTTCTAAAATGTACTGAATTTGAGAGCTCCAAAGCTTCATCGATCAGATTTTCCCTAATAAATCAAGGAAATGTTATTTATATTTTGTTTTATATGTTTGAGTCAATTTATATTACTTTGTGAACTGTGATCTGAAAACCCCAATTAACTGTGTAAAACAAATAAAATGTATTAATGCAAATCGCCATGTGGGTTGGAAGCAACAAGAGAAAGCTGGGTCACCTGTTCCATAAAAAACCCAGGTCATGTCTGAGGAGTAATATAAGTCTGGGAATCAAGACCAAAACAGGAATGATCAGAGCCAAGGTCATTGCCAAGTAGGATCTCAATCTGCAACAGTGTGATGAATCTCTACTAGTGAGGCTGTGGAGTAAGAGAGCCTTCAACACTTCTCTCTCAATTTGTACTGGGTACCCACTGGTCAACTGAAATTATGGTATTTATTGGCTGATAATAAAACAAAAGCATTGCCTTTAATAGGGAGGTATCTCCAGCCTGATGATCTTTTTTTGTAATAGAAAAAAAAAATTGGAATATAAATCTTGGGATTAAACTGCTTATTCCAGGCTTGACTCAGAACACTTTGGTTTTCCCTTGTCCTTTCGGATCTTTGGCCTGTGTCTCCTCGGCTTGATTCTGGGGCCAGTGTGGCTAAAGGCAATGCTGACACAGTCTGCCAGGGAAGGTTTAAACTATACCCTTGGTTCTGAAGACTTAGAACAAAGCTTCAGCTGCTGTGTTCCAGAATGGTGCAGGCCCAGGCATCCCGTCTGGTGAGCCTGAGCTTCCCTGGGTCATATGCTGAGCTATCCCTAAGTCTAAGGGGCTCACTGGGCTGGGATATCTACCTTCTGGCACAAAGAGGATAGTAAAGAGAAGGTAAAGCACCAATTTGTGCTCCCTCATGACCCTAGCACAAAAAGGGAAACTTAAAGGCTCCAAACAGCTTCTTCAAATGAAAGTAGGACTGTTGTGGCCTACATCGGGGCGCCCACATCTTCCTTGACCTACCTGCAGTTGCGGTCTTCACTGACTTGGATGTGGAGGTGTTGGTGGCATTCTTGGTCTCCTTGTCTTCCCCCCGGGCAGTTTTGACCTCAGGAGCAGTGGTGGGTTTTGTTGCCTTTTCTACAGATTCTTTCTTCTTGGGAGAAGCCACTCTGGACACCTTATCTGAAGCCTCTTTCAAGCCCACTGGTTTTGGAGAAGCAGCAGAGGGCTTAGACTTCCCATCACCCTTTTTGACAGGTGAAGATGACTTGGTCTTTGTACCTGGCTTTTTGGTTTTGGTCTTCTCTTTCAGGTCTTTCTTCAGAGCTTTGCCGAGGTTCTGCTCAATGGCCAAAGCCTCTGGATCCACCATGGACACATCAGGGTGGCGGGGAGATGGGCTGCGGTCTTGCATGGGTGCTGGAGGTGGGTCCATGTGTTTGTATGTGACGGTTTTGTCTGTGGGAATGGTTTCAGATTCATCTTCAGAGTCGATGTTTGCATCAGCTGTGATGGAGGGGCACTCTTCAGTCTCCGGGGGAACGTCCGAGTCTGTCTGGGATGGGGCTGACTCGCTGACTGAGGTGGGAGGGGTTTCATCACACTGTCGCCCCTGTTGCTTGCCTCCTGGAGGTGGCGGGGCTCCCCCTGATTGAATGAGGGGCTTCTCAGACTCTTCAGTTGGCTCTTCACTGGCAAACCACTCCAAAGGATTGGGATTAATGAAGGAGGGTGAAAGCTCTGTCTTGGGATGCTTGTATTCACAAGAGGACACGAGGCATAAATCAACATCCTGGCGGGCCTCTGAGGGGGACTTCTTTTCTGCAGTATAGCATTGGTCTGAAGTCTCATAGGAATATGTAGATGCCTGGGGGGTTCTGGTGATTTTCTCTGTGGTCTCATAGCAGTATGCGGAAGTATCAGGGGTTTTTGTAGGTGTCTCATAGGAGTAACTTTCAGACTCGGGAAAAGCAGTGATTTTCTCAGTGGTCTCATAAGAGTAGCTGGAATCCCCAAGTGTGTGGCCACCATCTTCAGTGTCATCATAGCCATTGCTAATGTCATCCAGTAGCCTGCTAGACCTCTCGGTTTTTTCATAGCTGTAACCACTCACTTCAGGGGTCCTCGTTGTCTTCTCACTTATCTCATATGAGTACCCACCCTCTTCAGGGGTCCGTGTGGTCTTTGTAATTTCATAGGCATAGCCATCATCTTCAGGGGTCTTGCTGGTTTTCTCAACGGTCTCATAGGAGTAGCCACTGTCACACGGGGATTTTGTGGTTCTCTCCGCCTCCTCATAGTAATAGCCACCTACATCTGGGGTCTGGTGGGTTTTCTCATAAGACTCATAACTTTCTTCACCTGGGGACCTGGCTGTTTTCTCTGGCTTTTGATAGGCATAACTAAAATCACCAGGTGTTCTTCCACCACTGTCCTCCAAGCCAGATGTGGTCAAATCTCTATCCAAGGCTAGATGGTGTTGCATTGTATCAAATAACATTGAGGCACGGAAGCTGTAGGGCTCTGCGGATGCTGCATCCACTGATGGAGAAGAGGAAGTGTGGCAAGCTGCTGCGCTCTCTTTAACTGCAGAGGTAGAATCTGAAAAACTAGGTGAATATAAAGGAGAGGACTCTCTTGGGGTCAGTGGAGAAATATCAGATTTTGGTGAAAGCTTCTCTCCTTCCAGACTTTGCACTTTTTCAGATGTGAGCGAGGCATATAAGGATATATCTCTGGGAGGAACCACGTCGGATAGAGTATCTTCCTGGAGAGGAGAAGCTATCTGAGAAGGGGTATGAGCGGAAGAGGTGGATGGGGAGGCCTCTACCTGAGATACTGAGATAAGCTCAGAAAGATCATTATCTTGGGTGTAGGATGGCTCCTCCGTTGGTGGTATCTTATGTGATAAACTGGAGTCCTGCAAGTCAGAAGGACTATAGTCCACTTCAG
The DNA here is from genome assembly GCF_024166365.1 of Elephas maximus indicus. Lineage (NCBI taxonomy): Eukaryota > Metazoa > Chordata > Mammalia > Proboscidea > Elephantidae > Elephas > Elephas maximus. The sequence continues at coordinate 75,961,194 of NC_064820.1, read as the reverse complement.
TTGGCCCATTTTCAGTGATGTGAAGCATACCTACACCCACAGTAGGCTGATCTGGAGACTGTCGACTGAAGTCCATAGCAAGGGAATGCTCAGGGGATTCTTGGCCAAATTCAATAGACATTGAGGATTGTTCCGATCTGTGATCTTGAACTGGTGTCCTGGATTTGGCTGTTTTAGGGGAGAAGTCTGGTGGAGAAATTGACATTGGTCTTGGGCATTCTTCTTTAGATGGAGACATTTCTGTTTCCTGGAAAGTGGTAGGTGTTTGCACAACAGACACTGAAAGGGAGTCATCAACTTCTGTGGAATGTGGGGAGCCAACCTCAGCATGTAGAGAAGGAGACACATCATCTGTTGTTGGCTCTGGAAATGAGCTTGTAGCCACAGAAGCTGTGGAGACTGAAGCCACACCTTCCATATGAGAGTACGTGTCTTCTGCTACACCCTCATCAACAGGAGTAGCTGACTTGTCTGAGACAGTGCCTTCAGAAATGGACATCTTGGTATCTTCCTTAAAAGATCCAAACTGGCTGACATCAATTTGTGTAGGAGAAACATCTCCTCCTAATTTTCTTTCATCCAAAGCCAGTCCCGGTTGAGAACTCATGGCTTCAACATCATCAGTTTTCTTTTCTTCTCCAAAGTCTTCCTTTATTGGTATAAAGTCTGCGCTTTTCTCTTCCTGCTTCTCTTGGAAAAGACCAGTGGAAGTTATTTCAGAAGCTGGACTTATTTGGTCTGGAGAACCTTGTTCTCCAATTGTTCCTTCAAAGGGGCTTTCAGTACATCTGTCGGGAGTCTTGCCATCAGCATTTAGAAAGCTTTCATATGCAGACTCTGATCCAATTAGGGGAGGGCTACGTAAAGGAGATAAAACTTTTTCAATAGGAGACTCTGAATCAGGCACGGGTTCATCCATGGGACTTATGGAAGGCTTTTCATTGTCATCTTTGGCATCATCAAATTCAAAACTCACTGGAACTGCTGGTGGTTTTTCAATGACTTCTGTGGGGAGATGACTGGATTTCTCATCAGTGGGAGATTGGTAGTAAGGGGTGTGGCCAGCACTGCCAGTCACAGACTGAGATGGAGACACCACTTCCAGAGTCTTATCCTCTGGACTAGCAAAATGCTCTTCAACTACTTCTTGGGTCACCTCGGGAGACACTGGGGCTGCCGCCTCTGCTGAGACTTTAATCTCATTGGGCATCAGGGAGAAATTCACACTACGCTCACCCAGAGGGGTCTTTTCTATGGGTGATGGTGGAGATGGACTCAGAGATGGACTCTTGGATGGGCTAAGTTTTTCATCTGAAACTGCTGAGGTGTCTTTGATCTCCAACGTGACGCTGGCTTTCATTTCTTTCTCTTCAGAACAGTAAGCATCACGTAGAGCAGATCTGCTGAATTTGTCTTCCTCCATGGATGAGGGTGGTGATATGGTGGAGGCTGAAACACTGTAATCTTTGCCTTCAGTGGCATCTGTTTTTGACACGTCAGATAATCCATTGAGTGACGTAACAGGTTTGGGGTATTCCTGAGAATACAGTGAGGACTCATATTTGGTGATGTTTACGAATTCCTGAGATGGGGATTCTGTCTCTTCATTGTTAGTCTCATCACTCATCACGTCACGAGGAGTAGACATCTCATCCATTGGGGTGGGCTCACTGGATATCTCAATAGTAGACTGTGTATAGCCAGAGGTGGCAGTGAATTCCTCAGGCTGGTCTTCTCGATTCTCCTCATCAGAAGCGGTGGCCTCACTCTCTGAACCTCCAGGTAGAGTCTCATCATGAATTGAAGATGCAGGTTCTTGGACAGGAGACTGGGCTCCCAGTTGCTTGGTTGATGTGGTAAGGAATCCATACTGATCCTCAGCACCACCGGCCTCTGCAGCCTTATCAACCACTGCCATCACATAATCTTCAGCTTCAATTTTTTCAGGCTCATATTCTTCCTCTCTGGAATCTTCTGCTTTGTCCTCCTCATCACCCTCCTCCTCAGACTGTTCAGCCTCTTCTTTCTCAACTGCCTCGTCCATATCTTCTTCTGCTCGGTCATCGCCACTGGCCACAGATTCCCTCTTCTCCTTGATGTGCACATCTGCCTCAGCCTTCACACTTTCCTCATCCTCAGTGGGGCTGTGCTTAGTTCTAATATACATGCTTTCTTCACCATCCTCTTCTGGCTCCTCAGCCTCCTCAGTTTCTGCCTTCTCTTCATAGTCTCCAGTCTCTGAGGATTCTTCAAAACCAGCCCCTTCATCTTCAAACTTTTCAATGTCATCCACTTCCTGTTTCTCGACTGGCTCCAGCTCTTCGGGTGTTTGCTCACACTCACCTTCCCCTTCAGTAGTGGTGATTCCCTCATCAGGGGACTCGGCAGGACCTTTGATGACTTCTGTCTCTTTCTGGATGACGTATGCTTCAACTGGTTCTGTTTCCTTCAGTTTCTCTTCATCTTCTATTAGTTCCAGCTGAGGCTTGATGTCCTTTGCTACATCAACCTCTTCAGCCTTTAACTCTTCAAAGTCCTTGGTTAGATCCTCAGGGGATGACATAAGGGACCTCTCAGCTTCAAGTTCTTTGGCAGGGCCAGTTGCTTCTATTCCAGCTGCCACTGACATGGCTTCTGCAGCGGCCACAGTGCTGATGGCTGCAGCTGCAGCCTCTGTTGTCTTGCCTTCCTTCTTAATGACTTTAATTTTTCCTTTCTCCTTTGGCTTCCCGGCAGCAACAGCATCTTTCTTGACAGGCTCTTCCTTCTTGGGTACTTTTGGTTTTAATGCAGCTGGTTTTTTTGCTTCAGGTAGAGGAGTAGATGGCTTCTTTACGTCTTTAGAGATCTTCTTGATTTCTTTTTTGGGTTCCTTTTCTTCCTTTTTAACTTCCTTCTTTTCTTCCTTCTTCACCTCCTTCTTGGCTTCCTTCAATGGTGTTTCTTTCTTAACCTCTTTCTTGGATTCTTTTTTCTCTTCTTTCTTGATTTCTTTTTTGACTTCTTCCTTTTTTGTTTTTTCCTCCTTCTTAATAGGTGTTTTGTCCTCCTTTTTAGCCACCTCTTTCTTTGGCTTTTCCTTTTCCTCTTTCTTTTCTTCAGGTTTTGGCTTTGTTTCCTTTTTCACGGTCTTCTCCTTGGTCACTTTGGGTTTGACGTCTGTGGCTTGCTTTTCAGCCACCTCAGTTTTCACTGAAGGCTGGTCTTCTTTGCTGGGCACCTCCTTTTCACTCACTGAAGGTTTGGTGTCTATTTTTGTTGGCTTGTCTTTTTTCACTGTTACCTTTTCTTTGCTTTCCACTTTGGGTGGCTTTTCCACAAGGTTAGCTTTTGTGATGTCAAGGGTTTCTTCTTTAGACTCTTTCCGCACAGATTTGCTAGGGAGTGGTTTTGTGGCTGGCTTCAGACTTTCTCGGCTATCAGCCCTTTGTTTCAGTTTTACTTGTTTCACTGCAGGAGTGGCTACCTGGCCGGTGAGATCCTTCTGGGTGGCCAGGGGCTGTTTGAGGAAGTCTAAATGTTTGAGTTTTTCCAGCCCTTCTAGGATGTTGTATTGGGTGCTATTTCCAGGAAATAGGACTCGGATGATTTTCTCTGCAGGGTTTGCTGGATGCCACACAATCAAAGATGAGACTGAAGTTAAATAGGAAATTGGAATATCTACTTCTTGACCACTAGGCAGAATTAGTTCAGCCTTGTCTTTGTTAGTGCCAGTCCACTGCTGCATAAAATACTGCATTTCCTTGCTGTTCTTGACAGGGTTAAGTACATACATCTCTAGTTTACCAACTCCCATTTTTTGGAAAAGAATGACAGGATCGATGGTGTTGCCTACACTTCTAAATAGAGGTTCTGGTTTCATGGACAATTTGTTTAGGTACTGAAGAGTGAAACAAGCTTCCTCTATGCTTCTTTTCATCTTGATGTTTGGCTCAGGGTTTTTCAGATTTTCAGGTACATTAAGAAATACAACTCCCAAGTCAGGGGAGATGAGGTTTTTCATCCAGTCACTATTTGTGGTGGAGCCCTGGGACTGTTCCTCCTCGAGCTCTGCTATTTTTCGCTGGAGCATGCTGTTTATTCCAGGCAAATTGTCATCCCCAATGTGGGTGAGCAGGATGGAGTCCACTCGGTCCAAGTGTCGGATGAGCTTCCAGAAGCAAGACTTTCTTTCCGATCCTCCATTGATTAGCATGTTGAATCCATTCACTGCAAACAATGCAGAATCGCCCCTCCCACCTGGAAAAATGTAACAGCAGGGCTTGGACAATTTTAGAAATCCACCAGATGTGGGAGGTTCCAGGATGTCAAAGGGAGATGGGACTTCCACTGATTCTGAGAGATACTCAGTAAACTCTGAAAGTCCTTCCATTTCTGGCAATATAGAGGCTGAGTTGAGTTTAATATTGATGAAATCTTGGAGATTGTGTCTGTCAAGATTGGAGTTCTTCCAGTCCCCTTCTTCAGGACAGAACAGGGTTAAACTGGCTTTGTTGGCAGGGTGGGTTGTGCTCAGTAATTCCCCAATCTGGAATTTAAAAAAAGAAAGGAAGGAAGAAAAGGTTTAAGTGACTGTCATTACTGATCCATCATCTTCATCTGTTACCAGATATCATAGGATCACTGGATGCATACAGGGCCAATGCACTTGCGTAGTGATGCTGGTTGTTTAAATGATGAAATACTTCCACAGTGGCAGATAAACAGCCCCTTTCCTGAGGCCCCATACTATCCCCCTGCTACATCATCCACCTACCAGCCCCTCTCCTAGGGCCCCTTCCCCTTTCCTTGATCCAGCAACCTTGGGTCCCTTCTTGCCCCGTAGGGAAACTCCAGACCTTGCCCCAGTTATGAGGCTAGTGCTACCTGGATCATCAGGGCCTGTGCCATAAAAAAAAATAGCAGTGATAAAATACTGTGTCACCGCTGGGTATTTGCCATGCAAAGATACCCTTTAAAAAATATTAAACTCTCAAAGGGGAAGGCTGTGTGAATCATTCACCAATGATATAGAATCTTTTCTTTCATTCCTCCGAGTTTGGCAAAAAAAACTGATTGACGCACTGAAGTAATTGAGATAATAAGGCATTTGTTGGTATCTCCTTTTAGACTTTGGTAAGTACAAAAGAAAAAAGTTGGTTTTGTGTTTATTTTTTCTGGGAGACAGGAAGTTATGGATTGGCCATTACTGCAAAATTACTGATTTTTGGCATCAGTTGACACTGCTTGAAATATGAGTGATTCACCTAGCCAATTCTCATACTATGGCTTAAAGGGCAGTCTTGCAAATATAAATGCTTAGAGTGATTAGATACTCATACAAGTGAGTGGCCAAATTCACTCCTCATTTGTTTATGTTTAATCCAGGGGAAGACACCATGCTCTCTCACAACTCCCATTCTTTTAAGGACAAGCTGGGTATGCATGGATGAAGATCAAATTTTAGCTCAAATGGTTTTCAATACGTTGTTTAGTACTTCCCATAGGATGGGAATGTGAAAGAGCAAAGAAGGAACAAAACCAGGATTATAGTTTAATGAAAAAGCAATTTTCTGTTCCACTCAGTATTATGGCCATGTGTTTCATGGTCTTAGCCTAATGAACAGTGAAGGAGAATCATGTCATAAACTCTAGTCTTCTTTCGGTTTCAGTAAAGCTCATAAATCAGCTGAGAGTTTCAGGCTGAAAGGAGCCCTGGGTCTTGGTGGTACACGATGAAAGGGCAAAGCAAAGTTTTCATTTGGTCCAGGCATCTCTGAGCTGGCAGGTCTGTGCTCTTACCTTCTAGAACTAGAGTGGGTTTTCTCTGCATCTTATAGCCCCTGAATGCTAACATTCTGAGGCTTCGTGTGTGTGTGTGTGTGTGTGTCTGTGTGTAATTTATAAAATCTGAGTTTCCTACACTACACTACGGTAAGACAGCCATTTTTGTTTCGTTAGCCTATTAGACCTAAGCATAAAATTTTGTGAAGGGTCACAAAATAACAAGTCATTGACTTTGTTATTTTCCTCTGATTTAACTTCACAACTTCCTATAAAAGTGATTTTGGAAGCTAACAAAACTAAAAGAGCAAATAGTAACCATCCTTGGGTGGAGGCTTTGCTCATATTATTTGCTGGTCAGCCAAAACAAGTATAAGCACCGAATATTGTTTCTTGCCCAGTAATTAGCACAGACCTTTGTCGCCATCACCATAGCACAATCAGGATTCTCCCAATCCTAATTACTAATGCAAACTTTAATTCAATTATGCAAACTATTCACATTGTATAATACATTTTAGAGAAAAAAATCCAGGATAACTCAAATGGCTGAATCTTTACTTGTGAAATATTTAAAATGAAGCTTAGTTCATTTTAGTTTTTGAAATCCCACCCTAGCTGAGAGGTGTGGCAGCTAAGGGTATAACCCTGCAAAGGTAGGGGGTATTCCAACATTAGCTCTTTTTATGTGAGATGTGTAATCGCCAAGTTCAAGGAGAAGATAAAAAAGCTTGAAGAATACCTATCTACTTTCTATCTTATCTCTATTATGAGTTGCTATGAAATGCAGAAAGTGAGCCACCCCTCACCACCAAGAAAAGAAAAAAAAAAAAAACACCCAGGTTGTACAGAATTCTGAGGAAGTCAGGGGTAATGATAAACAGCAATGAAAGGTTGGCAGATAGAAACCTATGGTGTACGACAAGAAGCACAGAAGAAAGTCAGCGCTGCCGGGCAGGTTTATTTTCAGACAGGAGAAATCCAGTCCCTCTGGAGAAACAGCAGCATATTGTGCATGATGAGGCAAAAATGCAGAGATGAGGGCTAGAGACAGCCAGTCATGAAGGAGATAGGTGGGAAGGGGAACAGGAGGAACAGAACCAACTACTACATCCTTGGAGCTACACAGAAGAAATAAGTCCCCACTTCCCCCCAGAGCCTGATTCCAGACCTGTGGTCCAACAAGCACACTAGACAGTGAGTGACTTAATGCAAAGACCATGTCTTCAGAGTGCCTGCCTGCGCTCCGTCAATGCTTATTCAATGAAAGCATGAGAACAATAAAGAGGAGCTAACAATGCTAGGAGTAGCAAGGAAACTTGATACCAGTTCTTAGACTTGGTGACTGTGACTTCCTCTAGAAGAGTTTGGAAATCGCCATCATAGTAAATGGTAGCTATTATAGCCCATTATATTAAAAGGCCACCATCTGTCTATTTGTTGTACTGTTGTGGCTTGTATGTTGCTGTGATGCTGGAAGCTATGCGGCTGGTATTTTAAATACCAGCAGGGTCACCCATAGTGGACACGTTTTAGTGGAGCTTCCAGATTAAGACAGACTGGGAAAAAATGCCTGATGATCTATTTCTGAAAAATGCCAATGTAAACCTTATGGATTACAACAGAATATTGTCCGATACAGTACTGGAAAACGAGCCCCCTAGGTTGGAAGGCACTATATAGTGGCAGTAACAATGGACTCAAATGCATCCTCTCCCAATTGACATTTAATTATGAATAGGATGGACTCAAATATACCAATGATCATTCACATGGTACAGGACCAACAACATTTTGTTGTGTTATACGTAAGGTCGCCGTGAGTCTGATCCAACTTGAGGGCAACTGACAACATACTAAAAGTTCCTGGATGACAGAAAAAATTTTTTTTGTATCTTTGTATCTTATTTATAATCAGGCTCATAATCAGGTTCAGTAAATGCTTGTTGAACTTCACTAAACTTGGCCAATTCAACACATGCTGTCTTCCTGGAGTGGGTGCTTGGGATGTGATGAGAGCCTGCTGGTATTTATCAAACACACTGACTAATACCCCTCCCTCGGCTTTTATAAAGGTGGATCAAAGACTTGACTGAAAGAAATATTGCTTTGGGGCAAAGATAGTCTTTTTTGTTAATTATATTTTTTTTTTACTGAATGCAGGCATACTGGATGAGAAAGGAAGAGATAGGAAATAAATGACTTTACTGCAGATGGCATCAGTGAAACAAGATTTGAATTCCTAAACCATGGGCTACTAACTACATTTCCGTTTTTGATTAAGTTACTGGCTGATGAGGAAATATTGCAGACAGTGTACCTCTGGGTTTTTAGCAAGGCGTTTAGAAGGACTTCAGAACAGTATGATACAAGAATTAGGCAGATTTGTAACCAGCCATACAAATTTTTTTAAATTTCCCATCAAGTCAATTTTGGCTCATGGTGACCCCATGTGTGTCACAATAGAACTATGCTCCACAGGGTTTTCAATGGCTGATTTTTCAAAAGTAAGACCACAGGGCCTTTCCTCCGTGGAGTCAAACCTCCAACCTTTCAGTTAGCAGCTGAGCACCTTAATTGCACCACCAGGGACTAGACGTACAAACAGTGCTGCTCTATGGGAGCCTGGAGGGAGATTTGTTGGTGGCCCACCTCAGGGCTCATTTTTGTCCTGCTGAGTACTCACTTGGATGAAAATGGTGAAGAAATATTTAACAAATCTGTGGATAGCATGAAAATGGGATACATGGCAAAATGGTGGGTGTCAGAATTTAAATATTTGTAAAAACCCTTGACACTGGGATGACAATAGCTCAATCAACTCTAACACAATGGAATTCCAAAAGATTAAATGAAAGGTCCAAAAACCAGCTGGGTAAAGTGCTGGTTTGAGAAATACGGCTTAACAATGATACCCATGGAAAAGACTCAGGGATTCTGATTGACAGTCAAATGAATTTATCATGAAGCTAAAGAAGCTAAAGCTTCAAGGCCCCTCACTGGCATGGTCCCCTTCTAAACATCTGTACTTAATTTTAGTATTAATAATTTTGATTCTTTTCCTTAAAGGGGACTCCCAAACTGTATAAATTGCAGAGCCCCTCAAAGTCTGCATCCTCTCCCAACTGACATTTAATTGTGAATAGAAATGGCCAAAAGTTACTTTTAGACTTATGTCACAGAAAATTTGTTGGAAACTAAACAAGTCATCAACTCTCGTAATCCTATCCTGATCGACAGACCTCTGGAAGATGATGTCCAGTCTGAGTCATGATGTTTTAAAGAAACTAGACCAAAAAATAAATTTTAAAAACTGAAACAAGTCTCCCTTGCTGGCTTCTTTTCCTTGGCCTTAACCTCTAAATGCTAGATATGGGTCCCTTATTCTTCTTAATGCATTCTTCTCCCTAGCTCATTTCATCTAGTTTCAGGGCTTTAAATATCTCTAATACGCTGATGGAGCTCTGGTGACACAGTGGTTAAGAGCACCACTGCTAACTAAAAGGATGGCAGTTCGAATCCACCAGCCACTCCTTAGAAACCCTATAGGGACAGTTCTGCTCTGTCCTAGAGAGTCACTGTAAGTCAGAATCAACTCAACAGCAACAGGTTAATATGCTGATGGCTTCCAAATTAATATCTCAAGGTCAACTCTGAATTCCCTGAGCTCTGGACTCATAGATCCAACTCTGTGATAACACCAAGGCACCAAGAACTCAACATGATCAGGGCTGTGCTCTCTGATAATGCCAAGGCACTAACATGTGACCAGGGCTGAACTCTTGAATTTCCCCTATTAACCATCCCATCTCCCCTGCCTGCCAGTGGAGCAGGTTTGAAGGACAGTAACCAGGCAATGTAAAGAACTTTTAATATCTTGTTTTATGAAGAACAATGGGTGAAATGGGTGTTTAATCTACAGGAAAATAATAATAAACATTGGCAATGTTGGTGGAGAGTGTCTAAGACACTGTTAGGTAGAAAAGAGATCACATTCCTTCCTTAAGGATACAAGGAGACAAACTGAGGAAACATCTGACAGAGAGATTGAAAAATGCCCCCAGGAGACGGTGATTTCACATCCCTGGATTTCAGGGAGGGGATGGGTTAGCCAGATGACTTTTCTATCTGTAAGTTCTGGTTTTTGCGTTAACTTCCAGCACAAAAAAACCTGAAGCTCAAAATATATTGATAGTTCTAATTTTCAGCCCATTTATTTTCAGCTATTCTTTTCAAGAAATTGATTGTTTTTGTTTTCCCCAAATTACGTATTTCTGGTTTCTCTGGAGTGACTTGTATGCTTCAAGGACTGGATAAAACAGAATAGAACTGGACACCAAACAGCTTTACGGGTCCCTTTGTTACTGAGACAGTCTGCACACAACCCTTCTTCCAAGGAGATAATAAGCAGTCATAGCTCCAAAAAGGCTGGGAGCCACTGATCTACTCCAGGGATTTTCAATTCACTTTACCTGTGGCACCCTTCCTTCCAGCCCCAAACAGACAAACGTTGAGCTGCTCTGACTGGGGCAGGAGAAACATCTGGGCAGATCATCTACCCAACGTTCTTCCCTTCCTTTGCCTTCCCCTCCATTCCTGACACCACTGATCTAGTCTGTTACGGGAATCGCTAGAGAATCTTTTCCACATAGGTTGAGCATTACTTTCTCCAATATATCGGAGTGGGGGGAATTGGGGAGGCAGAGGAAAGTATGACTTACTCTTCCGCCTTAATGAAACCTGCCTGAACATAATGAAGACACGTGCCCTTCAGAAGCCCCACAATGATTACAATCCCTGAGAGTTTTGCCCTTTCATGAAACTCCATTCATCATTCAGTTAAAGCCACTTCTTTTTCTTCTGTAATTAGTGGCAAATCTGATGCACACACAGACCACTGTGCTAAAATTCTACTTCTGTGGACTGGCAAAAATGATTCAAGCAGCAATATTCACAACATTCTGTCTTACTAAAAAAGAGTGGATTATCTGAAGTCCAGATGACTGAACTGTGATACCTCCTTATTTAAAAATTCGGCAATGACAAACCCTTTTCTTTACATATTTCCTTTGCTTGGTTTTACTGGGAAAAACAGAAACCAATGACATGCAGTAGCAACAAACCACTAGAAACTAACTGCAGAACTGCACAGGAATGAAGAGAGGCACCTGTGTGCAGGTAAATGAGCGGAGGGCTCAGGGCTGAACTGAGCCTACAAACAGAGCAGTTGACTGCTCACCTGTGTCACTGGGCCTTGGGGCTACATCCAGGCCTCCACAGCTCTTTCCCTTTCCCGGGTACAAGGTGCTGAGTGTGTGACCTCACCAGCTACTAGGCAAATGTTTGACTGCCTCTGAGCAAAACATGAGCATGGGGACACAATCTTGCAAAAGATTCACACATCGATTTCAAGTCAGTAGTTACAGTAAGCATTGCAGCTCTAGCTTTGTAATTTCCATGCAGTTTAACAAAGGTTGACCAGTTGCTATCAAGTCAATTCTGACTCATGGCAACCCTACATATGCCAGAGTAGAACTGTGCTCCATACTCATTTCAATGGCTAGCTTTTCAGAATTAGATCACCAGGCCTTTCTTTCAAGGTGTCTCTGGGTGGACCTGAACCTCCAACCATTTAGTTAGCAGCCAAGGGCATGAACTGTTCATACCACCCAGGGACTACTAACAAGGGTTTACTGGGCCTTTACTCTGTGCTGAGGGCAATGGATACAAAGATGAAGGAAGCATAAAGCCTGAATTCTAGCAGCCTTGGAAGAAGACAGATTGTGAACTCTGGAGAAAGACAGGGCCAAAGTTTTCATTGTGGAGTAGTAAAGACAGTACTGGCCGTAAGTGAGCCTTTCAGCCTCTGAGGAAGGAGCCAACAGACAGACTTGGGGTCCCTTTGCAGCTATGGTGGGCGGCAGTACTATCTCCCTCAAGACACAGATGACACCACTATCCTGCAAGCTGGAACATCAAACGCTAGGTAAAATATTCCTTTTCACAGTGCTTTCTTTCCCTGAAGTAGGTGGAGAGTGACAGTCAGTTATGCCATCGACCAGTGTTTTTGCAAAAGCCTCCAGGTGAGCCAAATGAAGCTGGGCAGCCTGTTCACAGCTCTTGCTAGTGCTGAAAAAGTATGAAGAGATCTGTCTGTGAAGTGCAGGGCTAACGAAGATTCAATGCAGAAGGACACAGGGCCCTCTGCAATACCCCTGAGACTGAGGGCTTCCATCTCAGGAAGGCGGTTTTGAACAGAAATGGTAAGTCATCCTGTCAGCACATCCCTCAGCCTCTCACTTAGAAAACCGCTATCAGCTCTGGGCAGGCCCCAACCTGCTGTGGCGAAGGCCCGGAATTGTTTCTGTAACTGCTACACACCATTAAGCAAAATGAAGGAGGCCCGTTATCTTAGAGATGGAAGTTTCCCAGCCAGGATAAATTGTCAAACAGAAATAACCAAATCAAAACCTTTTATCTGATTTTAGCGAATACCACTAACTTCCTATCATTTTCAATACTTCACATGTATCATCTTTTTATAAGATAGGTGTTCATAAGAAATACTAATGATCCGGCTTCAGGCCAGCTACTTTAACCATCTTTTTCTTGTTCATAGACATGCCCTGTTTTCCTATACATCTCCCATTCTAGAAATGTGCCTTCTCAGCCCAAGTTCAAACAATGGGACCAGGGATCAAAAGTAAGAAATCAGAAATAAGTAGACAAGGAAAAGTAGGTACAAGTACTGGAAGAGATCAGGGCAGTTAAATCCTACCAAAAGCCCGAGAGATCTGGGGAGTATTCACTCATAAAAACAAGAAACCTGGGTTCTCTTTCTGGCTCTGTCATGTTTCTCGGACATCATTTTTGCCATCTGTAAAATGTTGAGTGTGCTGGCCCCCACCCACCCATCTATATCTTGGACAGGTTGAGAATGGCTCAAATTAATTACAGACGAGTCCAGTGAATTATAATTGGTGATGGGCCATTGAATCATATGTTTTTGCTTATTTCAAAGGAGGTGTGACATTCTCTCCCTTCTGCCTCTAACTTCCCCCACTGCTTTCAAAGAACAGCTTTTAGCTGCAACAATAACCAAGCAACTGAAAAGCTTAAGACTTTTCCAGACAGGAGCCCACCTCTTGATCGGTGAAAATCTCTATGAAGTTCTGGAAGGAGAAAGAGCCGGACTGGAGAATGAGTTCTCCGGTATTTTCAAAGCACTGCCCTGTCAGCACGAGCAGCTTGTGTCGGGCGGCGTCCGTGATCATTAAGCGCACCTGAAACAAAGCACAGGGAGCAGGGCGTGAGCCATGGTGGCACTGACACCCTACCTCCAGGACAAGCCTTTGGAGCCTCATTCATTCCCTGGCATTCTCATGTCCCTTGGGGGGTTGGACACAGCCCTGCCTATAGCCATCATCTACAAAGCCCATGACTGTACCCACCAGCTTGCCCATGAGTGCCATTTTCAAAGTTCTGCTACAACCACGACAGTAACAGTCGTTGCCTTTCTTCCCATAGTTTCCTCCTCTTTTTCAAAGCAGTATCTACATGTGGCACATAGCTGCTCGGAAGTGTCTGCTAGCAGCTGGTAGTCTGTGGGACATGGGAAGACTTGCAAATATCTTGCATGAGTCACCAAGTACTGTCCAGGTCCCCAACTGCCTCAGGAAGGACAGGTTTCCAAGTACGGTCCCAAGTCAGCCCTCCCTCCCATCCAGGATCCTTTTCCTTACTAGCCATACACTGAGCACATAGCTCCAGATGCAGTCTTCAATGAGATTGGCAAGGAGCCGGATGTAAACAACATAAACAAAAGGCTGCCCCTGAAAGGGAGTCTTTTAAATAGAATTGTAAGTAGTTTGCACTAAATAACTTTCTGTGAACTTTAAGTGGCAAAAAGCCAGCCTGTCCTTCAGTAGAAACAGGGTTGTAAGCGTAAAGATATTCATTCAGACCCCAAATCAGCTCAGCACGTACTCCATGTTAGGTATCATGGTAGGCACCGAGGGAGAGAGAGAAAAATAGCCAGATCATAACTCCTTCCCCCAGCAACCCTACAGCCTAATCATGGAAAAACACATGTGCCTAAGTAATTGTTCCAGCCCCATCTGCTCCACAGGCAAGCCTGAATTCCTTATTTTTCCTTTTTCATTTTCACAGCTGTTCCAGGCAGTCTGCCTGGACATATATTAAATCCTCCAGCTTGTTTCAGTTATAATTACTTCCTGATTCTGTTAGTCACAGAGAGATTGCTATCTCGTCACTTTCCTCAACCTTGAGCCTTAATGACTTATCAAAGAAGTCCTGCAGATCTAAAGCAGGTGGATGTGGAATCAAAAGAGGATAGCCAAAAAGTGGACATAACCCACATGTCCATCAATTGATGAGTGTATAAACAAAAGGTGGTATAGACATACAATGGAATAATATGCAGCCATGAAAAGGAATGAAGTACTAGTATACATATGTTACAACACAGATGAACTTTAAAAATGTTCATCTAAGTAAAAGAGGGTAGACACAAATGGCCACATAGTATATGGTCTCATTTATGAAAGACCCAGAATAGGCAAATGTATAGAGACAAAAAATAGATTAGTGATTGTCAGGAGCTGAGGGGAATGAGGAATGGGATTTTTTAGAGTTGATGAAAATATTCTGGAATTACATAATGATGATAGTTGCACAACTTTGTGAATATACTAAAAATAACTAAATTTCACATTTTAGAAGGGGGGATTTTATGGTATGTGAATTATATCTCTATTAAAAAAAAAAACAAACAGGCTACAATCAAAAAGATGCTTAAATCATGGGCAGAAGAGACACTGGGTAATGGAAGCCCCCAAGGACTTTGGGTATTTTAACGCCCAAGAAGCAACGCAATCTCAAAGATGCTAACTGTAATAAAGGACACGGAAAATGCATCTGTATCAACTCCTGGCCTGGGTGACCGGGGATTCCTGGCTTCAGCCAAGTTCTTATTGCAAAGTGGCTCTGAAGCACCCAGTTACTCTCTGTGGCAACGATTTCATGTGGTGGTAATAATAACATGAATAATAACAGCAAACATTTATATTTCAGTTATTACGTGCCACACTCTATTCTAAGCACCTGACACATCTAATCACAATATTAACTATGAATATTAAAGGTAGGCGCTGTTATGATCTCCATGTCAAAGAGGAGGAAACAAAGAGGAGAGACAAAGAGGCAGGAAGTATCTTGCTTGAGGCCGCCCAGCTAGTAAGTGACAGTCCTGGGATTAAGAAGCCAGGCTGTCAGGCACCAGAGTCCATACTCCTGATCCCCATGCCATCCTGCTTTTCAGTAGTGATAAGGGGTGTGCAGGATAGATCTGAATGGAGCTTCCATCGGAGATGCCGTTCTTCTCCAAATCTGGTTCTGTTATTTCCCAAAGGCTCCGAGTCTATTTCCCCTACTACATGCCTCCCAGACACCATGCCAGCAACATCATCATCCCCCATACAGACTCAAGATTTTATACTCCCTTGACTAGACACAACATTACAGTGCCAGCCAGTGTCTTCCACCTTGCCTTTATTGAAGAGGGGAAGAGGGCTGTGTAAAGTTCAGAGCAGCTAGATTGGGAAGGCGGGTGGTGTAGGGTGGTGCTGATGAAGAGAAAAGCCACTGACTGAGGGCTGAGGAAGCATTCCTGGGCTGGAACTTCTCTTCTCTGTGTCCCTCCCCCTGCCCGCACCTGCCCCGGCCCCTCGGATCGGCTGGGCCCTGTCCTGCATGCTCGCATGTCCTGCCCTTCCCTGGACTCTGCAGAGCCAAACGGCTTACCTCAGTGCTGACTGCTTCATCTGAAGGGTTGATCAGGACCACTGTTTCTAAAATGTCACTTCGGTGATGAAGGATTTTCTGTCCTGCAGACACAAAAAGACACAAAGAAGGAGACCTTTAGTTTTTCCGGATTAGAGTTGCCCCACCTACTTCTGGGGCAACAGAGGGGTTTCTGCCTCTGAGATGGCAAACCCACACAAGAATTCTCCACACTATCTTTGGAAGCACAATTGGTGCTTCCAAACAGGAGCGTGTGGACCCCAGCAGGTTTGTGCAGAGGTGGGTCTGTGTGATCAGGGGCTCCTCAAGCTCTCACACCCCGAGTTTTCATGGTTGATCGCAGGGCTGCCTTTGGTTGCTGAGGGCGGGTTTTCTTCTGAGACAAGCAGTGGATGCCAGGAAAACTCAATGGGGCTCTTGACATTTCTTTTCTTATGGTAATGGGGGATGTTTCTCCCTATCAGCCTTTCTTCTGCTGAGAACTGTGCTGAGATTAATTAGGGGCCTTATTGTGAAATGAATGGCATCCAGAAACCCCAGCTAACAATTAGCCCAATAACAAGAATGGCTGTCTGAGGCAGGCTTACAGTCTGTTGGGGTATTCATTAATGAATTCACTTGCTTGTAGAAAAGTGGAGAAACTGCAAGCAATGAAAAGTGGGGAACAACTCTCCTGCTGGACAGGGTGGCCAAATTACCCCGTAAAGACAAGCACGGTTGATGGAGAACAACAAAATAAAGTGTTGTGCAGGATACGGAAGCCTGTCTAAAGAGGGTTAGAATTCTGCTGGGCCTTTGGTGCCACCTCTTACAGGTTTTAGGATATCCTGTGGCTGAGCCACCTCCAGCTGTGGTGAACTGAGGTGTCTGAATGACACTCTACAAAGACCCCTCTCTTCCCTCAACGAGATGAAAGTGATCAGGCAGATGTGTGGCCAGATGTTGGTGATATATGCTCTGCCTGCTAATAAGGCAATGACGCGTAGAGAAGAAAGGCGTTTCCTCAAACATGGGGGAGGGAGACTAGGGGTTGGGAGGGTAGACAAGAACATGGCTGCTGCGTGGAACTACAAAGAAAGGGGTGACAAGAGGAAATGGGATAGATTCTGAGGGAGACAGTCACCAAAAGAGAGATACACAAGAGAATGACCAAACAGCAGTCTAGGGTACACAGCTCAGTTAAGAGTATTTATCCTTTATATCATCAAGGACCAAAGATACTATAAAAACTTAACAGGCTGGCGTACTTACCCTCATCCCTATGATCAAGCCCATCCTCATCCACTGTCTGATCCTCCCTAACAGCTAGCATTTACCCAACAAACCCCACATTAGACACAGAAGCCCAAACTAAACAATAATAGTAGCTTACCATGTGTCAGGCACTGTTCCAGTCACTTTACTGATTCATTTATTTCCAGAAGAGCTCTATGACATAGGTACTATTATCATCCCCCTTTACTTACTGTCGAGGAATTGAAGCTGTGGTGGACTGAGGTGTCTGGAGAATGAACTAACCCAGGTCACACAACTCGTAAGTAGCTGAGCCAGGATTTAGACCCAAGTCACACGGCTCTAGGGGCCATATGCTTAGCTGCTACTCCAAGGTGCCAGAGGTGACTGATGGTTACTGGGACTAAGATTTAGAACATTGGTGAAGGTACAGATATAAACGCCAAGGTGAAGCTAGGGCCAAGTCCAAAGGAGTAAAACAAGAGATGTGCTTGAAGAAGCAGAAAGCCAGGAAGCAGCCGCAGAAGAATAGTGACAAAAACAAAACAAAACAAAAAAAAACACAAGAATGGCAGAACATTCACATAAAAGAGAACAAAATTAAGAGAAGATATGTGATGTTTTATTCCAAATGCCTAAACATTAAAAAAAAAAAAACTCCACACAGTTTGAGCAGGCGAAGAATTGAGTTTAAAGGAAAAAAAAAAAAAATTAAACTAAGCCACAGGAAAGGAAGAATATTATGAACGCCAAAGTCTGTCATTTATCAGATACTGCTTTGGGGCTTGGCTGTGTTTTGCTTTTGACTACTGTGTGCTTTTAAAGCTAAAGCAAAGGAAAATCAAACTGAATAGGCAAACAATAAAAGGAAACCAGCAAAACACATAAAACCACCCTCTTCCTAGGTCCTTCCACCAGCAGCCTCCTCAAAACAAAGTCTTGAGGAACATCATGGAAGTTAAGCAGAAGCAAAATTAAGCCAAAGCTTAAGACCAAGGAAAAACGAATAGCCATTTCCTTAATCATACTTTGACGTGACTGTTTCCAGCACCCGAAACATCAGGCAGCATAATGCCAAGGTATGACCACAGTGGTGACTACATCTTGGAAAAACCCACAAAAGTAGACTTCAGCAAGGTTCACAAAACTGGCTCCCTCCCCAACAGATGATAAAGAAATCAGAGCCTCTTTCTTCGTAAGGGATCATACATGATTCTCCCAACCGTGCTAACTGCACCTTCAAGACGAGTGTCTAAGCAGCAACAGCCCTACACAGACCAAACTTCTGCCCCACCCAGCATGCCCTTCCCCAGACATACAAGCAAAGATGTCTGCTGCCATGGTACTCCCTGGCAGGGGGTCTTCTTACCATCCACGAGAATTTCCTTTTCCCTTTGGCTTCGTCACTTGCACAAACAAAACAAATGCCATATGAGGGCTGCCGTATACAACTCCTCCCACGTCAGTTTTCAGACCTGTTTGCCCAGGAATTCAACTAATGATTTTCTTTTTATCCATCTTTGGTAATACTGAGAGGAATATGGCACCAAGATGCCATCACTGCTCCTTCAACAAAAGCCTTTTTATAGAATTTGATTTGAATGAAGGAGAGGATTTAAAGAGAGAGAGAAGCCTCAGCTCGTGTCACAGCCAGACTGCTGGCCAGATTTTTCCCCAGGACGACGTAACCAGGGCTGGGCCGTCCCAGCATCTGGCAGACCCAGGGCCTGAGTGCCGTGCCCCCACCTCCGGCAACCCCGTGGGATGCCATCTCTCCCGGCTGCAGGCGGCTCTCAGCTCAGGCTGTTGGGATGCTCACGAAGTTGCATATTTGGGGAATGTTTCACACTGGGCAGTGGGCCAGGCATTCTGAAGGAGAGGCCACCACCCTCGGCTGTAAAGGTCTCATTCAGCTGCTTCAGAAAAGAAGTTCCCAGGAAAGAAAGGCGACATGTTTCCAGCCTCTCTCCCCACCATTATAGTCTGCCCTCTCCATTTTCTGGTCTCCATTCTGCACCTCACAAGGAAACCATTAAGCGGGTCCAGTCAATCGTTAACTTTCCTCGGCACTGGTCTGAGAGAAGCCAAAGTGGGGGTTTGCGAGAGAATGACCGTGGCACTGATTGCTTTGATGAGAAAACGTCTTGGAGGGCTTCCCCCACGCAACTCAGTGTAATCATGAAGGCTTGACTAGAGAGAAAGTCTGTCATGTGGGTGGTGCAAATGCCGAAGCTCTCAGCTGTTAACTGAAAGGTTGGCAGTTCAAATCCACCCCAAGGTGCCTCAGAAGAAAGGCCTGGTGGTCTACGTCCAAAAGATCACAGTCATTGAAAACCCTGTGGAGCACAGTTCTACTCTGACACACATGGGGCCGCCGTGAGTCAGAGTCGGCACCATGGCAACTGGTTTGTACATACGTGTGTGACAAAAAAAGGGGTCTGCTCCACCTCAGAACCAAAAGAGGGTGGTCTGAGGATACCTGAAAGCAGCAGGGTCCTTGCAGACAATGAGACACTGGTCTGGACCCTCCCAAAGGCTGTGCTTAAAACTCAAAAGAGAAGCATTTATTTTTCAGTTATTGCTGGGGCATTTTCCTTTTTTAATATCTGACAAAATATTCTGAAAAATCATCCACTGAAAACCCTGTGGAGCACAGATCTACTCTGACACACATGGGGTCGCCGTGAGTCAGGGTTGACTCAAAGGCAGCTAGTTAGCTCCGTAGAGTTTAGGATTAAACTAAACACATATCCATATACACGCGCGCGCACACACACACACACACACAGAGTCTTCCTGATTTGGAAGAGACTGAACATAGCTGAATTCAGAGACACCACTAAGATGCAGCCACAACCACTCAGTGCCTTCTCCCCTGCACACAGCTGACCCTTCTTTGCTTTCACACACATCCCACAGATTGGCTCCAGAACACAGAGGCTAGGAGGTTGTAACATCTCTGCTCTGGTCCTAGCTAACAGTCAGCCGTAACAGTGTCGGCACAGGCAGGAAGCTGCGAACAAAACAGCCTAGCACCAAGGAGAAAGCACTGGATCCAAAGCCACAGAAGCACTAGGAGGTGGGGGAGAACCCTTGATGAAAAACCAGCCTTGCTAAAATATTTTAAATGTCTTTAAGAGGACAACAACTTGATATATTTTGAAGATTAATTTTTAACTTCCATATCCAGTAAGGATCACAATCCAGAACTTTATTTCAACAGCTACTTTTTCTGGAAAAGCTAAAATGTCAAACATAATCCAGAATGGTTAACTGAACAATCAAGTCTTCAATTTCTGCTCAGTATGAAAGGGAGAAGATAAGGAAGGTCCCGAATCATGGATACAAATGGACCAGTAACCAGGGCTAAGCGTCAGGGCCAAGGAACTGAACAAGGGGAAAAGTTCTCCTCCCCACCCATCTCTGCCCCTGGCCCCAGCAGCTCCACACCCGATGCCCACCACCCCCACCTTCGTTTACCATCTGATTCTCCAGCCCTTTGCCCAGGTCAAGACCATAGTGGATTCTTTTTTGAAAAGGCATTTGATATTGTGATTCAGCACTAGGAACACTTCCAATGGGAAGAAGCAGAAATCTTAGAGAGGGTTAAAGATGATTCTAGAGTTAGGGAATTGTGGGATAAAGTAGGGCTGGAGCTATGTAGATAAAAGCACAGTTTGGTAAATGAAGAATGCCACAAACACAAAATATTTTGTTGTTAAAAATACGTTTTCATTAAAGAAAAGCTGGAAGGGATGGGAGGGAGGGAGAGAGGAAGGGATAGAGGGAGATAGGGAGGAACAGAGAGGCAGAATGAGAGAAATGAGTGCTCTTCAGCTCTACCTCTTCACCAAGGCGGATTTTTGAAGAGGAAACATCTCACCTCTAACCCCGTGTGCAAATAAACAACACAGCCTCAGGGTAAAAGTTAGCTAAATGGGTAAAAGTTAGCTAAATGGATAAAAGCAAGAAATAAAAAGGTGCTCAGTGCAGAAATTAAAAATTAATTACCAACAGATTTCCCAGCAGCTTTTAATAACAATTTTTTATTTTTAATCACATCCAAGTCTCTTTTCTGCAGGAATCAATATAAACGCAAAGCAAAAGTGTGGTCTGTTTAGAGAGAAAGGGAGCTGGAGGAGGGAGGAGCCGTAAGATGCCTGAATCAGCAAAGTTTCTAATGAATCTTCTTTTCTTCTGGAGAACAGAAAGTGAGCCATCAGCAGCTCCAGAGCCCTCACAGATATCCTCTGTCTGTATCCCTGGTAGTTAACGCTGGGGCACAGAGCAGGCCCCAGGCCCCGCCTGGCAGAAGGTGCTCCTAAGCTCCCTCCTCAGAGGGAAAGAAGTTACCAGCAAGTAAGGAGACCTCACAAGCAGCACAAAGGCCTGTTCTCAGCAGCCTTTGATGGTTCACCTGCCCTCCTTCCATCACACCTCAACATTTCTAAGCAAGAAAATCAGAGAGGAAGAAAAAAAATGGGGTGTATATAGGTTCCCTGGTAACAGTGCTTCTGAGAAGCTACAATTAGCATGTCTCCTCCCAGATGCCCCACAGTTATGGCTCAGAGGAGGGATCCAGGAGAAGGGCTGAGGGCTGCCATTTCTTGGAACAAAAAATCACCTCAGTCCTGAGGGAGAACGTGATCACGAGGCAAGGCTAGACAGCTAAATCCCTTCACCTCTACCGCTGAGGCCCTCTTAAAAAACAAAGGTGCTGGGAGACTTCGTATCTTCTGATCGCAAGGTTCCCCAAAGACCAACAGTGTTAGAACAGAAAACGGAAAGCAAACTGTTACCAGGAAATCACACAGATTCCCTCTCAGGGGATGAAAGCTAAGCACGAAGGGAAGGTGTGGAGCCTCCTTGATTTCTCAGAGGCCCAAACACATCAAAATCGACTTGTTCATCTTTTCACATCATCTGCCCTTACACAGCTCAGCCTAAGGCTTGGAAAAGAACCCTTTTTAGACTGGGTGTTTCATAGGCAACAGAGAACATGGTTAAAAAGACGGCAAAAGCATAATCCAATCAGGCATGAAGGTTTTATGGTCACACATACGTTAGAGCACCATCTGTGGGCTAGGTACTATCCTTGTTGTTGTTGTTATTAGTTGCTGTCAAGTGGACTCCTGCTGGCCTGGATCAAAAATCAGTAAATGTGAGGCTAATACTTGGAAGTGGTTATTGGTAGCATCTAATTCTTTGACCACCAGAGAGCCCATAACAAGAACACAGCAATGAAACTTTATACATGTAGAGGGCTTTGAAGTCTTCAAAGCATTTTGTCCTTTAGGTACTTCCTTATTTAATTGTCATACCACTCATATGAAGTGGTTGGGGCAAATATTATTATCCTCTCTTCACCAAAGATCTCACAAACAATACAGTAGTGCAGAACAATAAGCCATGATGCATTCCACTAGGCCACCATAGCTGGGGGGCAGGGCTATGACACTGTTGTTTTTCTTTTCTTGACCCAGTCCCATCCAAAGTAAAGTTTTCAAGTTGTGATGCCAAGATTCCCCTTCATGAGAAGTAAACATACAGCCTGGGCGGCCACTGGTCAGCCAACACCTTCTGAATTACACGGCAGGACACACACTCACCCTTGTGGCCTGGCACACTGGCCTCCCACATGCACCCCAGAGGCCAATTCCCTCTTTGTTTCTGCTCAACAATCAGAGCCAAGTTCTCACCCACTTTCCCTCTGATATTCCTGGAAATGGCATTTCTTTTCTGTTTCTGCATTTGTTTCATCTCTGATGTACATTCCTGCACGTCACATCACTCTTGAAATACTGAAGTTTTTTTTTTTTTTTAATTAAAAAAAAAAAAATCCATTGTAAACAAGTTCAGGAGATTTTGTGTATACACACACACATATATATATATAATTTTTTTTTTAATTTAAATAAGTTGATCACCGCCTGGGAGTTAAACAACTTTTTTTTATCTTGGAGTTACTATACAATTTGAGTCTATACCTATTTTTCTCCACATTCCTGGACCTTGTTGCAGTTAACTATGTTTTCTTATTGTTGTTGTTGGGTTTTGTTTTTCACATGTCTGCTAGTCCCTCTGCCCCACCCTTCCTGTGCATTCTCCGCCACCATTTATGTTTTCCTGGCCCTTAGATGCCCACTTATAAGCAAACCACCAAAACCCTCAGACTTCCAAGGTCTCTCCTTGTTCTAAACATATTCACAGTGTACACATGCAAACCAAAGCCTCGTATTTCAGGCAAGCAGGCAGCCCTTGCTTCTGGCAGCACAGAGAGCCTGATTTTGCATTTCACAGCCCATCATGTTCCAACTGCTTCCGCTGGAAGCCCAGCTCCTGGGAGAAGAGGATGCAAGGTGACAACGGGCTCCAATTCTTTTTGTAGGGTTCTCATTTTACCTTCTTCCCAAATCCTCCCTTTGGTGTTTTATTCTCCTACCTAGTGCCATATTCTTAGGGATGAGAACCCAGGATACCAAAGGTTAGAAAGAAGTTCCTGTCCCTTTTTTTTCCTCTATTTTTTGCTGTGGCTGAAAGAAGTAGAAATAAATACCACAGATGGTGCTGACGAAAGCCTGGCCCCACATGGAGGGCACCTAAGGAAAAGAGCAACACCAGATGCTGGCACCAGTGAGCTGGATTAAGAAAACGTGAGGTCATTTTTTCAACAGTCTACATACAGATGCTACAGATTCAAAAAGGACACCAAGTGAAGGGCAATGCATTGGCCTGTCAGGCCTTCTGACAGAGATCAACATCTGTCTACTTCATTGCCACTTATAACGCACTCTCCTCTGTATTCGCTCATTTCAACCTTGACAACCGTGTCCCGAGTCTATGAACTGGCTGCCTAGGGCTAAGGCAGGGTGGAATGTCCAAGTGCCCTGTTCTCTAAACAAAATTTGTTGTGGAAAAAGAAAAATATTTCTACTCCCCAAGCACAAGAAAGGAATCACTTCTGCCTTTAAGATGGGATGAGCCCAGCAGCCAAGGAGGAAACATTTTACCCACGAACTTGAGAGAACAACTTGTCACTCTTATGGTCAACCAGTTGCCATGAAGTCGATTCTGACTCATGGTGACCGCATGTGTGTCAAAGTAAAATTGTGCTCAGGGTTTTCAATGGCTGATTTTTCAGAAGTAGATCTCCAGGCCTACCTTCTGCAGTGCCTCCGGGTGGATTCGAACCACCAACCTTTCAGTTAGCAGGTGAGTGCTTTAACCGTTTGCACCACCCAGGGAGTTCATTTAAAGGTACAAAGATTTGAACAGTTTTCCAGAATTTAATTCAGGCAAATGAGTGCTACTTTCATAAATCGAGCACTGAGATTAAAGCGTGAATAGGATGCTACCCCTATCCTGAAGGTCATATAGCTTAATGGGAGACTTGGTAGTTTTGACAGTTTCTAATTCAGGAAACTAATTCGGTTAAGTCAGGAGTAGCATCTGACACACAGAGGAGCTCAATCAATATTTGATAAAGGGATGAATAATAAAAATGGCTAGGATATATTAAATAGCTTCCCTGGGTCAGGCACTGACCTTAATTCTTTACATGTGCTATCTCATTTAACCTTCACATTAACCCTATGAGGAAGGCACTATTCCTATTTCACAGATGAGGAAAATGAGGCACAGAGCTGTTAAGCAACAGCCCAAGGGTCCATATTAGCAAGTAGTGGAGCTAAGACGGAAACCTGGGTGGTCAGTCTCCTGAGCCCAGGCTCTTAACTAACAGGCCATTTTAAAAGGAGGGAATGAAGGTAGATGAGAGTGAGTTTGGTTTGGGGCATGTTGAGTTTGAGGTAGGCAGAAATGCAAACCTGACGCTAAGGCGGAAGGATGGGCCAGAAGCACAGATCTGGGAGGCGTGAGCGTATTTTTAGCTGATGTTCTTGGAAACAGAGAAAGAGCCTCTTAATCTTTCTTGCTGAGAACAGTGTTGGGAAATGCCACAATGTAAAGGGCGGGTAGAGTCCGGGGGGGTGCTGCAAGTGGTTAGTGTGCCCGGCTGCTAACCGAAGGGTTAGCGCTTCATGTCTGTCCAGCGGTACCTCAGAAGAAAGAGCTGGCAATCTACTTCCAAAAGATTTGCCATTGAAACCCTACAAAGCATGGTTATACTCTGACACACCCAGGGTTGCCAGGAGTCAAAGCTGCCTGGATGGCAACTAGAAAAAACGGGCTGGCAAAAGCAGGAAAAAGCTGGTGAAGGTAATGGACCAAAAGTACCAGGGAAGTGCTTACCTTCTTCTCTGTTCACCCTTGCTCACCCCCTGAGCTCCATATAACTGCAGCACTGGCCCGATTTGCAAACCAAGAACTAACTACCTCTGCAGAGAGGAGAAGCAAGGAGACATTAAACAATCCAGTCGTAATTCATACCTGGTTTTCAAATTCAATTGAAAACGCACTTGCTTTGACCTACACATCTCTGCCATAATGCATTACACAGCCTCTAGGCATTGCTTCATTTTCTGTCAGCAGCCTAGGAGACACATGCCTAGCAGAGGAAAAAGATCAGCAGTTCTAGAATGTTCATATACCCCACAGTCGCCTGAGGAGCTCAATAAAATAGAGATTCTCAGGGCACATCCTCAGAAATTCTGATTCAGGAGGTGTGGGGTGGGGCCTGGGACTCTGCATTTTTGCAGTCTCCCAAGTGATCCTGATAGAACTGTGGTCCCTTCTTTGGAAGACAGTGTAGATGATGAATACTCTATTAAGCAATAACTGTGACCTCAATGAAAAGCACCCTCACATTGTTTTTCATGTATTGCTATCCTAATGTCTGAACATACTGCTAGAATTATTTCCCTTGGGAGTAAATGTGATAATTAAAGGCTCAAACAACTTTTCCTGGTAAGTATTGATTTTGGAATAATTTGACAGGTTTATGTGACATTTAATTTCCCATCGAACTCCTGCCATTTATCAAATCCAGGAAAACTGCTGACTTTTCACCTTCATCTGTTCCTGTTCAGAACCAAATTATCACACTATTTGCCCTCAAAACCAGCTGCCTTAAGAACAAAAATCAGAGTTTTTTGGTATCTGGCTACTGAAAAGGAAACAGAAAAAGGAAAAAATTCAAATAGCTCACACAACATATATTAAACCTAGCATCTAATAATTACTAATCCCTTAGGAAGCTCTTGGAGCCCTGGTGGCACGGTGGTTAAGAGCTCAGCTGCTAACCAAAAGGTTAGCCATTAGAATCCACCAGGCATTCCTTGGAAACCCTGTGGGGCAGTTCTACTCTGTTCTATAGGGCCGCTATGAGTCAGAATTGACTTGACGGCTATGGGTTTGGTTTGGTTTAGCTCTAGGCCAGAAAGATATAGTATGGGTTTATTTTTCCCCCAGTAAAATCCACATTTGAATTGTGGTGCTGGCAAAAAATACTGAATGTACTATGGATTTCCAGAAGAATGTACAAATTAGTCTTAGAAGAAACACAACCAAAATTTTCCTTAGAAGTGAGGATGGCAGACTTTGGCTTGTTTACTTTGGACATGTCATCAAGAAAGACCAATTGCTAGGAAAGGACATTATGGTTGGTAAAGTGGAGACTGTTGGCACATCAGGGTAAAGCCCTGATTCCTCTTTACCTTCCTGTTCCTTGCCCTCAGTTACGCGCCCTGTCTGCTGACCCAAAATGATATCTCACTTAGAGCCTACTTCTCAACTTCTCTCAGTCAGATGTTCTACTCATGTCTGACTGAATCTGAAGCTCACTCTTTCCATTTTTAAATGTCTTTCCTTTAAACCCATGGCCCACGGTCAGTCATTCATTACCTCTACCATATCTGTAGATTTCATCACTTGCTGTCTTCTTTTAATAGCCCAGAAAGAATGTCATATTTGTTTACATCTTCCTCGGTATACTCCTTTTCCTTATTCTAAGCTATAAAGAAGTAAGTCTTTTCCCCTCTTCCATGTTACCCTTTTCTACTCTCCATATGTTGGTCTAACAGGCAGCAGCAAGAGAAGGGCACCATTTTTTAAGACTTTATGGGCACAGAGGGCAGAAAAAATATATCAGAAGAACTCTCTTGACTGGAACACTTAATACACTGCTGGTGGGAATATAAAATGGTACAACCACTTTGGAAATCGATTTGGCACTTCCTTAAAAAGAAGTACCACACGATCCAACAATCCCACTCATTGGAATATATCCTAGAAAAATAAGAGCCATCACATGAATAGATAAATGCACACCCATGTTCACTGCAGCACTGTTCACAATAGCAAAAAGATGGAAACAACCTAGGTGCCCATCAACAGATGAATGGATAAACAAATCCATTATGGTATAGTCACACAACGGAATACCAGGCAATGATAAAGAACAATGATGAATCCGTGAAGCATCTCATAACATGGATGAATCTGGAAGGCTTTACGCTGACTGAAATCAGCCAGTTGCAAAAGGACAAATATTGTATGAGACCACGATTATAAGAACTCAAGATATGGTTTAAACACAGAAGAAAACATTCTTTGATGGTTACAAGGGTGGAGAGGGAGGGAGGGAGAGGAGTATTCACTAACTAGATAGTGGAAAAGAATTATTTTAGGTGAAGTGAAGGACAACACACAATACAGGGGAAGTCAGCACAACTGGACTGAATCAAAAGCTAAGAAGTTTTCTGAACACAACCAAACACTTCAAGGGACAGAGTAGCAGGGGCGGGGGTCTGGGGACCATGGTTTCAGGGGACATCTAGGTCACCTGGCATGATAAAGTTGGTCAAGAAAATGTTCTGCATCCCACTTTGGTGAGTGGTGTCTGGGGTCTTAAAAGCTAGCGAGCAGCCATCTAAGATGAATCAGTTGGTCCCAAGCTACTTAGAGCAAAGGAGAATGGAGAACACCAAAGACACAAGGAAAATACTAGCTCAAGAGACAGAAAGAGCCACATAAACCAGAGGCTCCATCAGCCTGAGACTGGATAAATTAGATGGCACCTGGCTACCACCAATGACCACCCTGACAAGGAACACAACAGAGAGTCCGTCATGGAGCAGGAGAAAAGTGGGGCGCAGAACTCAAATTCTAGTAAAAAGACCAGACTTAATGGTCTGATTGAGACTGGAGGAAGCCCAGAAGACATGGCCCCCAGACTCTCTATTAAACCAGAAGTAAAACCACTCCCGAAATCAACTCTTCAGACAAAGATTAGACTGGCCTATAAGACATAAAATGATATTCGTGAAGAGTGTGCTTCTTAGTTCAAGTAGATACATGAGAATAAAGGGGCAGCTCCTGTCAGGAGGCAAGATGAAAAGGTAAAAAGGGACAGGAGCTGGTTGAATGGACACAGGAAATCCGGAGTGGAAAGGAGTATGCTGTCACATTATAGAGGGGGCAACTAGGGTCACAAAACACTGTGTATATAAATTTTTGTATGATAAACTAATTTGAGCTATAAACTTTCACTTCAGGCACAATTAAAAAAAAAAACTCTCTCCTTCTTCAACAAAATCCAAACCCAGTATTTTAGCAGTAAAGTATTTATTAAAAGGGAGTTATTACGTGGACTGGGAGTCCCTGGCTGGTGCAAATGGTTAACACACTCCCTCACCAAAAGGTTGGAGGTTCAAATCCAGCCAGAGGTGCCTCAGAAGAAAGGCCTGGGATCTACTTCTGAAAACTAGCCATTGAAAACCCTGTGGAGCACAGTTCTACTCAGGCATACACAGGGTCTCCATGAGTCAAAATCAATTCGACAGCAACTATTCATAAACTAATGCAGTATTCTCCTAGAAGCATCTTACAGAGTTGACTGCCTTTCATACCATTTCTTGTTTTTAGAGGGGATAAAGAGATATGGAACTCATCTCACTCCTAACTGAGGCCGCATGAGGAATCATACTTTGATGGATAGGAATGCAGATCCCTGGCTTTCAATTCTGCCACTGAGATTTTTCATTTCATCTAATAGCATTCAATCCAATAAGTCATACTATTAAAAAGCTTATATGAAAATGGTAATCTACAATACCAATGTATTAATTTACACTAAACAATCTAAATTTTCAGTAAATCAGATTCTAATGCCAACTGGTCGCCACATTCATTCCCATGCCCCAACCCTCCACCCCCAGTGGAACAGTTTGTTTGAAGGTTGTTGCTTGATGATACCATTTATTGTGTCATTATAATGAAGGTATTAACCCTGCTTAACTCCAATCCACTCCTCACAAGTCCAGCGCATGTCTTATTTCCTCTGGGAATAGCTCCCTGTCTACTTCAATTCCCAGAGTTGTCTCGTCCCCCCACATTTCAATAGCAGTTAATGGCCTCTATATAGGGTCACTATGAGCCGGAATAGACTCCGGCAGCAGTAGGTCTGGGTTTTTTTATATCATAGAAGTCAATTAAAGAAAGTACACAAATATTTACATGAGTTATTCCCTCCAACTAAGTTATAACATTTTAGTTAACAAGAGGCTTACACATACTTTCATGTATAATATCTTATTTGAACTTCCTGTGAAGCTGACAATATCTATGTAAATCCCACAGACCCTAGGTCACAATCTTCTACCTGTAAGCATTCAACACATTTGACGACAGTCTTCTGCAAAATGTAACAACTAAAAATATAGATACCACAGTTACATACAAACACCCAATCAATTTCTGAGTAGGATTTGATATAATAGTACAGACTGAAATTCAGCCTCTAGAAGTGAGCAAATCGGGTGCTCTACCTTCAAGGTTTGAAAAATGACACTCTGGTGTCATCATTAGGAGAAAACCCATTGGTATACATAAATAATTAAAAAGGAAACACTGTCTAGCTCTTTTTTCTACATGATAAGGACCAAAAAAAATTTCCAAAGTGCCAGGGGTTGTTAGTGTTCATTTGTTTTTTTGTTGCCGTTGTTTCTTTTTAACAAGTGCATTGAATTTTGCCTCTGGTCATCCAGCCACCCTTTATAATTCCTTAAGGAATTAGTAGGGCACCATTAGGAAGATTTGGATTTTATATTCAACTACAAGGTCACTATCAATGGAGAGTCACAGTGTGTCCCCGAACCACACTTTTTGCTGAAGACTTCTTTCTTACTTTAATTATTTATTTTAAGTTGAATACCATTAACCTTCTCTGGGAGGTTGTACCTGAATCAATATATCTGCGGACTTCGGAAAACTTGATATAGGAAACGATAAACAAAGGAATAAATTAGAGGCCATGTAGATGTAATTAATGCGTACTTAACAAGCAGAGATTTGTTTCTGACACCATTCAATCAAGTGTGACCAAGGGGCATTTTCAAGATACTGATAAATGTATTCTGAACCAACAGATACAGCTCTCCTGAGAAACAGGACCAGAGCCTGTGATACACAAGGGATTCATACAAGGTATTCAAGTAAATTCCACTCTCTTCTATCTTCTTTTTAAAAAGACTGAAACTGCAGTTTAGAATGGATTTAGGGAGGAAGTCAAATAAACTGGGGACTTTGGGAAAACTTGCTCTTGAAAAATCTCCAGGAGATTTTAATTTTTTGAGAAGTAATAGGTTCGCATAAGAAAGTCAACATGCATAAAATCACTTTCTACATTCCTACCTTCCATTATCTTCTGCTGGATATTTTTAATGCTTTATGCACTTGGAATATATGCAATTATCCCTATGTATGTCAGTGGAAGTTCTTACCATGCAGTGCTCTTCGCTTTGTCACAAAGAACACAGTGTAAGTTGCGAGTACGTTTGGTTCCTATAAAAATGCCAACAGGTAAACAAGTGCTGGGAAAGAATGGCCCAAATCAGTCTCTGCAGAGTATGTATCCTCTGCTCAGGCTCAGAGTATGCATAATTAAAAGAAACAACATCTGATTCCTCTTCAGAAAGGAACGCCTCTCCATTTATTCTGGATAGAGGCTGTCATTTGAGAAGCTAGAAAGGTGAGACGGGGCACGCAAAAGCTGTAGGGGCACTACTGACTCAATTTAAACTCTGCTATCGATTTTTTTTTTTTTTAATCGGGAAATGGGAAACCCTGGCAGCATTGTGGTTAAGAGCTATGGCTGCTAACCGAAAGGCGGCAGTTCATATCCACCGGGTGCTCCCTGAAAACCATATGGGGCAGTCTACTCTGTCCTATAGGGCCACTATGAGTCGGATTCGACTCGATGGCAATGGTTTTTTGTTTGTTTGTTTTTAATTAGGAAATGAGTGGATTCAAAATTACTAGTTCTTACAGGAAAGATAAGAAATCCACTTGTCAATACTTCAATCCTTGGGATTTGATGCCAAAAAGTAAAGAAAAACATATTTCTTTTTCCTGTCCATTTTCTTTCAATATAAAATATTTGCTCACTGTAATAAGTTTCATTAGAGAAATTATTCCTTTAACTTTTTTTTTTTTTAATTTAAAGAATGACATTCACCCAAGGGTATCTAATGAAATACAAGTTACATGGTTTGACACATAAAACACTAGTCTGAGAGTGTCTTTCCTATTAATGGATCATTATTTAAAGTGGGCCCAGTTAAGTGCACTCCCCAGTTCCCTTCTGAGTCTTGTGGCCAACTGTGAAATGTCTTGTCCAGAAAAGTAGCAGAGAGAGATCCAGCTCACACTTTCTTATTAACATTTGCTAGAAGCTATAATAACTACTCTGGAATTTTATCTTAACTCGCTAACTTTCTAGTCTTTCGGTAGGTGGAATTTTTGCTTTTAGTATTAAAAAATCCAGTTAACACAATCCAGACAATGGGACAGATGCTGTGAAAAGCAGTATCGCACATAGGAAATCGTACCCCTCTGCTCACTTATTTTCCATAAACTTTGCATGGAACAGAGAGCTGTTGATTTAGCAGAATGCTAAACCATTCTGCAAATCTGGATTCCCTGTTTCCCTTTGTTCCGCCTCCACCTTTTTGTAATGTCTACATTTTGGCATTTCTGCCTTGCCTCTTTGGTTTCAGAGCTTTCCCACTGAGCATTACCCACTAAAAAAAAAGAAGAAAGAAAATATAGCAATTAGCATATATTATGCGGCTGCAGCAAACTAGTATACTCACTGATAAGCATGTCTGTACGAAAGAAGTCTGCCCTGCTTTGTCATATGCGCTGGACTGCCTTGCACTGCTCACAGCCTGCCATATGCCAGCTAGAGATGCCTGCCCCTTCCCTTCTTTCCCAGCCACTGCACAGCCCAGCCAGCTTTACTGGATCGAAGTATTTAATGAGGTTTTTTTTTTTTAATTCAGCTTTGGCTCTGAACCCTGGCCAGCTATTGCTGCCTGGGGCTGGCATTTTCCTTTATACATCATCCGAAAACAGTCATGAAGAAAAACAGTGTCACTAACTGCATATCTATGGGAGATTCACTCTGCCTCGGATTATCCTGGGCTTTGCTGCCTGCAGACAAAATTGGCTAAAGGCAGTCACCACTGAGAGCCAAGGGGAGAGGGAGGAGATAGCTCTTGCTTTGCCCTTTCTAGGGAGTGAACAGTGTGCTCTCTTATCACTGCGCCTCAGTTCAGCGAGGAGAGGGAGAATTAGACCACACAGAACATTCTTAGGACCAAAGTTACATGCACTTTTACCAACAGGCACCCATCGTGTAACAGGACCCTGGAGTACCCCTCTCTACCATGATTCCAGTGGCTGATTCTTTCCTCTCCGACATTAGAAAGGGGTCTGCCTGCTCCTCTTACCTCCCAGACTCTCCTGTGGATTATGAAACCACTAATGCCCCTCAAAGGAAGGCTCTATATAAGCCACAGAAGCTAGTACTCTAAGAGAATATGTTGAGAAAACTCTGAGACCTATAGGGTTCACACATACCTCATAAATTATACAGTCTTTCTTACACTTGCCAAACAATAGCCAGGATGTTGGACTCTAGAATGTCAGGGCCTGGGACTGGCAGCCAGAAGTCCTCTTGCCAGCTGTGTGATTTGATGCAAGCCCTATCTTTTAAATGGGGATAATAATAATACCTGATTCTGAGAATCATTGTGAGGATTGAACATGATGTGATAGGAGAGCTATTTAAATGTTTGGTATTATTATGACTTCTGCCTCCCAGTCTCTCAGGTCCTACAGTTAGGCTTTGCACCTTCCTCCATCATACACTTAGCATGCTTGATCACAGTATCTACCAACAGGTGGTACAAGTGCTATTGGTGGTATGCAAGTGTGGTGATACACAGATGAACTTCTTTTTAATTTTAATAGTGATGTATATATTTTTTATATAATGTATATTGTTATGGTTATACGGCATTGCTTCTGCATCTAGTGTAGTGATATAGGTACTGTTTGAAAAATGGTTAAATGAACAAATGAGCATTACATCCAATCCCCCTGTTGAGTGGATGAGAAAATTGAGACCAAGGGAGGTCATGGGACTTACTCTGGCCCCATCCAACTACAGCTTTGGCCAGGACTGGGACTCTGTCATTTTTGGTTCTTCCTCCTAGCCCACACTCCTTCAGCACCATCTAATGACATAAGTAATATCTCTATTGTATATGCATTTTAACCAGCTGATGTATGTCTTCTTTAATCCTGACTTATTTTAGACACTGGTCTGTGGACTTGACCTAATCTGTAAGACTCAGGAATACACTCATTCATCTATTCAACAAATCTATACTACACACTTCCTACAGCCCAGGTGCTAGGGATACAGTAGTCAGCAAAACTTCCTTTCTAGTGGGGACAGAGGAGCAAAAAAAGAAAAGAAATAAATAAGAAAAATACCTGATAGTGCTTGACAAAGAATTAAAGTAAGGGCATGTGAAAGAGACAGATTGGGTGACAAGTTTTTGACCACATGGCTAAGGAAGATTAACACCAAGAAATCCATAAAGAGTGAGCTGATAAAATTAAGTTTTATTTCTAAAGAGTTGGCCCTGATGGTTTCTGTGCTTTGGTTTTAGCCTTTCAAGGTTCTCGTGATGTTCTAAAACCAAGTGTAGGGCAGCATATGGGTATGGCACAAGATATACATGTACTGGTAAGTACACGCAATTGGAAAGAGAACTTAAAAAAAAATAAAAGGATGCAAGGAAGGAGTTTTCCAGGGAAAAATACTAATCAATAGGTAAATACTAACTAAAAGGCAAAACTACCCAACAAAGAAATACTAAAATTAACCCAGATGAAACATCCTTGCAAGAAAAACATTCAAAGCAAGCCATATTCACCTGATAGACTGAGAACTCTCCCCTCTAAAAGAGCACTACTTACCCTGCATAAAGGAAGATCCCAGAGGACACATATAAGGAGCTTAAAGTGAAGTCCCATCCACCTCGGAACAGAAGTATTATTTAATTGCTAAAGGTGACTGCATTGGCTTCCTGGTTACCCTGCATGTAATTCCCATAATTCTTTGCTGCTGTCTTGTCAGAGCATGAACTCTGGGGTCTAACAAGAAAGCTGGCACCCAGCAAAAAAAGAGATGGCAGCATCACCAGGAAAATAGTTCCCATCCAGTTCTTTGTCAGTTCCTTTTAGGCCATAAGAAGAGACCGAGAGAAGAGCCAAATTCAGTGGCATTGAACAAAGGAACCATTGCTCCTCAACCCAAGATGCCCAAAAGATTCTAACCAATAACTGATACTAAAATATGAATTTCAGACCACGGATAATTTCACCCTTGTCACAGACTATCAACACCTCTCACCTAGACTGAGAAATGCCTCTTACCTGCTCTCCTTGCCTCCAGGTGTACCCTTGTCCAATCCATTCTCCAGACTATAGCCAGAGGGATCTTTTTATGTACAAATGTGCTCATAGTTAAGAGCTCAGACTCTGGAACCAGACTTCATGGGTCCAAATTCCAGCTTTACCACTTACAGGCTATGCTATCTCAGGGTGTTACTTTACTTCTCAATTATTTCATCTCTTCATCTGTAAAATGGGAACAATAATAGTACCTACCTTATAGGGTTGCTGGAAGGAATAAATGTGTTGATAGCTAATATGCTTAGCAGAACAGTAGTAGATAAGTGTTCATGCTATGTAAGTGTTAAACGCAAGCACTATGCTTCATCATTATCATCAAAATCATGTTACCTTTCTCCTTGGACACATTTCAGGTCTCCCCAGTGCCTTTGAGATAAATAAATCTAAGCTGTTAACATGGCTTACAAAGTCACTCACGCTCTGGCCCATCCTTCCCATTTCAGCCTTCATCTCACCACTGTGCCTGTCACTCTACACTATAGTCACAAGGCACCACTTATACTTCCCTGAAGCTTACTTTATTCTATGTGGTCTTTTCTGGATCTTTCTGGGTCTTTCCCTTCCCGGAATAAGCTTTCTCCCCAATTCATTTGGCTGCTTCCTACTTGTCCTTCTTTGTGAGACATCACTACCTTTGGGGAGTCTTCCCTGAATGCTCCATCTCCCAGAGCACCTGGAGTTCAACCTGTGATTGAAAACACCCCCCTATGCTTCTCCACGTGGTCAGCACTGACACCCACGCTGATGTCAGAAATCAGATTTCAAGATGGAATATGGTGCTCTCTTATAGATAGAAGCTTGGTGTTTATTTCTTATTTATTAGTAGAGATGACTGTGTGAAAGACTTCCTAATCGAAATGGTAGTCAGAGGTTTCTAAAAGAGTCCAGTAATATTGATTAAATAAATAGAAGTAGAATAGTTGAAAAGAGGCTTTGCAAATGAGGCAAAAGGGAAGGGAGATTGATTTCGACTAAAAGTTAGAGTTTAGATATTTTTAAAACCTGCATAAATGTATCCCACACAAGCTATGGTTCAACCTATTCATAAATACCTGAGAACAAGTTGCTAAAAATAGGTACTTACTTTAATCTAGTCATTAAGTAAATTACTACATTTTACCTACAAATGTGGGGTTTAACTCCAAACAACTGACAATTTAACCCTTTTAAAGCCCTGGTGGTGCAGTGGTTAAACATTCATCTGCTAACCAGAAGGTCAGCAGTTTGAGTGGATCAGCTCCTCCTTGGAAATCCTATTCAGCAGTTCTACTCTCTCCTATAGGGTCACTATGAGTCAGAAACGACTTGATGGAAACGGGTTTGGTTTTGGGGATTTCTTTTTGGAGGGGGAGTTATGGAGAAGGTTATCTCTTGAGGTAGTGAGGCCTCACCTGTGCAAACAGATACGAAACCAGGAGCTGCTGGTCTGCCTGCCAGCGGTTATAGAATGGTGGTGCCGGACCCTGGCTGATCATCAGGGGTGCTTATTAAAATTACAGATTGCTGGGCTCCCGGGAGATTGTTCTAGTGCTGGGTGGAGGGCTAACTTCCCTAAACAGCCTCTCCAGTGGCCCCTTTCAATTCTTAGTTTCACTGGTTTATAAACACTTGAAACTGTAATAAGCCACTCCTCTGGAAAAGTTCTCTTATCAAATTCCACAATATGCTTAGAATCAAATTAACGCCATTACTTATCAGCATGGGGATCTCTAGGACTTGTAATATGAGGTTACTGGGGGGAAGGAGAGAATCATAGGGGTGCAGAGCTTTCAAAAGATGGAAAAAAGGAAGGAAAAGAAAGAGGTGGCATTCCTGAATGAAAAAAAAAAAAAACTTCCCCATTTAGGGACTATAGGAGGCCAGGAAGGAGGAGAGGGAGAGTAAAAATAACTAAGGAAAGGATCTAGAAGCCAATGTGAGAACAAGAGCAAAGGACTGGGCATTTGGGGCCTTGCTTTATTTCATGGTTGCGTGTAATTCGATACTCCAATACTGATGGAACGCTGACCCCATGCACGGCCCTCAGCATTATAAGCTGGGGGTCGACGCAAAGAACAAGATGGCCCTGCCTTCTGGGCAACACACACTCTGGCAGGGGAAGATAGAGCAATTAAGAGCGGACAAAAGAATAGTCATGGGGTAAACATAGGGCTTAGGAAGGCTTTCTGTGTAAGGTGGTATCTTAGCCATCTAGTGCTGCTATAACAGAAATACCACAAGTGGATGGCTTTAACAAACAGAAGTTTATTCTCTCACAGTCTAGGAGGCTAGAAGTCTGAATTCATGGCGCCAGCTCCAGCAGAAGGCTTTCTCTCTCTGTCGGCTCTGGAGGAGGTCCTTGTCATCAGTCTTCCCCACACCAGGAGCTTCTTAACTCAGGGACCCCTGGTTCGAAGGATGCACTATTCTCCTGGCTCTCATTTCTTGGTGGTATAAGGTCCCCCCGTCTCTCTGGTAGCCTCTTTTATATCTCAAAACGGATTGATTTAAGACAAAACCTAATCTTGTAGATTGAGTCCTGCCTCATTAACATAACTGCCTCTAATCCTACCTCATTAACATCACAGAGGTAGGAATTACAACACATAGGAAAATCACATCAGATGATAAAATGGTAGACAATCACACAATACTAGGAATCATGGCCTAGCCAGTTGACACACACTTTGGGGGAACACAATTCAATCCATGACAGGTGGTATCTAGATGGGACCTAAAGGATGATGAGTAAAATGAGGCAAGGAGGCACCCAGCAGGAAGCTACAAGCCAGCTAGGGGGAGGCCCAAAGAGGCCCTCAGGGATGGAGTGACCTAGTTTAACTAGACTTCTAGAAATGTGAATTGGGATGAATCTATCCAAACCCCTGTTTTATAGATAAAAACATGAAAGTCCGGAAAGGCTAAGTGACTTGTCCAAGGGCACGCTGCAAGATAATGGCAGAACCAGGAGTAAAACATGGGTATCCCAACACTCAGTCTGTTCTTCCCCAAAAGAACCACTGCAGAAGCTGAGGTTGCTCTTAGGAGCCTTGTGACCTCACAGTTCTGTGATCTGGAATGCCTCTCTGCTAGTCCTACACTCTATCCTGCAGCAAACAGAAACATTCCATTAAGTGATATCATCTCAATTGGAGTAAAAGGTGTCTCTGATTCTTAATCTAGATATTGCTCAGATTCCTTACTGGAAGTCACAGATGGGCTGGGAGAGAAGTCATTTAAGTTCAATTCTTAGGTTACCCATCTGGGTCAGTGATGGCAAAAATATGGAATCTCATCCACTTGACTAAAGCTGTTGGCATAGAGCTGGTCACACATCCTCCTTTCTTTTGGGAAAGGAACAGACTAGAAAACATAACTGTCTTATTTATAAAACAATTTAGAGTGGAGGCAGGGAACTCTTAAACGACAATGCCCACTACAAATTTCTCCTCTTTGTTATTGTTGTCAGCTGTCATCTAGTCAGCCTCTGACTCTCAGTGACCCCATGCACAATGGGATCAGACTGTTGTGATCCACAGGGTTTTCACTGCCTGATTTTCAGAAGTAGGTCACCAAGCCTCTCTTCCTAGTCTGTCTGAGTCTGGAAGCTCTGCTGAGCTCTGGAAACTCAGCATTATAGCAACATACAAGCCTCCACTGTCAGACAAGGGGCGGCCGTACATGAGGTGAATTGGCTGGGAATCAAACCCAGGTCTCCCGTTTGAAAGGCAAGGATTCTATCACTGAATCACCACTGCCCCCTTCCTCTCCTTAAAAAAAAAACAAAACCAAACCCGTTGCTGTCATGTCGATTCTGACTCATAGTGACCCTGTAGGGCAGAGAAGAACTGCCCCAAAGGATTTCCAAGGTAACCTTTATGGAAGCAGTCTACCACATCTTTCTCTCCAGGAGGGGCTGGTGGGTTTGAACAATGACCTTTCAACTAGTAGTTAGCCAAGCACTTAACTACTGCACCACTGGGGCTCCTTTTCCTCTCCTTAGGCTCCTCTATATCGCGCTTTCACCGGCTTCAGATAAAACCCACATGGCAAACTCTAAGTGATGGATGAAATGAAAATCCTCACACACTGCACTAGAAGGCTTCAAGCCAGGAGCAAAATCACCCCTGAGCAATCAATGCTTACCGTGCCATAATTAATATTCTACCCACGAGCATTCACAAAAGTTTAAAGACTCAAAATGGAATTGGAAGTGCTTTTTAATGATGATGGCTTAATATTTACTAAGTCCCCACTGTGCTGGATCTC
Organism: Elephas maximus indicus; assembly: GCF_024166365.1. Classification (NCBI taxonomy): domain Eukaryota; kingdom Metazoa; phylum Chordata; class Mammalia; order Proboscidea; family Elephantidae; genus Elephas; species Elephas maximus. The sequence continues at coordinate 75,922,401 of NC_064820.1, read as the reverse complement.
TCAGAATGCATGTAAACAGCAAAGACCCCAGGATCCTTCGAGGTGACAGAATCTAAGCAAAGAAGCAAAAATCATGTGAACATCCTTCCATTTTCATGTGCTATTTCATGAGCACAACCATAAAGTGCTGCAAATAACTACAGGGAGTAAGGTAGTAAGCTGTTTATTAGGAGCGATTTCCTTTTGTTTTTTCTTTATTTTCTTTTTTAGGATAATTTTCTTTTTCTGAAAACCATTTATTTTCATCTATTTCAAAGAGTAAAAGAAAAAGGGAGGAAAAAGAAGATGGAAAGATTTTCCCCCAGTCCTGTCATGTCCTGACATCAAAGATTTTTCAATTTAATCCCTCTGAAAATCTCAGAGGAGCTGACTTTAAATTGTGATACTTCTGCCTCAGAAAGCCATTTTGCCAGTTGTACCTGTTTTGCTAAGTGGCATGCCATATCCTTGATCACAGAATTTTAGGTCTTAAGAGTCACAGAGTCCAGTCCCCTCCCTTGGTGCTTTGTATGGTGTGATGTGGCCTATAGCACTACCTCAGACTTGATTGAAGACCCTCTTGCTCTCTAGTGATAATAACTTAAACCAGTAACTAGTTGCCATCAAGCCAATTCCAACTCATGGCAAGCCCACATGTATCAGAGTAGAAATACACTCCATAGAATTTTGAATGGCTGATTTTTTAGAAGTAGACTGCCAGACCTTTCTTCCAAGGCACCTCTGGTGGACTCAAACTTCTAATCCTTTAGTTAGCAGATGAGCGTGTTACCTGTTTGTACCACCCAGGGACTCCGATAATAACTTAATACTATCGTAAGAACTCTGAAGTGGCTGTCAATCCTCGCTTTTTTCAATACCTATTTTCTTCACCACACCATCAACAGATCCTAAGTGTCAGCTAAGGGACAGAAGTCTCTAGGAGTGGAAGGCAGAAGAGTTTGATAAGCTCATCAATAAGCATTCAGAGTATTAGTCGTCCTACCCTGTGGCCCTCATCATTTCTGCAGAATCACTATCTCAATGCATAGTTCTGTATCTCTGAGAAATACCACAAACATGGTAGAGTGGGAAAGACCCAGGACCTGGCTGGCTTTTAAACTCACTGTGAGCCTTCTCCTCTTTTGCTCAGCTTTCTCATTTGGAAAATAAAGAGCTGATACTAAAAAAAAAAAAAAAGGCAGGGGGGGAGCAGAAGAAAGCCCCATGCAGGGGCACTCATTGCTTCCTGGAAGCCAGGGACATTGTCACTACCTACAACTTCCCCTGTCTGTCTATTTGTCTGACTCCTGGTTGCAGTAGGGTAGGGGAGCAAGAGGTCTTTTTAGTTAAAAAGAGTCTTTCATAGAGAAGTGGTCTCAGTTTGTTAAGGGATTGGCCCAAAGTCAGGCTGCTTGTAAGTGGTTAGGCTGGGATTCAAACCTTGGTGCATCGGGCACTGAAGCTCATCTTCTATCCTTGGTCCCTCAGTACCACTGCATTCAACACCCTGGCAGACTCAGTGCTGTGCTTGTCTCTGCTCCCTGGCCTACAGCTGTGGTTCTTGAAGGTGCATGTACCAAAATCTAAGGAAAAACCAATACATTCTCCCCAGGGCTCCTGAGGCGGAGAGGGCAGGAGTCCTACTGTTTGCCCTAGTCTCCACTTTCTGAGGATTAAGAGATTTCTTACAAATCCTTTATGATGTTACGGATACACAGGTCTCAAGGACATGTCGCTATAGCAAACTTGAAATATTATAGTACAGAATGAAACTACTAAAACAGGGGGCCACTAAACTGATACGAGAAGGCACCCTACAACAATCACAGAGCACTGGGAACCCTTCTTACCTGAAGAGATAGCAAACAAAAGGAAAAAAAAAAAAAAGTCTTGTTTCTAAACACTATAATCAGCCAGGCTACTCCCAGCCTACATTTAATTCCTAGACAATAGTCATGGTTGCTTAAATAACTTCAGCTATTTCTAGCTTGGCAAAATAAATACAAGCTTACAGAAAAATATAACTTGCAGTAAAAGAGTTAATACTATCACTCTTGATTAAAGATGTTACTTGTTTTTTAGGAATCTTTTCAAAAACTGATGGAAGCGGTTGCAGGAAGTTTTTTGTTGTTGTTGTTTGCTTTCTTTTATTTTTAACTACCAATACGCAATTGAAAACTGCCCTTTGCTCTCTGTCCCTGATCCACAATAACACCTTCTTCCCTCTTGTTTCCCAATTCTCATTAATGCTCAGCGTGAAAATAGAAATAAAAGGAGGGAAGAAGATAAAGGAAAGGAATAAAGTGATCTGCCTTCCCTCACTCAGTTCAAAAGCCTATCTTTACCTATCTCCATAAGCACTAGAACAGGCAATGCATTTGAAATGTGGAGGGTGCTGTAGAGCAATAAGGAGATTGATAAGGCTGCTTGGGTGAGATTCTGATTGTCAGAGCCCCGCCTCCCACCATGTGAAAGGCATTATTTCACGTGGGCAGAGGTTATATAAACCTCCTTCACAAGTTAAAACAACCGAGGAGTAAGGCCTGGATCTCACACAATACCCACCCAAACCAAATCAACTGCTGTCAAGTCGATTCTGACTCCTAGCAACCCTGTGGGACAGAGCAGAACTGTCTCATAGGGTTTCCAAAGCTGTAAATCTTTACGGAAGTAGACTGCCATGTCTTTCTCCCGTGGAACGGCTTGTGGGTTTGAACTGCCAACCTTTCTGTTAGCAATCGAATGCTTTAACCACTGCGTTTTCACATTGTACCGTCACGGAAAACTTTTCTCCCTTAAAATTGAATTTGGTAGAAAACTCATTAGTTCCTGGAGGGTCCCTGAAATTCCTGCTAAATCTTCACAAATGTTCCTTTCTTCATTTCCATCACTGAATGCCTTAAGGGTTTCCCCCAAATCCATCAAACCAAAACCAAACTAAACCCGTTGCCATTCTGTCGATTCTGACTCACAGCAACCGGATGTGTTTCAGAGTAGAATTGTGCTCCATTGGGTTTTCAGTGGCTGTGATCTTATGGAAATAGATCATTAGGACTTTGTTTGGAGGAATGGCTGGGTAGACTCGAACAGCTAATCTTTCGGTTAGTAGCCAAGCTTTGGCGGATTAACCAGTAAACAAGGTACACACAGGCATACTTGTGTTTACTTACGAATCTGTAGTGCACAATTTCATATGGCTTTCACATCAGAGATGTGGTGAAAAACATTTGAAATTGTGCACTACAGATTAGAAAGTAAGAACAAGTAAACCAGTGTGTATGTTGCTCATCGGGTACTCCATCCCTGGCTGAGAACAAACCATTTCCACCACCTGGGGACCTAAATCCATCGAAGCCACCTTTTAATGATCATTCCTCCAGGGCCTAAGCCAAATAATGCCTGTAAGGTGCTTATCAGTAGCATAAGACTAGATGTTCAGTGTCATGAGCTGTGTCCCCCCAAAATAACTGTCAACTTGGCTAGGTCATGATTCCCTTGTATGATTGTATGACTGTCTACCATTTTATCTTCTGGTGTGATTTCCCTATGTGTTGTAAATCCTATCACTATGATGCAATAAGATGGATTAGTGGCAGTTATATTGATGGGGTCTACAAGATTAGATAGTGTCTTAAGCCAATCTCTTATGAGATATAAAACAGAGAAGCAAGCAGAGAGACATGGGGACCTCATACCACCAAGAAAGCAGCGCTTCCAACAAAGAGAAATTTATTCTCTCACAGTCTAGTAGGCTGAAAGTCCAAATTCAAGGCATCAGCTCCAGGGGATGACTTTCTCTGTTGGCTCTGGAGGAAGGTCTTTGTCATCAATCTTCCCCTGGACTAGCAGCTTCTCTGTGCAGGAACCCCAGGTCCAAAGGACAAGCTCTGCTCCTGGCACTGCTTTCTTAGTGGTATGAGGTCCCCCCTCTCCTTGTTTCCCTTTCCTTTTATCTCTTGTAAGATAAAAGGTGGTATAGACCACACTCCAGGAAAACTCCCTTTACATTGGATCAGGGATATGACCTTAGTAAGGCTGTTATAATCCTTGTGTCATGGATTGAATTGTGACCCCCCCAAAATATGTGTCAACTTGGTTAGGCCATGATTCCCAGTACTGTGTGGCTGTCGTCCATTTTGTGATTGTAATTTTATGCTAAAGATGGTTAGAGTGGGATTGTAACACCCTTAAACCCGCTGCTGTGGAGTCGATTCCAACTTTATGAGACACAATTCAATCCATGACACAAGGACTACAATAAAAATAATGAGGAGTAGTAATAGGTAGCATTTAGTAAGTGCTTTCTATGTGCAAGGCATTGTTGTGTTTTGCATATATTATTCCTTGTCCTTTTCCAGCACTATGTCCCATTGTCCAGAAGTGATTACTGGGAGTTTGGGACCTCACTTTTACCAAAAGGATCCATTAGTGGATAGTCATAAATCTTAGCAAGTAAGTGTGGGTTGTCTAGTCATTTTTCTCCACTTTCAGGGACTGAGATCAGTAATTCCTTTTACGTTCTGCTGCCCACTTGCTCCAGACACCCCCCTCTCTGCGATCAAAGGCGTCCTCCCCAGCCACCCCCCAGAGAGGCCGTGGAAGCCCACAGCTGGCTCTTCCCAGGAACCCATGTCCTGACTGCTGCCTGTTTCTCACTGTCTGGGTTCCATGGCTGCAGCTGTTGACCTGTGTTTTGCTGCTATTTGCACTTTAAATAAGAAATCAAATGACGTATTGCATTGGCCAAATCAGCTGCAAAAGACTTCTTTAAAGTGTTACAAAGCAAAGTTGTCACTTTGAGGACTAATGTGCACCTGACTCAAGCCATGGTATTTTCAATCGTCTCATATGCATGCAAAAGCTGGACAATGAATAAGGAAAACCAAAGAAGAATTGATGCCTTTGAATTATGATGTTGGCAAAGAATATTGAATATATTGTGGACTGCCAGAAGAACAAATAAATCTGTCTTGAAAGTACAGCCAGAATGCTCCTTAGAAGCATGGATAGCAAGACTTCATCTTATGTACTTTGGAGATGTTACCAAGAGGGATCAGTCCTTGAAGAAGGACATCATGCTTGGTAAAGTAGAGGATCAATGAAAAAGAGGAAGACCCTCAATGCGATGGACTGACACACTGGCTGCAACAATGGGCTCAAGCATAACGACTGTGAGAATGGTGCAGGACTGGGCAGTGTTTTGTTCTGTTGCACACAGGGTCACTATGAGTCAGAACCAACTCAATGGCACCTAACAACAGCAACAACAATTCAAGTCAGTCCATCATTCAGCCACCCATTTAACACACACTTACTAAGTGCTGACTAAGTCCCAGGCACTGTGCCCTCGGCCAGTCGGGGTGGATGTGGGGAGCTGATTCCTTTACAAATACATCTACCGTCTGGCCCATATGATGTGCTGCTTATCAGCTCTGACTCATGACTTCCAATGTCTCCCTGGGTCTCAGTGTCTTCACATGTAAAACGGGGGAAGGGAACAGGATTGAACTGGCTGCTCGTTGGCAGTCCCTTTCTTCTCTGATATTCGACGGCACCGTTGGGTATTTTGGTCCTGCACTGTGTCCCTGTGTAGGTCAGAGAAAACACTGCTTCCTATAATGTGCACAGAAATGCACAGCAATGAAAGTTGGAACCAGAAGAGCCATATTTGAGGTCCTGGTTTCTTGGTATGCAAAATGGGAATAATGACAATTGCTATCTACAGGATTGCTCAGAGGATTGAATGAGATAATGTGTGAGAACCGCGTTGGAAAGCACTGTACAAATGTGAGAGAGCCCTGACATGCCTGGCATGTAACAACCCTGTTCAGGATCAGAAAGCCATAGCTCATCTTTCTACTGTCCTTACACAGCTCTATCATACTTCATGCTTTTACTGCTCAATTAGCACACAATGGCTTTTATTATATGGACGTCCTATTTCATTATCAGGTTGCTGTTTGTTTTCTTTCTTAAGAAGAGGAGATTTGAAATTTTTCTGTCTTCATCTAATGTTTTTTGGTCCACAGGCAAATGCATCATTTAGTCAGATTTTTGCCTTCTCTCCCAGATTTCACAAAGTATTCCTGGCTTAAAGCCTTAATCTTATTCCAAGAAGGGGTTTAAGAAATTCCATACGTAAGAAAGTGAGACTGAGGAGCAGGGAGCAGTCAGTGTCTCGGCATAGGTCTGCACCTGCCAGCCTGAGGCTTCCCTGAGTCTTCGCACAGTCTGGAGTAGCAAGTTTGATGGAAAGGCCATTAAAAAAAAAAAAAAGCCAGTGTTTCAAAAGCAGAGGAAGTAAGTTTCCTCAAAAAGTTATATATAGAATTACCATATGATCCAGCAATTCTACTCTAATGTATACACCCAAAAGACTTGAAAGTAGGAACTCAAACAGATACTTGTATACCCATGTTCACTGCAGTATTGTTCACAATAGCCAAAAGGTAGAAACAACCCAAGTGTGTGTTTGTCAACAAACACATGGATAAAAAAAATGTGGTATATACACGCAATAGACTACTCAGCCATAAAGAGAAATGAAGTTCTGATGCATGCTACGACAGGGATGAGCCTGAAAAACAAAGAAGCCAGTCACAAAAGGAAAAATATTGCATGACTCCACTTACATGAAATATCTAGAAGAAGCAAATGCACAAAGACAGAAAGTAGAACAGAGGTTATCAGGGCTGGAGGGAAGGGGAGTGGGGAGTTACTGCCAAATGGGTATAGAGTTTCCATTTAGGGTGGGGAAAATGTGTTGGAAATGGACAATGGTGAGGGTTGCACAGAATTATGAATGTAATTAATGCCTCTGAATTGTCCACTTAAAAATGGTTAAAATGGAAAACTGTGTTTTATATATATTTCACCACAATTTAAAAAAAAAAAAAAAAAGGCAAAGAAAGAGGGGGAGGGTTGCTGGCAAGCCCAAGGAGGTAGATGTGTGTTCAAAATGAAAATCCTTCTAACTGCCATTTGTACTGCTTCTATCAGATTTTCCACTGAAAGGCTATATAAAAGTGAAGGGGAAACTGTCAACAAAAGAATGAATTTAAGAAATGTTTCAAAAACAGACAGCCCCAGTAGATCCGAGCATCCATCTTCTTCCAGCCCTGCAGACGTTGGAAATACCATACGGAAAGACACTCAAATATGATTGCGTGTGCCTCAACATAATGGAAAACCTTACCTTGTATAGACTTAAACACTCTGTCCTACTTACAGAGGTATTTTCATTTACTCCACCACCTATTTTTGTTATTAGCATAACTACGAGAAACTTCCACAGGCAGGAATACATAAAACCACAGCCTCAGTTTTGGAGCCGATACATTCTGCCCAAATCATACTTTCAGTCACAGGTCACGAACCAGGCTCTAATGGCTCCCCACTGCGCTTGGAATCAAATTCATACCCCTCAGCTCAGCCCTTAGGCCCTTTCACATATTGGCTCTTTGCTATACTCTGAGGAGAGTGAGATGCACAAAATGTGTGATTATCACTCTTAACGAGCTTAACAATCTAGTTTTAAGGCCATATTTTCATGTATAAACTATTTAGAAAACAATATCCACTAATATATCATTAAGTGCTAAGTCAGTGAAGGGACACAAATGTGCAAGGACATGGTAAGGATTCATTCCCACTCACCAGAATGTGCAGCCTCCCATTAGCAGCGGGTACCCCTCCTCAGAAAAATACCTAGTCCAGTATCCAACCTGGAGTCTTGAATAATCTAGGCTCTGGAGCACCCCGATGTCATCCAAAGATTTTCAGTGCATGTGGATTTGTCAGGGCAAAAGTTCACCAGATAAGAGATTCCTAGTGTAGAAGATGCTCTTGAGATATGTAAAGATTATCAGGAACTGTTAGGGTGTCTGCTCACAGCTCAAGGAGGGACACAAAAAGGGGAGGAGGTGAGAAAGTTCAGTACCTATTAGAATCCCAGAACCAGTGGGCCTGGGGAACAAAGACCCTGGTGAACAAAAAAGTAGATTCCAAATCCAAGCCCGGTCACCAAGAGCCACACAACGACTAGGCCTAGAAGCCGTGTTCCACAAGCACCTCTCCATCTGGGAGGAGCCCGGGTTTGTTTATTCACAGAAACCCCGGTTGGCATGATTCTTGAGTCCAGCTGGGGCGGGGAGCTGGGGAAGGCTGAAACGATAAACGTCGCTGCTGCAGCACTTCGCTCTGACTCCTGCCTTCGCCTGGCCATCTGTATTGGCCAAATTAACTAAAAGTTGTCAAACCTCCCCTTTGTGTTGCATAGACACTACCTCTGTGTCTGTTTACAAATAGATGAAGTTGTTAAAAGCAAACTGGAATGGAACCAAAAACGTTCAATTGATCCAAAAATATGTCAGGCTAGCATATACTTCGAGAAAAGTCCCTCTGGCTGTGTGACATTATACATATGCAAGAAACAGGTCCATCCGCTTCTTGGCCCTAAATCCTGTTCCCTCTGGTCATGAGAACACTTCATGTACGTACGGTTCCAGGGAATCCGAGAGTGTCTACTGCATAGCTGCTACAGGAAACATAGGGGAGTAAGCTAGGAAAAGGAGGCACGTTAACAAAGAAAATGAATCCCCCAGTGGAAATATAGGCAAAATAGTAATAAGAATTCCACACCGATATTATTTTAGGGGCTTGTTTTGTTTTGCTTTTGTTCACTATGTCAGTGAAGTACAAGCCATTTCAATCAAGAACAGCTCCTTAACTGTTTCTAACTATAGTTCCAACCTGCAGGTTTTAGTAAGAAATTTTCCGAGGTCATCTTGTCAACCTAAGTAAAACAGATTTTTTTTTTTTTTAGTGGCCATCGTAAAAGCGGTAGCACAGGCTCTGGGAGACAGTCTTTGTCCAACACACTGGCCACAAGTTCCCACAGCCAAGAGCTGGATATAGTCTCGTCGTTTCAATTCTCATTTGTTATTTAAAATGAACTGGTGGTCTCCAAACAAAGTGGAAGTAGTTCTCTCCTCTCTCTGTCTCTCTCTCTGGTCTCTTTGTTTGAAGTCCAACAGGAAGGAATCCAGAGAATAAAGGGAGGAAAGGAGGCTGAATCTAACATGCTCAAAGACAGACATTCCTAAGTGCCTGTCTTATTTATCTCCCGCCCATACCACCAAAACCCACATACCATCCAGCTGCTTGTTGTCCCTCCGGGAGCCAATTCCAGTCCCTTGTACATATCATCACTTCCCTGACTCCAGGCCTCACTTTGCTTGTCCTCACTTTACTTGAGAAAGACTGTAACGGAAGGTTGGTTCCCCCGGAAATAGCAAAGTACCATTGCTTCTAACAAATACTTCCAAGATTTTGTTATTGTTGTTGTTAAGTGCTGTTGAGTTGGTTTCAACTCATAGCAACCCCACGTACAACAGAATGAAACACTGCCTGGTCCTGCGCCATCCTTTCAATCGTTGTATGCTTGAGCCCGTTGTTGCAGCCACTGTGTCAATCCATCCCATTGAGGGTCTTCCTCTTTTTAGCCAATTAAAAGACCTCATACTTGTACATGACTAAATTTCAATGAATGATTCCTCTTAAGTTAAATGTGGTCCCAGACATCATGAAATAGAAAGCATCCAGCAGGGAAACTGAGTTTTGCATATCCACAGCCCCTCACGTGGCCCCTCCTGTGAGAGCACTGGCCACCTTGAGCAGTACAGTCTGTTGCCATGTGACAGAACAAGGCTAGCATATCACCTTACGTTTATAAACGGGAAGGAAAGAAAGACAAATTTGTGTAAAAAGAGCAGACACTCACCTGTAGCAAATATGAGGTAGCTCAGCAAATACTTGTCAGACACCAGACATATCCATAGTACAATTTCCTGACTAAATTTTATTTTCGTATATTCACTCCTGAGACTCTAGATAAGCTTTCTTCTCAGACTTCATATAGCCTTGGTTTCTTTGTGGTTCCTCTGGAGGAACCACATTACTGCTTCTGATCACAGCAATGCCACTAGCCGTCCAAAGTCAACTCTGCATCCGTGCTACTTTCAAGGGCTAGCTCTACAATGTTATCCTCACTCAAAACAGGACTTTATAACAAAAGCTGTATTTTTAAGAATCTGATTGATTATGGGGCCTTGGTGGTACAGTGCAGGAATGGTGGCATAGTGGTTAAGAGCTTAGCTGCTAACCAAAAGGTCAGCAGTTTGAATCCTCAAGTCACTCCTTGGAAACCCTACGGGGCAGTTCTACTCGCCACAATAAAACCGGACAGCAATGGGTTTGGTTTTTTATTGGTTGGTCGATTTAGAAGAAATGCCATAAAAATATCTTGAGATTTTCTCAATGCTTTCTTTTTTTCTGGGATTGTATAATACCAAATTCTTAGTTTTGGTATAACTGATATTGTCGTTAACAGCACTGCACAATGTCAGTTTCGTAGCTTTGATAAAAGTGATGATGATGCTGTCACATCACATGGTGACATGCACTGTTAACGTTAGAGGAGGCCGGCTGGAGGGTCTACGGGAACTCTCTATACTATCTCTGCAACTTTTCTGTAAACCTAAAATTGTTTAAAAGTAAGAAGTTTATTTTTATAAGAAAGACCACTCTGAAATGTCTCAAGTGATTGAAAACATGTTCAGGCATGACACAGTGGTTATCTACAATCTAAAGAACAAAGGAGGGAGTTGTGACAACCACAGAGGGCAAAGCCAGGACCCTGGTGCAGTGGGCCCAGCATGGCCTGTTTGGGGCTGACCTCCATGGCAACAAGACCAGCCTCCTTCAGTTTCACAGACATGGCTTTTCTAAACCTTTAAAAAAAACTATCAGAGTAAATGCATGCCCACTGTAGACAAGCTGGATGCCACAAATGAAGAGGCACCTAGTACTCACCTACAAGTACTTTCATTATTGTGCATCTTTGATCAAATTTCCTTCCAGCACTTTTTCCACACATACCTTTTTTACATAGTTGAAAACACAGTTCTTTTGGTCCTGCTTTCTTCACTTAGTATTCTGTCTTAGTATTTTCCCACATAAATCCAAAGCTTTGTAAATGCAAGGTTTAACACTGCACACTACCTCCACTGCCTGGCAGACCCAGGGTTTGCTTATCCAGGCACCAGCTGCTGCTCCAAGAAGGTGCATCAAAGTTAGGGCTGATGGCGTCACACCACAGAGATCACTTAGGGAAAAAAACAATCGGTCCTGTACCCAGTTCTCTTTGGGCTTAAGTTACTCCTCACTGGTTGATTAGGCAGAGCAGCTTGTTCCGGAATGTTTGGGGCCAGTTCAGCTTTGTGGCTATTTAGTGATGCTTAGAATAAAATGTAGTCACCAGCAGAGAAAAACTTAGACCGTGAGAGAACGGGATGCAAGGAACTCTCAGTTCCTTGGTATAAAACAGTAAATGAATTCTGAATGAATAATTAGTATATAATAAAATAAAAATAGAAGACATTGAGACCTAGAAAATCATGGTATTTTAAATGAGCCAGTCCCCTTCAGTGACACACTAAGTCGACACGTTCATTTTTTTGTAAAAACTAAATGGGAGAAAATATTAGCCCAATTTTGAAAAATGGTTGAAAAGCTGAATATGCTAAAGAGGCATAAATGGCCTGGGCTCAGTTCCTTCTCTGGAAAATGGGATCCTCTGTGATGTGCCTACTCAGGTGCACACACAGCCAAATCCTAAAATAAACTTAGTCCTGCTAAGATTTTCCTCCCTGAGGTACACTCGAGTGGCTACGTCAATATTCAGGAAGAAAAATCAAACATTCGCAGAGAAGTTGTCTCCGAGGAATAAATTTAAATTTTTATTTGAATTTCATCTGTCCCACTTCCTCCCTTCTGGCTATAGGGTGTATCTGGAGCTATAAGGAGAAGAGAGAACTTTCCTTTTTGTTTCCCCCTTTCACACCTCCGATTTCCTGTTTCAGTCCACTTGTTTCCACAGTTCTAACCAGAAGTATGCAGAAGTGACAGAAGAGGACAGAGATGTCCCCACTGAGCAAACAGACTCTATCCAGAGGCCATCCAGGGAGACTTCCAACAATCTGTGTGGAAAATCAAGTCCATCTCTAATTTTACGGGTCTGGACCAGGGTCCTACTGATGAGCTAACAACCCTTCAACAGAGCCAACAAATCACCAAACATTCATGTAAATTTCAGTGTTCATCAGGTTGACATTATACAGTGAAACAAATGTCTATTTTGAAAAAGAGGGAAAGCAATGATTTTGCTTACCACCCGTCCTAAATCTCAACATGCCTGATTGATGTATTTCCCCAAGAGGGGATAAATCATTTGGTTGGAAATACAAAATTCTTTCTGAGGTAGTTTAAAGGGATCTCAGAGATGGTCAACTACATTCTCGTTGGTATATATTGAGTTTGTTCATTCAAGAAAATATTTATTGAGCATCTACCATGTGCCAGGCATTGTGTTGGATGCTGATGGGAAGCAGTCTCTGGCCTCATGGGGGGTGAGACATTAAACAGATAATCACAAACAATTATAAGATGCAGGGCTCTATGAGAATGCATAACATTGTTGTTAGCTGCCATGGGTAGAGCTGGCACAGACTCATGGCAACCCCAGGCACAATGGGATCAGGCCATTGTGACCCATAGAGTTTTCATTGGCTGATTTTTTGGAAGTAGATCATCAGGCCTTTCTTCCTAGTCTAAGTCTCAAAGCTCCACTGAAACGTGTTCACCATCACAGTAATACACAAGTGTCCACTGACTGACGTGTGGTGACTGCATTTGTGGTGCACTGGCTGGGATTCGAACTTGGGTCTCCCACACAGAAGGTGAGAATTCTACCACTGAACAACCACTGCCCTCTGAGAATGTATAACAGGAAAGCCTAAATGAATCCAGAGTGTCAGGAAAGGGAGGACCTGAAGGGTAAGCAGCAGTTCTTCGCCAGATGAAGACAGGGGAAAGAACCAGCCTGGATAGCTGTAAATGCTCCAATTTGGAGATTGCAGAGGGATGGACAAAGAGGCTGGCGTCTCCTGACTCCTCTATGTCAGCACCACCGGAATGTGGCTGCTTCACTGAAGCTCCTTTGTACCAAAGAAGCATCCACAGTCCAATTCATGACCAGCATTATTTTAGAGAGCATTCCAGAACAAGGGGCCTTTCCCTGCATTACTACAAACAACCCTCCTTGCCTCTCCTGTTCCCTTCCCCACCTCAGCATGTCCTGGGTGTGTGGAGAGTGGATCCATGTCCTAGAGCAGTGGCTCTCAACAACTCATGAGCACAAGAACCATCTTGGGGACGGAGCAAATGGGGAGCAACTGTGTAACAAGTGTGGGGTTTCCTTTTGGCATGATGAAAATGTTTTGGAACTAGACAGAGGTAATGGCTGCACAACACTGTGAATGAACTAAATGCCATTGGATTGTACACTTTACAATGGTTGATTTTATGCTATGTGAATCTCACCTCAATAATTAAAAAAAAAAAGCATCAATAAATAAATAAAACCATCTGATGATGAGCTTGTTTAAAATGCAGATTCCCAGATCCCACCCATGGAGACTTCACTTCAGCCCTGGAATGAGACTCAGGAGTCTACATATTCTTAACATGTACCACCCTTCCCTCCACAAAAGATTTTCATCAAAGTTTTAGCTATTCCAGCCTTTCTGTGATTAATTTGAGAAGAACATTCAAAGTTAGCAAGATAGTGTCTAGAACAGGTAACTGATTCCCTAGACAGTGTTTGCAGAGTACCCCCTGAGTGTGTGCCCTTCTGCCATCTCCACTGGTGTCCATGAACAGAGGGGGCGAGTGGCTGACCCCTGAATTCCCAGAGGACGGATGGGAAGGATAGAGGACTATAAGGAGCCTGTGCAGCCTCAGAAGTCCCTGGGTGGTGCAAACGTTTAAGCACTCAGCTACTAACTGAAAGGTTAGCGGTTCAAATCTACTCAGAGGCTCCTCAGAAGGGCCTAGTGATCACAACCATCGAATACCCTGTGAAGTATAGTTCTATCCCACTCAACTGCAACTGGCTGGTTTTTATTATTGTTGTTGTTTTTTGTGCAGCCTGAGGGTAATGGAAAATTCCATGGAATAAAGCTTCAGAAGTGGCTTAACTAAGCTGGATATGTTCTTTGAAATTACTCCTACTTTTAAATATTCAAATCCCTCATTACTGTGGATAACTGGCTATAAACTGGGTAACATCTTTATAACCAACTGTTCTTACATTTAAAACTGACCATTTCCCTATTTTGGGTGATGTTCCCTCCTCTGTAACTAAAAGTAATTTTGGAAACCACTGTTCTGAACTCCACTTTGCAAGGTCTCCTTTTACCTCTCACGTTAATTTTTTATCTGGGTCCAGTACGAAGGTTTTGGTTTTCAGTCTATAAATCTGGCAGTGAAGACAGCATGCTGAGTCTTCCTCTGGTTCATTTTGCAGTCAGCAGGGTTTCCTAGGCAACAGCCACCACCTCAGTCCATCAAATAGTCACCAATTTTCTCCCTTGACATCGCCCCCAAGTCCTCCCCTCCCAGCTGGCCATCAGCACAGCACCACTAATCTTCTGTCTGTGGGGGAGGAGGGACAGGCAGTCCTAGGGAGGATCCATGAAGACTGGCCACTTCATCACCCAGTGGGGTGCACACAGCCCTGGAGTGTCCTCTGTGGGCCTCACACTGGCCTTCTAGGACTGAGTAGCCATGTCAGGGGCCTGCCTTTCCTTCCCAGCCACTTCCCCCGTTTCTTTTTTTAATCAGAAAAAAGGATCCGTGCAGTAATTCATATCAGAGTCATCCCGCAAGAGGAGAGGTACTCTTCAAGACTTTGGCCCAGTGATTAAGGAAGGCCTCTCTGATGCAGCTTCATCAATAACATTGTTGCTTCTAGGCTCTGCTATTGAAAAAGGCTTTACCGATAACCAGCTGTCGTCGAGTCAACGCTGACTCGTGGTGACTGCGTGAGTGTCAGAGTAGAACCGGGCTCCACAGCGTTCTCGATGGCTGATTTTTTGGAAGCCGACCACCAGGCCTTTCTTCTGAGGCTCCTCTGGACAGACTCTAACCTCAAACATTTTGGTTAGCAGCTGAGTGTGTTAACTGTTTGCACCACGCAGGGACACTAAAAAAGGTTTTTGTTGCCCCATAAAGGGGCTGGTGCTGCATGCCAATAGCATGTACTTCCCATACTTGGAATCCATTTGCCCCAGACCTACAAGGTCATCAGAAGTTCATTAACAAAGAAATACTTCCCACTGGCATGTGAGGGTCTTCAGAACTGAAGGGCAGGCTCTAGGGCCAGATTGGGCATGTATACGCTGCCTCCACTACTTACCGGCTGTGGGATCCTGGGCGTGTTACTCTGTGCCTCAGCTTCCTCATCATTAAATGGGACGTTGTGAGGATAACATTCGTAAATACATGTAAACAGCTTAGAACAGTGCCTGGCACATGGTGAGCTTTCAGTGAGTGTTGGATATTATTACTCTTGGCTCATATCAAGAGTGGAGCTCAAGGCAGGCTGAGTTCACAGGGGACAGGTGAACAAAACCAGACTCAAAAGCTGCCAGCTCTGTCTGAGAAAGGCATGGCCTCTTCCCTAGAATATGATTCATCCACAGAAATCCCTAGAAAGGTGGCCTGCCTGAAATCATTTTTAGATTTAATGAAAAAAGCAATCTAGTCCAAATTAGATGAGCTGGATGACTCTGAGAGCCAGCCCTGGGGCACTATTCAGATTTTCGGTTGTGGGTATAATGCTAGGCTGAATTAAGTTGATATAAATGAGTTAATGAAAAATTCAGTCTCCCGCATACTGACAAATCTTCTGTACAAGGGTTTCTAAAACAGCTCCACTGAACAAGCTTCTTGCTTATAATAGAGGCTCTCTCCCTCAAAAAAACCAGAATGTAAATTTAACTTAAATAGCTTTTCCCAAATCACTCCCAATGACTCCCTTCCTTATCTGGCCTCTTTCTCCAGCCTCAGCCTTTCTGTTCAGATTCCCTGCAAACTGGCTACATTTCTAGGTCTTAGTTTACTCCTAGAAATCCCTCAGTGGCACGAATGGTTAAGTGTTCAGCTATTAACCAAAAGGCTAGCAGTTTCAATCCACCCAGAGGCACCTCAGAAGAAAGGCCTGGTGATCTGCTTCCCAAAAATCAGCCACTGAAAACCCTAAGGAGCACAGTTCTACTGTGACATACATGAGGTCACCGTGAGTCAGAATCGACTCAGTGGCAACTGGCTTGGTTTTTTGCTTTTGTTTTTTACTTTACGCCTGAATGAAAAGTTAATGGATGTGGCTGGTAGTTCATTACCGGACCAATGTGTAACAATATATCATGCTTCATGCATAATAAATAAGTGAAATTTCTGAAACAACAGGGATGAATATAACTGAGATCTCAAGTGAGGCCCTCTACGTGCCCACTGGACATTATCATAATTACCTAGAGATTTAGGACAACTCAACTTCCCACCATCATTGCCTTGTGCCTTAAGGAAACCCACCAGCACTTCACCGCTTCTCGGAGGAGATGCTTGGAGTGTGAATGGAATATTGTCAGGTGAAATTAGGCCACTTCTGAGTTGTGCCACATTCCACTGCAGAATCTAGCTGATGACGCAAACACTGAATAATGACACTGATTCACGCATTATATTCATCAGAATGACAAAGCATTCACCCTGGCACCCTGTTTCACTTTGCTAATGAAAAACAGCAAGCTTTTAAGACCACCATCCATCAGGAGAGAAAGAGAGCTCACTTCCAGGAACGACAGGTGCACGACAATAGAAACAGCATTTTTTTTTCGAAGTACGTGGGCTGCTGCCAAAGATTAAAATCATCCTGTGTTTAATATCATTCTCTCTCTTTGTGTTCCTCTGAGGTTTAGTATTTTCTTTCAGGAGAGAAATCAAAAAAGTTGATGTCAGAAACTGCCAAGTTCCTGGGGGATCTTCTACAGTTTCATACTACGTTGGTGAACATTTTCCACTGGGGTCTCTATGACTTTTTTTTTACAGGGAAACATCCTTCCCTTCAGTCCAGTGGATAAGTCTGTACAAGGGTAGTTCTCAAAAAAAAATATTAAATAAACTGAGCTGAGGCAGGAGTGTGTCCCAGACAGTGCCCCCACAGCTGCGGAGAACGTGACCTTTGCCAGGACAGAGTGTCATTCACCGGCAGCACAGGGGGCAGACAGGGATGGGCCCTCCTCTAAAAGCAGGGGGAGCAGCAACAATCTCACAGCTTAGATGCAGGAGAAAAGAGGGATTTATGTTTTAGTCGTAAGAAGGAATTTATTAGTACTTCTCCCACGTAGCCCCTTCTCACCCATTTCTAGTTCTAGCCTAGACCACCTCTCAAAAGCATCACTTGGCTAGTTCTTCCCCCCTAGTATCCTACAAAGCACCATCTGAAAGACTCAAGAATAACACTTCATGTCTCACAAGGTTATTATTCAGCAGCCTCAACTATAAGAAATTCAGCTTGGAATCCAGTAAAAATGAAAAAGGGAGGGGGGAACATTTGAGCAGGCAAAATTAAAAAAAAAAAAAAAATGCCCCTAAATCACAAAACTACTGTAGCAGAAAAGCTCAAGGGCTTTACTCCAGGGAGACCCCTCTGGATTTATCACGCAGAGTCAAGTCTCTCCTTCCCTCTCTTTCTCCTTTAC
Source organism: Elephas maximus indicus (assembly GCF_024166365.1). Classification (NCBI taxonomy): domain Eukaryota; kingdom Metazoa; phylum Chordata; class Mammalia; order Proboscidea; family Elephantidae; genus Elephas; species Elephas maximus. The sequence goes on along the minus strand of NC_064820.1, from coordinate 75,904,759 downwards.
ATAGGTCAAGCAAGCTTAGTTACTAGGTTTTGCAGTCTCTACAAGATTCGCTTACCACCTGTCTGTCAGTTTGTCATACTGGGGTGGTTTGCGTGTTACTATGATGCTGGAAGCCATGCCATCGGTATTTCAAATACCAGCAGGGTCACCCATGGTGGACAGGCTTCAGCAAGCTTCGACTATGACAAACTAGGAAGAAAGGCCTGGTGATCTCCTTTCGAAAATTTTTGTCGTTAGTTCCAACTCATAGCAACCCTACGAACCACAGAACAAAACACTGCCTGGCCCTGCGCCATGCTCACCATTGTTGTTAGGCTTTGTTGCATGAGTCCATTGCTGCAGCCACTGCGTCAGTCCATCTTGTTGAGGGTCTTCCTCTTTTTCGGTGACCCTCTATTTTACAAAGCATGATGTCCTTCCCCAGGGACTGATCCCTCCTGACAACACATCCAAAGTATGAGAGATGTAGTCTCGCCATCCTTGCTTCTCAGGAGCATTCTGGTTGTATTTCTTCTAAGAGAATTAGCCAAAGAAAACTCTATGGATCACAACAGAATACTGTCTAATAGAGTGCTGGAAGATGAGCCCCCTAAGTTGGAAGGCACTACACAACAGCCACAACAATGGATTTAAACATACCAATGATCATGAAGACAGTGCAGCACCAGGCAATGTTTCGTTCTGTTATACATAAAGTCCACATGAGTCTCTGACTAACTCGATGCTGACTCGATGGCAACTAACAACAACAGGATTCACAAAAGCAAAATACAAGGAAGGCTATTTAGAACAACTACACTGAAAGTAACTTAGAAGGAAACAACATGATACAAGTGAGGAGACCCAGATGAATATGTTTTCTAAAAGACATGAATTGAAAAATCAGAGCAGGGACTGTTTTCTCTGGTGGCAAATCAACAGGTCCTCTCCAATAAGACATTGAGGGCATGATGACATAATCCAATTGTGCATGTTCATAATGATGACCTTGAATCAGCCTTTAAATGCCTGGGTTCTGCTCAGGGTGCTCTAACAAGGCCTAGCTGTACTGCCTCACCCCATAGCCCTGAAAAGGAAATGTGTTTGTTTGCCACTTGGATTGCACTAAACATTCTCTTTTATACTTGGCATCTCAGCGTGGCAGTGTATTCTTCTGTTACTAAGTTCTCAAGACTAATATTTCACGTGGTCTTTTCTGGTTATTCTGGTCAAACTCTACAGTTTATCAATGACATCTGAAAAGATTTCTCTATGCCAAATCAGTGCTTGCGCCTTTCCATGGCAACTGCATACACACACACACACACAACTTACGAACACAACAACAATACTTTATTAGAACTTGAACATGTCAATATCTCAGCAATCAAACTTTGCAGCACGAATTGCACATGAGGACTAGAAAATCTTATTTCTGAAGTTGGGCTTATAATGATTGCATCTTGTCTTCAAATCCCTGAAAAACTTTATGCCTCAATTCCCCCCTCCATCTGTGAAGTAAGAAATAGGCAACGCACACCACAGTTGGAAATTTCAAAATACAGAATATAGCCCATATAAAAGTATCCCGCAACAACTTATGCTGTGGAATTTCTCATTCCCTTCAGGGAGCATTTTTTCCCTGAGAAATCTCTTTTTCCTTTATTTGAAGTCTCCTTACTACTAATTCCTAATCAGCTGCCGTTGAGTCAACTCTGACTCATGATGACCCCAGAGTAGAACTGGGCTCCATAGGGTTTTCAATGGCTGATTTTTCAGAAGCAGATTGCCAGGCCTTTCTTCTGCAGTGCCTCTGGGTAGACTCAAGCCACCAACCTTTTAGTTAGCAGCCAAATGCCTAAAAGTTTGCGCCACCCAGGGACTCCTACTTAGTTCAAAAACCACCCAGTGCCGTCTACTTAGTTCTAAGTCTCCTCAAATCATCTTTGAGAATGAGAAGTGTATAACTTTATGCAAATACTTCTAAGATTATCTTTTTTTAGGTTTGATTTTATGCTTGTTTCCACATAAATACTTCTCAGTTAGTTCCAAGATCCCTCCTTAGAAATTTCCCCACCTCTTTCCTCCTGGTGATCGGAGCAATTACATGGAGTTTTTGAATACAACCTCCTTCTTACCTACTGAAATGATGCGGCTGTGAGAACGCAAGCCCAGCCCAAGGTGGGGCAGCCTCAGCATCACCATCCAGTCTGCACAATAAGCAGCCGCCCAGACCTCCATCCCACAAGAGGATCTGAAATCACTCCTTTTCACTTTGGCTTTGAAAAAGCTCCAGCCTGCCCTCCACCCTCAGCCCCGGTGGGGGGCGGGGTGAGGAGGGAGCTGGAGCCCCATGGTGGGCACAGCGAAGGTGGCACAGCCCATAAGCCATCCCCCACCACCATCATTCACGCTTCCTCCAGGCAATCAAGCTGGGCACGGAGCCAAGGTGGGAAGAGCCATCAAACTGTCACTGGTAATGGCTCCACATGTCTCCTTTGCTTTTGCCCTGTCAGCATTTTAGGATTTAGGGTTGGGGGCTGTGTTCCAGAAATAATTTAAAAAAACACCCATTTGCAGAAACACGTGGCAGAGCTTTGTGGCCTCTGGGGCCCTCAGCAGAGCAGCATCAGGAAAGAGAGACAGACTCGGGCCCATCAGTGTGGGCTTCCTTGGTTCCAAAGTTTTCAAGATGGGGAAGGCCCGCCAGAACCATGTAAATGATGGCTTTGCTGCGCCCCCACTGTAATCCAGCATTAGGGTAGAAACGATTTGAAGCTGTATTTTCTTTTTCTGTTTTAACCAACTCTCTTAGTAATAGGATATCATTGCCTTAAGCTTTTCTTTCTTTCTTTTTTTTTTTTTAACTGTGATCCTCTTACAAACCAAACATAAAATAGAGTCTCAGAAATCTCTCCATATAAGGAGTTTCAAGACCGAGACTGATTCTGCACCATGTTTGTTGGGCTCAATGGAGAAAGTCATTCTAGGTCACTTTTAAGCTTTCTGAGTCATGCAACACGGAGGCCTGAGAGGGTAGGTCACACAGGAAAGGGCCTAACCTTTCTGAACACCAGGCCAACCACGAGTGGGAAAAGTCACTCTCTGGCTACTGGTCCCCGTGCAATAAGTTAATGATTTCAAGAGACCCATTCGGCCCCAGGACATGGGCTAGTCTGTGGTGGAATGCCCACACAAAGGCTCTGAACCCAGAGGTCTTTTCATTTATTTCCAACTGGGCATCGGAGGCCATTAAAAACCTGCTGAAGAAATTAAACATGTTGTGGCTTCCAAGTCCTGTTCAAGAACTGCCAATCACGTAAATTCTGGAACACTGGGTGCCCACTGTTCTACCCTGCCAGTCATACTCAGAGGTATGTCATGGTCACCCATGGGCCATGCAGATCAAAGGCAGAAGAGAAGGGGAAAAATGGGAATAAACAAGGAAAGAAGACAGAGGGCTAAAGAGTAAAGTGAAGGAAGGAAGCAAGAGAAGGAGAAATGACAGGTGCTGGGAAGGATCCCTGGGGCGCCTGCCCCTCACTGGCCCGGGTGATGCTCCAGAGACCAGACTAAAAAAAAAAAAAAACATTGTCGTTGAGTCTATTCCAACTCATGGCAACCCCATGTGTGACAGAGTAGAATTACTCCATAGGGTTTTCTTATCTGTAGTCTTTACAGGAGCAGATTACCAGGATTTTCTTCCAAAGCACTGCTGGGTGGGTTTGAACCACCAACCTTTAGGTTAGTAGTCGAGCACAAACCATTTGCACCACCCCGGGACCTGGAGACCAGAGACTCCAGATAAAGCACAAGTAGTAGTGCTGCATCATGAGAGGCCTGCATACACCTCCAGGGATGAGTGGTCCAGAAGCAGGGCTGGAAACCTGCGGAGCACTAACTCCCCTCCCCCCAGGGTTTGCGGCTTAGAGCTGTGTTACTGTGTGGTCATCGACTATTCACAATGACTCACAAACAGAGGTGGAGGTTGAGAAAGAAGGGGAAAAGGGCAAGCTGAACACAGGGAGCAAAACCAGGCCCACTTAGATCTTGGCCCTTTTGTTTTTCCCTGTTGTCTACAGTTGGTGGTGATTTCATTCATTTGCATAGATGTAATCTAATTGCTTCCATACACACAATTTTACCTCTTCAGATACATCTTTTTAATTTGAGAATTATTGGATATGTGTAAATTTCTTTTTTTAACATGTTCCTCCTCTATTATTTGTGTCCTATTTCTGACACAATGAGTATAACATAGGAAGGATCTATCTTCCTTTCAGATTTCTCTGCAAAGAAGTTTCCAAGTGATATTTAATTGTTCTCAGGACAATGAAACATGCCTCACCTTATGTACAACCTCACATTTGATACCAACCAGCAGGTAGAAGGCAAAGTCAGGCAGCTCAATATCTAAATTGCACATTTAGGTGGTCAATTAAAACTTATTGATTGGTTTATATCCACCTATGTTCCACTTACAGCCTATATTGGTCTTTTGGAAACCCTGGTGGCATAGTGATTTAGAGCTACAGCTGCTAACCAAAAGGTTGGCGGTTCGAATCCACCAGGTGCTCCTTGGAAACCCTATGGGGCAGTTCTACTCTGTCCTACAGGGTCTCTATGAGTCAGAATCGACTCAACAGCAATGGTTGTTTTTTTTTTTTTTTTTAATTGGTCTTTTAATAGTAGCTGACATTTGGAAGAGGCTGAAATCCTGGCTTTTAAGTTTCAGAGGACATTATGAAACCACCTAAGAAGATCCATGTAAACACAGGCCCACTATTGTCCTATTGCTTCTTTGCAGAAAGTAGTGTTATAGGCAGGAGGGCTGTCTGTTACCCTGATAGGTGGCCATCTGTCCACCTTCTCTTGTTCACCATTTTTATAGCCATTACTTTTATGTTGCCTAACTGGGGCCCCATTAGAAGTATACCCAAGGTATAAGAGATCTCGATTGGCTGTGAACGGTCATCTTGACCAACAATCTAATCTCTCCATATAAACCCCAGAATATGAATCTAAAACAAACACTTAGAAGATCTTTCAGAATCTGTATGTTTTATTTATAAAGACACTAATGTTCACCCTGTCAGCACCAGTTCCTTTCTTTCCCCACATGTATATCTGTCAGAAAAAAGAAACAAAGTGCGTGGCAAACCATGGCCCACAGCCATGATATAAAATAAAAACAAATCCCATTTTACATAGAAAAAATTATCCCTCCATTTTGGGTACATCTTCAAAAAGCTCTATACCAGCGTTCTTGCAAATGAGGGTTGCCATACTTTAGCATGGCATGAGATCAAATCAGTGGGTCACTACCAGTATTTCTTTTAATAGAATGGAAAATGTCATAGCACACAGTAGACAGTAAGGATAAGCACTGCTTTGTGAAACTTTTTGTTTCAATTTTTTGTGTATGTGGGGATCGCCATATTATACTGTGTCTGAAGTAAAAGAAGTTTATAAACCATTCCTATAAGATATATAACTGAATGTAAGTTTGTCTTTAAGATTAAAAAAAATAAGACCCCCTGAATTGGGCCTTTCTTATATATCAGTTATATTGGACGAAAGGAGCCCCGGTGGCTCTGCTGCTCACTGGAAGTTTGGCAGTTCAAACCCACCAGCTGCTCCATGGGAGAAAGATGTGTCACGGTCTGCTTCTGTAAACATTTACAGACTTGGGAGACTATGGGGCAGTTCTACTCTGTCCTATAGGGTTACTATAAGGCAGAATCAACTCGACGGCAATGGGTTTGGCTTGGTTTTGGTATGCTGGATGAAGATCTGCCTAAAGTTTCAATTCTAAAACCACATGTACCATGTATGAGATGAAAATTAACCTGATGATAATTACAAACCTGCATTTTTAAATTGGAAAAAATATACATATTGCTGAAGTATCTACAGTGAAAACTGTGAGAGCCAGAACTCGCTGGGACTGCCTTATTTTTCCTGGTCTGGCAAGTTTTCTGCCTGTGATAGGGTCCAGTCTTACCATTTTTCTATGGCTCTCTATTAGTGGAAAATGTTTGTGTTTGCCTTCTCTGACAGGTTTCCGCCTTACACAGATTCAGCTTTTGCACGTTTTACTGTGCCGGGTTCGTTTGTATTCTGTGACATGTCCGTGCTTTCATTCTGTGGTCTCCAAGAGAGAATTCAACTGCCTTTCTCACCCTCAGCTGCAGTCCTTTCCAGGTGCTCACGTTATGCTGACTTATCATTCAAAACTGACCAAGTACCAGGATGACTTCAGATACATCTGATCCAAGGGAGTGACCAGCAGGAGCCTCAACGTGTCTCAGCATTGGCCAGACATCGCAGGGACTCACACTCTACCTGACAGGGCTAGAAGCTGCCTCCACATGCTGCTCCAAAAAGGAATAAACACTCAGCACTGGGACAAAATTCAGAGCTCTGGGAGTTGGGTGACTTGCCCAAGGTTGAATACAAAATGTCCTAGCAGGGCAGTCAGAAGAAGAACCAGGCTTCCAAGTACCAGCCCCAACACCATGCACTTCGACATAAGATTTAATATGGAGTTGCAGATTGACCCTGGAGGTCACCAGAGCTGGAGGTAGGGGATTAGCAGAGTTTTTTTCTCTTACGACTGTTTTATATATCTACGCTAACCTCCTTAACTCAAACTGACATCCGTGGCTTTTTGTGCCATGTCATTATTCTACTACATGCTAGTTTGAGGTTTCTGAGGTTAGCAATTCAGAAGAGCTTTCCAACCTCTGACTCAAATGAGCTCTATTTTCCCCAGACACATAACTTACTATTGAATCTCATTTCCATGAGAAACACAAAAGCCATAGTGATTCATGTCTCAAATGCTAGACCCACTATTTTTGTTTAAAAAATGGCTTACATTTTTTCTTGATTGTAAAATAATATGTAGCCATAAACCCTTTGTCTTCAAGTCAATTCTGACTCATAGATGAGTATGTACCCAATATATAAAATTTTAAAACAAAAAAGGTAAGGAAGAAAAAAATTTTAATTTACTGACCTACTATTCGGTGATAATTGATATTAAAATTTGGGTGTATCTGGTCTATGAGTATATAGAAATTGGTACAAAATTGCGGTCAAACTAGAAAATAACTTGATGCAACCTGACTTTTTTTTACCTAACATTACAAATCAGTATAACCTGTTGCCGTTGAGTCAATTCTGACTCATGGTGACCCTATAGATTCTTTGAACATATGATTTATGATGCCAGCCAAATATTGCAACCTATTGACGAATCGTCATTAGTTACACTATTCACTATCGTTAAGAACTTTGAGTTTTTCCAGTTTTTCACATATATAAATAATGAATCAGTAAACATCTTTTTATATACATTTTTGTGCATATCTCGGGTTATTTTTTTAGGAAAATTCCCTGTACGGAATTACCAAGCCAAAGGGTTTGAGCATTTTTAAGACTCCTAATACATGGAAAAATTCCATTCAAGAAAAGTTGTATCTATTTATATTCAGTTAGCAGAATGTGAAGGGGCCTATCTTGTTCTCTTTACCAATAATGAGTAGTATCATTATTAAAAAAAAAAAAAAAACTTAAAATTTACAAGTAAAAATTTGTATCTGGTTGTATTCATTTGTATTCCTTGATTTATAAAGAGGTTGAACATTTTTTCAATGTTGGCCATTTTGTATTTCTCTCTCCTCTCTTCTCTCACTCTTTCTGTCTATGTGTATGTATGTATAAACTTAATGTTCATATCCTTTGCTCATTTTTCTATGTGAGTTAAGACTTTACTTATTTATTTGTAAGAACTCTTTATATTATAAGGATATTAAACTTCTGAATTTTCTATTTGCGGCAAATACTTTGGGAATCATTTTTAATTATGTAACAATTTAAAGTGATAAAATGCATTGGGGTTTACAATGTCCTAACAATAACTCATGCCATCTACTGGTAAAAAAAAAAAAAAAAACACCCAGAATCTATATTAGTTCTTCATGTTTCAAGATAAGATGCAGAATTAATATTTTTTCTATGCCAATTATTTTAAAGTTTTGAAAACAAAAGACTAACAGTTGATTGAAGCTATTTAAGATGTTTTATACTTATACTATGACTAAAGATTTTTGTTTACATTTAAATTTTTTAAAGGTTACTTCATTCAAATGAACAAAAAAACTCTTGTCTCTTACTAGACATTACTAAGAGAAAGCAAAGTGGTTTAGTGCTGAATCATCTCAAAGGCAGTAAGAGCAGTTCTGGTGCCAACTCTGAACACAGGTATATGTGCCTTGCTATAAGGAATCATAATAACTGAAGACCCAAATTTAATAATCAGACAAATGAGGACAGGTGGCCTCATTATTTATTTTTATAAAAGGCATTTTTTGAAAGGGACATCTTTAAACCTGAGCTTCTCCTACACACTGGTATGTTCTATTTGTAGGTCATTTAAAATTACTGCCAGCTTGATCAGACCAGGTAAATGAGGGGAAGCTGCTGCCATTTCATTCTGAATCAAGATGGGTCTTATCAGTTAAAGATTGTAAGGCTTTCATGTAATGCAACTGGAAAATATGATTTAATTTGTGGCTTACAGGAAACACTAGTTATGAAATACATTTATTACCTGTATGTCTCTAACAGATTGACTCAGGAAACATAATACACTCAGAGGTTCTACAGAAACTTAGGCTGTCAAGATGACCAACTAATAATAGCAGTAGGGCCAATGGGTCATTGATTTCACTCATATGCATGGAAGGCAAGAGCCAAGCGACAAGATTTATCACCAAATGGTCTGACATCCCTAGGAAGATAAATAGAAGAGGTGCTTGATAAAAAGCCATCTCAGTGAATAAATGATATTGTGAATTATCACTCAGGCCCTGAAAGGTCTGATGTAAGCAAAAATATGACTCACCCCAATAACCCAGCTGATTTCATGAGCCATAAACACAGCCTTCGGTGAAAGTGAAAGGGCAATTGGGGCACTAGGTGGAAGAAGATGCAGAAATCAGAATCTATCTCTCTGCAATTTGTGGTGACCAAATGTAAAGCACTCAAAATTGAGTTCGTAAATTTTTCATAAAATAAGTTTTGGTATTGTCCCTGCAAAAAAAAGGACTCACATGTTATTTGAGCACTCACTTTAACAACCTCTGGACAGGCTTTTCCCTGCTGGCTGACTTAGGCTCAGTGGACAAAATTGACAAGCTGGTAGTTTGGATACAAAACATTCCCTAAGGGGGCAGAGGGGTCAGCAAACAATTGGCCTGGTCTGATTTGGGGCAGGATCTGACAAGGGATGAGAGTAAAATGATTATGTCCCCCAACGGAAAGCAGCTGAGAAGTTCTCCCCTTTTCCTTCCATCTAAACTATGAAGTGTGGTGAGCAGATTTTAAATTACCCCCAGAGAACCAAATCCACAGATGAGGAGAAGCCTTGAATGACAGTTCCCTGCTGAGAGCTCAGAGAGGTCACCATGGAGCCCTAGGAAGATGACCCAACCACCCCTTCAGCCAGCTGGGAAAAGAGCATCTGGCTATCCACAGACAGCCATTTCAGTTTCCTCAAGCAATTGCTGATTTACTGTTCATAACGTGTTTCCTATGAATTACATTTACATTCAGGTACTTGCGGTAAGGGAGCTGTTTTATATTTCGGATAACACAAGGAGTGCTGGAGGTGGGAGTGGAAGAGGCAGCAGCGATATTCACAAAGCTAAATGTTGAGAAACTCAGTGGCTGGCCCCTGACACAGTAAGTAGATGCTCAGCACACGTCAGTGCCTTCTCCTCATCCCACACACAGGTACCACAACAGGTGATTCGATGGTCTAGTCCTTTCTGGAACACACAGGCAGAGCCTGGCACATCCAGGTTTCCTGCTGACCAGACAACCAAACATACTGACCCTGAGGAATCCCATCTAAAGACAGTGTGCTCCACCTCAAACCCCAGTCTGAATCAGGGTCTTCTTTCTAAAACATTGTTCTTATGGGGAAAAATGAGCTAGGAATTTGGACCTGAAAAGCTCGATGAAGAAAAAGAAATAGTTCACCAGCTGGAATTCAAGGCAAAACAAGAATAAAAATGGAAAGGTCCCAGGGCACTCTGGTTGGAAAATTATCACCTGGCAAGACAGCCTGGTTTGGATTGGATTCATACTTCTTCACAGAACAACTCTGTTCCAAAGAAACCGAGTGTCCAAATATAGAGAACTGAGAAACATTTTAAGGGCTTGTGAAACTTACCCAGAAAAATCTGTGGAAATTTTTTTTTCTCCTTCCAAACCTTTGGTAAAATTCAACAAGACTGAAATTCTAAAACCCATATGATCTAGGTGACCCTCAATCTCAGAGCTCCCAGGTCCACTTCGCAGGGAGGGGATCTAGACTTGCAAGAGTCAGTTCCCTAACCAGTGACTGCAAAACACTGACAGAACTGAGTGAAAAAAAGGAAGAGAGGAGGCTGCCGCCTTTACTCACCGAAGGTAATAAGGTCACCTCATAACACTAGCTTGTCTTTTGAAAGGAAATAATTTTGAGAGGTAAAATACCACAGCTGATAAGTACCAGTACAACCCTATACGTTACAGGCACTATTGCTGGTTAATCCCACTATACAGATGAGCAAACTGAGGCTCAGGGCAATTCAGTAATTTGTCTATGGTCACACAGCTAAGTAAGAGCCAGAGCTGGTATTTGAACTCAGTTCTTCTGCCCCTGGTGGTGCAGAGGTTAAAGCATTTGGCTGCTAACCAAAAGGTCATCAGTTTGAACCCACCAGCCGCTCCAAGGGAGAAAGATGTCACAGTCTGCTTCTGCAAACATTTACAGCCTTGGAAGCCCTAGGGGGCAGTTCTCTGTCTTACAGGGTCACTATGAATTGGAATCGACTTGATGGCAACGAGTTTTCTCCGCCCCAGAGTCATTACTCAGCTGCTGTAAAGGATGAAATTATTCCCTTTCCCCAACTCTGCCGGTGATTTTCTTCCTATGTTTATTTTTGTGGGAGGAGTTGGAAATGATTGATGAAAATTATGCTCTTCCATGAACTCAGCTCTGGGCTCGAAGCTGTAACTTAGGCTTCTACCTCACTCCCTAATTTACTTGTTCACGAGGGAAGGAAGCCTAGAGCTTTACCCTAAGAAGTAAGGAATGAGACGTCGATAAATATTTGATGGACGCCATTACAAAAATCTGAAACACTTTAGCGAGGCCTGACGGGCCCAGCTGCCTGCACGCCCTTTCCACCCAGCAGCGGCCACCATCCTGGCCCTCCTTTCTCAGGGACATTTTCTGCAGCAGGGCCCTGGCCATTGTGGGCTCTGTGAAGAATGATATCCTGCTTTTGTAAGAGAAGGCGCAGATTTCCCATGCCTGCTTTGTGTCCCAGACTCTTTCACTAATTGATAGAGTGGCTACAGAGCCCACCACCATTCATGCAGTCGGCACATGGCTGCTCCTACATTTGCACGTTTGTCTTGTTTTTTGTTTGTTTGTTTGTTTTGTTTTTTAATCTCTCCTACAAAGTAAGACAACAGCTCCTGTTAACAAAATGAAGCAAAACCAAATTCTTCTTAACAAAAATGAAAATGTCAGTAGGACGTCTCTCTTCATGCTAATCCACTGTTTGATATGCAATGACGTCATTCCACAGAAGCTGGGGACGAACGTTATGTCTGCTGTAATTACAGGGCTTAATATGCAGGATAAGGGACATGGCTGTGAAGTGCAGGCAAGCTCTTCCCACTGGGCTCTCCTTGGGAATACAATCGAGCCCCCAACTGCAGTGGGGAGTCTTGCTGTGACAATACTAAAAGAAGCAGAAATCAAAGGACCGCCTTGGTCATGGAGTCAGGCTTGATTTTCTGACACAAACTTTATCCTCAAGCAGCCACTTAAATAAAAGTACATTTTTCTCACGCAACTACAGTGTCACAAAAGGTAACAAGTACACGAACAAAACTCTCCCTCACAAACATGCAAAAGCTAAAGTTAGACAAGAAAGCTGTAACTCTGAAGGTTTCCACACAGTGACAATAAGAATGAATGTGGCACTTCTTTTGGTGGGGGCTAGAGGTTACGAGAAGGGAAAATGCTATTTCTACAATACCATAAAGAAGAGAGGGATTTATATAAAGTTTTGAAATGTGTAAACTCTTGATTAGATAAAAAGAAATGGAAGTATTTGGCTCCAGGGAACTTCCAGTATAAAGAACTAATAATACTATAAAGGAACCCTATGCCCCAACAAATTATTGTTGAAGAATACTATAGATTTTATAGAGAGGCAAATATTACAGGTTATTTGAACATTGAGTCAAGATGAATCAGCTTTTCCTGCTTCCCAAACATTTCTTATTCATTGCCTTGAATGACAGGTTAAAAGCATTAATCATTAACAAAGATTTTTTTTTAAGTACTTTTATCTGAAAAGCTAAAAAAAAAAAAAAGTAACATATTTGCTAAACTATTGGTTTATAGTACAAAATTTGTACACATTACTTAGAATAAGAATAGAATGCCATTTACCGTGGAACCAATCCACCCTGTTGTTGTTGTCAACCCTCCTAGAGAAAATATTTTTTTAAGAATGACACATATAATTCTCTCTAAAATACTTGATTTCAAGGGATATCAAAGGCATCAAAATAGTACCACACTTTATAAACAGGGCAGCACAAATGAAGGCTATACCATTTAATTATTACTCTGAGTTAGAATTACAAAGAGTTAACATGGGTGCAGACCAGGAGAGCCTGATATATCCAAATCTGTGAATTTTTTTTTAATATTCACGACAAAAACTGACCATGGCAATTTATAATAAAGAGAGGACTAGACACTGACAGGTGGAAGGGGGTTCAGGGAGGAGGGAGAAACACACCAAAAGGAAATGAAATACACATCCTTGAATCATATGTTACTCCACCCTCTGAAGAAATAGTGCATATATTAACAACAGCTGATCTTTACAGGGCACTTGGTAAGTTTTAGCGCTTTTCATGTTATATAGTCATTGAAATTTCATAAATCCTCTTAAGGTCAGTTCATGGATGAGGAAACTGAGGCACAGAGATGGAGCTTCTATTTGAACCTCTGAGCCCACACCCTTAACCTTTCTGCTGGACGCAAAGAAGGTAGGGAAGGTTTTGATTCACTCTGCAAATACCCCTATAGCAGGGTAACTGATTCGTTCTTTCGCGCCCCACCCCACCCCTCCTCTAGCTCCTCACCTTCAGAACCCAACCAAGACACACAGCCAGAGGAGGCAGTGGAAAACGGCTGTCCTGCATTATAACCTGAGCCAAAGGGTTGTCTCAGGGAAAGCACTTGTAAGTAGGAGTAGAGACAGGAAGAACCAGGGGAGGAGTACGTGCTAGAGCCTGGTCTTTCTAGCAGCCTATCTGTATGAAGAATTACAGGTCCCATCTAATTCTCTGTCACAGGCAGAAGCACTGACAGTGAAAACGACTCTTCCCAGGCCAGGATTCCACACCTGATGAATGCCTGCCGGGTGATGGACACGGGGCAGGGATATGAACCTGAATCTGACTTCCTGGTTCTCGTTAGGAGAGAGTAAAACTGCCAGCGCCCAAGTGGGCAGCCAGAACCACTAAGGAGTCTCTACAACCCTATGTGTGGGCAAATGCTGAGTCTGGGCAGACTTTTACTTGTTCAAGAAGGAGTAAAAAAAAAACAGAACTCAAGATGAGACCTTTGAAAAAGATTCTGCAGCATGAGAAAAACTATCATTATCTTGAAACTTGCTGGAAAAAATATCTCTCTAAAATTTACTATCTATAAGAAACACAATAAAATGTTAGAAAATGATACTTGGTGTCTACAGAAAGGTACCAAGCACGGCCTCAATGAAATGACAGAAAGCAACAAAGATAGGGTGGGCTGAATTACAGGCAGAGATTTAAAAAGAAGGAGCCAGTTGACTCAACAGAATAACTCAAGGGAAGACAAAATGCAATAAAACCCACTCAGTGCTGTCGAGTCGATGCCCAAAATGCAATAGCAGAATGTAAATCTGCACCCGAGGCAGTAAATAGCAGAACTGACACTGCAGAATGCTGATTCTGGGGTGGGCAGGGCAAGTGGGCGATGTTCTCCCAGGACACACAGAAAAAGACCAAAGAGAAAATGACAAGACAGAGGATTCGATATAACACCAAGTTCCATTATAAGATTATACATATTCTTAAGGCTAAAATCAGAATAACTAGAAAAGAAAAACTGAAAAGGATACATAAAGAACTTTGCTGGCTGAAAAAAAAAAAAGGCCACAGTCTGCAGACTGAAAGGTTCAGAACACTTCAAGAAAAAATTAATAAAAATATTATAACATACTTTAATTTCAGATGAATTCAGGAGATAAGCTAAGATTTGAGAGTGAGCAGTGCTGGGAAGAACCTCACGCCCCATTCATTGTTCTCTACAAGCAACGTATACATAAGGTATGATTCTCAGTAACCACATAAACCTTCAAATTCTGATGTCTCTGTTTCACATCTCTTTTTCTCATTGGGATTTTGGCAGCCCAGCAAACTTGTAATTAAGTCCATGTTTTCATGTGGCCACAGAAAATTCAGGTAGTTCTCTGGTACTTTGATTCTTGACTCAAAGTAGAGTAGTAGAATTCTTACTAGAATATTGACATCTTTATAGAAATATTTTTTAACAAGTTCTATTTAGTTGTTTCTGTTTTCAAAGAAATGTGCTTCACATTGATTCTTATGAAATTTAGAATAAATCTGTTTACACCAGAACCTGTAAAACTAAGATGGGTTATTAATATTTCATTAAAAAGGAAACTTAAATAGAGTGCCCGATACCTTAATAGATCTCAGCTCTAAAGTTCCCTTGACCAGGTCAGTTTCCTCTTTTCTATACTGACATAGCACCATATTCTCTTCCCTCGTACTTCACACAGTTTGTGACTGTTTGATTAATGTCTGTCCCTCCACCTTGACTAAAGAGTTCAATAGTAGGGACCATGTCTTTTTTTTTCTGGCTTATCATTGTTAACCTCAGTACTAGACACAGTACCAGATTCCATTAGACAAACAACATACTTCTGTGGAATGAATAGACTTAGTGTAAATGTTTTCATTCACTATTCAGACAAGCAAGTTACGTCCTATGAATTCCAAAGAACTTTGTATCAACAAGACATCTTGGCTTTACACATTAGCTATGTTTATCAACTTTGCATGAAAACCATTTTTAAAAAAATATTTGAGTGACTTTTTTCACTAACATCTATATATTTTAGGTAGACATTATATCACCAACAATTAGATATAAAAGGAACCTTAGAAATACTGAAAACAAAGTTCATAAATACTCAGTAATTTCTCCACAATGGCATAAATCTACTTAGCAGTAGAAAAGGGATCAGAGATCAGATTTTCTGCCCCACCACACACACACACACACACACACACACACATATCCCCTCACCTGCCCCCACCCCTTGCCCAAGGCTCTGTCCATTGTTTCTCAAGAGACTGGCTCTTAAGCAGAGCTTGTATGTTGCTAAGTCTCTGAAAGTAACTGATAGTCTGTAAATAAATGCTTTGGCACACTTCAATGTTTAAAAGAATCCATAGTAAAAAAAATTGTTTGTCATGTAAATAATCACTGCAAATTTTCAGATTTCTTATGCAGCTTATTGCTCAAGCCTAAGAGCTAATTACAGCTTCTCAAACCTATGACACTTCATTAGTCACTGTCCTACCTGCATGGAGCCAGTACTATGTGTCAGGCACGGTTCTAAAGCTCTTTATCAAGGGACATTAGTCTCAGGCCTCCTTATCTCTATGGTTAAGAGATAATTGCATTCCTTTTTTCTTATCATTCAGTTGCAATTGGGAGAAAGCCATTTCTGAAAAGTTAGAATCCTGGAAGATGAAAAAATTTACCCCATTTTTCTCATTCAAGGTAGGTTTTTGTTTTGTTGGTTGTTTCTTATTTTCCTTGGAAAAGTTGGAGCTTTTTTGGTAACTAGTTTCAAATTTCTGATGAGTCTGCTTTTCTTTTTTTATTAGAAAATCCATTTGCTGGCTAAAAGATTCCAGTAATAGAAATTTCTATCTGATGACTGAATCGTATTTCTAGACTACCCCTGGAGTGAGTCAATTTGCCATATTATTTCATTTATATTTACATGCTAGAATGTTATTCCAAAGGCTCCAAATAGTCCCTGTTCTATGTATAACACAATAAAACAAAAATAAGACACAGTATAATGACATGTATAACTAAAACATAATGTAATGCTTCTTTAAAAAGTAGACACTGATCTCATGTTAGATGTTTTTAAAATAACCCAAACCAGCTTTATTTGTAGAAAAGAAGGCGGTGGTTGGGGGATGGGAAGGGTGCGCTAGGAAAAAGAAAAGGAGGAGAGAAGAAAGAAAGACAGGAGGGAAACAGATGACATTAGAGGAGACAAGAGGCATGAGTGATACAGATGAGAAAATAATGGAAGAAAAGTAGGTGAAAATACATGAAATGTCACTTCTGCATCTATAGATATTTACTGGGATGTTCTAATTCTTCTTGAAAACGAAAAGATGGATGTGGCTTCAGCTATTTTTGAAATAACATATAAGTCATACACACACAGTATCATGTATGCACAAGTAAATGGCTGCATGATTTAGCCATACAAACGTTTCTATTCCCAGGATTTAAGATATCCTGATCAATCTTAAGGAAACTCTGGTGGTGTAGTGGTTAAGTGTGATGAGATGACTGCTAACCAAAAGGTTGGCAGTTTGAGTCCACCAGGTGCTCCTTGGAAACTCTATGGGGCAGTTCTACTCTGTCCTGTAGGGTCACTGGGAGTCAGAATTTACTCAGCAGCAACGGGTTACATAGAAATGCAGTTGTATTAATACTGAGGTGTCCATTTGGCAGCCTTAATATAAAGAGTTTGCTTACTACTGTTTCATTAGTAAGACTCACATTTACAGAGTCTTATTAATCAACACTCCCTCGTTTTTTACAGAGTAATTACCACTAATGTTCATAATGATGACCTTGGGGCACAGGGAAAAGACCTTCCTCCTGAATCATCCAGGAAAGATTCAATTAGATTGTTCTGAGTTTGGGTTCCAAGTAGGTGGCAAACTAGGTGCATTCTCCTGGCGTTTTCCTCTTGTGTGAATGCTTCTCACTTGGCCTGTGCTTCAATAAAATGCCAATATTTACCCAAGGTGTGCACATGCCTCTTTTACAAAAAAAAAAAACTTCCCTTTGAAAACATCACTTTATTTGGGAGGGAGAGGGGATAACAGATTTCTAAATATGTGTTTTCTATAAATAGTTTGAGTATATAATATTCTGGGCTAATACATAAATTTGGTTTAGGAATTTGTAGTCAATTCTAGAAAAATTTGAGATTTTCATATAAAAGAAACAACTGTATTACTGGATTCTAAAACTTTGAAAAACAATAATCCCATAAGGAATTACTGGCAACTCTAGAATATTTGATTAAGAAGACCACCGTACTTCTCATCCATAGGGTTATTATCATCAACATTGTTATTGTGCATAAATTATCTTGAGTTTTAGAAAATTCTGTGAGGTTTGCTGTAAACATATCACATTTAGATTTTAGTGACTGAATTAAACATTTTTTGCAAACATGATCAAATTAGAGATAGGATGAATTGGGATTGCTAACCTTAAAGGTATTAGATACCAATAGTCAATCATGAGACATATTACCATAAAAATCACTTTTCCTACTAGATAATCATGACCTTCTGATAATGATTACCAGCATACAAGTTGTGAACTGGCAGTAATAATTTGATCTGAGCATTGCTTCCCAAGGGCATTTATATCTGCATGTGCTGACTTGTTAAATTACGCTGTGCTAATTGATGGCTCACAAGACATGCACAGCTGATCATGCTTATTAAAATGCAGGTCATTCTCAATTACCCATAATAAACTATGTGCTTGAGATTTTTAACACACTCAACCTGCAGCTCATGAGGTTCAACCTTCAGCCTCCTTCTAAGACCTGTGAATAAGTAGCTAATCTGAGACTCGATGGAGCTCCCAACATCAATGTGGAAATTCTAATTTTAATGAGAAAACAACATATATTGCCTATTTGGCATTGTGTAGGTAAAACAACCATGGGTTTGACTTTTGAAACACCTTTCCATCCAGGTGTTTGGCATTATGCAAACATAATTAAGTTTTGTCTTGTTTGGTCTTTCTGCAAGGGAAAGATGATAGAAAAAGCCCAGGGCCAGGAATTCCCAGACTAGGAAATCAGGCTGAGTGTCAAAAAGCTGTGCTGGCCCAAGGTTGGACATCTTCCCCTAAAGTTAATCACACTAGTTAATGGGAGAGGCAGATTTTCTAAACAAAATTCTTTCACTGATACTTTAAAACCTGAATAAAAACTGTTTTAACAAGCGCAACAGAGTAAGACAAGCTCCCTTCTACATTTCGGTGGTAAGGCAATTTAGTAAAAATTCATAGATTCAAACTGGAAGGGGCTTAGGTATCATTTAGTTCATCATTTCCCACGTTATGCTCTACAGAAATCCAGGTCCATGGGCCCAAGTGGTGCTAGAAGTAGTTGGTCAAATAAGGTAATGAAACATAAGGCTAAACGAAATTTAACAAGTTTATTATATGCCTTTACATGCAGTATGGCTTTTCAAGGAATAAGATCTTATATGCCATAGTTCCCAAACTTATTTCACCATGGTATTCTTTTCCATGGAACATCTATTAATGTTTTACACAATTAATGACTGGCAGAACAAAGTTTAGAATACCATGATTTAGTCTAATCCCTTTAAGAAGAAACTTGACTCACAGTAACTTCTCAGGGAGCCATATAAGCAACAATAGCCTTGGCGAACCAGACCTGCTACATTAGACCAGGCTTGGAGGACTTTCTAGCAGGGGAGGTCCTGGCAACCGGCTTCTCAACCTCTCTGCTTCCCAGTCACAGGGACAGCAGAATTGAGTGCTCTCCAAAGCAACTATCTAAGCCTCAGGGTGGGTGAACCAATTATTTCAGATTTGCTCCCATAAAACCTTTTACAAACTGTCCCTTATGTCTTCTGAGTCTGCCAACGGACAATTTTCCAGTACTCAGAGATGAACAATCTCGAAGTTAATTTTATGATTTCAGTTCTGCAGTTTTGTTCTCACGTGCTTCCAGAGTGGAAAATCTTTTCATAATTGAATTAAAGGGCTTAACTTAAATGTATCTCCAAACTAGTGAATAATTGAGCTCGTATTCAAAACTCCTTGATCAGAAAGTGAGTTCAGTATGTTTGGGTATGTTACATTTATGCCTCAACTTATATAGATAATATGATTATATATTCACATAATATATCCTTAATGTGTATTTTTTTTATGTACATGTATTTTTAAAAATAATTTGAACAAACAGAATTTACAGAGGGACCCTCCTGCTAAATCCTTATTTGCCACCTACTATTTTTATAGACTGACTTGTTCTGGTAGTTGTCTTATTTCCATCACTCAGCTGTAAACAGCTTTCAGGCCAGAGTTGCTTACACATCTTCATATGGCCTGCCGAACCAAGAACTGGAACTGCCTCTTGCTACAGGAACTACTACACAAATATTTAATGACAGATTCACAGATAAAAAAAAAATTTTTTTTCACAGATAATAGGTCACCTTCTAAAACAATACATCATATACTGTGAAAAACTTATCTCCTTCCCAATGGATTAGACTAGAAGGTGTTCTCCTCTCTCCTGTTGGAGCTTGCCCTCTCTTCTCTCTCTCTCTCTCACACAAATACACACACAAACCTGAACAAATTACACTGAACATAATTCAACTACCTATAAAGCACTTCAGCATTTTGCAAGGCCCTGGGACTTCATTGTGAACACCACTTCCCACTGAGTTGCATGGCCAAAAATTCTTCCTATTTGAGACTGCTTGGAACTCTAAGGAGTGATTGCTATACCATCTCTAAAAAGGCACTGAATTCAAAAGGGGAGGAATTTCATCAAGTAATTTCCACACCTGTTTCCAGTGGTCTTTCAAAAGTCAAAGCTTCAATGTAACAGTTTAAAAGGGCAGAGAACAGCCACTCAAAATGGCCGAGGATCTCTGCACTGAGAGAGAGGTGTTTGCCTGGGTTACGGAAGTTATTCCATCTTTTATTTTCTTCTTATCAGGCTAACTTTCCCAAATGTGATATTTCAGTAACGAAAAAGCAGCATCTATGGAAACCCTGGTGGCCCAGTGGTTAAGAGCTACGGCTGCTATCCAAAAGGTCAGCAGTTTGAATCTACTAGGCGCTCCTTGGAGACCCTATGGGGCAATTCTATTCTGTCCTATAGGGTCTCTATGAATCAGAATCAACTTGAGGGCAGCGGGTTTGGTTTTTTATAAGGCAAAGCGAAGTTATTGGGGTAAAGTGCTGGGAAAATGTGTTGTTCCCTCAGGAAGTAGCTATTCCTTCCTTAGAGATGCAAACATGTGAGAGGAAAACAAAGAAGCTGTGAATTTGGTCCCAAATGCTCAATGTTTGTTTATACATAGCCTCCAGTGAAGACCTGTTTTATTAAGAAAGAAAGGGTTAGCCTAATAGTAGAGCACAGGTTTACAGGATTCTTCTCTAAGACAACAAAGGCAGCCCTTGGGGTGTTCGTAGTTTATCTTAACCTCTAGGGAAGGTCACAAGGCAATTTTGAGAGGCAACCACATTCTGAGTCTTGAAAATGAGGTGTGGTTACCACTAAGAAGAGCCACATTCAGTAAAACACTACTTTCCCTTAGCCTTTTGGTGGAAGCTGCCCTCAGTCTGGAAGGAAAGAGAGAAGGAGCTGGAGAGAATGAGAGAATGAACCACTACTAGTGTTCATTTTTAATTAGATAATTATATTTTTAAATCATGTGCAACTCTTTTCTAGCTGCATTTCCTATAAGCGTTCATCTTCCCAGTCTTGACCATATGCAAGCCGTTAACATAAATTATAGGGTCGCCATTAGTCGGAATTGCTCGATGGCAAAGGCTTTGGTTTAGTTTTTTCTTTTTAACATAAATTGGCATAGTTTATTAAAATAACATTATTTTTTGTCTTATATTTATGTTAATTTCTGTAGTCCCTGAGGTCCATTTTGAAGTGGCCTTCCCCAGGGGCCTTTCTTACTTTCTCACATTTCCCTGGAACCAAGGAAAGCTGACTTCCAGGCAATGGAAATTACCCTTAGACCACTGCAGAGAAAACAAAAGGGGTGAGCCCTGGAGTATGATGTTTTGGGATACTTGATCGTTGCCCGGGTAGCGTTTAATTAGTCCTGGGTTGCGGCTTTGGTGGGGGTGGGGCTGCTGGTACCTGGGTAACCTTTGTCATTGGGACTGAAAAATCAAAATGCAGTGCTTCCTGTAACATCCAGTCTCACCCCTAGTCTTCCTCAGGAATTTGAGTAAACACCTCTCTCTCTCTCTCTCTCTCACACACACACACACACACCACACAGCATTTGTAAATTAGGAAAACAATCTTTGTTAGTGTTTTTTAAAGCTGTGGGTGACTTACTTCCCCCCACTAAACTATGAGGCTGTCTCATTCTTCCATATATCCATTTATAGTTCCTTGCCTATTAGAAAGCAAAAAAAAAAAAAAATTACTTGAAATTGTTTGAAGAAGTCTATTAGTTTATGCTTCATTCCTCGTCTTCCCCCATATTCCTCCTATTTCTAGCGTGCATCCAGAGATGCTGAATAAAATCCCCCGATAGACCATCCCAAAGCAGACAGTACAAAGCAAAGGGAGCATAGCTGCTTGGTGGTTTGCTGTTGTTGTGTGTTTTCTTTCAAAAAAAAAAAAAAAAAAAACTTTACTACCAAAAACCATGGGGTCCCTTTGGTCTCTGGAAATGAAGACAAAGGCGCTGCCATGCAGCATAAGACGCTGTTCTTGATTAGCAATGAGAGCAAGCTGTTCTGCAATGTCCTTAGTTGGATTTAATGGAGGGGCTATTGACATTCCCCAAAATGGCTACTGGGCCCAGGCAGCCAATATTCTGCTACCTTCCTGCTGCTGCGTGTCTGTGCCAGTGGTTCCACTGTGCCCATTAGGAACTGCATGAGAGCCATTACAGTCGGCAGAGCAAAACATCCTTTTTACTCTAAAAAAAAAAGTGAGATGAATAGGTATTTCTAGGGTGGTCTGAATGAGCCATTATTACCGACCCTGAGGAATGCGAGCCCCTGACCATGGCAATGAAGCACGATTTTATTCCATTCTGTTGGGCACACACACACACAAACACACACACAATCACATAAAGGTGTGAGCATCTGGATGCCAAGAATCCCCAAATTTTAAAGTTGAGCAAAGTGCAAACCTCGCAGGAATTCCACCTTGTGTAGCAGACACTACAAATTCTGGATCTTCTCTGAAGGTCTGGTCCTTTCACTGTTATAAAGGGAAGGGGCTGGGGGTCCACAGTGCGTGGCTCCTGCTGCAGACACTGAATGGGGGCGCTGGGGCGAGAGCTGTGAGCAGGCGGGGCTGTGACCACTCCACCGACTGCAGCCAGGCAGGCAGGGAGGGATAGGGGCAGAGTAAGGGGGAGAAAGGCGAGGAATTTGCATTAAAATAGGGAGTCTCCATCCCAGGTGGCCAGCATTGACCTCAATGGACATTAAAAAGAGGTCTGGCTTCTTCAACAGAAATAAGGCTCTCTTTTTTATTTGTTATGTTTCTCTAATGCCAGGATTCCTCCCCAAAAGAGCCTCGTGGACATGTGGGCAAGTGCCTGTCCTTGTGCACGCATGTGAGAGAGAAACCATGGCGATAAAGTATTGACTGCCCCTCTAAAATAGCAGGTTCTCCCAGCGTTAAGGCAGCCTCTTTAATGCAACTGGAACATATATTTGTGTGCTTTATTGTTGAGAGGTCAGGTGCAGGGCTGAAAACCCATTCATTACCCCCTGTCATAGAGCGGTGGGTGCATGTGAGGCACATACAATTAAGCTACAATTCTACACAACAACAGACTAAACGTGCAAGTCTAGACCAGAAGGAAGAGGACGGAAAATATTCTTAAGCATTTGCTAAGAGCATTTTAACATTTTCTTAACATTCTACAAACAAATAGTAGCTGCAAAACCTTGCTTCATTAATATCAATGGGAGAAGAGGATTCGCATGACTTAAATTCAAAGGGCTCAATTTTAGTTCTCCATCAAAACCAATGTTTAACAGTCACTCAGCACAAATCCAAGGATGCCTGGCAGTGGTGTGTTTACCTTCTAGGGAAAAGGCATGGATTCATAAGCAAAACCACCCCTGTACACATTACAAAATCAGTCACATCGTGTGCAGGTTTGTTAATGCGATCCAGGAGTTATGAAACTAGTGACAAAACGTAAATACACCAAGCCCTTGCTATTTATTCAGCTGATGAAGAAATAAACCCTAAGAAGTCCCAGTTTGTTAAAACTGTCAAGGTCTACAGTCACTCGTTTACTGGGGAGAGTAGAACGGAAAATGAGCAGTGTGGATTATCATAGTTAGAAACCAGGCAAGCAAACCCTCACTGCACCTTAGCATCCCCTCATAGAGACCTGACAACACCATTTGCAAGTGGTCTATTTACAACCTTGCTCTAAGCGTGCCAGGCCAGAAGCTTAAAGCACTGACTGCCTCCCTTTTATTCTCCTGCCCAAAGTACCTTCCAAAGCTCAGTCATAGAATGCTGCTGCCCCCTACACATAACCAGCAGCTATGTGTCTTTTGATAGTGTTGAAGGCAATTGTTTCACTGAGAAATAATTTTAATATGAATTAAAAATTACTACAAGGAGGAAGCCCGCCAACCTCTAAATTCAGTAATTGCCAAATATACAAGTCAAATAGATCCTTAATATGGGAGAGACTATTAATACTAAAAAAAAAAATTAATACTAGCTTACATTTATTGTTCACCATGTGACAAGCTCTTCACATGCATTAATTCCTTTGATCCTTATGAAAATGCTATGACCTTCCCTCTCTAGCCTATGATTACATTGTACAGGACCAGGCCTCCCTCTGATCATCCCTATTTCACACTGTTAACCCTCCTTTTTCCCCCTCCCTCCCAACCCTGGTAACCATTAATAAACTTTGTTCTCTATATGTTTGCCTTTTCTTGTCTTTTTATATAAGCAAGGTCATACAATATTTGTCCTTTTGTGATTGACTTATTCCACTTGGCATAATGTCTTACAGCTCCATCCATACTGTAGCATATATCAAGACTTCATTTCATGTGGTAGTTCTGGAAACTCTGATGGCATAGCGGTTAAAAGCTACGACTCCTAACCAAAAGGCTGGCAGTTTGAATTCACCAGGCATTCCCTGGAAACCCTATGGGGCAGTTCTCTGTCCAATAGGGTCGCTATGAGTCCGATCGACTTGACAGCAACCGGTTTGGTTTTTTAGGGTTTTTTTTTTTTTTTTGCTATGCCAGTTCTATTTTTAGATTTTTGAAGAACCATATACTGTTTTCCACAATGGCTGTACCATTCTGCACTCCCACCAGCAATGGATAAGGGTTCCAATTTCCCCAAATGCTTGCCAACATTTGTTATTTTCCTTTTTTTTTTTTTAAATCTTAGCCATCCTAGTGGGAGTGAAGTGGTATCTCATTGTGGCTTTGTTTTGCATTTCTCTCTGATGGCTAATGATGCTGAGCATCTTTTCATGTATTTGGTGGCCATTCGAATGTCCTCTTTGGTGAAATGTCTATTCAAATCCTTTGCCCATTTTATGATTGGGGTATTTGTCTTTTTGTTGCTAAGTTGTCGAAGTATTGCTCTATTTTGAAAAGACTTGATAGTTGAATTTTTACATGAGTGAAAGACGGGTTGTGTGCTCATGAAAGAATATCTAACCTTTTCTCTCAAGACAACTGGTCTCATATGACCCCTGCTTAGACTAGCCAGAAAGGGTTTTATGCCTGGTGATTGTCCAGAGCAAATCAGCAGAGTATGGGTCCTGGGCACACGGGAGATGTTTGCTGAATAATCTGTAGGCAAGCCAATTCTGCATCAGGTTCAAGAAGATGACCCTAGATGGCTTACCATTCAATGAACTATAGTATGCCAGAGTCAGATGGGGCTTAGAGATTCTAGGGCTAATGTTCTGGGGAACCAGGGAACCCACAGTCTCACTATTCATATTGTCCCCCCTCCCCAACCTTGTGCAAACATAGCGCTCATACTACAGGTTCCTGCTCAAAGGGTATTTGTTCAAAATGACTAAACC
The DNA here is from genome assembly GCF_024166365.1 of Elephas maximus indicus. Taxonomy (NCBI): domain Eukaryota; kingdom Metazoa; phylum Chordata; class Mammalia; order Proboscidea; family Elephantidae; genus Elephas; species Elephas maximus. The sequence goes on along the minus strand of NC_064820.1, from coordinate 75,879,484 downwards.
TTTTAGAGTTGCCTTGAATGGGGCCAGTAATCTTGAAGAAATGGCTAAACTAAATCTCAAAACTATATTTAAAAACTCATGAATGGGGTAAGCTAGTACAAGGGAACACATTCGGTTGTGCCACCTGGACAATCTCTGTTAGCTGCAACTTGAAGCTATTGCCAGTCTTTTATAAGCAATCTCTAATTTTTAAAAACAACTCCAAAAGGTTTAATGACGGACAGGAATGTAAAACAGATATAAGAGCAACCTCATCCCTAATCTACTTGCATCAGGGAAGACAACAAATACTTTACCACAGCTCTGCAATCAGCTAGCCTAAAAAAAAGAAAAAAAAACTAAATGAACAAATGACTTTTTTTTTTTTTTAGGGGATCTGTCATTTATCTTGTTCCTTGCCTCTATGTTAACTTAGAATCTTAAAACTCTAAATGCAGATTCAGCCAGCTCCATTTAAGATGGCCTGAGTTACACGTGTTAGCTTTTAGAAAACTTCAGTGCATGGGGAAGAGCCTACTAGATTTGGACCCACTTACAAACAAATAGACTTTGATTTTTTCCGTAAACCATTTCTGGTTTGATCACAAAAAGCTAAAGGCTTCCTAAATGGCCCTTTTCTAGATGCTTAGTCCCGACAGAGGGGACTGGTCCTGTACAATGTACTCAGAGGCTGGTCACAGTTTAGTGCTTTCTGGAGTCAGCAAGAATGGTAAGGATGCTGTGTGTCCATAGGCCACTCCCTAGACATAGCATCTAGCACAGCACGGATATAACTAGGTAGGTAACCCGTCTTTACTGCAAGTGGCAGTTTGGGGGGACCTGACCTTTTTAATCCACAACAGTAACACTGGGTTATTGGTCAAAAATTGGTGAATTATTCAGCAATTCTTGCAGCCTTTCTATTTTGCAATACACAGCTGTTAGTCTATAAAACAAATTCAAGTATGAATGAACACAATGGGAATCACATTTTACCAAAAAGTAGTCTTACAAGCAGTCATAAGAAGAAAACTGAACAATCTACATAAAAAAGGGATAAAAGCCTGACTTTTACTGTCATTTTGAAATAAACATAGCTGTAGGAGAAAGGATACTTCTGATTTTTTGTGAGATGATTTTTAAAAGTTATAGAGATTTGCAAGTCACAAAAACACAACACAAAAGCAGAAACAGCCATATACTGTACCTTTACTTCAGCAAATGGTGGGCTGTTTGACAGGCTCTGGATCATACTCACTCTCTGCTGTTTGACAGGCTCCGGATATACTCACTCTCTGCTGTTTGACAGGCTCTGGGTCATACTCACTCTCTGCTGTTTGACAGGCTCTGGGTCATACTCACTCTCTGCTGTTTGACAGGCTCTGGGTCATACTCACTGTCTGCTGTTTGACAGGCTCTGGATCATACTCGCTCTCTCTTTGTTTTTTTTCCTCAATGCAAAGTTACTTAAGAGCTGGCTTTTCACATGGCTTTGCAGCAAGTTTAACTTTTAATGAACAGGTTCTTGTTAAGTTTTTCCTAGCATATTTACTCAATCTCATACTTGGAAACTACAAGTCATTTGGATAACCAAAATGTATGGGATTTTATTCTAATATCATATCCAAAGGGGAGAGCTGGAACGGTCTCAGAGGCATACTGCTAGCGAGCTGCTGCCAACCTTGACTCATGATGGCACCGACATCCTATAAAAGTGGACTTAAATCTCAGCTTGCACAATGCTAACAGAATACCATCTACACAGTCAAAATAGACAGAACTCCATTTCTGACTTTGTATCAATGCCAATAAGCTTAGCAGTCATACAACGAAAACATGTAGACAGAAAAGAACTTTCTCTACTCTGTGTTACATAAAATTCAAGTGACATTCAAGAAATAAAATGCAATGTAGTGTCTATGGCTGATCCATGGTGGAGCTTTTGAGAAACACATCCTGGGTTTGAAGTCTTTATGGGCCAGAAACTATCCCATAACTCCCCGATGTGATCAAGTGGGAGAAATATGGATCACTGCTTACAAGGGGAAGGCAAGTGGATGGGTCAGCATAAGCACACTGCTAGCCCTACAAACATGGCCCAACTACATCCCCAATAAGCGGGCTGGTTAATGGAAGCATCTTCATGTAAGACAAGTTTTTGTCTCCTTACCTGTAATTATTCGCAGGATTCTTTTTCACTTCTGTAAGAAAGGCTATCTTAACAGCAGTTTGGCATATCCAACTCACTTTACTGACACGAAGGAAGGTGAGTGACAATGCAACGGTGGATTATAATTCAAGGATGGGGTATATTAAACTTTGAAATGGCATAGATGTTGTGGGATTCTGGAGGTATCCAATTTGTATTCGTAACCACATTTAAGTAAAATTAACATGTAAATAATTAGCAATCTCTTGAGCTCAGAGTACAGTGAGATAAAAGGAAAAAAAAAATTTACCCCAAAACTTAAAAACTGCTAAAAATCCACAAAAGAGATAACCCTTGCAGTGAAGACTTTGAATGTGGCTTCTGGCTAACCCAGTTGATAATAACAAATACAAAAAATCCTTTAGCAATAAGATGAAGTTTTTTTAAGGCTGTAGACAAAGCCTTCAGCCAATGGTCTGTTCTCTTTGTCCTTTCAAATTCTACATTGACCAATATTGAACAAACCCTCACCTGGGACTTCAGGAGAGAATCTTGCAGAGTGTCGAGACACAAAAAGTTTCAGTTCTTGGTCCAAGTTGCACTCGATCAGGTTTGTGTCCCATGATCGGATTCCTAGGGAAGGAAAGCAAGACAGTTACAAGCTTCCAGCTAGTCATTTCAGGGTAGTTTGGAAAACCTCACTGTAACATTTCTCAGGCTTGAGGGGAGGATGTGGAAACTCCTTTTCTGAAGAGCTGAGTGACCAGCAGGATGCCCACAAAATGGGAGGGCTGGAGAGGTCTCTCTGCCAGGCCACAAGGGAGAGATAACTAGCAGTGCGGACTGAACTTCTGCCCCTCCTAAAAATGTAAATGCAGCTTTTCTGGAAGGGCAAAAGAAAACAGTTATTAGGAAAATGACAGACTCCACTCCAGGGCAGAAGTAGGAAGGGCAGAAAGATGGTGTGTTCTTGAGCCGCTTAAGAGGCCACCAGAACATCTCTGGCTTTCCCATGGCCCACTTGTAGGTAGTAAGAAAATGTAGAATGGGGGTAGAGAAGATCTGCGGACTGGCATTACGCCCTTTGTTTTTAAAATGATGTTCTTGCACTGTGCAGATGTATTCTGTGAGCACATATAGTTTCTTTTCTTTACCCATTCCATTTTTGACCTTGGTTTCTAAATCCCTAGTTATCAATCCAAAATTTGTGTGATCTTTGATTAGAAGGCTGGATTTCAGTCTTCGAGACTTGGCCTACCCATCCTCCCAAGCATTATTTTACCTGACTGGCTTGGCAGGCAGCTCTTTCATTCACAATTGTTACTTGTATTGAGTTATCTTACCAAAGGCAAAGAAATGTAGCAATTTTTTTTACTTTATAAAACTATGGAGCTGGAGGCCACAAACGGTCTATTCGCACAGAAGTTCAGGGTTACTTTCTCAAGTCCGGAACTTGGGGTGAGAGGAATGCCAGGGCGAGAATGAAGGCAGTTTCCTGTGCTGATGCTCGACCTCCCTGGTCACTTCCTTCCTTTCCCTCTGCCCTCCTCTCTCTTGCCCTCCCAGATAGAATGGCTCAGAGGTAAACCCAAAGGACATCAGAGAAGGGAGATCTGGGGAGTAAGTGAGGAAAAATGGGGAACCACAGAACTCTGGGGCATGTCTGTTTGCTAAAGAGAAGCCAATATGTAGTATTCATGACTGTACCTTATATAGAGAGAGCATCCTCAGTTGCCAAGAGCAAATCTCTGAGCAACTAGCATGTATTGCATACCTACTAAGGGCAGGGGCTTGAACCTCTAGGTGTAACGCAGCAGGTGTACTCTCTCTAAATAAGCATCTGGACAAGTAATAATTTTTATTGATCATTAATTAGTCAGGTATACACACTTGACCATTAGGTATATAGAAATGGCAGTGTATTATTTAAACACACCTTAATTCCTTAATGTGATCTGTTTTTACTCCCATTTATATCTTGTGCAGTTTTCCCATCTTGCAAAGAATCAAGATTGCCTATATATAAATATTACCTCCGAAAATTCTGGAAACTCAGTTCACTGCACATCTAAAATACCTTTTCAGATTACACATGAAAGACCTTTTTGACCATGAGGAATATTGTCAAATGGACATATGTCTACTAAATAGAGGCAAAAATATCTCCTGTGATAAATGGGGAGAATTCAGGTATGCAAGAGTTAACATTCCTAAAGAGAGGCTAAATTATTACAAGAATTTTATGGGTCTCCCTGGAACCATTAACAGCCTCAGTTTGCATTTGCACTAATGGAGTATTTAAATTTTAACAAGAAAGGCTTGTTGAGATTTGCGTATCTTTTTAGTCCAGAAATGATAAATGGGTTCTTTTTGTTTCATGGAAAGCTTGACAGGTTGAGAGGTCTGAATTCATTAGAATATTTTACCTCAGTATATACACTACATACTCATCTAGTGTGAAAAATCATTGAGTTCCTGTCTGAGCTGCTTAATTGGTATTGTTGACTGAATTCTCTGCGCTCCAGGTCTGAGCTCTACTTTGTCTTCTGGCTTGTCAAGCTGGGTCAATAAGTTAATAATGAAACATGTATTTAAATTAAATTCATACAATTTTCTGCCTTTGTTCCAACTAATGTCCAAATTGCTACATTTATTTGAATGACTTCATTGGGGTTATAGGTAGACTTGCTCTTACGTTGTCATTCACCATTTTTTCCTTGGCTTCAATTTACTTACCAGGACACATGCAATTAAATGTTTCCTTTATATTTTATAAACGTCTGGCTTTATGATTTATAATTTAGCGATGGAGAAAGCACCAAACAATAGAAAAACTATTTTAGTAAGTTTTAAATTTTACTAGTAAACAGATGATAAAAACTAAGATTTCTCATTTTTGTACTCCCAATGAAATTAAAAAATTTAGCTTAGCTTCTCTTTTTAGGTGAACAGTTTCCAGCCAAATTATTTCTTAACAATGCGTAATCACTACTAAAAAATCACTACTACCACTTATAAAATAAAGGTTACAATGGGTTCACTAGTTATTTTAGTTGGAAAGAGAAATTTTGGCAACAGGCCACTTTCTCTACCGATTTTAAAAATAAAATACTTTATACTTACTTGGTACTTTCTACTGGATAATATTTCTAGAGGGAAGTGGTATTTTGCAATGAAAGTTCATATTGCATTTAATAGGTGTATCTCCCCTTTGTGACTAAGTCAGCTAAGAGTGGGCCCTCTAGAGCTCATAGAATGGGAAAATATCTCTTTGGCTCTTCCAGATTCTCTCTTTTTTCATCATTGGCGAGGATACTGGGGTGTTGGTAAAGAGGTTCTGATGAAGCCTTGCAGAAGCAAGTTATCTGGTCACTGATGCAGGGTGAGAAAACCAGGACAAATCCCGCATCCTTCTTCTGACTATGCCCCCAATATACCTCAGATCAAGCTCTTCCCTGAGCCTTAGCTTCTCCAGGGCTCTATGAAGACTGTGCCTCTTGCTGGCTTATCCGGGTGGGATAAGGTGAACCTCGACTTTTTAAACATCTGGGCTCAGAGGGCATCTGTCAGCCCTAGGAACTCAGCAGTGTGACTAGGCATCCTAAGAAGCTCACAGCCTGCTTTGCAGCAACCACCCAGCCAGGAGGTGAGGGACATTACTGCGTCTGTTTTTCTGGAGCCTATTCTTGCCTGGCCTTATTGGCCAGGAGGTAGCAAAGGAACTTTTCTTCTCTGACCCCAGGTAGTAAGAGTCCACAAAGGGTAGGCTAACATGCATATGAAGTTTACAGATGGACAAAGGAGAAAAGATCATGTGTGGAAGGGTGGGGGGTCACCACAGGACAAGTCAGGGTGAAAAATGAGAAAGAACCAGATAGCCTATGGTATACAGACTATAGCTCTCCTACTTTACCAATTATGCAAGCATCCTGCAGTATTGTTTAATGAAACCTACATCAAAAAAAAAAAAAGCACCTTCCATTTAAATGGCTAATATCTATATTACTAAAAGAGGCAGTAGATTTCAGAAAGCAGAATGAAATGGCCATGTGTTAAAGGTTGAAATGGCACATGGGCTCTATTTGACAGCTATCTGGGCCTTACCCATTGTATACCCACTGCCATCGAGTCAATTCTGACTCATAGCAACCCTACAGGACAGAGTAGAACTGCCCCATAGAATTTCCAAGGAGCAGCTGGTGGATTCGAACTGCCAACCTTTTGGCTTGCAGCTGTAGCTTGCCATAGCTTTTAACTACTGCACCAACCAGGCTCCTATTTGGGCCTTAGACAAGTTCATTTTCTTCTATGGGCTGCAGGTGCTCTCTCTGAGAAATAGTTTTTAAGTATTTTTGCAAATATCTAAATCACTAAGCTATAATCATAAGATTCTATTTGTAAAATTATGCTTTAAAAGCTTGCTGAAATCAGATTAGAGACATAAACCAAATAAACAGAATTAAAACAAATGATATGCTAAGTTCAGGCAGCCTTTATTTTCAGGGAAAAGATTTCTTATTCTTTCCCTTGACCTAACCACCTAACCTGGTGATCCTCAATCCAATTTCCTTTTTTTTTTTTTCCTTTTTTAGCCAACAACTTGATGTTCATAATGTGCATGCTATGTGTAAAGCAGACAATATCTTATATATTGAGCTCATAATTTCAAAGCATTGAAACATTGATAACAAATAATTTGGGTCTCGGATAACAGCTCACAATAGAAGCAAATAAAAGAAGTGATTTACAATAATTTATTTATTGACCTAAAAGTTGGAACTTGTTGAAAAAATAAGCCCTTAAAAAAGATTAAAAATGAATTACCAATTTATTGACCTTAAATTTTGGAACTGGCTTGTATTTCAACACGGGTTACAGAACCCTTAACAGACAAAACCAATTAAGCAGTGCAAGCAAAAATTCATCTGCCTTTTGACTTTGAAAAATATAAAGATGAGTATCATAAATGTAACACTCTCCAACATTTTATTTAACTCCCACCATGTATGGGTTTTTTGTTTTTGTTTTTTCCTATTAAAACAAAATGACAAAAAACTAAACCCCAAACCCTTCCTGGGTTCTTAATTGTATTACTGTCTCAGACAGAAGACAGTCAGTAAATGATCTGGGTTGCAATGTAATCAGCTAAACTTATATCAATCCAGAGCAAGAGATGTTACACATCTCTCTCTCTTATGTACAAATTCTGCTGATTCCCAATGTTCACCATTAACTGGAAACATCAAATTGACACTTACTATTTCTTATATGTTTTAATTCCTCTGAAAAAATAAAACGAAAACTCCTTTCACAGGGCTCTAGAATTCAGTTTGCGAGCATGGCTGTATGCAGTCTACGTATTAAAATAAACGAGAGGAGTAGGGGCTCTGCTAAAACTGAGGAAGGCTGTGAAATCCCTGTTGTGGGCTAATAAGGGAGAGGGCGGGGCATGGAGCCAGTGGTAGAGACAATGGTTTGGCATAAGGTCTTCCACAACTAAACAAAGCTAGACCAGTCCAAGGAAAGACGATTGTTGCAAACTCTGGGGAAGATACAGCCAGGCCCCACATTATGCTTTTTGAATATATTTGAAGAGACTAGAGCAATCATCTCTCTTCCTTGGTTTCAAGAAGCATTTACTAAACATCCAATTCAGGATGTTTTCAGGCCTGTTGATTTACTGCATTACCACCATCTCCCTACAGATTTACAGGTTATTTTCTAGGTCTTCCCAGAGACCCCTCAATAATCAGATGGCAAGAACCCAAGTCACCGGGGTCTCTAAACCCACAGAGCCTCAGTTAGAGGGGAGGGGAAATAGGATAAAAAGTAACAGATGATGAACTGCTTTCTCAGCCTGTGACTAAGGTTCAGAGCCAAACCCCCTGGAGCAGATCCATCTTGCTTCACACAACATGACCCAGTGTCACCAGCAACAACAGCAGCGCCACCAGAGTGACTTCTGGAGGAGGCCCAGCTGGGACCTGAAGGCTGAGGCAGCATGTCATCCACAGGGGAACAGAGTCAACCTGCCCTGTTGCTAAGTCATCTCAGATCATCTGAAAAGCTACTGGAGCAGTATCTTCACTTAGCATTGGAAGATGCTGCTGCAGGAGCTGAAGCCAAGACCCCAAGACCCAGGAGAGCAATCTCCAGAGGAAAGGCAGCATCTGTTACTCTGAATAAGGAAACAGCTCTGTTCACTCACTTGGTTGATTTTTAATGGGATCAATAAAACCATTTCAGAGTTCTGTGCAAAAACCTGAGCAAATAAGGGAATTAAAAAATCAGGAAGGCATGATGACTGGAAAGGGAACCTGAGGTGGGCTTCTGGGATCCCAGCAATGTCTGTTTCTTGATCTGGATAACACAGGTGTGTTTGTATTGTGAAAATTCATTGAGCTGCTCACCTATGATCTGTGCCCTTTCCTCTACATAAAATACTTCAATACACTTTTTTTTTTTTTTTTAATAAGAATTAGGAAGGTAAGTTCTGAATCTTATCACTCAGTGAAGCAGGCTGAATAAACCCCCTGAGGATTCCCGCTCTGAAAGGATGATCAGCAAGTAACAAAGCAGGAAGATAATTAGACCGAAGGTGACTGCTAACCCATCTCCCTGCATGGGGTGCTGCCCACAAGTGGATGACTGTACAAAGGCAAGCTCTGAAAATTGCTGTATTTGAAATTTCTCTCTGATGTTAGCCTGCCTTGCACTACCATCAGTGCCAGGGCCAGAAAACAAGCGATGCTGCAGTACTGGTCCTTCTGTCACTTGTGAATGGTGTGACCTTGAGCCAGTCTCCTATCCTTCCCGCCTCTCTGGACGCTCTAAAATGGGGGGTGATGATCCCTCTCCTGGCACCACACTGAGTGGTTATGAAGATTTTATAGATAGAAAAGCATCTTCTGATGTATTATTGTTTCCCTGGCAATGCTGCAAATGATATTTTTTAAAATCCTAAGTAATTGATTCCTACAGTAACCACACCCAAAGTCAGTACGTGTGAAATTTTTCAAGGAGGAAAATGTGCAATATACCAAATTAAAACAGTTCTGATTAAAGGCCTGTGGTTTGAAAATGAAGGGTTGCTGAGATGCTCAAATAAAGCATTTCACTAGAGAAATCTCTCTACTCTTGAATTTTTTTTTTCCGAATAAAATAACACGACTGCTTTCTGCTCACTTTTTTTTTTTTTTAGCTGAAAAGGAAAATCAGTGCTTCAAAGTTAAACAAAAGAACCAGGTCCTTAACTCCAGTCCCCACCCTGCAGCCTTTTGTTCTAGTAACTAGTGGCCGTTTCCAAATGCAGAGGCAGATGACAAGCGTTTATTTTTTCAACTAAAACAAGCATTTTCTTTCGTCTTTTATTATTGGGGGTGGGGAGAGCAGGGGGCGAGGGCTGCGTGAACGCCCTTTGTCCGCCTCGGGCTGCCGTAGAGACCGCAGTGCGGACTGCACCACGCCCACCAGCCGGTGTCTCGGGTAGAAACGCTTCAGCACCACCCCAAGAGAATAGAGCACCGGCTGGGGCTGCGGAGGGACCTGGCGACGCCTGCCAGGGGCGAGGGGAGGACCGGGACGGAGAAGGGAGCGGTGGGGGTAAAGGGAAAGGCAGAAACGAGACCTGCCCACCCGGGGGCTCGGAGCGCAACAAAGCCGGGCTGAGGGAGCAGTGGGGGCGCGCAGCCCTGGCAAAAGCCCGAGGCCCGGCTAGAGCGCACGCCCAGCCAGCCGCGCCCGATGGGCGCCGCAGTGCAGGGGGCAGGTGCGGCGGGCGGGTGAAGAGCACTGCGGCAGCCTGGGTGGGGCTGCGGAACCGGTCGGTCCACGCGCCCCAGGCTGTGCCCGCTGGACCCCCTCAGCCCCGCCCAGGACTCCCGGGGAACCGCTATTCGGCCTCTGCAGAGCGCGCTCCTCGTGCGGGCAATCGGCGAGGAGCTGGCGCTACCCGCCGACCCCCTCCCCTCCAGCCGTCCCTCCTGAGGCTGGGACTTCTAAAAGAAGCCCCACCCCGCAACTTGGGGTCCCATTGTCCTTTCTGAAAGCTGCAACTAAGGACCCAGGGGCCGTAGCAAGGCGGGCTCTCTCTGGGAACGGAGCGCAGGCGGTTCTCCATCCCTGCATCCCGGGCGGGGGGGGGGTGGGGAGCGGTGGGGGCGGGCGTGGCCCTAGCACTAGCCTAGTCATTCCCAGGAAAGAACGAATCTTGCGGTTTTTAAGCCAGAAAAGGCATTTTTCGGGGGCTAAGGTGGCCGTGGGTGAGGACTATTCCCACACGGGCCTTGGCACATGGTGTTTCAACCCAGGGCCTGCCGGCGAGGGGACCCCCAGCCATTTGAAGGGAGAGAGAGAGGGAGGCTGAAAGGGAGTGGTTGCATCAGGTTCTCCCCCACCCCTCTTTGGCCCCTTGCGATTGCACCTTTATTGTGGCCTCCGCTCCTCTGACACCTGCCTTTCATTTAGCGGGAGAGGCGGTGGTCAGCTCCGTGACAGATTCCCTCAAGGTTATCAGGCATTTACTCTCTCAGGGTCTCAAATGTAATAATTCGGATTATTCTCCGAAAGTAACCCAGAAAAGACTCTGGACGCAGTGCGGGAGGTGGCAGGGAGCGGCAGGGGTGTGGGGAGCGTCGGGGGAGGAGGGTGGCCATGGTGCCCTGGGTGGGGTCGCGTTTGCGCGTCTCCTTGCGCTGGTCTCCTGGGGACCTGGGGACGCGGGGACGCTTACCGAGCTCGATGTTGCCGATGGCGCGCCGCAGGTGCTCCTCGGTCACGATCTCGCCGACAACCACCAGCAGGTAAAACTTGCTGTCAAGGAAGCGGTGTGACAGGCTGGGTGAGGTGGACACCGCCGGGTTGGCGATGCTGCCGGACGGCTCGGGTTCGGTGGCTTCCACCACCACGGTCGCCATCCTGCCGGCCTGCTGTGCCTCGGCGATGTGTCTCGCTCCGGCTGCTCCTCTTCTCTGCCGCAGGAGAAAGGATTATCAAGGAGGGTGCTGCCTCCGCTCCGCCCCCTGCGTCCCCCCTCCTCCTGGCGCTGCGTGCCACCTCCCCCTCTCCTAGCTGGCGCTGAGCGCGCCGCGGAGAGGAGTGGGGAGTGAGAGAGGGCGGGGAGGCGGTGCCGCTTCTACATAGAGACTCGTCAGGGAGCCCAGGAGGAGGAGGAAGAGGAGGAGGAAAGGACCACCCGGCACATCCTCACGCGTTGGCTGCCTCAGCTCTTCCAGCCGTTGGCCCGGGGCTGATGTCATCTGCAGCAAATCATCTCGCCCGCGGCCCGGAAGCTGGAGGGACGAGGTGTTTGGACAATGGTCTGGGCAGGGCCGAGAGCCGGGGACGGGGGAACCGTAACGGCTCTCGCTGCAGCCGTCAAGGGGGAAAACACTTGTAGTCCACACATGCACACCCACTGCCGGCTCTGAACCCCCACCCTGCTTGTGCAGGAGACTAGAATGGGCTTCCGTTTTCAGAATGAAGTGTTTCCCTTGTCTGAGGTGCACAAGTCAGGCCCTTGCCTTGCACCCCATCTGCAGTGAGGCCAGGTTCTCAGGAGCCTTAATAGCTACAGTAGATTTGATGCTCAGGGTACCCTGCCCAGGAAAACGGAACCTGTCTTTTCTTTGACCTTGTGGGTTTAGGAAGACATTTACCAATAGCAATATTTACCGTCTTCACTTAGTACATCAAACGTGCAAAACCTTAACCTGCTATTGTTCAGGCTTTGGATCCTACTCAGAAGGCCCAGGGGTGAAAAATACTGACTTAGTGGTGCTCATGGGAAATGAGAGCAATACAGATGCATTATCTTAGACACAGATTTCTTAGTAACATGCTGAATGGATAGTATCAGGCATAACAAAGAATAGAAGATACTGTCTCTACCCAGCAGGATTACAATGATTATAATGTACTTTTCAGTTCCTTGGGGAGCACACAGGCAAAATTATTTTATTTGACAATGATGTCTTAAAATATATGTAGCATTGGGGATTTTTTAGTGTCTTTGTCTAGAAAAATTCATAAACGTGTTGCATTTTTTTTTTCCTAAGGACCCCCTTCTACAACCATTTCTCACAGACTTACTGAATACAGCTTCTGTCTGAGGAAGGGCGGTGGAAATGGAACAAAGTGTGCAAATACGGTACCATTGTAAAAGACTGGGGGATTGAATGTTTAGGGAAGAGGAATGGATGGAAATTAGAGTAGTTCATATACCTTTAACACCAGGATGCATTTTTTTTTTAAATCACCTGGATAATTCCAAGATTGCCAAAAAAAAAAAAAAAAAAAGAAAACCCACTTTGTCTTCAGTGTTAAGCACCATAACTTGTAGTCTTTGCTCTTAGCTTTTTCCTGAAATCCTGATGTGCTAGACCTGGTGGGCAGCCATCCTACATGCCAATCTGATCAAAGGGAAATAATGATACTGTCTGGACTGTAGCATTTGGGGGCTGTGGCAAACTTACTGGAGAGCTGAATTCACCAGTGAACAATGACTAAGAGTTTCCCAGCGAGATGGTAACAGATCGTGTCTTGGTCAAGAGAAGACATTTAATTGTTGTTATAGAGGTGAGGCTAGCACCAAAGGTCAGAATGGGGGAGGGGAGGACTATGGTGAGGTGCACTGTTTTCCAAAGGTCAGCCATTGGAGCCCAGCCTCATCTAGCAATTTCTTTCCAGACTATGAACTGCCATTGCTTTTATTCTTGAGATAGTTTTCTTTAAACAACTCATTCATTAATTTACTTCAATTTATTTTTTAACTGAAATTTTATGTTGCTTTGTAAATGGAAGAAGTACAGCCAGAATGCTGCTTAGAAGCAAGGATGGTAAGACTTTGTCTCAGGTACTTTGGACGTGTTATTAGGAAGGACCAGTCCCTGGAGAAGGACATCATGTTTGGTAAAGAGCAAAAGAGAGGAAGACCCTCAGCAAGATGGACTGACACAGTGGCTACAACAATGGGCACAAGCATAACAACAATTGTGAGGATGGTGTAGGACTGGGCAGTATTTTGTTCTGTCGTACATAGGATTGCTATAAGTTGGAACTGACTTGATGGCACCTAACAACAACAACATATAAATGGAAACACCAATATCACATAAATAGGAGGTATCCATATTATAAACAATGAAAATAAGATAATGTGATTAAATTTTTGCTAGGTACTGTTACTTGCACAAGACTGAGCCTGTGGTATACCCTCTCTAGGTTAAAAGTAGAGATTAGTAAATGTGAGTGAGGTGTTAAAGACATACTAAGCACTTAACTAAGTTGTTCTTGATGTCATGACAGAAAGATTGAATGAAAATTACAACAGAAGAGCTTTCTTACTGTGTGAGTCAATGCAATTAAATGCTATGACCATGAACCACCTAACTCTTCGCCCACACTTTGAAAAACAAAGACATAATGGGAAGAACACAGACTAGGGATGCTGACTCCTACTTTACAGCTCTGTAACTTCAGGCAAGTGACTTATTGTTTTTGAGCCTCAATGTTTTCATCCGTATGGTGGGGAGAACAATATCTTCTTAACTGTTTGAATATGTGTGTGAGAGAGAATTAAATGATATAACATGTAAGTACCTAAAACAGTGATTAGAACATAGTATGCACTCAATATATGATTGATGAATTGACCTGAACCACTAATACCAATGTTTTTTCCCAGTTCCTTACACAATGGAATGAAATCCTTACAAAATACGCAGTTGGGCACAGTCACCAACATCCCTGAAACAAGAATAGAATATTAAGTGACACTGCAAAACCAGTCTCCTCTCGTCACCCCAAGAAAAAGGATACAGCTCTGAAGAGGTGGAAAGGGAAAACTGACGTTTCAGAGTGCCTGTATTGCCAACTGCCCACTTGACATCCCTTGGATGTACCAAAGACACCTCAAACTCAACAGTCTTCAAAGCCAAATCAGCATATTTGGCCTTCAAACCCAGTCATCCTTCACTTTCCAAGTTTCAGTGAATAGTATCTGTCCAATGATGCAAGCCAGAAACCTCAAAGTCATCTTGGATTCCTTCCTGACCCTCAGCCCTGTGTGCAAACCGGTATGGAGACTGGTCGATTTTACCTCCTGAGTATCACTTCAGTCCAGCCATTTATCTCCACTATCACCACCCTAGTCCAAGCTACCAACCTCTTGAGAGATAGTAGTATACAGGTTAGAAAATGGATTCTGGAGTCAGACTGCCTGGTTTTGAATCCCAGCACCATAATTTATTAGCTGTATGGCCTTGGGCAAGGTGCTTAACCACTCGGTGATTTGGTTTTCTCATTTGGATAGTCTTCTATCTCATAGGTAGGGAATATGTAAAATGCTTATAATAGTGCCTTATGTGTAAGTACTCAATAAGGGTTTGTTATAATATTTAACAGTTTACTATGGAAAATTTCAAACATATGTAAAAGTAGAGAGGATATTATAAGACGTACTATCATCCAGTTTTAACAATTATGAATTCATGGCCAATCTTTCTTCATCTGAAATATCTATTCACTCTGCCTTGATTATTTTGAAGAAAATCCCTGATATCATGTAATTTTATCTGTAGATATTTCACTGTTATCTCTAAAAGCTAAAGATTCTCTCTTTTTAACAACAAAAATATCTTCATTACATCTAAAATTAACAATAATAATTTAACATTAGTTATCCCATCTGTGTTCTAATTTTCCCAAATAGTCTCACTATTTTTACAGTTTGCTTGTTTGAATCCAGATTTAAATAAAGTCTGTATATTTCCATTGATTGACATGTCTCAAGAATAAACATATTAATTTTCAAAATAATGAGTTCATTCTATAACATCTTTCAGAGGTGACTGATAACATTTTTTGTATCAGTAAGAATATAATTTGCAATCATTATTCATTATTCATATCCATATTCTTTAATCGTCACATCTTTGGACAGTGGTATGACAAGATGTTCCCTGCTCATCTTGTACATTTCTGGCCTCAGAACCTAAATTAGCCATTTCTCTGATGAACACTGGTTCCTTAAGTAGGAAATGGTATTTGGAGACCATAACCTGGATACTAGGGGTACTTATTGCTACTATCTTGGTCATCATTTCTAGATATTTTCGGGGGACAGGGATAGGAAATACATTTTTTTTCAAGGTCATTACTAATACTGCCAATTCAAGATAGGACTACTACAAAGATTTTGCTTAACTTTCTAGCCTGCGTTTGTATTTCGTTTATCCCATACTGAGAATTCTAGTTCTCAAAGATACCAAAGCGATAGAAATAGAAAAGATAATTATTCATTTGCTTTATCCCACAATATATACAGATACATTAACAGCAGTCTCAGTTAACAATACAACACTTTTGCCAAAAATATGATGACTAAATGCTGTAAGTCGAAAATCGACTCCACGGAAACAGGGTTGTTTTTTTTTTTAAAACAGTTTAATTTTTTTTTTTTTGCAATTGTTGTTTTTAGGATGTATCACATTAAAAAAGAACCAAAAATCCCAGTTGCCAGACACCAAAATGATCACTTCTTTGTTTTATCCCCCAACAGGCACACACAAAAAAGTCTTAGAATATTGATAGGATTACTGAAAGCAGTTTAGGATTTTTGTGGGGGATTTTTCAAAAAAAAGGTTTTTTTTTTTTTGTCATTAGATATGTCCCAATAGAGATACAGTTTTAAAATCGCTTAAATTAATTCCTTTTTATATGATTATGAGACAGACTCAATACATTCTTAGGTTTATTTGTTTCATTTTGTTTTCAATTTTTTAACAATTATAAAATTAAATTTTGCTTTATAGTTATGCAAAATGTTTACATGGTTCCAAAGTCAAATCTAAAAAAAAAAAAAAAAAAATTTATATTCAGAGAACTTCAGCAGCTTCTATCTTTGCCCCCTGCTCCCTGCTCTCTCTCCCTATACATAACCTTTTCTTGGATAGCCATTTCAAAAAATGCAAATAAATGTGTGTGTGTGTGTGTGTGTGAGTGTATTTATATTTATATATTTATGTTTCTACCCCCCACTACCTTTTTTGGATAAACAGCAGGATACTATGCACAATTTTCTCCACTTTGCTTTTTTCACTTAACTGTATATCCTGAGATACTCTGTAATGGTATGTATTAATAGTCCTCATTCCTTTTAATAGATATGTAGTAACCCATTGGATTTATTACTGATTTATTTATCACCAGCCCATTATTGATGGATATGCGGGTTCATTTTTTTTATTATTATAAACAGTATTTAGCTATTTTTTTTTTCTCTCCTGTGCAAGACCAATAGTCACCTGAGTGACATGCCCGCACCCACTGTGGCCCTCATCTAATCCATGCTCCACGCCAGTGGAGAGTAATCTGCTCCCTTTTCCTAGCTGTGTGAACTGGGCTCTTCCCATCACCATCCTTCAACAGCAAACAAAACAAAACTCTGTAAGTATATAGAGCAAAAAATAAAATTTCCTCCGTCTCAAATTCTGCTTCCCTCTTTAGAGGTAACCACTGTTATTCATCTGAACTAGTTCCTATGCATTTGCAGATAGAGACATAGAGGAGCTCTGGTGGCTGCTTGACTGCTAACCAAAAAGTTGGCCGTTGGAATACATGAGCTGCTCCTTGGAAACTCTATGGGGTAGTTCTACTCTGTCCTATAGGGTCGCCGTGAGTTGGAATCAACTCAATGGCAACTGGTTTGGTGTTTTGTTTTTTTTTTTTTTTTTCAGATAGGTAGGTAGGTAGATGGATGACAGAGGTAGGCAGACAGACATAAAAAAAAAATAGATATAGCTTTTTCCCAAATGGGATATTTTACATACTGTTCTTTAAATGACATGTTCCCTTTGGAGCCCCTTTCATGCAAATATATAAAAATCTGCCTTATTTTTTAAACTGCTGCATAGTAACCCACAGAATGAATTAACCATAGCTTATGCACCCTTTCCCCTAATGGTGGTGCTTTAGAAGGCCTTGTTTTTTCCTGTTATAAACAATGTTGCAATGACCACACTTGTACCTGCTTCCCTGTACATGTATATGAGTACCTCCAAGCATAGATACCTAGAAGTTCAGTAGATGAGTGGAAGGTAATACATAGTTTTAACATTTGATGACCTCTGCCAAATTACCCACCAAAGAGGCTTTATAGGTTTATGCTCCCACCACGTCATTGCATGTTTCCCACATCATCATATATATATCTTTTAGCTTCTGCTCATCAGAAGGGAAAAAAATTGAGTATCTTTTCATTTGTTTTGTTTTTTTAAGTAACAGAATTTATACTTAATCTTTGCCCTTGTTTTCTATTGGACTCTTGGTTTTATCTTTATTGGTTTGTAAGAGCTCTTTACATAATCTGGATAATAGGCAGTTGTTATCAGTATATGTCACAAATATTTCCTTTCAGTATGTTAGGTTTTGTGTGTAAATCTATTTATATCTTTGACAATATAGAATACCCACCCAACCCAGTGCCGTTGAGTCAATTCTGACTCATAGCAACCCTACAGGACAGAGTAGAACTGCCCCATAGAGTTTCCAAGGAGCGCCTGGCGGCTTCGAACAACCGACTCTTTGGTTAGCGGCCGTAGCGCTTAACCACTACACCACCAGGGTTTCCATATAGAATATTAACTTTTTAAAAACACTTTATTGTTTTAGATAAATGTTTACACAGCAAATTACTTTCCCATTCAACAATTCAAATACAAATAGTTCCATAATATTGGTTGGTATCCCCTGACTGTGTCAGCACTCTCCCCATTTCCACCCTACCTCACCAGTTTCCGTCCGTCCAGTTTCCCTGCCCCTCCTTGCCTTCTCATCTTTGCTTTTGGGCAAATGTTGCGCATTTTGTCTCATATAGTTGATTGTTCTAAGAAGGACATTCCTCACTGGTGCTATTTATTTTATAGGCCAATCTATTATTTGGGTGAAAGGTGACCTCTGGGAGTGGCTTCAGTTCCAGGTTGAAAGGGTGTCTTAGGGCGATAGTCTGAGGGGTTCCTTTGGTCTCTACCAGTCTAGTAATTCTGGTCTTTTTCAGGAATTTGAGTTTTGTTCTACTTTTTTCTCCCATTCTAACCAGGACCTTCTATTGTGTCCCTGGTCAGAGCGGTAGGTAGTGGTAGCCAGGCACCATCTAGTTCTTCTGGTCTCGGGCTAGAGGATGTTGTGGTTCATATGGGCCATTAATCCTGTGAACTAACTACTTCCTTGAGTCTTTGGTTTCCTTCCCTCTCCTTTGCTCCAGACAGGAAGAAATCAATAGTTGTGTCTTAGATTGCTACTCACCAAACTAGGTTGTAGAACATTATCTTTATGAACCCTGTTATGCCAATTGACCTAGATGTCCCCCAAGACTGTGGTCCTTAGCCTTCAAGACCAGTAACTCAGGCCATGACGTGTTTGGCTATGCCTAAGGCATTTCTATAACTCTGCCGACTATGTGCTCAATTATGTATATGAATATATACATAGCATGTACAAACATGTACATACAAATGCCCACAACTATACCTGTACACGCAGGAGTATGTACTCCCATACACCCTCCCACACCTATATAACATACATATCTACCTATGTAACCACTTACGAATATTTGGCTGTTATTGTTGTTGCAGAATTATATACATGATACATTTACCATGGTTGTCCTTTATTCTTGCGTACCTCTCAGTGTCTTCATTTGCCTTGGTCACACTGTGCTGACTTCCCACATATTGTGCATTGCCTTTCCCTTCACCAGAATTAACACATGTCTACTATCTAGTGATTAATTGTCCCTTTCTTCCCCTCGCATCCCTGGTAACCATCAAAGCACATTGTTTACAGTGTGTAAACTTATTCTTAACTTTTTATAAAAGTGTTATCATACAATATTTGCCCTTTTGTGATTGACTTATTTCACTCAGCATAGTGTCCTCCAGATTCATCTGTGTTATATTTCATGGACTCATCATTATTTTTTATCATTGTGTGTATCTCATTGTATGTATATATTACATTTTGTTTATCCATTTATTCACTGATGGGCACTTAGGTTGTTTGCATCTTTTTTCCATTGTGAATAATGCTGCAATGAATATGGGTATATATATGTCTATTCGTGTCACTGCTCTTATTTCTCTAGGATATGTACCTAGGAGTGGAATTGCTGGATCGTACAGCATTTCTAGTTCTAACTTTTTGAGGAAGCACTATAGCATTTTCCATAGTGGTTGTGCCATTTTACAGTCCCACCAGCAGTGTATAAGAGTTCCAATCTCCCTATGACCTTGCCAGCATTTGTTGTTTTCTGTTTGATTTTATTTTATTTAACAGTGTTATTTTTGTAGGGGTGAGATGGTATCTTATTGTAGTTTTGATTTGCATTTCTCTAATGGCTAATGATCATGAGTATCTCTTCATGTATTTGTTAGCCGACTGAATGTCTTCTTTGGTGCAGTGTCTGTTTATGTCCTTTGCCCATTTTTTTTTATTGGATTGCCTGTCTTTTTGTTTTCGAGGTGTTGAAGTTTTCTACATAAAAGATTAGACCTTTGTCAGATATGTTATTGCCAAAACTTTTCCCTAGTCTGTAGGTTCTCTTTTTACTCTTTTGTTAAATTCTTTTGATGAGCATTAGTGTTTAATTTTTATGAAGTCCCAGCTATCTAGTTTATTTATCTAGTTTATCTTCTGTTGTTTGTGCATTTTTACTTATATTTGATAGTATATTTATGCCATAAATTAGGGCCCCTAGCTTTGTCCCTATGTTATCTTCCAGCAACTTTATAGTTTTAGGTTTAACATTTAGGTCTTTGATCCATTTTGAGTTTTTGTATATAGTGTGAGGTATGGATTCTGTTTCATTTTTCTGCAAATGGATATCCAATTTTGCCAGTACCATTTGTTAGAATATTTTTATAAGGTTAAACCAGTCTTCTTTTATGAATTATTGATGGGTGGTCATATTTAGGAGGGATCCCTCAACCCAAATCTTAAAACTATTCTAATAATTTTGTAATTTTGTTCAACTGAGGGGATATATAATTCAAATCAAAAGACTAATAGTGGAAAGGATATTTGAGATTGTCCTGTAAGAACCATTTTTCTTAATATGCAGATGGAGAAAAGGTGATCTATATGAAGATAATATCATGAACAAAAACAACCAGTAAAAATATACTGAGTTTATTCCTTTCTTTTATACACAAAAGATGTCACACTGAACAAACAATTCTACACCTTGCTTTTATCACTTAACAACACATCTTTGAAATATTTCCATAATCTTTCATAAAAAGCATCCCTATTCCTTTTGACTAATGTGTAGAATTCCATTGTGTCTGACTACCGTAATTAACTTATTACTCCTCTGTTTTTTTTTTTTAAATCACTCCTCTATTGATGATTATTTCCAATCTTTTGCTAATAAAAGCAATGCAGTAAATAAGCTTCTGTATTTGTTTGCTTAGTTTCCTGGTGCTACTATAACAGAAATACCACAAGCAGGTGACTTTGAAGATCAGAAATATATTTTCTTACAGCTCTGGAGGCTAAAAGTCCAAATCAGGGTCCTGGCCATGTGAATTCCTCCTTTGTCAGTAGCCCTGGGCATTCCTTGGTTCCTTGGCTTGTAGATGATCTTTATACAGCATCTGTTGTGTGTTTCTATGTTTAATCTGCTCTTTTTCATAACTCCAAAGTGATTAGATTTAGAACCCACCCAACTCAGGTTGATTTAATTAACATAGCAAAAAAAATCCTATTCCCTAACAGGATTAATCAACAGGTATAGGGGTTAGTATTTCAACATTTTTTGGGGGGCGGGGACACAATTTAATACATAGTATATGTCATTTTCCCTCTTTTAGAGACTATCTGTAGGATAAATTCCTAGAAAAATTGCTGAGTCAGAGGTTATACATATTTGTAATGTTGAAAAATCACCTCTTATAGGGCCACTAGGAGACCCTGGTGGCATAATGGTTAAGAGCTATGGCTGCTAACCAAAAAAGTTGGCAGTTCAAATCCATCAGGCGCTCCTTGGAAACTCTATGGGGCAGTTCTGCTCTGTACTATGGGGTCACTATGAGTTGGAATCATCTCAACGGCAACAGGTTTGGTTTTTTGGTTTATAGGGTCACTATGCGTCAGAATCGCCTCAACGGCAATAGGTTTGGTTTTTTTAGGTGTTGTACCAATATGTACTTCTACCAGTACTGCATGAGTGGGCTTTTAATTCCTTGTAATATGTTTTCAAACCTTTTGATTGTTGACAGTTTAATAGACAAAAAATTGTATCTCTTTGTGATTTTAGTCACGTTTATTTTATTATGAGTGGGGCTAAATATCTTCTCATATGTTTAAGGACTATTTGCATTTCCTTTTTTGTGTACTGTCTGCTTATATCCTTTGCCCATTTTTTCACTGGACTGTTAGTGTTTCTCTTATTGATTTGTATGCATTCTTATACATTAGGGAAATTAGTCTTTTTCTGTTACATGAGTTGCAAGTGTATTTTTCTGTTTGGCAGTTGTTTTTCTGACTTTAAATATCGTAGATTTTACCATGGAGACTTTTTTTTTTATGTAGTTAAATTTGACTAGTTTAATTTATAGCTTTTGAGTTCTGTGTTAGAGCTAGAAAGGCCTTTCCCATTCTGAGATTATATAAGAAAATTTCTCCCAGGGTTTTCTGTAGTACTTTTAAGATTTCATTCTTAGTATTTTAGATTTATCTGGAGGTAGACTATGAGCTATGGTTCCACTTACTGGTTTTTTCCACTTCCAAAACAGCACCTTGTTGATAGAAAATTTCACAGAATTTTGAAATGATTTGGTAACTTATCTTTCTCCCCCAAATGATTCTGAAATCTGTAAGAGGAGAGGCTTTTATATTTTCACTCCCTCACTTACCCACTGTTTAATCCACTGCCAGCCCCAGCCCCAGCCCCAAGCTTAGCCTAGTGCCTGGCAATTAAACAGTTCTTGCTTTTACATTTCTTGACTGCTCTGGACGTAAGAAATCCACTGCCTGAGCTACGGCAAGGCCTACCCGGGGAGTGGCTAAAAATGAAACTGAGGTGTTCTCTGGCCAGTCAGTGCCTTTTCATTAAATTCAGGCTCTTACCCAGTAAAAGTGCCAAGTGAGTCATAGCAACACATGTAGAGGATGGCATCCTGAGGGGAAGATAATTATAGTGGAAATCGCCAAGGCTGCTTGGAGATGGGACTGCTCAGCCGGCACTGCAGACAGCAGCCTCTGCCACAGCAAACAGTCAGGCAATAACAAGCAGACTTGCGCAAGGTGGGAAGCTGCAGACGTAAATGCAGGCTCCCTTCCCAGGCTACCAGCAGCCCCTGGGGACAATGTGTCCTAAGCAGGCAGCGATTACAGAGTCCTCCCAGCTCACACTCTGGGAGGATATCGCTGTCTAGCAGAGGTGCTCCAGGCTGGGGCAGGGGTGCTGTCTCAGGACTTCAGGGGTAACATCTGGGTGGCACTAGGTCCAAGAAGGAGTGGCTTATGTGTCATCTACTAAGCCTAGACAGCAGTAACTGAGTATCTACAATCTGTCACATGTTGTTCTAGGCCCCAGGAGGGCCTGGGGAGCTGGTCTCTGGCTCAGGTTAGTCAGGAAAGTCACATATGCACATAAAAATATGGTGAAAGGCAGCAGAAAAGTAATGCCCTGACAGGGACCATGTTACTCAACAGAGTATGGAGGAAGAGGAGTTCCTGGGTGGTATACATGGTTAACATGATCAGCTGCTACCTGAAAGGCTGGTGGTTTGAGTTTACCCAGAGGCACCTTAGAAGAAAGGCCTGGTGACTGACTTAAAAAAAAAACAAAACCAGCCACTGAAAACCCTATACAGCACAGTTCTACTCTGACGTACATGGGGTTTCCATGAATTGGAACTGACTAGATGGGAACTGGTTGTGGGGGAAGAAGCAGTTGCTTCCAGCTGGCGGGGCAGGAAAGCTCAGAAGGAGGAAGGAGGTGGAAAGAGGCCTCTAGCAGCCTGTGCATACAGCCTGTCTTAGGAGAGGGAGACTCTGAAGACCAGTTTTTGAGGCTATTAGGAAAAAGCAGATGGAACGGAGTGATAGAATAATGGCCTCCCAAAGATGTTCGGATCCAAATCCCTGGAATCTGTGAGTATGCTACCTTTCAAGGCAGAAAGGACTTTGCAGATGTGATTAAGTTAAGGATCTTGACATGGGGAGATTATCCTGGGTTATCTGGCGGGCCCAATGTAACTACAAGGGTCCTTATAAGAGAGAAGCAGCAGGATCAGGGTCAGAGGAGAGGCATGTGTGTGGTGAGAGAAAGAGAGAAGAAAAAGCGAGAGAAAGAGAGAGATTTAAAAATGTTATACTGCCAGCTTTGAAAATGGACAGGTCAAGGAATGTGGGTAGCCTCTAGAAGCTGGAGAAGGCAAGGAAACGAATTCTCCCCTAGAGGCTCCAGAAAGAACAAATCCCTGCTGACACCTTGATCTTAGGACTTCTGCCCTCCAGACAGCTGTAAAATAACAAATTGGTGTTGTTTGAAGCCACTACATTTGTGGTCTTTTGTTTCAGCAGCAACGGGAAACTAACACAGGTGGTTAGACACTTGGAGAGATGCAGGGGCGGCTTACCCAATAAGCAAGGTAAAACCAAAAAATCCAGTGCCGTCGAGTCGATTCCGACTCATAGTGACCCTATAGGACAGGGCAGAACTGCCCCACAGAGTTTCCAAGAACTGCCAACCTTTTGGTTAGCAGCCGTAACACTTAACCACTACCCGACATGCTTAAAACAAACAAACAAAAACAAACCAATTGCCATAGACTTGATTCTGACCCATAGTGCCCCAAACCCGTTAACCTCAATTCCAACTCATAACGATCCTATAGGACAGAGTAGAACTGCTCCCATGCTTAGGGTATCAACCAAACAAGGGCATAAGTTGTTCAAAGCAAAGAACCATAAATGCCAAGCAGACAGGACACAAGGGAAAGTGAGTGCTGCAATGGAGGAGAACCGGCAGGGCACTAAATGATACCATTTTATAAATTTTGCATACAATAACAATTATATTTTCCTTTTCATTTTGGACTGAAATTTTTGCGTTAATGTCCAAATTTAAATGTACATTTTATTTTATAAATTTTACTTGTTTTTTAAATTTTATTTATTTTCAATTATTCAAATTTATTTGCTACAGTAGAATGAAATTCAAAAATGACATAATTTTATATTCAGGTAAAACAAAACAACAACAACTTAGTACAGCACAAAATGAAAGCTCACAGAAGAGAAAAACAAAACGATTTTTTTTCTTTTTTGAGGGGGGAGAAATTCTCTAAAGACAATTCCAAAATTAACTTTCTTTTTCAAATGTAATGAATCAGAAGTTAGACTTCTTCCACTGGATGCTGAGTTTAATGGGTGCAAATCGTTGTGCTAGTACCACTAGTACTGAAATTAGAAGTAGCAATATGAACATAACAGAATTTGTTCCTAATTCTGCATCCATTCCTTGCTATAGAAAAAAATAAAATAATGGTATAGAAAGTGAAACTCTTAGAATCTGAAATTGTCACATATGCAGACCCCATAAGTAACAGAAATACAGATTCTGCTTTGTGGAATATTTTTTTCTTCTAATGATGCAAATTATTGGATCAAAAGAGGGCCAAGTGATTGTCAGCATCACGGTGGACCATTTGAAAATTTATGTCAAAAATTTCCGGATGGTAAACAAGGTTCTGTAGCCAGAATATATTTCTAGGGTACAAAGCTACTGGTGAAAATTATAAAAGGGAGTGCTACTGTATTCTCCATCAGTCTATCTGTATATTGCTTTGTTTGCAAACTATTCAGTCCTAAATCATTTAATTCTTGATTTGCTATGGATGGATTTAGCAATTGGTGCAACTCAAATGTGATTGATAAACATGAAACAGTTCAATTCACAGAGATTTTATGTTGTCATATTTAAACTGAAGACATGGTTTGGGCTTTACTCAGAAACTGGAAACAAATGAATGAAGAATGTCAGTAATGGAAAGTCATTTTGCAATGCACTACTGCTGTCAATACAACAATCGTCGAATGGGGACTGTATTTTACAGAAAGAAATTAAGTGTTTGGATCCCCACAAAAGGGAAAATTTTGTGGTTTACTTGAACTTATTGCTCAGTTTGATCCATTTTTAGCAGGTCACATCTCAAAATATGGTAATACAGAAAACGGCAACCCATCGTATATGTTTGGAACAATATGTGAAGAATTAATAAACTTAAGTGGCAAAGTTTGATCAAGTATTTTCAGTGAAATAAATATAGCCCAACATTTCAGTTTGTCTGTAGCTTCTAGTCCTAATCTTTCTCATACAGACCAGCTAAGTATTGTTTTAAGATGTGTATCTCCAATGGATAAAAGATCTGGCAATCTGCTGTAAAGATTACAGCCAAGAAAATCCTGTGGGGTAGTTCTACTCTGTCACATGGGTTGCTATGAGTCGAAATAAACTTGACAGCACATAACAACAACATGCGCCAGGTATACCAGATACTGTTGTAGTTCCTGAAGATACAAAGATGGAGAAAGCAAGCCTGGTTCTTACCCTCATAGAGCTTTGTTTCCAGAGTGGAGGAAGTGCAGATATGGGAAACTAGAGAAAGCAGAGAAATCACATTTTAAACAGTCTTTAATGGGGGAGGGGGGTCTTCACTGGACTAAATGCAGCCCAAAAGATTGTGAGGTGGCACTGGTTCCACTTGGAATGAAGTGGCAGCTCGTATGCCTTTGAACCACCACTGCTGTATACACCTCCTGTATCCACTGCCAAGGAGTCAATTATGACTCATAGCGACCATGTAGGATAGAATAGAACTACCCCACAGGATTTCCAAGGCTGTAAATCTTTATGTAAGCAGACTGCCATATCTTTCTCCCATGGAGTGGTTGGTGGGTTCCAATTGCTGACCTTTTGATTAATAGCCAAATGTTTAACCACTGTGCTACCAGGGCTCCTTCCACCTGCACCAGGGAGTGAGAATTCTGGCCACCCTCATGGAGCTGACATAAGAAAGAGTCAACTGGCAGTAAGGAGCATGGAGAATATGCCAGAACCAAAGGAGCTTGGGATGATGACAAGACCCGGGAAGTCTCTGTGTAACCTGGCATTTGTAATGCTTCACAAACTTTGTCTCACTGAATTCTCACACTTCAATTTTCCAGATTACAAAACAGACACAGGGAGATTATTATGACTATCGTTAATAGATATTATTGCAACCTGGAGGCAACATGACTATAGAGGACTTTCTCAACCTTTTAAACTGTAGGCCCCCCTGTGGAAAATATAAAAATATGCCTTTGAAGTATTTGAAATTTCAAAATATGTTAATCATCATGACTAAAAACAAACCAAAGCAAGGGGTAATTTTGAAAGAAGCTTTTGGATTTGCTCTGGGAAGATGTTTTACTTTAATCATGACAGCAGTGTAAAGTAGTGACCCACAGCACGGAAATGTGGAAGAAGGTGCTACTGAGACCATTGTAACATGTGTTTGTCTTCAAGTCACACGTGCTCTCCCACGAGATTTTGATCCACCTCTCTCCGCATTGCTACCACTGAGGATTATCCCAGTAAGTGATGATTGACAGTGAGGAAGTTAGGCGATATTTGTGTATCTGATTTCTTCCCATTCTAAAAAAAAATTATTAAATACAGAATCAATGTACTTGATGGAAAAATTTCACAACACCCAAATGGAACTAATCTCCCAGAATTTAACTAACATTATGTTACAGTATGGTGCAGGGGTTAATCAAATGAGTTTATAGTCAGGTCGCCCAACTTCAAAGCCCAATCTTACCATTTGTTAACTATGTGATATCAGACAAGCTACTTCACCTTGTGTCTCAATTACATCATTTGAAAAATGTGGGTATATATTAATCATCTCTATGTCAGATAGTTCAATCATTCCTTCATTTACTTAATTTTCTGCTTGACTAATCCTAGTTTCTATTTTGTTTTAATTTTAACATTGCTAAGGAATTCTTTCTAAAGTATATTAAACATTCCCTTTCCCTCTTACAGAAAGTGTTTTGAACCCAACTTACCTTTCTTTGATAACTCAGGGTCATCATTATGAACATGGATTGAAATACATTGACGGTTATTGGGATGTTGTCCCTGCAATAAATGGTCATGTATCTACTTCATATAAGGGATTTTACTGGTTGGTTCTTGGTTTCTTGTTTGTTTACCACCTTCATTGCTGCCAGGATGTCAGCTATCACTTCCTGATGATATTAATGTTATCACCTTGAAGAAATTTCAGTAGCTTTTAATATGTAAACTTAGACTACCAAACCAAATAGGTCTAACTGGGTTCCGAGTTGCCCCATGAATCAAGTGCATGAGCTTTAGTGTGGGGATTTTCTAAGATTTAGTTGGTTAATCTGAGGCCTCTTTTCACTTTGCTTTTGGTCTTATGTCGTCTCTTGTCTGCCTGAAATATCAGGATAGCTGAGTTTTGTGCAGATGAAATTTTTCTGCAAAAAAATATTCAGAACACACGAATTTAGAATTCAAGTTAAATGTTATTACAGAGCCGAAAGTAGAACTTATTTTGAAAAGACTTCAAATTGTTATAACTAAAACAAGTACAAATTATTTAAATGGGGTAAGAGGAGCTACAATTGGAATGTCAGTAGACTCTGCTTAAACAGAATTCGAACTTTCCCTGGTTCATCTTTAAAAATTTAACTCTGAACTTGTGAACTCAGCTTATACTGTATTAATGTACACCTAGTCATATTGTTTTGTAAGGTGGCTACAAATTAATGGTGCTTTGAACTTATTTTAAAATACCACTTTTAAAATTGATATCAATGTTTTTGTTAGTTCTGCTTAAAAAAATGTTTTCAAAGAGAATGTTCGTCTTATATGAAATATATCAGCCTTCAAGAATGTTCTCATGGAATACTGAATATGACTTCTAAATGTACGAAAAGCCAATGGGAACCATATTTTTTAAAAATAAATTTTATTAAACTGCATTTTCATGATTAGTGATTACATAACTTCTCACATCTACCTTATGTAATACAGAAATACGGAAAGAAACTTACCTGTCACAACATCTTTCTTCGCTGGGATAACCCCAGGACATTATGCAAGAAGAGGAAACTGTCCAGATTTCAGATTTGAATGAGGAGAAAACTTCTGAGCTTAAGGCTAGAAAGTCTAATAAACAGTGAAGGGTAGTGGGGCTCTACCAGTTGCCTTCAGTCGACTCTGATTCGTGCATGGTGACCCAATCTATGTTTTCAATGGCTGATTTTGGGGAAGTAGATCACCAGGTGCCTCTGGGTGGACTGGAACCGCCAACCTTTCAGTTAACAGTATAAGGCATTAACCATTATACCACCCAGGGACTTCAGCTGGGCCCTCGTTCTTAAGTGTCTTTGAGTCAGTTCTGACTCACAGCTAACCCATGTATAACAAAACAAAGCACTGCCCAGTCCTGTGCCAACCTCCCAATTGTTGCTATGTTTGAGTCCCTTGTTGCGGCCACTGTGTCCGTCCCTCTCATTGAGGGTCTTCCTCTTTTTTGCTGACCCTCTAATTTACCAAGCATAATGTCCTTTTCCAGGGACTGGTCCCTCCTGATATCATGTCCAAAGTACGTAAGATGAAGTCTCACCATCCATGTTTCTAAGGAGCATTCTGGCTATACTTCTTCCAAGACAGATTTATTCATTCTCTCGCAGTCCATGGTATATTCAATATTCTTTGCCAACACCATAATTCAAAGGCATCCATTCTTCTTCAGCCTTTCTCATTCATTGTCCAGCTTTGCGTGTGAGACAATTGAAAATACCATGGCTTGGGTCAAGTGTGCCTTAGTTCTCAAAGTGACACTTTACTTTTTAACACTTTTAGGAGGTCTTTCGCAGCAGATTTGCCCGATGCAATGCATCTTTTGATTTCTTGACTGCTTCTTCCAAGGGCGTTGATTGTGGATCCAAGTAAGATGAAATCCTTGACAATTTCAACCTTTTCTCCATTTATTATGACGTTACTTACTGGTCCAGTTGTGAGGAATTTTGTTTTCTTTATGGTGAGGTATAATTCATTCTGAAGGCTTAGTCTTTGGTCTTCATCAGTAAGTGCTTCAAGTCCTCTTCACTTTCAGCAAGCAAAGTTGTGTTATCTGCGTATCACAGATTGTTAATAAATATTTCCTCCAATCTTGATATCTTGTTCTTATTCATATAGTCCAGCTTCTTGGATTATTTGCTCAGCATACAAATTGATTAAGTATGGTGAAAGGTACAACCCTGACACACACATTTTCTGATTTTAAACCCCACAGTATCTCCTTGTTCTGTTCAAACTACTGCCTCTTAGTCTATGTACAGGTTCCTCATGAGCATAATTAAGATTAAGTGTTCTGGAATTCCCATTCTTTGAAATGTTATTTATAATTTGTTATGATCCACACAGTCAAATGCCTTTGCATTGTTAATAAAGCACAGATAAACATTTTTCTGGTATTCTTTGCTTTCAGCCAGGATCCATCTGACATCAGTAATGATATCCCTTGTTCCACTTTGTCTTCTGGATCCAGCTTGAATTTCTGGCAGTTACCTGTCAGTGTGCTTGCTGCAACTTTTTTGAATGATCTCCAGCTAGAGCAGGGCTCTAGGCAGGGACAGGTTACCCAATAAGCAAGGTACATATGAGGTTACTCGTGCTTACTTACTAATCTGTAGTACCCAATTTCACATGGTGAATAATAAGTGAAATTGGCTCTACAGATTCATAAGTAAGCACCAGTCAGCTCATGCATACCTTGCTTAGTGGTTAATCCGCACCTGCTTCTAGCCTTTGCTTTTCTATCTATAGGAAAGAAACCTGAGACATTTCCTCTTGGAAGGATCTTCATCTACTTGCGAGCCTCCACCTTGAGGTCTCTGGAAGAGTAAAGCGCATTGTGAAGGTCCAACCTTGAGTGAGCCTGGGTATGCCTTCAGGTGAAGAGTCAGGTAGAGTGGGGTATGGCCACACCTGCCTACTTCAGGGCCCAGTGGGTAAAGATTCCAGACATACACTGGTAGATTCTGTTCTTCTCCAAACATTGCTAATGCAGGAAGATGGCATTAGAAAAAATGAAAATCTTGCTTGCCATTGTATTTCCAAAGCAAAGAATGGCCTGGTGGTCTACTTCTGAGAGACCAAAGAAAAGAAACAACAAAACCTGCTGCCATCGAGTGGATTCTGGTTCATGGCAACCCCGTGTATTACCGAGTAGAACTGGTCATAGCGTTTTCTTGGCTGTAATTTTAGGGAAACAGATCGCTTGGCCTTCCTTCTGCAACACTACTGGATGGGTTTGATTCACCAACCTTCTGGCTGTAGCAGAGAGCAAACCATTTGCACCACCAAGGGACCTTTCCAAAAGTAAGATCACAGCCATTGAAGACCCTATGGAGCAGTTCTACTTTGAAACACATGGGGTTGCTGTGAGTCAGAATCAACTTGATGGCAACTGGTTTGGTTTATTATTGTGGAGATGTGGCATGTTTGTTATTTTTCAGCAGCAAACTGCAGCCAGTGAGCCTGACAGGAATTCGCCCATGTTCTCCTTACCTCTTAGGATGGCTGCCCCTGGGGCAATAGAATCTTCTGAAGATAATCAGTGAGCTCTAAGCTAAGGAATTCACCAAAGGCTCAGTGGGCTCTTTGAAGTCAGAAGAACAAACTTAAAACCAACTGAAAGGTGGGTTCTCAAAGGCTTCCATGCCCACTTCCAGCTAAAAAATAATGGGTTATACCAGATCATCAAACTGCTAGATTCCTTTGTGGGGGAGAATGTACCTATCGTATCAGAAAAAAAAGAGTCTCCTAAATGTGGGACTGAAAAATTAAGCATGGCCTACTATTCCTAAGGAATACTCTTCCTAAGATCTATAGTGGGCTTGTATCCAGGCTTCCCACTTTTGTGAAAACCACGCATGACTCTAAAACTGCTGATCTCTCTGCCAGACATCTCCTCTGCTGAAATACAGTTCCCTTTAGGGTAAGAAAAGACAGACATTCACTAAAAAACAAGCTACCTGGGAGTAGAAATGAATGGTAAAGACCACTGAGGAACCAAGAGGTATCTAACCTGGATAGATTCCTGCTAGATACAGCCCGAGCAAAAAGCCAGTCAGGTCTCCAAGGAGAAGGGGGCTGTTAGCTGCTTTAAGCTGCACCTGACATAGGACAGCCTCAGTCTTCCAGGTTGACTAAACCAAAAGATTCATTTTATAACGAGAGGATAGTAAAGAGAGAGTTTCTCTAGATCTGGATGAAGTTTTAAGAGTCCTCATCCTCCCGGGACCCCCAGAAGTGCATGGGAGAGGATACCTCTGCCAAACTGCCCGGTGTACAAATATGAGGTGTACAGGGCTCTGAAACCCAAATCAAGAAAGCACGAGGGCTTCTACAGGTCTAATGCCAAAAGCTCAAATATTAAGAGCAATTACATCTTACTATTTATTGAACTCTTGCTATGCGCATGGCACTGCAAGGAATATCTCATTTTAATCTCCAAAAAATCTCCGTGAAGTGGGTGCTGCTCATGCACTGAACAAATATTTACTGAGAGGGTCAGTATGTAATTGGTGCTGGGGATGCAACAGTGAACAGGGTAGACAAGGTCTCTGCTCTGGCAGTGCTTACCTTCTAGTGGAGGGAGCCAAACACTGAACAAATGGGTCCTTCCATCCAACACATTTCATTGACTACCTAATATATGCCATGCATTCATTGTTCTGGACACTGGGAATACTGCAGTGCCCCAGTAAACAAAAAAACTTGCCCTCACAGAGCTACATTCCGGTAGGGAGAAGACAGACAACAAAAGAAAAAAAAATAAGTCATGTATGTTAGATATTGGTAAGTATAACCAGGGAAGGGGAATAGGAAGATAGGGGGTGCCATTTTAGATAAGGTGGCGAGAGGAGTCCTCACTGAGTTGGTGCCAAAATAAACACGGAAATAATCAAGGTAACGTCAAAGAGTAATAAATTTTGTGAAGATAATAGATCAGAATAAAGGGGTTGGGGGAGTACTTGAGATTGGCTGACAGTCTCTTTGAAGGGTAACATTTGAATGAGATCCACATGGTGAGAAGCCAGCCATGGGAAGAACCAGGAGTGCCTTCTAGATAAATTTCTGAGGTGAAATTGTGCTTGTGCATTTGAGAGAAAGACAGGCAGTGTAGCTGGTGCGTGATGAACACAGGGGAGTGGCAAAATGATGTAAAATACAGTTTAGGAGGTAGGCTGGGAACAAATCATAAGAGCGCATGCACTCATTAACCCATTTTTCAGATGAAGAAACTGAGGTTCACACATTATTGAGATTCCATTGGCTCCAGAGCTCATACTTGTAACTGTCCACATACGCACAACCCATTCCTGGCAGCGCATAGCTAAGTATCAGTTATAGACTAGTTATGTAAGAAAACAGTATATGCTAGTCCATTTTTTCCATGGGGTATCAAGAACACAAACGCATCTATGTTAGAGATTTCCATGCGGGTATACCTAGGCAAGGGCTGAGGGAGACCTGGGTGCCTAATCCCTCACTTTGAGCAGGGTCCTTCAACGGCAGCCTGGGCCCCCCAGCTGCTGGCACCCCAGCCAGGAAGAAAGACCATTGCCTATCTGGTTGTCTCTAATCACAGGCCAAGAGCCCTCAGGGTCTGCAATCAATGAGCTCATGTACAAGGTATTCACAGGCAGAACACCAGGCGCCTTCCCATGCCCCACCTGGACTCAGGGAACGTAAAAGGTGGAAGAGAATGCACCGCAGGATTGCAAGAGGAACTGCCTTTTTAATATTGATCTTACATCCCTACCCCCCTCTATGCCACCCATGGACCAGCAGTGTACCCTCAGAGCTTCCCAAGGAAAATACCTTTTTGTAAGCACTGAGGGAATCAAAAAACAAGCAAAAATAAAACTACCTTTTTTCCAAATTGGGGTTTAGGTTTCCCATTATGTTCACTTCCTCTGTTTTACCTTCCCTCCACCCAGTGGCTCCTGAACTTGTGCCTTGGGAGGTAATTTGGCTACTGCAGGCCATTCTGAGTCTCGGTTCTTAAACAGAGGACAGCAATTTTCTGCTCTCTTATCTGCATCCCAGCTCTCCCCGGCGACAGTTATCTGTAGGGCCACCCGCTCTCCCTGAATCAGAGGAATGGACTTGGTAAAGATGCCAACCCTTTAGAAAGGCTGTCGGCTGGTGGCCCTGCAGGAAGGCTGGGCTACCTGCCTCATCCTGGCTACTCGTGTCTTGGTCTCTTCTCCTTCTGCAGCCTCTTGTGTCCCAGGGGAGTCCTGAAGCCCTTTTGCTGACCTCATTCTTCCCAGCCTGAGCCCAGTGCAGGTGTTCTGGAAGGACTTCTTTTCTCAGCATTCTCCTGTAATTCTGAGGTTAGCCCATGAGGTTAGCCCGTGCCAGACTCCCCTCAGAGTCTCCCTTTGTGCCCTTGTTAAGCGGGAGTTAGTCAGATTAGCCCCACCCCTATTTGGAGTGGGTTGTTGATCCCTGATCATCCCTTTTCTGAGGGCTTCTACCTCTGCCTGGTCCTTGGGTGGCGCAAATGTTTTGTGCTCCACTACTAACCTAAATGTTAATGGTATGGATCCATCCGGCGGCACGAGGGAGAAAGGACTGTTGTTCTGCTTGCACAAAGATTACAAACAAAATAATTGTATGGAATAGTTTTCCTCTGTAACACATGGGGTTGCCATGAGTTGGAATCAACTTGATGACAATGGCAACAGGTTTGGTTTTCTGCCTCTTCCTGTGTTTTTACCCCCCCCCCTTGTTCCCCCGCTATTTTATTTGGCTTCGGTTAAAATATCCCCCTGATTCCACCCTCAGCCAGCTCTAGCTCCTCTTTGGAACAGAGAATTGATTAATTCTTGTTTTCTTTCAAACACACTGTCAACCTAATCACAGAAAAGTTCAAGGTGATGGAGTGAACAGCCTGGTAACTGTTGCAAGAAGTGTCTCTTTCATCCCACAGTGAAAATATAGTCCTTGAAAGGGAAGCAAGCACATACTGAAGCTAAGAGGTTACAAACAGAGGCTCTGAGTTCATCCTGGTTCTTTGACTTCATCCACTGACATGGCCATGGGCAAGTTACTACACCTCTGAGCCTTCATTTTTTTTATCTCTATAATTAGGTGACAATAGTACTTACTTCAAGCTAATATTGAATGAGTTTTTTTTTTTTTTTTTAAGTAAAATGCTTAACACAGTGTCAGGAACATAGTAAATGCTCAGTGGATATTAACTAGGAGTCCCTGGGTGGTGCAAAAGTTAATGCTAATGGTTGGCTGCTAACAAAAAAGGTTGAGGGCTTAAGTCCACCCAGAGGTACCTCAGAAGAAAGGCCTGGCAATATTACATCCGGAAAATCAGCCATTGAAAACTCTCTGGAGCACAGTTCTACTCTGACATATGCTGGGTCGCCATGAGTTGGAATCAACTCAATGGTAACTGGCTTACAGGAGTTGCTGCGAACATCTTTCCTGTTATCACCTCAGCACCTCCTGCAAGCCTTGGATGGTGGGGCTTATTTCTCTTAACCTCATTTTCACGGGAATGGATCCAGTGCCTGATGATGACACTATGCCTTGATGATGGGGGTCGTCACAGAGGTGTGAATGCGGCTTTCCAGTTTCCCTGTCATTCAGCCCATAGTTGGAAGTTATTTTTAGATTGCTTATTTTTTTTATCCCAGTGAGCTGCAGAAAAAGTAAGCAAAGATTATTTCTTTCCTGACTATGCATTTGCAGTACACATTTCCAGCTTCTGTATTGTCACAGTTTGGTAGGCACTTAGATTCTCCTGGGTCCTGTATTTGGATGTTTCATTAAACCCAGCACTCATGGTCCTTGCTACACTCTCCTTGAAATAACCCTGACTTCCTCATGCTCCATTTTTTTACATCCCTATTTTTTACCTTCACTGTTGTTTGTCTCTACTTTCTTGGCATGCTTTTATATAGTACAGGAATGCAATCCAAAGGATTTGATATTTTTCAGGGACAGCTTGCACTGTGAAGAAAAGTAACAAGTATCTTCTGCCTCTAGAGTTTATTTGCATTCTAAATAAAACTGTATTTTTTTTTAAAGCTCATCTGATTAAGCCTATTTAATTTGCCTACAACAAAATTCCCTATTGCCATTTTTTTTTTTTACATTCCTGAAAACAAGATTTAAAAAATTGCTTAAATGACTATCTGCCCCTGTATATGTAAGCTCCAGGAGGCCAGGGGGTCCAGGCATGTATCTGGCTGATTCATTTTGTATCCTTGGTGCCTTGTAACTGGTCTGGCTCACAGGAGGTGCTCAACAAATGTTTTTTGAGTGAATATATGCAATTTTAAAGACTGACCCTTTTATTTAAAAAAAAAAAATCCTATACTCAAATATTTTTGCATCCTTTAGTCTTCCGATGACCTCGTGAATTAAAAGTGTTGTTGGGGGCTGTCAAGTGAATTCCAACTCATGGCGACTCCATGTGATAGAGTAGAACTGCCCAATAGGGGTTTCTTGGCTATAATTGTTACAGAAACAGATTGCCAAGTCTTTCTGTCTTGAAGCCACTGGGTGGGTTTGAACCACCAAAGTTTCAGTTAGCAGCCAAACACTTAACTGTTGTACCACCAGGGCTCCTTTGAATTAAGAGTAGAGGAAGTAAAGGGGATGACCAGAAGGGGAGTAGCTGACCTAAGGTCCAGGAGTGGCCAGAGCTAGGCAAGTGCTTCTCCCTTGGGCTTCAAATTTGACTGATTTGTTGAGTTCCAGATGCATGTACACTGGCGAAATTATCCAGTGCGGAAACATTAGAAGCTGTAATACACAGACTTTAATCAAGTCCAGAGGAATTAACAATCTAATACTGAGTAAGTAAAGCCCCCACTGGAAAGCCAATAGCTTCATTAGGAAAAATTTATAAGATGCGGAAAAAAAAAAAAAGATAAATCGAAGCTAATAATGCATTAAACATTTTTATAGAATAGTCTGTGTTACTGGTTCCATTAACCTCACTATTCAGTGTGTTGAGTTTACAAAAATGCTAAACGTTGATAACAGTAATTAAACAGGGAAGCATGACAAACCAGAGCATCTAGGTGAGCTGCTAGGCATTGGGCCAAGTGCTTTTAACCACCTAACAGAGGTATCTGTCAGAAGGAGAGAGAGCAGAAAAACAAGGAGTAAAAGGAGAAGAAAGAGGAGGAAGAATAGGGGGAAATAATTTGATTTGCTTCTAGCAATGAAGTTATCTCTTTCCACCCTCCTTCTCTCCAGCCTGCAGCCTTAATGACTGGATTCCTTTTGGTTACATTGAAAAATACCCTGGACTGGCCATTTCTTCGGGCTCAGTGGTTGGTCTGGTGGACTGGTGCGTGGCTGCAGTTGCTGGCCTGCCCTGGCCACTAGCCCCTTGTTTTCCTCCCTGGGCTCCAGGCTCCAGAAGGCAAAGTGAACCAGAGTAGTGGGGAACTGGGAAAACCCGCTCTGGGGTCTGGTTTCCATTGCTTCCCATCATGTTTCCTAAAGTGGGTCCTATAGAACACTCATCCCAAATACTTCTCCATGAAAAGAAGTTTTCAGTGATTAAAATAATGTCTATGCGTAGGAGTAGAGGAACAGTGCAGATTGCTTTTCCTTTGGAGAATCACAGTGACAAATAGTATATGAAAGATGTAAAAACAATTTCATGGAAAATCATTTAAAGATCTAATTCAATTTTTCCTAAGCATATTTGACTGCTTTGGAGAGCACCTGTTAGCATCTCATAGAACTTTTGGAAATCTTTCGAGTGTGTGGGGTTGGGGTTGCAGGGGTGCTTCTTATACAGTGAAGCTGAAGTGTTCTCTGGGACACCTTGTCAGTCACCCAATTTCATCTCAACCTAGTGCAATTTATCATTATTTCAGCACCACTATGCACAAAAGAACGTTATGTCTGGTAAAGTGGAAAGTCAGCAAAAACAAGGGAAACCTTCAATGAGATGTATTGACCCAGTAACCACAACAATGGCCTCAAACATATCAAACATTATGGAGATGGCATAGGATCCAGCAATGTTTTGTTCTGTTATACAGAAGGTCACTGTGAATCAGAGCTGACTTGAAGGCAATGAACAACAACACCATGCAACATTGGCCTATGGTGATTATCACAGGAATAGAAAGATGAATAAGGTCGTCCCTGCCTTCAGAGAGCTTATGATCCTGTGTTAAGGACCAGACAAGCACATGGTATAATGAAAGAACCTTGGAAGGAGTACAAAGTGGGAGTTCAGAGATGGGAGAAGGTACAACCTCCTGGGGGTCTAAGAAAAGGCTTCACAGAGGAGGAGGCATTGGAGCAAAGCTTTGAAAGGTGCACAGATTCAAAAGATTGAGATGGGGCTGGACAGAGAACAGCATTTAGGGAGGGCTTTGAAAGCATAGGGGAAACAAGTGACCCCATGTGCCTGGATGTAGGGGGCACACAAGGAGATATTAAAAGGGAACCTGGAGAGGTAAGCTGCAGCCCTAGCACAGCAATGCTTGAATGCCAGATTGAGACAGTTGGATGAATTCTGTGGATGATAGGCAGCCACTGAAGACTTTTGAGTAGGAGAGTGAGTTAATGAGAGTCCTATTTTAGGAACGATGGGACAAAATTACATATGTGACATGATAGAACAGGTGAAGCAGAAGCATAGAGACTAAATAATATTCCATTTGAGTAGAAATAAAAGAGAATGGTAATGAGATCCTAACTTGAGAGGAGGTAGAGGACACTGAGGCCCATGAGTGGTTCCCCAGGACCATAGTCCAAATTCCTTGGCATGACTTAAAAATCTTCCCATCACCTGAATCCTACCTGTCTCTCCAGCCCAATATCTCACTGTCCTCCTGTCTTTCACACTCAACTCCCCAAGCACACCAAATTCCTTTAAGCTACTTGAACTTTCTTTCTCTTACCTTCAGATCTTTGCTTATGCTACCCCCTTTGCCTAAAGTGATGAAGAAGAAGAAAATGACGACGATGATGGCAGCTAGCACTTAAACAGTGCCGACTACACAACTGTCGCTGTTCTCAGTGTTTGCATGTTTTAACTATTTTCTAGAAGAACCTTCTTTTTTTGAAGCAGTGTTCTGTCTTCTCTCATCTTCCATGCGGGGAGGGTACCATTGGTATGGAGTACTAAGTTAAGATTACAAGTATGGAATTCCCAGCCCAGTCTAAGTTGTTGGAGACATACACCTAATTGTAACTGAATTTTTTAGAAAGTTAAAAGACTGCTCTTCTGTATTTTTGTATGTATGTTTCTGTCTGCCTATTTTTAGAAAAATGATAACGATACTAAAAATGATCAGAAAATTTTTTTCCACGTTGCTAATCCATCGTTAATCTGTCACTTTGTCATACTGAGGTGGCTTATGTGTTGCTATGATGCTGGAAGCTTTGCTACCAGTATTTCAAATACCAGCAGGATCACCCATGGTGGACAGGTTTCAGTGGAGCTTTCAGGCTAAGACAGACTAGGAAGAAAGGCCTGGTGATCTACTTCTAAAAAAAAATTGGCCAGTGAAAATCTATGAATAGCAGTGGAGCAATTTCTGATATAGTGCCAGAAGATGAGCCCTTCAGGTTGAAAGGCATTCAAAATATGACTAGGGAAGAGCTGTCTCCTCAAAGTAGAGTCAATCTTAATGACATGGATGGAGTAAAGCTTCTAGGACCTCCATTTGCTGATGTGGCATGACTCAAAATGAGAAGAAACAGCTGCAAACACTCACTAATAATCAGAATATGAGATGTATGAACTATGAATCTAGGAAAATTAGAAACCGTCAATGAAAAGGAACACATAAACATCAATATCCTAGGTATTGGTGGGCTGAAATGAACTGGTATTGGCCATTTTGAATCAGACAGTCATATGGTCTACTTTGCTGGGAATGATAAAATGAAGAGGAATGGTGTTGCAGTCATCGTCAAAAAGAACATTTCAAGGTCTATCCTGAAGTACAACACTGTCAATGATATTTGACTATTATTCAAATTTATGCACCAAGGGCTAAGGCTAAAGATGAAGAAATTGAAGATTTTTACCACCTTCTGCAGTCTGAAATTGATCAAACATGAAATAAAGATGCATTGATAATTACTAGTGATTGGAATACAAAAGTTGGAAACAGAAGAATCAGTAGTTGGAAAATATGGCCATGGTGATAGAAACAATGCTGGAGATCTCATGACAGAATTTTGCGAGACAAATAACTTCTTCATTGCAAATACCTTTTTTATTCAACAACTTAAACGGCAACTATACATGTGTACCTCGCCAGGTGGAATACACAGGAATCAAATCAACTACATCTGTGGAAAGAGACGATGGAGAAGCTCAATATTATCTGTTAGAACGAGGCTGGGGCCCATTGCAGAACAGACCATCAATTGCTCATATGCAAGTTCAAGTTGAAGCTGAAGAAAATTAAAACAAGTCCATGAGAGCCAAAGTATGATCTTAAGTATATCCTGCTTGAGTTTAGAGACCTTCTCAAGAATAGATTTGATGCATTGAACACTAATGACCGAAGACCAGATGAGTGATGGAATGACATCAAAGACATCATACATGAAGAAATCAAAAGGTCATTAAAAAGGCAGGAAAGAAAGAAAAGACCAAAATGGATGTCAGAAGAGACTCTGAAACTTGCTTTTGAATGCAGAGTAGCTAAAGTGAATGGAAGAAATGATGAAGTAAAAGAGCTGAACAGAAGATTTCAGAGGGCGGCAGTTGGAGAAGACA
Source organism: Elephas maximus indicus (assembly GCF_024166365.1). NCBI lineage: Eukaryota > Metazoa > Chordata > Mammalia > Proboscidea > Elephantidae > Elephas > Elephas maximus. The sequence goes on along the minus strand of NC_064820.1, from coordinate 75,839,458 downwards.
AAGCAAAGTGTTATAACTACATGTGCAAAGACCTGGAGGTGAAAAACCAAAAGGGAAGAACGTGTTCGACATTTCTCAAGCTGAAAGAACTGAAGAGAAAATTCAAGCCTCGAGCTGCAATATTGAAGGATTGTATAGGGTCTCTATGAGTCAGAATTGACAGCAATGGGTTTGCTTGTTTGCTTTATGGGCAAAATATTGAATCACCTAGGAAGCTTCAAAAGAAGATGGAAGTAGCCAAAGAGTAGACAGGTCCATAAAACAAACAATAATACATATAGCTCAACTATGTATATGAGACTAAATGAGCACATCATTCCAGAGGCAAGGAAAAAAATAGGAGGGGACAGGAAAGCTGGATGAATGGAAATGGGAAACCCAGGGTTGAGAAGGGGAGAGTGTTGACACATCATGGCATTAGCAACCAATGCCACAAAACAGTATGTGTGTTAATTGTTTAATGAGAAACTAATTTGCTCTATAAACCTTCATCCAAAGCACAACACATAAATAAATATTACAGCAAAGAAAACTCTATGCGACAGCTCTACTCTGTCGCATGGGTTGCTATGAGTTGGAATCAAGTCGACAGCACCCAGCAACAACAATCTGAATTAATATGTGTTGTAAATGTAAAATAACACTGAGTTTCAAACATTTTATACAAAAAAATACATGCCAAATGCCTCAACAATAATTTTATATAGATTACATATTGAAATGATAATATAGTGGACATATAGGATTAAATAAAAGATATTATTAAAATAAAAAAAAAAGATAAAAGTAATACACGGAGTCACTGTACCAAAAAGAATTGGTCAACATTTTACCATTTCAGGAGGTAGCATGTGATCAAGAACTAATGGTACTGAAGGAACAAGTCCAAGCTGCCCTGAAGGCGTTGGTGAAAAACAAGGCTCTAGTAATTGACAGAATACCAACTGAGATGTTTCAATAAACAGAAGCAATGTTGGAAGTGCTTACTCATCTATACCAAGAAATTTGGAGGACAGCTACCTGGCCAACAGACTGGAAGACATCCATATTTGTACTCTTCCCAAGGAAAGGTGACCCAACAGAGTGCAGAAATTATTGAACGGTATCATTAATATCACACGCAAGTAAAATTTTGCTGAAGATAATTCAAAAATGATTGCAGCAGTACATTGATAGGGAACTGACAGAAGTTGAAACCAGATTCAGGAGAGGACATAAAACAAGGGATATCACTGCTGATGTCAGATGGATCTTGGCTGAAATCAGAGAATACCAGAAGATGTTTACCTGAGTTTTACTAAGTAAAGACTTGACTGTGTGGATCATAACAAGTTATGCTAATATTGTGAAGAATGGGAATTCCAGAACACTTAATTGTGCTCAGGAAGAACCTGTACATAGACCAAGAGGCAGCTGTTAGAAAAGAACAAGAGGATACTGCATGGTTTAAAATCAGGAAAGGTGTGTGTCAGGGTTCTATCCTTTCACCATATGTATTCAATCTGTATTGTGAGCAAATGATCTGAGAAGCTGGACTATATGAAGAAGAATGGGGCATCAGGATAGGAGGAAGACTGATTAACAATATACATTATGTAGATGACAACATTGCTTGCTGAAAGTGAAGAGAACTTGAAGCACTTACTGATGAAGATCAAAGATTAGTCTTCAGTACGGATTACACCTCAACATAAAACAAAAATCCTCACAACTGGACCAATAAACAACATCATGATAAATGGAGAGAAGATTGAAGTTGGCAAGGATTTCATTTTACTTAGATCCACAATCAATACCCATGGAAGCAGCAGTCAAGAAATCAAAGGAGGTGCTGCATTGAGCAAATCTTCTGCAAGAGACCTCTTCCAAGTGTTAAAAAGGGAAGTGTCACTTTGAGTACTAAGGTGCACCTGACCTAAGGCATGGTGTTTTCAATTGCCTCATATGCATGCAAAAGCTGGGCAATGAATAAGGAAGATGGAAGAAGAATGGATGCCTTTGAATTATGGTGTTGGCAAAGAATATTGAATACACCACGGACTGCCAAAAGAACAAACAAACCTGTCTTGGAAGAAGTACAGCCAGAATGCTTCTTAAAACCGAGGATGGCAAGACTTCATCTCACATACTCTGAACATGTTGTCAGGAGGTATCAGTCCCTGGAGAAGGGCATCATGCTTGGTAAAGTAGAGGATTCACAAAAAAGAGGAAGACCCTCAACAAGATGGATTGACACAGTGGCTGCAACAACGGGCTCAAATATAGCAACAATTGTGAGGGATGGTGCATTCCATTGTACATAGGGTTGCTGTGAGTCTGAACCAACTCAATGGTGCCTAACTTAACAACAGCAACAATTGCCAATATCTAAACGCAGTGCTATTGTCTGTTTTGGTCACCTCTGTCTGTATCCATGGTACATAAAACAGTTCTTGGCACATGATACATGGTAAATATTTGTTGAATAAATAAAAGTATGAGTTGATAAATTAATAAACAATTAATTAGTTAATAAAAATATGCTGTGGTTCCCAAGCCAGCTCCACAACTCCTGGCTCCACCTTTGTTTCTTCGAGTTAAACCCACCAAGATCACAGCTGCCCATTCACTTTTATCCTGTGATCTTCACTGAGGGTTACGAATGACATGACAGGGCGAGAGTTGTGACCCACTGTTGCCATCAATTCCGACTCATGGAAACCTCACCTGTTTCAGAGTAGAACTGTACTCCATAGGGTTTTCAATGGCTGTAATTTTTATAGAAGTAGCTCACCAGGTCTTTCTTCTGTAGTGACACTGGGTGGATTTGAACTGCCAACATTTCAGTTAGTAGTTGAGTGACTCCAGGACAATATGAATGTTGCTGCCTCTTCACCATGCCTGGTTGCTTGCCCTACATGGACCATGGTGTGGTGGGACAGGGGAAATACTCTAAAGGAACTTAATCATCTCAGAGGACCGGGCTATGAGAGTGGGTATGGGAGAGTGGGAAAGAGCAGTGCCAGACATGACTTGTCACTGGTTCTTGGTGGTGTAAGGAAGACTTGAACTCAGGGGATGCCACCTGTGCTGTGGTAGCGCCCAGGCATACCTTGTCCTGAGTTTCACGGACAGAGACCTGAAGGCCCGCTGTCGTCTTTATAACCCTAGAGTTTTATATTCCGTGTTCCTTACCAGGTGATGGTGTGGGACAGGAACCAACATGGCTAAAGATACAGGGAGACAGAGTGTGACTGTGTGAGTGAGGAGACTGGAAGGATTTAGAGATGGAACCAAAAGATGTGAAAAAGAGAATCGCTCTTACCTCTTTAATCGATTTCCTACAAAATCCTGTCAGGTATCTGATTTGTATCCTTCTGCGAATATGAAAACTTTAACTCAGGAGGAGTCACTTTGACTCATTAAATTTTCATTTTACTTTCCAAAGTTTGAGTTATGATTATAAGGAATCTGAAGACAACCATATTTCCAAATAGATAGGGAGACATATGATAATGACTGACTGGAAGCAAACACTGGATAAAGTATAGTGGGCTCGAAGGGATATATCTTTATGTGGGGAAAGAAGGTTAGTTTTAATATGGCAAAAATTTGCTTGATCATTCTAGTACAATGGAAAATTGAGATTAGCAAATAAATAAATAGTTATCGTCAGAGAAAACCAGTTTCAGCTTTTTTTTGGTATGTGCTCTTTTTAAATTTGTGTATATGTGTGTGCTACATGTATATTTGTTTTTCTATTTTTGAAAATGAAATCATATTTAATATGCTATTTTGTGCCCAGAAAGGATATAGATTTTGTGGATGTGAAGCTTATAAAATTTGGGGCCCTCTTGCAGAAAATGTCTCAAAATTACGAATTCAAATACAGGTGCATGGCCTTGGAAGGGGCCCATACAAGTGAGGGGGCCCAAGGTTTAAATGGTATTAACTTCTCAGTAAATCCTCCTCTTTATTCTCCGCTTTTTGTTTCACTTGATATGTGGTAAACATCCATAAACCTCTTTTCTGCCTCAGATCTACAGGGAGAGCACTTGGAAAAGCACACAAGTTGGGCACCTAGAGTGTACCTGGCACCAGGGACACGATGAGAGGAAGTTGGGCACCTGGCCTCAGAGCTCCTCTGCAAAGGAATAGGCAGGTAGCCTCTTGCCTGGAGCCTCCGAAGGGCCCGTGTACAACTGAGTTACTTTATAGGCACCGGCGACTGAGTCCTGTAAGCAGCACCACTCACGATATTCTTCTTAGAAGCCAACCCAACAGTAATTTATCGGGTTTGCAATTTATTTCCAGTCGAGCTTTCCAAACTGGGTTTCAGGAGGGCGAGTCATTCCGCCTGCTGCTGCTTACCACAGTCACATTGTCTTCCTCCCCTGTGGCTCAGGCTCCGAGAGACTTTGTTCTGAGCCTGTGGCTGTCAGAGCACGGCCCTGAGATCTATCAAAAATGGATGTTACCATGTCAGTGATATAAATAATGTAGCTCCAAATATGGGGAAAATGGATTTGAAGACTATAATTAAGTAAAGTTTTGAATGTTGTTTAAAGTTAACCTCTATGCCTTCAGTTTGAATCTTTACAGCTCTGAATTAGAAGGCAATTAATCCTTTTCTATTGCATTTGAAATGCATACCATCAGGCAAAGGGAGCTTTGTCACAGGTTAAGCACTATGGTGGGACAGAGCAGATGTCAAATGTGGTGTCCTGTCTTAACGTGTTAACAGTAGTGTTAAAAAGCAAATGCTAGGATAATCCTCATTTAAGCACACATGATTATATTTCTAAGTTATTATCAAATACCAATTACTAAAGTGTTCACATTCGTTTTTTCTTTCTGTAATATTTTATTACATTTTTGGTGAAAGTTTACACAGGTTCCCATTTAACAATTTCTATACATCTTGTTCAATGACATTACTTACGTTTTTTCACAATGTGTCTACATTTTCAATATCTCCGTTAATCCAGCTCCCTGCTCCCCTTTACCTTCTCATCTTTGCTTTAGGGTAAATGTTGACCGCTTGCTGTCATATAGATTTTTTTTTTTAATCAAAAGGAGCACAATACTCACAGGTGCTATTGTTTATTTTATGTGCCAATCTGGTATTTAGCTGAAAGGTGACCTCTGGGAGTAGTTTCAGCTCAAAGTTTAAAGGATATCTCAGGGCAATAGTCTTGGGGGTTCCTCTAGTGTCAACCAGTCCAGTAGATCTGGTCTTTTTAAGAATTTGAGTATTATTCTATATTTTTCTCCTATTCTATCAAGGTCTGTCTATTCTTAGCAACCACCCAGTGCTTTATGTCTTGATAAGGAGGATTCTGGAGTTCAGGTTCTTAGCCTTCCTCAGCTGAGGAATGGACTATCATTGTTCAAAAGGGGACCTATCTCATGAATATATTTATTCAAACCACCATACGATGAGAACTTATTTTTTAAAATACTTTCAAGGAGACAGATCTCCAACTATACTAAATGAACAGTCCATACTTCAACAGTGGAGCCATTGGAGATGATTGCCCAACACCAGGGGACATCATAAAAAGATAAAAGTACGTTCTCTTAGTAGAATACTGTGCAGCCATGAAAAAGAGAAGGCTTTTACGTATGATATCAAAAGATCCCTAAAATACATTGTCCAATGGGAAAATAAGCAGGGTGTTGAACACAATCTGCTACTGTGTATGGAAAAAAGTGGGGAAGAGATATTTGTCTGTATATGAATAAAGCATCTCTGGGAACGATATATAAGAAGGAAGAAAACTGAGTGGCAAAGGCATAAGGGAGGGTGGGAGACTTGTCACTGTAACTCAGTAAAATTTTGACGCAAGTAACTATATTACCTATACAAAAGTTAAATTAAAATAATAGCACAATTAACCACCACCTAAGGAAAACTTACATTTCCTATGCTATAATTCAAATCTTATTCCTGGGCTTCAAAGTGACTTGCTTCCATATGTTCTCTGTACCTTTCCTTAGAAAAATCTGCCACGGAGCAACTTTCATCTTAATTTCCCTTTGCAAATACGGTTTTTAAAAAGCTTCTCTCTGCTAGCAAAATTAACATGAAGGGAAGTTAGGGGACACAGTGCCTTTTTTTTTCTTAAACATTTTTCTTTTCTTTAAGTGCAAGTTTACACAGCAAATTAGTTTCTCATTCAATAATTCATACATAAATTTTCCTTGACATTGGTTGCAATCCCGGCAATGTGTCAGCTCTCTCTCCATTTCCACCCTGGGTTCCCCGTTTCCATTCATTCAGTTTCCCTGCCTTTGCCTGCCTTCTCATCTTTACTTTTGGGCAAATATTGCCCTTTGGTCTCATATAATTGATTGTTCTAAGGGGCATTCCTCACTGGTATTATTGTTTATTTTATAGGCCAAGCTATTATTTGGGTGATGGGTGACCTCTGGGAGTTGCTTCAGTTCTAAGTTAGAATGATGTCTTAAGGCAATAGTTTCAAGGACTCCTCCAGTCTCTATCAGTTCAGTAAGTCTAGTCTTTTTATGAATTTGAATTTTGTTCTACTTTTTTCTCAAATTCTAATTGGAATCTTCTATTGTGTCCCTGGTCAGAGCAGTTGGCAGCGGTAGCCAGGCACCATCTAGTTCTTCTGGTCTCAGGCTAAAGAAGGCTGTGGTTCATGTGGGGCATTAGTCCCTTGGACTAATTACTTCCTTGAGTCTTTGGTTTTGTTCATACTTCTTTGCTCCAGATGGGAAGAGACAAATAGTTGTATCTTAGATGTCCACTTGCAAGCTTTTAAGATGCCAGATGCTACTCACCAAACTAGGATGTAGACCATTATGTTTAAGAACTATGTTATGCCATTTGACCTAGATGGAGGATGTAGTGTCTCGATCCTTGAAAAGGGAACCTTTATTTTCTGGAACCCTCATTCAGTTTTCCCATCAGATGGGGAATATGGGGACACCAGGCTTCTTAGGATGCTACTAGGAAGGAACCAGCAAGAGAAATACAGCCAGGTTCCAAGACACCTTTCTGAATTGCTGCAATGATTGGCAGCCTTCTTGGAGACATAAGGAGTCCATGGATGGTATAAACAGTTAACATACTTGGGTATTAATTAAAAGGTTGAAGCTCAAGTCTACTCAGAGTCACCTCAGAAGAAAGTCCTGTTGATATACTTTTGGAAAATTGGCCATTCAAAACTCTATGGAGCACAGTTCTGCTTTGACACACATGGGGTCACCATGAGCTGGAATTGGACAAAACTGGTTTGGAGACAATACTGGTCCCCTCCCATGCCCCTCCATCACCTGGGAGAATGGGGCTGGGGACTCCAGAAGGCAGAGCAACCTCAAAAAGTTGATCTATGATATCCTCCTGCAGGAGCTGAAGAGTAATGGTGCCTGAGCTTCTAAATGTGACTGATCATCCCCTCTAGGTGGAAATCCCTCTGGAGGACCCAGGGAAGGAGGACACTCAATTGCACTAGCCCATTGAGCATAGATGCTGAGCAGAATGGTTCCAAACTGTACATCTCCACACAGCAGATGCAAATGATGAGCTCTCCTTTTAATTCATCTGAGATCTTCAATACTCAAAAGTCTTACCAAAAAACCCAAAACAGGATTACAAGAGAACAGCCTTCTTGTGGATAAGTAAAAAAGTTTTATAATTGCAAAAAATGTTCTACATTTTACTTTGGTGAGTACCATCTGGGGTCTTAAAACCTTGTGAGTGGCCATCTAAGATGCCTCACTGATCTCATCCTGTCAAGAGCAAGGGAGAGTGAAGAAAAGTAAAGGCACGAGGGAAAGATTAGTCCAAAGGACTAATGGACCACAACTACTACAGCCTCAACTAGACTGAGCCCATTACAACTAGATGGTGCTCGTCTACCACCACTGGCTGCTCTGACAAGGATCATAATAGAGGGTCCTGGACAGAGCTGGAGAAAAATATAGAACAAAATTCTAACTCACAAAAAAAGACCTGACTTACTGGCCTGACAGAGACTGGAGAAACCCTGAGAGTATGGCACCCAGACACTCTTTCAGCTCAGTAATGACATTGCTCCTGAGGTTCACCCTTCAGCCAAAGATTAGACAGGCCCATAGAACAAAATGAGGCTAAATGGGCACACCAGCCCAGGGGCGAGGTCTAGAAGGCAGGAGGGGACAGGAAAGCTGGTAACAGGGAATCCAAGGTCTAGAAGGGGAGATTGTTGACATGTCATGGGGTTGGGAACCAATGTCACAAAACGACATGTGTACTAGCTGTTTAATGAGATGTTAGTTTGTTCTGTAAAGCATCATCTAAAGTACAGTAATTAAAAACAAAGCTTTATAATTGCTCCTATTCTGTTTGGTGGACATGGAGGTGTTTGTTCTCAAGACATTGTATCTACCTAAGATAAATAGCAAAAGATGACAGCATCAATAGAAAATAAAAGACATTTCAGTCCATCAATAACTGGACAGTGACAAAAATAGGCACTCAGAAGCCACAGCACAGAATGTCCCCTCCAAGTTCTATGCTTGTGGAGGAAATGGATTCTTTGGCTGATATCTGAAAACTCCTCAGAGACAGTTGTTTTTAAAGAGCCTCTCCTAAGACCTCTGGCTCTTCTAGATGTCTTCTTGTTTCATTGCAACTCAGCATTGTTCAGGAGCTCAAATGTGATGCCTTCATTCAGCGATACACAAAAAACTCCTGTCCTCTCTTCCCAATACCCCAGCATCAACTGCTGACTAAGGTATCTGACCTCTAGATGTTGACACAAATGCAGAAACTGAAGCTCATAGCAATCACTTGCTTGTCCTTTCTTTCAGCAAGAATTTGGATACCAGCAGTAGAAGGTTGAAACTGAGGGGGCTGAAGACCAAGGCAAAACCTTGAGGGGAAGAAGAAAATTAGGGATTCAAAGAATTTCAATGTTCTTTCTGCTTAACAGGGGCATTAAGCCACCATTTACACCCCAGCAGTTTACTTAAGTCATCTAATCTCTTTAAACTTCAGATTCCTCATTTGTAAAATGGGGATAATAATAGTCCACCTCAGAGGTGGGGCCAAGATGGCAGAATAGCAAGAGACTTCCAGCAATCCCTGTTACAACAAAGACCAGAAAAAACAAGTGAAACAATTATATTTATGACAAGCTAGGAGCCCTGAACATCAAAGACAAAGTTAGAAAACAGACTGAGCAGCAGGGGGTGCGAGAGATGGTTCAGAAGCAGAGAGGAGTTGCTGGACCTGAATCGCTGGGATCCCTCAGGCACCATTCCTGGAAGCGGCTGCGGTGGGCTGGTTGGTAGCGTTTGGCCCCAGTTTCCTCAGACTCACACCTCTGGAACCAGGAAAGAACAGTGCTCTCAGCAAAAGCTAACTATTCGTGTATATTTTACCCCCCACCCCCAAGCCAGCTTCAGAGGCTGTTGATTTCCCTGGGCCTGAAATATGCCCTGTTGAGTGCCTGGAGCCATTCTCCCAGCCTTGGAGAAGGAATAAATTCTCAATTGGGGGAAAAGATAATTTGCCAGCTCCACTAACCTGGGGAGCTCCGGGCAGAAGCAGCTCCTGTCCAGGCATAAACGGTCCATGGACTTTGAATAACTTTCCCCTATGCATGGACCTGTGTGGGCCTATTTCATGAGAATAGCAGACTGCAACTGTTTCAGCTGTGCAGTGAAGAGGTGGGTGTTTGATTATTGACACCACTTTGCCTGTTAAACAGGGTCCTCACCTACCCACATCAGGGGCCTAAGGACTGGTGGCTCCACTCAGGCCACCCAGCCACCTGTGACAGGAGTCCAAGGATAACTTGTACCTCCCAGTCCTTACAACCAAAACCATTGGGTGCCCATCATCCATCTGTAGAACTCACCCACCTGTATACTCTAGGGAAGAGTGATGCGCTTCCCTCAGAGTCACTTGGGGGATGATTCTCAGCCCCCTGCCTTGTTCAGAGTGTGACACCCTGCTGCAATCAGATACCGGTATGTACACCAAACACCCCTGGCCCTCTAAGACTGTAGGACAGGGCCTGTACCACACACTTGATGATCAGCTACCTAGACACCTGAGCTGAATCCACACAAGAAAAGTGAATGGACTCATAAGCTCATATACCTGATAACAGCTCTAGCCATCTGGTGATATGATCAGAGCTCCTAAGGCAAAATAATCAAGCTAGCTCATTCAAGCAACCCATCTGGGCTTATCAAAACAAAACAAAGCGAGGAGCTAGGATACAGTAAACAAACATAAAATAAACTAATACAATAACTTATAGATGGCTCAGAGACAACAGTTAATATCAAATCACATAAAGAAACAGACCATGACTGCTTCAACAAGCTCTCAAAACAAAGAATCAAGGGATCTTCTAGATGAAAGTGCCTTCCTGGAACTACCAGATGCAGAATACAAAAGATTAATGTACAGAAACCTTCAAGACATCAGGAAGGAGATCAGGCAATATGCAGAACAAGCCAAGAAACACACGGATAAAACAGTTAAAGAAATTAAAAAGGTTATTCAAGAACATAATGAAAAATTTAATAAACTGCAAGAATCCATAGAGAGAGAGCAATCAGATACTCAGATGATTAACAATAAAATTACAGAATTAGGCAACTCAGTAGAAAGTCAGAGGAGCAGAATTGAGTAAGTGGAAGGCAGAATTGGTGTGCTTGAAGTTAAAGAACTTGGCACCAACATATTTGAAGAAAAATCAGATAAAAGAATTTTAAAAAATGAAGAAACCTTAAGAATTATGTGGGACTCTATCAAGAGAAATAACCTACGAGTGATTGGAGTGCCAGGACAGGGAGGGATAATGGAAAATACAGAGAGAATAGTTGAAGATTTGTTGGCAGAAAACGTCCCTAAAGTCGTGAAAGATGAGACGATATCTATCCAAGATGCTCATCAAAATCCACATAAGGTAGATTTTAAAAGAAAGTCACCAAGACATATTATAATCAAACTTGCCAAAACCAAAGATAAAGAAAGAATTTTAAGAGCACCTAAGGATAAACAAAAAATCACCTACAAAGAACAGTCAATAAGAATAAGCTCGGACTACTCAGCAGAAACCACGCAGGCAAGAAGGCAATGGGATGACTTATATAAAGCACTGAAGGAAAAAAATTGCCAGCCAAGAATCATATATCCTGCAAAACTGTCTCTCAAATATGAAGGCGAAATTAGGACATTTCCAGATACACAGAAGTTTAGAGAATTCGTCAAAACTACAAGAAATACTAAAGGGAGTTCTTTGGTTAGAAAATCAATAATATCAGGTATCAACCCAAGACTAGAACACTGAACAGTGCAATCAGAGGTCAAGCCAGACAGGGAAATCACAAAAATAAATCGAGATTAAAAAAAACACTCAAAACACGGAAACAGCAATGTTGTTATATAAAAGAAGACAATATTAAAACAGTAAAGAGGAACCAAGAAATGTAGACATAGATCTTTGAAGTGGAGAGGAAGACAAGGTGATATAAAGAAATAAAAGTCAGGTTTAAACTTAGAAAAATAGGGGTAAATGTTAAGGTAACCACAAAGGACACTAACTATCCTACTCATCAAAATAAAACACAAGAGAAAAATAGAGACTCAGCAGAAACAAAAACGAATAAGACAAAAAGACAATATATAAAGATAAACTACTCAGCACAAAAAATTAAGTGGGAAAAAGAAAGTGTCAACAACACACAAAAAAAGACATCAAAATGATACCGCTAAACTACCTATCCATAATTACACTGAATGTAAATGGACTAAATGCACCAATAAAGAGACAGAGAGTGGTGGAATGGATTAAAAAAACCACAATCTGTCTATATGCTGCCTATAAGAGACATACCTTAGACTTAGAGAAACAAACTGAAACTCAAAGGATGGAAAAAAATATATCAAGCAAGCAACAATCAAAAAAGAGCAGGAGTGGCAATATTAATTTCTGAAAAAAACAGACTTTAAAGTTAAATCCGTCATAAAGGATAAGGAAGGACACTATATAATGATTAAGGGACAATATACCAGGAGGATATAACCACATTAAATATTTATGCACCCAATGACAGGGCTGCAAGATACATAAAATAAACTTTATCAGCATTGAAAAATGAGGTAGATATCTTGGTGATTATAGCAGGAGACTTCAACACACCACTTTCGGTGAAAGACAGGACATCCAGAAAGAAGCTCAATAAAGACGCGTAGGATATAAATGCCACAATCAACCAACTTGACCTTATAGACTTATACAGAACATTCCACCCAACAGCAGCCAAGTATAGTTTCTTTTCTAGTGCACATGGAACATTCTCTAGAATAGACCATGTATTAGGTCATAAAGCAAGCCTTAGCAGAATCCAAAACATCGAAATATTACAAAGCATCTTCTCTGACCATAAGGCCATAAAGATAGAAATCAATAACAGGAAAAGCAAGGAAAAAAAAATCAAACACTTGGAAACCGAGCAATAACCTGGTCAAAAGAGACTGGGTTCTAGAAGACATTAACGATGGAATAAAGAAATTCATAGAAGCCAGTGAGAATGAAAACACTTCCTATCAGAACCTTTGGGACACAGTGAAAGCAGTACTCAGAGGTCAATTTATATCAATAAATGCATACATCCAAAAAGAAGAAAGGGCCAAAATCAAAGAATTATCCCTATAACTTGAACAAATAGAAAGAGAGCAACAAAAGAAACTCCCAGGCACCAGAAGAAAGAAATAATAAAAATTAGAGCAGAATTAAATGAAATAGAAAACAGAAAAACAATTGAAAGAATTAACAAGACCAAAAGCTGATTTTTTGAAAAAATCAACAAAATTGATAAACCATTGACCAAACTGACAAAAGAAAAACAGGAGAGGAAGCAAATAACCCAAATAAGAAATGAAATGAGTGATATTACAACAGACCCAACTGAAAGTAAAAGAATCATATCAGATTTCTATGAAAAATTGTACTCTAACAAATTTGAAAACCTAGAAGAAATGGGTGAATTCCTAGAAACACACTACCTACCTAAACTAACACAGAGGCAGAACAACTAAATAGACCCAGAACAAAGGAAGAGATTGAAAAGCTAATTTAAAAAACTCCCAAGAAAAAAAAAAAACCCGGCCCAGATCGCTTCACTTTCAAAGAGTTAACACCACAACTACTAAAGGTATTTCAGAGCAAAGAAAAGGACGGAATACTCCCAAATTCATTTTATGAAGCCAGCATATCCCTGATACCAAAACCAGATAAAGACACCACAAAAAAAGAAAATTACAGACCTATTTCCCTCATGAACTTAGATACAAAAAGCCTCAACAAAATTCTAGCCAATAGAATTCAACAACATATTAAAAAAATAATAATAATTCACTAAGACCAGGTGCGCAGGGATGGTTAAACATTAGAAAAACAATTCATGGAATCCATCATATAAATAAAAGACAAGAATCACATGATTTTATCAGTTGATGCAGAAAAGGCGTTTGACAAAGTTCAACACCTAATTGTGATAAAAAACCCTGAGCAAAATAGGAATAGAAGGAAAATCCCTCAACATAATAAAGGGCATTTATTTATGCAAAGCCAACAGCCAACATCATCCTAAATGGAGAGAGTATGAAAACATTCCCCTTGAGACTGGGAACCAGACAAGGATGCCCTTTATCACCACTCTTATTCAACATTGTGTTGGAGGTCCTAGCCAGAGTAATTAGGCTAGATAAAGAAATAAAAGGCATCCAGGTTGGTAAAGAAGAAGAAAAAGTATCTCTATTTGCAGATGACGTGACTTTGTACACAGAAAACCCTAAAGAATCCTCAAGAAAACTACTGAAACTAATAGAAGAGTTCAGTAGAATATCAGGATACAAGATAAACATACAAAAATCATTTGGATTCCCCTACACCAACAAAAAGAACATCAAAGAGGAAATCACCAAATCAATACCATTTACAGTAACCCCCAAGAAGATAAAATACCTACGGATAAATCTTACCAGAGATGTAAAAGACCTACAGAAAGAAAACTGCAAGAAACCAAAAGAGGCCTATATAAGTGGAAAAACACACCTTGCTTATGGATAGGAAGACTTAACTTTGTAAAAATGTCTATTCTACCAAAAGCCATCTATAGATACAATGCAATTCCAATCCAAATTCCAAAAACATTCATTAATGAGATGGAGAAACAAATCACCAACTTTGTATGGAAGGGATAGAGGCCCTGGATAAGTAAAACATTACTGAAAAAGGAGAACAAAGTGGAAGGCCTCACTCTACCTAATTTTAGAACCTATTATACTGCCACACTAGTCATAACAACCTGGTACTGGTACAACAACAGATACAGAGACCAATGGAACAGAATTGAGAATCCAGACATAAATCCATCCACATATGAGCAACTGATATTTGACAAAGGCCCAAGTCAGTGAAATGGGGAAAAGACAGTCTCTTGAACAAATGGTGTTGGCATAACCGGACATCCATCTGAAAAAAAAAAAAAAAAATGAAATAAGACCCATACCTCACACCATGCACAAAAACGAGCTCAAAATGAATCAAAGACCTAAATATAAAATCTAAAACAATAAAGAGCATGGAAGAAAAAATAGGGACAACGCTAGGAGCCCTAATACATGGCATAAACAGTATACAAACCATTACTAACAATGCAGAAGAAAAAGTAGATAACGAGGAGCTCCTAAAAATCAAACACCTATGCTCATCCAAAGACTTCACCAACAGATTACCTACAAACTGGGAAAAGTTTTTAGCTAGGACATTTCCGATCAGCATTTAATTTCTAAAATCTATAAGATACTGCAAAAACTCAACTACAAAAAGACAAATAACCCAAATAAAAAATGGGCAAAAGATATGAACAGGCACCTCACTAAAGAAGGCATTCAGGTAGCTAACAGATACATGAGGAAATGCTCACGATCACTAGCCATTAGAGAAATGCAAATAAAAACTACAATGAGATTCCATCTCACTCCAACAAGGCTGGCATTAATAAAAAAAAAAAAAAACACAAAATAATAAATGTTGGAGAGGTTGTGGAGAGATTAGAACACTTATTCACTGCTGGTGGGAATGTAAAATGGTACAACCACTTTGGAAATCGATTTGTCACTTCCTTAAAAAGCTAAAAATAGAACTAACATATGATCCAGCAATCCCACTCCTTGGAATATATCCTAGAGAAGCAAGAGCCTTTACAAGAACAGATATATGCACACCCATGTTCATTGCAGCACTGTTTACAATAGCAAAAAGATGGAAGCAACCGAGGTGCCCATCAACAGATGGATGGATAAAATAAGTATGGTATATTCACACAATGGAATACTATGCATCGATGAAGAACAACGATGAATCAGTGAAACATTTCATAACATGGAGGAATCTGGAAGACATTATGCTTGGTGAAATAACTCAGTTGGAAAAGGACAAATATTGTATAAGACCACTATTATAAGAACTCTAGAAATAGTTTAAACACAGAAGAAAATATTCTTTGATGGTTATGAGAGGGGGAAGGGAAGAAGGAGGGGAGAGGGATTTTCACTAATTAGATAGTAATAAAGAACTATTATAGGTGAAGGGAAAGACAACACACAATACAGGAGAAGTCAGCACAACTGGAATAAACTGAAAGCGAAGAAGTCTCCTGAATAAATTGAATGCTTCACAAAGCCAGCATAGCAGGGGTGCGGATTTGGGGAACATGGGTTCAGGGGACATCTAAGTCAATTGGCATAATAAAACCTATTAAGAAAGCATTCTGCATCCCACTTTGGAGAGTGGCGTCTGGGGTCTTAAACTCGAGCAAGCAGCCATCTAAGATGCATTAATTGGTCTCAACCCACCTGAAAAAAAAAACCTGGAGCAAAGGAAAATGAAGAACACCAAAGACACAAGGTAATTATGAACCCAAGAGACTGAAAGGGCCACATAAACCAGAGACTACATCAGCCTGAGACTAGAAGAACTAGATGGTGCCCGGGTACAACCGCTGATTGCTCTGTTAGGGAACACAACAGGGAACCCCTGAGGGAGCAGGAGAGCAGTGGGATGCAGACTCCAAATTCTCGTAAAAAGACCAGACTTAAGGGTCTGACTTAGACCCGAAGGACCCCAGAGGTCATGGTCCCCAGACCTTCTGTTAGCACAAGACAGGAAACATTCCCAAAGCCAACTCTTCAGACGGGGATTGGACTGGACAGTGGGATAGAAAAAGACACCGGTGAAGAGTGAGCTTCTTGGATCAAGTAGACACATGAGACTTTGTTGGAATCTCCTGTCTGGCAGGGGGAGGTGGGAGGGCGGAGGGGGTCAGAAGCTGGCCAAATGGACACGAAAAGAGAGAGTGGAGGGAAGGATTGTGCTGTCTTATTAAAAAAAAAAAAAATTTACGGGAGAGTAATTATGAGTATATTGCAGGGCACGTATAAATTTTTGTATGAGAGACTGACTTGATTTGTAAACTTTCACTTAAAGCAAAATAAAAATTAAAAAAAAAAAAAAATAGTCCACCTCGCAAGGTGGCTATGAGGATTAAATGAGATAATCAATGCCCGTAAAACACAAAGGCATCCCATGGCACAGAAAACACTTGAAAAATGGGAGCTATTATTTTTGATGCCTTTGAATTATGGTGTTGATGAAGAATATTGAATACACCATGGTCTGCCAGAAGAACAAACAAATTTGTCTTGGCAGAAGTACAGCCAGAATACAGAAGTGAGGATGGTGAGACTTCATTTCGCTTACTTTGGCCATGTTAATCAGGAGGGACCAATCCCCAGAGAAGAACATCATGCTTGGTAAAGTAGAGGGTCAGTGAAAAAGAGATGTATTGACACAGTGGCTGCAACAATGGGCTCAAACATACCTACTATTGTGAAGATGACACAGGACCAGGCAACATTTTGTTCTGTTTTACGTAAGGTCGCTGTGAGTCAGAGCCAACCCCAGGGCACCTAACAACAACATTATTTTTGTTATTATTATGGGAAAGGTGGGGAAGAAGCAAAATGTAAAGTTTCCAGTAGCCTTGTCTTAGGAGAAGCCCAGGTTAGATCTGGGGAGCAGGGATCACATTTTGTTTTTCCAAGTGCAGGCCTGGAAACCAAACAGAAAATTCGGCAAGGGAATGATTGTGCTGCTCTCTTCTCTGCCTACCAGTTCTTGGGAAGGATGTTACCACCAGGCAGGCCATAGCGCCTGTGAGCCTCCCCCCTCCAACACTAATAACAGCAGCCTTCCTTGTTTATCTGTAGCTCCCAGCCAGCTGTCATCCAGGTTATTCCAGAGTTGATTTGTAGCCGATGCAACTGTGATCGACACAGTTATCATTACCATAAAACCTAAGGTCGCATGAAGGCAAAGACAGGCTAAAGAATCTATTATGTTCAATGAAAATGATATGAATAAATCATCTTGATAGAGAAACAACTATAGGAAAACACATAAACCCAAGCAAGGCATCATATTTTTATGTGATTTTATGACTTGCTTCCTTTCCTTTTTGGCCTACTTCCCTTCCTTTAGGCACCTTGATCTTTTCTTGTCTGAGACAGGACCCTCTTTTGTGGTCTTCCATAGTAATAGTAAGGAGAGCTATTCCTGGAAAATATTTAGGGTCCCACATTAGCTATACTGAGAACATGGATGTGCTTGAGTCAAATCATTTCTTAAAAGGCACTTTAAGGCTGGAGATGGCTGCTATCAGTTTTATGGGCCTCAAGATTCTTCCCCAGGGAAAAGTTTATAGCAACCCCTGAAAGGTGGCAGGCTCCTGAGCCAGTGGAGCCTGAATGCAATGATAGGGCACAGGATGCTTTTCTTGTTGTTGTCTGTGTGCAAACAAAGTGTTGGACCAGAAAGGGAGAAGGTTCTGTTTGGACTTGTTAAAGGCCTTCTAAGACAGCCTGGGTGTGCAAGATTGGGCAACATTTCATTAGTTATACATAAGGTCACCATGAGTCAGAGCCGACTCAATGGCAACTAGAAACAACAAGACAGCCTGGAAGTAACTTTAATATCACCAGGTCTTTTCACAGCTTCTGTGTGTTTGGAGCACTCTCCTTCTCTGAGCTGCTGTGATTGAAGTCCAGCAGAAAACACCAAGCCTGGAACACAGTGGGGCAGTATTACAAAGCTCTGGGCACCTAGGCCATAAAGGCAGGCAAACCAGCTCACACAGGATTAAGTCACCTAGATTGTCTGAACTACATTGAACAATCCAAATCTGGCTGGGACCATTTGTGTGGAGATCTTTCTTGTAGGACTATCTGTTCCAGAAATTCTTCCGACCCCCATCTCTCTAACAAGTTTGTGCCTTATGATCTTCTGTGTGTGATAGTCTTTTTGTTTGTAAACAGCAGCAATACTGAGAAGAATAATATCTTATTTGAACAAGCTTTCATTGTGTACCAAGTACTTTTACATGTATTTGTGGAAGACTTTAGGAGCTTATCACGGTCTGCTTTGTTATTGCCCCCAAATATTTATGTGCATAGCCATGGTTTAACTGTGTCTAAAGAGCCTTGTAGTTTATTTAAAGAGCTTTTTAAAATGAATACAGCAGAAGGCTAACATAACAAAACAAACAGATCCTACCCTACCTCTGGTCAAACCATGCCCCTGAAAGGTAACTGCTGCGTAAAGAAATCTCTCCTGCTCGCATTAGTTCTGCCCACCTCCGGCAGCATTGCATAGGGATGCTTTAGCATTTTGGCTTTACGCAGCACTTTTCATTAAGTAGCTCAACCAGGAGTTCAGATTCGCGGGCTTTTTGAAGAGCCAATATCTTATACAAGAGTAGGCCTGGTGGTACTGTGGTCATGTGCTCAGCTGCTAAGCTAAGGGTTGGTGGTTCAAACCCACCAGTCGCTCTGGGGGTGAAAGACATGGCAGTCTGCTTCCGTAAAGATGACAGCCTTGACAATCCTCTGAGGCAGTTCTACTCTGTCCGATAAGGTCACTATGAGTCGGAAATGACTTGAGGGCAACAGGTATCTTGTACAAGGAATCCCAGGCTAGTGTAAAAGCTGGACTACTAGCCAAAAGGTTGGCAGCTCAAGCCCACCCAGAGGCACTTTGGAAGAAAAGCCTGGGGATCTGCTTTCTAAAGGTCACAGCCTTGAAAACCTTAAAGGAGCAGTTCTTCTCTGAAACATGTGGGGTTACCATGAGTCAGAATCGGTAGCAACTGTTTTTTTTTTTGTTTGTTTATCTTACACAATGCCCTGGCTCTGGCCTTCTAGCTTATTGGGGATGTTGGATAAAAGGTGTTTAGTCTTGGGGGTAGCCAGATATTTCCATCTTCCCAAATAGTTGAGATCGATCATTATTTGTTGGCTTTGAAAGAATTTTTATTTCTTTATGGCATTGTGTTCCAGGGCCTAGGGATGTCTTTGGCAACAGGAATGTATGATTTCTCTATTCCTATTAGAAACGTAGATGAGAAAAATAACAAGCAGGAGGTTTTATCTGTGTGGCTAGACATCTGACAAAATGTCTCTTCCGTGCATTTGCATTTGTGCCCAAGTTGTCTTGAAAATGTGATGTCCTTTAGGGGTGACAGAATCCATAGCCTACAGTGTAGCTCTTATTTTTTGCATGAATGACCTCAGCTAAACAAATGTGAAATATCTCTAATTTTGAGGAGGGTGCTCTTATAGGTTTTCTAGCAGAAAAATATATATATTCATTCTCCTTCTTCCATTTTACTGAGCATGTCTCCTTGTTTTCCTCATGGCTGTTAAAGTACCACAGAAAACTTTAAGCTCAAGCGAAGAGCCATGCCTCCCAACACAATTTCGAGTAGGGAAGCATTGTCTGGAGAAAAATTGGTGTATATGGCTTGGACTTCTACCACCACTGGAGGGTTCGCCTGCAGCACTATCACAGGAGGGAAATTCAATTTTGCCTTAAGTTATTTGTCATTATTAATTGCAACAGTGGTGTGCCTTCATTTAAGAAAAAAAGATAACAAAAGAACGAAACCAAAAACCGAGCCCGAAGTTATATAATGTGTTAACTGATACTACATTATCACTATATTTTTCATTTTGCAAAAGAATTTGGCATCTGGGTACCTTACTGTATGTTTCCATAGCCCAGTGAAAACTGCATTCAGTTAATTTTTTTTTTTTTGCAGAGAATGTGATTGGAAGACATGGTACTGAAAGACACATGCACATATATAGATAGATAAGTAGGTAGTACTCTCAGTATTTATGAAAATACTGCATACAAAACCTTATTTCGAATGTTTAAAAATAACACTTAGTTTACCTTCTTGAAGCTGTACTGAGTGAGCAAGGCGGAAAGGTGCCCCGTGTTCTGGTAAGATGACTCTCCTGACATTAGACAAATCTACTTAACCTCTACAACGCGATTGACACACTGGTTGTATCCTCAATGAGCATTAGTACTCTGCTAATGATGTCCTCACATGCACATGGTATTGATCTGCTTGGGTTCCATCTCACTAACCCCAGCTGCTTCCCGCTATCAGGGAGAAGCTGATGAATAAGGAAAGGAAAGAAGGGACAGGGCGGAGGGGACCAGTTCTTTCCTGTTCACTTCGGAGGCTTTACATGACCCTCTACAACAGCAACAACAAAAATTACTGCAAGCCAGCCAGTGAGAGAGTGTTGGAAAAACGAGTGTTGGATACCACCGTGGGGGCCCACAGCATCAGAATCTGACCTAGACCCTGTGTTTAATCTAGGCCCCCTCCTATGTGCCCCAGGATCCTGCACCGAGGCAGGGGAAGTTCTCTTGCCTTTATTTTTCCATAGCCAGAAACTGAACCAAGTATAAGGTAGTACTTCAGAGAATGGAAGTTGGGCCTTCTAGAGACCCCAGTGAGTTGCTGATCTACCGTGTTTCTGTGATGTCTCAGTTTCCTCATCTGTAGAGTGGCTAGTACCCAGATCAGATGAGATAATGCCTATATAGTGTTTGGTGTAATGCCCAGCATGGTGTTACCATTGAAAGAACATTGTGGCTTTTGCTGCTGCTGCCGCTTTTTTCATTGGTCTCTGAGCTGATAAGTCTGCATCCAGAGCTGATGGGACCCCAAACAATGGAGAAAATAAGAGCTTCTTAGACACCCTGGCTGACTTGCATCAGTTTCTCTATGAAGTAGTGGGGAGATGTGGGGATTTCTTTCCAATTAAATTAGAACTGTCCGTTTACACGTGCTGGGGTATTTATTGGTTCTTTCAAAGCCCTGCTTTTGCAATCTGCCATGTTAGGCTCTTACTGTTTCATGTCTCACAATTTTTTGAAAAAATTATTTTCAGCTAGGTGTTTGCTCTTTGAGCAGTTTTGTGTAGGACAGCATTAAAGGGAAAAAAAATATTTCCAAGCAATTAAGTTGCTTGTGAAAATGAATTTGTGCAAACTCAGAAATGCAATACCTAAACAAGAGGCTGATCTCTTGATTTAAGATGGCAAACACTGCATCAATGTCCAGCTATGGAAAGGCCTAGAGATGTGCACCTAAAAAATAGAACCAAGGCTTATAGGATGATAACTATCTCTCTATATGCTATGTAAATAAGAAAGTTGTCTTTCCATCCAAGTGGCTAAATATGGAGAGATCCTGAGACAGAGTTTCTCCTCTTATTGATGTGACAGGCTCTATTGCAAGAGTTGTTTAATGCTGTAATAGGTTAGGAGCACATTCTTTTAAATGCTCACAGCAGATGCAACTAGCTTTCTTCTTCTTCCTTAAAATATGTGTGAAATCTGTGTTTTTTGTATGTCCAAGGGCTGATGTGGATGGCCTGTTTCCTGACTGTTGCTCTTGAAGGACCACAGAGGTGGTGGTTATGACATCCTCCGCAGGGGGTCCCTGTGTGGCCCCTGCCTCTGCTCAGAGTGAGGGACTTTTAGCTCTTGCCATCAGAGGTTAAAGTGGGAGGTACCTCTTGACTCATGCCTTTCCCCATTTCTGTTGTTACCCAGAGCCCCACCAGCCCATCTTGTTCTCTGCGGTCCAGGCACATGAGTCAGTTTGCAGCCACAGACAAGCTTCCCTGCAGTAGGAAAGAATTTGTGGGTTATCTCAATCTCAGGGTACAGCCTCCCACTGCTCCTTTAGGTAGGCTTTGGATCCAGTGCTTTCTAAACAGGGATTTGCACTGAGGTCATGGGGTATTTGGAAGTGTGGTGCTGGTTTTGGTTATCTTGTGACTGGGGCTGCTACACCTTTAGTTAAAGAAGGCCAGTGGTGCCCCGATGTTCTGCAATGTATGGGCACTCCTCACAGAAGAATGTCCCAATGACAGTGGTATCCCCATGGAGAACATTCCTTTTAGACACTTTCTAAGTCACTCTTCTTTCAATCACAGGTCCCCTCTCATTATCTAAGACTGACCTCTGAAGCCCCCTTCCCACCTCATGAGAGCTCTGTGTGGTAGTTTAACTCTGAGTGTAGTGCCTGTACCAATCTGGGCAAGGTCCACCTATGACCTCTGGCCTCTCGGGGGTGACATGTATCATCTATGCGCACAGGAGGAAATCAGGACTGAGGGTGAACTGTCTGACTCTGAGCCCCCAAGCCCTCTTTCTGGTCTGCTCTCTCTATCTGCTGGTCTTTGGCTCTAACCCCACTGCCTGGCCAGCTGCTCACTCCTCCCTGACTTGGTCTGCTCAGGTCTTAGCTTAATTCTCAGTTCTGGCCACTTCCTCAGGCCTCTTGGTGTGTTGCCTGGTTCTCTACCAGGGGAGACTTTTTCTGCCTGGGCTCCAAATCCATCACTCTGGGTTTGGGTCAGACGAGTTCCCCTGATGTGGTTATTTCTAGGTGGCAGTGTTATAGTGGGCTTTTATATTCTCCTATTTACACTGTTCTAATTTTATTTTCTAACAATGGACATGTAGTCTTATACCCCCAGCCTTTGTCAAATAAATGAATATGTTTTTGTTATTTAAAAAATCAAACAACACAGAGAAATTTAGAGTAAAAAGCAATCATCTTGCTTCCCCCAACCCCAATTTGATTTATCTTCTCCAGAACTGGTTATCAGCTTGGTGCGTGTCGTTCCAGAAATCTTCTATGCACTTACCCATACATATATGCATAAATCAGCTAGAAAATCAGAAAAAATTTGAAGTAAACAAATAGTGATTTCTTGGCAGCCCTATGGTCCACCATCACGCTTAGGCTCCATCTTCACATGTCTATCCTGAGGCTCCTTCTCTCTCAGCTCACATTCCCACTCATCTGCTTTCTTGGGGCCTGGTTGCCCTTCTCCAAATCCATTCTCCTCCACTCTTCTAAGCCACTGCTTCTTTCTGAAGTCTTCCTAGCTTATCACAACCTCACCCCTCAGCTATATCATCACATCGATTGATTTTTTTCCTCTCCACTTCTAATCAGATTCTTTTCTGGGGAAAGGAGTTATAAGTCATATGTTCAAGCATTACACAGTAACATATAGTTAGGTGTCACACCTCCTTAGTGCTGCTGTAGCAGAAATACTGAAAGTAGGTAGCTTTAAGGAACAAAAATTTATTATCTCACAGTTTAGGAAGTCGAAATTCAGGGTACTGGCTCTCAGGGAAGGCATTCTTTCTCTGTCAGCTCTGGGGGTAGGTCCTTGTCTCTTTTCAGCTTGTGTTCGTAATCTGCTCTTTTATCTCTCAAAAGTGACTCAATCTACACTGCTATGGCCTCATTAACATAACAAAGAAAAAGTCTATTTCCAAATGGGATTATATCCACAAGTATAAACCGAAGCACAAAATCCATTGCCATCAAGTCAATTCCCACTCATAGCAACCCTATAGGACATAGTAGAACTGCCAGATAGCATTTCCAAGGCTGTAAATTTATACGGAAGCAGACTGGCAAATCTTTCTCCTGAGGAGCAGCTGGTGGGCTGGAACCACCTATCTTTCATTTAGCAGCAGAGCACTTAACCACTGTGCGACCAGGGCTCCTTCTTCATTAACATAACAAAGAAAAAACTTCTGTTCCCTAATGGGATTATATTCACAGATATGTTGTTGTTGTTGTTGTTGTTAGGCCCCCTTGATTCAGTTCCAACTCATAGCGACCCTGTGTACAACTACGAAACACTGCCTCACAATCAGTGTTAGGCTTGAGCCCATTGTTGCATCCACTGTGTCAATCCATCTTGTCAAGGGTCTTCCTCTTTTTCACTCACCCTCTACTTTACCAAGCATGATGTCCTTCTCCAGGGCCTGATCCCTCCTGATAACATGTCCAAAGAATTTGAGATGAAGTCTCACCATCCTTGCTTATAAGAAACATTCTGTTTGTGCTTCTTCCAAGACAGATTTGTTCCTTCTTTTGGCAGTCCATGGTATATTCAATATTCTTCACCAGCATTACAATTCAAAGGCATCAATTCTTCTTCCGTCTTCCTTATTCATTGTCCAGCTTTTGCATGCATATGAGGCAATTGAAAACACCACCACAGCTTTGTCAGGGGCACCTTAGTCTTCAAGGTGACATCTTTGCTTTTAAACACTTTAAAGAGGTCTTTTGCAGCAGGTTTGCTGAGTGCAATGTGTCTTTTGATTTCTTGACTGCTCCTTCCATGGCTGTTGATTGTGGATCCAAGCAAAATGAAATCCTTGACAACTTCAATCTTTTCTCCATTTATCATGATGTTGCTTATTGGTCCAGTTGTGAGGATTTTTATTTTCTTTATGTTGAGGTAGAATTCATTCTGAAGGCTGTGGCCTTTGATCTTCATTAGTAAGTGCTTCAAGTCCTCCTCACTTTCACCAAGCAAGGTTGTGTTATCTGTATCATGCAGGTTGTTAATGAGTCTTCCTCCAATCCTGATGTCCCATTCTTCTTCATATAGTCCAGCTTCTCAGATTATTTGCTCAGCATACAGGTTAAATAGGTATGGTGAAAAGATGCAACACTGACACACACCTTTCTGACTTTAAACCACACAGTATCACCTTGTTTTGTTCGAACAACTGCCTCTTAATCTATATACAGGTTCCTCATGAGCACAATTAAGTGTTCTGGAATTCCTATTCTTCAAAATGTTATCCATAATTTGTTATGATCCACACAGTCAAATGCCTTTGCATAGTCAATTCACAAGTACAGGGGTTAAAATTTACAACACAATTCAATGCATAACAGTGGGTAACCACCGTCTTCCTCCTGGGTGACTCAGAATTTCACTTTAACATACTTAAAGTAATTTGCATTTCTTCATACAGTCTCTCCAGGGTGAATTCTCAATCTGAACAAGTTTTAGAGAAGATGAAAGACATTGTTACCACAACTTTTTACAATGTAAAAATAATAAAACTGTATGGTCAGTTTTCAGTCCCAAGGTAGACACTGACCCCTTAGACACGTAGCTGAACATCTGATATGTGGAAAAATCCAACTGAGAAGCAGCAGCTAAAAATAGAATTCAGAGAAACAATGAGTCATGGCTTAAATGAGCAAATATATTAAACAGTATATTAAATAGAACTAACTCTCCAAAGGGACATTAAGGCTGGCTTGATAATCTTCCCCATCTCAGGGCTGTAGGTGTTAGAGAGTCTCAGAGTTATTTGAGATCAAGAGCATTTTTTTTCTTTTCTTTTTTGGTAATTTCATTGTATGGTTGTTTTTTTCCTCTAAAAGATGGAATCTGCTCCCCTCTTTCATACTTATTTTAGTCCTAAGATAAAGGCCGATTCAGACTGATTTTTTTTTTTTTCCTCCCTTAAATGGGCTATAAACCCATCGCAGAAACAGATAAACAAACTGGCTCTGCAGGCTTAGCAGGACAGTAACATCTATGCTAATCCCTGATCAGCCAGGTGCGTGCCCCTGGGTGACCTTGAGCTAAAACCAGCTTCCCTGCTCCTTGTTCTCCAGTTAATTCCTGAGACAGTAACACTGCCATGGTCTTCTGCCCTCCTGGGCTGTGGGATAGGGCAGCAGATGAAAACACGGGAAATCCTTCTGCATAAAGGAAGCCTTTGGTGACACAGGCATGATTAAAAGACACAAGTCAGCTCAGACAGGGAACTCTAAACCTTGAATCTGGCTCCTTCCCCAGTCATAGAACCCAACCACCCTCACCTGGGTGGCAGGCATTGTGCTTTCGGTTGTGGGGGGAAACAAAGATTTAGCAGTCAATCCAGCTGGGGAGAGCCGACTAACACGTGTAAAAACTCAGACTACAGTACTAGAAAATAACTAGTGTCACCACCCACCAAGTGTCCCAAGGATGTAACTTCCGTATTAGGAATTTAAAATATCTTCTATGGGAGATTTCCCACCTCCCTGGGTTGTGTGCCTTCTAGGGACTCAGCTTTTATCTCACCATACAGAATTTGATTATAGCCAATTTGATATTGCTTATTGTTCCATACAGGCTTGTCTTCTGGTCTGTGAGCTCCTTGTGGGTAAGAGTTACTTGCTTCTCTTAAAACTTAACAATTCATAGAGATATAATGCTCTCGCGCTCTTTTTTTTTTCTTTTAACAGTTCTGAGATATAATTCACATACCATACAGCTCACCTATTCAAAGTACATAATTCAACAGTTTTCAGTATATTTGCAGAGTTGTGCAACCATCACCACAATCAATTATAGCACATTTTTATCATTCCAAAAAGAAACCCCATACCCTTTAGTTTCATCCCCAATACTCCCATCACTCCCTCCCCCTCTGTAATCTACTCTATCTCTATAGATTTGCCTCTTCTGGACGTTTCATCTGAATGGAACAATATAATTTCTGGCCTTTTGTGACTGGCTTCTTTTATTTAGCGTAATGTTTTCGAGTTTCGTCCATATTGTAGCATGTGTCAGTACTCCATTCGTTTTTTATGACTGAATAATATTACATTGTATATAGATATACCTCATTTTGTTTATCCATTCACCAGTTGATGGACATTTGGGTTGTTTCCAGTTTTTGGCTATTATGAATAATGCTATTATGACTAGTCATATACAAGTTTTTGTGTGAGCATATGTTTGCATTCACTAAGGGAGCCCTGGTGGTGCAGCGGTTAGCAGTTCAATTGTCAGTCAAAAAGTCGGCAGTTTGAACCCCCCAACCTTTCTTTGAAAACCCTATGGGGCAGTTCTACTTTGTCCTATAGGGTTGCTATGAGTTGAAACTGACTTGCCGGTAAGAGGCGTGGTTTGGCTTGTTTGTTTGTTTGTTTGGTATATACCTAAGATTGGAATTGCTGGGTCATGTGGTGACTACGTTTAATTTTTAAGGTACTGCCAGACTGTTTTCCAAAGTGGCTGCACCATTTTACAATTCCTCCAGCAGTGTATGAGGGTTTTGATTTTTCCACATTCTCACCAATATTTATTATTACATAGCTTTTGATTCTAGACACATGAGTGGGTATAAAGTAATACCTCACTACGGTTTGATTTACATTTCCCTGATGATTAGTGATGTTGGACATCTTTTCATGTGCTTATTGGCCATTTGTATGCCTTCTTTGGAGAAATGTCTATTCAGATCCTTTGCCTGATTTTTAATTGTCTTTTTATCATTGAGTTGTAAGTGTTCTTTATACATTCTATGTACAAGTCCCTTATCAAATATATAACTAGGAAGTATTTTCTCTTATTCTATGAGTTGTTTTTTTACTTTCTGGTTGATATCCTTTGAAGCACAGAAGTCTTTAATTTGGATGTAGTCCAATTTATCTGCTTTTTTCTTTTGCTGCTTGTGCTTTTGATGCTGTATTTGAGAATCCATTACCAACTCCAATGGTTTCTTTTTAAGAATTTTGTAGCTTTAGTCCTTATATTTAAGCCTTTGATAGATTTTGAGTTAAGTTTTGTGTATGGTTGTAATGATCTCTTAACACATGCCTATTAGTTGTTCATTCATTGTATTATCAAGGCAGTTCAAGCTGAGTTTCATCACTTATTAATCACTCAGTAAATATTTATTGAGGGCCTACTATGTGCTAAGGGGGTAATTTCAGTTCAGTGGTAGAATTTTCACTTTCCATGTTGGAGACCCAGGTTCATTTCCTGGCCAATGCACCTCGTGCACAGACATCACCCATGTGTCAGTGGAGGCTTGCATGTTGCCCATGGAAGTAGTAATCGAGATATCAAACAACACATTGCACTGGGCAAATCTGCTGTAAAAGACCTCCTTAACGTGTAAAAAGCAAAGATGTGACTTTGAGAACTAAGGTGCTCCCGATTCAAGCCATTGTATTTTCTATCACCTCATATGATGTGAAAGTTGGATGATGAATAAGGAAAACTGAAGAATTGACACCTTTGAATTACGGTGTTGGCAAAGAATATTGTTTATACCATAGACTTCCAGAAAAACAAATAAATCTGTCCAGAAGAGTACAGCCAGAATCTTCCTTAGAAGGAAGGACGGAGAGATTTCATCTTTACTTTGGACATGTTGTCAGGAGGAACCAGTCCCTGGAGAAGGACATCATGCTTGGTAAAGTAGAAGGTCAGTGAAAAAGAGGAAGACCCTCAACGAAATGGATCGACACAGTGGTTGCAACAATGAACTCAAGCATAACAGTTGTGAGGATGGCTCAGGATTGAGTAGTGTTTCGTTCTGTTCTATGTAGGTTGCTATGAGTTGGAACTGACTCAGTGGCCCCTAACAACAACAACAACATGATGCTGAACAGGTGTCTGCAAAGCCTCTAGACTAGGACAGACTAGGAAGACAGGCCTGGCATCTACTTCCAAAAAATCAGCCTGTGAAATCAGTCAGTGAAAACTGTTGTATAGATTACAACAGTCCGATATTAACTGATTATGGGGTTGGCAGGACTGGGCAGCATTTCACTCTGTTGTGCATAGGGCCACCGTGAGTCAGAGCCAACTAGACTGTAGCTAACAACAACTACATACCGGGTACTTGTTAGGCTCTTGGGATACAATGATGAGCAAAACAGTTGAGCCTTTTTCTCAAGAAGTTCTCAATGCGGTGGGAGAGACAGACAGTAACATAATCCACAAACAGCAATAAGTGATGTGAAGAGAAAGTATAAGGCGGTTTGAAAGAGTTCAGCATGGGGGACTGATCCAGTCTGGAAAGTCATGGAAGGTGGTTGTCGGAGGGGGGAGGACAAGAGAGACAGGCAAGTTTGGGGTGAGTAGTGGGAAGAATGGCCTTGTGGAAGAGCCACAGCACCGAGAATGAGAGAGGGGGATGAGAAGAGAGAAAATTAGAGACATGGGCAGGAAACAGAACAAGCCAGTCCCTTTGCTAAATACTTCCTATGTGCCAGGTGTTGTAAGCTCTTTTAAATGCTGCATTATTCCAAAGAATTTTCATTCCAACCCTGAGAGGTAGGGTCAGTATGCAATCCTCAAACAAGGAAACCATGGCTCAGAGAGTTTAGGTGACTGATAGTGCTGCCCAGCTAGCAAGTGGCACAGCCAAGACACAAGTTCAGTGCCATTCAACTCCAAACCCTGCTCTTTCTGGTCCACTATAATGCCTTTGCTCAGGACCAAAATCATCCTCTCAGGGAACCTCAGAGCTTTAATTTTAGGAAAGAGCAGACTTGCTTGAGATATTTTAGTAGAGCCTTGGAAGAACTAGTCTGGGGACAGGGAAGGATAGAGCAAATACCTATGGGGCTGGAATCTCCTGGCCTGTAAGAGTACAAAAATGTCAGCTGCACTACAAGTCATTAGAGAAAAGCCTAGTCACCTTCATTGTCAGTAACCCAGTCTTAATTATTGCTCTTATACAGAGAAGACATATTCCAGGACAAAGACCTCCAGCATCTCATTGCCCTAGCTTGGAGGTCACAGTGGACTTTCAACCTGCCCTTAGAGCCTGAGAGGCCTATGCTTCTCTGGAGGAGTCTGATGTGCTATAATTCTCTGCTTACTGCAAGGACTTCAGAACTGTACCTCCACATTGCATGAGATCATGACAGGCCTTGTCTTGACCAGAATGGCTGATTCTTCTGATTAAATAAAACCAGTAAATAATTTGATGGGACTTTCCTCCCCTAAAGGCACCTCACCCTTTTAAAAGGCAGGATTGTCAGTGTAGGTATGTGATTCTGAGCTCAGCAGGGGCCTGGAGAAGACTGATACAGCAGGAAACTCTAGACTCAAATGAAATTTCTCACCTGATTATCCAGAAGCCAGCAGGCTGGTGTGGCCATAGAGCCTTCGTGGCAACCAAATGCCCTTCTTCTCTGGAAGTTGCAGGCTTTTAGCTTTCAGATTCTGTCCAGCTGGAAGCTCAGGCAGGGATGATAAAGCACAGCTTACAGCAAAGCTTTATGAAATGCAATCTCTTAACAGCAGACAAGCCAATTTACTTGTCTCAGACCACAGTGCTTCTTGAGATTTCTGTGCCTCTCTCTCCCACCCTGAGCCAGCTCTTCCCTGCTTATCTGTGAGCATGAAAATGAGACTAGGGATAAATTGGCTTCAGTGATGAGCTTTTGGTCTTCGAGTGTGTGACTGAGTGCAAGCACACATGCTGTTCGTGCAATGGGGTCTCGCCCCTTAATCCCTTTATTCTAGCTCTTTTATTTTATGTGTCATTCGATTTTGCTTTGTGGCATCACAAACTCAAAATGCCAACAAGGGCCAAGCAAGTCCCATAAATGATGAAAATGGGCTAGGCAAGAGGGAGCAGAACAGATGGAAGAACTAGAGATGCCCTCTCTAAAAGGAACGACAGCCCCTCAGCCCTACTTTATTGTTGCCGTGCGAAAATCGGGCCAGTGATGGCAGATCTGGCCATTTTTTTCAAGAAAATCAGAAATCCTGAATTTTATTTGACATTTCTGTATTCTGAAGCAATGTGAGGACAGACGCACTGAAGGGCAGATCCAACCTCCTAGACTTCCAGCTTCTAGTTTCTGCAGAAGAGTGTGGTGGTTGAAAACGTAGGCTCTAGACTCTGACGAGCTAAATTTGCGTTCTGCACTAAAGTGGACTTTGAGCAAATGACCTAATCTTTTATCATCATCATTATTACTACTAACTCACTCACTGAGATGTTTTGAGAGTTACATGAGCTAAGCACAATGCCTAACGTATAGTAAACGCTCAATAAAGGTTAACTATTTTTATTTTACCCTGATTCCCTTTGAAAAGACATTTCTCCATCCTGGAAGAGCAAAGATCCATAGTGCTGAAAACTGCCCAGCAACAGGCCCTGCTGGGAGTGTTGGAGCTGTAGGATCAGTGGCTCGCTTTCCTGCAGCGCATCCAAGGCCAGAAACCCAGCCCCTCCCCCACCAGGCATGCCCAGAAACCATAGCTCCTGCCTTAATTACCAGCAATTAAGCTGCTTCAGTCTGCGATGCAGGATCAGGTCCTTGCCATGGCCTCCCTGAGGGCCTTACAGGAATACGGCTCAGCCCTTCTGGGGCCTCCTTAACCCCAAGTGTTTATTTAGCCCCTGTCCCCAGCCATGCAAACCTCCCTACTGTCAGAGCAAGGAAAATCAGAGGGTGGTGGACAGGGGGACCTTCCTGAGCTACATTCTAAACCTCTGCAACCAGACAGGAGATCTCAAGGGCAAACCACAGCTCACAAGATTCCCTCTGGGTTGCAAAATGAAATATGGAGGTCCTTGTCCCTGCCAATACATTGTTTGCAGTGCTAGAAAGGTTTGTAAAAGGAAATTTTCTTATAACTAG
Source organism: Elephas maximus indicus (assembly GCF_024166365.1). Classification (NCBI taxonomy): domain Eukaryota; kingdom Metazoa; phylum Chordata; class Mammalia; order Proboscidea; family Elephantidae; genus Elephas; species Elephas maximus. The sequence continues at coordinate 75,807,796 of NC_064820.1, read as the reverse complement.
AAAGGAGACAATGCATTCACTCCAGTGGAAAGGAAAATTGAGAAAAGAGAAATCAAAGTCTCGTGGTATGGGAGAAAGGCAAAGTAGGAATGGCAAAGGTGCATCTTTAAAGCAGGACCCTCTCCACAAAAGTTGAGTGGGCTAGTTAGGGTCAGGATGGGGGAAGAGGGGGGAAACATGGGGAGGAGGGGCCGAGCTGTCCTTTCAGTTCTCCAGACGTGCCCTTCTGGTCTCAGCTGACACCCGTACAGAGTTTAAATAGCGTGATGATGAGCACCCTGGGAACTCAGACTTGGAGATACACTTTGATAAAAACCCCTTCTCAGTCTGAAGTGATCTTCAGCACAGGCATATACCAAAACCAAACCAAATCCAGTGCTGTTAAGTCGATTCCAACTCATAGCCACCCTATAGGACAGAGTAGAACTGCCCCATAGGGTTTCCAAGGAGTGGCTGGTGGATTCAAACTGCCAACCTTTTGGTTAGCAGCTTAGCTCTAAACCACTGTGCCACAGGTATATAAAAAAAAAAGAGGTGCTTAAATAAGAGGAGGCCAGGTTTCCCCCTCCCTGTTGAACCCTACATCTCTGGTGCAGATTGAAACAGCTAGGAAAGTCCCCTTTCCAGGTTTTTGTTCAGCATGTACCTCAAGGTGGCTCTTCCTAGTCCCTTTGGAGACCAGGCAGGTGGTCCACACCTGCTCTTGGCTCGGGGGCGCTGGGCAAGATGAAGTTGGTGCTCAGGACAGCTGAGCCACCCCCATTTGCAACCCCAGGATACACTGAGCCTCTGGAAGTGTGAGGCAGGAACTTCCATGCTCTCTACTGCACAGATGGCTTTGTTCTATTTACAGATCAGGAGTCAGTGGCATTTTGTAATTCACTACTTCAGTAGTTATTAATGTCTGTCAACCCACTTAAAAAACACACACACTTAACTAGAATTTAACAAAGTTTTAAAACGAAGATTTAAAGTAACTTCTATATCTCATAGGCATGTCTGTATTTCCCGAGATAATTTAGGCAAGGAAAATGCTCGCCAGCTGGATCAGTGTGATTACCTCTCTCGGCAGGCTCTTGTCCTTTCTCTTCTTTTGTAACAATTAACTAGATTATGGCACAAGCTTACTTCACTGAGCCTCTGCACAACTGGTCACTGGGTGCTTTACCCATCTGTTTTTTCCCCCAATCTCGTTAATTGTATTCTACTAAATGGCATATCTACAGCCTCAATGAGCATAAAGTCAGCCACACGAGGACATGAATAACGAGTAAATTCATACCCAGCTCCTTCAAGTCCTAATCTTTCAGAAACCAAGACAGGCCAATCAAATGCATGGCATCATTAATAAAAAGTAGAAGATATTTGCAGACGCCTGGGAGGTTGGGGTGACAAAACTAGAGCCTCCATTCTACTCATGAATGCAAAATCCAGATTAGGGGTGCCGGGTGTAAACCAACTCTACAGGGAAATTCATACACAAAGTAGACCATGTTTCTGGGAAGCTTTTTCACTGGGGTGCTGAATGGGGTCATATGATGAGAATTCAACTATATAAACTCCAGCAGAGATGTTAAGAACAAATCCACAAGACTAGCCCTCTATCCTTTTACCTCATCCCAGGTTATAGTCAGTCCTGGATCTCTGCTACTTAGGACACATGGGCTTGCTCTCTAAGTCTATGTTTCTTCAGTTGCAAAATTAAGGAGGTGGTATAGTTATTCCTTAAAAATCTTTCCAGCTATAATATCTGAAATTATTGGACATTCTTTAATTCTTTTTTCTCTAGCCCGCCAATTCACCCCACTTGTATGGCATTGCACAAGCCCCATAGCCTCACCTCCATGGAAGATAAGTCACCTAGTTAGAACATTATGCCTTAACCATTGGTGATGTTTCAGCACCATGGAGAGCGATATGCAAGTTAAATTATCACCCTCCCCACCTTATCCCCAAAACCCTTTGAGGTGATATGCCTATGTCAAAGTTCATTCGTAGCTATATAAGAGATGGACCCCAAGCAAAACCAATGACATCCTTATTACAAAAACAAAGCCATTTCAATAGATATACCCAATTCTTTACTCCCTTTGCCTTAATTCAGTAATCAAATTACAATAGGAACATTTTCTTGTGTAGCCAAGCCCCTGTGCCATAGCAGGGTATTAGAGGTCATTGGATGTAAGCTCCTGTCCAACATAGGAAGCACTTCTATAGTAGCCCCGAGTCCAAGGTAGAGATGAAGAACATGAAGAGATACATGTTTCCAAATTTCTCAGGAAAAAAAGATCAGATCATGAACTTTTTAATACTTTGGGGTGAGATTAAAGAATGAGGGGAGTAAATTGAGCATGAAGGGGTGTCTAGAAAAAAATAAAAGGACTGATTTACAAAAAAAAAAAAAAAAAACAGTTGCTATAATGTCAATTGCAACTCATGGAGACTCCAGGTATGTCAGAATAGAGCTGTGTTCCACAGGGTTTTAACAGTCAATCTCATGGAGCAGATCACCAGGACTTCCTTCTAAGGTATCCCTGTGTGGACTTGAACCACCAACCTTTCAGTTAACAGCAAATTGCTTTAATCATTCACACCACCCAGAGATTCCAAAAGACTGATTAGAGGCAGTAATACACCTGCTAAGTTTAATTCGAATGAGTTTGTGGTGGACTTCACCAGCACAGTTGCTGAATCTTTTGTGAACACCCTTGAGTGGTACTACTAAAAGTTGGCCATGGAAGGCAGACACCATTTGTGCAGGAATAGTAGGAAGGCAAAGGCCCATGGCATCCTGGCATGCTGAGAAGAAGCCAGAACAAGAAATGAACCAGGAGAGTGGAGATGAGTGTTCAAGAGACTAGAGGTCACACTGAGCACGTTGAGTAGGCTCAAAAGAAGAATTTGGGATGTACTCTTGGAGCAACAGGATGAACAATGAAGTGGTTTAAGGTATGCTCTGCCATGGGTGGAGTGGTGATAATCTTTACTTGGGAGCTTGAGGAACACAAGCCCAGGTGTTCAGATGATTATAAAATTTCTGATGAGCGAAGCAGAGAAGAATAGCACCATATTTCCAGGATTTTCTACATCATTTCTAATTTTAAACCAGTCTTACTGTCAGTGCCAAACCATATATTTACTTTAGAAAAGACCACTGCATGGAAAGGGAAGCCTTGCTCTAAGTCTTGAGGAAGGGAGAGAAGAGCCCTGAAAGTAGTAGATTCATGCCAAAGTGGAAAGGATAGCAGAAGAACAGGAACAAGAATCAGAAACACAATAGGGTGCATGCATTGTATTTGCCAGAATAATCAAAGTGAAGTTGAGTCTTTTAGGTAACCACAATGACTGTGTCATTGTTATTCTCAGGGCCCAATTTATGTGGAAGATACGCACTCTGAGGAAGTCCAAGGAAGGACTTATTGAATTGTTGAGGTGCCTAATTCAAGTAGTCAGGCAACCAACATCTGTTACCCAGAAAAATGTGTTCCCAGACTTATCTTCCACCTAGGGGAAAGAGACAAAGCAGCATAGATGCAGCATTTGAGGAATGAGTAATCCTATTTTTGTTAGAAAAAACAGCTGGACCAATGAAACTGCTGTAGGTGCTGGGGAATATATTGCTTTATCATTCCTTGATGCTTTGCAAGAGAAGAAAACTGACATTGATTACTAAGAATTTAACTATATCATGGGTTGGTAGACGACAGCGTCAATGAAAAAGCCAACTAACCTACCTCAGGGGAAATAAAAATTGGGGAAAAATAGATTAATAGCTACCATGTTAATGAGATAACATGGTATTCCCACCAGTCAGGGTTAATTCTTCTGTGATCTCAACAACTGAGTGTGACTGGTGTACTCAAATAAAACAATTACAATGATAATCACAGTTTTGTTTTCCTTCATGGCTTTATACAGCTCTCATGCAGGCCAGAGAGAGTTGGGTTTATCTGTTTATTCACTTATCAAATCAAACATTTGCCAAAGACTCAGTAAAACCAGGCACTTATTCTGTGTAGGTCCTGAGGATATAGCATTGAACAAAACATAAAAAAATAATTAAAAAAAAAAATGCCCACACTCATGGAGTACACTTTTTACTGAGGGGAAGTAAACAAAAATAAATCAGCAAAATACATACAATGTTAGATGGCAGTAAGTGATATGAAGAAAAACAAAACAGAAAATGGGGACAGGGACTGTATGGGGGCTTTAGATGGGGTGGTTAAAGAAGATCTCACTTAAGATGGGGTGGAACAAATCCAGTAAAATCACTTCTAAGTGATTGTGAAATTTGGCTTTTACTCTGAGTAAGATGGGGGAGGCATTGGAGGGTGTAGACAGTAAAATGGAATGACGTGACTTAGATTTTAGAAGGATCACTTGGGTTGCTTTGAGAAGAATAGATTGCAAAGGGCATGGGCAGATTCAAGAAGACCAATAAAGAGGTCACTGCAACAATCCAGGTGAAAATAATGGTGGCTAGGACCAGAGAACTATAGCGGAAGAAGTAAGAAGTGATCATATTCTGGAGATAAACGCAGTAGAATTGTTATGGGAAAGCAGCTTTCAGCTCAGTAAAAGAAAGACCTCTCCAACAGAGTTTTTACAAATCTGGATGATGTACTAAGCTTCCTGTGTCTGAAGATAGAGAGAAGTGAATAGCCTCTGTCATAAAAAAGAAACATGTAAGGGCACTTACACACTCTGTTAGAGAGTCAGTCCATTAACAGCTAATTGGAGTTTCTTTAATACCCAGAGTTAATTTGCAACCAACTTATTCAATTTTGTTCCTTGAATGGTGGCTGTTTTCTCTCTCTGGTTGGGCTAATTCCAAGCTTCAGTTATCACCACAGCTTATGATTTCTTAAACTACATCTCTAGCCCCAAACTTTCCTTTTAGCTCATTTCAATGGAGTGAGAGAAATACCATTTGGATGTCTAAAAATCACTTCAAACTGAACATATTCAGAATAATAAAAGCTAACATTTGTGTAGCACTTATTATGTGCCAGGCTGAGTTTAGTGCTTTGTATATTTTACCTCATGCTAAATAAGTTACCCAAGTCATATAACTCATATGCATTAGAACTGGCCTTTAACTCCAAGAGGGCTGGCTCCACTGAACCCAGGAACTTAACAACTATAAACAAATCAGCAGAGCTTTAAAAAAAAAATTGAAATCCTGTTCTTGCCACTGTGTTCCTTCCCTTTGCGGATGGCAACTCAACTACAGTAGTTACCCAGCTAGGCAGAAATCTGTAGTTACCTTAGATGTGCCCTTCACCTCACCTCCTACATCAGTTTGTTTCCAAGTCCTTCCTATTTTTCTTCCACGTTGTTCCACTCATCCCCTCCTTTCCCTTCCCAAGGCATTGTCCAATGCACTGTTCTCCCAATCTCCAGCCTTGGCTCCACGGTCTATCCTTCATTTCTCCCATAGGTATCCTCTGAACTGTGCAGTGATCAGGCTAGGGAGCCTGTCTTTTGAATATGGTCTCCTCCAAGGGCATCAAGTGTCTGGGACATTAGGTGCTCATCAAAGTCTACCTCAAAGCATGAATGAGCCTTTCATTCCCTCTTTGCTCCTTGTTTCCAAGAAATATATGCAGTTCACTCTCCCTCTGTATTTAACCCATTCTTATCCATCTCCTCCAATACTTCCTTAAATTTTCAAAATCCACCTCCACCCTTACTCTTTTTACCCTCCCAATATGTTCAAGTCTTTCCTAGTTTAAAAACGTGCGTATATATGTGTATGTATATTCAGAGCACACACACACACATATAGTGTGTATATATACTCCTACTCCTCACTTATTGACTATTTCATTATCCGACATTTCACATTTATGACGAGAGTAAAAAATCTATTATCCGGCTATTTTGCGTGCTAACTTCGTATGTCTGGCAGTAATTCTTTCATGGCCTGTGGGACATATAGCGCCCATCTACATTTTCCACCTCTCAGGTACAGAGGAACATATGCATCCCACATGAGATTTTGTGATCTAATGTGGTCATCCTCTATTTTCACATAATGCCAATTTTCATGTAACAACCTGGTCTTTGGAAACTAACATGTCAATGAGTGGGGAATGGTGTATATTTGTATATATATATATATTTGCGTGTATGTGTATATGCAAACCCTGGTGGCATAGTGGTTAAGTGCTACGGCTGCTAACCAAGAGGTCAGCAGTTGGAATCCACCAGGCACTCCTTGGAAACTCTATGGGGCAGTTCTACTCCATTCTATAGGTTCGCTATGTGTCGGAATCAACTCTACGGCCCTGGGTTTGGTTTTTTGGTTTGGGGTATGTGTATATATAAGAAGCCCTGGTGGCTCAATGGTTAAGCTCTCTGCTGCTAATCAAAAGGTCAGCAGTTCTACTCTGTCCTATGTGGTCACTGTGAGTCAGGATTGACTTGATGGGTTATATATAATATGTATGTATATACTTGATTTGTATTTCCCCCATCATCAGTGTACACACACACACAATCGCATGCTTTCTTGAACATGTCCTTTAAAGCACAAAATTCTTAATTTTGGTGAAATACAATCTACAGGTAGTCCCAGATTACGATGTATTAGAATTGCCATGAGCTGCTCTTAGGACCATCTGTTTTTTTTACATCTTATCATTAGTAATATGCACTACTTTTTCCAAATGCTGAAATTATCAAACAATATTATTAACATCACACGCAAGCAAAATTTTGCTGGAGATGATTGAAAAGCCGCTGCAGCAGCATATTGACAGGGAACTGCCAGAAATTCAAGCCAGAACCAGGGACATGGAACCAGGGATATCATAGCTGATGTCAGATGGATCCTGGCTGAAAGCAGAGAATAACAGATAGATGTTTACCTGTATATTATTGACTATGCTAAGGCATTCGACTGTGTGGATCATAACAAATCATGGATAACATTGTGGAGAATGGGAATTCTGGAACATTTGATTGTGCTCATGAGGAATCTGTACATAGATCAAGAGACAGTCATTTGAACAGAACGAGGGGATACTGCATGGTTTAAAGTCAGGAAAGGTGTGTGTCAGGGTTGTATCCTTTCATCATACTTATTCGATCTGTGTGCTGAGCCAATAGTCCGAGAAGCTGGACTAGATGAAGAAGAATGGGGCATCAGGATTGGAGGAAGACTCACTAACAACCTTGATATGCAGATGACACAACCTTGCTTGCTGAAAGTAAAGAGAACTTGAAGCACTTACTGATGAAGATCAAGGACCACACCTTCAGTATGAATTATACCTCAACATAAAGAAAACAAAAATCCTCACAACTGGACCAATAAACAACATCATGATAAACAGAGAAAAGATTGAGGTTGTCAAGGATTTCAGTTTACTTGGATCCATGATCAACACCTATGGAAGCAGCAGTCAAGTAATCAAAAGACACATTGCATTGGGCAAATCTGCTGCAAAAGACCTCTTTAAAGTGTTGAAAAGCAAAGATGTCACCCTGAGGACTAAGGTGTGCCTAACCCAAGCCATGGTATTTTCAGTCACATCATATGCATGCAAAAGCTGGACAGTGAATAAGGAAGACCAAACAAGAATTGACGGCTTTGAAATGTAGTGTTGGTGAAGAATATTGAATGTACCACGGACTGCCAAAAGAAGGAACAAATCTGTCTGAGAAGAAGTACAACCAGAATGCTTCTTAGAAGCAAGGATGTCGATACTACTTCTCACATACTTTGGACATGTTATCAGGAGGGATCAGGCCCTGGAGAAGGACACCATGCTTGGTAAAACAGAGGGTAAGCGAAAAAGAGGAAGACCCTCAGCAAGATGGATTGACACAGTGGCTGCAACAATGGACTCAAGCATAACAATTGTGAGGATGGTGCAGGACCAGGTAGTGTTTCCTTCTGTTGTGCATAGGTCACTATGAGTCAGAACCGACTCAACGGCACCAACAGCAACAACACAGCGTTGCAGCACTCAATTTGCTGATGTTACCATTCTCAGATGTTGACTTGCAGATGTTCAAAGACTGGATTTATAAAGATACTGATAGTAAAAAGCAATAATAACAAAAATTTAAAAAATAAAAATAAAAAGAGATAGCATATATCAGAACCGACTTACGATGAAGTCAACGCAACAGAACCCTCTTGTAAGTCAGAGACTGCCTGTAGCTATTTTTTCTTTTGTTGCTCATGCTTTAGGCAAAATAACTAAGAAACCATTGCCTAATTCATGGAATTCATGGACACAAAAATTCACATCTAGTTTTCTTATAAGAGTTTTATAGTTTTAGTTCTTACATTTAGGTCTTTGGTCCATTTTGAGCTAATTTTTTCTACAGAGTGTAAGGTAGGGGCCCAACTTAAATCTTTTGCATGTATGTATCCGTGCCCTGACTTTTGAACCAAAGGCTGAAAAAAAAGAGGCCCTAAGTACTTCACAGTATGAAGAGACATCTCCCCCAGAACCCACCAAGAGTTGGCAGAATGGGGTCTGCCACAAAAATCCACTACACCTGACTGCTGGTCTGTGGTCTTTACGAACAGATAACTGGGGAGGAGGAGGAAAGAGGGGGCAGAATCTGTAGGGGTTCTGTTTTCATGGTGAGGGTAGTGAGGGGCTCCAGAGACTCATTTGTGAGGTTGGGGTCACTTGAAAGAAGGAGAGCCTGATTATTTCACTCCCCACATGAACACTGATTAAGGAGAGGACTTGCTGATCTGCTGGGAGAAGAGAAATGGGACAAGGTGACCAAGCAGCAGGAGTACTAGCATTGGAGCAGCTGAGGCCCTGGATCAGGCAGGCACTGGGAGGGTGCCTGGCTGATAGCCATCTCCATGATACACCTCTAAAAGTATTGCTTCCGGGACAAGGAAAACCTCAGAAGTAAGAGGCATTGGAGTATATTGCTGATAGCTGTGAGAGGTAGAGCCAGAATTAGATTCCTCCAAGTCAGAGAACTGTGCGGTGAGGAGGCCCAGGGCCCCTCTGCAGAACACACATGCCCCCCTGAGAGATAAGATAGGGGAGACACTCTGCCTTTTGCCAGCAATTAAGCTGATGAGATTTAGGGCCTTGCAGGTTTGGTAATATCAGCTGCCTCTGTACTCCAAATGGAAGGAGTTAGAAATTGTGAACTTGAAGTGACAGCTTAGAAGGAGATAAGCCTCAGACTCTAAGCCATTTTCAATTACCTTCTGTTCAAGCGTTCTCTGCTAGACAACAAGCGCCAGTTCAGTAGCAAAGATTAAATTAAAATTCTAAGGTTAGATTAGAAGGGTTACCTTTGCCAACAAGTTTTGTAGTTACCTAGCCTTAAGGTACTCACAATGACAGAATACAGAGGATGAAGGGGTAGAACTGTGTCTATAGAGTTTTCAATGGCTGATTTTTCAGAAGTAGATAACCAGGCCTTTCTTCCAAGGTACCTCTGGGTGGACTTGAACTTCTAACCTTCCAGTTAGCTGCTAAGCATGTTAACCCTGTGTACCACCCAAGGGCTTCCAGAATACAGAGAGAAGTAAGAAAAGTCAAGAGTGCTCAATCTTAAAAACTATGTGTAAGTAAATTTGCTATAACTCACACATAGAACTGACCAGAAGAAAATAGATCAGAGCCTACTGTTTTTGGGAGAATTGTATTGTCAAAGAAATCATATGCCTGACCTACAAAACTTGTGACTATAACCCCAGGGCCCAAATCTGCATTAGCAGAACATGGGCTATACAAAAGTACAGTCTTCAAGAAGGACCTAGTCTCTAGTGCTTATTTCAGATGTAACCATGGAAACCACTGGACAATGAAGAATATCCAGAATGCTGAACCAGGGGCTGCTGGATTGGTTAATCAAGGAATGTATTCCACTGCCAGACAAGGGAGCTGGCTATTCCTGCCTGGTGGGACTACATAATTGCTATGCACCAGAGACTGCTTGTGTTTCCCGTTCCCTATGCTCTTTTCCAAGAGCCCTGGTGGTAGAGCAGTTAAAGCACTCGGCTGGTAACCAAAAGGTTGGCAATTGAAACCCACCAGCTGCTCTGCAGGAGACAGATGTGGTAGTCTGCTTCCGTAAAGATTTACAGCCTTGAAAACCCTATGGGGCAGCTCTGCTTGTCCTGTAGGGTCGCTATGAGTCAGAATTGACTCGATGGCAATGGGTTTTGGTTTTGGGTTTTTGATATGCTCTTTTCCAAAAGGGAGTTTTATTATGTTTTCATATTCCTACTCCAGCCCTGGAAACCCTGGTTAAGAACTACGGCTGCTAACCAACAGGTTGGCAGTTCGAATCCACCAGGCACTTCTTGGAAATCCTATGGGGCAGTTTTACCTTGCTCTGTAGGGTTGCTATGAGTCAGAATCGACTCGGTACCCCAGCGCTACACATTGAGAGTGTTGGTAGCAGATAACTTGTTTTCTGGTCCCAGCCCACAGGGATTTGCATCTGGATCTAGTGATTGTTGTTGTGTTGTTAGGTGCCATTGAGTATGTTCTGACCCTGTGTACAACAGAACCAAACACTGCCTGGTCCTGGGCCATCCTCACAATCGTTGTCATGCTTGAGTCCATTGTTGCAGCCACCATGTCAGTCCATCTTGTTGAGGGCTTCATCTTTTTTGCTGACCCTCCACTTCACAAAGCATAATGTCCTTCTCCAGGGACTTGTCCCCCCCGATAACATGTCCAAAGTACATGAAATGAAATCTCGCCATCCTCACTTCAAAGGAGCACTCTGGCTGTATTTCCTCCAAGACAGACTTCTTTATTCTTCTGGCAGTCCATGGTATATTCAGTATTCTTCACCAACACCATAAGTCAAAGGCATCAATTTTTCTTTGGGTTTCCTTATTCATAATCTAGCTTTTGCAGGCATATTATATGATTGAAAATATCATGGCTTGGGTCAGGCTCACCTTAGTCCTCAAAGTGACATTTTTGCTTTTCAACCCTTTAAAGAGGTCTTTTGCAGCAGATTTCCCCAATGCAATACCTCGTTTGATTTCCTGACTGCTGCTTCCTTGAGCATTGACTGTGGATCCAAGGAAAATGAAATCCTTGACAATGTCAAAGTTTTCTCCATTTATCATGATGTTGCTAATCGGTCCAGTTGTGAGGATTTTTGTTTTCTTTGTGTTGAGGTGCAATTCGTGCTAAAGGTTGTAGTCTTTGATCTTCATCAGTAAGTGCTTCAAGTCCTCTTCACTTTCAGCAAGAAAGGTTGTGTCATCTGCATGGTGCAGGTGGCTAATGAGCCTTCCTCCAATCCTGATGCCCCATTCTTCTTCATATAGCCCAGCTTTTCGAATTATTCGCTCAGCATACAGACTGAGTAAGTACGGTGAAAGGATAAAATCCTGATGTACACCTTTCTTCATTTTAAACCATGCAGCATGCCCTTGCAACTGTTTGAACGACTGCCTCTTGGTCTATGTACTGGTTCCTCATGAGCACAATTAAGTGTTCTGGAACTCCCATTCTTTGTAATGTTATCTATAATTTATTATGATCCACACAGTGGAATGCCCTTGCATAGGCAGTAAAACACAGGTAAACATCTTTTTGATATTCTCCGTTCTCAGCCAAGATCCATCTGACATCACCAATGATATCGCTCGTTCCACATCCTTTTCTGAATCTGGCTTGAATTTCTGGCAGTTCTCTGTTGATGTACTGCTGGAACCACTTTTAAATGTAATTATCCATTACATGCATTAGTTTGGGTCTGCCAAAAGTTGAAATTAGATAAGCAATAGACCTCTTCAGGAAAGGAGCAGGAAAAGGCAAGGAGAGCTTTCAAACCACAATACAGGTCTGACATTTGTGGAAGGAGGGAGAAAAGAAAAGAAAGAAGGGAGGGAGGGAAAAAGGAAGGAAGGAGGAAGATGGTTTTGGAAGAGTCTTAGACAATGGTGAATTTTCAAGAAAGATACACCAGCTTATGGGGAGTTCTTGAGACAAAGTTATCCTCAGAGGAGTCCTGAATCACACCCGAATGAGCCTGTATTTGTACCTCTGCCATGGTGATTGGGAGCACCTCGGGGTAAGGGCAGCCTCAGCAGAAACATGGTGGTGGATCCAGAGAGGCAGCAGCTGGGGCTATCAGTCCATTATGCTCCCCATGGCAGGAGATCTGAGTGGTATATTTTCATGGCTGGTACACTATATCACTCTGTCAACCTTGAAGAAGTTTCATCTGCTCTGAGCTTCCATTTTCATTGCTACAAGCTCTGTCCTGGACTATTTGTTGTTTCTGGAAAGCAATTTATCCTGGGCTCTTTAACAGCGGCCCAGGATCACATTTGATACCTCTCAGGGGAAGCACATGTTCCTCTTTTTTCCCCATACTCAGGTTAGACATTCAGAAAGTTTTTAGTCTTTGTTTGCAACCACTTTTGCTGATCTTCTGAGTGGATTGGAAAAACCAACTACAATGACTGGCAGGCCTCATCTTTTTCTATAACTAATTTAAAGTCAGTTCTGCCTCAAAGTCCATTGGGTGAGGACAAAATCTGGACCGTTGCAGAAGCCAAAGAACAACATTTAGTCAGGTGGCATTTGTTCCTGGAGCTCAGCCTCCCCTTGTCATGTTTGGTAAGGGATTTGCTTTAAAAATACTTCTCGGGGAACAAATACAGCTTTTCTCTGATATCACTTCAACCACATCAGAGATGCTGGAGCCCTGGAATTAAAAACGATAAAAAAAACCCATTGTTCTTAGAAGGAACTCACATAAATGGACCACTCAGGCACCCTTACTTTCCAGGCAATAGCTTTATTTGTATTCGGCTTTACCTTTGCTTAGATTGCCTTATAGAAAGGATGTTATTCTATATTAGTGCTAGCTGTGGTGAGACATTTGACAAATGTTTAGATGTCCTTGTAGGTGTGCTATCAGCGAGGAAGAGGTAGGCTGGAGATGGTCAGAGATGGGTTCCACACAGGAGGGATGGCTTTCACATTGATCATGAACATTTTCACAGAAAATAAGTATTTAAGGAAAGACATGGGAGTATGTGAGGAAAAAAAATAGTGATCACACACATTCAGATGGGTTTAGTTTATCAGCCAGTTTGTAAATTATTAAAAAATCATTGATTTTGTCTCTGTTATTATGACCAAAACAGGCATGGTTTCTAGCATAATGGCTCTTGCTATCTAATAGGAAAGGCAGACAATAACAAAAATAAATATTCTAATCTAACCTCAGTGCCCTTACCAGATTGGTGGGCAAGGCACATATGATATACGTGAATTTAACAAGGTGTTTCGCAAAGTCTCTCATGATATTCTTCAAGGCAAAATGGAATAATGTGGGCTGGATAAAAGTCCCATTTTGCACTGGGGTCCAAAAATTGAACTTCCCAAGTAAAGAAATGAGGAAATGTGGGCCAAGAGGAGTTTTCTTTGCAGAGACTTGTAGAGTCTGAGTATAGAAAGCCCAGAATGAACCATCACTCCTGTATGAAGACCAAAAGCTGCAGCACCTGGAACCTACCATACAGGACATGGAAGGTCAACAGCAAAATGGAGTTGCTGTAGCCAGACCCACAGTGATGCAGAGGGAATGGCTAGTGCCACCTGGGAAACACCATAGGCTGCTTTACATGAGGCCTGATCCACTGCGGTAGACCTTAAGGCTGCAGTCTAATTAGGGCATTGTTATCAAAGCACATGATGGAATACTTTTTAAATTATACCTCCTTGGTAGAACATTCCAACAGGAAGAGGTCACAAGCTATAACTATGCCTGAATTAAAGTACAAAACAACAAAAAAAGGTCTCACATATAAATTATTTGTAAGAAACAATTAAAATTAGATTCAAGTATTCTTATTTTATTTAAAATAAAAATAACAAACATACTGAGATAGGTAATATTGAGGGCTTACTATGTACCAGGCAATATGCTACATGTTTTATGTGCATTGGCTCCTTTAAGGCTCACAGGAAGCTATGAGGCAGGTGCTGCTCTTATCTCCATATTTGCAGGGGAGAGGCTGAGTCTTGATCAAGGTTAGTAAATGGTAGAGTCAGAATACAAATTCAGGTTTGCCTGGTTCCAGAGCTTACACTTTTTGTCAATAAATAATGCTACCTCTTGAAATTCAATTTTTTTTTTGTTACAAATAATGGCACAAAAATACCAACTTTTAAAATATGAGAAGTGTGTTTTAATCAAATGTTAGTCAGTATAAGAAAGATTGTCATATATCCACACTGGGTAAAGCATCAAAAAACCCAAAACCAAACCTATTACTGTCAAGTCAAGAACTACCCCATAGAGTTTCCAAGGAGCAGCTTGTGGATTCAAACTGCCAAACTTTTGATTAGAAGCTAAGCTCTTAAACACTGTGCCACCAGGTCTCCAGCAAGTCTCTCTCTCTCTATATATATATTTAACGTAATAGGAAAAATCCTGTTTTCATAGATACATTGCAGAAAAGTAACAGAAAGCAGGAACTCCATGTTTAGTGATATTCTGATAGTCTTAACACAGTTTGCTCCCAAATCCGTTGTTTGATCTTGTATATTTAAGCCCTCAATATTTTAGAAAAACTTGACAGTTTATTTTTCCTTTGCAGAATTATGATTTCATACTTACGTAATTCAGAGTTTGAGAACAAGACTTTGCTTTTCACTTGAAACATTCTTTTCTCAGGATCTGAGCCACAGGAAATGAGTTTTTCTGTAGATGTGTTTAATATACAATAGATCATTGCTCTCCATCATTGAGATTCACTCAATATTCTCTCATTCCTGCATCTTTTTGCGTCAAGGAGACAACGTGCCTAGCTCCACTCTACAGATATTGATTTCTTTAAACTAGTAGTAATAATTCTATTCCCTTTTGTCAGATAATCACTTTCCTAACCCCCATTGCAACAAAGGGTGGCCATGGGGTCCAATTTTGGTCAATGAGATATAAGCAGGATTTCTGACTGGGAGCTTTTAGGAAAGATTCAGTTTTCAAATAAAAGACAGACACAGAGGAAAAGCCTGCTGGAGCCATACCTTGTCTGCCTTCTACTTGCTTCTTACGTGGACGTGTTGCCAGCAATACCAACCGCCATCTTGTGACCATGAAGCAACATGCTGAGGATGCTGAACAAAAGACGGGAAAGGCCCAGATCTTTGGTGTCAGCGCTGAACAACTCAACCAAACCTACCACTGCTTACCTCCCTACTTCTCACTAGGCAGCAAAACCAAAGTTTTAATTGTTTAAGCCACTGTTTGCCAAGTTTTTATTTCTTGGTATTGAAAGTCTTCCTTCCTATTACATATCACAGTGCAATATTTACTTGGTTAGTGTTGTTGAGAGAAAAAAATCACATGCTCCTGCATTGGTCATTTCTTTCTCTACTTGAGGATGGCAAGCCATTTCCAAAGGCTGATTCTCACGTTGTAATAGGAACCATATATAATAGCATTTTTCATAAGTTATTTAATATGAAATACATTTTAGAAGAAAAACTTCTGTTGACATTGATTTTTCTTCATGGACCACTCAATATCTTGTTGTTAGTTACCATCAAGTCAATTCTGACTCATGGTGACCCCATGTGTGCAGAGTAGAACTGCTCTCTATAGGGTTTTTAAGAAGCAGGTCACTAGGCCTGTCTTCCAAGGTGCCCCTGAGTGGGTTCAAAGTGCCAACCGTTCCACTAGTAGTCTAGCTCTTACCTGTTTTTGCTACCCAGGGACTTCATTAACATCTTAAAGCTCCTGAGATGGGAAAGACTGACCCAATAAGCCCCTCTCTTCCCAGTAAACGTCAGTGGCTCTTAAAGCTGTCCCCATGGCTACTGATTGGAGCCTAGACGAGGCACAGATCACAGACAGAGCAGTCTGACATTGGCATTTGACAGAGTGCTCATCAAAGGAACCTAAACAGGCTCAGAAATACAATTCCTAATGGTTGTACTTAAGGAGTAAACTTGACGCCAGTGTGGAGACAATGCCTGCAAGTCCTCAACAGTTGGTTTAATTAAAGCCACCATGACAACTCGGGCTAGTGCTGAGGACCTGGAACTGTGTGGTCCAGAAGGGAATGTATGGTGGATGCAGACCTAGGATGATGAAAGGACTAGGACACAGGCTGCTTGCTTGTTCTCTCTTGGGAAAGGCTTCCAGTGCTTCCCCAGTGAAGAGGCATTAGAAGTTCACACCACAACTGAATTACTTTTTACTTGCTGTTAGACATTATCATGCCTTATAAATTCTTGAGCAAATTACATTAATTTGCACTTCATAGTATGGGGTCAGTTACTTTCAGTTAATCTTTTTTTTTTTTTTTTTGCATTTGTAAGTTTGCAAGTTAAAGAGCCCTTTCAGGGTGACAGCTAATGTGGGTGGACCCAATTATGATTTTAATCAATGTCCCCATGCCTAGATGAGTGCCAGTTGGTGAGCATTGACTCCCTCCTCCCCAGCTTAAATGGGCTAATAATTATAAAGCACCTAACAGAGTCTGCTCAAGGTAAATACCCACAAATAATACCTTTCTCTCCCTGCCCTTATGAAATTCTTTTCCCCATTGTACTTCCTATGAATAACAGTACCTTATCCTTATTGAGGGGGGTGATGGTTACACCATCTTCATCTATGGACATCTCAAAGCAGACAACATACCTTAAGAGGAGCAATGAGAAAATTCTTCTAGCTGAGATTAAAAAATCATGTCCTTTGCAGAATGGCTGAGATAGTGGGCATGTTTAGCCTGCACTAAAGAAGTCTTAGAGGAAGTTTGCTTGATAGATGTTTTCAGCTATGAAGGGCTGTCATGATGAAGAAGGCTTGTTCTGTGTGGGCCCGAGAGGGTAGAAAAGGAATAATGAGTAAATTTTTGCTTTGTTTTTTTTTATGGCTACCTGTATTAATGGCGCAGTTCTTAGGAATCCTGGGTGAGTTTAAGGGAGTACTGAGATTGTGGTTGGAAGACATGGACACCCAGGCAATACCCTTGTTCTAGCCCAAATCAGATCAATATTTCACCGAGATTTGATAAGCTACAAAACTGAATTGTCCTCGCAGTTCCTGCCTTTTCCTCACCATGACATGTAACAAAAGGGACAGGACAGGTCTCTGATCCTATCTTGTTCACAATCCTGTCTCACCCTTTGACAGTCAAAGCTTTTAACGCTATTGCTAGGTTCCACATTACCCTTCAGAGAAGCAAAACCCCTAAATATTACATACGTTTGGACCAGTTCCTAGGGGGAGGAATTTGCTGGAAATAACAATGTTATTCTAAGGCAATTAGTTAGGGGTAATTGAAAAAAGAAACAAACAAGGAAAGCATTATGCAAATATGAGGCTATTCGCAGCAATCAAATCCATCTGCCTTGAAAAAATAATGTGAGTTGAGGGACTGTGAAAGTTTTTGGCCAGTCTGAGTTATTGCCCTTCTTTGTCATCAATATCAGGCTTGAGCGATTATTGCTCTTCTTTCCCCACACACCTTCACATTTTCTCTCACATTAGAAGTCACTCTTTCCTCTGCTTCAGTGCTAGATGCTCTTCATCCTTGAAACCCGTAAATCCCCAACATCCGCCATCCCACAAACCCCCCTGTGCTTTGAGGAACACTAATGGGCTCACAGTCACAGCAGAGGGGGCAGAACTCAAATGCAGATGGAGTGGTCATGGCGGGGGGGGGGGGGCCCTCTTCTTGACCTCTGACCTAAGTGTCCTGAGATTACCAGGAGTCCGGTTATCTTTTCTGATAGCAATATCTGAGCACAGCTCTGGCTGTCTAATACAGAAGAACAAAGTGAAACCTCTTCCCTAAGGAAAAACAGAGGAATTTCTTTAAAGGTACAGTGAATATAACCTTATACGTGGAGTCCTTGAATACTTTATAACCTGCTGCTGTTGAGTTGATTCCAACTCATAGCTACCCCATAGGACAGAGTAGAACTGCCCCATGGAGTTTCCAAGGAGTGCCTGTTGGATTTGAGCTGCCGACCTTTTGTTTAGCAACTGTTGCTCTTAACCACTACACCACCAGGTTTTCCTGAACACTTAACAGAGGATGATACTAACAAAGGAGACTACAGTCATATTTTTTTTTATTATCAGTCATATATTTTTTAATATTGTTGTTGTTAGTTCCCATAGAGTCAGCTCCGACTCACAGTGACCTTATATATAACAGAAGAAAACACTACCCTGTCCTGCGCCATCTTCATGATTATTGAGCCCTCTGTTGCCCCTTTACCAACCTAAGGGGCTAATCTTCTAGCGCTTATACCAGACAACATTCTGTTATGACCCATAGGGTTTTCATTGGTTAATTTTTGGAAATAGATTACCAGGTCTTTCTTTCTAGTCTGTCTTAGTCTGGAAACGCCACTGAAACCTATTTATCATGGGTGATCCTGCTGGTACTTGAAATACACAGCTTCCAACATCATAGCAACATGCAAGCCACCATAGTAGAACAAACTGACAGACAGGTGATGGGAGATATAATTACAAAAAATAAAACCACTCATTTTAAGTCTACAATTCAATGATCTTTAGTAAGTTTACAGGATTGTGCAACCACTCCCACAATCTAATTTTAGAATATTCCCATCAGCTCAGAAAGAAACCTTGTGCCCATTTACAGTCACTTCCCATTCATGCCTCTAGTTCTGGGCAACCTTTAATCTACTTTCTGTCTCTATGGTTTTGCCTTTTCTGGACAGTTCATACAAAAGGAATCATACAACATGTGGTCTTTTGCTCCAACTTCTTCCATTGAGGACAGTGTTTTTGAGGTTCCTCCTCATTGTAGCATGTAGTATTTTGTTCCTTTGTATTATATTGGTACACTCCATTTCATGCATCCATTCACTGGCTGATGGATATTTGTGTTGTTTCCACTTTCTATTATAAAGAATGCTTGTTTGAACATTCATGTACAACAGATATTGAATTTTAAGGGTTTAGTTAAAATGTTATCCTATTCTTTCTTACCAATGGACTAAGAAATTGTTATAAAGACCTAGATTCTTCCACCTGGGTCCTATTATTTGAAACTGTTTTCTTCTCAATGACTTCCTTAATGTGTGCTCTTGACTATTCCTTGGTGACAACATATAGCAATGACCTGCTTGCTCATTCTCTATAAGGCCTTGTAGATTCCTTCACCTCCCTTTGTAAAATGTCCGATTTCATACTTCAGTTCAACAATCAGAATGTTCTAATCAACTTATTTTCTTTCTGTCTTGAGATCTTCAGCCACTCTTCTCTTTCCCTATTTTGTGGGGCATCGTATAAAGGTTGCTTTGAGGACACAAATAAGCTCGTGGATCTTGGTGATGTTTAGGTGCAAAAATCACATTTCAGACTGGGATAGCCATTAGGTAAAACAGGCAGCACTTTCTCTAACAGTTTGCTTTTTAACTAACCAAGCAGCTTGGATTATCCTGGCACTGATGTTCGGGAGCAGGGAGCTCATTCTTACTTTAGAAAGGAAAAATCACTCATTTAAACTTGAAATCCTTTAAAAAGTAATATTTGTATAAAAATGGCATAAAGAAAGTTTTTCCTTTTCATTCAGATCTTAAAATATGGTGCATATTCATACCTTGTATTTCCTACAAGGGAAAGTAAAAATTCCATTTATTTTAATGATGGTCTAGTCCATAATGTTCAATCGGTAGACTTTATGACCTTGATACTTCAGGAAATTGGATTCCAATAGGTAAAGGAAAGACTGATTTTCATTTAGTGCCTTGCCTTGTACAATGCATGTGTCATGCATTGTACCAACACGACTCCTTAGAGTGATATAACCTCTCCCCACTGTGGCCTGAAGCACCCTGGAGGTGCAATGGTTAAGCTCTCAGCTGATAATCCAAAAGTTGGTGGTTCAAACCTACTAAGCTGCTCCGTGGGAGAAAGATCTGGTGATCTGTTCCAGTAAAGATTACAGTCTAGAAAACCCTATAGGGCATTTCTACTCTGTCACATGGGGTCAATATGGTTGGAATTGACTCGATGACAATAACAACAACAAGGACATCATGACCTAGAAGGATGATCTACAGCCTGGGTAATGGGCATCTGTTCCTTAGGCCAAATGTAGCACCTTTGCAAAGATGTGTTCAACTTGTGTGTCTCTGAAAGGGTCTCCCCCGGTAACTTTTCAAAGACAAGACCTACACATTGACCCAAACCTCTGTGGGAATAAGTCTTTTAAAATCTACTTTTGGATGCCACAAATGGGTCCAGGTTTTTCTGCCACAGTCTGAGTCCACTCTGCCATAATTCAGTCTAAACTGGACAGCTATCAAAACTCAACACACCTGTTTTGGTAGTTGAGGCTCTTTAGGAGTTCTAAAGAGTAACGGAGTATTTTCCCTCAGGACATGGGAGTCAGAAAATTCCCTAGTCCAAGGCGAACTCAGAGAAAAGTTCTAAAAATCTTTATAAATTGTCAAATTATTTTATTTTTCCACGTCTTCTTGCAGGTTTTCATTCACCCCATCACTGTTTAGAATAGTAGTGTTATTCTAAATCAGTTAGCCTGGGCAATACAAAAACAAACAAAATGAAAAAGGACTCCACTACACAAATGTATAACCAAGTATAAATAAAAAATTATAAATGGAAGATTTGAAATTTTTTTGCTTGACTGAGTTATTAAACCTCCTTATGGGAATTAGTTGGCTTCTCTGTGGTTATTAACATTATTCCTCAACAGTTTTGGGTCTAGAAAAGTATGAGCTATCTACCAATGAGAGCTGCCCTTTTAGTAGAATTGAGTCTTTGGGAGTCAGTGAATTTTCTATCACTAGAAGTGTTGTTTGAGGGAGAAGAATGTGGAAGTCTGCTTCCATAAAGATTAAAACCTTGAAAACGCTATGGGGCAGTTCTACTCTGTCCTGTAGGGTCTCTTTGAGTCAGAATCTACTCAACAGCAATGGGTTTTAGATATGTTGTTAATTGAGGGAATGAATGAACCTCAAGTAACCTCCACTTGAAGTGGTTATGGGGGAGATTCATACCTCAGTGGGCAGGGCAGAGGGTGATCGTGGGGTTAGTTAGTGTCTAAGGGTTTTAAAACTTCATGTTTCCAATAGTTAACCTCAGGTGGCAAAAGAGAGATAGATATGAACAATCAATATGCTGATTTCACTTTCCATTCACTATTTAAGTTCTTCAGGGAATTTAATGTGTTTTTCTTCAGTTTCATTGATTGTGCAATTCTAGTTTCTCTAGGAAGTTTCATTATTTATCAAAGCCTCTTGGCAATTCCTGTATAAATAAGCTGCAATCCCAACAAAAAATATTGATGGAACAATTTCTGTCCAGACCCTCTGATCAGGCTCTGATATAAACTCCATGTCTTATTCTAGCCTGCTTTTTATGGCCTAAGAAATGGAATTTGCTTTGGGAAGGCACAGATTGTCATGCTGTTACTTGATTTAAAGAATTCTGGAGGATTTTCAGCTCTGGCCCCAGAGAGTTTTACTATTCTCTGACTTAATCATGCTTCAGAAAAGGAGCTCTGTGGATTTATTTTGCAAAGCATTTTTAAAGCTTTCAGACTATAGTCAATGAATAGCTGAAATTCAGAATAATGTAAACTTATCTTTTATCTCATTCCTTTGACCAAAGGCTTGTTTGAAGATTACCATCTGATTAATGGAGATAAAACACATTAACTGCCCTCAAACTAAGAGTAGGCTTCAGATAGCCAGGGTTTGTGGGACCACATTGAGGACCAGCAGCCTCTTCTAGGGACAAGAGTATAAAGAACCACTGCTTTGTATCTTTCTCTGTTGTCACATGCCACATTTCTAGGCAAAGAAGTTGAGCTGCCTATTAGACATGACCCTCTGCCCTGAGAGTCTGAGGGGAGTCCAGAGCTGCCTGTTTTCCTCAAGCCCTTGTTCTGCTGGGTCTTTCCCAGCATGTCCCTGGGCTGGCCCAGGCCAGGGCTCCAGCCCTTGTGAGCAAAGGCATTTTTAGTAACTATTCTTTTGGACAATAGGCTAAACCAGTTGCCATCAAGTCATCCCTGACTCATGGCAACCCCACAGGTGTCAGAGTAGAATTGTGCTCCATAGATTTTCGTTGACTATTTTTTGGAACTAGATTGCCAGGCCTTTCTTCCAGCATGCCTCTGGGTGGACTAGAACCTCCAACCCCTCGGTTAGCAGTTGTCTGTACCAGCCAGGGATTAATAGGCTAAACAGTCTGTTTATTTTGCCTAAAGGGACTCTAGGGAGGGAACAGGGGCAACCTAAAAAGTTTTTAAGATGAAGCACTTTTTTTTTGTTGTTCTCTCAGTATATCCGACTAAAGAAAGCAGGCTTAAGCTTAGAACAGGAGATATTTATTTGTTTATTTTATTTATTGTGCTTTAAGTGAAAATTTTTGAATCAAGTCAGTCTCTCATACAAAAAGTTATACATACCTTGCTGTGTACTGCTAGCTGCTCTCCCCCTAATGAGACAACACACTCCTCCTCTCCACCCTGTATTCGCTGTGTCCATTCAGCCAGCTCTTCCTTCTCATCTTGCCCCGAGACAGGAGTTGCCCACATATTCTCAAGTGTCTACTTGAGCCATGAAGCTCATTCCTCAACAGCATCATTGTCTGTCTATCTTATATAAAAAAAAAAAGTCCAGGCCAATCCCTGTCTGTAGAGTTGGCTTCGGGAGTGGTTCCTATCTTGGGCTATCAAAGGGTCTGGGAACCATCGTTGTTCTTAATCATTACATAGTGTTCCATTGTGTGAATATACCATAATTTTTTTACTCATTCATCCATTGATGGGGTTGCTTCCATATTTTTGATATTGTAAACAATGCTGCAATGAACATGGGTGTGCATATATCTGTTTGTGTGAAGGCTCTTATTTCTTTAGGGTATATTCCAAGGAGTGGAATTGCTGGGTTATGTGGTAATTCTATTTCTAGCTTTTTAAGGAAGCACCAAATCAATTTTCAAAGTGATTATACCATTATACATTCCCACCAGCAGTGTATAAGTGTTCCAGTCTCTCCACAATCTCCCCAACATTTATTATTTTGTGCTTTTTCTATTAATGTCAGCCGTGTTGAGGTAAAATGGAATCTCATTGTAGTTTTGATTTGCATTTCTCTAATAGATAATGATTGTGGGCATTTCCTCATGTATCTGTTAGCAACCTGAATGTCTTCTTTAGTAAAGTGCTTATTAATATTCTTTGCCCATTTTTTAATTGGGTCATTTGCCTTTTTGTTGTTGAGTTTTTACAGTATCGTGTAGATTTTAGAGATCAGATGCTGATCAGAAATGTCATAGCTAAAAACTTTTTCCCAATCTGTAGGTAATCTTTTTACTCTTTTTTGTGAAGTCTTTGGACGAGCATAGGTGTTTGACTTTTAGGAGCTCCCAGTTATCTAATTTCTCTTCGGGTGTTTGTACAATGTTAGTAATGTTTTGTGTACTGTTTATGCCATGTATTAGGGCTCCTAGCATTGTCCCTATTTTTCCTCCCATGATCTTTATTGTTTTAAATTTTATATTTAGGTCTTTGATCCATTTTGAGTTGGTTTTTGTGCATGGTGTGAGGTATGGGTCTTGTTTCATTTTTAGTTATGCCAGCATCATTTGTTAAAGACACTGTCTTTCCCCCATTTAACAGACTTTGGGCCTTTGTCAAAAATCAGCTGCTCATATGTGGATGGATTTATGTCTGGATTCTCAATTAAAACAGGAGGTATTTAGATGAGATATTAGAAAGAGCTTTCTGGATGGGGGACATTAAGTGGAGTTTCCCTAGGAAGGGTAGACAGTTCAGTGCTATCTGGAGGTAGGAAGATGAATTATATCAATGTTCAAGTGTTCTCCTGGCTGTAGGGCTCTGTAATTTCTCGTGGATATGGTTTCTATTTTTGAAGCAGCAGAAAGATTTGATTTCGAAGATAGATAGGAAATCTGTGTATGGGTGAACCACTGGGGTGAAAAATCTTAACCTGAATTCCCTAGACTTACTAATGGTCATCAGAAGCTTGCTAATTCCCTGAAATTGTGTGCAAAATTATGTCTGCATATGTATTTAGGGGAGAACATTCAATTTATCAACATTGCAAAGGAGTCTATGGTAATAATAATAAAAACAGAAACAAAAAACATTAAGAATCATTGCTCGACGGAAAGAATTTGGTCAGTGAGAATGATTAACTCTGATCCTGACTGTTCCTTCTCCAACCTTTGTCATGTGGTGAGAAGATGAGGAAGAAGGCTGGGGAGGGTGGAATAGAGCCTTCTTCACCTATGGAGAGCTGAATTATAGAGAAGGAAGTTCAGGTTGCCTGCATTCTCATTTGTTCATTCATTCATTTGTTTGACAAGTATTTACTGAGCACCGACTACGTGCCAGGCACTATTCTAGACATTGCAGATCGGATATAGCAGTGGACAAAACCAAGGTTCCTGCCTTTATGGAGCTGACATTTTAGATGGGGGAGGCCGATAATAAATAATAAACACAAGAGTAAATTATGTGGTGAAATCGGGTTAAGGGAATTCACTGTGTGTGTATGGGGGAGGTACAGGGCAGGGTGTAGGCAATTTGCACTATTCTATAGGACGAATCTCAAAGAGGAGATGCTATTTGAGCAACAACTTAAAGGAAGTGAAGGAGTTAGGCTTGCAGATGTCTTCTATCTGGAGAAGAGCATTCCAAGCAGAGGAATGAGCAAGATGGGAGAGTGCCAGGCGTATTTGATGATTAGCTGGAGTAGAGGAAACAAATGGGAGAGTAAGTAGAAAAGGTAACTGAAGGAGGGGAGGCAGGCCATGTAGGGCCTGGTGGCCATTATAAGAAGTTTGGCTTTTACTCTGAGCGACACGGACATTTATTGAAGAGTTTTGAAGGGAAGAGATGTATGATTTCACTTATACCTTAAAAGGATTAATCTGGCTGCCAAGTGAGGAGGGTAGAAAGAGAGAGATCAGTAAAAAGTGATCCAGATGTGAGACAATAGTGGGTTCCACCAGGATGGCAGCAGTTAAAATGGTGAGAGGTGACAGGATTCTGGATGTATTTGGAAAGTAGAAGACAATAGGATTTCCTCATGGATTAGATAGCAGGGGTGTGTCTTTGTCATCTAGTGCTGCTGTAATAGAAATACCACCAGTGGATGGCTTCAACAAAAAGAAGTTTATTCTCTCAGTCTAGTAGGCTAGAAGTCCAAATTCAGGGCATCAGCTCCAGGAGAAGGCTTTCTCTCTCTGTTGGCTCTGGAGGAAGGTCCTTCTCATCAATCTTCCCCTGGACTAGGAGCTTCTCCGTGCAGGAACCCTAGGTCCAAAGGACGTGGTCTGTTCCCAGTGCTGCCTTCTTGGTGGTATGAACTCCTGCTGTCTCTCTGCTCGCTTCTCTCTTTTCTATCTCAAAAGAGATTGGCTTAAGACACAATCCAATCTCATAGATTGAGTCCTGCCTCATTAACATAACTGCCCATAATCCTACCTCATCAATATTGTAGAGACAGGATTCATAACACGTAGGAAAATCACATCAGATGACAAAATGGTGGACAATCACGCAATACTGGGAATTATGGTCCAGCCAAGTTTATACACATTTTTGGGGGACACAATTCAATCCAGGACAGGGTGCGTATCAATACTCTCCAGCTTCTCTTTTTGCATTCTTCCTCCTCACTGAGTTCTTGGGTAGACACTGTCATGGCTCACTTTCTTTCCCAGCTCAGCCTATGGTCTAGATCTGTGCTGCCTAGTAAGGTAGCCATTAGCCCATGTGACTATTGAGCACGTGAAATGTTACTAGCCCAGATTGAGATGAACTTTAAGCGTAAAATACACACTAAATTTTGAAGACTTAGAAGAATGAGAAATATCTCATTAGTACTTATAAAAAACATTGTTTACAAGTTGAAATGATAATATTTTGGATATATTGAGTTAAAAATATATTATCAAAATTAATTTCATGTCTTTCTTTTTACTTTTTTAATATGGCAAATAGAAAATTTAAAATTACTTAGGTAGCTCACGTTATATCTTATAGATCAGTTGGACAGCACTGGTCTGGAAGACGTGTGAGAGACCAGTGGTTACACTTGAATCATGAGTCCCTTTGGGTTCATCCCTTTGAGAATGGAGAAGCTGACTTGAAACCCCTATCTAAGAGTGATTAAAAAACCAGTTGCCATCGAGTCAACTCCAACTCATGGCAACACCATTTGTATTAGAGTAGAACTGTGCTGCATAGGTTTCCAGTGGCTGATTTGTTGGAAGGAGATTGCCAAGCTTTTCTTCTGAGGCACTTCTGGGTGGACTTGAACATCCAACCATCAGTAAGCAGCCAAGTGCTTTAACATTTTGCACCACCCAGGGACTTCAAAGAGTGATAAAGGGACATTGAATTTCCCAAATACTTGTCAAGCAGGGCCTTACATATACTGCTTTCTGTGAAAGGAATGAGCCATTTGCTCATGGGCAGAAACACTGAGGTTGGTCTGTTCCAGCCTCACCACCAATGGCTGGACCTGGCTTGTAGGTCCCCTTTAGGGGACACTGATCCAGGCAGCCAGAGATTTAATCCCCTCCCTCGTCTGCAGCAGTGCCCCATCAAGCCCCATGGTGGCGTTCCTTAAGTCCGACACCATGACTTCCAACTTAAAATAACACATCATATTGACCTAGTGGCTTTATATGACTGTTTAAAACAGGAAGGCTGGGTGGCATCAGAGCATCCATATTGAAAATGGGTACACAGTAGAAGTGTGTATTTCTGGATTATTTTTCCTACTTATTTTGTGACTTAGAAAGACCTTGCACATACACTCTTCAAGCAGTGACAATGTCTGCTTTAGGGGAGGGTAATGCTGAATACTGCACGAAGCTGGTGCAAGGTAATTAGTGCAAAAGATTTTAGACCCATTTTGTCAGAACTTCTGAGGAGAGGGACTGGGGCTTCACATTTTAATCAAGTCCCCTGAGTGATTCTCATGCTTCCTAAAGTCAGAGAATTTCTGCTGGAGAGAAACAGAACAGGGTTATGCTTAGCAGTTCTCATGTGTGGCAGTTTTCCTTCAGGCTCGGTCCATATGTGTGTATATGGTCTATATACGCGTATATGTACAAGGATGTGTGCGTGGGTATGTGTGTTTTTGGCCCTTCTTCTCAGTCTATCCAAATTATAGGACTCAGATAGTAAAAGTCACCATCTTTTCCCACTTGAGTGTTTACTACTCCACACTTCTAAACTCTGACTTCAGCCTTAAGACAACAAGTAGGAAAAAAGCTCAGTTTCTTTTTTTTAGTAAAGTTAAGGCTAAAAATGTATGAGACTGTGCGTGCGTGTCTTGCTAGAGAAACATCTAGCAATAGAAGATCAATATGAGTGATCACCACAACAAAAGCCTTAACCTATTTTCATTGCCTGGGAGGAAAATTCCAACCTGAGTCACAGGCAGACAGCTCCAGGCAACTCCCGCCTCACAAGCTCAGACTCCTCAAGCTTCCCCTCCTCCTGCGTGGAACTGCTAAAGATGGAAGGGTAAGGATCTGTCCTGACATCCATTAAGGGTCCTTTAAAACCCCGTCTCCTTTTACACCCCTTTCTCTATACCCACCAGTTTCTCTCCAATTCTTTGTAGCCCAAGACATCTTCAGGGGGATAGCAAACTGCCCCTCCTCTGAGTGTAGGCACAGGAAATTTAAACCAAACCCATTGTCCTCCTGCTCAGCAGCCAGGCCATGGACCACAGCCAATAAAACACAGCGAAGTGTTAAGGCGTGTGTTTCCCTTTGGCCATACCTAAACAATTCCCTGTTGCTCTGCCATCTCCCTGCTCTGTTTCCTTTAGATTGTAGAGTCTTATGGGGAAGCATAATATTACATTTCTCTGGTGAAACTGATCCAGGGGGCCACTTTCCCAAACTTGGTTTATTACCTGAATTGCAATTTTCAAGAAACAATGCAATGTGTAGGCAGCCATGAATGTCTGTTTAACTCCTAGTGGACCTGCATTGGAGTACTGTCCTAGCTGCACTGTTTCAGATCTGCCTACTGAAAACAATGACGTTTTCATGTGGCCTGAGTACTGAGTCTGAGCAGAAGGAGGGATGACCAAATAGCAGCAGGGGCAAGGGGGTCAGAAGTGTGTGTATGGGATGGGGTAGTGGGACTCTGGCTTGGGTGGGGAGGGGACCCAAGGAAGATGCTCCTGAGCACCAGTAACTCAATCATTCTTTTACCACGTAAAAAGAGCTAGTGCCCGGAGGTATTCCAAATTAGGGGACAAAGGACAAAGGGAGAGGCTTAGGATCCTGGATGATCTCCATGTTATTCACAAGGTGAGAGTTTATAGACCGGACATGGCTCACATTTTATTTACTTCTATCAACTATCTCAAAAGCAGTACCTCAAGTATTTCAGAATTTGTGAGATTATCCTGCTTTTTAATATTTCTGACAGGTGTCCTGCGGGTCCGTCTGGAGTGGCAATCTGTCCCTTTCTTCTGTTATGCAAATGTGCTCACCCTGTTTTTGTTGTCAGGGAGAGGATCAGAGATGAAAGATGTCCCTTGTAACCAAGCTCTTCTGTCAGTGATGTATTAAAAACACTGTGAAGCATCCAAAAGGGACAGACAGGCTGCAGGGCTTTCTCCTGATTACAAGCCATGCCGCTTCTCTCCTGCTTTTACTGGAACGCTTTGGCATTTGCATTGCGTTTTCTACAGAGCCCCTCCTGCCTCTGTTTCTGTGGCTTAGATGTTCTTCATTTGTATTTCTGATCCCTCTGACTTTAATATTTGACCTTTGTTGAGACAGAAAACATGTGAGGGAGCCGGACTGTCAGTTGAGAATGGATGACATGGGGCTGGCTTCGGTACAAAGTGGTTTATACTCACAGCATCGGTACCGGCTTATCTTTTGAAGAAGATACGAAATTTAAATTGTGTAAGATTAGGATTTTTCTCAGAGCCAAACCATATTTTTGTTGTTCTTAAAGGCTGAAGCAGGATTTTTAAGACTTGTGGAAGAGCAAGAAGGTTGGAGGAAGAGAAATGTGTTGGCAGATCACCAGAGCGTGGAGTTAATTATGTCTCTTGTACAAACCCTTCAATATTTCTCTTTTCATATTAAAGCCACACTCTGTTCTACAGCCGTATTGATGATGTTAACCCATTGTGACCCTTGAGAGAAGAAGGCACAGCTTTATTTGGGGAGAGTAATAGGAAAACAAAATAAACAAGGCTTGAATGATAAGCTGGGTCTCACACACAAGTCACATTGAAAAATTTTGCTGAAAGAGAGGTTGGCGAGAAGGTAGGAAACTTCTCTGTGACTTATCACTGTTTTCTGATGAGAAGCCCTGTCTTTAAATTATGGCTTATAGAATCTCAGGGCTAAGCAGACCTCAGAAACTCCTAGTCCAATTTCCTCTCTTTCCAACCCCCTCCCCTCCCTTACACCCTCAGAAGCATCTTCAAGGTTCAGCTTGACCACACCAGGTGGGAATGGGAAGCTCTCTGCTTCATATTGAGCTGAAATCTGTCTTCCTGTAGCTTTCACTCTTTGGGACTTGTGCCTCTGGGCTTTGTGGGGATGGGAGATGACTCATCTCTGGCAGCCTATGACGGCTGAACATCAAGTCAGGCCAGGATGGATGGCTTTCTACCTACGGGCTCCCAGGGGGACATGCTGATTCCTTGACCCTAAACCCCAACACCCTGGTGCCCACATTGGAGTGGCTGACCCACAGTCAACATCAACACCTTCTATACCCTTACCATTCACAGTGTGGTTCATGGACCAGCAAATCAGTATCACCCTGCTGCTTATTAGAAATGAAGAAGCTGGAGCCCTAATCCAAACCTACGAGGCAATAGTGGTTCAGCAGTAGAATTCTTGCCTTCTTCATGGGAAATCTGTGTTTCATCCCCGGCCAATGCACCTCAGGTGCACCCACAACCCACACATGTGTAAATGTATACAGAAGTCACGGTTCTAAGACTTGCTCTTTTCATTTAGCATTATTTTTATTTTTTTAAGATTTATCCATGTTGCTATACATAGATCTAGTTCATTATTTTTATTCAGCATCATGTTTCAACATACACATGTATGAGGCTATGGAAGAGATCCAGATGTGAGGTGATCTGAAATCTATTTCTGGAAGCGGTAGTGGAAATAAAAGAAGAGGAAGAAGAAAGGAATGGCTGTGAGAAATACTAGGAATAAAGAATTTTCAAGACTTGTTGAATAATTGAGTCTAAAACAAAAGATAGAAAGAAATACGATTTGGATGTTTTTACTGTAGGTAACAGAGACTGACTAAAAAATTCCAGATGGGGTTTACTGTTATTAAATTTGAGGCACTCACATTTCAACCAGGTGGTAACATTCTTAGGCTGTGGCAAATGTGAGTCTGGGACCCAGGAGAGAGGTGGGGAGTCATGGGGCAATGATGAAAAGAGAAAATATCTTCAATGTTGCCTATTATATTTTACATATTTCACAGTCCCTGGGTTGTACAAACAGTTAAGTTCTCAACTATTAGCGGAAAGGTTGGCAGTTTGAACCTACCCAAAGGTGCTTCAGAAGACAGGCCTAGTGATCTGCTTCCGAAAGGTCACAGCCTTGAAAACCCTATGGAGCAGTTCTACTCTGCACACATGGGGTCGCCAAGACTTAGAATTGACTTGATAGTAACTAAAAACAACAACAAAACAACAGACTAGCTACACTTATTGAGTGCTGACTATGTCAGCCACCTTTCTAAGGCCTACACTTCATGCATACTGATTCATTTAATCTCTACAACTCTATGAGGTAGTTACTATTGTTATTTTAATTTTGCAGATGAAAAAACTGAGGCTCAGATTGTCCAAGTACTTTCCCAAAGTCCCAGAGCTTGTAAATGATAGATCAGGAATACAAACCCAGGCAGCCTGGACTAAGAATTTGCTCCTAGCCCTGTTGGCGTAGTGGTTAAGAGCTCGGCTCCTAAGGTTGGCAGTTCAGATCCACCAGCTGCTCCTTGGAAACCCTATGGGGCAGTTGTACTCTGTCCGTTTGTCACTATGAATTGAAATCAACTGGATGGCTACGGGTATACTCCAGTTTCTGAATACTCAGTCAGCATCATAAATCACACACAACAAACTTACAGTCAATTTGCTGAGTCAATTTCTGGGACAATTTACTGAGACTGAATGTCATTGACATTTCTGGATGACATTAAAAAGTAGGAAAGCAAGAAAACACGATTATTTTAAAGATAACTTAGTGAAAACAATCCCTTCTTTTGATCGATATAAGTGATAAGTAGTTGAAAGAGGTTAAAAGAAGTTGTTTTGTAGACATTATTTTTCCTCTCCAAATAGCTGTTAAAAACCCTTCCTCCTTGCAGATCTGGGATGGGTGAAATGGGACCTTAGGAAGCACCCCATGTGCCTGCATTTTTCTGCTAAGGCCTGTTAATGGGCCTGGCACTCCCACTAGACTGTGAAGCCCTGTGGGGACAGGCACTTCCTGGCACCATCTAGGAGATCAATATATTGTTTTATTGAATAAAGGCATCATATTTGCATGTGCTTTTTGTTTTGTTTTGTTTTACGGGAGCTCAGAGAAGCACCTCATCCAAACCTCAGATATGTAACAGGGAAATCTTCCTACAGTTGATGACATCCAAGTTGGGTTTTAAGAACAAATTAGAGCTAGCTGGAAAAAGCTAGGGGCTAGGGTTGCCAGGCAGAGGGTGTAGCTGGAAAAGAGGTGCGGCCTATTCAGAGTGTGTGGCTGGAAGAAAGCACAAGGAGTAAGGCAGGAGATGAAACCAAAGAGGCACACAGGGGCCAGGCTGCGGAGTGTTATCAGGGTTCTCCAGAGAAACAAAGCCAATAGGACATGCGCGTGTATATCTTATACATACACACACACACACACACACATATATAGTTGCTGTTAGGTGTCGTCGAGTCAATTCTGACTCGTAGGGATCCTGTGTGACAGAGTAGAACTGCCCCATAGGGTTTTCTAAGCTGTAGTCTTTACAAAAGCAGATTGCCAGGTCTTTCTCCCACAGAGCTGCTGGGTAGGTTCAAATTGCCAACCATTCAGTTGGCAGTCGAGAGTTTAACCATCGCGACCCCAGGGCTCACTCACTCTCGATGCCAGGGCTCACTCACACTTTCTTTCTCTTTGTGTATAAAGCTGACCACTTATATGTGTGCAGATGAGGAAGATGAGGCTCAGGTTGTTCAAGTATTTTCCCAAGGTCCCAGCGTTTGTAAGTGGTAGATCAAGGATACTAATTCAGGCAGGCTGATCTAAGAATTTGCTCCTAACTATACTTCCATTCCTTGATACTCAGTCGATCTCATAAATCACACACAGCACTGTTACAGCCATGGGACAATTTACTGAGACTGAATATCATTGTCTTTATTTATTTATTATTTTTATTTGTTTAGTTCTGAGGCACAGGACATATATACACACACACACACACACACACACACACACACACATTGTTCTGTGCCATTGAATTGATCCTGACTCATAGCAACCTTATAGAGCAGAGTAGAACTGATCCATAGGGTTTCCAAGGAGCAGCTGGTAGATTTGTACTGCTGAACTTTTTTGGTTAGCAGCTATAGCTCTTAACGACTGCACCACCAGGGCTACGTATATATATTTTTATATATTTATTTATTTTTATATGTAGAGAGAGAGACAGACAGAAAGACAGAGACAGAGACAGAATTTGAGATTTATTTTAATGAATTGGCTTATGTGATTGTTGAGACTGGCAAGTCCAGAATCTGCAGGCCGAGGTCTTTAAGGCAGGCCGGCAGACTGGAAACTTGGGAAAGGTGTTACAGTCTTGAGGCAGAATTCCTTCTTCTCTAGGAAACTTTAGTTTTTGCTCTTTAGGCCTTTAACTAATTGAATGAGGCCCATCCACATCATTGAGTGTAATCTCCTTTACGTAAAATCAACTGATTTTAAATGTTCATTACATCTACAAAATACCTTCACAGCAACATCTAGACTAGTGTTAGACCAAACAACTAGGCACCGGAGCCTAGCCAAGTTGACATGTAAAATTAACCAACACAAGGCCTTTGGACTTTATCCTGAGGACAACTGGAGAGTCACTGAAGGTTTTTTTTTTTCCTATTGATTATTTCTTCTTGAGATTTGTAAAAACTGAGAAATAACTTACGTATGGTAAGGTGACCAAATCTAAGTTAAGGTGATTGGCCATCCTGGGTTTGTCGGGACTGGGAAGGTTTCTGGGACGTAGGACTTTTAGTTTTAAAACCAAAAGAGTCTTAGGTGATCCAGTACAAGTTGGTCACCCTAGCTAAAGCGTGCCACTCAATGTTTACATACATATACACCACGTGTCCACCACCACGTGTCCACCACCACGTGTCCACCACCACTATAGGGTAGCTATAAGTCAGAATTGACTTGACAGCAATGGGTAGCAATGGCTAGTCCACCACCAAGATCAAGCTCCAGATAGCTTGATCCATCAACATCCTTCACCTTATCCATCAACCACTTATCCACACCCCTTATCTACCAACATCCCTCCCCTAAATACCTACTATCCCCAAACCTCTTACTGTAGATTAATTTTGTCTCTTTTTGAGCTTTATGTAAATGGGGGAGTCCTGGTGGCACAGTGGTTAAGCGCTTGGCTGCTAACCGAAAGGTCGGTGCTTCAAAACCATCAGCAACTCTGTGGGAGAAAGATGGGGCAGTCTGCTTCCATAAAGATTTACAGCTTTGGAAATCCTATGGAGACAGTGCTACTCTGTCCTGTAGTGTCACTATGAGTCTTTATCTTTGACATGTAAATGGAATTACACAGTATTTCTGACTTGGTTCTAGCTTTTTTTTTTTTAACTTCACTTTATGTCTGTGAGATTCATCCTTGTTTTTGCTATAGTTTGTTATATTTCGCTGTTGAAGAATATTCCATTGTAAGAGCATATCTCAATTTGTTTATCCATTCACTTGTTAATGAATGTTGGATTACGTCCAGTTTTGGCTATAATGAATAAAGCTCTTGTGACTATTCTTGTGTGTGCCTTTTGGTGGGCCTAGGCACTCATTGTGGAATCGTGGGGTGATAGGGTGTAAGTTTAGTTTTAGCAGCAATTGCCTATTTCCCAAAGTGGTTGCACCATTTACACTTTCACCAACACTTTAGAGAGTTCTTGTTTCTCCACACCCTTATCAACACCTGATGTTGTCTGTCCTTTTACTTTTAGCCATTCTAGTGTGTATGAAGTTATACCTCACAGCTTAATTTGCATTTTCTAATGACTAATGTTGAGAATCTTTTATTGGTCATTAATATCTCTTTTTTAGCTAAGTGTTCAAGTCTTTTGCCCATTTTAAAAGCTGAGTTGTTGGTTTTCTATTGCTGATATTAAAGAGTTATTTGTATGTTCAGAATACAGGTCCCTTTGTTATATATTTATTGCAGAATATATTTTCTCCCAGTCTGTGATTTACCTTTTCATTTTCTTAATGGTGTCATTTGAAAAGCAAAAGGCTGAAGTTCTAATTTATCAGCTTTTTTCCCATGGTGAGTACTTTTTATGCCTTGTCTAAGAAATTATTGCTTAACCCATGGATATGAAGAGATTCTCCTATGTTTTCCTTTAGAAGTTTTCCTTTCTCCTTGGTGGTTAGATCTATGATCTGTCATGAATTAATTTTTGTTACAATGTGCAGTATGGGTTGAGGTTCATTTTTTCCATATGGATATGGTGTTGTTCCAGCACCATTTGTTGGAATTGCCCATTGAATTACCTTGGAGCTTTTGTCAAAAATCAGTTGACCATATATGTGTGGGTCTATTTATGGGTTATCTAATACGTTTTATTGATCTATTTTTCTATCCGTATATCCCAATACCACACTGAATATGTTGCTATGATTTTTATAGTAAGTCTTGAAAGTAGATAGCTCAGGCCTTCCAGGTTTGTTTTTTGTTTATTTTCAAAATTGTTTTGAGTATTCTCTATTCTGTGTATATCTGTGTAAATTTTAGAATTTTGGCTATCTCTATGAAAAAGTCTGCTGGGATTTTGATTGAGATTACACTTCATCTGCAGATCGGTTTGGAGGAAAACTGACGACTTTATACTACTAAGTCTTCAATCCATGAACTTGGTATATCAATCCATTTATTTAGGGCTTTTAAAATTTCTCTCAATACTGTTTTGTAGATTTTCGTTTAGAGGTCTTGCACATCTTTTATTAGATTTATTCCAAGACATTTGATTTTTCTTATGCTACTGTAAAATGGTAAAAATTAATTAATTGTTGCTACTACACAGAAATACAAGCAATTTTTGTATATTGACCTTGTATACAGTGATATTGCTAAATCATTTATTAATTTAAAGTTTTCTATTGAGTTTTTATGTACACAATCATGCCATGTGTAAATAATGCTAGTTTTATTCCTTTCCAATCTTCATACCTCCTTTTTGCTAAGCTTATTGTACTGGCTTGGGCCTCCAGTGCAGTATTGATTAATAGTGGTTATAGAGGATATTTTTGTCTTGTTTCTGAACTCAGTGGGAAAGCATGTAGTATTTTACCATTAAGTATTATGTTTTCTGTAGGACATTCCCTTCTATTCCTAGTTTGCTGAGAATTTTTCCCAAGAATGGATGTTGAATTTTGTCAAGTGATTTTTATGCATATATTGAGATGATTAAACAAATTTTCTCCTATTCTAGCAATGTTGTGAATCACATTGATTGATTTTTGAGTGTTAAACCAACTTTATATTCCTGGAATATATAGCCATTATGTATTATCTTTTTTTATGAATCACTGGATTTTTTTTTTTAATGTATTATCTTTTTTTATGTATCACTGGATTTAATTTACTAAAGTTTTATTTAGGATTTTTACAGTTTTGCTCTTAAGTGAGATTGGTCTGTGATTTTCCTTTCTTGAAATGTCATTCTGAGGTATTGGCATCAAAGTAATGATGACTATAAAGTGAGTTGAGAAGTATTCATTATTTTTCTTTTTTGTGTAAGGTTGGTATTATTTTTTCCATAAATGTTTGGAATAATTCACTAGTGGAGCCATCTGAAAGTGGAATTTTTTTGTCTGTGGAAATTTTATTAATTAGAAATCCAAATTATTCGTAGATATAAGAAGATTCAGGTCTTCTCTTTTGTGTGTGTGTCAGCTCTGGAAATTTGTGTTTTTCAAGGTACTTATCCATTTCATCTAAAATTGTCAAATTTATCAGCTTAAAGAAGATTTGTACTTTAAAACAAATATATCAGTAATTACATTAATTTTAAGTGGACTAAACACTACAATTAAAGACAAAGTTTGCTAATATTATTAAAAAACAAAACGCAATTAAATACTGTTTATAAAAGACAACTTCACATTTAAGGACTCAGAAAGACTCAAAGTAAAAGGATAGATAAAGATAACCATGCAAACCAAAGGCTGGTGTGGCTATATTAATTTCAGACAAAAAAGACTTCTGTCAAAAAGTATTGCTAGGTATAGATCTTTGAAAACATTAATAAAATTAATAACTCCATAGTTAGACTAAAAGATTAAAAAAAGAGAGAGAAAGAAAACAAATTTTGATAATGACCAAAGATTCAATTCAACAGAAAGATTGAACAATTTAAAGTATGTGCACTTAATAACAGCTTCAAATATGTAAAGCAGAAGTTGTCAAAACTAGAAGGAGAGATAGACAAATCCATAATCATAGCTAGAGATTTTAACATAACTCTCTTAGTAACTGATAAAACAAGCAAAAAAACAAACAAAATAAATAAATAAGGAAATAGGAGATTGAACAATAAGATTAAGCAGCTTGATCTAATCTAACACTGCACCAAACAATTTCAGAACACATTCTTTCCAAGTACATATGGAACATTTACCAAATACCATGGTTGGCCTGTAGAACAAGAGGACATCGCTATAGATCCCAAAAAAAAAAAAAAAAATTTTTTTTTTTTTACAGACATTAAAAACCAAATCCATTGCCGTTGAGTCGATTCTGACTCACAGCGACCCTGTAGGATGAGTAGAACTGCCCCATAGGGTTTCCAAGGAGCAGCTGGTGGATTTGAGCTACTGAACTTTTGGTTAGCAGCCGAGCTCTTAATCACTGCATGACTAGGACTTGTTATGCAATAAATTTGACAGTTTTGAAGACTGACTTTTAAATATGGAGTATCATGATCAGAATTTCATTTTAGAAAGATTACTCTGGTTGCAGTGTGGAGAAGGGATAGATGCAGGCAAGACCAGGGGCAGTGGTGGAGATTAGGAGCCTATTTGCAACAACTCAGGCAAAGATAATGGTGATGTAGGTAAAGAAGAGGATCCCTTGGTGGTGCAAGTGGCTAAGCACTTGACTAATAGCTGAAAGTTTGATGGTTCGAACCCAACCAGAGCCACCTCAGGAGATAGGCCTGAACTCTCCTTCTGAAAGGTCTTGAAAAACCTATCAAGCAGTTCTACTCTACACACATGCAGTCACCAGGAGTCGGAATTAACTCCATGGTAACTAATAACAACAGGTAAAGAATGGTAGTAGCAGGACTAAAGTAGAGATCAAATGAAAGAGGAAGTGACACAAGAAGGCTGAGGTTCAGTGAAGTTAAGTGACATTGCAAAACATTCAGTCAAAAAATATTTATCGAATACCAACTATATGCCTGACACAAGTTACAACAGTTAGCAAGACAGATATGGTCCCTGCCCTCATGATGCTTACAACTAGTAGCTGTATCTAGAAGTCTTTACTCCAGTTCTTTCCTCAGGATACAGCAGCCCAGACCTACCCTGTTCCGTGACTTGTTTTGTCTACTGCATCTGATATCAGCATCAGTGTCCTTGCAGCCGCTTTATTGCATCATCACGATGGCCATGTTCCTCGGGCAGCTCTTACTGATTTAAACATTTTATAAGAATAAGCTGAACCTTCAAAAATTTCCTTGATTTGGCTCAAAGTTACATATACTAGGAGAGGGCTATGCAAAAAATCAATGTGTTTTCCTTTTAAAATGGGAGCTGGGTTCTTTGTCATAGAGGTATTTGCATTCTGCTGGGCATTTTGCATTTATCTCTTCCGAGATAGAGCTGGCCAAGGTTTGGTGAAAACAGCACCATTTGTTGGAATTGTCCCTCGATTTACCTCAGAGTTTTTGTCAAAAATCAAGCCCCTTACAATTACCTTTTTCAAAAACAAGGACTGTGGGCAGCCTGGCACCCTGTATTCATCTATTTTACTTTTAGTTCTTCCTCTGAATTTTGAACCACAGAATGCTGGACGTGGAAGGAATTGTAGAGACCACTTAGTCCAACTCACACATTTTAGAGAGGAGGAAACCAAGGCCTAGAGAAGTGAGTGACTTGCAGAGTCATTCAGCTACTTTGACACAGAGCCAGGGACTAGAATCCAGGTTTTTCCAGTGCTCAGCACATCTGCACCACAGCACCGAGACCTAGGGATCTATATCTAATCTGCTTTCCATTTTGGAAAAGAAAGCTTTAGTTTTTGCTCTAAACGACCATTCTTAGTTCATATCCCCATTTTTATCCACATACTGTGTTGACTTCTCACCATTGTCTCTGGCTGAAGGGATGCTGACACCTATACTATGCAAAGCAAAAGCAGGTGCTATTTGGGGTGATTTCAAGGACCCAGGGAATGGACCACTTCTTCCCACTTGCTTATAATACTTGCTTATAGATGCCTGAAATTTCTAAGTTATTCATTATATAGGGAGAGATAAGGGCTGTGGTGCAAACGCTCCTGGGAAGGGAAATGGAACGTCTTTAGTTTACAATGAATAGTAAATAATTGATATTGGATTCCTTCCTGGGAGCACTCTTTGATAGTCAGGAGGGAAGATAATGCACAAGGGCTGAGGGAGCCTTAGGAAGGATGGAGAGAATGTCCCTGAGCTAGAAGAAAGGGACAGAGGAAGTGCGTATGTGAGGGATGGGGGACAGATGCTGGGGAGGTGGGTTAGAGGTAGAAGCTTCCAAGTACAAACTTTGTCTAAGCTGTCAACTCTGCATCACAGTTTGGTCCTGCCTTGGCCCTATTTGTCAGTCTGTGGTGCTTGCATCCTAATCCTAGGCCTGCATATACTGAAACACTTCCATCCTAGATGCCAGCTACAGGGAATGCAGGGGAGGGGGATGTCTTCAAGCCAGTGAGCACCCATCTAGCTGTGCACCAGAGATGGACCCCAGACTTAAGGCACTAAGCCTTGTTTTTGGTTCTTTGTTATAGGAGGTCATCATGGTTCTCTGCACAGTGCCTAGGGGATTGGCTGGGATTTCCTGCAGGAAGCAAGAAGCAGTATTGAAAGTTAAATTGGAAGTAGGAAACCTGGGCTTTAGTCTTGGCTCTGTCACTAACTCTGGGGCTTTGACCTCTGTTTCCTCAGCTGTAAAATAAGGAGGATGAACTTGGGGGTCCACATCTGCTTTCCATATCTAAGATGTTAGGATCTTCAGTAAGGATATTGTTTTAATTTCCTAAGGCTGCTGTAACAAAATACCACAAAATGGTAGCTTTGAAGAACAGGAATTTCTTATCTCATGGTTCTGGAGACTAGAAGTCCAATTCTAGGTATTGGCCATGCTGATTCCTTCTGAGAGCTTTCAGAGAGGAACTGCTTCCAGCCTCTCGCCTAGTTTCTGGTGGCTGCTGGTAATCCTTGGCCTTCTTCTTCTGCTTATAAATGCATCTGCCTCCATCATCACATGGCATTTGTTTTCCCCTATGTGTGTCTTTTTCTCCATGTCTGTTCTGCCTTTTATATCACTCAAAAAGGATTAGGATTAGGACCCACCCACCTCTGGTATGACTTTTTAAAAATTTAACTTATAACAAAAGAAAACCCCTATTTCCAAACAAGATCACGTTCACAGCTATGGGGGTTAAGACTCCAATATATCTTTTTTGGGGGACACAATTCAATTCACAAAACATAATTTTATAGGTTCTATCTTGAGAAGAGTACTATGACTTGGAATAAAGGAATGACTGGGCACAAAGAAAGGATCTTGTTTTCTTGATTGAGTCCCTTAGGGCTCCCTCCAGTTTAGGGGGCTGGGATCTAGGGATATTGTCATGATCCAGCCAAGGTTTGGCCCTAATCCAAGGAGGCCTGTGATGCTCTGGATCTTACCTAGAGTAGGTGTTGAGGCCATGAATGGGATGATAGAGAATCTTCTGCTCCTCTCACCAGCTGGCCTATGGCCCAGGAGAATCATTCTCTTCCTCGGAGGAACCACCCCCATCAGCCCAGGCCCAGGATCCTGACCTAGAGCTTCATTCAGGCCTGAAAGTCATTTCGTCTCAGGCCTGTTTGGCTGCTTCTTCCCCCTTCCCTTCTCCCAAGGCCCACTGAGGACTCTGTCCCTACATCAGGTTTTACTTTCCTTTTGCAGCTCACCACAGTGATTCCACCTTAAGCACCGTGTTATTTTTAACCTCTGCGGGTGCTTCCCATGTCTCTCACCTTCTGCTCTGGGACTTATGCTTGTACTCCATTCCCTGTCAGATTCCGGGGCTTCAGCCTTTTCCAAGGGAGCCACAGGCCTCACTCCTGGGATGTCGGCTGTGTTGGGATTTCAGGACCAAGTCTCTCGTAAATTAAAAAACCAAACCCATTGCTATCGAGTTGATTCTGACTCATAGCAACCCTATAGGACAGAGTAGAACCACCCCATAGGATTTTCAAGGCTGTAAATCTTTGCAAAAGCAGACCGCCACACCTTTCTCTCACAAAGCAAGAGAGTTACCAACCTTTTGGTTAGCAGCCTCATAGGGTTTTCAAGGAGCGACTGGTGGATTTGAACTGCCAATGTTTTGGTTAGCAGCCTAAGCTCTTAACCACTGTGCCACCAGGGCTTCTAGGGCTCCATCAAACCAAAAAACCAAACCTAGTGCTGTTTAGTCGATTCCAACTTATAGCAACCCTATAGGACAGAGTAGAACTGCCCCAGGGAGTTTCCAAGGAGTGCTTGGTGGATTTGAACTGCCAACCCTTTGGTTAATAGCCGTAGCACTTAACCACTACGCCACCAGGGTTTCCATGGGCTCCATACTCCCTTTAAATTCAGGTAAGTGTTTGCTTGGTATCATGTCACGCCTGTTTGATAGAGGCAGGAGTTAAAGAACTCTAGCAGCTTCTAAGCCTTTAATCAGCAAAATCATTTGATGGAAGCAAGCAAGTTGTCAAAGTGGCACAGGGGTTAAGTGTTCGGCTGCTAACTAAAAGGTTAGCAGTTCAAATCTACCAGCTGCTCCTTGGAAACCCTAGGGGGCAGTTCTACTCTGTCCTATAGGGTCGCTATGAGTCTGACTATGAGTCAGAATCGACTTGATGGCAATGGGTTTATCTAGCAAAACCTCAAGCCCTAGCCCTTCTCTTCAGGTCTGCAGGCAGGCTTGGATGCATCTGAGTAGCTTCTTGCTGCCTTACTGCAGGGGACAACCCTGTCTACTTAGGGCCTCTTCTCATGGGAGGAGTAACTCTTTTCCCCGAGTCCCTTTCCATTCAGCCCATTGCCCACACTTTTCTTATCCTTCTAAGAATTTTTATACCTTCTCCCATTCTTTAGAGTTCAGCATCCTTACCCCCACTGTTAGGGACTGAATAGTGTCCCCAAAACAGACATGTTGAAGGCCTAACCTCTGTACCTGTGAATAGTATCCTGTTTGGAAATAGAGTTTTTCTTTTGTTATGTTAATGTGGTCATACTGGAGTAGGATGGGTCCTAAACCTAATCCTTTCTGAGTGGTGTCTTATAGAAAAAGAAAACAGACAGGGAAAGACAGGCACGGGGGACAAGACCATATGAGGAACCATCTACAAACCAAGGAACCCCCAGAGCTACTGACAAGGAAGGACCCTCCCCTAGAGCTGATGCCCTGATTTGAACTTCTAGTCTCCAAAACCATAAGACAATAAATTTCTGTTCTTGAAAGCCACCTACTAGTGTTATTTTATGTTACGGCAGCCCTTGGAAACTAAGATACCCATCCTTTCTGCTCCGCCTACCACATTAGCCCGGCCTTCCTGAGATATAATTGTGATGTAAATTCAAGGAGTCCACTGAGTACAGTTCCCATGTTACCAACAAGATCTATTCCTGTGTCTTTAAGTCTTTAAGCTGAATTTGTAGGTCAGTCAGAACAGGTGCATACAATTCTTATTTAGCCTTACTTTCGCGCAAGAAAGGAGCCCTGGTGGCTCAGTGGTTAAAGTGCTCGGCTGCTAATTGAAAGGTCGGTGGATTGAATCCAGGCTGCTCCACAGGAGAACAATGTGGCAGTCTGCTTCCTCAAAGATTACTGTCCTATAGGGTTGCTCTGAGTCAGAATCGACTTGACAGCAACGGGTTTGGTGGCTCAGCAGGGCAAGAAAAGGCTCCAAGACTTTCCATGATGTAAAGGCTGCACGTGCAGCAAGTGAAGATGATTGTGATGAAGAATCTGTTTCGAGTAGGGGTTGTTTCAATAGTTTCAAAGTGAGGGCAAATTTACATAACATAGAAGGGCAAGTCCAAGTCAAATGTACTTGTAACTGGGGGACTTACTTTATTACAATGACTCCCGCACCACCTGCCCATGCTTCCGATGTCCCTAAGTCAACCCTGAGTGATGGCATTGGCAGGGTGAGCACTAGGCCCAGCCAGGCTTCAGATGAAGGGTTGCCCAGGTTCCATTCCTAGTTCCTTTGCAAAAGTTCCCCACAGAAGCTGGGAGCCAAGGTGAGGATAAGATGCATGGTTTTATCCAGGGTCATTCCTAGGGGCTTGTAACCTAGTGGCTGGATGTTGAAAAGGCTCTAATCATATGGAAAAGAAAAAATGCATTCAAAGTTAGGGAGAGTGGTTTGCTGTGTACATATAAATAAGAAAAGCAATTCAACAGTAAGGAAGGACTTCTACCTCATCTAAACTCTCAGTACCAGGTCTGTGCTGGGCAGCCCCCTAGGCCTTAGGCTGTGCTGGGAGAGTCAGGCCCTTGGCGGAGCAGCCCTGGGAACTAGGTGAGTCAACAAAGAAGGGGACCCCAGGTTTTCTGTGTGGTCACTTTCTAAAAGGCAAGGCCTGTGGAAATCAAAGTCCATCCTGAAAGGAGCCCATCAGCTAGAGGTAAGCTATTGGGTATATATATGTGTGAGTGTGGGGGGATCCTTGTAACAGTGGTAGCCTCTATTGTAGGGCAATGGAATGTAGCAAAAACATTCTGTGTCTTCTCACACACTGACACACCCATGTATGCTCACTCACACACATTCCCTGAAAGAAAACTGTTCTTCTTTTTGCTTTGTGCCTACCAAATGGGGCCTTCCAGTGTCTCTAATTTAATATCTCATTTTCCTTAAGATTCAGGAGAAAAGGCTCAGATATGCCCTCTGGAGCAGCAGAGGATGCAGAGGGCTGTGCGGCAGTGCCCTCCTCGCCTGCCTCTCCTCCCTCAATGGCCCTCCAAGGAGCCATGACAGAGAAGATGACCAGGCAGTCTGGTGAGCTGAGAGCTGGATGCTGAGTTCATTCTGGGGTCAGCCACGCAAGCTAAGCAGCTGAAGCTTTGGCCTGGAGGAGATGTTGAGTCAGCAGCCTAAGCCCAAGGTGAGAGGTTAGCTGTGGAAGGGACATTGTTGTTGTTTGGTGCCGAAGAGTC
Source organism: Elephas maximus indicus (assembly GCF_024166365.1). Lineage (NCBI taxonomy): Eukaryota > Metazoa > Chordata > Mammalia > Proboscidea > Elephantidae > Elephas > Elephas maximus. Next base: position 75,764,085 of record NC_064820.1, on the reverse strand, counting down.
AGTTCCAACTCACAGTGACCATATATACAACAAGGGGAGGGACAGCTATGAATAATTTACTTATCAAGAGAAAGCCCTGCAGGCAGGGCAAAATGGCGGCGTCTTCAGAAATGGTCTAATGTATCACCACTCTCCACTCTTGGCCTTTATGTGGCATTTTGAATCTCCCCTCTCCCCTGCCAGAGTCCAGTAAAATGGCTCTCAGGAAGTCAATTATTTCCAACCTAGTGCAAATTTAACTAGTTGCCATTTAGTTGATTCTGACTCATGGTGAACCCATATGTATCAAAGTAGAACTGTGCTCCATAGGATTTCAATGGCTGATTTTTTCAGAAGTAGATTACCAGGCCTTTCTTCCAAGGCACCTCTGGGTGGATTTGAACCCCCACCTTTTGGTTAACAGCTGAGCATGTTAACTCTTTGCACCACCCAGCGATTCTCCTTGCCTAACTAGTTTGTCCTTTACTGCCTCCTCTGTAAAATAAAATACCAGTACTTAATGGGTATTGGGGTGCTTCTATGGGATGAGGAAAAAAATTTCAAAACTAGAGACAGCTGGTGGTTGCACCACACTATGAATATACTAAATTCCACTGAACTGTATACTTTTAAATGGTTAATTGTATGTTATGTGAATTTTACCTCATTTAATTTTTTTTTTTTTTTTTTAATACCAGCTGCTTTTCACGGGGTGGTTGTGAGACCCAAAAGGGAGAGAGAGTATATGTGAAAGAAGTGCCAGACTGAGCTCCTTCTTTCTGCTGATTAATTCCTCCATGGCCCTAGGCCTGCAATTCAGGTGCCTTCCACTAGAGGAAGAGTGTAGTCTATAAACCTGCAGAAGCCAGGTATTCTGCGCTTCCTCAGCAGTTCGAATCCACCAGGTGCTCCTTGGAAACCCTGTGGGGCAGTTCTACTCTGTCCTGTAGGGTTGCTATGAGTCAGAATTGACTCGATGACAATGGGTTTGGTTTTCAGGCACTTCTAGCTGCTATCTGACACCAGTTACCTAGGTTTCCATGAATGCTGGGACCCCACCTTTGGATGACGGCCCTCTTACTTACTCTATGTCAGGTACCTGGACTGAGTCCTTATTTATTTTCTGAGCCTTGCAGTCCCTGAAAGTGATAAAGAAGCCCAAGAGTAAATGTTTCTAACAAATCAAGTCATGGACTCTGCCAGATGTTGTTTTGATAAACTGAGTTTCCTGACAGCCTGAAACTCAGGCTGCTTGTGCCATCCTCCTCTTAGTTTCACAAAGCTAGACTTTCCCATCTCAGATGAGCATGTCATATGCTAGGCTTCCTTTAAGCTTTTTCCGAGCATATCCAAAAATGGTCCAGGCTGCAGTGGTTGGTCTCAAAATGCAGCATCACAGGTCACCCCATCCTCTATCAGCTTGGCAACATTTGCGTCTCATTTTAGAAGGGAAAACATTGTAATATGAAAGAGGCAATAAGCCCTGAAAGCCAGCCCTCAGGGGGTTTGGCTCTAGAAGCAGAAAGTGAGGAACAACTTTCAAGTCTATTTACTGGATGCAGGACACTGAAGACCTTGAGCGTGACCAGAGTCACAAGGTTAGAGCCCAACACAGAAATACATAAAGGAGACATTCCAGCTTCTCTTTTCTCTGGCTGCAGTACCAGCAGTGGATAATAAGAAAATGCAGTGATTTCTTTTTTTTCTTTTTAAACACTCTTCCATTTTCCCTCTTGAATTCAGCCCCATGCTCTGTGTACAGAGAGTTGGGGAGCAAGGATGGTGGTTCAAACCCACCTATAGACACCTCAAAAGAAAGGCCTGGCACAATCTGCTTCTGAATAATCACAGCCTTGAAAACCCTATTGTGTTAGTCATCTAGCACTGCTATGACAGAGATACCACAAGTCGATGGCTTCAACAAAGAGAATTTTATTTTCTTACAGTCTAGTGGGCGAGGAGTCCAAATTCAGGGTGCCGTCTCCAGGGGAAGGCTTTCTCTCCCTGTCAGCTCTGGAGGAAGGTCCTTGTCATCAGTCTTGCCTTGGTCTGGGAGCAGCTCAGAGCAGGAACCTCAGGTCCAAAGGACACGCTCTACTCCCGGCGCTTCTTTCTTGGTGGTATGAGGTCCACATGTCTCTCCGCTAGCTTCTCTCTTTTATATCACAAAAGAGATTGGCTTAAGACACTACCTAATCTTGTAGACCTCATCAATATAACTGCCATTAATCCATCTTGTTACACCATCATCGTGATAGGATTTACAACACATACAGAAATCACATCGGAAGATAAAACGGTAGACAATCGTATAATCATACAAGGGAATCATGACCCAGCCAAGTTGACAGATATTTCTAGGGGACAAAATTCAATCCATGACACCTATGGAGCATAGTGCTACTCTGCACACACGAGGTCACCAAAAGTGGGAAATGACTCATCAGCAACCGGTTTGGTTTTGGTAAATACCATATAATGATGTGCTACTGCGCATCTCTTCCCAACCCTGTGTTCAGTGCCAACACGTTGGCTCAATGCTATCTCGAAAGTGGCCATGGTGAGGGTTTTTATACCACAGAAATCAGCAAACACCGTATAATCACCGTCCCTTCTCCTTGTTCCTCCCTTCTTCTTCTTATGTAGCGCTGCTATAACAGAAATACCACAAGTGAACGGCTTTAAAAAACAGAAATTAATTTTCTCAGTCAAAAACCAAAATCAAACCCATTGTCGTCAACTCATAGCAACCCTATAGGACACACACTAAGAATGGCCCGGCAGAGAGACAGGAGGAGCTATGGCATGGACGACATTGTGGAGCCAGCAGCCCTCTCAGATTGCCCAGTTCTGAACCTTTCTCATGTGAAAAATAAACCCGTTTGGTTAAACTGCTCAGTTGAGACTCTCTCTTTCTTCTTTTCCCCCAGTTGCCACTGAGTCGATTTTGACTCATGGCAAACCGATGTGAGTCAGAGTAGAACTGTGGTCAATAGGGTTTTCAATGTCTGAATTTTCAGAAGAAGGTTACCCGGACTTTCTTCTGAGGTGCCTCTGGGTGGGTTCAAACCACCAGCCTTAACCATTTGCATCACCCAGGGACTTCTGGGACTCTTTCCATGCAACCAAATGGAATCCCTTACCAATAGAGAAGGCTTTGTGTATTGGCTTTGTGAAGAAGTGATGCTTGCGCTGATCTGAAGCAAAGTAGGAGAAATGAAATATCAGCTAGCTGATCTGGCGAAGGAAGCAGGTTCACTGGCAGCACAGCTCTCAGGCTTGCACCCTCTGAGCTCTGACCTCTCCCTGCTAAAAATGCCTGGAATTTGCCAGATGAAACAGAAGACCTCGGTGAGGTTGCTAGGCAGTGGCAGCACCATGCCCTAGTTCAGAGGCAAGAAGAATAGGTTTTGTTTTGTCCCTAGTGGTGTCACTTCATTGACGGATTACCTGTCTAGCTAGTGTGGGGGCCTCTCATGCATGAAGACTAACTCAGGCTGTAACCAGCCAGCCTGGCACAGTGAGCAGCAACCTCTCTTCCTCAGCATCCCTACCCTAGTCCACTTGTTGTTGCTGGGTGCCAAAGAGTTGATTTCAGCTCATAGTGAACCCCATGTGAAAGAGTAGAACTGCCTCAGAGGGTTTTTTGTTTGTTTGTTTGTAATCTTTATGGAAGCAAATTGCCAGGTCTTTCTCCTGCAGAGTCGCTGGATGGGCTGGAACTGCCAACATTTTGATTAGCAACCTAGCACTACCAGGGCTCCATACCTGAGTCCACTGTTGTTGTTTGCGCCATCGAATCAATTCCAACTCATAGCGACCCTATATGACAGAGTAGAACTGCCCCCATAGGTTTCCTAGGTTGTTATTCTTACAGGAGCAGATAGCCAGGTCTTTTCTCCCAAGGGCTAGAACCTCTGACCTTACAGTTAGCAGTCAAATGCTTAACCTCTATACCACCAGGGTTCCTTCCCTAGTCAACTAACAGCCTTCAAATCTTACCTCCAAATTCTCAACCCTCAGGCAAACTAGCCGCCCTTTCCTGCCTGCCATAAAGCTGCAAAGCGGTTTTTACAGGGAGGGGCCTTTTGAATTCAAGAACAGAAAATCCTCACGTTAAAAAAAAAAAAAAAGCCTTCAACTGGTTGCTAGGATTTTGTGTATCCTGCTTACCACGCTTTCCTATGAAAGAGACTTGTCTCTATAGAAACGGCTGCGTCACATGGGCTCTGTACCCGGCGTCTGAGACCGAGGCTCCCTCTTCAGAACACGTTTCCTATCAGAGCCGCCCTCGCCGGAGTGTGTGCCCCAGGGCTGGGGAGGGGAGGACCCTGGAGCTGCTAGTGGCTTTAAATCAGTCTCGATTCTCTCTCTCCTCCTCCTCCTGTCTGCAGTGCAAACTTAAGAAAAGAGGCGATTCCAGTAATGAAGAGCCTTTCTCTTCTGTATTTCTACTTTTCTTCTTAGCCCTGGAAAGCTTAGGTTTCTACCACACCCTGTACGTGCGCGCGCGCGCGCGCACACACACACGCATTGGGCGTTCTATTCCGATTTTAGAAAAGAGGCAGCTTAGAGGGGTTCATTTGATTCAACACTCAAGATTCCATCTTGTTTATGAGGACTCAAGGCTATATCAGGTCAGTCTGCCAAAAAGCTCTTTCCCTTCAGTCCAAGGAAAATCTATGCTTAGGGAGTTGGGGAGGGGGTGGGGGGACCTTCTTCCTAACCTTAGAGAGAAACGCAAGGTCACACATTCATCCTGCATACAAGGTTATTATTCCCCTGCACAAAAACACAGGTGGTCCTTGCCTTATAAACAGGATGACCATATAATTTGTCATTCAAATCAGGACACGTATGACAGGAGCTCTTAGTAATTATGCTGGAACCACAGGCATAAACCAGGACTGTCTGAGCAAACTAGGACGTTTGGCCGCTCCACTTATAAATAAATGCTTTACAAACAATAGGAACCGGTTGCTATCGAGTCAACTCCAACTCACAGCAACCACATGTGTGTCAGAAGAGAACTGTGCTCCATAGGGTTATTGATACTGATACTGGTACGTTGGAAGTAGATTGCCAGGCCTTTCTTCCAGGGTGCCTCTGGATGGACTTGCACGTCCAATCTTTTGGCTAACAGCCAAGTACATTAACAGGTCGCACTGCTCAGGGACTTCTTACAACCAATACACACCCCCCACACACACAAAAAAAGCTTCCTGCAATATTCTCCCTAAAAGTTTGCACTGCTCCTGTAAATTTAGAAATTTGAAGAAGGAATGATATCATGGAAGGAGTAAAAGATTTTCAAGAAGAAAGACCCCATAATACAATATTTCATACACATGTTTGGGTATCTGAAGGATAAACACCCCCCAGCACTATGGAAGAGTGTCTGCTTCCCCACAGCTTCCCCAACATGTGTCTTAAGTCTTTTAAACCATAGTCTCTCCAATTTTCTTAAAGAATTACATGATCCCTCTTTTGTGTGGCTTTTTCTGCTCTGTTCACAGCCAGACTTTTGATGCCTCAAAAATTTGGTTCTGGCTTGATCTTAACCAAGTGCCTTTAGATTACCTTAGACTTCTGTGAAAGGAACATGGCAGAGACTAAAGATGGAAGGAGCCAGCCTCTTCATAACATAAAATCCAGTAAGTCAAATCCCTCTCACTACTCTTCTTCTTCAGAAATTCCAAACTACTCTTGTTAACTTTTCCAGTCAAACTGTAGCAACAGTTAATCTTCTCCTAATTTTTTTTCTTGAAGTATTATTTTGAAGTATTAGCATAAATGTTAACTTAGGGGGAAGTGACATCTAAGTCTTTAAGTCTCCTGCTTTCTTACATAAAAAACTGATTTACCTTTCCATTTGTTTAAGTCTTCTTTTGTGTGAGGGATTTATAATACCAATTCTTGGACCCCAACTCTGGATGCTCTGATTCAATATACCTGAGACTGGGCCCAGGCCTGGGAACAACTGCCCCAGGGCACGGGGAGCCTGTGGCTTGGTGAGAAGTTCACGGGAACAAGAAAAGAGGCCCAAGGGCTGAAAAGACAAGCTTCGTTTATTCCACAGCATTGGCTGGAGCCTGCCTCAAATCCTAAAACTGGGAGGCAAACATTTTTCCTATGTTGCAGTACAATAATCATGGATGAAACAGCCTTTTATGTGTTGAACCAGGAGCCTGGCCAAGTGTGGTGAAGCAGAAAGAGATGGGGGTTAGACTCATTCACTAGCTACAGGAATTTGATGAACTTTACTCAGCTTGTCTTTTACTCCCCACTACCATCTGAAAAAAAATTTTTTTTTTTTTTTTTACCATCTGTGAACCAGTACCCCCACTGCTGTTGAGTTGATTCCAACTCAGCAACCCTATAAGGTGGTATGAAATAATACATCCACCCAAAATTGTTGTAAATATTAAGTGAAATCACATATCTATTTAGATTTGAGCCACTGCACAATACCTTCAAGCTATCAAACATAATAAAAATGGAAGATGTCATTAATGTAATTTTTTTCTGTTGGGAAATTATACTTTAAGTTGCAAACATCTGACCTGCAGCTTTTGAAATACAACATGCCCTTGAGTTTGGACTTCTTACAGGCTGTGAAGATTGATGCCTATATTCTTTAAGCCATGTGCTTTAAGAAAGAAAACAAGGCATGGTGAGGTCTCTTTAGGGATCAACAAACAGAAGATGACCATCCAGGACAGTATGGTTGACTCTATTTTGCTTGCCATGTACTAGGAGACTTAAGGAGTTCCTGGGCCAAGCACATCGTTAAGTGCTTGACTACTAACCGAAAGGTTGGCTGTTCAAACTCACCCGAAAGCACCTCGGAAGAAAGGCCGACTGATCTACTTCTGAAAATCAGCCATTGAAAACCCTGTAGAACACAGTTCTGCTCTGACACAGATGGGGTCGCCATGAGTCAGAATCAAGTCAGTGGCAACTGGTTTAAAAAACTTAGAGCAAGAGATCTATCAGCTCAGATTGGCGACGTCAATAGCGATACATATGGTGGGTCTTTGTTATTTAAATGAATTCACAAAAGTAGAAAACTAAAGCTCAGGGTCTCCCAAAAATAACGTTACTCTCTCAAAAAGTAAACCCCAACATTTGGTAATCCAAATTTCTACATTCTTCCAATTGCTGGGCAAGTGAGTCTCATTCCACACCTCTTCTGATGGGATAAATAATGTGTGTTATCTGCCTACCCCACCAAGCACACATCCAAATGATTAAAATAAATGGGACTCTGAGTGACGTGTATGAGGACTGAAGTACCAAAAAGTACCGGTAGTATTGTACTTTATGGCCAATAAGCTAATTTGTGGAATGATTCCATACAATGGCTCTGAAGTTAAAGGAAGAAGCAATGAGCCCATTCATAGATTAGCCTCAAATGTAAGCAATTTCCTTTTAAACGATGAAAACGTACTGTTCTTTTCTATTCCACCTCTGGTGTCACCTCATAGGCGTTAGTACCATTTATATCCTATTTTAAAGGATACCATGCTATTTATTCCTCATGACCCTTTTCTTTTTTAGCATTCCCTCCTACCCTACCTCTCTATTCTTGAAAATATAAACTTCTACTTTATTTTCGTTTAAAAAAGAAGCACCTCCACAACTATACATTTTTTGACATTTTTTGGAAGTAAAAACTGCGCCATGTAATAAAAACCACAAAAATGTTCACATCCTTTGATTTAGTCATCCCAACCTTGGGAAATGATCCCAAGAGAACAATGCAAAAGAAGAAAAAGAACAAAAAACTACATATACAAAGACATTTGTAGGAAAATATTGGAAAACATAGGGCCAAATAAACTACTGCTGAATTTATAAGGTAAAATACCACACAACAGCTTTCAAGGAGACATGTGAGACTTTGTAGAAATACTTTTAAATTGCTTGTCATCAGTGAAAAGTGAAGAATAGAAAATTAAAAAAAAAAAGTATGTATTATATAAGCATAATATGATTACAGTTACATAAAAATTATGGCCATGCCTGAAAATGATCAGAAGAGGCTGGAGATACCTGTGTGCCAAGGAGAAGGGGCACAATTCCTATACGGGGGAAGCCTAAAAAACAAAGATGCTCCCACTAACTCCTGCTAAGCAACTCACACTTCCTGCTTTCCCTGCCTATTCCAAAATATTGTAGATAAAAATGGAGGATTTTGCATCAAATAACATTTAAAATTTTATCTGCGAAAGACTAACTGTGAATTTTTCACCACTTCCCAAATTGCCACTGCAACCACTCCAGCTGCCGCTAGAGTAGAATTGCTTTGTGGCTTCCTGGAAACATTGCACAGGTGGTGTTAAAAAAGGTCCTTTTTATAATTCTAAAAAGTGACAACTTGATTTCCCTAAAGCAGGACCCCTCATCAGGCTTGAGAATGGGGTGGGTGTGGTGGTTAAGCTTGTGTGTCAACTTGCCTGGGCCACGATCTCAGTGGTCTAGCAGTTATATGATGATGTAATCACCCCCGGGATGAGATTTGATGTAATGTAATCTCCTCCATGATGAAGTCTGCTATGGGCAACGAATCAGTTGAAAATGAGTTTCCTTGAGGGTATGGGCTACATCCAATATAGATGGACTTTCTGGCAAAGTTGTTTGGCTTTTGCTCTGTTCTGGACCTTGCATTCAGCTTATCATCTGAACTCCAGTTCTTAGGACTTGAGCCAGCAGCCTGCCATCTTACCTGCTGATCTTGAGTTCATCAGCCACTGCAGCTACATAAGTCATAATAAGTCAGAAGAAGCCTGTAGCCTGATGCCTGACCCACAGACTTGGGACTTTCCGACCTCTACAACTGCATTTATATCAACCCATTTCCTTGATATAAATCTCTCTCTGTTCACTGGTTTTGCTTCTCTAGAGAACCCAGCCTAAGACAGTGGGGGATGTGGCATAGCTCTTATTTATGTTTTTATATCTTTGCTAAAATGTTCCACCACCCCTCTGTCAGTTTGCTGTACTGTGGTGACTTGCATGATGCTATGATACTGGAAGCTATGCCACCAACATTTCAAATACCGGCAGGGTCATCCATGGTGGACAGGTTTCAGCGGAGCTTCCAGACTAAGGCAGCAATGATGAAGATGGTGCAGGACCAGGCAATGATTTGTTCTGTGGTACGTAAGGTCGCCATGAGCTGGAACTGACTCCATGGCAGCTATCTCTGTCTATCCTCTATTTTATTAAAATGTTGCTAACATTGTTTCCAAATTTTGTGACACACAGACACTCTAACCATGCCCTGAATCAAAAGCAGAGGCAAACTGTATCAATTTGCTGGACTTCAAACATAATTTATTTCTTGAGCCATAGGCCAAAATTTAAAAGAAAAGTAAACCATTTTAAATCCGTATAAAACCTAATTCAAAATAAAATAGAACAGATGCATTACAATATTGTACGGAAGGCAGGGATATGTTGTTCTATTCAAGTTTCTACTCTCAAATCATAATTATTTTCCCAACTAATTTGTGAATTCACATCTATTTTGTTACAGGGCGGGGGCTGGGAGAGGACACACACAAAGAATTTTAATAACGATGGCTGAAATATATAGCACTTACTACATACCAAGTATTTAAGTATTTTGTGTGAATTAACTCATTTAATGATCCCAATAAATCTAAGATGTAGGTAGGATAATCACCCCCATGTTACAGATGTGTAAATCAAGGACCAGAGAGGTCACACTACTAGAACATATTTGAGCCAGAAGTCAAGCCCTGCTGCTGGCCCTCGAGTATGTACTCTAACCGCCACACGCACAGCCTCTAAATAGGCAGGCCCAGAGAAGTCAGCAACGTCAGCTCGGTACTCTTAGCTTCAACCTCGTGCTGCCCCCGCCTGGCATCCAGGCAAGAGTTCCAGGAAAGGAGTGGGTATTGCCAGGCAGCAACATGCAAGGAGGGGAGCCAGAAGAATCAGGGTTTGGCCAACCCGGGCAGGACATTTGAGTGTATTTGGGTCCCGGTATCTTTGTTCTGAGTGTGGCACAAAATGTTTGTGCTCCTCTACTAACGTAGAGGTTGGTGGTTCAAACCTACCCACCAGCCACAGAAAGAATGGCCTGGTGATCTGCTTTCATAACAATTACAGCCCAGAAAACTGTGTGGAGCAGCTCTACTCTGTAACACACAGGGTCACCATGAGTCAGAACTGACTCCACGGCAACAGGTTTGGCTTTTTTTTTTCCTCTGTTCTTAAGCAAAATGCTTGCCCAGCTGGGCTCACTGGCTCGTTGTGAAGATGAACTTTGTGAAAGTGTTCACTAACTTATAAACTCTGCATACATCAGATATTATTTTTTCCCAATGTTAAAATTTCTAAATACCTGAATTTCAGTGAAAATATTGTTAAAATGTATCTCAAATTTTGCAGCCTTCTCTAAACAGTTTAAAGTGCTTTCCTGATGACTCAGTTTCAAGTTGTGTATAAAGGGCTGTTTGCCCCTACGTTAAAGCCCCTCAGTTCTTATGTCTGGCTCTGTGTTCTTCTGAGTCACCTGCCTTGAGAGAATAAACATAGGAGGGCAGAGTGGGGATGGGGTCCCAATTCTTTTCCACCTGGCGTCTCACCTTATCAACCTCCCCACTTAAAAATTGCCATCTCCAATCTACTGTGGACTGGAATCCATCTCCAATCTACTGTAATGAAACCAAGCTTATCAGAATCATGTCAAAAATAAGAGAGTAAGTAATTTCTGGTGAGGCCACATCCAGGGACAGATAACTCAATAAACAAGGTATGCAAGGGTTTACTTGAGTTTATTACAATTTCACTGAAATCTTTTTCAATTTCATGTGAAATTGTGCACTGCAGATTAGTAAGTAAACGCAAGTGAGCCTGTACATACCTTGCTTAATGTAAACCCTTGCGTACCTTGCTTACTGGTAATCCGCCCTGGCCATATCGTCTTTCTTCTGGTTAAATCTTATGAGCCTCAATGTTTAGACTTCATGATACTTACTTGACTGTTTTAAGGCTTTTTCCTGGTGAACTGCCATGAGCCAAAGGTTGATGTAATAGTATTTTGAACAGTCTTATAATCAGTCCCTGACTTATCTACTGCCTGGGCTATAGATTCTGAATATCAGAAGACAGTTTTGGGGTTACCACTGCCTAACCATCCCTCTCTGACCACTGCCTCTTCACTTCCACCAGAGTTGGCCATAGCAGCCATGTTTGTTTTCTATGAGCCCACCCCTGTGGTTACAGCTGATTGGACCTGACTCTTTCCCCAGGAGAACCCTTGCACATGTACACCTGGGAGGCATGGCATGCATGCTCATTGGGATATTATTTGTAGTAGCAAGAGACTTGGAAACAACCTAAATGACCATTACTAAGAGACTGAGTAATAAACTGCAGTGTATTTATTTATCAACAGAATATTACACAATACTTAAAGTGAATGACCTACCTCTATTTGTATTAATGTGGTTAAATTTCAAAAGCACAATTTGAGCAAAAAAGCATGCTGTACTAGAGTACCATGCATTTGAAATTTGGAAGTATGCAACAGTAGCATGTTTTGTTTACAGATACATGCATTTGTAGTAAAAAGATAAAGAAATGCATGAGAACAATAAATACCAAATTGAAGATACTAGAGTAAAACATGCAAAAGCCGGAGCTTGAATAAGGTCGAAACCTGTCAGAGGAGGAAAACTGAAAAAATTTTTAATAATAGAGAGCAATAGAAAAGTGGTAAGACTGAACCCTGTCAAATGCAGAAAACTTGCGAAATCCGGAAAAACAAGGCAGTCCCATCGAGTTCTGGCTCTCGCGGTTTTCACTGTAGTTAGCTCTGCTAAGCAAGGAGGGAAACGGGACTGGGGAGGGAAACCCAGGAGTTTGGAATTATATACCCAATGCTTTATTTCTTGACCTGAATGTGTCTTAGTTCTCTAGTGCTGCTATAACAGATATACCACAAGTGGATGGCTTTAACAAAGAGAAGTTTATTCTCTCACAGTCGAAATTCAGGGCGTCAGCTCCAGGGGAAGGCTTTCTCTGTAGGTGAAACTTCCCCTCAGTTTGTCTATTATAACATGTATTTTATGACAGAAAAAAGATATTAATATATAAAAAAAAATCTGAAAAATTACCTAACTGGGCACAAATCTCTTATCCCATAATGAGGAGCAAAGCTTACAAAAAATAAGAGAGAGAGAGAGTCACATTGACTGAACTTTTTACTAAGGTGTAAATGATTGATACACAAGTCAGGAACAAGAGAATAGTGAATGCCTGAAAAATGTGTGTATGTTTATGTGGGAATAGGCAGGAGGTGAAGTGAAAGGGGAAATCAGAAACAACTATCACAATAAGGAGGAAACTGGAGACCCCAAGATAAATCTATGCTGCTACAAATGATTAGCTGGCCTAGTGACTCCTGCTCATTGGAGCATGGTCTTGTGTTCTATGCACCCATGGGGAGTATTGTCTGTGGGTTAGCCTGAATGGTTCCACTTCACAGTGAGGAAGTAGAGGCCTAGGTTTGCTGAGTTGCTGCCCTTTGTCTCCCAGACACCCAAGGACAAAGCTGGTTTGTGTCTGAGCTCCACTTGCTGCCCAGCCTGCCCAAGGCCTGTGACATCTCACCAGGATCTGCTTCTCTGGAACCCTTTGGAATAATTATCTGTTCTGCCCTGATCATTGTAAACAGAAGCACTTGACTTTTAATTAATGGAAACGGATGCATTTCTTTAATATGCACAGAAGTAAGAGATTGATTTATGTATTTTTCACACACACAGGGACAGCTTAATTTAATGGAGCTGAAGGGGGTAGGGAGAGGGTCTTAGTAAGACCCATCTGGCTTAGCTCCTGTTTAGCATGGATCACTTCCCGCTTCTGACAGAGATGCTAATTGTGAGCCCCGCTTCCAAACACCATAGGATGTGGTGTAATTATCCCATTCATAAAAGAATTCCAATAAGGGCTCTGTTTTGAATTTGATGGAACATAATGAGAAATCTCTGTGGCAGATGACAACATTCTTCTTTCAATTAATGGGATGCTTGCTCAGAGTCGTCCCCAAAAACATTAGGCACTGATTAGAGAGATTTATGGCCTCTGAAAGAACCAAAAACAAACATTCTTTAACTAGAAAGTGTGGTAAAGCTATCTCCTTTGGAGTCTTCTGGGAGGCCATTTACTTAAATGTGAGTAGATGGAAGAACTTTCTAGAATACTTTTTTCCAGCTCTGAAAGTCAAATGGCCCAAATGCAAACCTCATTAGGCCATTTCTATGGAGAGTTTCATTCATTTCCTCCTTCCTTCAGTCATTTATTCAAAAAAATCACCCAACAGGTATTTATGGAACTTTATTAGGAGCAAGGTATAATGTTAAACTGCAACGATGAATCAGAAGAGGAAACTTCCCTTAAGAAAAATCTACGTTTGAAAGAAAACTGACGTCAAGTTAGAAATCCTTAAGTCAAGTTCAAGCTTTCCCACTTGCTAGCTTTGTGACTTTGGGCAAATCAATTAACCTCTCTGAGTTCCAAAGTCCTCAAAATGAGGATAATAGCACTTGCCTTTCAAGCCTCATAGAATTGCTGTGAGTAAAATAATGTATGCAAAATCTGACCATAAAATCCTGCATAAATGCAAGGCTATTGATATTCAGACGCTTACTGTCCACTAGGGGAGATTTGCAGCACACAGAAATGCCTCTATTATGAGGCAAAAAGCCAATACTATTTTGACATACCCATTGCCAGTGAGTTGATTCTGACTCATAGGGACCCCTACAGGTTAGAGTAGAACTGACCCACAGGGTTTCCAACACTCTAAATCTTTACAGCAGTAGACTGCTACATCTTTCTCCTGAGGAATGGCTGGCGGGTTTGAACCACTGACCCTTCCATTAATAGCTGATTGCTTAAACCACTGCAGCACTAGGGCTCCTTGGTATTTTGATAGAGGTCCAAATTTATTTGCTGGTTCAAAATATCCGTTAAACCCTAACATGGTCCAGATGATATGTTCAAAATGATAAGTGCAAAGGGGTTCGGAAGAGAAAGAATTATCTGTCTATTCTTTAAATGCCCCCCAAAATTGTTCCCAGTTGTTACAGTATCCCTATAATTACTAGTATGACTCTTTTTCTAATTATCATAAAGCTTGTGCACATTTTGATTGCCTTTTACTACAAGAATCTACCATCACTCTGGAAATAGTAATCTTATTCAAGCCTCTCCCTGCCCTCCCTCCCTCTTTCTCTCACCTGAGGCAGTATAAAGAAGATGGACCAGCTTTGGAGACACATAGACTTGCCTGGTTTTCTGCTCTGTACAGAGGGGAATCACATCTACTTTATAGTATCCTTGTAAGGTTGAGAGCAGTGCAGGTAAAGCTTCTGGGGTATTGAACATACCCAGCAACTGAAGCCAGTATTATTGTAATGAAAGCCATTTTAATTTCTAATTCTTCTGATTTCCTCCATTGAGGGAATGACTCAGGTTTTGATAAGAGGATTTGATTCAACTGAGTCATGGACTTTTTTTTTTTTTTCCATTTATTGATTTGGGAAAAGAAAAATAAGCATGGTTGTTTCAGTAGCCAATTATTCAGAAGCACTTGCTGTTTTTCTCACAGCCCTTAAAGTATCAGAGCCACAGGATCCTCTTTTTCCAAACGGCCCCAGTTTATTCTCAACTGTTTCTCGTGTGGCACACTTTACATCCACCCCACCAAAGGCAGGGGACGTCACTTCAACATTTTCAATAACTCAGTTTACAGTCATACCTTACCTTTTAAGCACTGATGCTACAACATTGACTAAATTTTTTTTTGCTTTATTTTTTCTTTTAATTCTATAATTGCAATACGAACTTATTAAAAACTGTAAACAATTCAGAAATACATAAAAAGACAAACTTTGTTTTTGGTCACTGACTCCTCCATCTCCCTCTGCTCAAAAATAAGATCTGCTAATTATATTGTAAGTATTACTCTGAATATTTTCCAGTTAATTTACAAATGTGCATTTATAAGGATTGTGCAAATCATACCATTCTCTCTCTCTTTCTTTCTTTGGAATTACTTGTTAAGGCACTAAAAAAAACCCACTGCAGGCGAGTTTATTCCGACTCATAGCAACCTACAGGACAGAGTAGAACTGCCCCATAGGGTTTCCCAGGTGTGGCTGGTGGATTCGAACTCCCAACCTTTTGGTTAACAGCCAAGCTCTTAACTACTGTGCTACCAGGGCTCCCTGTAAGGCAATGGGGTATGACTAAATGTATGATGAACAAGACTTTACAAGTGAAAAGAATAATCCATTTGTGTAAAGTGTTTTGTACATTTGTTCCTGTGTGGGGGACAAAAAATTTGGCTTTGTCCTTGGACTCTGGTTTCAGAACATAATCCAAGCAATCAAGATGCCTTTGTTTTCCAAAATAGCTGAGCAAGTAGGGGCTACACATGCTCCACACCTGGCAAACTAACTTCAGAAAGGGGGGTGGGGGGCAAATGTCATTATGCATATTCATTGATTGGATGGATCATAACTATGCATTAAGGCCCAAGTCATGCATATTTTTGAGGTCTGGAAGATTAGGGGACCTGGGACCTTGGAGTGCTCTTTTTGGGACCGCCTGGATCAATGAGAACATCCATGCTCATGAAAGGGAGCAGCACCTCCCTGGGACCATGGAGCCCCCATGCCAGGAACTCTCCCAGACCTTGCCCGATGTGTCTCTACACTGTATCCTTTCTGGTTATAATAAATGGGTAACTGTAAGTATGGGGGGAGCCCTGGTGGTACAGTGGTTAAAGCGTTCGGCTGCTAACCAAAGGTTGAAGGATGGAACCCGCCAGTCGCTTCGTGGAAGAAATATGTGGCAGTCTGCTTCCATAAAGATTTACAGCCTTGGAAACCCTACGGGGCAGTTTTACTCTGTCCTATAGGGTCACAATGAGTTGGAATCAACGCCATAATAGTTTTAGTTTTGTAAGTATAGGTAATAGTTTCCATGAGTTCTGTGATTCATTCTAACGAATTATCAAACTCACCATAGGGCAGTGAGAATCAGCAGAGAGGCTGACGTTTGCCAATTTGGCAGGAGCTGGAAGGACAGAGTCCTAACTTGTGGAGACCCAACTGGGTAGTTAGAGTCAGAAAGAGAAAGTGTCACGTGGTTGGCTGGTGTCAGAATGATGAAATGAGAAAATGGGGATATGAGTTATCTTCATATTTTGGAAATTAGTCTTATGTTGGCTACTATTCAAACACTGTGAAACCCAGATCATGTTGTGACCTACAGAAACAATTCCACTGAAATTTTTTAGGTAAAGTTTTGATAGTTCATGATGATTCTTGATATTAATTTGGCTGTATTTTATTACAGTCTTATTGATTTTTTTTTAGATAAATAAATAAGAATTTATTTGTTGAGAACTATTCAGCAGTTCTACTATTCTCCTGATTTCACCTGGACAGAGAATGTCCCCGCATTTTTTTTTTTAATTGTACTTTAAGTGAAAGTTTACAGTTCACATTAGTTTCTCAAGCAAAAATTTATACACACAATGTTATGTTAGCCTACTTGCCCTCCCTGTAATGTAACAATGCACTCTTCCTTTTCGCCTCGTGTTTCCTGTGTCCATTCAACCAGCTCCTGTCCCCTTCTGCCTTCTCTTCTCACCTCCGGACAGGAGCTGCCCATTTAATCTCATGTATCTACTTGAGCTAAGAAGCACACTCTTTACGGGTATAATTTCTTGTCTTATAGTCCAGTCTATTCTTTGCCTGAAGAGTTAGCTTCAGGAATGCTTTTATTTTTGGGCTAACACAGAGCCTGGGGGGCCATGTCTTCTGGGGTTCCTCCAGTCCCAGTTAGACCATTAAATCTGGTCTTTTTACTGGAATTTGAGTTCTGCATCTCACTTTTCTCCTGCTCCATCAGGGACTCTCTGTTGTGTTCCTGTCAGGGCAGTCGTTGGTAGTAGCTGGGCACCATCTATTTCTTCTGGTCTCAGGCTGATTGCCTTTTTTTTTTTTTTTTTAAATATTTTATTGTTTTAAGTGAAAGTTTACACAGCAAATTAGGTTCACATTTAACAAATTTTGGAGCCCTGGTGGCACAGTGGTTAAGAGCTTGGCTGCTAACCAAAAGGTTGGCAATTCAAATCCAACAGCCCCTCCTTGGAAAACCTGTGGGGCAGTTCTACTCTGTCCTATAGGGTCATTATGAGTCGGAATCGACTAGACAGCAATGGATTTGGTTTTGGTTTCAACAATTTTTATATGCATTGTTCTGTGCCACTGGTTATAATTTTTACAATGTGTCAGCATTCTCATTATTTCCATTCTGTCTGTTCTCTTTCCATTGATGTAGCTTCCCTTCCCTTCCTTGCCTTTTCGTCTTTGCTTTTGGGTAAACTTTGATCCTTTGGCCTCATATAGTTCATTGTTTAAGGGGGCACACTACTCACAGGTGATACTGTTTATTTTATAAGCCCATCAATTATTTGGCTAAAAGTTGGTCTGCAGAAATAGCTTCAATTCTAAGTTCAAAGGGTATATTAGGGTGATAGTCTCAGGGGTCCCTCTTGCCTCTATTGGTTCAGTAGGTCTGGCCTTTTTTAGGAATTTAAGTTTTGTTCTACATTTTTCTCCCATTCTATCTGGGACCTATTGTGTTCCTGGTCAGAATGGTCAGTAGTGATAGCAGGGTACCATCTAATTCTCCTGGTCTCAGGTTAAAGGAGGCTGTGTTTTGTGGGGGCTATTAGTCCAGTGGACAAGTTTCTTCAAAACTTCGATTTCTTTCATGTTCTTTTGCTCCCTACTAGTAGAGACCAATAGCTGTATCTTAGGTGGCCGCTTACAAGCTTTTAAACCCTAGACACTACTTATCAAACTAGGAGGTAAAACAATACCTTTGTGAACTATGTTATGCCAATTGACTAAGTCGTTCCTTGAGACTATGGCCTCAAGCCTTTTAACCCAGTAAACCAATCCTACGATTTGTTTGAATATGTCTAGGAAGCATCCATAACTGCACCACCTATGTGGTTTGTTGTATATGTGGGGTATATATGTGGCACACAAAAATGTGCATATACATATGTCTGCAGATACACTTGTACATGCACTTACATTTACTTGCATATGCCTTCCTGTACACATGTATGCATCCATATCTACCTACATAACCACACACATATTTTTTGGTTGTTTTTACAAAATTGTGTATGTTATGGTATTTACTGAAATTGTCCAATTTTTCTCATGTATTTCTTACTGTCTTTGTTTACCTTGGTCAAGTTGTATTGACTTTACCTATATTTGGCATTGCCTTCCCTGTCACCAAAATTAACAAGTTTCTACTATCTAGAAAGTGATTCTCCCACCCTCTCCTCCCATCCCTGGTAACCATCAAAGAACTTTGCTTTCTGTGTATATATCTATAGAGGACAATACGATATTTGTCTTTTTGTGATTGACTTATTTCATTCAGCATAATGTCCTCCAGATTCATCCATGTTATAAGGTGTTTTGCGGAATCCTCATTCCTCTTTATAGTTGTGTATTATTCCATTGTATGTACATACCACAATTTGTTTATCCATTCATCTGTTGATGGACACTTGGGTTGTTTTCATCTTTTTGCTATTGTGAATAATGCTGCAATGAACATAAGTGTGCCTATGTCTATTCTTGTCACGGCTCTTATATCCCTAGGATAGATACCTAAAAGTAGGATTGCGGGATCATAAGGTATTTCTATTTCTAACTCTTTGAGGAAGCACAATAGTGTTTTCCATAATGGTTGTACCATTTTACAATCCCACCAGCAATGTATCAGAGTTCCAATCCCCACACAACCTCATCAGCATTTGTTGTTTTCTTCTTTTTTGGTCATTGCCTTTTTTGCATGGGTGAGATGGTATCTCACTGTGATTTTGATTTGCATCTCTAATGGATTAATGCCTACATGTCTGTCAGTTTGTCATACTGTGGGGGCTTGGGTGTTGCTGTGATGCTGGAAGCTATGCCACCAGTTTTCAGATACCAGTAGGGTCACCCATGGTGGACAAGTTTCAGCTGAGCTTTCAGACTAAGATAGACTAGGAAGAAGGACCCAGCAGTCTACTTCTGAAAAGAATTAGCCAATGAAAACCTTATGAAAAGCAATCATCGAAAAGAATATTTCAAGATCTATCCTGACCAATTAATAGAACTATTATTCAAACTTATGTTCCAACCACTAAGGCCAAATGAAGAAATTGAAGTTTTTTTTTTTTTTTTGGCCAGCTTCTGCAGTCTGAAATTGGTTAAACATGCAATCAGGATGCATTGATAATTATTGGCTATTGGAATGCAAAAGTTGGAAACAAAGAATAAGTATCAGTATTCGGAAAATACGGTCTTGGTGATAGAAATGATGCTGGAGCTCACATGATAGAATTTTGCAAGACCAATGATTCTTCATTGTAAATATCTTTTTTCACCAACATAAATGGTGACTATACCCAGCAATGGTTTATACACATGGACCCTGCCAGATGCAATACACAGGAATCAAATCGACTAAATCTGTGGAAGAGAAGATGGAAAAGCTCAATATCATCAGTCAGAACAAGGCCAGGGGCTGACAGTGGAACAGACCATCAATTGCTCAAATGCAAGTTGAGTATATTGCACCTGAACATAGACACCATCTTGAGAATAGATTTGAAGTGTTGAACACTAATGACCGAAGACCACATAAGTTGTGGAATCACGTCAAGGACATCATACATGAAGAAAGCAAGAGGTCATTAAAAAGACAGGAAAGAAAGAAAAGGCAAAAGTGGATGTCAGAAGAGACTCTGAAGCTCACTCTTGAACGTTGAGTAGCTAAAGCAAAAGGAAGAAATGATGAAGTAAAAGAACTGAACAGAAGATTTCAAAGGTTGGCTCAAGAAGGCAAAGTAAGGTATTATAATGACCTGTGCAAAGAGCTGGAGATAGAAAACCAAAAGGAAGGAACACGCTTGGAATTTCTCTAGCTGAAAAACTGAATAAAAAATTAAAGCCTCAAGTTGCAGTAGTGAAGAATTCTACGGGAAAAATATTAACTCAAGAAGCATCAAAAGAAGATGGAGGGAATACACAGAATCATTATACCAAAAAAAGAACTGGCCAATGTCCAACCATTTCAAGAGGTAGCATATCATCAGGAACTGATGGTACTGAAGGAAGAAGCCCAAGCTGCACTGAAGCCATTGGCAAAAAACAAGGCTCCGGGAATTGATGGAATATCAACTGAGATATTTCAACAAATGGTTGCAGCACTGGAAGTACTCACTAGTCTGTGCCTAGAAATTTGGAAGACAGCTACCTGGCCAATCAACTGGGATGGATCCATATTTATGCCCATTCCCAAGAAAGGTGATCCAACTGAATGTGGAAATTATCGAACGGTATCATTAATATCACATGCAAGTGAAATCTTGCTGAAGAGCATTCAAAAGTGGCTGCAGCAGTATATCAACAGGGAACTGCCAGAAATTCAGGCCGGATTCAGAAGAGGGTGTAGAACCAGAGATACTGTTGCTGATGTCAGATGGATCCTGGCTGAAAGCAGAGAATACCAGAAAGATGTTTACCTGTGTTTTATTGACTACACAAAGGCATTCGGCTGTGTGAATCATAATAAATTGTGGATTACATGGCAAAGAATGGGAATTCCAGGACACTTAATTGTGCTCATGAGCAACCTGTACATAGATCAAGAGGCAGTTGTTCAGATAGAACAAGGAGATACTGTGTGGTTTAAAGTCAGGAAAGGTGTGCATCAGGGTTGTATCCTTTCACCATACTTATTCAATCTATGTGCTGAGCAAATAATCCAAGAAGGTGGCGTATGTGAAGAACAGGGAGTCAGGATGTGAGGAAGACTTATTAACAACCTGTGTTATGCAGATGACACAACCTTGCTTGCTGAAAGTGAAGAGGACTTGAAGCACTTACTGATGATGATCAAAGACCATAGCCTTCAGTATGTATTACACCTCAACATAAAGAAAACAAAAATCCTCACAACTGGACCAATAAGCAATATCACGATAAATGGGGCAAAGGTTGATGTTGTCAAGGATTTCATTTTACTTGGATCCACAATCAATGCCTATGGAAACAGCAGTCAAGCAATGAAAAGACGCATTTTTGCATTGGGCAAATCTGCTGCAAAAGACCTGTCTAAAGTGTTGAAAAGCAAAGATGTCACCATGAAGACTAAGGTGTGCCTGACCTAAGCCATGGTATTTTCCATTGCACCATATGCATCTGAAATCTGGACAATGAATAAGGAAGACCAAAGAAGAACTGACGCCTTTGAATTGTGGTGTCGGTGAAGAATATTGAATATACCATGGACTGCCAAAAGGACAAACAAATCTGTCTTGGAAGAGGTACAGCCAGAATGCTCCTCAGAAGCATGGATGGCGAGACTGCATCCTGCATACTTTGGACACATTGTCAGGAGGGACCTGTCCCTGGAGCAGGACATCATGCTTGGTAAAATAGAGGGTCAGTGAAAAAGAGGAAGACCTTCAATGAGATGGATTGACACAATGACTGGAACAATGGGCTCAAGCACGACAACTATTGTGGGCCTTGCACAGGACTAGGCCGTGGGGTTGCTATGAGCCGGAGCCGACTGGACAGCACCTAACAACAACAACAACAACAACGGATTAAGGTGTGCCTGACCTAAGCCACGGTATTTTTAATCACCTTGTATGCATGTGAAACCTGGACAATGAATAAGGAAGACCAAAGAATTGATGCCTTTGAATTATGGTGTTAGCAAAGAATACTGACTGTACCATGGACTGCGAGAAGAACAAACAAGTCTGTCTTGGAAGATATACAGCCAGAATGCTCCTTGGAAGCGAGGATTGCCAGACTTTGTCTCACATACTTTGGACATATTATCAGGAGAAAGACATCATGCTTGGTAAAGTAGAGGGTTAGTGAAAGAGAACCCTCAACCAGGTGCATTGACACAGTACCTGCAATGATAGGCTCAAGCGTAGCAACGATTATGAGGATGGTGCAGGACCAGCAATGTTTTCATTCTGTTGTACGTGGGGTTGCCATGAGTCGGAACTGACATGACGGCACCCAACAACAATGAATGGGTAATGATCACGAGCACATTTTCACGTATTTGTTGGCAGCCTGAATGTCCTCTTTGGTGAAGTATCTGTCATGTCCTTTGCCCATTTTTCGGATTGGATTGTTTATCTTTTAATTGTGGAAGTGCTGAAGTTTTCTATATATTTTAGAGATTAGACCCTTATAAGATATATATATATATATATTTTTAAGATATGTTCTTGCCAAAGATTTTTTCCCAGTCTGTAGTTTCTCTTTTTACTCTCTTGGTAGAATCTTTTGATGAACTTAAGTATTTAAGTTTAGGAGGTCCCAGTTATCTAATTTATCTTACGTTCTTTGTGAATTTTTCTTTCTGTTTGTTAGGTTATTTATACGGAAGATTAGGTCCTTTAGTTTTGACCCTATGCTATCTTCCAGGAACTTTATAGCTTAAACTTTAATATTTAGGTCTTTGATCTACTCTGAGTTAGCTTTTGCACATGGTATGAAGTATGGATCCTGATTCATTTTTCTACATATGGACATCCGGTTTTGCCAGCACCATTTGTTAAAGAGACTGTTTCCCGTTGAATGGTCTTTGACCCTTTGTCAAAGCTCAGCTGCCTGTAGATGAATGGATTTGCATCTGGGTTCTCAATTCTATTCCATTGGTTTAAGTGTATGTCATTGAACCAGTACCAGGATGTTTTAATTACCATGGCTGTGCAGTAATTTTCAAAATCGGGAAGTGTGAGGCCTCCTACTTTGTTCTTCTTCAATATTGCTTTAGCTACCTGTGGCCTCCTTCCTTTCCCTATAAAATTGGATATTTGTTTTTCCATTTCACTAAAGAATGCTGTTGGGATATGGATTGGGATTATATTACATCTATAGGTTGCTTTTGGTAGTACTGACATTTTTACAATGTTAAGTCTTCTAGTCCATAAGCATGAAATGTTTTTCCATTTATGTAGATCTCTTTTAGTTTCTTGCAGTAGTGTTTTACAGTTTTCCTGTATAAGTCTTTTACATCCCTGGTTAGGTTTATTCCTAGGTATTTTATCCTTTGGGGGCCTATCGTAAACATTATTGTTTTTTTGATTTCCTTTTCAGAGTCCTCCTTTTAGTGTAGAGGAACCGATTTTTGTGTGTTGATTTTGTACCCTGACACTTTGCCGAATCTTTCTATAAGTTCCAGTAACTTTCTTGTGGAGTTTCTAGGATTTTCCATGTATGGGATCATGTCATCTGCAAATAAGGATAATTTTATTTCTTCCTTTCCAATTTGGATACCCTTTTTTTCCTTTTCTTGCCTTATTGCTCTACCTAGGAATTCCAGTACAATATTGAGTAAGAGTGGTGATAAAGGGCATCTTTGTCTCATTCGCATTCTCAAGGGTAACGCTCGCTATTTTTCTCCATTGAGAGTAATGTTGGCTATTGGTTTTGCCTATATGCCCTT
The DNA here is from genome assembly GCF_024166365.1 of Elephas maximus indicus. NCBI lineage: Eukaryota > Metazoa > Chordata > Mammalia > Proboscidea > Elephantidae > Elephas > Elephas maximus. Next base: position 75,740,496 of record NC_064820.1, on the reverse strand, counting down.
AATTATGTGAGGAATTTGCCTTCTATTCCTACTCTGCTAAGAGTTTTTATCAATAAAAGGTACTGGATTTTATTGAATGCTTTTACTGTGTCATCTGAGATAATCATGTGATTCCTTTCCCTTGTTTTATTTATGTGGTGAATTACATTGAATGAGTTCCTAATGTTGAACCATCCTTGCATCCTTGATATGAATCAGACTTGACCATGACGTTTTATTTTTTTGATATGCTGTTGAATTCTATTGGTTAGAATTTTGTTGAGAATTTTTGCATCTACATTTATGAGAGACACTGACCTATAATTTTCTTTTTCAGCGGTATCTTTGCTTGGCTTTGGTATCAGAGTTATATTGGCTTCATAGAATGAATTAGGGAATATTCCTTATTTATCCATGTTCTGGAATAGTGTGAGGAGAATCGGTGTCAATTCTCCCAATGTTTGGTAGAATTCTCCAGCGAAGCCATCTGGGCTGGGGCTTTTTTTTGTTGGGAGTTTTAAAAAAAATTTTTTAATGACATCTTAAATTTCTTTTGTTATGAGTCTGTTCAAATTTTCTAGCTCTATTTATGCTAGTTTAGGTAGGTAGTGTGTTTCTAGAAATTCGTCCATACCTTCTAGGTTTTCAAATCTATTAGTATACAATTTTTTTGTAATATTCTGTTATGATCCTTTTTATCTCACTTGGTTCTGTTTTGTGTCACCCATCTAATTTCTTATTTTGATTGTTTGCATCTTCTCATTTCCTTCCTTTGTTAGTTTTGCTAGTGGTTTGTCAATTTTATTGATCCTTTCAAAGACCCGACTTCTAGTCTTGTTGATTCTTTGTATTGTTTTTCTGTTTTCTATTTCATTTATTTCTGCTCTGATCTTTATCATTTCCTTTTTTTCTGGTATCTGTGGACTTCTTTTGCTGCTCCTTTTCTGTTTTTTCTAGTTGAAGGGTTAAACTATTGATTTTTGGCCTTGTCTTCTTTTTTGATGTGTTCATTTATTGCTGTAAATCCTCCCCTGAGCACTGCTTTTGCTGTGTCCCAAAGGTTTTAGTATGTTGCGTTTTCATTCTCATTTGATTCTAAGAATTTTTCAAATTCATTTTTAATTTTTTCCATTACTCAATAGTTTTTAAGTAAGGTATTATTCCGTTTTGTGTATTTAATTTTTTCCTTGTTCTTTCTGTTACTGATTTCTAGTTTTATAGTGTCATGATCAGAGAAGATGCATTGTATTATTTCAATGTTTTTTAATTTATTGAGGCTTGCTTTGTGGCTTACAATATGGTCTATTCCGGAGAATGACCCATGTGCGTTGGAGGAGATTGTGTGCTGTGTTGCTGTTGGGTGGTATGTTCTGTATATGACTATGAATTCGAGTTGGTTGATTGTGTTATTTAGATCTTCTGTATCTCTGTTGCATTTCTTTCTAGTTGTTCTGTCTATTAGCAAAAATGGTGTGTTAAAGTCTCCCTCTAATATTGTAGAACTATTTCTCTTTTCAACTCTGTTTGAGTTTGTGGTATGTATTTTGGAGCTCCATCATTGGGTGCATAAATATTTATTATGGTTACGTCCTCTTTAAAGTGTTAAGAAGCAAAGATTTCACTCTGAGGATTAATGTGATCCTGACCCAAGGCATGGCATTTTCAATTGACTCATATGCATGCAAAAACTGGACAATGAATAAAGAAGACTGAAGAAAAACAGATGCCTTTGAATTATGGTGTTAGCAAAGAATATCGAACATACCAAGGACTGCCAGAAGAACAAACAAATCTGTCTTGGAAGAAGTACAACCAGAATGCTCCTTAGAAGCGAGGATGGTAAGGCTTTGTATCACGTACTTTGGACATATCAAGAAGGATCAGTCCTGGGAGGAGAATATCATGCTTGGTAAAGTAGAGGATGAGCAAAAAAGAAGACCTTCTAGGACATGAATTGACACGGTGGCTCTAACAATGGGCTCAAACATAACAGCGATTGTGAGGATGATGCAGGACTAGGCAGTGTTTCGTTTTGTTGTACATAGGGTCACTATGAGTTGAAACTAACTCAACAACACCAACAACAACAATGTCCTCTTGGTGGATTGAGCCTGTAATCATTATATAATGCCCCTCTTTTTCTCTTATAATGGATTTTGACTTAAAGTCTATTTTATCAGAGGTTATTATTGTCACTCCTGCTCTCTTTAGGTTACTTTTTGCTTGATATATTTTTTTCTATTCTTTGATCTTTAACCTATTTATGTCTCTGTATTTAAGGTATGTCTCTTGGAGGCAACATTTTGATGGGTCATTTTTTAAATCCATTTGCCATTGTCTCTTGACTGGGGCATTTAATCCATTTACATTCCTTATTGATTTCTTTTTTAAAGTTTAAGTGGTACAGGATTGAGGCCTTAAAATTCTATATTTATTCAAAGACCTTAAAAAGCTAGAGGATATCAGGATGGTGGTGGTTGTTGTACCTCAGTGAAGCCCAGTAACAGGGTGGCTGGGCACAGATTGGTGTTGGTATTGGGAGATCTGCACATCCTGCACTGCTGCAACAGTTTGCCAGCTAAATTCAAAAAACTGCTGATGCCAGGAAAGATTCAGCACATTCTCTGCACCGGGAACCTTTGCACCAAAGACAGGACTCTCTCAAGGCTCTAGCTCGTGATGTTCCTATTGTGAGAGAAGACTTTGATGGAAATCTGAATTATTCAGAACAGAAAGTTGTGACTGTTGGACAGTTCAAAATTGGTTTGATCCATGGACATCAAGTTATTTGCTGGGGAGATATGGCCAGCTTAGCCCTGTTGCAGAGGAGTTTGATGTGAGTGTTCTTATTTCAGAACACACACACAAACTTGAAGCATTTGGGCATGAAAATAAATTTACATTAACCCAGGCTCTGCCACTGGAGCATCTAATGCCTTGGAAACAAACATTATTCCTTCATTCATGTTGATGGACATCCAGGCTTCTACAGTTGTCACTTACGTGTACCAGCTAATTGGAGGTGTGAAAGTAGAACAAACTGAATACAAAAAATCTTAAAGCCAGGCCTGTCTTGATGATTTTTCTGTTTTGTTTTGTTTTGTTTCCATTCTCCTGTTTAAATCAAGTAATTGAACATTTAAAGACACAAAATTGTATCAATTTTTTTTTACAGTAAAATATAATGCCTTCTCTGTTAATACATAATTTCTATAAACTTCTTGTAAGCTTTAAGAATATATTTAGTTCACAGTATATGTTTTCCATGAAAAAATGTCTACCACATAGTGAATGATCAGCTCTTAAAAAAGTTTATCCTGGTAAATATCTTCAAACTTTATACTTGGAACTTTATTACAGAAGTAGTGCATGAGGAGAAAGACGCTATACTTTCCTGTATACACTTTTCTCTTTTCAGAAATAAACTTTAATCTTCCATTAAAAAAAAAAAGAAAAAACCTAGAGGCTATCACTAAAGCTGACCATGATAGAAGTTTGATAAAAGCATTCGTGAGTGCAAAAATCGAAGTATCAAAAATAATGTTAAACAAAACCTCAAAGCCTTATATTGTCTGTATTTTGGCTTGTACCGTTCTTGTCTAATGGTATGAGATTCTATCGGAGGTGTTAGATTTTCTGTGTTGGTGTATTCTTTGATGTTCCTTTGAAGTTATGTAATGATTTCCATTTGTCTTTTAGATTGTTGGGGGGCTTCAATGATGCTGACTGGAGACCACTATCTGGAATTGCACACTGTAAAAATGGCGTGACAGCACCATCTGACCTCTAACTTCATGAGGGGGAAGGAGAAACAGGATCAACAGCCCAAGGGTGGCTGATTCCTATGAGGCAGAGGATGGACATGCCTCCACCCTCCAGCCTGTTTACCAATTCTGACTCCAACTGTCCCTCCCGTGGCACTCTCTAGTTCTCAGCTGGGTTTGATATTTGTTGCAATGGCCACAGAGAACTTACACCCAGTACTCATGATTATGGGTTTATTACTGAAGTAACAGGCTACAATTCAAGTTCAGGAAGCTAAGGATCTAGTTCTTCAGTCAGGACAGCCTCTTCTCAGCCGTGCCTGCAGGCTTGCCTTTCTCTAGCCCCTTGGCACCTGCCCTGCTGGGGCTCTTTTAACAAAGCTCTTTTAACTCTGCTGATAAGGGCCCGGAGGCACCCCACTCCACCAGCAAACCCCTGCCCTAAGGCGCTCAGCTTTCTTGATCTGTGGGCTGGGAAGCCCAATGCACTATCTCCTACTGGCCTTCTGCTGGGTCTCCTGGATCTGCTGCCTTTGCTGCTGCCGTTTCTCTGCAACTGTTTCTTGCTGCCTCACCATCTTCAGTGTTATAGCTCTCGCTCTGTATCTCCTGGCTCTAGGAGAGTCTTAGCACAGGGATCCCAGGTCCAAAGGACATGCTCCACTCCCATCTCTTCTTCTTGGTGGTAGTCCATGCCCCTCCCCTTCCACCTCGCTCTGGGATTGGCTCTTTTTTAAGCCTAGCAGAATGACAAAACTGACCAATCCCCTTGTTAGGACTCCATGCACCTTATTTGCATATTAGAAGGCTGTCCAATCCCCTTGGTGGGCCGCAATCACCATAAATGCATAGTCCCACCCAATCATTGTGTGGGAGTCACAAAAACTATGGCTAGGAGGGCCATATTAAGCAATAACACTGCACCACACACAGGAATTAAGCATCAATAAGAAAATTGAAACTTCTAAATTTGAACTCATAATTAATTTGAACAATATGTACCATTAAAAAAGAAAATCCCAAACCAAACCAGTTGCTGTCAAATTGATTCTGACTCATGATAATCCCATATGTGCAGAGCAGAACTGTGCTGCATAGAGTTTTCAAGGCTGTGACCTTTCAGAAGCAGATCACCAGGCCTTTCTTTTGAGATAATTAAGGGGAGATTTGAACTACCAACCTTTCGGTTACTAGTAGAGCCTTTAACCATTTGCACCACCCAGAGACACATATATACCATTATACTTCGGAATTAGTAGGAAGTGGAAAAATTGGTTTTATGAGCTCTCGTATTGCAGCAAGATAAAAAGAAATGTGATTATGTTAGAAATATTAATTGGGACACATGACCTTTTAAATGAAGGTCATGTGGTGCTCTGTCAGCAGAAGTGTTGTGCATCCTGCTGTGTTCCAAAGTGCTCCTGGGAAAAAGACAATGGGCACCCCCAGTGTCTGCCCAGATGTTGGTCTCTAATTCATAGAGGTTAGGATTTATGGCACATAGGATAATCACATCAGATCACAAAATGGTGGGCAACCACAAAATACTGGATATCATGGCCTAGCCAATTTGGCATACATTTTGAGGGGGCATAACAAATGGAAATACCACAAGTAGGTGGTTTTAACAAACAACAATTTGTTTTCTCACAGTTTAGGAGTCTAGAAGTCTGAATTCAGGGTGCTGGCTCTAAGGGAAAGCTTTCTCTCTGTGTGTCAACTCTGGAAGAAGGTCCTTGTCTCTTCTGAACTCCTGCTTCATGTGGTTTGCCATCTCTTTTCCCCTGTCTCTGCTTGCTAGCTTGCATTTAATCTCTTGTGTATTTAAAAAAAAATTGACTCAAGATACACCCTACACTAACCTGCCTCATTAACCTAACAAAGACAACCAATTCCCAAATGGGATTATAACCACAGGCATAGAGGTTAGGACTTACAACACATATTTTTGAGGGACACAGCTCAATCCATAACAATGACCATGCCCACTTCTGACAAATAAAAGCTATATGGAAACTGTCCCTCTCCGTTCTTCTTCATCTGATTGGGGAGTCGAGTCTAGTAGAAAGTGGCTCTAAGGAATATGAAGGGTTCTCCAATATCTTTGATAGCCCTCTTACAATTATGAAGTTATCCATCTTTCCAAAGCAAAACACTTACCTTATTCACAGAAAGGCTGTAAAACAGAGAATTTTATTTACGTAGTTCAGTAAAATGTATGATTACTGTTTTATTCTGGACCTGGGAAATTCCAATTTACTGATCCTACTTTTCTCTATCTGCTTTCAGCCGTGGCAACCTTGGGATGGAATTGTTCTCTTCAGCTATAACCCAAGATCACATAAAATAACCAATATGCTCTGATAGCCTTACTCTTGACTACCAAATCCCATAATGCTTCATCCTCAAAGAACACTTAGTCTGAATCCCAGGAGACAGCGGCCGTGAATTGGCAAACAACTTCATTACTGCACAACATGGTCTGATAGAAACCTCATGTTGACCCAGTCTTGTTCATCTTCAAGATTATTCTTTCTTGGATGTTTGCTTTTATACATAAAGAATCAGAATTTTATTGAAATTACAAATTAATTGCGGGAGAATTATTTATTAACGTTACTGAGTTTTCCCATCAATGTGCTTGGCATATCTCCCCATTTATTCAGAAATTAAAGACTTAAATCTAAACCATCTTTAATATTTAAACATCTTCTGCAATTTATTCCAATGAAGTCTTATATTTTTCTCCATCAATGTCTCGCACCTTGTCAATGCATTATTTTTTCTTTGTTCGTTTCACATAGTTGAGATCAATGTAACAGTTATTCTCCTTGTTATTCCAAATTAACACCACCTAGGCTGACACCAACTCCTTCTACAAGTACCAAAATGCTTGTACAGGTAATCACAATCATTATAGGTCACACTTGAAGGGTGCAGGAGTTGTGAGAGCTCTAATGACTAGGGTCATCCTGTTTGGGGCCTTTATTATTTATTCATCTACTCATTCAACCTCCTTTTTGCTTATAATAAAATTTCAAACAGCAAATATTTGCAGGCTTTTTGAACTCTGTTTTGCCTCACAGTTCATCTGAATCTTTAATTAATTCTATAAACATGGTTGAGTATTTATCATATGCAGAATACTGCTATAGGACCTGAAACTGGGGGAGGCACAGAAATTAGAAGACTCTGGTAATTTTTGCAGCGGAATTCATTGATACCCTACACTGGCACTTTTTTCTTCTGCCCCCAACCAAGGCTTCTGTCTTGTTCAGAAGGAATAAGAGGTTTCCATTCCAAGGTGCAGGTGACCCACATGAACGCCTCCACTACACAACGAACCGTTGTGGGTTTGCATTATTATGCACTGACAAGACCAGTGAGGCATTTCACGAAGTCTCCAAGTATGAGCATTGGTCACTTGTTTTTATAGAAAAAGCCCCAAAAGTCATTATTGTCACCTTCAAGGAATAACAGTTTATTGGAATGAGCCCATGTCACATAAAAGGTAGGGGCAGGGACATAGAGCAAGGGGAATAGCAGCTGAGGGAAGCTGTGCTTGCTAAGGTTGTGTGCAACTAAGCTTGCCAGAGTCAAGGGCAAGAGTGAGAATCATGGAAAGCTTCCTGCTCTTCCAGCAATACTAATGCCCAGCTCACCTGACCCAAAGGTGGAAGCAGAGGCAGAGCAGAAATTAGGGTGAGGTCTTGCAACAACCTTTCTTTTTCCCCTGCCATCTTCCATGCCAGCCTTCATGGCCCGGTACTCTTAGAACATTCCTCTGGGTCTCACTGCATGGGCTCTGATTTTCCTGAGCATTAATCCTCCTATAGGTCCAATCATTACTACCCCTCTTACTTCCCACTAATAAAATGGTCTTGGGTCTCATTCTTTAAGGTCTCACCTCTCACTTTCCTGTGTTGCTGTTATGGATTGAACTGTACCCCCCTAAAATATGTGTTGTGAACCCTAACCCCTACACCTGTGGATGCAATCCCATTTGGCAACATGGTTTTCTTTGTTATATTAATAAGGCCATATCAGTGCAGGATGTGTTTTAAACCAATCACTTTTGAGATATAAAAGAGCAGATTAGGCACAGAAGCAAGCAAGCAAGCATGAATGGGGGAAACATAGATATCGAATGGAGATCTCCAAGGAATGCTGAGAAGAACGATAGACAAGCCGAGATAAGGATTTCCCCCCAGTGGGGAACAGAGAGAGTCTTTCCTTGGAGCTGGTGTCCCAAATTCAGACTTCTAGTCTCCTAAACTGTGAGAAAGTAAATTTATGTCCAATAAAGCCACTCATTTCTAGTATTTTTGTTGTAGCAGCACTAGATGACCAAGACAGTTGTTTTCTAGATAATTCAATAAATTCATTCTGGCTGGTGTATTATGGCTCTGGATGCTGCACTCATTCATTCATTCAACAAATAGTTATTGATTTCCTACCACATACAGCCTTGTACTGGGCTCTGGACATACAGAGACAAAAGACACAGTCTTTGCCTTCAAGCAGTTCACAGACCAGTGAAGACAGAGAAATAAGCAACTAAATTACAATCAATTCAATTTCATGGAACCAATTTTCACAAAATGCCTACCATTCTGGGGGACATTTTAATAGGATGCCTTCACCCAAAAGATGACTTTTACTGGGAGAATTTCAGGCAAAATGAAGACTATGTGGAAAAAAATGTACGTAAAATGCTCTGTAAACTATAAATATTTGCTATTATGGTACACAACAGTTGACCACGTCAAAGCCACAGCTATGGCTTCAGCCTCCCAGCTCCCTTAGGAAAAAGCAGAGACAAGGAAAATGCAGTTTTTCTTGGGCTTAAATACAGCGACAGGGGAAATCTGGAGCTCCAGATGACTCTCTCAATGGATGAATGAATGTTTCCCTTCAAAGAGTGCTATGCTTCTCTCGGTCTACTGAAGCACTGGCTAGTGGTGACAGATGAAATAAAGGCCGTGTCAAGTAGCCAACAAGCAGTTAATTACTTCCTTCTTGTTTATATCTGTTTCCCTTTATGGAGAAGAAGGAATACTTCTCCTAGCAAAGCCTCTCTTTCCCTTCCCTGAGACGTGCACAATTGGAAACAAGGAGATGGGTATGGAGATGGTTTGCAGCCTATCAAAAAGGCAAGCCATAAAGTGCATCGCGTCAATGCCTTTTCAGGACATCCTCTGTAAGGCAAGGGGAGTGCTGCCCTTGGTGATCCCAGAGAGACTGGAGAGACACCTGATTTGAACCACTTCTTGTCCAATCAAAATTCAGAACCATGAGTTCAATTATCGTCCTCTGCCACTTAGGAGAGAAACTTTCAAATCATGGCGGAGAACATGAATTCAATCTGACAAGTGTAAGAGCTTTCACACAAGTTAATAGAACTTTAAATTATGGAGATGCTCAAAAATCGCTTTGGACTGAAGATTTTCTCCATGATGCTTATTCTTGTTTCCTTGAATTTCTGAAAATGTCCAGAAAGCTGATATCCGAAAGCTTTTCCCATTCACTTTTCCACACTGCAGTGGAAGGTTTTATTTATTTATTAGTGGAGGAAGTTTATATTTATCACTTCTGAGCCATTCTGTGCCTCTTTGGGTCCTCTGAGAAGCAGAAGCTAATTGGAATAAAATGTGCAGAAGGGACACCTTTATGGTGGGTACAGGAGAGCTGGAGCAGGAGCAGGAGCAGGAGCAGGGGTAGGTGGGGAGAGCCTTCAGATTGCTATGCAGGGCTAGTAGCTGTGTGGTGAGTGAGCTAGTCTCCAAGCCCCACTCTACATACCAACAGTATCAGTTGGAATCCTACAAGAAGCAGGCACAAAAATAGAATTAGATATGCAAGAGATTTATTGGGAAATGTTTGTGAAGGGAAGAAGTGGAAGAGTGGGTGGAAATTACCTTCAAAACATGATGTAGGTCTGACACCTGTGAAAGGAGAGAGCTAAGAAAGGAAGTAGGAGACTCCCAGGCTGGAGTAGATTTGAGAAGGCCCCAGCTAGTCCAACGGGGAGTCCCAGTGCAAAGAATGCCCCCCATAGGCGTTTAACAGGAATGTCATGAATCTAGTATCCCTGGTTTGCTCAGTCCTAGCTGGTATCAGACCAGGGAAAGCATGACCTCAGTGTGAACTCACTGATGATTGAATTTGCAGTAGTGAAAACTATCCGCTAGCTACCCTCCTAGCAGTAGGTTCTCTTGATAGGATACCTGAGCAGTGAACCTCGGTAGCTAACACTCCTTCCTGTGGAGATGAGAAGCCAAACATCCAGATGTTAAGGCCTGTGGTCAACCTCCAGTGGACAGAAACTTGGAGAGCTGAATTAGGTCCCCACTGGTTAGGTGGAAAAGCTCAAGCCATGGACAAAGCCTTCTTTGGGCCATTTTGGGGGGAATGTTCTACATATATAGCACGTCCTGATTTCCTTTGGCCTTGTCAGAATTCTTGCTCCTCTAGACTGAGCTTCTGTATGTAGAACAAATTCTTCCTGTCTGCTGTTTAAGCAGGTGTGACTCAGAACTTCTCCAGGGATACTTGGGCCAAACCAGGTGGTCTTAGATACTCAAGTAGGCACTTTTCCTCTGAGCTCAAGGGGAACTGGATTCAAGCCCATAAAATGATTAGCTTATTGTAATTAACTCTGACCAAAGTATCTATTTCTGAGTACCTGATCTAAACACTTTAATTTTTATACTGACCCTGAATTAAATACTTTAATTTTTATATTGAGCCTTTTATGCATCTTCTTTGATAGACCCATCTTCAAATACTAGAGGTCTAATCTGTTTGATGAAAGAAGCAAACTAATGCAGGTTTAGAAATTGAAAACAAGTAAATCAGCTATATTCTCCCTAGAAGAGGCCGAAGAAAAGGACAGCCCAGGCAATTTGCTCTAAATCTCGCTAGATGGGACAATGGCTTTTTTGGGGAGCCCATTTCAGGGGAATTATAAATAAAACCCTCCAAAGACTAGAGCAAAAGGGAAACCAGAGTCCTGGGTGAGAAGGCAGGCAAAGAAGAAATATAAAGTTCAAAGCCAAGCAGGGCATTAATGGAAAAATTTGGGCAAGTTGTTTGATGCCTGGGAGTCTCTATTTCCTTTTTCATAAGACACTAGAAAAATGCCTCTCATTTATTACATAGTTAAAGAGAGTACGAAACACAAAACAGCATAACGTAGTAAGAGGGTGGGCTCTGGAGAGAGACTGCCTTGGTACAAGTCCCAGCTCTTCATCAGATTGACCTTGAAGCTATTTAGTCGCTGAGTCTCAGTTGCCTCTTTTTAAAACACAGGTAATGATAATATTACCAAAGTCATAGAGCTGCTATGAATATTAAGTCAAAATGCATATAAAGCATTTAGCACAGCACTGTGTAACAGACGTGGTCAGGGCCCACATGAATTACTAATTCAGCGAACCCCAGCTCGACTTCCAGCTGCCATGCCTGCATTTCTTTGCTTGGAAGCTTTTTCTGAGTCCAGGCCAAGTGTGCCAGGGAATGAATGTCCCCCCAAGGAGCAACACTCAACCAATGTCTGATGGTAGTTAAAAAAAAAAAGAACAGTTGCCATGAAGTCAGTTCTGACTCCTGGAGACCCCATGTATGTCAGAGTAGAACTATGCTCCACAGGGTTTTCAATGGCTGATTTTTTTAAAGTAAATCACTAGGTCTTTCTTTCAAGGTGCCTCCGGATGGACTTGAACTTCCAGCCTTTCAATTAGCAACTGAGTGCTCAATTATTTGCACTACCCAGGGATTCCAGTCTGATAGTTGGTGCATAAAATACCCCAGTAACCTTGCCCGCCCCTTGGAAGGAGTCCCTGGGTGGTACGAACAGTTAAGTGCTTGATTGCTAGCGGAAAGTTTGGTGGTTGGAATCCACCCAGAGGCACCTTGAAAGACAGGCCTGGCCATCAGCTGTTGAAATGTCACAGCCTTGAAAATTCTATGGAACATGGGGTCTCCATGAGTCAGCAACAGCAACAGCAACAGCAACCTTGCCTCTTGGGTAGGATAACTCTGAGGCGATTGTCTCATGTTTCCGCAGTGGCATTGGCTCAATAACACACCTTTTATTGACTACATTTTCCTCTCTGTCTTACTTTCCTACTCTCCCTCCGGTTTTCCTCCATCTCCCGATGTTATACTTGCACTTAAATTCTTGTGTCAGGATCTACCTCTGGAGGAACTGCCTACGACAGCCAGGCACAAAAACACAACCAGTTAAAGCTAGCTGTGGTTATTGTAAGAGGTGTGCCTTATAAAATATAAATCATTATGTAAATATTAGCACTAAAAAATTTTTGTCAGATTCTCAGTAGAAAAAAATATCCAATAACATCACACTTAGAGGTCTAGAAAGAACCTTGAATGTCATCTTGTTCATTCCTACCAGCAAACTCTTACCCTCCTCAGCAGCTCCCGCCCCAATATACTCATACTCACACCTTGGTATTCGGCCTTTACAATGGCATACAATGGAGTAGTTTTCTCAGGCTAACCCAGGCAGAGGAAGGGAGGCCACCACACTTCACACTCCTAACTTCTTACTTTTCAAGTCATATGGTGCATCAAAGTGAGATGAAACCAGAGGGAGGGAAAACCAGGGGTCTAGCTAAAGCTACAACAGACTGGGCAACCTCTAGGATGGCTGGGGTTGCCCAGGAGGCTACCTGGGTTTAGACTGTTGGCCTAGCAGCAGGCCTATATGCCTCCAGGTACCCCTTCAAGCCAGCCATATGTGTGTGCTCTTTAAATCACACTCTTAATAGGTCAGCATGGGGACCAGCCTGCAGATTGACAGAATCGCAGGTTCCAAGGCAGCCTCACTGCCACCTCCCTGGCACCATCTGCCCACCCCCAGCCTCTGCCCCTGAATCCCATTCAAGTGGTGTAATTGAATGAATCCTGCTTTATTTAGAAATGAAATATGGCCCAGAGGGTTTTCTTCCAGAGCTCATTTTCAGTTCAGTTAGCACATCTTGGCCCACAGGGAATCCCAAATACCAACGCATCACTTCCCAACCAGGTGGGCTGGCCTGCCTCCACATCCTGAGAGCACCTGCCACCAGGGCAATAAGATGGCTAGTGGGGGAGGAGGTATGACACCCTGAGCTGTGTGTGTAAGTCACATGCCAGGTGGAGGGAAACCCGTGATTGCAGAGGTTCAATTCATCACATCAGAATTTTATTTATGCATCTGAAGTATAACCTAGAATTAACCTCCACAAGAGAGGAATATATGTATATAATTTGGGGGGCCACTTTGTGTATAGCTGAGTCCCTAGCATCTGGAACAATGCCTGATACATGGCAGATACTAGATGTTTTATTTTCTTTTTAAAAATTAAGGTAAAGTTTGCACATAGTGAAGTGCACACAGGATGTACATAATGAGCTTTGACCAATACATCTATCCATTTAATGCACACACCACTCAAGATGTAGAACATTTCCATCACCCCAAAATGTTCCCTCCTGCCCCGTCCCAGCCATCTCCCTGCCCCTGCCCAGAGGCGACCGCCGTGCAGATCTCCGTCTCCATAAATTAGACCGAACTCTGTATATATGGAGGCAGACCGTCTGGACTCTTTTATGTCTGACTTCTTTTGCTCAACCTAATAATTTTGAGATTCATCTATTTTGTCGTAGCTTTCAGTAGCGTATTTCTTTTTATTGCTGAGCAGATTGCATTTATGAAGGTAATTTGTCTTTTCTCTTGCTGATAGACACGGGAGTTTTTCCCAGAGTTTGGTGGTCCTGAGTAAGGCTGCTATGAATATTTTTGTACGAGTGCTTTTGTGGACACATGTTTTCCTTTCTCTGGGTAAATACCTGGAAATGGAATTGCTGGGTTCTGTGATAGATGTATACTAAACTTCTTGAGAAGGAGCCACACAATTTTCTAAAAGGATTGTACCAGCAATATACATAAAAAAAAAAAAAAACATACTTACCAATATTTGATGTTGTCAGTCTTTTGGTTTTAGCCATTCTACCTGGTGTGATAAGGGAATCTCGTTGCAGTTTAATTTGCATTCCCCTGATGACTATTATTCCTGAGCACGTTTTCCTGCATGTGCCGATCATTTGCATATCTTCTTTTGTAACTTGTCTATTTAACTCTTTGGCCAATTTCTGTATAGAGTTTTATTATTATTATGAATACTAAGGAGTTCTTTAAATGTTCTAGTTACAAATCCTTTGTAGAAAATAAATATGCCTCAGACTGGAGAACGTCTCAGCAGAAGCTTCTGACTTTGATGAAGTCCAGTTAATATTTCTTTATTTTCCTTTCAAAGCCAGTTGGACTGTCATTCCTGATATTGTTAATTTTTGTTTTCTCTCCCTCCCTTCCCTCTCCCTCTTCCCCTACCCTTTCTCTTCCTTCTCTCTCTCTTTTATACATCTCATTCTGAATTCAGAATAATCTTAATTAATCTTTTAATTAATCCTTTTCCAGTGAAACAACTTGCGGCTTTGTTTGTATGCTTACTATTTCATTGGTTTCTACTGTTATCTTTATGTTTTTTTCTTCTACTTATTTGCTCTTCTTTTTCTAATTTTTTAGAAAGTTTAGATGAGTGATTTTATATATTTCTGGTTTTCCAATACAAGCATTTAAAGCTATAGGTTTCTTTCTAAGAGCTTTTGTAGCTGCCTCCCACAAATTTTGATATGCTGTGCTGTCATTTGAATTCAATTCAAAGTATTTTCTAGTTTCCTTGATGATTTCCTCTGTGACCAACAGGCTACTCAGAGATGTGTTGCTAAATTCCAAATAACTGGGGATCTTCTAGATGTCGTTTTTGTTATTGATTTCTAATTTACTTATATTGTGGCGAGAAAGCATACATACGGTCATTTCAAATGTATTGAGACTTGTTTTATGGCTAAGCACATGGTCCACCTGGTTCCATGGACACTTGCAAAGAATGTGAATTCCTTAATTGTTGGGTGAGTGTTTTATAAGCAATGATTATATTAATTAAGTTGATTGACTGGGCTATTCACATCATTTATACCAGAGCTCAGCAAGTTTTTTCAGTACAGAGCCATGCAGTCACTATTTTCAGCTTTGTGAGCCATTGACTCTCTGTACCAACTACTCACCTTCACTGCGGTAGTGCAAAACTAGCTATAAACAATACATAGACAAACAGGACGGCAGGATTTGGCTAACCGGCTATAGATGGCAAGTATTTGTTCTATATTGTGGCGAATATTCAATCTACTTCTTTTATCAATTACTGAGTTGTTGTTGGGTGTTGAGTCAGTTCCGACTCATAATGACCTTGTGTACAGCAGAATGAAACTCTACCTGGTCCTGTACCATCCTCACGATTGTTGTTATGCTTGAGCCCATTGTTGTAGCCACTGTGGCAATCCATCTCATTGAGGGTCTTCCTCTTTTTCACTGACCCTCTACTCTACCAAACACAACATCCTTCTCCAGGGACTGATCCCTCCCGATAACATGCCCAAAGTATGTGAGATGAAGTCTCATCATCCTCACTTCTAATGAGGATTCTGGCTGTATTTCTTCCAAGACAGATTTGTTTTTTCTTCTGAAAGTCCATGATATATTCAATACTTTGTTAACACTGTAATTCAAAAGCATCAATTCTTCATTCTCCCTTATTCATTGACCAGCTTTCACATGCATATGAGGCGATTGAAAACATCATGGCTTGAGTCATTGACTCATAGCGACCCTATAGGACAGAGTAGAACTGCCCCATAGAATCCCCAAGGAGCACCTGGTGGATTCAAACTGCCCACCTTTTGGTTAGCAGCCACAGCACTTAACATGAGTCGGAATCGACTCGACGGCAACCTTAGTCCTTAAAGCAACGTCTTTGCTTTTCAACACTTTAAAGGGGTGCAGCACATTTGCCGGATACAATGTGTCATTTGATTTCTTGACTGCTGCTTCCGTGGGTATTGATTGTGGATTCAAGTGAAAAGAAATTCTTGACAACTTCAATCTTTTCTCCATTTATCATGATGTTGCTTATTGGTCCAGTTGTGAGGATTTTTGTTTTCTTTATGTTGAGGTGTAATCCATATTGAAGGCTATGGTCTTTAATTTTCATCAGTAAATGCTTCAAGTCCTCTTCTCTTTCGTCAAGCAAGGCTGTGTCATTTGCATATCACAGGTTGTTAACGAGTTTTCCTCCAATCCTGATGCCACATTCTTTTTCATATAGTCCAGCTTCTCAGTTAATTTGCTCAGCATACAGATTGAATAAGTGCAGTGAAAAGATGCAACCCCAACACACACCTTTCTTGACTTTAAACAGCACAGTATCCCCTTGTTCTGTTCCAATGACTGCCTCTTGGTCTATGTACAGGTTTCTCATGAACACAATTAAGTATTCTGAAATTCCCATTCTTCTCAATGTTTTCCATAATTTGTTATGATCCACACAATCGAATGCCTTTGCATAGTCAATAAAACACAGGTGCATCTTTCTGCTGTTCTCTGCTTTCAGCCAGGATCAATTGGACATCAGGAATGGTATCCCTGGTTCTACATCCTCTTCCGAATCTGCCTTGAATTTCTGGCAGTTTCCTGTTAATATAGTGCTGCAGCCACTTTTGAATGATCTTCAGCAAAATTTTACTTGTGTGTGATATTAATTACTTTGTTCGATAATTTCCAAATTCGGTGGGATCACCTTTCTTGGGAATAGGCATAAATATGGATCTCTTCCAGTTGATTGGCCAGGTAGCTATCTTCCAAATTTCTTGGCATAGACAAGTGAGTACTTCGAGCGCTGCATCCGTTTGTTGAAACAACTCAACTGGTATTCCATCAATACCTGGAGCCTTGTTTTTTGCAATTCCTTCAGTGCAGCTTGGACTTCTTCCTTCAGTACCATTGGCTCTTGCTCATATGGTACCTCCTGAAATGGTTGAATGTTAATTCTTTTTGGTAGAGTGACTCTGTGTATTCCTTCCATCTTCTTTTGATGCTTCCTGAGCCATTTAATATTTTCCCTGTAGAATCCTTCAATATTGCAACTTGAGGCTTGAATTTTTTCTTCAGTTCTTTCAGTTGAGAAATGCAGAGTGTGTTCTTCCCTTTTGGGTTTCCATCTTCAGGTCTTTGCAAGAGTCATTATAATACTTTACTTTGTCTTTTGGAGCTGCTGTTTGAAATCTTCTGTTCAGCTCTTTCACTTCATCATTTTACTTCATCATATACTGAGGGGTGTGTTAATATCTCTCCTTGTAATTGTGAATTTGTTTAGTTTTTCCTTTAGTTCTGTCAATTTTTGCTTCATATGTTTTGAAGATAGAGCATAAATCGCATGGTTGTATCTCAAAAACATAATACAGAGTGAAAGAAGCGAGCCCCATAGATTTGATTGCATTTTTTAAAAAATAAAAAAACAGGTAAAACAAAATAATTCAATGTTTAGGGACTGTACTGTAGATAGTTAAACAATAAAGAAAAGCAAGAAATTGATTAACACAAAATTCAGGACACTGGTTACCTCTGGCGGGAAGGGAGGGGTATGATGGGGAGATGGGGAGAGGACAAGGGACTTCTAAGTTCCTGGTAATGCTCTCTTTCTTATGCCCAGTGATGGGTGCAGCCCATTTCAATGTTTAAAATTATCTTTTATTAAACTGTACATATTTTTTTACACCTTCTTTTGATGTGGAGGAACTGGGACACTTATACACTGTTGGTGGGAATGTAAAAATCATGCATCCACTTGGGAACACTGTTTAGCAGTGTCTTAAAATGTTAAACATGATATTAAATTTACCATATGATCCAGCCATTCTACTATTAGATATTTACTCAAGGGAAATGAAAGTATGTGTCCATACAAAGACTTGTAAACAAACTTTCAAAACAACTTGGTTTGTAACAGACAAAAATTGGAAGCGATGCAAATGTCCCTCAAGAGATGAGTAGATGAACGAATCGTGGCACACTCGTACACTGGAATACTACTCAGCAAGAAAATGCAATGACGTTTCAGTGCAAACAACATACGGTGGCTGGATCTTAGAATAATTATGCTAAGAAGCAAGAAAAAAAAGAATACAAATTGTATAATCTCATATCTATAAAATTCCAGAAAATGCGATCAAACCTGTAGTGACAGAGAGCAAATCAGTGGTTGCCCGTGGGCAAGTGGTGGGATAGAGGGATACCAAAAGGTCACAGGAAAACTTTTAAGGCTGAAGGATGTGTTTATTATCTTGATTGTGGTGATGGTTTTATAGTTGTATACATATATCCAAACTCATCAAATTGTACACTTTAAATATGCATAGCTTATTGTATGTCGATTATACCTCAGTATAGTGGTGTGTGTGTGTGTACAAAATCAACTAAGATTTAGTATCTAGAATGTATTAGAAAATTCCTATAAATTGATAATACAAAGATTGCCATTAAATAGAAAAATGGGAAAATGCATGAACATGTATATTATATATAATTGCATATATGTATTCATGTATTATATACAATAATATAATCATTATATAACATAATTATATATATATATATATATATATATATGTATATATATATATATATATATATATATATATATATATACATAAAATGAAGAAAATAAACCAGGGTACATGAGAGAGACTCTGAGGATATGCTATTGTAGATAAGATGGTCAGCACAGGCCTCTCTGAGCGGGTGGCTTTTGTGGTTTAATAGCTGTGGCCAGATTGCCTTCTACAATAGCTGTAACAATTCACATTTCTACCAGTTATGAATGAAGTTACCATTTACCCCATTTTCCTGTCTTGGCAAATATATCTCCCTGGTTTTGCTGGTCTGATGAAACACATCCTTTCTCAAAATATTACCCTATTCTTTACATCTGTCCCAGGTGATAATTAATTTATTATTAACCCGGAGGGGCATTCTTCCAAACAGAAACGCTCAAAATTTCCCAGGGGCTGCTTGGCCGAGCCATGGCATGCACACCTGCAGTACTCAAATGGGGTCTCCAGAGTGTCCATCCTTCCACACCTCTCTCAGTGTCAGTTCATCAGGGCCAACATCTCCTGCCTCTTTCCATTCAGCAGACCTTTGAGCAGGGCCATCACTGCTCAGAGGAGGTTCTGAGTAAGCAAGAGAAAGATGGCTGCCTCCTCCTCTGCAATCCCGTAGCAGGAGATACTCCCAATCTTCCCTTAGAGAGAGAAAGAGAAAAGTGTTACACAGGCTGAAAAACTCACTAGTTCAATTTCGAAGGCACCTTTATAGAGACAAGCAATTAAGCTTTGAAACGTTGCTTCCCTGGTGTAATATCTTCCAATCTGGTAGCACATTTTCTTTGATTCAGAGCTAACAAAAATCAACAACCATGCGTTTGGGAGGGGGGCCAGATGATGACGAGGGAAGAGGGGGTGGAAAAGTGGGAGGGAGAGAATGGTGCCAAGCATTTTAGCTTAAAAAATTACACAGGGTCAGTACCTAAATTTCCGTAGTGGAAAAGAGAAGTGTCTCGGTGTACACAACCCCATTTTAGGACCCTATCCTGAACACCCGTGGCCACCCAGCTGGGAGAATCTGACCATCTTGGCTCCCATGGGCCAATCACAAGGAAGGCTCTGGTTACACCTTGGACATCCTTCTCTGTACTGAGGAAGGCAGAACTGTGACAACGTAGCCAAAATGTTAAAAAGAAAAAGGGGGTGAGTGCTTACAAATAGAACAACTGGTTATTCTACTACTGCTTTCTCCCAAATCATGATTTACCCTTGAGAACCCAGAGTTCTGCATTTAGATAACAAAATCAATTTTTGTTGTTGTTGCTCAGATACCTGCAAGTTCAATGGGGTCATTCACATCAGACCCTCTCAGTAAACTTCAACATTGCATCTGTTGCCTGGTAGCCATTCAGAAACAATGTTAAATCCTGTGGCTATTTTATAGTGCTATCAATTTGCCATTTGTCCTTGTTGTTTTTAAAAACAAGCACATTCTTACTATCGTTCCATCTCTTCATAATGAAATCTTTGGAAGATCAGCAAAGCATTTCAGGCATTTAAACTTGGATGTACACAGTGAGGCAAGGTATGGGCCAACGATTAAAAAGGAAGGTGCAATGATTCTACTTAGTAGACTTCATTTTCCACACATGCTAAGCTGCCCCTGGTGATAAGTCAGCCATTTAAGAAGGTATTTTAACTACTGAATGGTACCTTGCTACTCCCAATGTATAGCTTAGGTCCCTGTGCCTTTATCTGTGCTGCTTTCTTTTGGAATTGAGCTTCTCTCTGCCTGTCCAAGCATCATCCATCAGCTGACTATGTATTTGCTCACCTAAGATTTATAGAAATCCCCTCCATGTGTCAGGTTGTTTAAGCATTTAGGCCCTAAGATATATAAAAAAAATAGTTCTCATGGAGAATCTGAGAGCCTAGTGGAAAAGAATGAAAAAACACACACGCATGTATACACACACCTTACTTACCTGTGTGAGTCATCTACTGCTGCTATAACAGAAATACCACAAGTGGATGGCTTTAACAGAGAAATTTATTTCTTCACAGTAAAGTAGGCTAAAAGTCCAAATTCAGAGTGTCAGCTTGAGGGGAAGGTTTTCTTTCTCTGCTGGCCTTCTCTTCAATCTTCCCCCGGACTAGGAGCTTCTCCGTGCAGGAACCCCTAGTCCAAAGGATGGGCTTTGCTCCTGGCACTGCTTTCTTGGTGGTATGAGGTCCCCCACCTCTGCTTCCTTCCCTTTCCTTTTCTCTCTTGAGAGACAAAAAGTGGTACAGGCCACATCCCAGGTAAACTCCCTTTATGTTGGATCAGGGAGATGACCTGATAAGGATGGTGTTACAATCCCACCCTAATCCTCTTAACTTAAAATTACAATCACAAAATGGAGGTCAACCACAGAATACTGAGAATCATGGCCTAATCAAGCTGATACACACATTTTTGGGGGGACATAATTCAATCCATGACATTTCCCCTACCCATGGCTGTCGAGTCAATTTTGACTCATAGTGACCCTATCAGACTCTAAAGGACAGAGTAGAACTGCCCTATATGGTTTCCAAGGAGCACCTGGTGGATTTGAACTACCAATATTTTGGTTAGCAGCTGTAGCTTGCTGTAGCTCTTAACCACTCCATCAACAGTGCTCCATGTATACACATAGTGGTTAAGAATATAAGCTTTGACGTTAAAAGACCAGGGATCAAATCCCATCTCTGGCATTTCCTACTTGTGTGGCCTTGATTAAGTCACTTAACCTTTTCAAGCTTTGATTCCCTCCTCTGTAAAATTGTGGTTTATTTATCTAACAAATGCTTCTTGAGTGCTCACTTTGTGCCAGGCTAGATGCTAAGGATCTAGCTCTGGACCAGACAAAGTCCCTCTCAAGTACAGTTGGCATTTTTAGTCCATGAGACGGACATTTAAAAATTAATAAATCACTAATATATCAGGTAGTGATTACTGCTGTGCAGAAAAATAGATCCGGGAAAGCAAATAGTGAATGGAGGAAGCTGCTCTTTTAGGTAGGCCAGGGACTACTGCTCTGAAGAAGAACCATTGGGCAGACAGCAGCTGCATGAGTTGATGGAACGTGCATGTGACAATCTGGGAGAGGAGCATACCTGGCAGAGAGAAGAGTGAGGCCCTTGGTGGAAGTATGCTTGACATGGCCAGTGAATAGCAAGGAGGCCAGTGTGGCTGTGAGCAAGGGAGAGAGGAGTATGGTAGGAGTTAAGACTGGAGAGGTAGCAAGGGTTAGTTCACACTGGACCATGTAGGCCACGGTAAGGGCAATGTGAAAAGGAATCAATAATAGCAGCTTCTTTTTAAAGTTTCTGTTTGAGTAAACAAGGCCGTGTGTGCTAGGGGTGTGGCATCAGTAAGCACTCAGTATGCACTGGCTGGGGTCCTTAGCCAGTGAAATGGTTAACACGGTTGGCTGCTAACTGAAGGTTTAAGGTTCAAGTCCACCCACAGGCACCTCTGAAAAGGCCTGGTGATCTGCTTCCAGAAAACTAGCCATTGAAAACCCTACTGAGCACAGTTCTACTCTGTCACACACGGGGTCACCATGAGTTGGAATCAACTCAACGGCAACTGGCTTTGTTTTTGTTTTATGTATCGGCAGTTACACAGGTGACATAAGGACAATAATAGAGCTATGAATCAAGTATTAGGGAGGCATAGTGGAGGGCTCTGGGGAATGAGAACATGTCTGCCCTCAAGAAATTTACAATCTAGTACAGGAGATAAGATAAGGGCCCAAAAACATAGTATGATAAATAAAAGAGAGGCCACTGGGAATGTGCAGTCTTCAGCATTTTAGGAAAAAATCATGTTTTTTCTCCTTGAAGATCTCACTGTAAGATCCGTGATAATAGATCTGGGCCTTTCTTATTCACTGTAGCATTTCTGGGGCTCAGCACAGTGCCCAGCACAGAGTAATCAATCAATATTTGTTGAATGGGTCTGCAAATTGAGTAGATGAGAGTAACCTCACATATGGAGACATTTCCAATTTCTTGGTACTGACAAATATTGGTTTCTTAAATTCTCAGATGCAAATAAAAAGATTCTTTACATCTTTATGGGTCCAATTAGTTGAATTTTTAACTGAACCACTGGGATTCTTGGAAACAAATGACAGAGAATCTCTTTAACCCTGTGGAGTGGTTATAAAGAGATCTCAGTTAACCTCTGAGAGAGAATGGCCAGGTTTCTTGTGAAATACAGCCCCAATTATACCTCTGATTGGTCCCTGGGGTTGAAGTCCCCATCTGGTTGGCTTTGTTGGGGTCAAGATTCATAGAACAATAGGACAGCAAAGGTCTCCAGAGGTCATCAGCCAACTTCCACAGCAGTTATGTTTTTATTGTGACAGCCATCAATGTGCAGATTAAAAAATAACTTGTCCGGTGTAAGTTCCTGGCCCTACTCTGGCTAAGAACTCTTACGCTTAGTCAGATACAGAGCTGGGGCACCTACAGGGCACATGATGTCACCAAATCATCCAGTTCATCTTTCTACTGGTCAGGAGTAGTACCGGGGGCCTCGCTGTGTACCCAGCAGTAAAGGTCAGAATACAGAGAGGCTGTAGATCTGAGGGTGAGGCATGGCTTGGATAGCCACAGAGCAGGTAGAAGAGTCCTTCCCAAGTGGGGGAGAAACCAGAAGCTAGCTAAGGAGGAGGAGACTAACAAAGTCAGCATCAAGCGCCGTTGCTAGGAAACAAGAAAATCTTGATGCAGTGAGGTCCCAGGAATCAAGGCTAGGTGAAATAGGAGAAAGGCAGGAGAGGGAACAAAACATAAATGATTCACAGAAAATGTAAGGGGAAATGCTTAAATTGTCAAGGTGCCAAGCTCATTCTGAAAAGCAATACAGAAAAAAAAAAGAAAAAATGAAATGGGGGTATTTGGAAAGAGATGAGAAACTCAAATGACAGAAATTGAAGAAAGATCAAGTTAAGCTAGTGCCGGGGTCTCCCACTGCACAAAGGTGCCAACACTGCCGTCACGCTCTCCTGAGCATCCTGGCCCCTCTCTCACCTCATAATTTGAAGTCCTGCTAGCACTACCATGGAAACTGTTGTGATAAACCCTAAAGCTTGGTGAATCCTTGAGACTGGTGTTCAGACAAAACAGCAGATGCCATAAAAAAAAAAAAAAAAGCTGAGGGAAGTTCATCTCCAAAGCAAAAGGTCAGCCTCGATCTGAAACCCTTCCCACGATAACGCCTCAACTGTTCTGATTTGTGAAATAGCTACTTAAAACCCACCCCACCGCTGTCGAGTCGATTCCGACTCACAGCGACCCTACAGGACAGAGTAGAACTGCCCCATAGAGTTACCAAGGAGCGCCTGGCGGATTTGAACTGCCGACCTCTTGGTTAGCAGCTGTAGCACTGAACCACTTACGCTACCTGAAATTCTACCAGTTAAAGATGCACATGTATAACTACATAACATACCCGCTTTTAAAAGACAAAAATCTCTGAGGGTGTTATTGGAGGTGTTAGCTAGCTATTCACATGTTAGTAATATCTAATTACTAACATTTCAAATATCTACCTGAGATTGTCTTAAGGGGATGGGAGCTTTTATCAAGGATGAAGTTTAGTAAATGACTCTTCATATTGCTTCATAAATTTTGTTATATTTTATATTTTATATATCTACTACTTGGCACAGTGGTTAAGAGCCATGGCTGCTAACCAAAAGGTCAGCAGTTTGAATCCACTAGCCACTCCTCAGAAACCCTATGGGGCAGTTCTACTCTGTCCTATAGGATCGCTATGAGTTGGAATTAACTCAATGGAAACGGGTATTTCTGAAAAGGATTAAAATATTTTAAAAATCTTGTGGACTAAGATAGGCTAATTCTGCCCTCTCCCTCCCATATGTGCATAAAATAGTGAAGATATAGGTAAAGGTTAATTGGACGACAGTTGGGGATGGTGGTGGAAACATTGAGTTGAAATAATCCCTAAGAACATAGAAATAAAATTGTTACCTACTAGTTAAGCTACAAAAGCCATGCATGTTGGATCAGAGCAGAGAAATACTATATCGTCTTTAAGAATCAGAATGGGTCCCAGGCCTGCTGATTTTGGCTCTTAACTGTTTAAAGATATCACTATGGTTAGAGCAAGAATGTGTTTGGCAAAAGGCCAGGAAAACCTAGGAAAGAGAGGGTGAAAGAAGCAAGTCCTGGGCCTTGAACATGCACACTGTGTTGAGAAGAGGGAATGGCGAGCCCTAAAGATGGAGCCTGTCCAGTCCTGAGACAGTTGATGATGCAGGTCTTTTTTTTGTTTGTTTGTACTTTAGATGAAGGTTTACAGAGCAAATTAATTTCTCATTAAACAATTAATATCTAATCTTTGGCTAAAGGGTAAACCTCAGGAGTGACTTCAGTGCTGAGTTAAAAGGGTGCCCGGGGGCCATCCTATTTCTCCAGGATGGCATGGGTCTTTTGTTACAGTTTATTCTCTAATCTGAATGCAGGCTCACAGCTTTCTGGCTGCTCTCCAGCTTCCCTTACAGATTTGCTTCCAAGGAGAAAATGCACTGGTAGCAAACTGCTTATCTCTGGGGCTTGTTAGCCATTCTGGTTGGTACATCAAACTGGTGTGAGTTTGCTTAACATAGGTCAGACTCTAAGATCTAATCATTTCTGTTCCTAAGGCTAGTAACCAAGAGGTCTTGACCACACAGGGGGCTGTATGCACAAGCCCTGATTATTTTGAACTGTGGCCAAGAATTAGAACTGCATTAATAAAGAGAGGAGGAGAAATCCCCTTCCTCTTTCCATTTCTTTTCCTACCCTCCCCCATCCCCTTTTCTACGCCAGGGGGATCTCCTGCTCTTAGACCCCTCATTTGCATTACGGCTTAGCTTTGTTATGGGTAAAATGACTTCTGATGAATATCTTCAGGCCCTCCCCCCGCCAGTGTTTCTAAGAGAAAAAAAAAAAAAATTGTTCATTCCAATGGCTGATTCTCAAATGAATTCTGGACTATGACCCAATTACAACTAGGGGACATTTTGTTCCTGTAAAATGATCTTTCTAGCCAGTGTCTGGGAGCTAGCTGGGAAATGCATTTAGTAAATCACTCCCAATGGCTTGGGGAAGGACAGAGAAGGTTCTAGAAGAGATGAGTCAGGCTAGGGGGTGGGCGGTGTGGATGGAAAGGAACAAAGAGCCAAGCAATATTCTGAAAACAGAATTTGTACCCAGCCAGAAATAACTGTCTGGTCAGGTCTAGCTAAAGGCTTTCTGAAATGATGAAGCAAATATTAACAGAGAAATCTTTAAAAGCCTCTCTCTGTGAAGATAACACTCTTCTTGGTGATAAGCTGGGTGGGTTTATAAATAACATGTTCTGTCTTTGCCAGGCAATCTTAATAAGGTCTTATTCTCCCCTCCAGAGTTGGAAATAGAAGGTTTATATCTCAATGAGAATATAGCATCTGACGCAGTGCCCCACCTACATGCAGTGGACAAGTGATTCAAGATGAACATGGTAACTGTCACACTGGCTCCAAAAAGCTAGGAATCAAAACAAAAAGACAATGGTCAGCTTACTTCCAAGCCCCTAAATGCAAATGGTGGGTTTTGGTAGGAATAGCTCAATACTCACCAGGTTACTTCTTACCTAGCCAGTGTGTGTCTGTTAGTGGTGGGACTAAGATGAACCAGAAAAAGTCAGTACAAGGTAGTTGCTATAGTCTTTCTATCCTGAAGTTAAGCACGTGACTCCTTTCCAAAGGAACCATAGCAGCACCTCTATCAGAGTGCCATTCTTCCACATGTTGCGAGCTGCATTCATTCATTAAACATGTATATATCAGCTGTCCATTAGGAGCCCTGGTGGTACAACGGTAAAACTCTCGGCTGTTAACCAAAAGCTACCAGCGGCTCTTTGGGAGAAAGACCTGGCAATCTGCTTCCATAACGATTACAGACAAGAAAACCCTATGGGGCAATTCTGCTATGTCACGTGGTGTTGCTAGGAGTCAGAATTGACTCGCTGGCACCCAACAACAACAGCAACAACAACACATTCCAGGCACTCCCGGTCCAGGAGTGGGGGCAAAAGCTACCTGGCAGGAAGAGGGGGTGTGTCCAAGGGGCTTCAAAAGTACAGGGGAAAGGCGTAGAGGGCAGTGGAAGCACAGATGGCCTCAGCCAGGTTCAGCCCTACCTGATGACTCACTTACAAGGTAGAGAAGGGCAGAACATCCAAACAGGAATGTGGTAGAAAGGCTGGATCT
Source organism: Elephas maximus indicus (assembly GCF_024166365.1). Classification (NCBI taxonomy): domain Eukaryota; kingdom Metazoa; phylum Chordata; class Mammalia; order Proboscidea; family Elephantidae; genus Elephas; species Elephas maximus. The sequence goes on along the minus strand of NC_064820.1, from coordinate 75,713,954 downwards.
GATTTTGTCTGGGGACAAACAAAACACACTCAAAACAAAACCCAAACAAGCCACACCGAGTAAATAGACACCAAGACTGATCATATTGCAATACACACATAGTGGGGAGACAGGAGAACATTAGGGGCTGACACGAAAGCAGAGCAGACGATGGCCCAGAGTGACAAGGGACTGGAGCTTTCACATGGAGAGCAAAGATTAGCCTGACAGGGGCAGAGCACACTGCTATTTTGACAGTGCCTGTCGGCGTTGATATACTCAGTGTCCCCTCTGCTTGAGAGAGTTGATGCAGCTTCCCAAGTAACCTGACAACTCAGAAGGCACAGGCAGGCCAGTCACAGAGCAGCAGTGACTGGCTTCAGCATGGGATTGGGGCAAGTGCTGCAGCTCTGGGGTCAGAGTTCAGTGTCTATCAGAGCTCTGCCTCTCCCTGAGCCTCAGCATCCTCATCTGCAAAATGGGGAGAATAATACCCATCTTTCAGAATTGCTTCCGAGTGAGGGTTGAATAAAATAATCCCTGTACCACATGCAGCACAAAATAATAAGTAGTCAACACATGTTAGCTCTTATTGTCACCAACAATAAAAACCCAAACCCAAACCCAAACCCAAATCCACTGCTGTTGAATCGATTCTGATTCATAGCAACCCTATAGGACAGAGTAGAACTGCTCCCATAGGGTTTCCAAGGAGCAGCTGGTGAATTCAAACTGCCGACCTTTGGGTTAGCAGCCCTAGCTGTTAACCACTATGCCACCAGGGTTCCAACCAAAAAGCAGAGTTATTATTAATTGGTGTCTGGGAAGGCATTGCTACCCCAGATATTCACGGGATGCAGAGCTTTGAGTTTTTAGATGAGACAAGAAGGGGACTGTGCATTCCCTCTTCTATGGCTCCTCACCTGCCCCATCCCCTTCTCCAGGGCCACACTAATTAAGCAAGCAATGCTGATTGTTTAGCTCAGAGTCTTACCTGCCCATCCCCAGAGATCTTCCCCTCTCCCATCCACTCACACATTTGCAGCTACAGCTTCAAGGTGGCTGTGGATAGGAATTAAGGTAAAAGAGGAGGGAAAAGAAAACAGCCAGAAACCACATTTTGAAGAAAAAAGGACTCCTCTTGGGGGCGGGGGGGCAGGGGGGGAGAGTGAGGGGTGAAAAAAGACTGCAATTTGGCAAGAAAATGCCTCTCCAGATCTAACACACCACTGTAGAACAAAGGCAAAGATACAGAAAGAATTCTGCAGGCCTCTGAGGGGAGGGGAAACTGAGGCTTAAGACTGGAAAGGCATTCAGTCAAGTTAAGGAGCCAGCAAGCTCACTGGCTGACAGGAGCTGAGGGCCTGTATCCTGGCAAAGCTACAACCAGAGTTCCTGCACAGAGCTGCAGCTGCAGGCCAGGAATTGTCCAGAATGTAGAATTAGGACCGGTTGGAGATCTTGTGGAAAACAATGCAGAGTCTGGAAAGCGTTCAGAGATTCAGACCAACGATTAGAAGAGAGGACAGTGAGAATGGGGGTGGTATGAGGCAGGGCCTGATTATCTCTCCACAGGGGGCAGAGGTAGGAGGGGGACAAGGGCACCCAGACAGCATCCACTCTGACTTAGAGGAATAGCCAAAGCAATCCACCCTAATTAGATTGAGGACGTTCTTTGCAATTAATCCATTAGAATAAGAATCTTCCCGAGAGTCTGGAAAGTAATGCCAAACAAAGTACTGGAGTAGAGATGTAAGAACTACCTCAGACGGATCGTCTCAGGCCCTTGTTCTGCCCAATGGCCCCTGGTCCCCCCTCCATTCCAGAGAATGATGGCACACCCTACCAGACAGATGCCAAGGCCTGCCCAAGCAGAGCTACTCTCAGGCTCCTTCTGGCTGGTTTAAACACCTGAAGGAAAGAGAGATGGTGTTTTGATTCACAAGGCTCTGTGTGAGAGCACTCTAAAACTGAAGTGTTTGCATGATTAAAAAATGATTGACTGAAACCTGAATCAAAACTCCAGTTTTGAATGAAACTTTAGCCTGTTCTAAGTCCTCCTTTCTGCCTTTCTAAGAATAGAACCTGTGATTTAGAGCTTTAAGACATGTAACTTCTTATGAAACTTTAACCACCCTCAGCAAACAATAGAGGGGAGTAAAGTTATAGTTTGTGAAGAAATGTTTGTCAGAAAATATTTGTCAAGATGATCCCAGGAGAATTCTTGTTCTTGGAAAAATGTATATGTAGATCTTTCAGAAAATCACTTACGAGGCCAGTTCTAGCAAGTCTGTGTTAGAAAATAAATTAACTAACCTTGTAAAATTTTAGCTTGCTATTGTCTTGCAACCATACATAATCCCAAACCCTCTTACCCACTTTTCTGTATAAAAGCTCACCCTTCCTTCAGCGTGTTAAAAAACTAGATACATTCATTTTGTACCCTGTGTTTCCCAGCTCAAATTGTATTCGTCGTCCTCAATAAAACTCCTTTGCTTTTGCTTTTGCAAAGCAGCCTGTTTTACTCTTCGACAGCCTTACCAGGTATGTCTAATGGGTTAGGAGTGAGAATTTTGATCCCTTATTATGTGTTCTAATAATCTGAAAACCAAATTAAGAGGCAAGGAGTAGGACAAAATGCGAGAAAGAAGTTAGATTACCGGAGATGATAGTATGGCTACAGAAAGAAAATAAGTGTTATGAATGGCCCTGATTAAGGTTTTTAATCATCTCCTTCAAATTTCTAGTTTCCTCCTTAATCCAAAGGATGTCTATCAGGGTAAGCACCTTGACATAGAGATTCTTATCGGTTGTCAAATAGGACTGGTATAACCCTTCTGCTTCCTACTCTCCCCCTCCCCTGCCCCCATCACCCCCATCTACCCCAGGTCCTAGGTTTAGGCTATTTCGTACAACCAGGGTTCTGCAGACTTGGAACTTTTTGATATAGAGATAATGAATGTGTTGGACTCTTTTAGAAGCTATCCTAGACACCCTGACCTTTGCTGGAACCCCATAGTCATTCATCCTGGGAGAGGCACAGCAGAGCAATGATGGGTATCAAACACTGAATATGGGATGACCAAAAGACACCCACTACAAGTACATTGGTGCAGGGCTTTTATGCTGCTGATTCTCTCCTTAAAATTAAAGATGAGAAAGAGTCCCAAATTAGTCAGTGAAACCTCATACCTTATCAAAATTCTCTGCACAGGTTTTCACAAATACTTTCTGCCTTTGCATATTTGTGCTGCTTGATACTATTAAAAAATAATCAAAGCACAAAATAATTAAAGTATACAGGGTTTATTCCCCACGATGCAACTGTCAGTATGTCATATTGCGGTGGCTTTCGTGTTGCTGTGATTCTGGAAGCTTTGCCACCAATATTTCAAGTACCAGCAGGGTTACCCTTGGTGAGTGAGTTTCAGCTAAGCTTCCAGACTAAGACAGACTGGGAAGAAGGATCTGGCAGTCTACTTCTGAAGAAACTGGCCAGTGAAAACCTTGTGAATAGCAACAGAACATTGTCTTATACAGTGCCAGAAGATGAGCTTTTAAGTTGGAAGGCACTAAAAATACAATTGGAGAAGAGCTGCCTGCTCAAAGCAGAGTCAGCCTTAATGATGTGGATGGAGTCATGCTTTCGGGACCTTCATTTGCTGATGTGGCATGACTCAAAATGAGAAGAGACAGCTGCAAATATCCATTAATAATCGGAATGTGGAATGTACAAAGTATGAATCTAGGAAAATTAGAAGTTGTAAAAAATGAAATGGAACACATAGACAATGATATCCTAGGCATTAGTGAGCTGAAATGAAGTGGTATTAGCCATTTTGAATTAGACAATCATATGGTCTACTATGCTGGGAATGACAACTTGAAGAGGAATGGCATCACATTCATTATCGAAAAGAACATTTCAAGATCTATCCTGAAGTACAAAGCTGTCAGTGATAATACCCATACCCCTACAAGGAAGACCTGTTAGTAGAATTATTACTCAAATTTGTGCGCCAACCACTAATGCCAAAGATGAAGAAACTGAAGATTTTTACCAGCTTCTGCAGTCTGAAATTGATTAATCATGCAATCAAAATACATATGATAATTACTGGTGATTGGAATGCAAAAGTTTGGAAACAAAGAAAGAGGAATACATAGTTGGAAAACACAGCCTCGGGGATAGGAAGGACGCTGGAGATTACATGTTAGAATTTTGCAAGACCAATGACTTCTTCACTGCAAATAATTTTTTTCAACAACATAAATGGTGACTATACACATGGGCCTCAACTGATGGAAAACATGGAATCAAATGATTACATCTATGGAAAGAGAAGATGGAAAAGCTCGATATCATCAGTCAGAACAAGACCAGGTGCTGACTACAGAACAGACCATCAATTGTTTAAATGCAAGTTCAAGTTGAAGTGGAAGAAAATTAAAACAAGTCCACGAGAGCCAAAATATGACCTTGACTGTAACCCACCTGAATTTAGACACCATCTCAAGTATAGATTAGATGCACCAAACACTAATCACCAAAGACCGGACAAGTTGTGGAGTGACAACAAGGACTTCATACATGAAGAAAGCAAAAGGTCATTAAAAAGATAGGAAAGAAAGAAACGACCAAAATGGTTGTTAGAAGAGACTATGCAACTTGCTTTTGAACAATGAGTAGCTAAATCAAAAGGAAGAAATGATGAAGTAAAAAAGCTGACCAGAAGATTTCAAAGGGCAGCTTGAGAAGCAAAAGCAAAATATTATAATGAAATGTGCAATTACCTGGAGAGAGAAAACCAAAAGGGAAGAACACGCTTGGCATTTCTCAAGCTGAAAGAAATGCAGGAAAAATTCAAGCCTCGAGTTGCAATTTTGAAGGATTCTATGGGCAAAATATTGAAAGACACAGGAAGTATCAAAAGTAGATGGAAGGAATACACAGAGTCACTGTACCAAAAAGAATTGGTCGATGATCAACCATTTCAGGAGTTAGCATAGGATCAAGAACCTATGGTAGAGGTCCAAGATGCAGTGAAAGCATTGGCAAAAAATAAGGCTTCAGGAATTGATGGAATACCAATTGAGATGTTTCAACAAACGGATGTAGCGCTGGAGGTGCTCCCTCGTCTGTGCTGAGTAATTTGGAAGATATGTACCTGGCCAACTGGCTGGAAGAGATCCATATTTTTATCCATTCCAAAGAAAGGAGATCTAACAAAATGCGGAAATTATTGAACAATATCATTAATATCACATACAAGTAACATTTTGCTGAAGATCATTCAAAAGCCATTGCAGCAGTACATTGACAGGGAAGTGCTGGAAATCCAAGCCTGATTCAGAAGAAGACATGAAACGAGAGAGATGATTGCTGATGTCAGATGGACCTTGGCTGAAAGCAAAGAATACCAGAAAGATGTTTACCTGTGTTTTATTGACTATGGAAAGGCATTCGACTATGTGGATCATAATAAATTATGGATAACGTTGCGAAGAATGGGAATTCCAGAACACTTAAATTGTGCTCAGCCTGTACATAGATGAAGAGGTAGTCATTTGAACAGAACAAGGGGATACTGCATGGTGCGTCAGGGTTGCATCCTTTCACCACACTCACTCAATGTGTATGCTGAGCAAATAGTCCGAGAAGCTGGAATATATGAAGAAGAATGTGGCATCAGGATTGGTGGAAGACTCATTAACAACCTTCGTTTTGCAGATGGCACAACCTTGCTTGCTGAAAGAGAAGAGGACTTGAAGCACTTACTAATGAAGATCAAAGACCACAGCCTTCAGTATGGATTATACCTCAACATAAGGAAAGCAAAAATTCTCACAACTGGACTAATAAGCAACATCATGATAAATGATTAACACTGTAAAAGATTTCATTTTATTTGGATCCACAATCAACCCACACGGAAGCACCAGTCAGGGAATCAAACAATGTATTGCATTGGGCAAATCTGATGCAAAAGACCTCTTTCAAGTGTTAAGAAGCAAAGATGTCACTTTGAGGACTAAGGTATGCCTGAATCAAGCCATGATATTTTCAATCATCTCTTATATGTGGAATAGCTGGACAATGAATAAGGAAGACCGAAGAAAAATGGATGCGTTTGAATTACGGTGTTGGTGAAGAACATTGAATATACTGTGGGCTGCCAGAACAGCGAACAAATCTGTCTTGAAAGAGGTACAGCCAAGAGCACTCCTTGGCAGCGAGGATGAGGAGACTTTCAGTCCTACTTTGGATGTGCTGTCAGAAGGGACCAGTCCCTGGAGAAGGACATCATCCTCGGTAAAGTACAAGGTCCTCAAAAAAGAGGAAGACCCTCATTGAGATGTATTGACACAGTGGCTCCAACAATGGGCTCAAACATAATGATTGTGAGGATGGCACTGGACTGAGCAGTGTTTTGTTGTGTTATACATGGGGTCTGTGTGAGTCACAATGAACTCAACAGCATCTAACAACACTTAACAGGATTTATTTCAGCAGTTTATCTGTTTGCCTACAGCAAGATCATTTTGTTTCAACAACAACAACAACAAACAAAAAGTTCAATGCAGGCTAGTTACAATGAGATTTTTAAGGAAAACATGAGGAATGGAATAGAAAATCAACCGCTGACTAATCGTGAAGCAATTGATTGAATCGTGCTTCTCCCCGCTTCCCTCTACCCCTCCCATCAGCTATCATCAGGTTACTAGGTGGTCCTGGCATGTGTGGGTGAATGGGGAGAGGGCATTCATTTGACAAATCTTGAGATGTAGTCTGGAGGTTTTAAAATAAAGGTACCTCAATTGCTCCAAGAATTTCCAAAGATTCAAAATTCTTTTTTCTCAGGAAACAAAGGCAAAGACCAATTCGCTTTTTGGTGAAGTTAAATTCTTTGCACAGAGTAAATTTTAAACGAGTTTATGGTTAACGTATATCTTATCACAAGAGGAGTTTATGAAGGCTTTATCACTTTGTCAAGCAGTTTTTCTTATTATTAAGTGCATCATGGGAATATCTTGGTTCCTTTCCATACACATGTATCTGGTGCAGGACATGCCTATGCGTGATACCACGGTTGCTTAAATTTGATTAACACAAACCAATACATGAGCATATTTGGACCACTTGGGACTCCAAGACACCAGGAGGTGACTCAGATGGAAGCAGCAATGAGGAACATCTGGAAGGTGAGCTCTTCCTAAGAGTGTTTTCCCTGTTACATCAAGATTTTTCAGAAATGGTGGAGCATAGCTTGTACACTCAGAACTAACACGCTCCTTGGAACCATCTCTTCCATCTTAATGCAGAAGGTACATTTTCCAACGTGAAAGAAGATATTCCTAGCAGTAGATTATTTGTGATAAAGAATTCAAGTAATTCTGATTATTTTAAAAGAGTAAGATGCTTCAAGATTTTAGAGAAACGCGTTATCAGGGAATGTTCAGGGCTGAGAATACTCTGCAGAGTTCCCTAACTTACGATGGGGCTTGTCAGATGCCCACAGACTGAAAGCAATAAAGTATAAATAATTTACAACTGCTTGGTATTATCCTGTCTACTTATACATCTTTAATAATTAATTCAACTCAATCTTTAAAAAATTATCTCAAGGTAACTTAAATCATTCTCTCTCTTTTGCCTGTTAAAAACAGATCATTTCCTGTCTGGTACTGGTCCTTCCCAAGAGAGATGTATTTATTTGTACATGAGACATTTCCCTATTGTTGGTTTCCACGGATGCATTCTGCACATGCTCAGTGAACACCACGATCGTGATCAGAATTCCCCTACAGGTGCTCACTGTTGTCAGGAATGGTTTTAGTGTTTGATACGTATTGACGTAATGCCCACAAAACAAACCTATTACCTCCTATTATTTCCCCATTTTACAGATGAAGAAAATGGTTACAGAACTCAGACTGTTCCCATCACACTGGGGTACTCCCAAACTGATAAATCAATACCTGCCATATTTATCATGGCAACGAGGCTGTGTGTTACTTGTACTATGGTATTAAAAAAAAAAAAAATTAGATGGGCTAATTTGTATAGAAAATTCGTCTTGCTTTAAAAGAAGTGGGCCTCTTTAAATAGGGGATTACCAAATCCTGCTAAATCATTCACACAGAGAAAGCCTTGGGGGATGGGGAAAGGGAAGTGGCAGGGTAATTGAAAATAGCTGAGGAATAGTGACATCAAATGCCTCCAATATAAAAGGCAGAGGGACACCAGCCGCAGAAGATTCAGAGACGGAGGGTAACTGGAGCATGTTTATATCTTGTAGAACACAGTTTGCTCCAGAAATTGAAGATAACGCCAAGAGGTCAGAGACAAGGGGCTGCTGTAGATGGAAAGGACAAAGTTGAGCAGAAACCCCCAAACCCAAAAAAGAATCAGATCAGGTAAATTCAAGACACTGTGGCTCCAAGTAACTAATAAATAACTACATCGTATTTACATAGCATTTTTCCCTGAGACTTTGCCTCTTAAAAATGGCTAAGGTCAAAGCAGAGTTAGCACAAATTAATGAACTGTATAATATGCCTTTTCCACTGTATACTTTTATTTTTTGTTTCAGCTGTATATTTGTTATTTGTTTCGTTTCGCTTTTTTGATTGAGGTAAGAAATACAAAAATGAAATAGGTAAAGTATGTGAATCTTATATGTATAGATCAATGAAATTTTTACGTATATAAATGTAACCACCACCTGGATCAAGATACAAAACATTTCCACCATTCCAGAAAGCTCCCAGACAATACTGACCAACCCCTGCCAGAGGTAAAGGCTATTCTTACTTCTAATACCGTAAATTAGCTTTACCAGTCATTGACAAATGAGATTAATGAAACTAGACAGTATATATAATTTTGATTCTGGCATTCTGGCTTCTATCACTCAGCATAATGTCTATAAGATTCGTCTACATTATTGTGTATATCGATAGTTTATTCTTTTATATTGCAGTTTTATATTTCACTGGGTGACTCTATCTATAATGTATTTATTTATCCTCCTGTTAATGGACTTTTGGGCTATTTCCAACTTGGGAATATTTTGAATAAAGCTGCTATGAAAATTTTTATACACTTTTTTAAATTTATTTTTTTAACTTTAATACACGTTATTTTTCAGAACATTTTTAGTTTTACATAAAAATTGCCCAGAAAGTATAGAGGGCTCCTGTATACTCTCTCTGTACATAGTTCCTCTTTTTATTAACATCTCTTATTTCTCCTGGTGGCGCAGTGGTTAAGTGCTACAGCTGCTAACCAAGAGGTCAGCAGTTCAAATCCGCCAGGTGCTCCTTGGAAACTCTATGGGGCAGTTCTACTCTGTCCTATAGGGTCGCTATGAGTCAGAATCAACTCAACGGCAGTGGGTTTGGTTTTTTTTTTTTTTTTTTTTTTTGAGGAGCCTGGGTGGCATAAGCAGTTTGCAATCAGCTGCAAACCTAAAGGCTGGAGGTTCAAACCCACCCAGCAACTCTGAGAAAGAATGGCCTGATGAGCTACTTCCATAAAGATTACAGCCAAGAGAATCCTATGGAGCAGGTCTACTCTGTAACACAGGTGGTAAATTGGAGACCAACTCAAAGGCAGCTAACGTTTCTCTTGTTATTACCATCTGGCTGTAGAGTGGTACAACTGTTACAATTGAATGACCAATATTGATACACTACTATTAACTGAAGTTCACCTGACTAAAGCTTACATTCGGGTTCAGTCTTCGTGTTGAATAGTTCTCTAGATTTCAACAAATGCGTAATGTCATGTATCCACCATTACAGTTTCATGCAGGATAGTTTCATTGTCCTTAAAATGCCGTGTGCTTCACTTATTCATTCCTTCTTCTTCCTCCTGAATCCCGGTAACCACTAATCTTTTTATTGTTTCCATAGTTTTGCCTTTTTCAGAATGCCAGATAGTTGGAATCCTACAGTATGTAGCTTTTTCAGGCTGGCTTCTTCCACTTAGCAATCTGTGTGTCAGGTTTCTCTATGTCTTGGTGACTCATTTCTTTTCATCATTGAATAATATTCCATTGTTTGGATGTACTGCAGTTGGTTTGAAGGACATCTTTGTTACTTCTGTTCCTTGGCAATTATGAATAAAGCTGTTATAAACATTCCTCTGCTGGTTTTTATATGGACATAAGGTTTCAATCTATTTGGATAAATCTATTTGGATAAATTGCTGGATCATACGATAAATGTCATCATCATGGAAGGAATACACAGAGTCACTGCACCAAAAAGAATTGGTCAATGTTCAACCATTTAGGAGGTAGCATATGATCAAGAACCGACGATGGTACTGAGGGAAGAGTTCCAAGCTGCACTGAATGCCTTGGTGAAAAACAAGGCTCTGGGAATTGACGGAATACCAACTGAGGAGTTTCAACAAACGAATGTAGCACTGGAAGCACTCACTCTTCTATGCCAACAAATCTGCAAAACAGTTACCTGGCCAACTGACTGGAAGAGATCCATATCTGTTTCCATTTGAAAGAAAGATGACCCAACAGAATGTGGAAATTATCGAACAATATCATTAATATCACACTCAAGCAAAATTTTGCTGAAGATCATTCAAAAGTGGTTGCAGCAGTACATTGTCAGGAAACTGCCAGAAATTCAAGCTGGATTCACAAGAGAATGTAAACAAGGGATATCATTACTGATGTCAGATGGATCTTGGCTGAAAGCAGAGAATACCAGAAAGATGTTTACCTGTGTTTTATTGACTATGTAAAGGCATTCGACTGTGTGGATCATAACAAATTATGGGTAACATCGTGCTCATGAGGAACCTGTACGTAGACCAAGACGCAGTGGTTTCAACAGAACAAGTGGATACTGCATTGCTTAAAGTCAGGAAAGGTGTGCATCAGGCTTGAATCCTTTCACCTTACTTATTCAATGTCTATGCTGAGCAAATGATCTGAGAAGCTGGACTATGTGAAGAAGAATGCTGAATCAGGATTGGAGGAAGATTCGTTAGCAACCTGCAATATGCAGATGACACAAACTTGCTTCCTGAAAATGAAGAGTACTTGAAGCACTTCCTGATGAAGATCAAAGATCTAGCCTTCGGTATGGATTGCACCTCAACATAAAGAAAACAAAAATCCTCAGAACTGGACTGATAAGCAACATCACGATAAATGGAGAAAAGATTGAATTTGTCAAGAATTTCATTTTACTTAGATCCACAATCAATGCCCTTGGAAACAGCAGTCAAGAAATCAAGAGATGCATTGCATTGGGCAAATCTGCTGCAAAAGACCTCTTTCAAGTGTTAAAAAGAAAAGATGTCACTTTAAGGACCAAGGAACACCTGACCCAAGCCATGACGTTTTCAGTTGCCCTCATACGCATGTGAAAGCTGGACAATGAATAAGGAAGACCAGAAAAGAATTGATGCCTTTGAATTATGGTGCTGGTGAAGAGAATATTGAATATACCATGGACTGCCAGAAGAAGGAACAAATCTGTCTTGGAAGAAGCCTGAATGCTCATTAGAAGCAAGAATGGAGAGACTTTGTCTCACATACTTTGGACATATTATCGGGAGGGACCAATCCCTGGAGAAGGATATCATGCTTAATAAAGTAGAGGGTGAGTGAAAAAGAGGAAGACCCTCAATGAGATGGATTGACACAGTGGCTGCAACAATGGGCTCAAGCATAACAATGATTGTGGGCCTGGCGCAGGACCAGTGTTTCATTCTGTTGTACATAGGGTTGCTATGAGTTGGAACTGAATCGATGGCACCTAACAACATGATAAATCTATGTTTAACTTTATAAGAAACTGCCAGGCTGTCTTCCAAAGTGGCTGTACCATTTTGCATTCCCACCAGCAATGAATGAGAGTTCTTATTGCTCCACATCCTTACCAGCATTTGGAGTTGTCAGTGTTTGGGATTTTAACCATTCTACTCTCTAGTGGTATATACATGTGTTTTTTGCTGGACAAATGTATTCATTTCTTTTCAGTCTGTCAGCCCTCTTTGGGAATTGCTCCAGCTGAACAAGCTGCTTCTCCCTTAGCTCACACCTACAGCTACATGGGAATTCCTTAAGACTAGATGGCCAAGGAAGAAAAAAACTTAAGTTCATGGTTAGATCAGTTAGGATGTGAGTAGAAACCAAAAATGGATGGTGGTATACACTCAGGGGTGAACTTGAAGATGGAGATGGTTATGGTTTGAATTGTGTCCCCCCAAAATGTGTATCAACTTGGCTAAGCCATGATTCCCAGTGTGGTGTGATTGTCCTCCATTTTGTCATCTGATTTGATTTTCCTTTGTATTGTAAATCCTACCTCCTGGTGACATAGTGGTTAAGAGTTCAACTGGTAACCAAAAGTTCAGCAGTTCGAGTCCACCAGGCACTCCTTGGAAACACTATGGGGCAGTTCTATTTTGTCCTATAGGGTCACTATGAGTCAGAATCAACTCTACTGCAACAGGTTGGTTTTTTTAAGATGTTAATGAGGTGGGATTAGTGGCAGCTATGTTGATGAGGCAAGACTCAATCTGCAAGATTAGGTTGTGTCTTAAAACAATCTCTTTTGAGATATAAAAGACAAGAGAGCAGAGAAACAGGGGGACCTCATACCACCAACAAACAAGAGCCAGAATAGCACATCCTTTGGGCCTGGAATTCCTGCAGGGAGAAGCTCCTCAACGGAGAAAGATCGATGACAAGGACGTTCCCCTAGAGCCGACAGAGAGAGAAAGCCTTCCCCTGGAGCTGGGACCCTGAATTTGGATTTCTAGCCTCCTAGACTATGAAAAAAAAAATTTTTTTTTTTTTTTAGACTATGAGAGAATAAACTTCTCTTTGTTAAAGTCATCCACTTGTATTTCTGTTATAGCAGCACTAGATAACTAAAAGACAGGGGAGAGGGTCCTCCTGAGCATAGCTTTAGGCAGTGAATCTGCTCATCTACTTTGTGTGAAAAGAGAAGTGGCAAGAGACTAGAATACACATAGACCCTTGGGCAGTGGCAAATGGCTCAGCCAGCTGATCAAAGGTTTGGAACAGAGATTGGAAGATAAGTGACAAAAATTCTTAGATGCATGTGGATAGATATATGGCAGTGACCGTAAAATGTGAAGAACTGAGTATTTATTGCATGTTAATACCCATCAGAGAGCACCCACCATGGAAAAACTATAAAAAATCCAGGTAGACAAAAAAGACTCAACCAGTTTACTTTAACCAGTCCTTGTCATTGGCCATGCCACTGCTGGCATAATGGGTCATGGTGGGAGGGATGGAGACTGTATCTGTTACCAATAACATGCCTGCCACTCAGGAAGGCTGATCTTGGTAATGTTGCTGTCAAATATCTAAACTTCCAGGAACAGAGGCCAGAGATCAATCCCCAGTATGGGCCCATCCCTCAAGTAGATCAACCAGTGACTTGGTGGTAGGTTGGTTACATCGTACCCCTGCCATCCTGAAAAAGGGTAGTGCTTTATTTCTAACAATAATAGACACATATTTGGCTATGAGTTTTCCTTTCCTGCCCTCAGGGTCTAAGTCAATCCCACTACCTGAGGGTTTACAGAGTGATCCACCAGACAGGGTCCTTCTTAACATCATATCAAACCACGGGATCACTTTATAGCAAAGGATCAATGTTAATGGGCACAGGATTATGGGATCCACTAGTTATATCAGATGCCTTATCACTTGGAAGCTGCCAGTATAATAGAGTGATAGAATGACCTCTTGAAGGCACAGTTGCAGTGCCAACTTGGAGGTGGTACCTTGCAAGGATAGAGTGTCATCCTTCAGGATACAGTATACGCTCTAAATTGACAACCCTTATATGGTGCTGTGTCTCCAGTAGATTTAACACATAGGTCCAAGAGTCAAGGGGTGGAAGAAAGAATGTTTAGTGTTCTCACTTTACATGACTCCCAATGACACACTGGGAGGATTTGGGCTTCCCATCCCTGAAACTCTGAGCTCTGTGGTTTTAGAAGTTCTGGTTCCCAAAAGGAAACAATTCCACCTGGAAACACAGCCAGAGTACCTTTGAACTATGGTTACTTCTTGAACATTTTTGGCTCCTTATGCCAAGAAACTAGTCAGCAAGAAAAGGTGTCACTATACCGGCAGGAACAATTGACCCACATCATAAGGAGTAGGGCATTCAGGTGAACCATTTTGGTACCTCTTGATACTCCTGTGCCCAATTTTGGTGCTAAAAGGACAAGTGCAGCAACACTGGCCTATTAAGGATGTGGTAACCATGACTTACTCTCTCAGGAATAAGGGTTTGCATCATGCCACCAGGTAAGCCATTAGACTAGCAGAAGAGCTAGCTGACAAGGAGGGAAATCTAGACCGGAAGTAGAGGACAGGGAGGATGAGTATGAGTCTCAGTTGTAATTGCAGAGACTATAGTTTGTCCAGGAAAAGAGGTCCATCAGAAATCTGGAGTAGCTGCTCTCCAAACTCTATGAAGAACTGAATCTGAGTGGAATAAGGGGTGAACGATAGCAGAGCTATGATGAGCTGCCTGGATCCCTCTCTTCATGACTGAAGGACTTATTTCCCTAGCCGATAGGAGTGCTGCTGGCAGACAGCCCTTAGCAGTCAACTCTCTTTAGGAATTACCTTGGTTAAAGACAGGTGCCTCACCTAAAGTCACACCTCCTTCTTAGGCAAGCCCGAATCCAATGACTCATCAGCACTGGGGTATTGCGGTGTGATTAATTATTTTTGTGTGTGGCCTTTTTAGCTATGGCCTTGTAACTCCCACCGAGGTGATTGAACAGGACTGCGTGATAGGGTAATTGTGGCCTATCAAGGAGATTGATCAGTTTTGCCTTAAGAGAGAGCCCATTCCAGAGCCTAGAGGAGGATCCTACCACCACAAAGGAAGGACAGCCAGGAGCAAAGAGTGCATCCTTTAGACCCAGGATCTCTGATCTGAGAAGCTCTTGGAAGCAGGAGAGAGAGAGACAGCTGTAACCCTGAAGATGATGAGAAGTGGTGGCAGGAGAAACCTGGCAGCAGGAGACGGTGTGGTGGGCTTCCCAGCCCATGGAGAGAGAAAGCTGAGTGCCTCTGGGGAGAGGCCTAGGGCTAGGCAGAGGTGTGCCTGCGAGCACAGTTGGGAGGAGGCTGTCCTGATGAAAGAACTGTATCCTGAGTGTTCCTGAGCCTGAATTGTAACTGTTGCTTCCCTAATAAACCCCGTAATTGTGAGTATGGTCTGTGAGTTCTTTGTGGTCGTTGCAATGAATTATCGAACCCAGCAGAAAAGTAGAGAGTGCTGTGGGAAGGGTGGTTGGTGTCATGATTGGTAAAGATGGCAGAGAGAGGAGGCTTGTCTTACCCTGCCTCATGGGAATCAGCCTTGGGCCATTAGTCTTTGTTCTCCTTCCCCCTTGTGAAGTTAGAGGAGGTTGGACGCTGCCCTCATGCCATTTTTTACAGGTATAAAATGAAACTCTCTTGCCCCAATTCTGAAAAACTCTGAATGACAATTCCAGCTTCAGTGTTTATTAGGTTGGCTGAGGTCTTTGCTGAGGCTGCCTTGTAGCCCTGCCCTTCCCTGCCCTGCCCTTCCCTGCCCTGCCCTTCCCTGCCCTGCCCTGCCCTCCCCTCCCTTTCCCTCCCCTCCCCTTCCCTTCTCTTCCCTTCCCTTCCTTTCCCTTCCCTTCTCTAGGGGTTGGTCCCAAAAATCTCCCTAATAAACTTCTTACATGCTAATCTTCTTCTCAGAGTTTGCCTCCTGGAGAAATCAACCTTCAAAGAGTTTTCCAATGTGGCTGATCCAATTTACACTTCCATCAGCAAAATATGAAAATTTTAATTGCTCCGTATCTTCAACAACACTTGGTATTGTCAGTTTTTTTCATTTTAGCTGTTTCAGTAGGTATTCAGTGGCATCTTGTGGTTTTAATTTGCTTTCTCCTGGTGACAAATGATGTTGAGCACCTTTTCATGTGCTCATTGAACATTTGGATATTCTTTTTTGCCTGCTTTTATTGAGTTGTTTGTCTTTTTATTATTGATTTATAGGGATTCTTTACCTACTTTGACTATAACTTTAGGCAAAATTAAATGTACTGCAGAGAAATTTCCCAGTTTATGGCCTGCCTTCTCACTGTCTTAATCATGTTATGCCTGTTTTAAAAAAATACTTTTTTCATTTTGAAATAATTATAGATTCACAGAATATTGCAAAGATAGTACAGAGAAGTCACCCCATTTTTCCCAAAGATTTCATCTTACATAACAGTAATGCAATACTAAAGTCAGGAAATTGGCATTGGTACAATGTGCATATAGTTCTATGTCATCTTATCACATGTGTAGATGTGCAGCCACCACTGCAATCAAGATACAAAGGTTCCCTTCATGCCACCCTTTTACAGTTACACTCATCTGTGTCCCAACCCTCCACCATCCTAACCCTGTCAATCACTAACCTGTTCTCCATTTCTACAATTTAGTAATTTCGAGAATGTTATATAAATGGAATCGTCTAGTACATGACGTTTTGGGACTGACTTTTTTTCACTTACCATAACACCCTTGAAGTTCAACGAAGCCTTTTTTGTATTTAGAAAATTATTTTACTATACTCTGTTATTTATCTATTTACGTTTGATAAGAAAATTTACCAGTTTAAGTTTCGTTGTTATAAAAAGATTCTCATCTTTCATATACACACTGGAGTGATAATTCCCTGGGGTTTTGAATGTCCAGGCCTAGGGATCAGACACGGTGTTCATCCAGGAGGCCTATACACTGCCCATATCTGGTGGTTCAGGGAGAGGGCAGCCTCCACTATCACCTGTGGCCCACGGGGCCCCCTCCCTCCATGTTATGTGTGCAAAATAAGGATGTACAATGGAACAGCTTGAACCTACTCATTTCATTCTTACTGAGAAAAACATATGACTCATTTTGCTTTTAAGAATGATGAAACACAGGTTTCAAAATGGGGCATATTAAAAAACCTCATTTGTTCTTATCACTTTCAGAAGAAATTAGGACATCCTCACTGAATGCCAAAGTGTCGGTGATGCCTCCTTTATCTCAGAGGACAATATTTCTCAGAAGGCTTGTGTCCCTTTCTGCCCTCCGTGTCTCTTCCTCCTCCAGGGCGCCATGTCCTGGCACCTTCTTTAAGGTGTCTGCCATGAGCACTGAATCTTGAGCTTGGTTCTGTGGCTGTGCCTGCTAATCACAGCCTGCAAAACATTTCTGCCTTTCACTTTAAAAGCGGCACACTTGGTGGTACTTTATTTCAATTGACTTTCTTTGCATTTCAACTGTATACTACAGTATCACAGACGGTCATCGAAACAACGCAAGAAGTGACTGCTGCCTTTCCTCTCATTCAGAGCAATAGGGATGAGGGGGAATAGGAACTGAGGGTTTTTCTAAGGTGGTTGGTTACTGTGCAAGGAACAGAAAATTTCTGGGTTAGTTCAGGTAAGTGTGAGACTCCACGGGAAAGTTGCACATTGAGCAATAACGTAGACAGCATCTCAGGGACTTCTCAGAAAAAGAAGTGCCTTGGGACCAAGCTTCATGGACAGTGGAACTGGAGGACAGTTAGGCTCCAAGGCAGCCCTGGGGATCTCTGCAGGAGGGGCTCGTGTATCTTCACTCTACAGCTGTCTAATCATGCTGCAATGAGACTGCACCTCCTCTGCATCTTCTCCTTTACCTTTCTCTACTTTTCTACTTACACAGTTCGTTGGTGGTGGTGGTGGTGGTTCTTCCCAAATCAGTTCCACCTCATGGCAACCATATGTATAATGGAGCCAAATGCTGCCCGGTCTTAGTTAAGTTTCTCTATTTCTAGTTCAAATTTTGGAGGGATATGATTGGCTGAGTTAGTTTCTCTTTTTTTTTTTTCAGGCTAGACTATGGATTAGCTGCTCTAGGTCAGGTGCCTGTCTCTGGTCCCATCAGGTGTGCTAGAAGGGTTTGGGTTATGTGTATGTGACTTAGAATGTGACTGCCTAAGTCTGCCCTTCACCAGAGGCCGGGGTGCATTTTTACTTAGATGGGGCTTTAGATGTGGCAGCCATCATGGTTGACATGTCTAATGTAAAATAAAGAAAGAGGAAATAGGTAAGCAGTTGGTTTTCTCTTCCTTGAAGATTAGTTTCCAAAGATGGTTTCCAGGGGAAAAGGCAGGGCTGGTGACTGGGGCTGCTCTGAATTGACCTATTCTCACCTCACACATAGGTACCACCTATCAACGATAATAAGTTGGTGACTAAATTTTCAAACCACATGTGTAAATTTTCAATCTACATTTACCATGTGGATTAATCTGCTATTTCTGTAATAATGCTGCATAACAAACAACTCCCAAAATCTCAGTGGCTTAAACAACAAATATTTATTTCTTCTTCATATGTCTGAGTTGTGGCTCTGTTGGGCCCAGCTGAACTCAACTGGAGTCAGCTAGGTGTGGCTCTAACCTATAGGCCTGCTCCCTGTACCTCTCATTCTGGGACCCGCACTGAAGAAGCAATGGTTACTTGGGGGAGAGTTCTTATGGTGATTAGGAGAATTGCAAGAGGCCAAGCCAAACTACGCAAGCACAATTAGAGCCTCTGCTCATAATGTTTCTGTCAATATCCCAGTGGCCAAAGCAGGTCACACGGCCAAGCCCAAGAGGGGTAGGGAAATACACTTTTCCCGTGGGTTGAGGGAAAGTGATGGGGAGGGTAAATATTTGTTGACCATTAACAACCTTCTAGATCTACTAGACCATTAACACAACCTTCTAGACCTACTAGACCAAGCGTTTTCTCCTACTGGCCTGAATCACAGTGGCAGGCCAAACAGGATGGTTGATGGCATATTGGTTGACTCTGTAACCTCCTCAAATGAAGAAATCACACTTCAGCTTTTTTTTTTTTTTTTGGCCTAACTTTGAAGTATCTAACACTGTGTATCCCTCCAGAAGGTATTCATTTGGATCGATCAAAATTTTCAGCGTTCTGGTCTAGAATCAGCGCTAATCAACGTGCTACTTATGATCAAGTTAATTAATATTTTCTCTGCTTGAAGGGCTGTTGGGTAGAAGAGGAAATGATAAAATGCAATAGTTGAGTGCCTGGGTTCCAAAGTAAAAATGGCTGGGTTCTAATTCTACTTCCACGAATTCCTTGCCACGTGACTTTGGACAAGTTGCTTAGCCTCTCTGTCTCAGTTTCCTTATCTATAAAGTGAGGGTAATAATACTAACAGCCTGATAGGGTTGTTATGAGGATTAAACAATACCCTCATGGAAAGCCCTTTAAGTAGAATCCGACCCCTAGTAACTACACAACTCTAAGTTTAAAAAACAAAAAAAAGCAATGTCTGCCTTTTGAGAAAGGCAGGGTGATAAAGTGGAAAAAGCTGGGATTTGGAGCCAAAAGACTTGGGCTGAGTCCCAGCCCCACTAGTCACACTACCTGTGACCTTGACTGAGTCCCTGTTTCCTGACCTGTGAAATAATGGCTCCCCCATGAAGGTGTGAGGATCAGATGAATTGTGTGAACACACTTTTGCAAAGTGAAAACCACCAGACAAACGTGAGCTGCTTTTATCAAATTATTGTTTTCTGCATTTTATGCAATAACAATTAATCAACGGTGGAGAGATTTTCTGTGAGACATTTCTAATTCCTTCTTTAGAGACAAGCCAATGACAAATGCCATTTATTTGAAGCTTTTGGCTGGGTAGACCACCACCTTCCCTAATCTAGCAGAAGCCCAGCAAGCTGATCCTCAGAGACATACATAGACAGTAATGTTGTAATCCTCTTTTCTTAGTGAATGCTTTGGCTTTTCATAATTCCACACATTGACGTGGAATGCCTCAAAATTTTCACAAAATATTTACTTGGCACTGCTGTTTTGCCTATATCTGTTGTCTCCACTTTCTCTCCTCTCATCCTCTCCTGTACTCACCACACTTCCAATATTCCACGTCAAGGGCACTGATGACTTTGACAATGCCAAATTCAAGAGTCATTCCTTAGCAAATATCTTATTCAACCTGTCAACAGTTTTGATTTTATAGTCGATTACTGCCTCCTTTTTGAAACACTTTCTTTCAACTGACCCCTAGGACACCACCATCTCTGAGTCTCCTGCCCTGGCTGCTGTTTTCAAGGTCCTTGGCTAGCTCCTCCTCATCATGCCAGCCTCTAGATGTCAGAGGCTCAGCCCTCTGCTCTCTTCTCATCTCTACCTACATTCATTCCCTACTCTCATTCAGCCTAGTGGCTTTAAATATGGTGGCGCAGTGGTTAAAAGCTATGAATGCTAACCAAAAGGCCAGCAATTTGAATCCACCAACCGCTCCTTGGAAACCCAATGCGGCAGTTCTACTCTGTCTTAAAGGGTCACTATGAGTTGGAATCGACTTGACAGCAACGGGTTTTGGGTTATATGGTGACAAGCTCTGTAACACATGGGGTCACCATGAGTTGGAATTGACTTGATGGCAACTAACAACAATAACCCAACCAATACATTTCCCAAAATCTGTATGGTGACAAACGAACCCTGGTGGCACAGTGGTTAAAGCACTTGACTGCTAACTGAAAGATCAGCTGTTCAAACCCACCAGCTGCCCCATGGGAGGAAAATGTTGCAGCCTGCTTCTGTAAAGATTTACAGCCTTGGAAACCCTATGGGGCACTTCTGCTCTGTCCTATAGGGTCTCTATGAGTCAGAATTGACTCCATGGCAGTGTGTTTGGTTTTCGGGTTGGTATATGGTGATGAGAAATCTCTGGGTGGTGCAAATGGCTTATCATTCGGCTACTAACCAAAAGATTAGCTGCTCTAATCCACCCAGAAGGACTTCAGAAGAAAAGCCTGGTGATCTACTTTGGAAAGATCATACATGCCCATTGCCATTAAGTCAATTTTGACTCATAGCCTTTAAAAATCCTATGTGCAGTTCTACTTTGAAACACATGGGGTCGCCATGAGTCAGAATTTACACAATGGCAACTGCTTTTTTTTTTTTATATATGCTGACAATTCCAAAATTTCATTCTTTAGTCCAGAATCACCCCTGAACTCCAGAGTCATAAATCCAACTGCTCAATTGACACCTCCACTTGAAGGCCTAAGAGACACGTCAAGTGTGACGTGTCCAAAGCTGAGTCCCTGATGTCCAGTCTCCCACTTCTCAGTAAATGGCAACTCCATTTTCTTGTTGCTCAGGATAAAAACACAGGAATCATCCTCATATCCCTCACACCCCACATGGAATTTATCAGTAATCCTTGGCTCTATCTTCAAGTTACATCCAGAATCTAACCAATTTTCACCAACCTCTACCATGCCCCATTCTTCTCTGATCCATCAACATCTCTTGGCTGGATTACCAAAATGACTTCCTGTTTCTATCCTTGTACCACTCACTTCCCCTCCCCCAAGAAGCCAGAATGATTCCTTTAAAAGATTAGTCATGTTTTGATACTCCTTTGATAAATACCCTTCCAGGTCTTCCTATCTACTTAGAACAAAACCCCAAATCCTTACTCTGACCTGCAAGAACCTACACGTTCTGCCCCCTTTGATCTTACAGACTACCTCGTTTATCATTCTACCTCTTACTCTTGGCTACTCTGCTCCAGCCACAGTGGCTTCCTTGCTCTTCTGGACACACCAGTCTGCCCGACCTCAGGATCTTTGCATTTGCCATCAAGCAGTGCCCCTCTTTCACGACGCTGTAGGTGCAAACAGATCAAAAGGGAAGGTGTTAACAGTGTGTCTCCAGAGGTAGAGCTTTGAAAGTTACCATTTTATCCTTCATGCTTTTTATACCTTCTTGATTGTTCTCAATGAATAACCAAACCAAACCCGTTGAGTTGATTCCGATTCATAGCAACCCTACAGGACAGAATAGAACTGCCTTATAGTGTTTCCAAGGGGTGGCTGGTAGATTCGAACTGCTGACCATTTGCTTAACAGCCAAGCTCTTAGGCACCATGCCACCAGGGCTTCTCTCAGTGAATACCATGTATTTATTTTGTAACCAGAAAAATAAATGTGATTTAAATTAAGACCAAGATCATAAAAAAAATAGTGTTGCACGTTTAAATGCCACTGCTTAGCCACATTGTAAAAGAATGCTGTGTTTTTGGCGCAGGCTTTCCATGCAGCCTAACCCACTGCTGTCCAGTTGATTCTGACTCATAAAGATGCTGTAGGACAGAGTAGAACTACCCCATAGGGTTTCCAAGGCTATAATCTTTATGGAAGTAGGCTACCACATCTCTCTCCACATTGTGGTTGGGGGGTTCTAACCGCTAACCTTTCAGTTAGCAGCCGAGCGCTTAACCACTGTGCTACCAGAGCTCCTTAGAAGGTGAATATGCAGCCAGAACTCACACAAAGCCCACTGTCTCCTCTGGGTCTTATCCTTCCTATCCTCTTTGTCCCTCCCACATCTCCCCTAGTTAATGGGCCTCAAACCAGGATGTGATAACTGATCTCGGGGTGAAGATTCTGACTCACCAAATTAACCTGCAATGAAATGATTTTTAATATGTAATCTAGGATAATAAGTAAATAGTTATTTTCCCCTTGTGAGTGGCATTATCTGTCATTCTAAAATTAATTTTAAGAGATGCTTAAAATATGGAGCAATAGCATGGTTCCTCAGGCCAAGCAGTTAATGAGTAATTCAATCTGTGTAAATTATGAATCTCTAGTCTTTCAATGCTGTTTTCCTTTAGAGCTATTATTAACCCCCCTTGTTTTCTCAGTTACTATGGAGATTTACATTCTGACTTTACAGGGTTTTCTTTGCAAAATGGATAATAAGCCTCTAGTGGCCTACTTGAACTTAATATAAACAACAAAAATTCTTTAGGTATACTAAATGCTAAAGAGGGCATTGGTGGTTCAGTGGTAGGATTCTCGCCTTTCATGCAAGACACCTGGGTTCAAGTCACGGCTAATATGCCTCATAGATAGTCACCACCCATTTGTCTTGTTCACTGTTATAACCCAGAGATTGGGACAGAATTTGGCACAAGAAAATGCTCAATAATTATCTGTTGAATAAATGGATGGGTAGATTAAGGGACAAACGCTGTCACATCTCCTATGCAAGTCCCCACAAACGGTTTCTCCAACTTTCCCCCCGGATCATCAGCAGCCCAGTACTGTGTTCACACAAGATCTGCTTGAACGAGGGCCCAGAGTCTGCCAGAAGGCCAGCACAGGCTTTTCATCACCCCAACTTGGTCTCTGCATTCACAAAGTAAGCTGATGCTTCCACTCCTGCCAGGCCTTGCAACCTTTGCCTTGTAATTCCCAAGAAATCTAAAACAAAAGCAAGGGCTTGGTAATGTGTAGGCACCATGCTGACTGAATAATGACGCGAGGATTCCTAGACACATACCCTCAGCACTGTCATCTAAGCTCCCACGGTGTTTCTTATAATGACCACAGGTAGCTGTATTAGGGTGGTGGGATCTCTTGAATGGCATCAGGTCAGACACCTAAGGAGCCTCATATCCTACTCTTTGTTATTTGGCCCTATTTGTTGCTGTGGTCTTCTGTGATCATGTGTTCCTGAATTTGCATTGCATCCTATACATCTCCTCTGGTGTTCATTTTGTGACTATGATTTCACCTTGAACACGATTTAAACGCAATGGATGCTCCAGGTTTCCTCATGTAAGGATAATGATATACACAAACTGCTAATTTCAACAACTTCTTTTATTCCCGTGACGGATCCTCAGGCACTTGGCCATGACCTGGGTAGCTCACAGACTGCTTTGTCAGCTGGACACTTTTTTTTCTTTTCTTTTCTTTTTTTTATTGTGTTTTAAGTGAAAGTTTATAATTCAAATCAGTTTCTCATACAAAAACTTATACACATTTTGTTATGTGACCCTAGTTGCTCTCCCTATAATGTGACAGCATACTCCTCCTCTCCACCCTGTATTTCCTGTGCCCATTCAACCAGCTCCTGACCCCTTCTGCCTTCTCATCTTGTCTCCGGACATGAGTTGCCCACATAGTCTCATGAGTTTACTTGAGCTAAGAACACTCCTCACCAGTATTATTTTATGTCTTATAATCCAGTCTAATCTTTGCCCAAAGAGTTGGCTTCGGGAATGGTTTTAGTTTTGGGCTAACAGAGAGTCCAGGTGCCATGTCCTCTGGGGTCCCTCCAGTCTCAGTCAGACCATTAAGTCTGGTCTTTTTACCAGAATTTGAGTTCTGCACCCCACTTTTCTCCTGCACCATTAGGGGCTCTCTGTTGTGTTCCCTATCAGGACACTCAGGGTGTGGTAGCTGGGCACCATCTAGTTCTTTGAGTCTCAGGCTGATGGAATCTCTGCTTTATGTGGCCCTTTCTGTCTCTTGGGCTCATATTTTCCTTGCATCTTTGGTGTTCTTCACTCTCCTTTGCTCCAGGTGGATTGGGACCAATTGATGCATCTTAGATGGCCGCTTGCTAGCTTTTAAGACCCTGAACACCTCTCACCAAAGTGGAATGCAGAACGTTTTCCTAATGAACTTTGTTATGTCAACTGACCTAGATGTCCCCTTGAGTTGGATGCTTAGTGTTTATAATTAATAAAAGCTTTTACCTAGCACTAAGTAAGAATATTTTCACTAGTTATATACAACAATAACAGAATAATAGCCATCTGTCTTAGTTATCTGGTGCTGCTATAACAAATACCACAAGTAGATGACTTTAACAAAGAGAGGTTTATTCTCCCACAGCCTAGGAGGCTAGAAATCTGAATTCAGGGCGCTAGCTCTAGGGGAAGGCTTTCTCTCTGTCGGTTCTGGGGGAAGGTCCTTACCATCAATCTTCCCCTGGTCTAGGAGCTTCTCCGTGCAAGGACCCCTTGGTGACATGAGGTACCCTTTTCTCTCTGCTCACTTCTCTCTTTTATATGTCAAAGGAGATTGACTCAAAATACAACCTAATCCTGTAGATTGAGTCCTGCCTCATTAACATAACTACCTCTAATCCTGCCTCGTTAACATCATAGAGGTTAGGATTTACAGCACACAGGATAATCACATCAGATCACAAAATGGTGGACAACCACACAATATTGGAAATCATGGCCTAGCCAAGTTGACACACATTTTGAGGGGGCACAATTCAATCCATTACACCATCAATAAAAATAATACCAAGAACCAAAAACCAAATTTGTTGCCGTCGAGTCATTTCCAACTCACAGAGACCCTATAGGACAGAGTAGAACTGCCCCATAGGGATTCCAAGGAGAAGCTGATGGATTCAAACTGCCAACCTTTTGGTTAGCAGCTGAGTACTATACAGCACTTACTTTTTTTTTTTTTTAATTTTATTGTGCTTCAGGTGAAAGTTTACAGCTCAAGTTTGTTTTGCATTCAAAAATTTATATACATACAGTTTTGTGACATCGGTTGCAATCTCCTCAATGTGATAGCACTCTCCCCATTTCTGACCCAGTTTCCCCGTATCCATTCATCCAGTTTTCCTGTCCTTTCCTGCCTTCTTATCTTTGCTTTTGAGCAGAAGTTGCCCATTTGGTCTCATATATTTGACCGAACTAAGAACCACGTTCCTCACATGTGTTATTGCTTGTTTTTTAGGCCTGTCTAATCTTCATCTGAGAATCGGGCTTTGGGAAGGGCTTCAGTTCTGAGTTCGCAGGGTGTCCAGAGACCATAGCCTTGGGAATTCCTCCAGTCTCTGTTGGACCAGTAAGTCTGATATTTTTTTGTGAATTTGATTTCTGTTCTCCAGTTTTCTCCTCCATTGTGATTGCTGTCAGAACGGTTGGTGGTGGTAGCCAAGCACTATCTAGTTCTTCTGGGCTCACGCTGGTGAAGGCTGTGGTTCATGTGGTCCTTCAGTCCTCTGGGATAATATTTTCCTCGTATCTTTGGTTTTCTTCTTTCTCCTTTCTCCAGATGAAATGGGACAAATAGGTGTATCTTACATGGCCACTTGAAAGCTTTTATAACCCCAGACGATACTCACCAAAGTAGGATGTAGAACATTTTCTTTGTCAACTATGTTATGCCAATTGACCTAGATGTCTCCCAAGACTATGGCCCCCAAGCACTTACTATTTTAACAGTTTTAAGAGTTTTACATACAGTAACTCATTTATTCCTTATAACAGTCTTATGGTAGGTATTATTGTAATCATCCCACTTACAAATCAGCAAACAAGGTACAAAAAGGTAAATAATTTCTGGTGAGTGGCAGAGCCAGGATATAAACTCAGACAATCTTAGTCTAAATCAAAGTTATAAAACCCTATACCTTCTACACTTATCTAAAGCAATAAACATTATTATAGTGCCTCACTCTTAAATCTTAATATCTCTAATCTACATATTCTCTCATTACCCATCTATATTCCTCCCTTATCTTCTCCAACTTATCAATTAACATTAATAATCATTAACATTTATGGAGAACTCACTGTGTTAGGGCATGCGGCAAATATTTTACATCCAATATCTCACTTCATTATCCTAACTACCTGCTAAAATATACACTATTGTCCCCATTTCACAGAAGAGAAAACTGAGGCTTGGCAAGGAGAACTATCTTCCCTTAAGTGTCACAGCTAGTAGAGTGGCTGAGCCAGGATTCCAGCCCAGATCTGTGTAGCCCCAAGGCCTGAGCTCTCAATCATTACACTGCATTTTGGCCTTCCCTCTGGGGAGCTCTCTTAACCTGCACCCCCCCAGCTACTGACCCTGCAGCTCCATGACCGTCTGCCCTTTATCAACTCTACTACCTCCATCCCTACCGCCCACACCCCGGTCTGTGACCTACTTGAAGACAGGACCTCTATCATATTTTTCTTTCTTTTGCAGTCTTTCCTTGAATCGTATATACAGAGTATACCCACTGCATGTTATTGACTGAATTGGGTACTTGCCTGCCATTTCTTCATTCTGTCATAGCCTAAGAGGGTCAGCTTTTCTGGAGCACGCTTACACTAGTGAACCATGGTCCTTTCTTTTTGTTGATTAGCTTTTCTTCCCTTGGCTCAAGGTCTGGCTTTACTGCCTGATACAGTAGCCTCTGGACAAATGTTCACCCTCTTCTGTTGCTTTCCCATATCTACCCCATGGGGCCAGTGGGCTCTATCTAAGGACACTTGCCATTACCTCAGACCCAAAGACGTCACTGAGGCCATCTAGTGGTCTTCTCACCAAACTTAAGTCAAGCACAGTGGTCAGAGCTGCTCTTCTCCAAGGAGAAACATCCTAGAGGGAATTGGCTCCAGGCTACAGCTATGCAGAACGGAGGAAAGCCAAGTTCTGCAAATGCTCCCTGCTAGTGAATACCTAGCCAAGCCATGTACTCCCCAACCGAACGATGGGTGTAGAACACCCACACAAGACCTCTCTGGCAGCGGGATTTCCAGACAATCTAAAACCAACCCCTTTAGGAGTCTTCATGTTGCAAATGCCCCAGGCAAAACACAATTTCAAGTACTTCCAGGTGAACAAGGTATTTTTTATTCCTTTGATTACTTTGCATGAAGACATATATATTGTTGTTGTTAGGTTCCACCAAGTTAGCTGTAACTCATAACAACTTTATGTATAACAAATCAAAACTTTGCCCAGTCCTGCACCATCTTCATAATCACTGGTATGTTTGAAGTCATTGTCTTGGTTGGTGTGTCAATCTATCATATTGAGGATTTCTCTCATTTTTGCTGATCTTCTACTTTACCAACCATTATGTCATTTCCTAGTGATTGGTCTTTCCTGATAATGTGTCCAAAGTAAGCAAGCCAAAGTCTCACCATCCTCACTTCTAAGCATTCTGGTTGTATTTCTTCTAAGACTGATTTGTTTGTCCTGGTAGTCCATGATGTATTCAATATTCTTCACCAACACTACAGGTCAAATTCATCAATTCTTCTTATGCCTTCCTTTTTCATTGTCCAGCTTTTGCATGCATATGAGGCAATTGAAAAGACCATGGAGATACACACACACACACATGAATCAAACTGCTTCTATACTGGACTTTTATCTTCAACATATCATTTAGCCAAATTGATAAACTTGCCAAGTCTCATTCTGGGGCAGATTCCATCTTCTCCCTGTAAAACAGCCTTTCAATTGATCACTGGTTTATATTCTCCTGTATTGCTTGTTTAGGGATATGCTTTTGCTATATTTATAAAAGTCTCTAAATCATCCTGGGCTACTCTTACTGACATCTATAAAAGTAAAGGCATACTCCACGCCCTTCCACCATTGTGTGTATCTGATAAAGATTTTGCTGCTGCAGATCAAACAAGGTGCATTGGCGGACATTCTGGGTGCCTTGCGTGTGCCATCAGACAGAAGACTGGGATTGTCTGGAGCACTTGGAAGAAAAATCATTACCCCAGTGCTGCCTCCTTATCTCAGCTTGTAAAAATAAATATTTGCCCAACGATATGGCAGGTTTATGACCTGCATTTAATACAGCAATGAAAAAGTCTATCACTGTGTGTGTATACGTGAGAAAGAGAGAGAGAGAATGGCAAAGAGTTAAAGTTGCCATGGGAGCCCCTGGTGCTTCTGAACTTTTATGATTATGAACAGTAATTAGATGTAATGCTTTACGGCGGTGAAGCACCTCATGGGCTCCTGATAATTGCAGAGTGTTTGGCAATTAACTCATCCTTCCTGAGATTCAGGTTGGTGTAATTAACCCCATGAGGACAAGCACCCCCAGAGAAGGGGAGTCACGTGGGAAGAGCCACCCAACTTTGCAGTGGCACAGACAAAGGGAAGGCCTTCATCAGTCCTTGCCTTGTACTCCCTCCATCATCACTCTCTGCGACAGGCCCCCTCTTAGCCTGAAGCACTTTTCCTAGATGGCTGGGTTGGGCCAGTGGGAGTGTTTGCCTGTATTTGTGGAGAGGTGAGCAGAAAAAAACCTGGGGACCAGGCCTTCACTGTTTTATTTCATTGGCTGTGGACATACAGGCTCTGCAGAGCTGTGATGAGGTAGCTGTTTGTGGGGAGAAGAATTCAGAAAGCCACCTGGGAAAAGGAAAGTTGGAAATATGCTACTTAGCCATAATAAGCTAAACCTTCATGAAATCAGTATTTATGTCCTCTTTTCCCAAAGCAGCTGCAATTTGGGGTTGGTCCTTAGTCTTGCAGCTTTTCTACTTACTGCCCTACAATATGAACATGATATTAGCACCTACAGAAAGTTGAAAAGAGGGTGGATATCCTTAATGCAAAATGTTTTTGACATTTTTTATATCTTCTTCCTTTTTTCTTTTTCTATTATTATTTTTTAGTTTAGTAAAGTCAGATAGTCCTCAGGTATGAGTTGAAGAATGACACTAAATCAACAAGTAAATCCTGAAATGAATGAGTGGGTGATAAGTTTTGGCCCTGTCATGTCCATCAGAAACTAGATCTCCATTTTCGCCACAGGAAAACAAAGTATAAATCCTGAAAATCTCAGCCAACATCTTTTATGTTTCAACTTAAATTCCAATGGACTAATTCAAACATTTCATTTTCTTAGTTGAAGGCTATTGCGTTCTGCATGCTGACAGATTCCAATGAGTGAATGCGTTGGATCGATTCCATTGACAAACTGTACCACATTTCTCACCCCTGCCCAAACTACCCACAAGGCTCTGGGACTGTTTGGTAATGGATTGCAGCATCGACTCAAGACATTAAGGTGATATATGGAGTTGGCACCAAGGATCACCTTTGCCAGTGCTGTGCTGAGTAGGAAAACAACATGCGTGTTTTCTCTGGGTGCAGCATTCTCATTAATACCTGCCCCCAGCAAGATGAATACCTGATCCCATCAGCGGATACAGCTTCACTGGCAACTAAGGCAGGCACAGAGGGAACAGGCCGCGTAAACCATGTCTTTTGCTTTATTCTGTGGAAGAATCTGTGCAGAACAAAGCCCCTGGCGTATTTTAAAAGAATGTTTTGTACCAGAAACACTAATTTGCTATGATTACTCCCCTTACATTTGTGAGATTCTTACCCCACACTTGTTTGGAAAGCAGATTAGAGTTCCTTTTAGTGATTTTTCTGCATGAGCCAAAAAAAAAAAAGGGACCTCCAAAACCTCTAAAAGGAAAAAAACCTCAAATGCAACCATAAAACCTCTTGGGTGCTGGGGTATAGAAGCACTCACGTGCCAGGAAAAGAAGAAATGATCCTGAGCCAGGAGGCAAGTGTTCCTGACAGGAATCTGGAGGTTAAGGAAGGAACTGGAAGGGCACAGAGGAGCCAGGGACAGGATTGAGACTGGGGAGGGAGGAGGGCTGGGGTCTTCCACAGTCTGTGTTATATACCTCTGTATTCTTTGCAACTCTTACAAGTTTTGTTTTGTTGGATTCAAGAACAAATATTAGTTTCTTATAACCCCACTGTTTTTTAGCTCCTCGGCATTGCTCGGTTTGCTGAGGTAGAGAAGAGAGAGAGGCTGCAAGCTGAAGGAGCAGAGCCTGGGCTAAATTCTCCGGATCAGGCAGGAGAAAATAGAGAGGTCCTTGGGCAGGTTCTGAGAGTGGTAGGCAGGAATTAGGGGCGAATTAGACTGGGGAAAAGAAAGACTCTAATGGAAGCATCTCTTTCTTCCTTCTTTCCTTTCTCTCTCTCTGCACTCCCTGCCCCCTGGCCCCGTCCCTTTCTTTCTTGAAATTTTCCGTCCCATGCAGTATAGACCCTCTCTGGTCTGCTACAAATCATCAGTAAAGCCTACATTTCTCACTAAAGCCTTGTGGAGTGAGTTTTCTCTTTTAAGGGATATAAGAAAAAAAATTTTTTTTTTTTTTAAAAAGATGCTAAATCCTGCTTTGGGGTCGGCATGAGGACAAACTAGGGGACAATCACATGTGAACTACATACTCTTTTGGTTCCTGTAATAAAAAGTGGTTGGTGTAGCTGACGGGGGTGGGAGTTTGGAACCCTGATCCCACATTTCTTTATACTCTGTTAGCAACGCTAGCCTCTGTTCTTCATATTCTGAAGTACCCTCACCCTTCTTCCCACTTCTCCTATCCCAAGGGAAGCAGACCTGGCTGGTCATTCTCAGGGTCAGTGGCCTGGAGTGTGGGAACATACCAGACCGACAGCATGAGCCCAGGCTGCCACGCACCCCCTGCCTCACCCTCTCCTGCTGCCTGTTTTCCTGCACTTTGGCGAGCTGGGTGGTCTGTCCTCTCCAATTCTGCACAAACCCTTAAGGCCCGGGCTTAGGTGGGAGCAGAAAGTAAGATTGTTGCTCCACTTGTGAGCACCAGTCATCCAGGCCATCCAGGAGGCAGGAACAGATGACAGGATGCTCTGTAACTCCATCTCAGGGGGTGCAGAGGCAGGTGTCAAAGGAGCCAGCACCTCCTTCATATTCTTAACACATCTTTGCAAGACTTGAGACCTTGCACATTTACTCATGGTGCTGATCAGAAGAGCTTTTTTGAGAGATTAAAAAAGAAAAGAAAAGCAAGCATTCAGGCATGCAGTCTTAGTAATTAACACTGCAGGGCCCGAGCAAGAGAGAAAGCACATCGGACTTCTGAAGCAGCAGTTCTCCCCACAGCAGCCTGCTCCACGAAGCTGTGGGCTGGTGCTGTGATTCTGTGACTTCAGAGAGGCCTCTGGCCACTTCAAATGGAAGGCAGGCTAAGGTCTGGGGCAAAGTCATCATTGTCAAAGCCAACCAAAGAGGCAGCCAGAAGTCACATCACCTGGAATTCACACCAATCAATAACCAAACCCATTGCCCTCAAGTCGATTCCGACTTATGGCAACCCCATGTGCTACAGAGTAGAACTGCTCCATAGGGTTTTCTTGGAGGTAATCTTTAAGGAAGTAGATTGCCAAGCCTTTCTTCTGTGGTGCCACTGGGTGGGTTCGAACCTCCAACCTTTCACACAGGTCCAGAGTAAAACAAATGCTGCAATGATTGAGTGTTTATTGTGTGCTGGGCCCTGTGTTAAGTTCATTACCTACCTCCTCTCACCCAATCCTCCCCCAAAACTCCATGCACTATTAGCTGCACTTGCTCAGTGAGGAAAAATAACTGCCCATCGTCACATAATAAGGAAGGTCAAAGACAGATTTGCCTGAATCTCAGCCCAACATGCTCTCCAGCAGTGTGCCATACTGCCTCACCCTTCTTTTGCTGTTTTTCTATTTCCAGGGCCTGGTATAGTTGGTATTGGATTAAAGTTTGAATATTATGAAAGAGAACTTTTTTTTTTATCACCTTCATGAAGCCACCTCCAACCCCAAGTCCCTCCTCTGTGCTCACAGTGCACCTTTGGATGACTGCCGTTACTGCTCATATCACACTGCTTGTAATTATTTACTCATATCCATCTTCCCTGCAAGACCGTGAGCTCTTTTGGGTGTGTTGGCATGTCCTACACATCTTCTTCAACTTTGTGTTTCTCCACAGCATCTACCACAATACTGTTGTACTGTGGTGGCTTGTGTGTTGCTATGATGCAGGAAGCTATGCCACCAGTATTTCAAATACTGGCAGGGTAGCCCATGGTGGATAGGTTTCAGCAGAGCCTCCAGACTAAGACTAGAAAAAAAGGCCTGGAGATCTAATTCCAAATAATTAGCCAATGGAAACCCTATGGATCACAACAGAATACTGTCCATTATAATGCTGGGAGAGGAGCCCCATAGATTGGAAGACACTCAAAATACGCAGTGGCTGCAACAATGGGCTCGAGCATACCAATGATCATCGAGATGGCGTGGGACTGGGCAACAGTTCGTTTTGTTGTACATGGGGTTGCCATGAGTCAAAGCCAACTCAGCATCAGCTAACAACAACAACAAAGATGTTTATAGAATGTGTGAATGACCCCAAACATTTCCTGAATAAGATATACAGAGAACCAATAATGGGGCTCGCTCTATGCAGCAGCCATACCAATAGACGTGGAATCAAAAGGCCTGCCCTCCAGCCCGGCTCCCTTACTTATCAGCTGTGTGCCTTTCAACAAGTCCTTTAGCCTATCTGGGCTTCCATTTCCTTGTCTACAAATCAAGGCGGTTGGACTGAACACCTCAAGGTCATATCTAATGCTGAGTCCAGACTGAGCCTAGAGCCCATGCAATTCCTTTATGAAATGACCTGCCCAGGTAAGATGCTCCACACTCAGGTAAAAGAATGCCCTTCCTCAGATTCTGATTCAAGGACTTATTTCCCAGGTTGGCCAGCCCCATAGCTCTGTCCCCTCTCACCAATCTGTTGGCCCCTTGGCTACTTCTATGCCCACATACCAACATGTCAGCCATATCCCTTCAGTCTGACACTCACTCCAGGCTCTTTCTAACTCAACTTCCTCCCTAGCTACCTACTTATCTCTTCCTATGGATCTGGTCCTCAGGGTAATACCCCTTACACCTGTCCCACTCTTGGGGCCCAAACTCACTCAAGAGCTGTGATGCCTCTAATTAAAATGTCAGTCTCCATCTTAGAGTAATTCCCCAGACATTCATGAAGGGTTAATTTTTAATTTGCAATGAGGTCTTATTAATGTATTTGAGCAAACAGATTGGAGGACATGCTGCAATATAGGTATTACTAATTAGCACCATGCACACTATTAATTGGGCCCTGCCTATTCTTGAATTCACTCCCTGTATCAAGTGTGCCGTAATAAGCGCGCGTGAGAGCGTTATGTGAATTAGACTGCAGGCCCTCTCAATCATTGCCCGGTGCACAGAGGCAGGCAGCTGCAAAAGCAGGTACAGACTGCTGCAGACAAAAAAAAAAAAAAGGCCTTTCCTGCTTTTCACTGCATATGAATCCCCCAGTCCAGAAGTGTTTTGCAGGGAGGTGATCGCAGACATAAGCAGTTGAATTCTGGTTTCTAAACCCAGCATACTTGGGAGAAAATGATTTAAATTTGTCTTTAAAATAGGGGGAAATTTTTGTTCTGAGGCTTCTTTGCAAAGGGCTTTGTACTGTAGGCACAAAAAGAAACCATAGGAACTGAGGATGCACAACCTGGAAAAGAACAGACCTCGGCAGGGATGCTGGGCCTTCAGAAGGGCGGCCGTGAGGAGAAAGGCTCTGTCCCAGACCCCTCCAGAGGGCAGAGCAGAGCAGGGGGTGGGAGATTTCTGCTTGACATGAGGGGGCACTTTCTAATGACAGGACTTCTGAGTGGTGAGCTTCCTGTCCCTGTGTTAAGTCCATTCTAATAGCTACACAGCAGGGTTGTCTTAAATGGGTGCCAACCAAATGAATGGGCCCAGATCAGGCGAACCTGAATATTCTCTCCAATCCTGACATTCAGCCAGAGTGTTCAGCTTCATAATTAGGAGAGGAGGTCAGTGCTGACTGGGCATAGGCATGTATCTTGGGTCTGGAAGCCTTTTTGCATCTTTGTTTTTTTTTAAATTCTTTCAATAGCTTTACCCTTGGGGCAGATATTTTGGTTGGCTGATTCAGTAGCCATTCCCAACCCCATTCTCACTTGCTGCCTTTTTCTATAGAGGTTACCATTGTAATTGAGTCGATTCCAACTCATAGCGACCCTATAGGACAGAGTAGAACTGCTCCACAGGGTTTCCAAAGCTGTAATCTTTACTGAGTAGACTGCCACATCTTTCTCCTGTGGAACGGCTGGTTAGCAGCTAAGTGCTGTATTACCACTGCGTCACCAGGGCTGCTTCTTGGAAGAGTTAAATTCTTGCTTTCCCAGCCTCCTTTGTGACGGGGCATGGCCATGTGACCCATATCTGGCCTATGAACATAAATGGAAATTTGCAGGAGAAGGAGGAGGCTTGTGAGGCCTACAGTGCCAGGTGCCATCAGGAAACAGAGGGCACACTCAAATTAGGCTAACTCAAGGAGGGTTTAATAAAGGCATTATTGGCATAGATGCGGACAGGGTTTAGGAAAATCACAAGTGCAGTACTCCTGACTAGTAACAGCAGAGCCATTCCCATCCCTCAGCTCAAACAAGGGAAGAAGCAGTTACTAGACCCAGAAGGAAAGAGTTGTACTGAGAGGGCTGCCTTGAGAGAATCTGCGGCCTTAGGTTGAGAAGCACAGTCAGCCCAAGAGAGTGCCACAGGAAGGGAACAAGGGAACAACTACCCTCACCTCATTTCCCTCCCTCCCATTAGTCTCCTGCCAAGGCTCCCCATTGGCCTATCCCAACCAAACCTGGAGACAAGCTCCATGTATGTCAGTGTCCTGAGTAGGGGGTAGGGGAGGAAGAGTGGAAAGAAGACCAGGAGGGCAAATGAGAGCTCTCATGCAAAGGACCTAATTTTTTCTTGGAAGCGATGCCTGGAAGTGCAGCAGCCACCTTGTAACCATGAAGTGACAAACCTAAAGGGGTTTACTGAGGGGAAAGTTTACCTGGGAATCTGACCCAGAGAAACTGACTTCCCTTCATCCAGTCGTGCTGTAGTATTAGGAAAGGTGCTAATGTTATTACTAGTTCCTTGCCCCTGGTGGACAGGCAAATATTTAGCCATTATCTCCAGACAGCCAGGGGAGATCAGGAGGATATAACAACTCTCACGTGGAGGGCCAGTACCCAGATACCCATTCTGACTGACCAATGTCCATCCTCTGCCAGCAAAAGAGATTTTGTATGAGCCTGCCTGTAACAATGACTTAGAGGACCTGACACGATCTTGGTCAGGTAAAATCATCCGTCATGGGGCAGCTCCATGGGGACTGGAAGGTCCGAGGTCCTGGGCCTTCCCATGGCAAGAATCCTCCCAGGGCTCTAGATTTACACAGCCGTCTTCCCACGGTGAGGACAGGGAGAGTTCTTGATGCCTTTCACCCATCACTGTACACCTACACAATGTATAGGAAATAATCCAGCCCTTGGGCAGTTTAAAATCTGGGGAGATAAAGAACCATGCATGTAAGGAAGAATTAGAGGACATTGGAATGTGAAACTGTGGGAATAGCCATGAATGCTATAGGAACTAAAGGTAGGTATTGGCCAGGAGAAGCAGGCTGACCAGACTTAGAATTTCAGCACTTCAGGGCGTTAGCTGTGTGACCTTGGACAATTAATTTTTCTGAGCCTCTTTTTTTCTTATCTGTAAAATGCAAATAAGAATACAGGCAGTCCTGGGTTACCAATATCCGATTTACATCCAACCCATAATTACGAACCAACCCTCATAAAGCTCTCATGTAAAGGACCTAAATTTGAGGTACGCACAATGGTTTGTAATAACAAACAGGAGCTACTTTGTGATGCACATCAAAACATTATTATTATTACTGTATTATTATGTTAAAGATGTCTTAGTGTACTGGAAATGTTTTTTTAATGTTTTTTATGCATAGAAAGGTACACTATATGCTCTTTACTAAGACAAGCATTTGACTAACTGATGTTAGATGAGAACCTTTCCTAACTGTTCCAACTTACCTACAAATTCCACTTAGAGAGAGAATTAGGAACAGAACTCGTTTGTAATCTGGGGAC
The DNA here is from genome assembly GCF_024166365.1 of Elephas maximus indicus. NCBI lineage: Eukaryota > Metazoa > Chordata > Mammalia > Proboscidea > Elephantidae > Elephas > Elephas maximus. Next base: position 75,677,466 of record NC_064820.1, on the reverse strand, counting down.
TGCCATTATTCAACTTCCTCAACTGTTTTAAAGATTATAGGTAATGTGTAAATTATTATATAGTAACAACATCTCTATACTGTTTGTTACAAGCCAGGTACTGTTACATAGGTTAACTCTATGAGGTAGGTACTGTTATCATAACCAGTATATAAAGGGGGAAACAGAGCCATTGAGAGTTAAGTAACTTGCCCAAGGTCAGCAGCTGCTAAGTGACAGAACCAGAATTTGAACCAGATAGACTGGCTAGAAGTGGTCATCTTAACCACTAACACCACGGTGGCTGATATTAATAATTCCTTGTTGTTTCTACTATCCCTGCCACTGCCCCTCCACTACCAGCATAGTTAGTGTAGTCTAGACTATTTGATGAAGTTTCCATCAAGAGAAAGATCTGGGCCTAAAGGCCAGAGTAAGTTTTTTTAGTTATGTGGAAAGAAGAAGAGAACATCCCTGGTGATGATACAACAGGAACAAAGGTGGGAGAGGCCCTGGTCCCTGTGGGGGGCAAAATAGACCCGGTTGATAGGCTCACAACATGGCTGGTGAGCAATGAAAACCAGGGGGGATAGATAGGGCTGGAGCCAGACCTTGAAGTTTCCTGAAAGCCGTGAGAAGAGTTTGGACTCAGTGCCTGCCACGGGGAGCCAGTCCAGCACTTAGGCTGGGCACTGTGACATGTTGGAACAGAGTGGTATGTTAGAAAGTTAGCTAAACCTCAGAGAGACCAGCCTTGGCAGGGAAGCCAGCAAGGACACTGTAGGTAATAACAAGGTCTAAAGTCATGAAACCACGAAACTGGAAAAGAAGGGAAGATGTGACTGTCACTTGGATGGTGAAGACTTGGTGTAAGAGACAGCGGGGTGAAGGAAAGTGGATGAAGAAAGACATATTAACAGACGGCCCCCACGTTATCCAGGTACAACCCATAAAAGGAGCAATTGCATCTTTCCTCAACTTTCACTTCCTCGGGGGGTGTCAGTTTGGCTTAGCGCACCACACCAAACATTTACAGAGTTTATGACCCACCAGCCCTGCCTGAGATGGGTAGTACTCACGAACATTCACTCCATGGGTCTGAGGTCCCTTGACTCCCAGCGGATGAGTTTTTCCTTTTCCTGTACAGCAAATTGGAACAACCCATTGTGACGAGGACTCTCTGAACCTCCAAGAGATGGGCTGCTTGTCTGCAATAGCAGAGGAACCATGAGCCACCCAAAGTGTGCTGTTAACAAGTCTTTTGTTTAGAAATCATGATGGCTTGTTCATTTGATACGAATACATGCCCACATATTTTCAAGGAAAGACTAAGGGAAAGTGTGTCCAAATGTATCCAAGTAAGGTTAAAAGATGATTGAAAGTAGATGGCATCATGGCTCTTAATTTCTGTCCTGCGTGAATCAAGAAAGGAGTCAGGACATTCTCTACTCTTAAAACTGTTTTGCAAGGTCAATTGTTGCAAACTCAGAACTCATTTGCAAACCAATTTGTTGCAAATCCCTACACATTCTCACCAAGTGAAGCACCAGCTTTGGGGTTTTGAGACTCTTTGGAGGGTTGCATGATTGATCCTACCTTTAGGCAGACAGCTGAAGCCATGTAGGACATTAAATGAAAGGGAAGAAAGGGCAAGTGAAGCCATTTGACTAGACTAAGCTTTTTGGTGTCTTCTCTCATTTTCCTACGGCCATATTTCTCTGAGCAGTACTCCTTCCTGGAGATGGTGGGAGAGGCTAGGGAAGCTCCCTACACCTGGCAGCAGGTTCCAGAGACACCTGAGCAAAGATGACAAGGAACCTTCACCAGTGGAGAAGCCCTGTGTAGTCCAGCAGCAGAAAGGCACACAGAGCAGTCTCTTTCGTTCTACACAGCTAAGCCCAGCTCCCAGGCGAGGAGAAATTAGATTTGTCTGACAAGATTTGTTCTGTCAGAAAGCAAGTTTTATTTTTACCCTAAAGCTCATGATCTTCTAGGTGTCTGCAAATTGGGGAATTATTTTTACCCAGATGTAGAAATAAAGTTATTCCGCTTTGGCTTCCTGCGTTCACTTCCCACACGGTGTTGGCTCTGGTTGCCAGAGTCTAGCTGACCTTTTTAGAGGCTGGACTGAACTGGAATCTTGCCTGTGTCACTTTCAAGCTATGTTAATCTAGGCAAGTTTTCTGTGCTTTTTTTTTTTAAATCTTCTCTGAGTCCCAAGCTCCCTACATGTAAAATGCATGGGGTTGGACTAGAGGGTCTCTGTGGTGTAAAAGAATAAAAGGACAAAACTTTTAGAAAATATATCTGTTTTAATGCAATCTTTTTAGTGTTTTCTCCTTCCCATTTATAAAAAGGGCAACACTTTGATTCTGGAGATCTGAGAACATTTGCCATATTTTGGAATTTTATCATTTTTACCAAATGGAGTGAACAAGTAGTGGAAGGGAAAAAAAAAAAAAACACGGGAAAGTACAAGAAATAAAACTGCTCAGTTTGCAGTTTTTAGATTTCAAGGCCCAGCTTAGCAGACACCCTGGCTGAGTTCCTCACTGACTCCTGGCTGGTATACTTCTTGGCTGAAAGCACCATTGGAAGCCCCGTTTCTCAGCATCTGCCTTCCAGATGACTTGACATCTTCAGGGTTAAAAACAAAAGAGTTGAGCCACAGGGAACATAATACAGTCTTGTTGAGTCTTTTGAGGGATATAAAGGATTACAGGACCAGATTTTGGCCCTCTCGATGAACACACATGGAACAACGGTACCAAAAAGGGACTTTCAGTAAGTACTGACAGCCCTCTAGCTGTTCAGAGGAGGTCGGTCAGGAGGGCTGGAATAGGTGTGGCACGGGAAACATTTAGGCAGCAACACCAACCATCCAACAACACTGCCGAAAGCCAAGAATGAAAGTAGGTTAGCTCTGAGCAACCAACCTAGTTGCTACATAGTTCATTCATTCCTTTTTGCCGTTAAGATTCACTGAGCACCTGCTATGACCCAGAACGGAGAATAAGGAGATAATAAAACAGGACTTTGCCCTCCCAGACACTTCTTCAAGTAAAAAAGCTTACAATTTAGTATGTTACTAAAGTTCAAGTATTTACCTAAGGGAGAGTACCTGGGACCCTTACATAGCCTAATTACTCTTTTTAAAAAATTAACCTTAAGTAGGTATAATTTAGTTATAATAAAATTCGCAAACTTTAAGTGAAAATTTAATGACTTTTTTTGTAAATTTACCAAGATATGTAGCCATCACCATAATCCAGCTTTAAAACATTTTTATCATCCCAACAAAAAAATTTCTTAGCCCATTTATCCCTGTTTCCACCAACTCCAGCCAAGCTCTTATCTACTTTCTGTCTTCATAGATTTACCTTTTCTGGACATTTTATATAAATGGAATCATGTAATACGCAATCTTTTGCATCTGGCTTCTTCGCTTAGTATAATGATTTTGAGGTCCATCCACGTTGTAGCATGTATCAGTGCTTTATTTTCTTATGGCTGAATAATATTCCATGTATGTACCACACTTTATCCACTCACCAGTTGATGGACATTGGAGCTGTTTCTACTTTTTGGCTAGTATGAGTAATACTTCTATGAAGATTTACATTCAGATCTTTATATGGACACATGTTTTCATTTTTCTTGGATCGGTATTTAGAAATAGAATTACTGGGTTGTATGGTAGACTTACGTTTAACTTTTTAGGAAACTGCGAAACTATTTTCCAGTGTCTGTACCACTTCTTTTTTTTTTTTTTTAGTACCACTTCATATGCCCATAATAATATATACCCCCACGCATCTGTCAGTTTTTCTTAGCATGTTGCTGTGATGCTGGCAGCTATGCCACCAATATTCAAATACCTGCAGGGTCACCAAAAACAGGTTTCAGCTGAGCTTCCAGACTAAGACAGACTAGGAAGAAGGACCTGGCAGTCTACTTCTGAAAAGAACTAGCCAGTGAAAACCTTATGAATAGCAGCAGAACATTGTCTGATATAGTGCTGGAAAAAGGTCCGCCCAGGTTGGAAGGTACTCAAAAGACAACTGGGGAAGAACTACCTCCTCAAAGTAGAGTTGACCTAATGACATGGATGGAGTCATGCTTTCGGTACCTTCATTTGCTGATGTGGCACGACTCAAAATGAGAAGAAATAGCTGGAAACATCCATTAATAATTGGAAGGTAGAATGTATGAAGTATGAATCTAGGGAAATGGAAAATCGAAATGGAATGCATAGACATCAATATCCTAGGCATTAATGAGCCAAAATGAACTGGTATTGGCCATTTCGAGTTAGAAAATCATATGGTCTACTCTGCCAGGAAAGACAACTTGAAGAGGAATGGCATTACATTCATTGTCAAAAAGAACATTTCAAGATCTATCCTGAAGCACAGCTCTGTCAGTGACAGGATAATATCCATATGCCTACAAGGAAGACCAGTTAGTACAACTATTATTCAAATTTAAACACCAGCCACTAAGGCCAAAGATGAAGAAACTGAAGATTTTTACCAACTTCTACAGTCTGAAATTGACCCAACATGCAATCAGGATGCATTGAAAATTACTGGTGATTGGAATGTGAAAGTTGGAAACAAGAAGGATCAGTAGTTGAAAAATACTGCCTTGGTGACAGAAACAATGCCAGAGATCGCATGATAGAGTTTTGTAACACCAATGACTTATTCATTGCAAATACTTTTTTCACCAACATAAATGGCGACTATACACGTTGATCTCACCAGATGGAATACACAGGAATCAAATTGACTACACCTGTGGAAAGAGAGGTTGGAAAAGCTCAATATCATCCACCAAAAAAAGGTCAGGGGCCTACCACAGAGCGCACCATCAATTGCTCTTTTGTAAGTTCAAGTTGAAGCTGAAGAAAACTAGAACAAGTCAATGATACCCAAAGTATGACCTTGAGTATATCCCACCTGAATTTAGAGACCTTCTCAAAAATAGATTGGACACATTGAACCCTGATGACTAGAGACCAGACAAGTTGTTGAATGACATGAAGGACATCATACATGAAGAAAGTAAGAGACCATTAAAAAGAGAGGACAGAAAGAAAAAAACAAAATAGATGTCCGAAGAGACTCTGAAACTTGCTCTTGAAGGTCAAGGAGCTAAAGCAAAAGGAATAAATGATGAAGTAAAAGGGCTGAACAGAAGATTTCAAAGGGCGGCTGGAGAAGACAAAGTAAAGTATCACAGTGAAATGTGCAAAGACCTGGAGATAGAAAGGGAAGAACAAGCTCGGCATTTCTCAAGCTGAAAGAACAGAGTTAAAAATTCAAGCCTATCACAATATTGAAGGATTCTATAGGGAAAATATTAAATGATGCACGAAGCATCAAAAGATGGGAGGAATACACAGAGTCACTGTACCAAAAAGAATTGGTCGACATTCAACCCTTTCGGGAGGTACCAGAAGATCAGGAAGCGATGGTATTGAAGGAAGAAGTCCAAGCTGCACTGACGACACTGGCAAAAAAACAAGGCTCCAGGATTGACAGAATACCAATTGAGAAGTTTAAACAAAGGTCCATGCCGAGAAATTTGGAAGGCAGCTACCTGGCCAACAAACTGGAAGAGAACCATATTTATGCCTATTCCCCAAAAAGGTGATCCAACCCAATGTGAAAATCATCAAACAATGCCATTAATATCACACACAAGTAAAATATTGCTGAAGATCATTCAAAAGCAGCTGCAGCAGCATATTGACAGGGAACTGCCAGAAAGTCAAGCCGGATTAAGAAGAAGATGTGGAACAAGAGATATCATTGCTCATGTTAAATGGATCCTGGCTGAAAGCAGAGAATACCAGAAAGATGTTTACCTGTGTTTTATTGACTATGCAAAGGCATTTGACCGTGTAGATCATAACAAATTATGGATAACATTGTGAAAAATGGGAATTCTAGAACACTTACTTGTGCTCATGAGGAACCTGTACATAGACAAAGAGACAGTTGTTCAAACAGAACAGGGGGCTACTGCATGGTTTAAAGTCCAGAAAGTTGTGCATCAGGGTTGTATCCTTTCACCATAATTATTCAATCTGTATGCTGAGCAAATAATCTGAGGAGCTGGACTCTATGAAGAAGAACAGGGTATCAGGATTGGAGGAAGACTGCGTCAGGCAGATGACACATTTTTTCTTGCTGAAAATGAAGAGCACTTGGACCACTCACTGAAGAAGATCAAAGACCAAAGCCTTCAGTATGGATGACACTTCAACATAAAGAAAAAAATCTTCACAACTGGACCAATAAGCAACATCATGATAAACGGAGAAAAGATTGAAGTTGTCAAGGATTTCATTTTACTTGGATCCACAATCAAGTCGATGGAAGCAGCAGACAAGAAATCAAATGATGCATTGCATTGGGCAAATCTGCTGCAAAAGACCTCTATAAAGTGTTTAAAAGCAAAGATGTCACCTTGAAGACTAAGGTGCACCTGACCCAAGCCATGGTGTTTTCAATCGCCTCCTATGCATGGGAAAGCTGGACGATGAATAAGGAAAACTGAAGGGGAGTTGAAGCTTTTGAATTGTGGTGTTGGTGAAGAATATGCCATGGACTGCCAAAAGAATGAACAGATCTGTCTTGGAAGAAGCACAACCAGAATGCTACTGAGAAGCATGAATGGCAAGACTACGACTCATGTACTTTGGACATGTTATCAGGAGGGATCAGGCCCTGGAGAAGGACATCCTGCTTAGTAAAGTAGAGGGTCATTGAAGAGAAGAAGACCCTCAACAAGATAGATTGACACAGTGGCTACAACAATGGGTTCAAGCATAACAATGTTTGTGAGGATGGTGCAAGAGTGGGAGGTGTTTTGTTCTGTTGTACATAGGGTTGCTATGAGTCAGAACCGACTTGATGGCACCTAACAACAACAGTAATATATGAGGGCTCCCGTCTCTCCACATCCTCACTATGATTTGTCTGTCTTTTTGATTCTAGTCTTTTTACCAGTTAACCAGTTGCCTTTGAGTCAATTCCCGCTCTTGGTGAACCTATGTGTGTCAGAGTAGAAGTATGCTATATAGAGTTTTTAATGGCTGATTTTTCAGTCTTTCTTCCAAGGTGCTCTGGGTGGACTTGAATCACCAACCTTTGGGTTAGCATCCAAGTGCGTTAACTATTTGTACCACATGTTGTTGTTGTGTTGAACTGTTGAGTAGAATCTGACTCATAGCAACCCTATGTGTTACAGAATAGAACTGCTCCACAGGGTTTTCTTGGCTCTAATCTTTACAGAAGCAGATCACCAGGGCTTTTTCTTCTGTGGTGCCTCTGGGTGAATTCGAACCACGAACCTTTCTATGAATAGTCCATCGCAAACTGTTTGCACTACCCAGGGACCTTATTGTACTTACCAGGGACTCCTATGGCCTCCCACAGACATTCTAGTGGGTATGAACTGATTATCTCATTGGGATTTGAATTTGCATTTCCCTAATAGAATCGACTCGACTGCACTGGGGCCTGGGTAATGACTATAAGGAGCTGTGATGGCACAGTGGTTAAATGCTTGTTTGCTAACCAAAAAGTCAGCAATTCAAATCCACCAGCTGCTCCTTGGAAACTCTATGGGGTAGTTTTATTGTCTGATAGGGCCACTATGAGTCGGAATCTTCTTTGGTGAAACGTCTATTCAAGTCATTTGTGCATTTTTCAATTGAATTGTTGATCATATTGTCAAGTTGTAAGAATTCTTCGTATATTCTGGATAAAACTCTTTTATCAGATGCAATTTGCAAATATTTGTCCCAGTCTATGGCTTGTCTTTTCATGGTCTTAATGGATGTCCATCTTAGTTATCTAGTGCTGCTACAACAGAAATACCACAAGCAGATGATTTTAACAAAGAGAAGTTTATTCCCTCATAGCCCATTAGGCTAGAAGTCAGAATTCAGGGCACCAGCTCCAGGGAAGGCTTTCTCTCTCTCTCTGCTCTGGAGGAAGGTCCTTGTCATCACTCTTACCTTGGTCTGGGAGGTCCAAAGGACACACTCTCCTCCCGGCACTGCTTTCTTGGTGGTATGAGGTCCCCATGTCTCTCTGCTCACTTCTTTCTTTTATATCTCAGAAGAGATTGGCTTAACATACTACCTAATCTTGTAGACCTTACCAGTATAACTGCCACTGATCCGTTTTATTACATCATAGTGACAGGATTTACAACATATTGGAAAATCATTTCAGATGAGAAAATGGTAGATAATCATGTAATCATACAATGGAATCATGACCTAGCCAAGTTCACAGATATTTTGGGGGGACATAATTAAATCAATGACAGTGTCTTTTGAAACAGAAAACTTTTAATTTCGATGAAATTATGGAGCATAGCTAAGAAATTTATGCTTAATCCAAGGTCATGAAGACTTTCTTCTGTGATTTCTTCTAAGTTTTATACTTTTAACACTTACATTTAAGTCTCAGATTCATGTTGTGTTAATTATTATATGTGGATATCCAGTTGTCCCAGCAGCATTTGTAGAAAAGACTATTCTTTCCCCATTAAGCTGCCTTGGCATCTTTGCTGAAATCAATGGAACATAAATATAAGGGCTTATTTCTGGACTCTCAACTCTGTTCCACTGGCTTGTCCTTATGCCAGTACCGCACTAACTTGATAACTGTAGCTTTACAATATGTTTTGAAATTGGGATATAAAAGTCTTCCATCTTTGTTCTTCTTTTTCCAAAATTGGGTGGGCCATTCTGGGTCTTTTGCTCTTCCATATAAATTTTAGGATCAGCCTGTCAATTTCTGTTTAAAAAAAAAAAAACTGCTAGAATTTTTATATGAATTACATTGAATCTCTAAATCAATTTGGGATGAATTGCCATCTTAACAACATTGAATCTTCTAATCCATGAACATAGAATATCTCTCCATTTATTTAGATCTTGTCTAATTTTTCTCAGCAAAGTTTTATTATTTTCAGTGTACAAGTCTTACACCCCTTTTGTTAAATTTATTTAAAATAATTTATTCTTTTTGATACTATTTTGAATGGAATTTTTTTCTTAACTTTATTTTTGAATCGTTCATGTTCATATATAGAAATACAATTGATTTTTGTATCCTGTGACTTTCCTGAACTTGTTTATTAGTTCTAATAGCTTTTCGTGTGTGTACGGATTCCTTATGAATTTTATCTAATCATTCTTACTTTAAGCACAGTCATAACAAGTTTTAAAATTGAGTTTACCAACCTACAGCAGACTAGTAGCTACCAATTAGGGGAACGAGTGGTCCAAGGAACAGAGACAACTGTATCCCTAACAGTTGACATATAGCCTAACAATAAAGAAAACCCACCCATTGCCATCAGGTTGATTCAGACTCAGAGCTACCCTATAGGACAGAGTAGAACTGCCCCATAAAGTTTCCAAGGAGCGTCTGGTGGATTTGAACTGCCAACATTTTGGTTAGCAGGTGTAGCACTTAACCGCTATGCCACCAGTGTTTCCAAAAAGAAAACAGAAGGGAAAAAACATGGGAAAAAACATAGGAAAAAAGATACGAGAACTCCAGGGTCATAGTATCTGGCCCATTCAGCACTGGAATGAGAAGTACCATATACTTCAAACGACACTGAGCATACTACGGTATTAGCAGCTCATGATAATCAAACCTCCTCCAAAAAAAATTAAAATAGATTCAATGACTGTTACTGAAGAAAAAATAGAGATGTGAGTGTATGTGTACCTAAAATAGTAAAAATTTTTAGTTTTAGCATTTGAAAAATTCCTTTTTTTCTTTTAGAATGCTCACTCAGAGAGATGCTCTCGGGGATTTTCCTGTCTTTTCTTTTCCCTGAATTCAGGATCACTCTGGCTGCCACTGGGGTAATCAGGCATTTTCCTAGTGTTTCATGGGTACAGTGTATCTTGGGACCTTCTCAAGTTAATTTGTCTCAGAATATCGTCTCCTGCCAGCATCAAGGAGTTGGTTAAGTCTGGGTGCAGGACTGACGCTGCCTATCTGAATTCTCAGGCTAATAGCCTGTAACGCCAAGCGCAGTGAGAAACCATGCAAAGGAAATTAATACTGTGGAATAGCCTCCTAAGTGAGGGGAGAGGAAGCCCAGCTGGAGCCATTTAAAGTGAGGTAAGTGCTCACACACACAGCATCGCTTGGCCCCTGGGGCAGTCCAGACCGCCTGACATAGACCCACAGCTCAGCCCGTCCCCCAGGCCCACTCTGCAGTATACTTCCATCAACTTGGATAAAACAGATGGGCAGGGCCTGAGGGACAGGGAGGCAGGGTGTGCAAGAAGCAAATGCAGGCCAGGCCTTTGTGGTGCTCCTAAGAAGCTGCCTGGGAAACAATCCCTGGGGTGGAGATGGAGAGGTGCCGCCAGCTGTTCCACATGGTCCCAGGAACACTTCAGCCTGGCGCCTTAGAGACACAGGTGGTAGCAGGTGGGGACTTCAAAGGGATCCCTCCAGTTTCCATCGGTGACATTCTGTATTGTAGTCCTCTGAGGGGAGGGAAGTGAAAGGAGAGGGAGGAGGAGGGGAGGGAGAGTAGAAGAAGAGGAGCCACAAAGATGCCGCGTCATCTCAGATCCTCTGGGCTTGACTCTTGGCTCCTGCTGATCCCAAGGTCCTGGGAAGATGCTCATGCCTCCTCCCAGCTCCTAGCTGAGTCTCAGCCCTATCTCCCCAGGCCCATTCTTGGTCTCAATGCCCCTCTGCTGCCATGGAGAATTCCCCCTCCCTCAATCACATTGTTCAATCACAGTCCACCCCTGAGATCTTTGTTAGAAGCTGGGAGAAGGGGGTAGGGGACACTTCAGCTTCTCACAGACATCTCTATGGCAAACAGCCAGAGCAAATACCAGGTCCTGGTTCACAGCAACTAGTGGAATTCCAGGCTGTCTACCTGCAAGGAGCCTCTCGGCTGCTCTGGCTCCCAGCAGCTGCTGAGCCAGGTTCAAGCAGATCAAACAATAGCTGACTAGGGCCTGCAAGGTCTAGTGCCCAAGCCAGGGACCTGTGAGCTGCATACTGTTTTGCCTCTTTGCAGGCAGGAGATGAATCCAGCAGGAGGGCCGGAAAGCCACTGTCTGGACCAAGTGCCCTCTCACAACTGTCACTTGGGTCTGGCAGCCACCAGCTGCACCCTCCCACAGCAAGCCAAGCTCTGCGTGCACATTCATCCAATCTGAGCATTTCCTTACTGACTTGCCTGCCTGCTAACATCAGACCAGGGTCAGGAGAGGGCAGAGGGGGTGCTGGGCCCTGGGAGAGTAAACAGAGGAACATCACAACCAGAAGCTGGACAGAAGGTTCCCTAGTGGTGCAAACAGTTTGCACTCAGCTGGTAACCTAAGGGTTGGCAGTTAGAACCCATCCAGTGGCACCAGGGAAGAAACAAGTCTGGCAATCTGCTTCTAGAAAGGTTACAGCCAAGAAAATTCTATGGAGCAGTTCTACTCTGTAACACATGAGGTGTCCTAAGACATAAATCAACAACAAAAACAAAAACAGCCACAGATTCTGAGACAGTCCAATTTCCATCTAGAAGGCCTTAGAGAAAACCAGAAGCTGAAAACAGCGAGAGCTGCAAAGAAGCCAAACTGACAGGTAGACAGGCTTCTTGAGTTGTGAAACTAGGACCCCGTTCTCTGGATTCGGGAAGCAAAAATATTTGTCCTCGTGTTTTTGAGAGCAACCGTGGTTAACCAGGAACCCGGGGAGCAGGCCTGCTGGGGGGCAGGGCAGATGAAGCACTAGCCTTGGGCACCTGTGGAGAGCTAAATATGGGAACTTCAAACAGAAGCACAGCTTGTCCCCTGCCAAGCAGGCAATCAGAGTTCTCCAAACAGCAGCTGTTTGGGTAACAATGCAGGAACCCTCCATTCTTTCAGCATTGTGAAGGACTGAGTTGTTCTCAAATGGCAATTAAAAAATTTTTTTTGAGTGTTATCCCTAAATCAGTACCTGTGGCTCCCATCAAAATAAAGAAAAATGATCATGAGAACTGTATTCCCAAAACTCATGTCTGTAATCAGTGCAACTGGTGAATATGTACCGAGTTCCTATTATGAGCTAGGCACCAGAGTAGATATAAAAATGTCCTTCCAAGAGCTTATGAGGTGATAGAGAATATAAGATGTGGACACAAGCAACAAGGCAGATGATGGTGCCTTGCAGGAGGTCTCTTACAGGAGAGATCTGAAACAAATGCTATCACCATGCATGGGTTAGCATACATACATATATTTCCCAGCTCTGTCTACAGAAAAGGCCTAGAAGCAGTGACACCCCACTAGCCACAGCATCCCCAGTGCCAAGATCTTGGTTTCTAAATACCTTTCTCCAATAAAGGAAGCCAAGTCCGCTTAGAGAAATGGCTGATTCTAAATCTGGGCAGGAAAAACATAAGATGAACCCACAGTATCTTACAGTGCCAGAAAGAAAGGAAACTCCAAAAAAAAAAAAAAAAAAAGAAGAAGAAGGATGGGGAGGGGACATGTCAAAAGGACACAGGAACCAATCTGAAAAAGCTCCCAATAGCCAACGTAAGAACAACTTGAGCAACAAAATAAATAATAATTGTATATACAACTGTAACATAAAGGGGAAGGGTAAAAGGACATACATATATGGTTGTAAGGTTTCTACATTCTACTTGAAATGGTAAAATATTAAACTTAAATATAATGTGAAAAGTTAAGTATGTATATTAAAATCCCTAGAGCAACCACAAAATACATACAAGAAGATATAGGCAAAAAGCCAAACCAAACCCAGTGCCGTCGAGTCAATTCCAACTCATAGCAACCCTATAGGACAGGGTAGAACTGCCCCATAGAGTTTCCAAGGAGCGCCTGGCGGATTTGAACTGCCGACCCTTTGGTTAGGAGCCGTAGCACTTAACCACTACACCACCAGGGTTTCCAAAAAGCCAATAGATGAATTAAAATCCAATATTAAACATTCCAGTATCTCAAAATCCAGTATTCAAATATCTGAAAAGAAGGTATGAAAGAGGAAACAAGAAAACAAAACAAACAACCCCCCCACATACACATAGGAGACCAAAAAAATTATAAAATAGTAGACCTAAACCCAACCACACCCATAATTATATTAAATGTAATATAAATTGGATTAAAAAAACAAGGCCAAACTACATGCTACTTGTAAGAAATCCACTTTTAATATAAAGATATGAATAAATTAAGAGCAACTTGATGAAAAAAAAAAAATACCATACAAGCACTAATCAAAGGAAAGCAGTAGTCAATATACTAGTATCAAAGCAGATTTATCTTTGAAAAAGATGAAAGGGTCAATTCACCAAAAAGACATAATAATTGAAAATGTGTATGCACCTAAAAACAGAGCTTTAAAATGCATGAAGCAAAAATCGTTAGAACTGCAAGGACTTCAAGACTCATTTCTCAGTAATCAATGAGAGAGACAGAAAATAAAAAGGGACATAGAAGACCTGAACAACACAATCAATCAGCTTCACCTAACTGAAATTTGTTGAACATTCTACACAACAATGACACAGTGTACATCAAGCAAACGTGGACCATTCACCAAGATAGATCATATTCCAAGTCACAGAACAAAGCTCAACAAGAATTGAAATCAGTTAAACTAGAAATCAATAATAGAAATTTTGCTGGAAAATCCCCTAAAATTTGAAAAATAAGCAACACACTTTTAAATAAGCCATCAGTCAAAAAAGAAATTAGAAAAACATTTTGAACTGAAAAAAAATGAAAACACAATGTATCAAAATTTCTGGAAAAAATTCTCTTAAGAAGAAATTTATAGCACTAAATGCCCATATTAGGAAATAAAAAAGGTCATAAATCAATGACCTCAGCTTTCATCTGAAGAAACTAGAAAAAGAAGAGAAAACTAAATTCAAAGTAAGCAGAAGGAGGTCAGTGAAATAGAAAAATGGAAAAATAATACAGGAATAATGATCAGTAATGAAAAAAGATATATAACTACACAGCCTGCAGACATTAAAAGGAAGTAAGAGAGGACTATTGGTGGTGCAAATGGTTAACACCCTCACTGCTACCAGGAAGACTGGTGGTTTGAGTCCACACGAGGCACCTCAGAAGAAAGGTCTGGTGATCTGCTTCTAAAAATCAGCCACAGAAAACCCCACGGAGCACGTTTCTACTCTGCACACAGGGGGCCACCATGAGTTGAAATGGACTCGATGGCAACTGGTTTGGTTTTGCTTTTTGATATGAACAAAAATATTCCCACAAATTCAACTAATTAGATGAAATGGACAAAAACAACCAAAACTCACTCAAAAAAAAATAGATAATGTGAATATCCTATGTCTATTAAAGAAATTTAATTTGTAGTTAAAAATTTTCCAAGAAAGAAAATTCTAGGTACAGATAGTTTAACTGGTGATTCTACTAAACATTTAAGGAAGAAATAGTACCAATTCTACCCAACCTCTTCCAGCATTTAGAAGAAGTGGGAGCACTTCTCAGCTCATTTTATGGAACCAGCATTACCCTGATAGCAAAACTAGACAAAGAGATTAGAAGAAAACTTCAGACCAATACCCATTAGGAATGTAGACACAAAAATCCTTGACAAAATATCAGCAAATTGAATATACCAATATATATAAAGGATAATACATTATGACCAAGTAGAGGTTACTCCAGGAATGTAAAATAGCTCAATATTTGAAAATCAATAGAACTCACCACTGTTGTTGTTAGGTGCTGTTGAGTGGGTTCTGACCCTACATGCAACAGAAGGAAACACTGCCGGGTCTTGCATCATCCTCACAATCGTTATGCTCGAGCCCATTGCTACAGCCACTGTGTCAATCCATCTCTTTGAGGGTCTTCTTCTTTTTCCTTGACCGTCTACTAATTCACCATATCAGCAGACTAATGAAGAAATATGACATGATCATTTCAGTAGATGCAGAAAAGGCATTTGATAAAATCAAACAACCAGTCCTGCTTTGAACAACAACAACAAAAAAAAAAACTAAGCAAAGTACGAAGACAAAGGAATTTTTTTAACCTGGTACACACACACACACACACACACACACGTACATATATACATTCTATAGCTAACATCATACTTAATGGTGAATGACTATTTTCCCCTACGATCAGGAAGGAGGGTAGGAATGTCTGCTCTCACCACTCCTATTCAACATCACACTGAAAGCCCGAGTAAGTGCACTACGGGAGGAGAGAAAACCGTCTCTGTTCATTGATGACATGATTGTTTACACAGAAAACCCCAAAGAATCTACAGAAAAAGCTCTTACAACGAATAAGTAAGTTTAGCAAGGACACAAAATACAAAAATTGATTCTATTTTTATATGCTAGCAATGAGCAATTTTCATTTGAAAATGATACCATTTATAATGGCACCAAAGAAAATGAAATACATTGATATAAATATAAAAAAAAAAAAAATAGCATATATAAAATATGTGCAGGATTTGTATGCTGAAAACTACAAAACATTGATGAAAGAAATCAAAGAAGATCTAAAAAATAAAATGAAGACATATACTGTATTCACGGACTGGAGGGCTCGCATTGTTAAGACGTCAGTCTTCCCCAAATTGACCTACAGATTCAACGCAGCCTTAATCAACATCTGAGCAGGCATTTTTGTAGAAGTTGTCAGCCTGGAGAATGGATAAACAAAGAGTGGCACATCCCTACCATGGAGTGTTATTGTTGTTAGTTGCGGTACAGTTGATTCCCACTCCTGGTAACCCCATGTGTGCAGAATAGAACTGCCCCATAGTGTTTTCAAAGCTGTGACCTTTCAGAAGCAGACCATCAGGGCTGTCTTCCAAGGGGCCTCTGGGAGAGAGGTTTAAACCACCAACCTTTCAGCTAGTAGTCAAGCACTTAACTGTTGCATTACCCAGGGCCTCCATGGAGTACTACTCAGCAAAATGAATGAACTATTGATACACAAAACAACATAGAGAAACAACAAATGCATTTTGATACGTGAAAGAAGCAAAACTTAAAAGGCTACATACTGTATGATTTCATATATATGACATTATGGAAAACACAAGGCAATAAAAAGAGAATAGATCACGGTTGACCAGATATTAATGGCAGCTGGTGGTGGTTGTACAAATCTACACATTTATCAAAACTCAGAACAGTACACCAAAAAGAGTGAATGTTAGCATATGTAAATTTAAAATAATTTTCTTTTAAATGCTGTGGCCAGGAAACTTTACTTCTGGCTAGAGCACGTGGCATTGAATGGGCCTTGAGGGGTGGGTAGAGCTGGGTGGGGGTGAC
Source organism: Elephas maximus indicus (assembly GCF_024166365.1). Classification (NCBI taxonomy): domain Eukaryota; kingdom Metazoa; phylum Chordata; class Mammalia; order Proboscidea; family Elephantidae; genus Elephas; species Elephas maximus. The sequence goes on along the minus strand of NC_064820.1, from coordinate 75,661,122 downwards.
AGGGAAAAGGCATCCTAGAGGGAAGAAACAGAGTGAGCAAAAACATAGAGGCAGAAAAGTGGGTTGTTTTTACTGATTATCAGGGCCCAGGTTAGGTTCTTGACCGTCCTTAATGAGCAGGGGTGCCCAACCCCGTTACAGGTCTGGACTAGACACACCCTATCTCAGGCTATGTGGGATGATTGTCACCCATGGCTCACCCAAAACTTCCCTCTGGGGATCAATTGGTTAGCAGCTGAGCACTTAACAATTGAGCCACTAGGACTCCCTGTTAATAACATACATATATTTATACATAAACTTTCTATGTGCCAGACACTATTCTAGGTGAATACACACACACACACACACGTAAATATATATGTACATATGTACACATGTATATGTATGTACACACACAACTTACTGAATTCTCACACTGCCCCAATTGAGGTCTGTACTATTATTCTTGCTGTTTTACAGATGGAGAAATTAAAGCAATGAGAGGTTAAGAAATGTGCCCGAGATTACACATACTCATCTATAACAAGTGTTGGCCCTGGAATGTGGACCCAGGTCTGGCTTTATAGCCTGCGTTCCTGACCATGACTGTCCTCTCAGAAAGAACAATCCAGAGCAGAACTTTCTAAGACGTTCCACGGCCCAGAGCAAAATGTGCCATGAGCTGCCCCTGACCCATATCCCACACCCCCAGGAGTGTTTCTAACCAGGTGGAATCTGGTTAAGAAGCATGTGGAGGACAGCTTTGAAGGAAAAAGTTAGGTGTTGACAAGAGGCCCCAAGCAGCCTGGATGACATGTAAGGAGAGGCACAGGGGGCACTGTTGCTAGGCAACCTGCGGCAGGCCTCTGGTCCTCTCAGAACTCTGGTGTTGTCTCCTAGGTTCCTCTGTTCTTTCTGAACAACAGCTGATGGCACCAGCTCTTTCTTCTCTTCCAGCTTGCTGACCCTCCCCGCTCCCAGTCACAGCTCATCCCCAGTCACATGGTGCAAGCTGCTTGGCTTTACTCCAAAACTCCCAGTGGGAACCAGATAAGGAGCCTCCAGTCATGCTCTGAGTCCAGCCTCACTTCTTGGGAAAGTCCAGCCTCCCGTGGCAGCCACAGATGGTGGGTTCAGCCAAGGGTCCAGCCAAGTACCAGCAAACCATTTCACGGCTCAAGCTCAGCCTGAATGGGGGGCAGAGGTGGACAGCTTGTTGGTGGGGTGAAGAGGTTTTCCTTGCCTTGCTTACCTTTCTCCTTCCTCAAAGGTATTTGCTTTGCTACCAGTTCTGCACAGGGATCAGCAAAATGCACTGCTGGTGGAGCCTCATGAATGTGCCTCTTGGGCTCAAGGGAAATCCAAAAGGAGGCAGATTAATGATGCTATTCTCCGTACTCCTTGTCTGGCTTAACTGTGAGTCATTGGAGGTGAAAGGCTATGTTCAAAGAAGACAAAAAAGCCAAAAACTGAGATCACTGTGACCCAGCAAAAAAGGTCAGACTCTACCCCTCCCCGTGTAAAACCATCAGATGCTGGAAGAGCAGGGTCATCTGCCTTCTCTGCCACCAAACCCACCCATGTTGGCATGATTCATGGTTGTTATGGATTGAATTGTATCCCTCCAAAATATGTGCTGCAAATCCTAACCCCTGTACATGTGGAGGGGAGCCCTGGTGACACAGTCTTTAAGAGCCCAGGCTACTAACCAAAAGGTCAGCAGTTCAAATCCATCAGCAGATCCTTGAAACCCTATGGGGCAGTTCTTCTCTGTCCTATAGGGTTGTTGTGAGTCAGAATCTACTCAAAGGCAACAAGCTCTTTTTTTTTTTTTGATACCTGTGGATGTGGTCCTACTTGGGAACAGGTTTTTGTTATGCTAATGAGGCTATGTGAGTGTAAAAAAAAAATTTTTTTTTTTTTTGAGTGTAAGGAGTGTTTTAAACCAACCACTTTTGAGATACAAAAACCAGATTAAGCACAATAGAAAACAGAGGGGTGGGGAGCAGGGGCTGGAAAAAAACAACACTCTCTCAAGAAGATAAAGGCTGATCAGTCTACAAGCCCAGGAACTCCAAGGATGATGGGCTAGAGAAACCTACACAAAGATTCCTCCCCCGCCCCCCAGATCTGGAAGAGAGAAGGACAACCTTCCTCTAGAGCCAGTGCCCTGAATTCGGACTTCTAGCCTCCTAAACCATGAGAAAATAAATTTCCTTTCATTAAAGCTGCCAGCTTGTGGTATTTGTTATAGCAGCATGAAGAAACTAATACAATGGTCCAGTCTCTCCCCACTGTGGCTTTCCTTGGCACCACCCTCCTCTACTGACATAATGAAGATGCCACTCCTTCCCACCACACTATCCCTTTCAGCTCATATTTAGCCACCTTTTAAAACACTGAATTATACCGCTTTCAGAAAACAGCCTCGCTGGGTGCCTTTTATAGACTGGATTCTTGGTTTTTATAACTTACGTGTGTGACAGCCAGCAACATGCTAGAAATCTCTATTAAACTGTTGTCTTTAGGAAACAAACTTTTTTTTTTTTTTTTGCACAGGAAGAACTAGGAAGGAGAGCCCAGGAAACAGCTCCCTCCTTAGGTGCACCTTGATGGCAAATTTTGCAGAGGTAAAACTGTTAGGTCAAGACTTCATACAAACCAGACCTGTAAAAGCACTGAGAAGCCCACCAGCTGCTTTCTGTTGCTGCCACCAGGGTAAGGCTAAAAGTGTCCTTCAGCTACACTCTAACATTTCCTCCCAGGGCATTTCCAAAAATGGACTCCATTCCAAGGTCACTGGGGAATACTGAGAGGGTATCAAGTCTGCTTGCCAAACATTTCTCTACCCTACAGTGGAATCCTTGGAAACTCTGGTGGCGTAGTGGTTAAGTGCTACAGCTGCTAACCAAAAGGTCGGCAGTTCAAAGCCACCAGGAGCTCCTTGGAAACTCTATGGGGCAGTTCTACTCTATCCTTTAAGGTCGCTATGAATCAGAATCGACTTGATGGCAACGGGTATGGGTATGGGTACAGTGGAATCCAGAACTATCCTGAAGGTCTTTCAAGGAAGGGGGAAGACACACAGGATGAGGAGACAGAGGGCAAGGCATGTGAGACTTTCAGAGCTGTAGAAGCTGCAGAAGTCTCCTACTGGAAGCAGGAGGAAGTTGCACTTCTAATCTGGGACCTTCTTCTAATCTGGGACCCCAGATTTGGACACCTGCGCCAAGGAAGATGGGTTCATTCTCAACAGTCCATCTGATGGAGTTTCCAGGGGGAAGAAGTAGGTAGCTCATCATTACTTCATTTCTCTGGGAAAACACAAAAGGCATAGTTTGTCTTGGTGAATAAAGCATGGAAATTCCCACTTGGCCCTTATATTTACTTACCCACCCAGTCTCAAAAAGGTATCGTGTTGGGCTTAGTAGTCCTGAGGCTTCGAGCGAGCATTCTGGGTCACTTTCAATAGGGCTAAAAAAAAAAAAAAAGGGACTTCTGAACAATCCTGCGCTCAGGAAGAAGAGTGGGGAAATTTTTTAACTTCTAATTCCAATAGCGCTTCCTCCCAACCACATCCTTCCATCTCTCTCTCTCCCCCTCTTTCTCTCTTTCACATACACAATACACACACACACACTTGCACTCAATAATTGGTATAATAAATTGATTTGCTTTCCTAAGAAGCAAAAATCTTCCTCAATTCACGATTCTGTCCTCTATCCTCACCTCTAGGACCACATCCTCCCAAACCATAAATGAGGCATGAAGAATTGAATGAATTCAAGTGAATAAAAGAAGCAATTCATGTCTCTCACATCCATAGCAGAAACCAAGAAAGAAGGAAAGGGAAAGAATCACACTGGAGTATGTGCTCTCAGGGAACCTGTTCACAAGCTCCAAGAAGACTATCCACAAAAAAAGAAAAAAAAAAAAAAACTTACCAGCACCTGGAATTATTCTGTTCCCAAAAGAGGCTGGTTGAATTGTGTTCTCAGATGAACCCTTAGGTTCTTGAATCTCCTAGTGTCACATTCTCAGCTGGTGGCACTTGATCATCTTCTCCAGATATCCAGAAAAGTCACAGAAGTTTTGGGGAGAAGCAGGGTTTCCTACTACATCTGTTTTCTTCACAATGTTGGTGATAAGGCTTAGGTCATATGGGCAGGAGTAAAATTCTTTTTATGGAGACTGGTAATAATAACATCATGCAGTTACTATTGCTGCTTAACAAGCCATCCCCAAACTTAGTGGCTTAAAATGACAATAATCGTTTATTTTGCTCATGAATCTACAATTTGGATGGGGTTCAGTGGGGCAGCTCTTTTCTGCTCCGATTCCAAGACGGCTCACTCGTGTGACTGAGTGAATTATACCACAGATTAGTGTAATCTGCCATTTCCGCTTCAAAGAGCCCTCTCCATGTGGTGGCTTGGGCTTCCTCGGAGCATGGAGGCTGAGTTTTTTGAGTGAGCATTGCAAAGGAAGCAAGCAAAAGCTGTATCACTTCTTTATGCCTCAGAAGCCACAGAAGTATCACTTCCCCTAAAGACACATTCCAGACGGATCAAAGAAAAAGAACATAGACTCCACCACTTGATGAGAGGAATGTTACAGTCACATTGTAAGAAGAACATCTTGGAAGAAAGATACTATTGTTGCCATTTTTTGGAAATACAGCCTGCCACAAACATTAGCTGTAACTAATACACATTGCCGCCTTACTCTATATTCTAGACTCAGAGCTGAAGTATTTAATATGGGTTCTCATTTTAAATCTCCCAGCAGCTCTATGACATAGATATTACCATTATCCCCATTTTACAGATGAGGAACCTGACGCTTAGAGGGAGATTAAATAATTTATCAATTTGTAAGTGGCAGAGCTGGACTTCAAATCCAGATTCACTTGAGTTAAATAACAGATTCTAACCACATTCCTCTCAGAACAGATGGATAGTCCTAGTTTGGGACTGATTAAAGAGAATAAATGAAAAGAGAACAGAACGTGGGGATAGGAGCCCAGATTTTTAGCTCTAGCTCTATCACTAATAATTAGCTGTTGCTAGGCTATAGAGTCAATTCTGACTCATAGCAACCCTTTGTACAACAGAATGAAACACTGCCTGGTCCTTACCATTTTCACAATCTTTGTTGTGCTTGAGCCCATCGTTGTAGCCACTGCGTCAATCCATCTCATTGAGGGTCTTTCTCTTTTTCTCTGACCCTCTACTTTACCAAGCATGATGTCATCCTCCAGAAACTGGTCTCTCCTGATAACATGTCCAAAGTATGTGAGAAGAAGTCTCTCCATCCTTGCTTCTAAGGAGCATTCTGGCTGTACTTCCTCCAAGACAAATTTGTTCATTCCTCTGGCAATCAACATTCTTCACCAACACCATAACTTAAAGGCACCAATTCTTCTTCTTATTCATTGTCCAGCTTTCCCATGTAGGTGAGATGATTGAAAACACCATGGCTTGGGTCAGGTGCACCTTAGTCCTCGAAGTGATACTTTGCTTTTTAACGCTTGGAAGAGGTTTTTGCAGCAGATTTGCCCAATGCAATCATTGTTTGATTTCTTGACTGCTGCTACCATGGGTGTTGATTGTGGATCCAAGTAAAATGAAATCCTTGACAACTTCAATCTTTTCTCCATTTATCGTGATGTTGCTTATTGGCCTAATAACTGGAGGTACCATTTATTACATGCTGTGTGCTATGTGAAGCACTTTACACACATTATCTCATTTATTTCTTAAAATTATACTGTGAAGGAGTTATTATATCTATTTAACAGATGAGGGAGTTGAGGTGCTCAGGGTTGAAGTCACTTACCCACGTTGCACAAATGTTAAAGCAGATTCCTCAACCTCTGCACTATCAACAACTTTGGCTGGATAACATTTGTTGTTGGGATTGTCCTGCGCATTGCAAGGTCTTTAGCAACCTCTCTGGCCTCTACCCACTGGATACCAGTAGCACCCTTATGCCCTAACTCCCAGATGTGTCAACCAAAAATGTCTCCAGACATTTCCTAATGCCCCCTAGAGGGCAAACTTGATGACCCCACCCCTCCTGTTTGAGAACCACTCCCTTAAAAGTAATACTAGAGAGGCCCAATTATAAGTTTTTACAGAGGTCTGGTGGTCAGTGTGTCCTTCCTCAGAGGTCCCTGTCCTCTTCACTGGTAGCATCACCAGTTGGGAAACCAGGAAGGGATTTTGACGATATAACTCATTTGTTTTTTCCCTCTTGTTGAGTTTTTCCTTTTGCCTTAGACTCTCATCAACTTCTCAGAATGATTTCACATTAAAGTGGTAGCTCACAAATGCTAGCAAATAACCAAATGCCAGACCAAAGTATAAAAGTTAGGTCTTTCTTTGCTCCTCCCTTCTTTTCTCTCTCCCTCTTCTCCTCCCCACCTCTGATTCTGTTTTCTCTCTTCTATTCTCTTTCTCCCTTTCTACCATCCTTTCTCATCAGAAGCCACTGGCAGAGCACAAGAGGTCCACTGTTGCCAAGAAATTGTTTGCATTCTTGGGCACACTGCTTCCCAGCAGGCCCTTCTTCTGAGTGGAAACTGAGGCAAAGCCAGCTACCCCATCCCACCACCAGGCAGCCTTGGACCAAAGGCCAGAAGCAAAAAATGGGCCTCTCTAGGCATTGCAGAGACCTGGTTGCTCAGTGGTAAGAGCTCAGCTGCTAACCAGAAAGGCTGACAGTTTGAATCCACCAGCTGTTCCTTGGAAACCCTATGGGGCAGTTCCACTCTGTCTTATAGGGTTGCTATGAGTCGGAATCAACTCGACGGCAACAGCTTTCTAGCATTGCCTTCAATGGGTACTTGACCCTGAGGAAGGGCCAACTCCTTTCCGCATCCACTCAGGGATGAGCACCTCGGGGACATACCTGGAGCAATAATTCACAGGACACCAATGTTGCCCCCCCCCATTCACCCCCTGTGGTGTTCTCAAGACCGCTTCCCTCAAATCATAGAGTACTAGAGTGAGAGGGAAAGGCAAAAAAGAACCCCTCACCAGTAGCTCAAGATCTCTAACCTTCACTCTGGGAGCCATAAGACTGCTCATGACCTCACAAGGTATCTGGGACACAATCCTAGGTCAGAAGTGTTTTTGTTCAGAGCCCAGATCTGTGACAGCTTCTACCCTTGGGCCACACATCTGCCCTTGTGAGAACAAAACTCATCCTTCTTCTGCATGAGAGCCCATGAAAACATTTGATGCAAATTTTCATACATTCCAACACTTCCCTCCCAGAGGTGAAACACCCTAGTCCCTTTGAATATTGTGATAGGATTTGCAGACACAGCACTAGCCTGATCATTCCCCCTTGCCGGATGCATTTCCTGTTGCCATTGTATAACTCTCAGTGGGTATATATTCCGAACGAAATTTACACATTCTTCTTCTTCTTCTTCTTTTTTTATGTTTTCCCCATTGCAGTTCATAGCAGCTGTCTTAGTTAACTAGTGCTGCTATAATAGGAATAGTACAAGTGAGTGGCTTTAATTAACAAATTTATTCTCTCACATTTTAGGAGGCTAGCAGTCTAAATCCAGGGTGCCAGCTCCAGGGGAAGGTTTTTTCTCTCCTTGTCATCAATCATTCCCTGGGTCTAGGATTTTCTCAGTGCAGGGACCCTGAATCCAAAGGATGCACTGTGCTCCTGGCTCTTCATTCTTGGTGGCAGGAGGTCCCTCTTCTCTCTGCTCACTTCTTTCTTTTATATCTCAAGAAATTGACTCAAGATACAACCTAATCTTGTAATTAAAGTCCTGCCTCATTAACATAACTACCTCTAATCCTGCCTTATTAACATCATAGAGGCTAGGATTTACAACACATGGGAAAATTACATCAGATCACAAAATGGTAGACAACCGCACAATACTGGGAATCATGGCCTAGGCAAGTTGACACATATTTTGAGGGGACACAATTCAATCCATAACACCAGCAATCTCTATAATAGTTGATACCTAGTGTATTTTTCCAAGCCTCAGCTCATTCTCTGACAGACTGTCCTTACACTATTACTTCAGGTTTGTGTCATCATTTGGGATCTCTCCTGTGTCCTTAACCCATGGAATCATTGAGTCTCTTAATACTGAGCCTATATTTTTATTAACACGGCTGACAATGACATTAGCTTCCTGGTAGCCATATCACATTAATGACCCACATTGAGCTTATAGTTATCAAAAGCTTTAAGGTCAATTTCACATTAATTCCTATTAATGTGGTCAATAGTCACCAATGGCATGTATGCAGTCAATTTTTTTAACCTGAGGCCTGGACTTGACATTTGTCTCTACTCAGCATTAACTTTTTTGGCTATGATCTAACCTTTTAGTTTATTTTTGAATCTCAGTTTTGCCTTCCAATGTATTCTCATCTAAGCTTTGCATGATCTGCATATTTGAAAAGCCTGCCTTCTATGTTTTCATCTAAGTTGCTAATAAAAATATTGACTATGATGATTCTAGGTTTTAAATTGTCTAGTTCAGTTGTCTGCCCATAAAACAGCAGTATGGGTGTGGGTATCTAAGCATTGTTGTTGTTGTTTTTGTTAGTTGCCATGAAATCTGTTCCAACTCTTGGTGACCTATGTATAACAGAACAAAATATTACCTGATCTTGTGCCATCATCATGATCATTGGTATGTTTAATTCCATTCCTGTGGCTATTGTGTCAATCCATCTCATTGAGGGTTTCCCTCATTTTCATTGGCCCTCTGCTTTGCCAGACATGATGTCCTTTTCTAGCAATTGGTCTTTTCTGATGATGTATCCAAAGTAAGCGAGCCAAAGTCTTGCCATCCTCACTTAGATGAAGCATTCTGATTTTATTTCTTCTAAGACTGATTTGTTCTTTCTTCTGGCAGTTGATGGTATATCCAATATTCTTCGCCAGCTCCAAGTTCGAATGTATCAATTCTTTCTTTTTCACTATCCACTTTTCGCATAATACTCATGTTTTAAATTTTTGTCATAGATATAACCTGAGGAGCTTTGCTGAGAAACTTGCTGGTTGGACCATGGAGTAGGTAGGGGTCAGGAGAGTTTCTGTAGTAGGAACCAAACCTAGAAAAGTGGCTGAGATATCAGAAAGCAGACTGGAAAGTCAGTGGGCGTTCTATTTGAGAAAATGGAGTCAGACAGGGAACAAGAAGTTTAAGAGACTCAAAGCTGAAAGCCCTATGCTAATCAAAGAGACAGGACAAAAGCCTTGTCTCAGAACCTGAAGCCAGGTGGAGCCCTGTCACCATGGCAACTTGTTCTATGGCATACACAAGAAATGATGTAAGCCTGAGAAGGTGTAAAAGAGGGACAGGAAGCAAGAGAGGCCTGTGATGGCTCCAGGTAATCACTACTCTCTTCCCTACATTCTGCCAAATTGTCTGATTTATCCTCAGGGGATTAACTACCATCTGAGGCTTCTAGAAACAAACTTTAGGAAAAACCAGAATATATGCTTGCCTCTAGTCATTTGGCACCTCTTTCTCTGCAGGTCTTTAAAGATGACCAATAACAGCTTTGTAAGTCCATTGCAAATTTTTGGTGCTCTGTGATGAAATTCATTTAGTCTTGAAAGTGACAGCCACTTAGTGCAATTAGTTCTTTTTTCTCACCCCATCCCCCGTCTTTGGATGCTGTTTCTCTCTAAGCCATGTTTATTCTGCAGACTTTCAGTTTGGAGATCCTTCTTCCTGATGTAGTAGGGAAGAAAAACAGGAAACCAGCAGCACTGCTTTCCCTGTCATCTGCTAATATTACGTCATCTGCTCCCAGCCATTGTTTCTTCATTGTTTTTGAACCTGTGTAAGCTTCTTAAAAGCCCTTGTTTTTGCCCTTAGCATTTTCCACTAGCCTCGGCTTGTGCTGGGATTTCATCTCTGTGGCACGATTCCTTCAGGTTTGTCTCATCCTTTTGTGTTTGGCTTTGACTAGATGCCAATTTTTTTCCAACGGAATAACTTTATACCATCAATATTTTATTTAGGGGCCTTTTTCTATCCTCCTAGCTGAGGCGTCTTCCCTCTTAGAGCCACTGGTTATAAACTCTCACCTCTGTCTTTCTGGCTTTAGTCCTGAGCTTTTGTAATCCCAGAGCGTACACTAGCAGTGCAGTTCCAGAGGTGCAGACAACCAATGAGCATGGTGTGTGAAAGAGATTCTAGGTGGAACCTGATCTTAAACAGGAAAATGAGCATAGTAAGGAGAATTAGGGCAATTACAAACCCAAATTCCCCTGGTCACCTGGGTTGTTTGTAGAAACACAGATACTTGGGCCTCACCCTGGGCCTCCTGAATCTCTAAAGTAGGAGTCAAGAACATTTGTAAACAAGTCTACCAGGTACCTTTATTGCATACCAAAGTTTGACAACCACTTCACCAGAGGTAGGAGAAAGGAGGGCATAGTAACCTCTGCCAGCGAAGATGGATTAGGAAATCGAAGCCTACCCATTTCTCTCTGTACCACTGTAGAGACTGTGAGTTGAAATCCCCACTCAAAACCCCTACTATTTCAAAGGAATCTTTCAGTCTGGGTGAGAAGGGAGTTAAACATGGGAGACACAAAACACTAAGTATTAAGGGAGAAAGTTCTAGGGTCAGCTACAGAACTAGAATTTCTTGCTGATATTAGAATAGTCACCCTTGCACTATTTGCTTTCTTAAATGTTTCATAAGAAGAACATTCAGTGCATAGACACCCTGTCATAGATATGGGGACCAATAACAGTGGAAAGCACGTGAGCTTTGGAGCCTGACACAGACCTGCATTGGAGTACTGGGTCTTCCACTTAATAGCTGAGAGACGTTGTTCAAGTTGCTTAACTATATAAGCAAAGTGGGGCTAATAATTCTAGCCTTGATATTTGCCAAAACCAAATGAGTAAGTAATATATACGTAAAGTACCTACTGTACATTAGTCTTTCAACTTAACATTCCTTTCTCTTCCCAAAGGAGGATATATGCCCAGATACTAACCGTTTTTCTCATTCTGTGGAGGAATCTTAAGGAAAATTTCATATGCAATTTAGTACAATACAAAACTATTGAAAACAGCCAACAGCTTCAGAACAAGAAGGGCTGCATTGGTCTTAAGTGGAATTCTAATTTAAGGCTTGACTTAAATTTAATTTAATTTAATTTAATTTAATTTAATTTAATTTAATTTAATTTAAGGCTTGCCTGTTGCTATGCCATAATTTCAGAATGAGTTTTTCTGATAAGGACTAAAAATTAGTTTTGCAGTGTATCCTGGAATTCTCTTCATAAGAAAATTCTTTTGGAATATGAAGGTTTTAGGATTTTGCTGAAAGTGAAAAGGATTTGTAGCACTTACTAATGAAGATCAAAGACCACACCCTTCAGTTTGGACTGCACCTCAACATAAAGAAAACAAAAATCCTCACAACTGGACCAATGAGTAACATCATGATAAATGGAGAAAAGATTGAAGTTGTCAAGGATTTCATTTAACTTGGATCCACAATCAACAGCCATGGAAGCAGCAGTCATGGAATCAAAAGACGCATTGCATTGGGCAAATCTGCTGCAAAGGACCTCTTCAAAGTGTTGAAGAGCAAAGATGTCACCCTGAAGACTAAGGTGTGCCTGACCCAAGTCATGGTATTTTTAATCACATCATATGCATGTGAAAGCTGGACAATGAATAAGGAAGACAGAAGAAGAGTTGACGCCTTTGAATTGTGGTGTTGGTGAAGAATCTTGAATATACCATGGACTACCAAAAGAAAGAACAAATCTGTCTTGGAAAAAGTGTGGCCAGAATGCTCCTTAGAGGCAAGGATGGCGAGACTGCATCTTACATACTTTGGACATGTTGTCAGGAGGGATAAGTCCCTGGAGAAGGACATCATGCTTGGCAGAGTACAGGGTCAGCTGAAAAGTGGAAGACCCTCAGCAAGGCGGATTGACATAGTGGCTGCAACAATGAGCTCAAGCATAACAACGATGGCTCAGGATGGCTCAGGACTGTGCAGTGTTTGTTCTGTTGTGCATAAAGTTGCTATGAGTTGGAACCGACTCGACAGCACCTAACAAAAACAACAACAGGATTTTGAGATTCTGTTTCATAAGGATTTGTCTCTTTTAAATAATATTTTAATTCTTGTATCCTCAGTGTGAACTGTAGTGATTTATCCTGTGGAGACTGTATCTTTGATTATGATTGTTTTTTTCAACTATAATGTTGACCCATTGACAATCAAGGCTCTATTTATCTAGTTACCATCTATCAATGGTACAGCTACATTGTATCTAGTATGACCTGGTGGGTCACTGCCTCCAAGCTCCGATAACCCCTAAGCACATTTCTTGACACATGTTTAAAGATTGCCGGAACTTTTCTCCTGCCCCTCGTGGGAAGGCTTTTCTGTCTTCCCCCTTGCCATTGAGTCATTTCCAACTCATGGCAATCCCATGTGTTACAGAGAAAAACTGCTTCATAGGGTTTTCTTGGCTCTAATCTTTACAAAAGCCGATCATCAGGTGTTTCTTCCGTGGCACTGCTGGGTGGGTTCAGATTACCAACTTTAGGTTAGTAATTGAGTGCAAACCATTTGAACCAAGAAGGGACAATTCTCTTGCCTTTAGGGGACCCAATTAGGGGTTTCGTTTGTGGTCACCTCTATACTTAGGTAACAACTCCTTAGATGTTAAACCTTTAGAATAGAACCAAAGAATACAGCATACTGTCCAAGCCCTTCTACTATGTGAAAAACTAGGGCCTGGAGTGAAACCTTTTCAGCTTTTGTTGTTAGAGAGTTGGTTAATGGGGTGACACACACAGGAAACATCAAGGTGCTGTCCAAGGGTGGGACTTCTTTTCAGACTCCAAGTAAGAAGTTATATTCTTTTCCAAGATGGAGACTTAAAACTTCCATCTTATCACTCTCACAGTGAGAGGGCAGCCAGAGATCTCTAGTAAGTGAGTCATTTTCATTAATAGCCAGCCATTTTCATTAACAGCCAGCCATTTTCATTAACAAGGCAAGGAAATAGTCAACATTTTTGCCAGACATACTGCAGAAAAGCAGAGCTGTCTGGAGGCATTAATCAGTAAGATTCAGTGCATAAAGCAAGTACATGAAGAAAGAAAGAAGTATTCTGGCACCAAATGACCTGGGAACCATAGCAACAGGAAATCCAAAAAAGATACAGATTGCTCTGGAGCAGAGCATTTTTGCTTAACCTTGTTTGTTAAGGATGATCACCTGTTTCCTAGTAAGCAGGACCAGAGACTGTTATCAGAACCCCGGCATGTTCTTTATAGTTCTTGCAATTGATTTTGTGTTCCAAATTGTATCTAATTCCCATTAATGATTTCTGTCATTCTCAACTATGTCTTTCTGCATTTTTATGAAGGCCAAAACTGTTTGAACCCTTTTGGGTATGGTCAATAAAGATGCATGGCTAAGTGAACCCTCCTTGTTACAATTAAGGTCCTGATGTCAAGAATAGTTTAATCCAGGTAACTGGAGCCCTCCCACATCCACCCTCAAAATTCTGTCTTAATGAGACTTAATTCCCAAGATTCCTAGGTCTTAGAAAATAAGAAGCAGAAGTCCTTCATAAAACCAATAGGTGTTCCCATATGTTAATTTTGGTTAATTGGCCCCTCAAGAATGTTTCTGTTTTAACTCCTTAAGTCAGGAATTTTAAATAGGAAATGGGGAGTAAGAAAAGAGTATTAGTTAAAGAAGGAGGCAAGCATGAAGGCTCCAGGCATTTGGAATTAGCTGCTATAACAAATAACAAAATACACAATGGTTCAAAGAAAATAGAAGTTTCTTTATCTCAGTCCAAGGTGGATGTTCCTTCTCAGTGGAGGTGCTTGCCCTTACCTGCTAACTGTCATTCAAGAACTCAGGCTGACAAGAGCTCTGCCTTCTTCATTATGGTTTTTAAGGTCACCAAAATCATCTTCCTCTCAAGGACAGAGCATGGAGGAGTGTTTATGGAAAATTTCTATGGGCCAGGCCTGGAAGTGGCACATAGCATTTCTTTCATTTTCCATTGGCTAGAAGTTAGTTACATGGCATCACCTAATTGCAAGAGAGGCTGGGAAATGTGATCTTAGCTGTATGCCCATGAAGATGAAGACACAGATTTTAGATAGTAGCTAGAAGTCTCTGACACAGAAGGTACATGTCTGAGGTACTAATGCTTCATTTATAGAACAATTACAGAAAGTCAGGAGGTGGTTATGGTCACAATAATAAGAGTAAAACAAGAACTACTGTTTACCGAACACTTACTGTGGGTTCAGGCCCTGCGTTAAGCACACACATTATCTTATTTAATCCTCACACCAACCCTAATTTTGCATTTCAGGAAACTGAGGTAAAAGAGGTTAAGTCACCTGCCTAAAGTTTCATAAACAATTAGTCACAAAGAGTGATTTGAGTTTCTAAGTGTGTTGTTGTTAGGTGCCCTCAGGTTGGTTACAACTCATAGCAACCCTATGTACAACAGAAGGAAACACTGCCCAGTCCTGCACTATCCTCACAATCATTGTTATGCTTGAGCCCATTGTTGCAGCCACTGTGTCAATCCATCTCATTGAGGGTCTTCCTCTTTTTCGATGACCCGCGACTTTACCAAGCATGATATCCTTCTCCAGTGACTGGTCCCTCCTGATACCATGTCAAAGTATGTGAAACAAAGTCTAGCCATTCTTGCTTCTGAGGAGTATTCTGGCTGCACTTTTTCCAAGACAGATTTGTTTGTTTTTTTGGCAGTCCTTGGTATATTAAACATTCTTTGCCAACACCATAATTCAAAGATATCCGTTCTTCAGTCTTCTTATTCTTTGATCAGCTTTCACACACATTGAAAACACCATGGCTTGGGTCAGGAGCACCTTAGTCCTTAAAGTCACATCTCTGCTTTTTAACACTATAAAGAGGTCTTTTGCAGCAGATTTGCCCAATGCAATGCGTCATTTATTTTCTTGACTGCTGCTTCCATGGGTGTTGTTTGTGGATCCAAGTATGTTTACTTTGTAATTATTTTCACAAACACTTGTATAGCACTTATAATGAGCCAGGCACTCCTTCTGTGTTTTACAAATAGTAACTCATTTAATCCTCATAACAACCATATGAGGTAGGTATTATCCCCATTTTACAATGAAGAAACTGAGGCACAGAGATGTTAGGTAACTTAGGTAACTTGCCCAAGTAAGTAGCAGGCTAGGTCCAGTGCTAACTCTGAATCACCACTCTGCTACCCCTCAGGCAATGGGTAAACGTGAACTCTCCTAAGCCCTGGCACTAGATCAGTCTATTTCTGTATACATTGGTAAGAAGAATTCACCATAAACAAAAAAGTAATAGTAGCCAATGATAGCTAATATTTACTGAGCATTTCCTAAATGCCAAGGGCTGTGCTAAGCAATAATAATATTATAATAATAAGCAACATTAATAACACTCTTCACAGCAATGCTAGAAGGCCGTTCCATTTTATCTCCACTTTACAGATGAGAAAATTGAGGCTTAGAACTTGTATGAGGTGTTTAACTAGGAAGTGGGAGAAGAGTTGGTATTTGAAGTCAGGTGGCAGTTGGTATTTTGTATTTACTACTAAATTTAAGATCAGTGATCCCTGACAATCTTTAAGCCTTACACCAAAAATTTTCCAGGAAGTTTTCTTAAAACCAAACAATAGGTTAGCTTAACTAGTAAAGAATATCTGCCTTGAGCATTATGCTCTTAAGATCTATCTATATGAGATGAAATTGACAACAGCAACTCGAAAGATTAGATAGGAACCTTAGGGGGCAGTGAGTTTATGTTAATTGGGGAGGAAAAACTCAGAAAAGGAGGGTGAGAATGGTTGCACAACTCAAACAGTGTAATCAATGTCACTGAACTGTACATGTAGAAACTTGAATTGGTACGTGTTTTTGCTGTGTATATGCTCCACAACAACAACCAAACAAAATAAATTAGTACCAAAAAAAAAAAAAAGAGTAATTTGAACACAAGCTGTCTAACTCAGAAGCCCATTCCCTTAATCACCTCATTATATAATCAACACAGCATCATGGAAGGACCAAAATATAAATTGCAATCTGCTCCAAAGTTACGCCAAGCTTCTTCTATTTTCAATACCAGGAAAAGGAAGGAATGATCTTCAGATTTTGAAAATTCTCAAGTGAATGAACTTGAAATAGAAAAGCAGGAAAGCCTTCGGCCAAGTTTAGACATCCCTTGAACTGCTTGGATCCTGCCATTGAAACCCAGCCTGAGCCTTTCTGATTTATATTTAGTTCTTACCATGCACCATTTCCTGGATCCATGAAACAGATTTAAGCCTTCTTGTGAGGTTTTTTTGTATATAAATGAGATTTTTAACTGAATGAAACAGAATGCAGCTAAACCTGGGGCAAGACTGTCCACAATGCATAGAGTTTTCAAGGAGCGCCTGGTGGATTCGAACTGCTGACATTTTGGTTGGCAGCCATAGCACTTAACCATTATGCCACCAGTGTTTCCCTACAATGAATAAGAGCCAAAATTTAACAGTAAGAAGACACACTTACCTAAACAGATTGGGCTTTGCTGCAGCCAGTCTTCCTGAAAGATTGAGATTCCCCTCAGAAACCTGATTTGTTCCATGAGTCTGTTGTCCCTGATCTGAGCCTGGAAGCTGAAGTCCCCTGCGATTTACTTAGCATCTTTTCCCAACACTGTCTCAAGCCCTAAAAAGGATAATGCAGATGCTGCAACTCTGCAAACACTCTTATAACCTTTGCGGTTTGACCTTGATTAACTCTAGTTGGTCACTCGGGCCAGATGCACACCAGAAACTCCAAGTGAGCTGGGATAGTGAATTCTGCTCACCACCGTCTGCAGTTAGAAGCTTTCAGTACCCCTAAGCACTGGGATCAGGTATACTCTCGGGTTTACATTCAATATATCATCATGGGCAATGGTCCTAGTACAAGGCCTTTTGCCTACCTGCTGAAGCACCTTGCTCACTTTGTGAGGTGATTTGGGATGAACCTTCACCTTTCACCTCTGCTCTGGATCCTGCATGTACTAACTCTCTAACCAATAGTATGTTAACACAAGTCAGCCTAAGTCTAGAGCTGTTAATGGAATCCTTGCCTCCCATTATATCCATGGAAAGAGGTAAAGGCAAGGAAAATTACCTTGTTGCCTTAATTACCTGCCATGAGAAAATTCCCCTTTTCTTCCACAGATTTTGTGTAACTGTTTCTTCATGAAAAGAAATAGAGTGAACTGAAACTGTTACTGGAATACTGTGAACTGTTAACAAAGCTGGGTGGTAGGTACAGAAGTGATCACTGTATTATTCTGTGTAATCATTTCCTGATATTTTCAATGTTTCATAATAAATCAAAGGGAAAAAACTGGACTGAGTTTCTTTCTTTCTTTTTTTTTTAGTTTCTAAATCTACACTGATCAGTGGGTCCTGGGCTGTGGATACCCAGGTGGAAAGTCAGGTTCAAGTTCTCTGTTGCCTCAAAGAGCTGATTACCCCAGATACTGAATATGTATCCAAAGTTATTTTTCTTTCCATTGACTTATACCTTCTTCATATTGTCCTGGTGAGTGTGTGTATCCCAATTCAATCTCCCAGGGGTCCCAGTGTAGTTCTATCAATAGATATAGTAATTTGCCTCTTAATAATTTCATAGGTAGCTTAATAGGGCAATATATTGGAAACTGCACAGGCATTTATTTCCTTTTCCCTGTATTAAATTTTCTACATAAAGTTCTTTCATTATATTTATTCATAAGTAATGTTTTTTGGTGATGTTATAAATGATATCTTTATTAAAATTAAAATTCTGATAAAAGAAATAGAATTGATTTTTATGTATAGATTCTATAACTGGCAAACTTGCTGAACTATCTTATTAATTATTATAATTTTCCTTGATAATTTTCAGTTTACTTTTCATGTGGAAAATTAAACCATCTGCGTATAATGACAATCTCGAAACCTTTTATTTCTTCTTTTTGTCTTACTACACTGACCAGGGCTTTTAGTACAATGTTGAGCAGAAGTAGTGATATCACGACTGAATAGCGGATTGTTCTAGCATCATTTGCTGAGAAGGTTATTTTTTCCTCCATTGTATTGCCTTTGCATCCTTCTAAAAAAAAAATCAAACCTGATATAGATATAGTTTATGAAGTGGAGCTATATAGAAACCCTGCTGGTGAAGTGGTTAAGTGCTATAGCTGCTAACCAAGAGGTGGTGGGCAGCTCGAATCCACCAAGCGCTCCTCGGAAACTCTATGGGGCAGTTCTACTCTGTCCTGTCGGGTCGCTGTGAGTCGGAATCGACTTGACCGCAAGGGGTTTGGTTTTTGGTTTACAGGGTCGCTATGAGTCGGAATCGACTTGACGGCAGTGCGTTTGGTTGTTGTTTTTTTTTTTTTAATGTGTATATTTCAGGACTCTTTTTTATTTGGTTCTGCTTATCTATATACCTATCTTTTCACCAGTACCACACTGTCTCAATTATTGTAGCTTTATAGTAAATCTAGAAATCAGTTAGTATGAGCCCGCCAACTTTGTTCATTTTCAAAATGATTTTAGCTATCCTAGCTCTTTTATTTTCTATCTAAATTTTAGAGTCAGATTGACAATTTTTACAAAAATGTCTGCTGGAATTTTGATTATGATTGCATTGAATCCATAGATCAATTTGGACAGAATTAATATCTTAACAATACTGGGCCCTTTATTTCACAGACAGGGTATGGTTTTCCATTTATTTAGATCGTCTTTGATATCTCTCATCAGTGTTTTGTATTTTCCAGCATAGAAATCCAGCTGACATTTTGTAAGATTTCTCCCTAATATTTCATGTATTAGAGGTTATTATAAATGATTCTAATATTTTAAATTGCTATTTCTAAATGTTCATCGCTAGTGAGTAGAAATACACTTTATTTTTTATACTGACTTTGTATTCTGTGACCTTGCTAAATTCACTTATAAGATCTAATGCCATCTTTATAGACTTTCTGAGACTTTCTACATATGCAATTCTATTTTTTGCAAATAAAGTTAGTTTTATTGCTTCTTTTCCAATATGCGTGTCTTTTCTTTTTCTTGCCTTTGTTATGCTGGCTAGGACCTCCAGTGTGATACAGAATAGGAATGGAAAGAGTGGGCATCCTTGCCTTGTTCCTGATCTTAGGAGGAAGCCATTCAATCTTTCACCACTTAGTGTAATGCTAACCCTTTGTTGTTGAGTCATTTCTGACTTACGGGGATCCCACATGTTTCAGAGTAGAACTGTACTCCATAAAGTTTTCAATGGCTGCAGTCTTACAGAATTAGATTGCTAGGGTTTTCTTCTGTGGTATCACTGGGTGGATTCAAACCTTCAACCTTTCGGTTAGTAGCCGAGGGCAAACCGTTTGCACCATCCAGAGACATTAATATGATGCTAGATGCATTCTTTATAGATGCTCTTTACACAGTTAGAAGAAGTTACTTTTTATTCCTAGTTAGCAGAGAGTTTTTAACATGAGTGGATATTGAATTTTCTCAGATGGCTTATTCTGTATCAGTTGAGATAATCAAAAGATTTTTTTTTTCTTTTAGTCTCTTGATAAGATGAATTACTTTGATTTATTTTTTTCAAAAATCTCACATTCCCAGGATAAATGTCATTTGGTCAAGATGTATTTTCCTTTTTATACTTGCTGAATTCAATTTAAGGGACCCCTAGTAATACAGTGGTTAAAGTACTTGGCTGCTCCATCAGAGGAAGGTGTGGAAGTCTACTTCACTAAATATTTATAGCCTTGGAAACTCTACAAAGCAGTTCTATTCTGTCCTGTAGGGTCGCTATGGGTTGGAATTGACTTCATGGCAGCACGGTCAGTTTGTTTTGGTTCAAATTCAATTTGCTAATATTATATTAATTTTTGTGTCTGTGTTTATGAGGGATATTGGTCTATAGCTCTCTTTCACTATAGTATCTATGTATAGTTTTGGTATCAAGTTAATGCTGACCTCATGAAAGGAATTTGGAAGGTTCTTTCCTCTTCTATTTTCTGGAAGAACTCGTTTACGACTGGTATTATTTCTTCCTTAAGTGTTTGGGAGAATTCACTAGTGAAGTCATTTATATTATTCTCCATTGCTGCATAAAATGTTGCCCCAAACTTTAGCAGCTTAAAGCAACAAACATTAATATCTCCCAGTTCCTGTGGGTCAAGAATCTAAGAGCAGCTTAACTGCCTGGTTCTGGCTTGAGGCTTTCTGTGAAGTTGTAATCAAGCTGTCAGCCAGTACAGTAGTCATCCCAAGATTTGATAGAACTGAGGAATCTGTTTATGGATGTTGGCAGGCTTCAGTTCCTTTCAGGTTGTTGGGCTGGGGACCTCATTTCCTCTCCATACCATGAGAGCCTTTACCTAGAGCTGTGTACAACATAGCAGCTTGCCTTACCACATAGAGGAAGAGAAAGAACCCAAGACAGAAGCCACTGTCTTTTTATAACCCAATTTCAGAAATGATGTCATCCCATGTCATCACTTCTGTCTATTTCTATTTGTAAGACGTGAGTCAATGAGTCAAGATCACACTCAAGGAGAAAGGATTATACAAGGGCGTTAATACCAAGAGGTGGGATAATAAAAGGCTATCTTACAGGTTGCTTACCACACCATCTATGCCAAAAGTTTTCAATTTCTTGAATATATGTAAACCCTTTGGGTTTACTGAAGGAAGAAGTCCAAACTGCACTGAAGACATTGACGAAAACAAGTCTCCATGAATTGACAGAATACCAACTGAGATGTTTCAACAAACAGATGCAGTGCTGGAAGCGCTCACCCATCTATGCCAAGAAACTTGGAAGACAGCTACCTGGCCAACAGACTGGAAGAGATCCATAATTATGCCTATTCCCAAGAAAGGGGAACCAACAGAATGTGGAAATTATAGAATAATATCATTAATATCACACACAAGTAAAATCTTGCTGAAGATCATTCAAAAGTGATTGCAGCAGCACATCCACAGGGAACTGCCAGAAATTCAAGCTGAATTTAAAAGAGGATGTGGAACAAGGGCTATCATTGCTGATGTCAGATGGAACTTGGCTGAAAGCAGAGGATATGAAAAAAAATGTTTACCTGTGTTTTATTGATTATGCAAAGGCATTCGACTGAGTGGATCATAACAAACTATGGATAATATTGTGAAGAATGGGAATTTCAGAACACTTAATTATGCTCATGAGGAACCTGTACTTAGACCAAGAGGCAGTCATTTGAATGGAACAAGGGAATACTGCATAGTTTAAAGTCAGGAAAGACGTGTGTAAGGGTTGTATCTTTCACCATACTTATTCAATCTGTGTGCTGAGCAAATAATCTGAGAAGCTGGACTATATGAAGAAGAACATGGCATCAGGATTGGAGGAAGACTCATTAACAACCTTCGATATGCAGCTAACACAACCTTGCTTGCTGAAAGTGAAGAGGACTTGAAGCACTTACTGATAAAGATCAAAGACCACAGCCTTCAGTATGGATTACACCTCAACATAAAGAAAACAAAAATCTTCACAACTGGACCAATAAACAACATCATGATAAATGGAGAAAAGATTGAAGTTGTCGAGGATTTCATTTTATTTGGATCCTCAATCAACCCACGGAAGCAGCAGTCAAGAAATCAAGAGATGCATTGCATTGGGCAAATCTGATGCAAAAGGCCTCTTTAAAGTGTTAAAAACAAAGATATCACTTTAATAACTAAGGTGCACCTGACCCAAGCAGTGGTGTTTTCAATTGCCTCATGTGCATGTGAAAGCTGGACAGTGAGAAAAGAAGACTGAAGAAGAATTGATGCCTTCAAATTATGGTGTTGGAAAAAATTATTGACTATACCACGGACTGTCAGAAGAAGGTACAATTCTGTCTTGGAAGAAGTACAACCAGCATGTTCGTTAGAAGCAATGATGGCAAGACTTCGTCTCACATACTTCGGATGTGTTATCAGAAGGGACCAGTCCCTGGAGAAGGACATCATGCTAGGTAGACAGTGAGTGAAAAAGAGGAAGGCCCTAAACAAGACAGATTGAGACAGTGGCTGCAACAATCTGCTGAAGCCTAACAAAGATTGTGAGAATGGTGCAGGGCCAGGCAGTATTTCATTCTGTTGTACATAGGGTCACTATGAGTCAGAGCCAACTTGACAGCACCTAACAACAACTAACGACATTCAAGTTTATATATTTCTTCTTAAGTGAGTTTTGGTAGATTGTGTCTTTCATCTAAAAAAGTATGTCTGTTTCACCTAAGCTATCAAATTTGTTGGCATAAAGTTGTTCATAATATTTCCTTATTATCTTTTTAATGCCAGTAGTATCTGTAGTAATATTCCCTCTTTTGTTCCAGGTATAGGTAATTTGTACCTTCATTCTTTTTTTCCTGGTCAATCTTAATATGGGTTTATCAGTTTTACTGAGCTTTACAAGAACCAGTTTTTCATTTGTTGTGGATTGAATTGTGTCCACTAAAAATATGTATTGAAGTTCTAACCTCTGTACCTGTAAATAAAATCTGGTTTAGAAAATGGGAGTTTTCTTTTATTATGTTAGTGAGGTCTTCCTCTTTGGCCCTAGTGGTTGGTGCGTAAATTTGAATAACAGTCGTATTAACTGGTCTTCCTTGCAGCCGTATGGATATTATCCTATCACTGACAGTGTTGTACTTCAGGATAGATCTTGAAATGTTCTTTTTTATGATGAATGCAACACCATTCCTCTTTGAGTTTTCATTCCCAGCATAGTAGACTAATGACATGTGCACAGAGCTGGAGATGGAAAACCAAAAGGGAAGAACACACTCCGCGTTCCTCAAGCTGAAAGAACTGAAGAAAAAATTCCAGCCTCAAGTTGCAATAGTGAAGGATTCCATGGGGAAAATATTAAATGATGCAGGAAGCATCAAAAGAAGATGGAAGGAATACACAGAGTCATTATACCAAAAAGAATTAGTCAATATTCAACCATTTCAAGAGGTGGCATATGATCAGGAACTGATGGTACTGAAGGAAGAAGTCCAAGCTGCTCTGAAGGCATTTGTGAGAAACAAAGCTCCAGGACTTGGTAGAATATCAACTGAGATGTTTCAACAAACAGATGCAGCGCTGGAGGTGCTCACTTGTCTATGCCAAGAAATATGGAAGACAGCTTCCTGGCCAACTGACTGGAAGAGATCCATATTTATGCCTAGTCTCAAGAAAGGAGATCCAATCAAATATGGAAATTATAGAACAATATCATTAATATCACACATAAGCAAAATTTTGCTGAAGATCATTCAAAAACGGCTGCAGCAGTATATCAACAGAAATTCAGGCTTGTTTCAGAAGAGGATGTGGAACTAAGGATATGATTGCTGATGTCAGATGGATCCTGGCTGAAAGCAGAGAATACCAGAAGGATGTTTACCTGTGTTTTATTGACTATGCAAAGGCATTCGACTGTGTGGATCATAACAAACTATGGATAACATCGCAAAGAATGGGAATTTCAG
Source organism: Elephas maximus indicus (assembly GCF_024166365.1). Classification (NCBI taxonomy): domain Eukaryota; kingdom Metazoa; phylum Chordata; class Mammalia; order Proboscidea; family Elephantidae; genus Elephas; species Elephas maximus. The sequence goes on along the minus strand of NC_064820.1, from coordinate 75,637,534 downwards.
AACACTTAAATGTGCTCATGAGGAACCTTTGCATAGGTCAAGAGGCAGTTGTTCGGACAGAACAAAGGGATACTGACTGGCTTAGAGTCAGGAAAGGTGTGTGTCAGGGTTGTATTCTTTCACCATACCTATTTAATATGTATGTTGAGCAAATAATACGAGAAGCTGGACTATATGAAGTAGAACGGGGCATCAGGATTGGAGGAAGACTCATTAACAACCTGCGTTATGCAGATGACACAGCCTTGCTTGCTGAAAGTGAAGAGGACTTGAAGCACTTACTAATGAAGATCAAAGACCACAGCCTTCAGTATGGACTGCACCTCAACAAAGAGAAAACAAAAATCCTCACAATTGGACCAATGAGCAACATCATGATAAATGGAGAAAAGATTGAAGTTGTCAAGGATTTCATTTTCCTTGGATCCACAATCAACAGCCATGGAAGCAGCAGTCAAGAAATCAAGAGATGCATTGCATTGGGTAAATCTGCTGCAAAGGACCTCTTCAAAGTATTGAAGAGCAAAGATGTCACCCTGAAGACTAAGGTGTGCCTGACCCAAGCCATGGTATTTTCAATCGCATCATATGCATGTGAAAGCTGGACAATGAATAAGGAAGACAGAAGAAGAGTTGACGCCTTTGAATTGTGGTGTTGGTGAAGAATCTTGAATATACCATGGACTGCCAAAAGAATGAACAAATCTGTCTTGGAAAAAGTGTGGCCAGAATGCTCCTTAGAGGCAAGGATGGCAAGACTGTGTCTTACATACTTTGGACGTGTTGTCAGGAGGGATAAGTCCCTGGAGAAGGACATCATGCTTGGCAGAGTACAGGGTCAGCTGAAAAGTGGAAGACCCTCAATGAGGTGGATTGACACAGTGGCTGCAACAATGAGCTCAAGCATAACAACGATGGCTCAGGATGGCTCAGGACTGTGCAGTGTTTGTTCTGTTGTGCATAGGGTTGCTATGAGTTGGAACTGTCTCAACGGCACCTAACAACAACAGCAACAATGTTAGTGAGGTGATACCAGGGTAGAGTTGATTCTAAAGCTAATCACTTCTGAATAGTATCTTACTATAACAGCAGAATAGACACAGAGATGCAGCAGATAGTCTCCAAAAAAAAAAAGGCCAAGAATTGCTCCACTTACCACAGACTAGGAAACCCGGTGGTATAGTGGTTAAGTGCTACGGCTGCTAACCAAAGGGCTGGCAGTTCAAGTCCGCCAGGTGCTCCTTGGAAACTCTTTGGGGCAGTTCTACTCTGTCCTATAGGGTTGCTATGAGTTGGAATCAACTCAACGGCACTGGGTTTGGTTTGGTTTTTTTGGTACCAGAGAATAGGAGAAAGACCAGAGAGGCCCACAGAGAAAATCAACACAGCTCAGACCCTGATTTGAATGTTTAGCTTCTAATGTGAGAAAACAAATTTCTGTTCTTTAAAGTCATCCACTTGTGGTATTTCTGTTAAGGCAGCACTAGGTAAATAAGACAGTATTTGATTGATTTTTCAGTTATCTTTCTGCTTTCAGCCATATTGATTTCTGTTATTATCTTTATTATTTCCTTCCTTCTACTTGCTTTGGGTTTTTTTTTTTTCTTTTATTAATTCTTTAAGGTAAGAGTTTAAGTACTGACTTGATATCTTTCCTCTTTTTTTTTAATTAATTTTTATTAAGCTTCAAGTGAACATTTACCATTCCAATCAGTCTGTCACATGTAGGTTTACATACATCTTACTTCCTTTTCCCACTTGCTCTCCCCCTATTGAGTCAGCCCTTTCAGTCTCTCGTTTTGTGCCAATTTTGCCATCTTCCCTCTCTCTCTATCTTCCCATCCCCCCTCCAGTCAAGAGTTGCCAGACACTCTCCAGTGTCCACCTGATTTAATTAGCTCACTCTTCATCAGCATCTCTCTCCCCCCCGCTGACCAGTCCTTTTCATGCCTGATGAGTTGTCTTCAGGGATGGTTCCTGTCCTGTGGCATCAGAAGTTCTGGGGAGCATTGTCTCTGGGATTCCTCTAGTCGCAGTCATACCATTAGGTATGGTCTTTTTATGAGAATTTGGGGTCTGTATCCCATTGGTCTCCTGCTCCCTCAGGAGTTGTCTGTTGTGCTCCCTGACAGGGCAGACATCGATTGTGGCCGGGCACCAACTAGTTCTTCTGGTCTCAGGATAATGTAGGTTTCTGGTTCATGTGGCCCTTTCTGTCTCTTGGGTTCTTAGTTGTCCTGTGACCTTGGTGTTCTTCCTTTGCCTTTGCTCCAGGTGGGTTGAGACCAATTGATGTATCTTAGACGGCCGCTTGTTAGCATTTAGGACCCCAGGTGCCACAATTCAAAGTGGGATGCAGAATGTTTTCATAATAGAATTATTTTGCCCATTGACTTAGAAGCCCCCTCAAACCAAGTTCCCCCGACCCCAGCCCCTGCTCCGCTGACCTTTGAAGCTTTCATTTTATCCCGGAAACCTCTTTGCTTTTAGTCCAGTCCAATTAGGCTGACCTTCCTCGTATTGAGTGTTGTCGTTCCCTTCACCCAAAGCAGTTCTTATCTACTGATTGATCAATAAAAAGCCCTCTCCCTCCCTCCCCCCTTTGTAACCACAAAAGTATGTGTTCTTCTCAGTTTTTTCTATTTCTCAAGATCTTATAATAGTGGTCTTATACAATATTTGTCCTTTTGCCTCTGACTCATTTCGCTCAGCATAATGCCTTCCAGATTCCTCCATGTTATGAAATGTTTCAGAGATTCGTCACTGTTCTTTATCGATGCGTCGTATTCCATTGTGTGAATATACCACAATTTATTTACCCATTCATCTGTTGATGGACACCTTGGTTGCTTCCAGCTTTTTGCTATTGTAAACAGAGCTGCAATAAACATGGGTGTGCATATATCTGTTTGTGTGAAGGCTCTTGTATCTCTAGGGTATATTCCGAGGAGTGGGATTTCTGGGTTGTATGGTAGTTCTATTTCTAACTGTTTAAGATAACGCCAGATGGATTTCCAAAGTGGTTGTACCATTTTACATTCCCACCAGCAGTGTATGAGAGTTCCAATCTCTCCGCAGCCTCTCCAACATTTATTATTTTGTGTTTTTTGGATTAATGCCAGTCTAGTTGGTGTGAGAGGGAATCTCATCGTAGTTTTAATTTGCATTTCTCTAATGGCTAATGATCGGGAGCATTTCCTCATGTATCTGTTGGCTGCCTGAATATCTTCTTTAGTGAAATGTGTGTTCATATCCTTTGCCCACTTCTTGATTGGGTTGTTTGTCTTTTTGTGGTTGAGTTTTGACAGAATCATGTAGGTTTTAGAGATCAGGCGCTGGTCTGAGATGTCATAGCTGAATATTCTTTCCCAGTCTGTAGGTGGTCTTTTTACTCTTTTGGAGAAGTCTTTAGATGAGCATAGGTGTTTGATTTTTAGGAGCTCCCAGTTATCTGGTTTCTCTTCATCATTTTTGGTAATGTTTTGTATTCTGTCTATGCCCTGTATTAGGGCTCCTAGGGTTGTCTCTATTTTTTTTTCCATGATCTTTATCGTTTTAGTCTTTATGTTTAGGTCTTTGATCCACTTAGAGTTAGTTTTTGTGCATGGTGTGAGGTATGGGTCCTGTTTCATTCTTTTGCAAATGGATATCCAGTTATGCCAGCACCATTTGTTAAAAAGACTATCATTTCCCCAATTAACTGACACTGGTCCTTTGTCAAATATCAGCTGCTCATACATGGATGGATTTATGTCTGGGTTCTCAATTCTGTTCCATTGGTCTATGTGCCTGTTGTTGTACCAGTACCAGGCTGTTTTGACTACTGTGGCTGTATAATAGGTTCTGAAATCAGGTAGAGTGAGGCCTCCCACTTTCTTCTTCTTTTTCAGTAATGCTTTGCTTATCCGGGGGTTCTTTCCCTTCCATATGAAATTAGTGATTTGTTTCTCTATCCCCTTAAAATATGACATTGGTATTTGGATTGGAAGTGCGTTATATGTATAGATGGCTTTTGGTAGAATAGACATTTTTACTATGTTAAGTCTTCCTATCCATGAGCAGGGTATGTTCTTCCACTTAAGTAAGTCCTTTTGAATTTCTTGTAGCAGAGTTTTATAGTTTTCTTTGTATAGGTCTTTTACATCCTTGGTAAGATTTATTCCTAAGTATTTTATCTTCATGGGGGCTACTGTGAATGGTATTGATTTGGTTATTTCCTCTTTGGTGTTCTTTTTGTTGATGTAGAGGAATCCAAGTGATTTTTGTATGTTTATTTTATAACCTGAGACTCTGCCAAACTCTTCTATTAGTTTCAGTAGTTTTCTGGAGGATTCCTTAGGGTTTTCCATGTATACGATCATGTCATCTGCAAATAGTGATAGCTTTACTTCCTCCTTGCCAATCCGGATACCCTTTATTTCTTTGTCTAGCCTAACTGCCCTGGCTAGGACTTCAAGTACGATGTTGAATAAGAGCGGTGATAAAGGGCATCCTTGTCTGGTTCCCGTTCTCAAGGGAAATGCTTTCAGGTTCTCTCCATTTAGAGTGATATTGGCTGTTGGCTTTGCATAGATGCCCTTTATTATGTTGAGGAATTTTCCTTCAATTCCTATTTGGTAAGAGTTTTTATCATAAATGGGTGTTGAACTTTGTCAAATGCCTTTTCTGCATCTATTGATAAGATCATGTGGTTTTTATCTTTTGATTTATTTATGTGATGGATTACATTAATGGTTTTTCTGATATTAAACCAGCCTTGCATACCTGGTATAAATCCCACTTGATCAGGGTGAATTATTTTTTTGATGTGTTGTTGGATTCTATTGGCTAGAATTTTGTTGAGGATTTTTGCATCTATGTTCATGAGGGATATAGGTCTAAAATTTTCTTTTTTTGTAATGTCTTTACCTGGTTTTGGTATCAGGGAGATGGTAGCTTCATAGAATGAGTTGGGTAGTATTCCGTCTTTTTCTATGCTTTGAAATACCTTTAGTAGTAGTGGTGTTAGGTCTTCTCTGAAGGTTTGGTAGAAATCTGCAGTGAAGCCGTCTGGGCCAGGACTTTTTTTTGTTGGAAGTTTTTTGATTACCGTTTCAATCTCTTTTTTTTGTTATGGGTCTATTTAGTTGTTCTACTTCTGAATGTGTTAGTTTAGGTAGGTAGTAATTTTCCAAGAATTTATCCATTTCTTCTAGGTTTTCAAATTTGTTAGAGTACAATTTTATGTAGTAATCTGAAATGATTCTTTTAATTTCATTTGGCTCTGTTGTGATGTGGTCCTTCTCCTTCCTTATTCGGGTTATTTGTTTCCTTTCCTGTATTTCTTTAGTCAGCCTAGCCAATGGTTTATCAATTTTGTTAATTTTTTCAGAGAACCAGCTTTTGGCTTTGTTAATTCTTTCAATTGTTTTTCTGTTCTTTCATTTAGTTCAGCTCTAATTTTTATTATTTGTTTTCTTCTGGTGCCTGATGGGTTCTTTTGTTGCTCAGTTTCTATTTGTTCAAGTTGTAGGGACAGTTCTCTGCTTTTGGCTCTTTCTTCTTTTTGTATGTGTGCATTTATCGATATAAATTGGCCTCTGAGCACTGCTTTTGCTGTGTCCCAGAGGTTTTGATAGGAAGTATTTTCATTCTCGTTGCTTTCTATGAATTTCCTTATTCCCTCCTTGATGTCTTCTATAACCCAGTCTTTTTTCAGGAGGGTATTGTTCATTTTCCAAATATTTGATTTCTTTTCCCTAGTTTTTCTGTTATTGATTTCTAGCTTCATTGCCTTGTGGTCTGAGAAGATGCTTTGTAATATTTCGATGTTTTGAATTCTGCAAAGATTTGTTTTGTGACCTAATATGTGGTCTATTCTAGAGAATGTTCCATGTGCACTAGAAAAAAGAGTATATTTTGCAGCAGTTGGGTGGAGAGTTCTGTATAAGTCTATGAGGTCAAGTTGGTTGATTGTTGTAAGTAGGTCTTCCGTGTCTCTGTTGAGCTTCTTACTGGATGTCCTGTCCTTCTCCGAAAGTGGTGTGTTGAAGTCTCCTACTATAAATGTGGAGGTGTCTATCTCGCTTTTCAATTCTGTTAAAATTTGATTTATGTATCTTGCAGCCCTGTCATTGGGTGCATAAATATTTAATATGGTTATGTCTTCCTGATCAATTGTCCCTTTTATCATTATATAGTGTCCTTCTTTATCCTTTGTGGTGGATTTAAGTCTAAAGTCTATTTTGTCAGAAATTAATATTGCTACTCCTCTTCTTTTTTGCTTATTATTTGCTTGATATATTTTTTTCCATCCTTTGAGTTTTAGTTTGTTTGTGTCTCTAAGTCTAAGGTGTGTCTCTTGTAGGCAGCATATAGATGGATTGTGTTTCTTTATCCAGTCTGTGACTCTCTGTCTCTTTATTGGTGCATTTAGTCCATTTACATTCAGGGTAATTATAGATAAATAAGTTTTTAGTGCTGTCATTTTGATGCCTTTTCATTTGTGTTATTGGCCATTTCATTTTTCCACATACTTTTTTGTGCTGAGATGTTTTTCTTAGTAGATTGTGAGATCCTCATTTTCATAATGTTTAACTTTATGTTTGTTGAGTCGTTACGTTTTTCTTGGCTTTTTTCTTGAGTTATGGAATTGATATTCCTTTTTGTGGTTACCTTATTATTTACCCCTATTTTTCTAAGTAAAAACCTAACTTGTATCGTTCTATATCGCCTTGTATCACTTTCCATCTGGCAGTTCAATGCCTCCTATATTTAGTCCCTCTTTTTGATTATTGTGATCGTTTATCTATTGATTTCCATGATTTCCTGTTATGTGTATTATTTTGTTTATTTATTTATTTTTTAGAATTAATCTTAATTTGTTTGTTTTTGTGCTTTCCCTATCTGAGTTGCGTTGATATTAGGACGTTCTGTTTTGTGACCTTGTATTGTGCTGGTACCTGATATTATTGATCATCAGGCCAAACAATCTCCTTTAGCATTTCTTGCAGTCTTGGTTTAGTTTTTGCAAATTCTCTAAACTTGTGTTTATCTGTAAATACCTTAATTTCTCCTTCATGTTTCAGAGAGAGTTTTGCTGGATATATGATCATTGGTTGGCAGTTTTTCTCCTTCAGTGCTCTGTATACATCGTCCCATTCCCTTCTTGCCTGCATGGTTTCTGCTGAGTAGTCTGAACTTATTCTTATTGATTCTCCCTTGAAGGAAACCTTTCTTTTCTCCCTGGCTGCTTTTAAAATTTTCTGTTTGTCTTTGGTTTTGGCAAGTTTGATGATAATATGTCTTGGTGTTTTTCTTTCTGGATCAATCTTAAATGGGGTTCGATGAGCATCTTGGTTAGATATCCTTTCGTCTTTCATGATGTCAGGGAAGTTTTGTGTCAGGAGTTCTTCAACTATTTTCTCTGTGTTTTCTGTCCCCCCTCCCTGTTCTGGGACTCCAATCACTCGCAAGTTATCCTTCTTGATAGAGTCCCACATGATTCTTAGGGTTTCTTCATTTTTTTTAATTCTTTTATTTGATTTTTTTTCAGCTATGTTGGTGTTGATTCCCTGGTCGTCCAGAAGTCCCAGTCTACATTCTAATTGCTCGAGTCTGCTCCTCTGACTTTCTATTGTGTTGTCTAATTCTGTAATTTTATTGTTAATCTTTTGGATTTCTACCTGCTGTCTCTCTATGGATTCTTGCAACTTATTAATTTTTCCACTATGTTCTTGAATAATCTTTTTGAGTTCTTCAACAGTTTTACAGTGTGTTCCTTGGCTTTTTCTGCAGTTATCCTAATTTCATTTGTGATATCTTTAAGCATTCTGTAAATTAGTTTTTTATATTCTGTATCTGATAATTCCAGGATTGTATCTTCATTTGGGAAAGATTTTGATTCTTTTGTTTGGGGGGTTGGAGAAGCTGTCATGGTCTGTTTCTTTATGTGGTTTGATATGGACTGCTGTCTCCGAGCCATCACTGAGAAACTAAATTTTCCAGGTAATTCGCTAAAAAAAAATGCAGTCAGATCCCTATCTGAATTCTCCCTCTGGCTCAGGGTATTCGGATGTTAATGGAGCCGCCTGGGGAGGGTGGGGGAGGGATCAGAGAGCTAGGAGTGTAGCACCACAGAATATAGAGCTGATCCCCGTGTTCACGCTCCGCCCCCGTCTGCCAAAATCCCGGCGGGACAGTTCCCCGGCTGGGACGCTACTCTCCCTGCTCCGAGACCAGTCACTTCCTCCCAGGGACTTCTCCCTCCGGTGCGCCCCACCTCTCGCGGGAACTGGGTGGGTGTCTCCCGCACGAACGGCTGGGTCCGCCCCCGGGGTCTATTCAGAGGAATATGACTGGACCCCACGCTCACGCCCCGCCCGCATGCGCCAAAGTCCCAGCAGAGCGGCTCCCCGGCTGGGACGCTGCTCTCTCCTCTCCGAGACCAGTCACTTCCTCCCGGGGACTTCTCCTTCTGGTGTGCCGTGCCGCTCTCGCGAACTGGGTGGGCATCACCCGCACGACCAGGTGGGCCCGCCCCCTGGGTCAATTCAGGGGAATATAACTGATCCCCGCGCTCACACCCCGCCCAGTCTCGCCAATATCCCAGTGGGACGGCTCCCCGGCTGGGATGCTGCTCTCCCCGCTCCAAGACCAGTCAGTTCCTCCCGGGGATTTCTCCCTCCGGTGCACCATGCCGCACGTGCGAACTGGGTGGGCGTCCCCTGCACGAACGTCTGGGCCCCCCTCGGGGTCGCTTTAGGGAAATATAGCTGATCCCCACGCTCGCGCCACGCCCACTTCCCACCAAACTCCTGGCGGGATGGCTCCCCGGCTGGGACGCTGCTCTCCCCACTCCAAGATCAGTCACTGCCTCCCGGGTGCTTCTCCCACTGGCTGCGCCGCTACACCGCCCGCGCCAACCAGCTAGACTCCCTCCCGGGATGGGTTCGGGGGGGTAGGGCTGGGCCCCTTGTCTGTGCCGTCTGCCCCCCTGGGTTCTGCCCCAGCTCAGGCTCCGAAGGTTTCCTGCCTGGTACGCTGGCTCCTAGTTCTGAAAACGATCGCTGTCTGCCCGTATTTGTTTGTTCTCCATCTCTAAGTCTGTGTTTGTTGTTCAGAGTTCGTAGATTGTTATGTATGTGATCGATTCACTTGTTTTTCCGAGTCTTTGTTGCAAGAGGGATCCGCGGTAGCGTCCACCTAGTCCGCCATCTTGGCCCCCTTTCCTCTTTTTTAATATAAGCATTTAGTAGTCATGATGGTTAAGGTTGTATGTCAACTTGACTGGGCCACGATTCTCAGTTTCTTGGCTGCTATGATGTTTTTTGTTTGATGTAGTTTGACAGTTAAATAATGATGTAATCACCTCCATGATGATATCTGCTACAAACAGCCAATCAGTTGAAAGGGAGTTTCCTTGAGAGTGTGACTTGCATCCAATATATATGGACTTCCTGGCAAAGCTTGCTGGCTTTTGCTCTTTCTGGATCCTGCATCTGGCTCATCATCACCTGACCTTCAGTTCTTGGGACTTGAGCCAGCAGCCATCTGATCTGCTGATCTTGGATTCTTCAGTCCCTGTAACTACATGAGTCAGGAGAAGCCTCTAGCCTGATGCCTGACCCATGGACTTGGGACTTACCACCCTCTACAACCACGTGAGCCATTTTCTTGAGATAAATCTCTCTCCTCCCCATAACTATATATATGCATATACATGCTTCACTGGTTTTGCTTCTCCAGAGAACCTAGCCTAGGACAACAAATAATAAAATAAGAAACATCACCAGAAGAGCAGACAGTAAATGTTGGGTCTGTACCAGTCTGAGAAATTTGGAGAAAATCACGGCCTTGTTCTTTCTCTGAATAAATTACCATTCAAGGATCATCACTTCCTTGATACCTGTATTGAAGGGTGTGTGTCTGTGCATGTCTGGGTGTATATATAGCTTACCCTACCCTACCAATCACTGTTGTGACTCATAGCAAGCCTATAGGACAGAGTAGAACTGCCCCATAGAGTTTCCAAGGAGCGCCTGGTGGATTTGAACTGCTGACCTTTTGTATAGCAGCCAAAGCACTTAGCCACTATGCCACCAGGGTTTCTGGATGTATATATAGAAGTATCAAATTGTGAACATTTTTTCCTAGTTAAGATGGCTGATGGCTGATGGCTGACTTGTCCTGACTGATAAGTGTATTTCCAATTTGCCCTTGTAATAAATCAGAGAGAACATTGGTCAGAAATCTGCCTAGAGCAATATGATTATTTACTTCAACGGTTTGAGGCCTTGAGGCCCCCAATCCACAAGGGCAAAGTAACTTGACTTGGGGAGAAAACCCTGCCCTGGCTGAAGGCCAAGGGGACAACTGACAAGAAACATAGACTGAGTTTGTGTGTGTGCAAGTGGCTTCCAGCTCTTTTCTATCACATCATATTTTCTCGCCATCCACTCCAGAAGACCAGGCTCATTGCTGGTCTCCAGATGCTGCAGCTGACAGTGAATGATCATTGCATCTGCTCTCCTACCCTAGCTGCTAAACTGTGCTAGAAGTCAGACATTGATTTATTTGCTTGTTTGCTGTTAAAATCAGCCTACCTAAAAAGGAAAGTAATTTAAATTGTACCTTGCTGTGAGAGTTTTTATCGCTTCTTAACCCCTTTCTTGGACAAAATAATCTGAGATTAAGGCAGCGGTACACCACACTCCCCCACAGAGTTGAATTGCTCTGTATCTTATCCAAACTGCCATCTATCAGAAGCAGTAAAGCATAATGGTTGGAAAGCATGTTTCTAGTTATCTAGTGCTGCTATAACAGAAATACCACAAGTGGATGGCTTTAAAAAAGAGAAATATTCTCTCATAGTCTAGTAGGCTAGAAGTCCCAATTCAGGGTGTCAGCTCCAGGGGGAGTCTTTCTCTCTCTATCAGCTCTGGAGGAAGGTCCTTGTCATCAATCTTCCCCTTGAACAGGAGCTTCTCAGTGCAGGAACCTCAGGTCCAAAGGACATGCTCTGCTCCCGAAGCTGCTTTCTTAGTGATATGTGGTCCCCCATCTCTCTGCTTTCTTCTCTCTTTTATATTTCAAAAGAAATTGCCTTAAGACACAACCTAATCTTGTAGATTGAGTCCTGCCTCATTAACATAACTGCCACTAATCCCATCTTGTTAACATCATAGTGAAGGATTTACAACACACAGGAAAATCACATCAGATGACAAAATGGTGGACAATCACACAATTCTGGGAATCATGGGCTAGCCAAGTTGATGCACATTTTGGGGGGACACAATTCAGTTCATAACCCATGCACTTTGGCATTAGTGGAATAAGGTTTCCCAGCTCTACCATTTGCTACCTGGGCTTAACCTCTCCAGGCCTCTGCTTTCTCATTTGCTTAGCATAGTGTCTGCCTCATGTTAAGTGCTCAGTAAAGAGGAGCTATTCTCATTGTTATCATTGTTTCCAACACTTTTTCACCCAGAACTGTGTTCTGTCCAGATGCATATTCACAAATGGATGTTCAGGGATTACAGTTCATATAATTTGGAACTTTATTACCTCTATGATCCATTCCCTGGAAAGAAGGGATTAAGTCCAGAATGGTGGCTTTATTCACAGTTAGCTACCCAGACATATACTCCTGTATATGGAAGTAAAAATCCCCAGTTGTTCCTAACAAGTATCTATAGCATATGCAAAGCATATTGCCAGGAGCTGGAGGAGACAAAAACATGTAAGACTTGAGGAGGCGAAGCCAAGATGGCGGAATGGACAGACACTTCTGGTGAGCCCTGTTTACAACAAAGACCCAAAAAAACAAGTGAAACGAGTATATTTGTGGCAAGCTGGGAGCTCTGAGCATCAAAGGTAGGCTTAGATAACGAACTGAGAGGCAGGGGGAGGAAGAGACCACTCAGAGGTGGAGAGGAGTTGCCAGACCTGAATCGCTTGGAGCCCTCAGGCACCATTCCCAGAGCGGTGGCGGAGGTGGTGGGCTGGTCCTAGTGTTTGGCCACAGTTTCCTCGGGGAGAGGAAGCCAGCCACACAGCCTACTCATACCTCTGGAACCCAAGGAGAATGGCGCTCTCTGCAAAAGCTAAGTAGTTGCACATATTTTACCGTGCCCCCTGCCCCACCACTAAGCCGGCTTCAGCAGCTGAATCCCTCGGCCTAAGACAGACCCTGGTGAGCACCTAGAGCCATCCTCCCAGCCTTGGGGAAGGAGAAAATTTGCAACTGGGGGGAAAAGATAATTTCCTAGCTACATTAACTGGGGGAGCTCAGGACAGAAGTGGCTCCTGTCCAGGCATAAACCATCCGTGGACCCTGAGCAACTTTCCCTTCTGCATGGACCTGTGTGGCCTATTTCAGGAGAATAGGCCCTTGTTGGCAAACTCCAACCATTTCAGCTGTGTGGTGGAGAGGTGGGTGTTTGACATTTGACATTGCTTTGCCTATTAAACAAGGTCCTCACCTACCCACATCAGGGACCTAAGGACTAGTAGCTCCACTCTGGTCACCAAGCCACCTGCAACAGGGGTCCAAAGATAACTGCTACCTCCCAGTCCTTACAACCAAAAATTTTGGGCTCCCATGGTCCCTCTGCAGAACCCACCCCCCAGCACGCTCTAGGGAACAGAGACGCGTTTTCCTCAGAGACACTTGGGGTTTGGTTCTCAGCCCCCTGCCTTGTTCAGAGCTTGACCCCCTGCTGCAATCAGATACTGGTATATATGCCAATCACCCCTGCCCCTCTAAGACTGTAGGACAGAGCCTGTACCACACACTTGATGATCAGCTACCTGGAAACCTGAGCGGAATTCATACAAGAAAACTGAATGGACTCCTAGACTGATATACCTGGTAACAGCTCTAGCCAGCTGGGGACAGAACACCAGAGCTCCAAAGGTGAAAATAATCAAGCTAGCTCACTCAAGCAACCCATAGGGGTGTACCAAAACAAAACAAAACAAGAAGCTATGACACAGTAAGCAAGCATAAACTAATACAATAACTTATAGATGGCTCAGAGACAACAGTCAATATCAAGTCACATAAAGAGACAGACCATGATCACCTCAACAGGCTCTCAAAACAAAGAATCAAGGGGTCTTCTAGATGAAAGTGCATTCCTGGAATTACCAGAGCCAGAATAAAAAGTTTAATATACAGAACCCTTCAAGACATCAGGAAGGAAATGAGACAATACGCAGAATAAGCCCAGGAACACACAGATAAAGCAACTGAAAAAATTAGAAAGACTATTCAGGAACATAATGAAAAGTTTAATAATCTGAAAAAATCCATAGACAGGCAGCCAGAAGATTAACAATAAAATTACAGAATTAGACAACTCAGTAGAAAGTCAGAGGAGCAAAACTGAGCAAGTAGAAGCTAGAATTTCTGAACTCAAAGATAAATCACTTGGCACTAATACATTTGAAGAAAAATCAGGTAAAGAAATTTTTTAAAATACAGAAACCTTAAGAATCATGTGGGACTCTATCAAGAGAAATTACCTACGAGTGATTGGAGTACCAGAACAGGGAGGGATAACAGAAAATACACAGAAAATTGTTGAGGATTTGTTGGCAGAAAACTTCCCTGATATTGTGAAAGATGAGAAGATATCTATCCAACATGCTCATTGAACTCCACATAAGGTAGATCTTAAAAGAAAGGCACCAAGACATATTATAATCAAACTTGCCAAAACCAAAGATAAAGAGAGAATTATAAGAGCAGCAGGGATAAACAAAAAGTCACCTACAGGGGAGAGCAAATAAGAATAAGCTCAGACTACTTGGCAGAAATGATACAGGCAAGAAGGCAAAGGGATGACATATTTTTAAAAATTGAAGGAAAAAAGCTGCCTGCCAAGAATCAAGTACCCAGCAAAACTGTCTCTTAAATATGAAGGTGAAATTAAGACGTTTCCAGATAAACACAAGTTGAGGGAATTTGTAAAAACCAAACCAAAACTACAAGAAATACTAAAAGGTGTTCTTTGGTTAGAAAATCAATAATATCAGTATTAACCCAAGACTAGAACACTGGGCAGAGCAACCAGAAGTCAACCTGGACAGGGAAATCCAAAAAAACAAAGCAAGATTAAAAAAAAAAAAAAGCCCAAAACAGGGTAACAACAATGTTATTATATAAAAGAAGGCAACATTAAAATAATAAAGAGGGACTAAGAAATGTAATCATACACCTTCCATATGGAGAGGAAGATACGGTGATATAAAGAAATAAAAGTTAGGTTTAAATTTAGAAAAATAGGGGTAAATAATAAGGTAACCACAAAGGAGACAAACTGTCCTACTCATCAAAATAAAATACAAGGGAAAAATACAGACTCAGCAGAAACAAAATCAACAACAAATATGAGGAAAGGACAATATACAAAGAAAATCTACTCAGGACATAAAATCAAGTGGGAAAAAGAAACTGTCAACACACAAAAAAAGACATCAAAATGACAGCACTAAATTCATACTTATCCATAATTACCCTGAATGTAAATGTACTAAACGCACCAATAAAGAGACAAAGAGTAGCAGAATGGATTCAAAAACAAGATCTGTCTATATGCTGCCTGCAAGAGACACACCTTGACTTAGAGACACAAACAAACTAAAACTCAAAGGTTGGAAAAAAATATATCAAGCAAACAACAATAAAAAAGAGCAGAAGTGGCAATATTAATTTGTGACAAAATAGACTTTAAAGTTAAATCCATCAGAAAGGATAAGAAAGGACATTATATAATGATTAAAGGGACAATACACCAAGAAAATATAACCATATTAAATATTTATGCACCCAATGACAGGGCTGCAAGATACATAAAACAATCTCTACCAGCATTGAAAAGTGAGATAGACAGCTCCACAATGATAGTAGGAGACTTCAACACACCACTTTCGGTGAAAGACAGGACATCCAGAAAAAAGCTCAATAAAGACACGGAAGTTCTAAATGCCACAATCAACCAACTTGGCATTGTAGACATATACAGAACACTCTACCCAACAACAACCAAACATACTTTCTCTTCTAGTGCACATGGAACATTTTCTAGAATAGACCACATATTAGGTCATAAAACAAGCCTTAGCAGAAGCCAAAACATTGAAATATTACAAAGCATCTTCTCTGACCACAAGGCCATAAAAGTGGAAATCAATAACAGGAAAAGCAGAGAAAAGAAATCAAGCACTTGGAAAGTGAACTGCTCAAAAGAGACTGGATTATAGAAGACATTAAGGATGGAATAAAGAAATTCAGAGAATCCAATGAGAATGAAAACACTTCCTATCAGAACCTTTGGGACACAGCAAGAGCGGTGCTCAGAGGCCAATTTATATCAGTAAACGCACACATCCAAAAAGAAGAAAGTGCCAAAATAAAAGAATTATCCCTACAACTTGAACAAATAGAAAGAGAGCAACAAAAGAAACCCACAGGCACCAGAAGAAAACAAATAATAAAAATTAGAGCTGAACTAAATGAAATAGAAAACAGAAAAACAATAGAAAGAATTAACAAGACCAAACGCTGGGTTTTTTTAAAAACTCAACAAAACTGATAAACCACTGGCCAAACTGACAAATGAAAAACAGAAGAGGAAGCAAATAACCCAAATAAGAAATGAGATGGGCGATATTCCAACAGACCCAACTGAAATTGAAAGAGTCATATCAGATTACTATGAAAAACTATACTTAAACAAATTTGAAAACCTAGAAGAAATGGATGAATTCCTAGAAACACACTACCTACCTAAACTAACACAAACAGAGGTTGAACAACTAAATAGACCCATAACAAAAGAAGAGATTGAAAAGGTAATCAAAAAACTCCCAACCAAAAAAAGCCCTGGTCCAGACGGCTTCGCTGCAGAGTTATACCAAACTTTCAGAGAAGAGTTAACACCACTACTACTAAAGGTATTTCAGAGCATAGAAAAGGAAGGAATACTACCAAACTCATTCTATGAAGCCACCATATTCCTGATGCCAAAACCAGGTAAAAACACCACAAGAAAAGAAAATTATAGACCTATATCCCTCATGAATGTAGGTGCAAAAATGCTCAACAAAATTCTTGCCAATAGAATTCAACAACATATCAAAAAAATAATTCACCATGACCAAGTGGGATTCATACCAGGTATGCAGGGATGGTTCAACATTAGAAAAACAATTAATGTAAACCACCACATAAATAAAACAAAAGACAAGAATCACATGATTTTATCAATTGATGCACAAAAGGCATTTGACAAAGTTCAACACTCATTCATGATAAAAATCCTCAGCAAAATAGGAATAGAAGGAAAATTCCTCAACATAATAAAGGGCATTTATACAAAGCCAACAGCCAACATCACCCTAAATGGAGAGAGCCTGAAAACATTCCCACTGAGATCACGAACCAGACAAGGATGCCCTTTACCACCACTCTTACTCAACATTGTGCTGGAAGTCCTAGCCAGAGCAATTAGGCTAGATAAAGAAATAAACGGTTTCCAGATTGGCAAGGAAGAAATCAAAGTATCTCTATTTGCAGATGACATGATCTTATACACAGAAAACCCTAAGGAATCCTCCAGAAAACTACTGAAACTAATAGAAGAGTTCAGCAGAGTAATGGGATACAAGATAAACATACAAAAATCAGTTGGATTCCTCTACACCAACAAAAAGAACATCAAAGAGGAAATCACCAAATCAATGCCATTTACAGTAGCCCCCAAGAAGATAAAATACTTAGGAATAAATCTTACCAGAGATGTAAAAGACTTATACAAAGAAAACTACAGTACACTTCTGCAAGAAACCAAAAGAGACTTCCATAAGTGTAGGAACATGCCTTGCTCTTGGATAGGAAGACTTAACATTACAAAAATGTCTATTCTACCAAAAGCGATCTATATATTTAATGCAATTCCGATCCAAATCCCAGTGACATTCTTTAATGAGATGGAGAAACAAATCACCAACTTCATGTGGAAGGGAAAGAGGCCCCGGATAAACAAGGCATTACTGAAAAGAACAAAGTGGAAGGCCTTACTTTACCTGACTTAAGAACCTTTTATACCACCACGGTAGTCAAAACAGCCTAGTACTGGTACAGCAACAGATACATGGACCAATGGAACAGAATTGAGAATCCAGACTTAAATCCATCCACATATGAGCAGTTGATATTTAACAAAGGCCCCAAAACAGTTAAATGGAGAAAAGACAGTCTTTCTAACAAATGGTGCTGGCATAACTGGATATCCATCTGCAAAAAAATGAAACAAGACCCATACCTCATTCCATGCACAAAAACTAACTCAAAATGGATCAAAGACCTAAATATAGAATCTAAAATGATAAAGATCATGGAAGAAAAAATAGGGACAACATTAGGAGCCCTAATACATGGCATAAACAGTATACAAAACATCATGAAGAACGTAAAAGAAAAACTAGATAACGGGGAGCTCCTAAAAATCAAACACCCATGCTCGTCCAAAGACTTCACCAAAAGAGTAAAAAGACTACCGACAGATTGGGAAAAAGTTTTTAGCTATGACATTTCCAATCAGCACCTGATCTCTAAAATCTGCATGATACTGCAAAAACTCAACTGCAAAAAGGCAAATAACCCAATTAAAAAATGGGCAAAAGATATGAATAGACACTTCACTAAAGAAAACATTCAGGTAGCTAACAGATATATGAGCAAATGTTCATGACCATTAGCCATTAGAGAAATGCAGATCAAAACTACAATGAGATTTCATCTCACTTCAACAAGGCGGGCATTAACCCAAAAAACACAAAATAATAAATGTTGGAGAGGCTGTGGAGAGGTTGGAACACTTCTACACTGCTGGTGGGAATGTCAAATGGTACAACCACTTTGGAAATCATTTTGGTGCTTCCTTAAAAAGCTAGAAATAGAACTACCATACGATCCAGCAATCCCACTCCTTGGTATATATCCTAGAGAAATAAGAGCCTTTACAAGAACAGATATATGCACACCCATGTTTATTGCAGCACTGTTTACAATAGCAAAAAGATGGAAGCAACCAAGGTGCCCATCAACGGATGAATGGATAAATAAATTATGGTATATTCACACAGTGGAATACTACGCATCAATAAAGAACAGTGAGGAATCTGTGGAACATTTCATAACATGGAGGAAACTGGAAGGTATTGTGCTGAGTGAAATTAGTTGCAAAATGACAAATATTGTATAAGACCACTATTATAAGAACTTGAGAAATAGTTTAAACTGAGAAGAAAACATTCTTTTGTGGTTACGAGGTGGGGAGGAGGGAGGGTGGGAGAGGGGTATTCACTAATTAGGTAGTAGATAAGAACTACTTTAGGTGAAGGGAAAGACAGCACACAATACAGGGGAGGTCAGCACAATTGGACTAAACCAAAAGCAAAGAAGTTTCCTGAATAAACTGAATGCTTCAAAGGCTAGCATAGTAGGGGCAGGGGTCTCGGGACCATGGTTTCAGGGGACATCTAAGTCAATTGGCATAATAAAATCTATTAACAAAACATTCTGTATCCCACTTTGAAGAGTGGTGTCTGAGGTCTTAAACGCTAGCAAGCAGCCATCTAAGATGCATCAATTGGTCTCAACCCACCTGGATCAAAGGAGAACGAGGAACACCAAGGACACAAGGTGATTACGAGCCCAAGAGACAGAAAGGGCCACATGAACCAGAGACCACATCATCCTGAGACCAGAAGAACTAGATGGTGCCTGGCTACAACCGATGACTGCCCTGACAAGGAACACAACAGAGAACCCCTGAGGGAGCAGAAGAGTAGTGGGATGCAGACCCCAAATTCTCCTAAGACCAGACTTCATGGTCTGTCTGAGACTAGAAGGACCCCAGTGGTCATGGCCCCCAGACCTTCTGTTGGCCCAGGACAGGAACCATTCCCGAAACCAACTCTTCAGACATGGATTGGACTGGACAATGGGTTGGGGAGGGATGCTGGTGAGATGTGAGCTTCTTGGATCAGGTGGACACTTGAGACTATGTTGGCATCGCCTGCCTGCAGGGGAGGTGAGAGGGTGGAGGGGGTTGGAAGCTGGTGAAAAGAACAGGAAAAGAGAGAGTGGAGGGAGAGAGCAGGCTGTCCCATTAGGGGGAGAGTAATTGGGAGTGTGTAGCAAGGTGTATATGGGCTTTTGTGTGAGAGACTAACTTGATTTGTAAACTTTCACTTAAAGCACAATAAAAATTATTAAAACAAAAACAAAAACATGTAAGACTTGACCCTGCTTCTAGCAGCTTGCAATCTAGGTGGGGAAATCTTGCACATATCTATTAAATGTTAACCAAGTGTATGAGGTAGCATTTGACAAACTTTACAAAAACATGTTTAATTCCCAGAGTGACCTATGGTTAATCTACATGTGGAATTCCTACTATTTAATGATAAGTAATATTCTAAGATACAATATTGAAGGTTTAATTGTATGTGTTTAAATTCAGATGATGATTGCTAAGCTTTTTTTAATTTATGGAGGGTAGATATTATGCTATCTTTAGGTATCCATTAAACATACAAAACAAAAGAAAGAGATGCATTTGGTAAGAGTTTAAAATCTATACCTCACTTCTGGGAAGATGGTGGCATGAGCAGAACTAAGATTCTGAACCTCCCACACAAGCACCGAGAAAAGCAACTAGAAATCTGTAATCTCAGTTCTGTAAGAACTCTCAAAAGTATGCAGTGGTTTGCAGCAACTAACCACAAGCTGAAATAAGGAAAACAAAAATTTTAAATGGTAGGAAAACGTTTTTTTTCTACTCTTTCCACCCCTCCTCCCCTTTCCAGTACAGTAGCCATGGCTACTGCTGCAGTGAAGTCAGACCACAGTTTTTGTTCTCAGAGAGAGCTGATCTCTGGCTCTGGAGCGAACAGGGCAGGCTTTGCTGTTTTGATCTGTCTGGGAGCTTCTGGAAGGACTGAAGCCTTGGTATGGCCCAAATTGGAGTTCATACAGAGTGGTGGAGAGAGGGGCAAACAAACACTGAAGGCCGTAACTGCTTAAGAATTTTTTGCAGAAATTAGCACTTTAAAAAGTGTTGAAAAAGCCACATGCTTGCCCAAACCCAATATGTTATAATCTTCTAATGTCTCAGCTTCAAAAAGAAATAATGAGGCATATAAAGAAATTGAAAATGATGGCCCATTCAAGACAAGACAAAGCAAAAAAAAAAAAAAAAAAAATTGTCTCTATGGAAAACTAGATAATGGACAGAATAAAAAACTTTAAAACAACAGTATTGAACATGCTCAAAGCACTAAAGAAAAACAGCAAAAAACTAAAGGGAATCAGGAAAACAATACATGAAAAATACAAGAATACCAACAAAGAGATATTCACTTCAGATTTGATTCTTCAAAAAGATCAATAAAATTCACAAACCTTTAGCTAGACTGACAAAGAAGAAAAGAGGGAAGACGAAAATAACTAAAATTAAAATTGCAAGTGGGGACATTACTGATGCTTCAGAAAGAAAAAGAATCATAACAGCATACTATGAACAATTGTGCACCAAAAAAATTAGATAATGTACGTGAATTGAACAAATTCCTAGAAACACAGAAACTACCTAAATTGACTCAAAAAGAAATAGAAAATGTCAACAGATCCATAATAAGTGAAAAGATTGAATCAGTAATCCAAGTCTTCCCAAGAACAACAACAAAATCCCGGGCTAGATGGCTTCCCTGGGAATTCTACCAAACACATAAAGAAAAATTGACCTATTGTTAAACTCTTCCAAAAGAGAGAAGAGGAAGTGACCCTTCCAAAGTCATTCTATGAGGTCAACATGACACCAAAGTCAGACAAAAGACACCACAAGAAAAGAAAACTATAAGCCACTATCCCTTATGTATGTTGTTGTTGTTATTGTTGTTGGGTGCCATCCAGCCAGTTCAGACACATAGTGAACCTATGTATAACAAAACTAAGCACTGCCCAGTCCTGCACCATTCTAACAATCAGTGTGCTTGAGGCCATTGTTGCAGCCACTGTGTCAATCCATCTCGTTAAGGGTCTTTCTCTTTTTCAATCACCCTCTACTTTACCAAGTATGATGTCCTTCTCCAGGGACTTGTCCCTCTTGACAACATATCCAAAATATGTGACATGAAGTCTTGCCATCCTTGCTTCTAATGAGCGTTCCGGTTTTACTTCTTCCGAGACAGGTTTGTTTGTTCTTCTACCAGTCCAGGGTATATTCAATATTCTTCACCTACACCATAATTCAAAGGCATCAATTCTTCTTCAGTCTTCTTTATTCATTGTCCAGCTTTCACATGCATATGAGGCAACTGAAAGTACCATGGCTTGGGTCAGGCACAACTTTGTCCTTAAAGAAACATCTTTGCTTTTCAACACTTTCAAGACGTCTTTTGCAGCAGATTTGCCTAATGCAATGTGTCATTTGATTTCTTGACTGGTCCTTCCATGGGTGTTGATTGTGGATCCAATAAAATGAAATTCTTGAGAACTTCAATCTTTTCTCCTTTTATCATGGTGTTACTTATGGGTCCAGATGTGAGGATTTTTGTTTAAAAAAAAAAAAATTTTTTTTTTTTTTTTTTTATGTTAAGGTATAATCCATACTGAAGGCTGTGGTCTTTGATCTTCATCAGTAAGTGCTTCAAGTCCTCCTCACTTTCAGCAAGCAAGGTTGTGTCATCTGCATATCTCAGGTTGTTAATGAGTCTTCCTCCAATCGTCATGCCAGTTCTTCTTCATATAGTCCTGATTTTGGATTATTTGCTCAGCATACAGGCTGAATAAGTATGGTGAAGGAATACAAACCTGATACACACCTTTTTTAACTTTAAACTGTGGAGTAGCCCCTTGTTCTGTTCAAACTACTACTTCTTGGTCTAAGTATAGATTCCTTGTGAGCACAATTAAGTGTTCTGGAATTCCAATTCCTCACAATGTTATCGATTTGTTATGATCCACACAGTCAAATGCGTTTGCATAGTCAATAAAACACAGGTAAACATCTTTCTGGCATTTTCCATTTTCAGCCAGGTTCCACTTGACATCAGCAACTATAACCCTTGTTCCAAGTCCTCTTCAGAATCCAGTTGAATTTCTGGCAATTCCTTTAAGTATGTAGATGCAAAAATCCTCAACAAAATACTAGCAAACTGAATCCAAAAGCATATGTAAAATATTATATACTGTGATCAAGTGGAATTTATTCCAGGAATGCAAGGGTGGTTCAACACTAGAAAATCAATCAGTGTAATACACCCCATTAATAGAACTGGAGGTTGGGGGGAGCCATAATCATCTCAGTTGATGCATTTTATGAAGTCTAACACTCTTTCATGATAAAAAAAACACTCAGAAAACTAGGGATGGGGGGAAATGCCTCAACATGATAAAGGACATTTATGAAAAACCTACCATTAACATCATACATAAGATCAGGACAAGGATGTCCACTCTCGCCACTGCTATTTAATAATGTACTAGAACTACTAGAGCAATTAGGCAAGAAAAAGAAATAAAGGCAGCCAAATCAGGAAGGAAGCGCTAGAGCTATCTCTATTTGCAGATGACATTTTCCTTTATATAGAAAATCCCAAAGAATCCACAAGAAACTAGTACCATCATATTTCAGGGTACAAGGTCAACACACAGAAATCAGTTGGGTTTCTAAACACCAGCAATGAGCACTCTAAAAAAGAAATTAAGAAAACAGTTTCATTTACAATCTCATCTAAAGAATAAAATACCCATAATAAATGAAACAATGGAAGTGAAAGATTTGAACACTGAAAATGATAAAACATTACTGAAAAAAATTAAAGAAGACCTAAATAAATGAGAAGATATTTCATGTTCATATATTGAAAGACTTGTATTGTTGAGATGTCAATACTACCCAAAGTGATCCATAGATCTAACACAATTCCTGTGTGTATACATATGATGCGGTATTATTTAGCAATAAAGATGCATGAAGTTCTGATGTATGCCACAACATGGAGGGAACCTTGGAAACATTATGCTAAGTGAAATAAGTCAGAAGGACAAATATTGTATTACCTCACTTACATGAAATATCTAGAATTGACATAGAGACCAGACTTTATTAGTGGTTACTGTGAACAGGAGATATAGGGGAGAGTAGGGAGTTATTGCTTAAGGGTCACTGGGTTTCTGTTAAGAGTGGTAAAAAATAAAAACAACTTAGAACTAGATAGTGGTGATGGTTGCACAGTATGGTGAATGTAATTAATGTCCCTGAATTTTACACATAAAAATGGTTGAAAAGGCAAAGATTTTAGTACGTATATTCTACCACAATTTTTTTTAATCTATACTTGTGCAAAGTTTACTATTTGCCAAAGCATTGCATTTTAGCTACTCACCAAACCCAAAACCAAACCAGACCCAGTGCCATCGAGTCGATTATGACTCATAGTGAGCTTATAGGACAGAGTAGAACTGCCGCATAGAGTTTCCAAGGAGTGTCTGGCAGATTTGAACTGCCAACCCATTGGTTAGCAGCTGTAGCACTTAACCACTATGCCACCAGGGTTTCCTAGCTACTCACAGTCTAGGGAAAAGAGTACAGTTTTGATTTATCCAACATATTTGACTAACTGTATGCCTGAATGGAGTTTGAGCAACATTATGGGGTTCATATTGAGAAATGACGACAGCTTAGGCTGGATTTGGGCAAAACAATTTATGATTACAAAGGTTTTCCTGGCCTCCCATAATCCTCTGCTAACTGTATTATGGAAATGATGGTAATTACTTCAAAGTCCCTGGTGATTCCTGTGTCTTTGGTGCCGTTCATTGTCAATTTCCCTCGGTCAACCAGCTGTCTCACGGACTTGCCTTTTGTGCCAAACCTTTAATGAAACTGGCATTTGTGTCAATAAACTTTAAGCCCATCTTGCTGAGATAATTATCTGGGTCACTCAAATTTCAGCTACTTCAAATAATTATGGCCTTTTAGCCTTGAATATAAGGTGATGATTAAAGGAGAAGGAATCAGGGGTCCCCATGCCTAAGTCAATTAGATGAAAATGCTGGCTGGTCTTGGCTCAAGCTTTTGATTTGAATGCACAAGGCTCTGGGCTATGCCAGGGTCTCAGAGAATAAGTCACTCATAGAATACACATTTGTTTAGCTGAGCCACGATCTCATTTGCAGACATAACAATGTCGCCATATTAGTTGTTAAGTGACAAATCCTTCTGATGAACACTATTATAAGGACTGCTCTGTGGTACAAGAGCTCAGAGGATGAACAGCTAGAGTTTAATCCTGTTTTCCCCCAAAGGAACAAAGATTATAGCAAAAATCACTGTACAGATTTCAAAGCTACCCACCTTCAGGTGATAAAGATGAATTTTATAGTCTCACTAGATTTATTTTCCATGGCTTGGTAAAACTTCAAGGAACAATGTTTTGGTCACTTCATGGAATTCTCCATACATATAAAATGTAGCAAAACTCTCACAAATTATTTTTTAAAAGGCCAATGGTCTTATTTTGGTCAAAAGCTTGAAATGTTCAGGGTGAAAAATCTGTGGAGAACAGGAATTTGTGATGCTTAAATCTCTTTCATTCCGTGGATGAGAAAGGCAAAGCCATTTATTAATCACCCCCGCCCCCTCCTATACCTCCACCCGTCAACCTCTAAAACTGGAGACTGATGGTAGACAGGCTTCTTCTGCAGACCGTAATTGCCTGCCCAGCAGAGAAGCTATCTCCAAAACAACCAAGATAGGAGCTATGAATTCAAGCTGAGAATATCTATGTAAATTGCTTGCAGTGAAATTGAAATTTCCCAAAAGAAAACTGTACTGTTTCAGTCTATTAAATGCATTCATATCTCAGATGCAGGGATGTACTCTTGGAACTAGGAACTGTCCATACTTTGTACATTGTACACAGAGATAAGACTCAAGCGCTTTATAACTTCACCTTAAATTTTTAAGGAAACCCTGTCATTATTGATAATATAATTCAATACTGGTGATTCATTATTTAAAGCAGCCCTGACTGTCCACAGCTGCCCACAACAGTTCTGAAGTAAAATCATGGTGTCTTGTATACCCTTACCTCATATTAACTTCTTTTTTTTTAATGTGAGCTTTGTCATGTTTTTGTGCAATGTACTTTTGGTCTTGGACATGCCTTGACCATTCAATATTAGATGTTCCCATAAATGTTCCTGTTTTATTTTGTTCTCTTAATATTTTCTTCCATAAACCCCTGTATCCCTATAAAAGGATCTAGGTCAGATCATGTTCTATTGCACTAAGCAACATTTTTATTGTTCAGTTAATAAACGAATTTGCCTAGACAACCCTGCCTACAGGATGAAATATGTCAGTCCTTGGGGGCACAAAATGTCAGGAACACTTGACGTAGATTTTCAAATCATTGAACCACTAACCCTTTATTTGGCCCACAGCCTGCCTACGTTGGCCATAATGAACACTTCTACATGCCCCTACATACTCAATAACTTTAGGCTGCCTCAAGCTGCTTATGAAAATCAAAGACTAGGGAAAAAAACATGAGACTCACTCTGTAGCAGATGCTCTCCAATACTCATTCTCCTCTTCTTCTATTACAATAGAATCCCTGATTTTTAGCTGGGCACATGGCTGTCTGGAATAAAGACTATTTCCCAGCCTTCCACATAGTTGGGAGTAGCAGAGGACTAATTCAGGCCAATGGAATATAAATAGAAGTTTCTTTCAAAAATGTTTGGGGAATTCTATTTAAATTTAGCTGCCGTAGGCCCTTTGTCGCCTTTCTTCTTTGTGATTTCCTTCACTCTGCTGTCTGGAAGAAATGGCTAGAGTTCCAGTCACCATCTTGGGGCAACAGGTCAAGGGCTGTACCCTTGGGATGGCAGAGAATGCTATGGAACAGAGCCACCATACTAACCCTGGGCTATCTACCTCTAAACCTTACCTGAAAGAGAAACTCACTTCCATCTTGTTTAAGCCACAATTATTTTGGGTGTCTGTTACCTGCAATGGAATCTAACTTTAACTATAGGCACTGTCTGATTTTCATAAGCATCAGAGGCTGATTTTCTTTGTAAGTGGATTCAGATCATGAATTTTTCAAGCAACTGGTAAGACCACGTGTTTGACAAATATTTGAAAAACTAATTAAAAGACTAATTCTATAGGAAAGGGTTTAGTCATTCACTTAGCACCAAAAACAGAATTTTACCAAATGAAAAATAAAAAATCTTATTTTTTGTAAGCAACTTGTTATTGAATTCTAGAATCAAGTCACTGAGTGACTTCACTTTCTGAGACTCACTTTGCTCATCTGTAAAATGGGCTGATTATCTTCAGGCTGGGGGATTGAAAAGGAGCAGTTCTAGAGGAAAGCTGAGTGAGTGCACCTCTGGCCCTGCAGTCCTCATCTGATCCCAATCAGCTCTACCTATTCCATGTAAGATTTCATTTTTTAAAACAAGTTCACTATGGAAATGAGAGTCTTGAAAACCACTGGATGAGATAATCTTTAAAATCTCTTCTAGTTTTGACATTTTATCATTCTAAAGACCCCCACATGACCAGGATGAGGCAGGTGGTTAAGTGCTGCTGTGAGCTGAGCCAAATTGGGAGCGGCATTGTCCTGGATGTGTTGCCAAAGGCAAAGCCCTAGTCAAAGACTGCAGAATCGAACTGGGAAGATGTTACATCCAGAGAGAAGACCACAGTATAGGGGCATTTCTCCTGTTTGGTTCCAGTTAATCAATTAGCACAAAGATGAGTACATATTAAAGAATAGACATCTGCTTAATAGATGCAGTTAAAGATTATATATTGATTAACAGATACGTATTATAATTGAGCAGAGCAGATGCAGCCTGGGTGAATCTCATTTCAGTGAGGCTGGCTCATTCGTTCATTGACATTAACCAGAGGAAAGTCATGCCAAGGCCTGAGTGGTGCACATCCCCCACCCACAATCCTTTCTGGATGGGTCTAGAGCAGTGCCGTGGGAGGGGCTCAGCCAGCTCCACCCCAGATATGAATTGGGCACAGATATGGCAGCCAGGAGACCATGCTCTGGTCTCAGCTCTGCACCTTGACCAAGTCATTTTCATGCTCTGAGTCACAGCTTCCTCTTCTGTAAAATGAGCAAGTTGGTCTAGATAATCATACTCATTTTCTAGGGCTACCATAACAAAATACCACAAACTGGGTAACTTAAAACAACAGAAATGTATTCTTTCCTGTTCCGGAGGTTAGAAGTTTAGATGCAGGATGTTTGCAGGGCCATGCTCCCCACAAAGGCTGTAATGAATGATCCTTCCCCGTCTCTTCCAGTTTCTGATGGCCCTGGGTGTTTTTTGGGTTTTGGCAGCATAACTCCAATCTCTGCCTCCAACTTCACTTAGCCATCTTCTTTCTGCATCTGTCTGATTCTGTGTCTCTTATCATTGAACACCAGACCTATTGGATTAGAACCTACCCTGTTCCAATATAATCTCATGTTAACTGCATTACCACATCTACAAAGACCCTATTTCCAAATAAGGTCACATTGACAGGTATCAGGGGTTAGGACTTGAACATATCTCTTTGGGGAACACTAATCAACCCCTAACAATGCTTGTTAAATACTTTCAGTTCTAAAATTCCATGGTGTAGTGTGTAAGGTGTGTTCGTGGTGTGTGGGGGGAGGGGAGGGTGGAAGGAATGCTTCCTCCCCACTCACGATGTCTGTTTGGATACAAGAAACTGCCCCGTGGGACACTTCTAGATTCTCTTCACCCCTCTACTCACATTGCACCTGTGAAGGAGAGGCTTATTTAATTGGCAAATTTGGGGAGAATAAGTAAGATAAGGATCCAGCAGTCTACTTCTGAAAAACATTAGCCAGTGAAAACCTTATGAATAGCAGTGGAACATTGTCTGATACACTGCTGGAAGGTGAGCCCCGCAGGCTGGAAGGCACTCAAAATATGACTGGGGAAGAGCTGCCTCCTCAAAGTGGAGTTTACCTTAATGATGCGAATGGAGTAAAGCTTTCTGGACCTTCATTTGCTGACGTGGCATGACTCAAAATTAGAAGAAGCAGCTGTAAACATCCTTTAATAATCAGAACCCGGAATGTACAAACTATGAATCTAGGAAAATTGGAAATCCTCAAAAATGAAATGGAACCCATAAACATTGATATCCTAGGCATTAGTGAGCTGCAATGGACTGGTACTGGCCATTTTGAATTGGGCAATCATATAGTCTACTATGCTGGGAAGGACAACTTGAAGAGGAATGGTGTTGCATTCATTGTCAAAAACAGCGTTTCAAGATCTATCCTGAAGTACAACGCTGTCAGTGATAGGACAACATCCATATGCCTACAAGGAAGACTAGTTAATATGAGTATTATTCAAATTTACGCACCAACCACTAGGGCCAAAGATGAGGAAATAGAAGATTTTTATCAGCTGCTGCAGTTTGAAATGGATCAAACATGCAATCAGGATGCATTGATAATTACTGGTGATTGGAATGCAAAAGTTGGAAACAAAGAAGAAGGATCAGTAGTTGGAAATATGGCCTTGGTGATAGAACAATCCCGGAGATCGAATGATAGAATTTTGCAAGACCAACGACTTCATTGCAAATACCTTCTTTCACCAACATAAACGGTGACTGTACACATGGACCTCGCCAGAGGGAACACACAGAAATCAAATTAACTACATCTGTGCGAAAGAGACTATGGAAAAGCTCGATATCATCAGTCAGAAAAAGGCCAGGGGCTGACTACAGAACAGACCATCAATTGCTCGTACGCAAGTTCAAGCTGAAACTGAAGAAAATCAGAGCAAGTCCATGAGAGTCAAAATATGACCTTGAGTATATCCCACCTGAATTTAGAGGCCATCTCAAGAATAGATTTGATGCATTGAACTCTAGTGACTGAAGACCAGATGAGTTGTGGAATGACATCAAGGACATCATACATGAAGAAAGCAAGAGGTCATTGAAAAAACAGGAAAGAAAGAAAAGACCAAGATGGATGTCACAAGAGACTCTGAAACTCGCTCTCAAATGTCGAGCAGCTAAAGCTAAAGGAAGAATTGATGAAGTAAAAGAACTGAACAGAAAATTTCAAAAGGAGGCTCGAGAAGACAAAGTAAAGTATTATAATGACATGTGCAAACAGCTGGAGATGGAAAGCCAAAAGGGAAGAACACACTCGGTGTTTCTGAAGCTGAAAGAACTGAAGAAAAAATTCAAGCCTTGAGTTCCAATAGTGAAGGATTCCATAGGGAAAATATTAAATGATGCAGGAAGTATCAAAAGAAGTTGGAAGGAATACACAGAGTCATTGTACCAAAAAGAATTAGTCAATATTCAACCATTTCAAGAGGTGGCATATGATCAGGAACCGACGGTACTGAAGGAAGAAGTCTAAGCTGCTCTGAGGGCTTTGGGAAAAAACAGGGCTCCAGGAATAGATGGAATATCAATTGAGATGTTTCAACAAACGGATGCATCGCTGGAGGTGCTCACTTGTCTATGTCAAGAAATATGGAAGACAGCTTCCTGGCCAACTGACTGGAAGAGATCCATATTTATGCCTATTCCCAAGAAAGGAGATCCAACCAAATGTGGAAATTATAGAACAATATCATTAATATCACTTGCAAGCAAAATTTTGCTGAAAATCATTCAAAAACGGCTGTAGCAGTATATCAACAGGGAACTGCCAGAAATTCAGGTCAGTTTCAGAAAGGATGTGGAACCAGGGATATCATTGCTGATGTCAGATGGATTCTGGCTGAAAGCAGAGAATACCAGAAGGATGTTTACCTGTGTTTTATTGACTATGCAAAGGCATTCAACTGTGTGGATCATAACAAACTATGGATAACATTGCAAAGAATGGGAATTCCAGAACACTTAATTGTGCTCATGGGGAACCTTTAATAGATCAAGAGGCAGTTGTTCAGACAGAACAAGGGGCTACTGATTGGTTTAAAGTCAGGAAAGGTGTGCATCAGGCTTGTATTATTTCACCATACCTATTTAATCTGTATGCTGAGCAAATAATCCGAGAAGCTGGACTACATGAAGAAGAACGGGGCATCAGGATTGGAGGAAGACTCATTAACAACCTGCGTTATGCAGATGACACAGCCTTGCTTGCTGAAAGTGAAGAGGACTTGAAGCACTTACTAATGAAGATCACACACCACAGCCTTCAGTATGAATCACACCTCAACATGAAGGAAACAAAAATCCTCACAACTGGACCAATGAGCAACATCATGATAAATGGAGAAAAGATTGAAGTTGTCAAGGATTTCATTTTACTTGGATCCACAATCAACAGCCATGGAAGCAGCAGTCAAGAAATCAAGAGATGCATTGCATTGGGTAAATCTGCTGCAAAGGACCCTTGAAAGGTTTGAAGAGCAAAGATGTCACCTTGAAGACTAAGGTGCACCTGGCCCAAACCACGGTATTGTCAATCGCACCATATGCATGTGAAAGCTGGACAATGAACTAAGGCAGGCCGAAGAAGAATTGATGCCTTCGAATTGTGGTGTTGGTGAAGAATATTGAATATACCATGGACTGGCAAAAGAATGAACAAACCTGTCTTGGAAGAGGTGCGGCCAGAATGCTCCTTAGAAGCAAGGATAGCGTGACTGCTTCTTACATACTTTGGACATGTTGTCAGGAGGGATAAGTCCCTGGAGAAGGACATCATGCTTGGCAGAGTACAGGGTCAGCAGAAAAGAGGAAGGCCCTCAACAAGGTGGATTGACACAGTGGCTGCAACAATGAGCTCAAGCATATCAACAATTGTAAAGATGGCGCAGGCCTGGGCAGTGTTTCATTCTGTTGTACATAGGGTCGCTATGAGTCGGAACTGACTCAATGGCACTTAATAACAACAACTAGTAGACATGTTCAACTCCAAATTTCAGGGGGCAGATGGTTGGCTTCCACTGCTGTTCTTTGCATGGGGTGGGCCTGCCTCCATCTGGCACTGCCTAGGAGAAGGTAGGTGTTCCTCATTCTGGGGTTCAGCACTAGCAACCCCTCTTGGCTACAGTCCTAATGACACATCCTTCAAGCTGGCCTGGTGTGACTTCGTTTCTCAGTCTGAATGTGCAATATAGCTGAACTGGTATAACAGACTGTTGAGTGGGCCATAAGCTTGGACCCCCCCCCCATTACAGCATCAAAGGATCCCTCTGTCCTGTCGACTGGTTGTGTCATCAAGGCCTGCCTGTGTGACATGAAATGCAAACAGGTAATGCAGCCTATCTGAGGAGCAGCCCCCATCAGCAGCCTGATGGATGAGGGGAGAAACCTGTTTTCAAAGTCATGTCTTTAAGAGCTCTTAATCTACTACTGACCCAGTTCCTTCTCAGTAGCAGCTAGCTAAGCAGAGGCAAAATGTGAGAGTCATCAGGTTCCCCAGGAAACAATTTCTGTCAGCTGATGTCAGGCGATGAATTTGGAGCCTGCTAGGCAGGCTTCCGGTCTGGCCAAGCTCCTCTGGGTGGTTCAGCTAACCTGGAGCCCCCCGCTGAGGGTGGCCTCCAGCTCTTGCAGTCAGAGGAAGGAAACTTCCACCTGGCAAAGCTGTTGGCTGCTGTTAGAATGAACCATTTTCACACTCCACCGGTCCCTAGCTTAACTGTTACCTCCTCAGGAAGGTGTGTCTTCACCTGTCTAGATCAGCATTTCTCAACTCTGGTGGCCCATTAGAATCCCCTGTGAGGGAAATTGTTGTTGTTGTTAGGTGCCATCGAGTAGGTTCTGATTCATAGAGACCCTATGCACAACAGAATGAAACACTGCCTGGTCCTGTGCCATCCTCACAATCATTGCTGTGTTTGAGTCCATCATTGCAGCCACTGTGTCAATCTATTTCATTGAGGGTCTTCCTTTTTTTTTTTGCTGAACCTCTACTTTACCAAGTATGATGTCCTCCAGAGACAGATCCCTCCTGATAATAGGTCCAAAACATACCAAAGTCTCGCCATCCTCAATTCTAAGGAGCATTCTGAATATACCTCTTCCCAGACAGATTTGTTTGTTCTTCTGGCAGTCCATGGTAGATTCAGTATTTTTCAACACCATAATTCAAAGGCATCAATTCTTCTTCAGTATTCCTTATTCATCGTCCAGCTTTCCCATGCATAAGAGGTGCTTGCAAGCACCATGGCTTGGGCCAGGCGCACCTTAGTCCTCAAAGTGACATCTTTGGTTTTTTAACACTTCAAAGAGGTCTTTTGTAGCAGATTTGCCCAATGCAATGCGTCTTTTGATTTCTTGGCTGCTGCTTCCATGAACATTGATTGTGGATCCAAGTAAAATGAAATTCTTTACAACTTTGGTATTTTCTCCATTTATCAACATGTTGGTTATTGATCCAGTTGTGAGAATTTTTGTTTTCTTTATGTTGAGGTGCAATCCATACTGAAGGCTGTGGTCTTTAATCTTCGTCGGTAAGTGCTTCAAGTCCACCTTGCTTTCAGCAAGCAAGGTTGTGTCATCTGCATGATGCAGGTTGTTAATGAGTCTTCCTCCAATCCTGATGCCCCATCTTCTTCATATAGTTCAGCTTCACGGATTATTTGCTCAGCATATAGATTGAATACGTATGGTGAAAGATACAAGCCTGACGTATACGTTTTCTGATTTTAAACCACACAGCATCCCCTTGTTGTGTTCAAACGACTGCCCCTTGGTCTATGTACAGGTTCCTCATGAGCACAACTAAGTGTTTGGGAACTTCCATTCTTGCAATGTTATCTATAATTTGTTATGATTCACACAATTGAATGCCTTCGCATAGTCAATAAAACACAGGTAAACATCTTTCTGGTATTCTCTGCTTTCAGCCAAGTTTCATCTGTCATCAGCAAAGATATGCCTCATTCTACATCCTCTTCTTAATCTGGCTTGAATTTCTGGTAGTTCCCTGAGGATATACTACTGCAACTGTTTTTGAATTATCTTTAGTAAAATTTTACTTGTGTGTGATTTTAATGATATTGTTCGATAACATCTACATTCTGTTGGATCACCTTTCTTTGGAATGTATATACGGATCTCTTCCAGTTGGTCACTTGGTGGATTAAAAAAAAAATCTATCATGCTTGGGCCCCATCCTCCCTGAGTGAATCAGAATCTCTGAGATGGGCTGTGGCGATTTTTTTAAGAGGCCAGGGTTGGGAACTGCTCACTTTGGCTCTGGTTAACGAATGCCTTGGCCATTGCGTTTACCTGAGTGGCTTCAGTACCTGCTCATCTGTGACTTCCATGAGAGAAGGGATCATATCATGTCCTCCTCTCCAGAGCTTAACACAAACCTCGACATGCAACGGCATTCAAATAGAATCTGGTGAAAAACATCTCATTATAATAATATATATTATAATTCAGGAAAGAAAAAACTCAATATATTTTTATATTGAAAATTAAGGAGAAGTATATATGTTTGCGGAAACCCTGGTGGCATAGTGGTTAAGTGCCATGGCTGCATTTCAAATTCACCAGGCGATCCTTGGAAACGCTATGGGGCAGTTCTACTCTGTTGAACTGGTTGTACTTCTTTCAAGACAGATTTGTTCGTTCTTCAATATTCTTCTACAGCACCGCAATTCAAAGGCTTCAGTTCCTCTTTGGTCTTCCTTATTCATTGTCCACCTTTCACATGCGTATGATGCAACTGAAAATACCATGGCTTGGGTCAGGCACACCTTAGTCTTCAAGGTGACATCTTTGCTTTTCAACACTTTCAAGAGGTCCCCAAATGGGAATTCCTGTTCTTCGCAATGTTATCCATAATTTATTATGATCCACATAGTCGAATGCCTTTGCATAGTCAATAAAACACAGGTAAACATCCTTCTGGTATTCTCTGCTTTCAGCTGTGATCCATCTGACATCAGCAATAATATTCCTGGTTCCATGTCCTCTTCTGAATCTGGCTTGAATTTCTGGCAGTTCCACATCGATACACTGCTGCAACCGTTTTTGAATGATCTTCAGCAAAATTTTGCTTGCATGTGATATTGATGGTATTGTTTGATAATTTCCGCATTTGGCTGGATCACCTTTCTTGGGTCTTGGTGTAAATATGGATCTCTTCCAGTCAGTTGGCCAGGAAGCTGTCTTCCGTATTTCTTGGCATAGACGAGTGAGCACTTTCAGCGCTGCATCTGTTTGTTGAAACTCCTTAATTGATATTCCATCAATTCCTGAAGGCTTGTTTTTCCCCAATGCTTTCAGAGCAGATTTTTGATTTTTTTTTTCCTTCAGTACCATTGGTTCCTGATAATATGCTGCTACCTCTTGAAATGGTTGAATGTCGACTAATTCTTTTTTGTATAATGACTGTCTATTCCTTCCATCTTCTTTTGATGCTTCCTGCATCGTTTAATATTTTCCCTATAGAATCCTTCACTTTTGCAACTCAAGGCTTGAATTTTTATTCCGGTTCTTTCAGCTTGAGAAATGCCAAGCGTGTTCTTCCCTTTTGGTTTTCCATCTCCACCTCATTGCACATGTCATTATAATACCTTACTTTGTCTTCTCGAGCCACCCTTTGAAATCTTCTGTTCAGTTCTTTTACTTCATCATTTCTTCCTTTTGCTTTAGCTGCTCAACCTTCAAGAGCAAGTTTCAGAGTCTCTTGTGACATCCATCTTGGTCTTTTCTTTCTTTCATGTCTTTTCAAAGACATCTTCCTTCTTCATGTATGATGTCTTTGATGTCATTCCACAACTCATCAGGTCTTCGGTCACTAATGTTCAATGCATCATATCTATTCTTGAGATGGTCTCTAAATTCAGGTGGGATATACTGAAGGTCATATTTTGGCTCTCATGGACTTGCTCCGATTTTCTTCAGTTTCAGCTTAACTTGTGTATGAGCAATTGATGGTCTGTTCTGTAGTCAGCCCCTGGCCTTTTTCTGACTGATGATACTGAGCTTTTCCATAGTCTCTTTCCACAGATGTAGTTGATTTGATTTCTGTGTGTTCCATCTGGTGAGGTCCATGTGTATAGTCGCCATTTATGTTGTTAAAAAAAGGTATTTGCAGTGAAGAAGTTGTTGGTCTTGCAAAATTCTATCATTTGATCTCCAGCATTGTTTCTGTCACCAAGGCCATATTTTCCAACTACCAACCCTTCTTCTTTCCAATTTTCACATTCCAATCACCAGTAATTATCAATGCGTCCTGATTGCATGTTTGATCAATTTCAGACTGCAGCAGCTGATAAAAATCTCCTATTTCTTCTTCTTTGGCCTTAGTGGTTGGTGCATAAATTTGAATAATAGTCGTATTAACTGGGCTTCCTTGTAGGTATATGGATATTGTCCTATCACTGACAGCGTTGTACTTCAGGATAGATCTTGAAATGTTCTTTTTGACGATGAATGCAACACCATTCCTCTTCAAGTTGTCATTCCCGGCATATTTGACTGTATGATTATCTGGTTCAAAATAGCCAATACCAGTCCATTTCAGCTCACTAATGCCTAGGATATCAATGGTTATGCGTTCCATTTCATTTTTGATGATTTCTAATTTTCCTAGATTCATACTTCGTACATTCCAGGTTCTGATTATTAAAGGATGTTTGCAGCTGTTTCTTTTCATTTTGAGTTGTGCCACATCAGCAAATGAAGGTCCAGAAAGCTTTACTCCATCCGCATCATTAAGGTCGACTCTACTTTGAGGAGGCAGCCCTTCCCCAGTTGTGTTTTGAGTGCCTTCAAACCTGGAGGGCTCATCTTCTGGCACTGTATCAGACATTGTTCCGCTGCTATTCATAAGGTTTTCACTGGATAATTCTTTTCAGAGGTAGACTGCCGGCTGGGTCCTTCTTCCTAGTCTGTCTTAATCTGGAAGCTCAGCTGAATCTGTTCTCCACGGGTGACCCTGCTGGTATCTTAACACCGGTGGCATGGTTTCCAGCATCACAGCAACATGCAAGCCCCCACAGTACAACAAACTGACAGACACATGGGGGGAATGCTAATTTATATTTACTTTTATTTATTGCTATTATGGAAACCCTGGTGGTGTAGTGGTTAAATGCTATGGCTGCTAGCCAAAAGGTCAGCAGTTCAAATCCACCAGGCACTCCTTGGAAACTCTATGGGGCAGTTCTACTCTGTCCTATAGGGTCGCTATGAGTAGGACCCGACTTGACAGCAATGGGTTATTGCTATTATTCCCTTCATGTTACAGAGGGTAAATTGAGGCTCAGAGTGGTTAAGTGACTTGTCCAAGATCCCACACAGTTAGGACTCAAAGCAAAGTCTTCTGACTCCCAATTTCGTGTTTGTTTACACAGCATTTTGAAAAGAGGGATAAGGAGCGGCAGGCAAGATCATCTTACTTTTCCAGATGTGAAAATTCCTGACTAAGAGAGAGGATTTGCCTGGAGGTTATACAGACTGATGGATTAGAATGATTCAGAGGAAATAGTGTTGGATTCAGAATGAGTGGATTTCTCTTCTGCTCCGACAAGTGCTAACTGTGGACCTTCACCAGGCCATGTCTCATGACTGTGCCTCAGTTTCTTCCTCTGTAGCCTGAGAGGACTGATAATGTGATCACTAGATCTTCTCCAGCCCAGGCAGCCCAAGCCTGTGTGTGAGCTGTCTCTGCACTGTGTGCATGTCATCTCTGCTCCTCCCTTTTGGGCATAGCAGCTTCCTTTCACCCTCAGCATCTAGGCTGAGCCTAAAGAAAGGAGACAATAAATCACCCCCTCCCTACCCAGAATGCCTCATTTTCCAAGGAGATGCAGAAAGATGAGGCCGCTGGGGACTGCAGTCCCTCCCCTCACCCAGGCAGCTGCATTCATTATGCACATCCGAGCTGGGAAGCTCTGGGGAGCCCTGTTGCAGGAGATGATGGTCTCAGGTTCTTCCTCTGGAGTATTCTGCGAGGTAGTAAATAGACATAACGAGTCTCTGGCTTCTCCTTACTGTGCCAAAATGTCTCTCTCACTGGTTTTGCCAGTCACCAAGCTCCGTTCCTCCAGGAAAAGAAGCTCTGGTCTTCCTCTAAGTCCAAGAACAAAAGAAACTAGACAAAGAGTGTATTAAAATCAGGCAAGGTAAAAAAAAAAAAAAAAGGGAAGGAACTACAACAAAATATTTACATTACCTCTGGGTGGTGGAATTATGGTGATTTTTTTCTTTGTGATTTTCTTATGATTCTTTCTTCACAATGAATAGGCATTACTTTTCCAAAGAGAAAAATATACAATTTTTAATTACTAAATTATTCAGTTTTTACTATTTTTATTATTAATAATTTATTATTTTTGCTATTGTTCAGGAATTAATGAGAAGGTGAATTGCCTCAGCTTCTTGCTTTTATTTTTTCTGCTGTCAGGAGACTCTAAGCTGTGGGCAGGAAAAGTTTCTTGGTGTTTGCTGTCCAAGAACAGTGGCCAGAATATAATGCTAATTCATATTTATTGTTATTATTCCCTTTATGTTATAGAGGGTAAAAGGCTCAAAGAGGTAAAGTGACTTGTCCAAGATCCCACATGGTTAGGACTCAAAGCACACTTCCGGCTCCCCATTTTGCATCTTTTATACACCATGTTGAGAACATTCCTTTGAAATAAAGAGAGGCAGGCAGTATCAGTTCACTTTTCCAGATGGGAAAATTTCTGCACTTGTGGGCAGGCAGGAACCCCATAGCTGACCTAGGCTACCAACAGTCATAGACCCTGATAAGCTGGGCAAAGCCAGATGAGAAGATTGGGGCAGCCTGTTCCCCTGACCCAAAGCCATCTGTAGGTCACCTGCCAGGTAGTTGGATCTAACAGGAGGCAGAAAGCAGTGATTTTTGAGCACAATTCTTGCTACTCCATAACAGGCCACAGGGACCTTTGACAAAGGAGAATCTCCTTAAAATAGCTAAGTACCTGTTTTGACAAGAATAAACAAACCCGTGATTAGCTGGTATGCTGTAAAAAGAAAGATTTTTCAAAATAATAACTGAGATCTGTACCCAAGACCTGCCAAATGAGGAAACAAATTGAATGCAACCATAACAAAGCAGGTAATGGGTTTGAGTCCCTACTGAGTGCCAGACACTGTGCCTGCTGCCCCCAGGACTCAGCATTTCACACCACAGCCACACTCACAGTTCCTTTTTACCTGATCCTCCCTACAACCCCTGGCAAAGAGCAGAGCAGACACGGAATTTTACACTAGGTAAACAGATAAAATGAAGGAGAGGATTGTGAGCAAGGGGAAAGCTGGCATCAAGTTCCCTTTCTCAGTTCTAGGTTAGAGCACTCTGGATAGAGAGTTGCCAGAAGCAATCACCTGAGACTACCTGGTGGAAACAGACGGTGCCATTTTCTCTGTCTAATAAAGATGTCCTTCTCAAGCTAAATTTGAGGGCTGCCTTCCTTTTTCCATCTTCTTCTTTCTGCTTCTTCTCTCATGTCCACTCTCCTGCTCAGTCATGACACTCCAGCTACTCTGGAAACTTTCTGTCTCTTGTGCACATCATGTTCAACCTTATCTCAGGTTCTTTGCATCTGCTTTTCCTGTGCTGGAATGCCTTTCCCACGGCTCTCTGCATGAGGAATTCTTTCTAACTCTCAGGTCTGTGTTCAAATAGTACCACACTGGAGAAAACTTCCTTGTACACACTTGCTAGTAAGTAATCCTACATCTCCCCCCACCCCAACTCTCTTCCATCTCATCACCCTGTTTTGTTTCTGCAGGGCAGGTCCAAGGCCTAGAGGGGATCAGTTAGGCTTCCTAAAAATTTAATGTGATCCCCCAACTCTCAGATATTATAATCAGCAACTGAGTATTCTCTTAGAAAAGATTTTGCATTCTGGAAGCATTCACCTCTGCATGTCTTGGAAAGTGATATTGATCTCTCTCCCATGAGTCCTGACTTCCTCTCTATCCTTAAATAGAGTAAATCCTGTTTCATTTATCCAAGCATTGTCAGAGCTCGGTCTTTCCAGTCACACATTCTTAGTAAAGTGTTTGCACAATTTATCATTGTAGCAGAGACTGTTAGCTGTTCCTCAGTATATGTTCTCTCCTTCTTCCTTTATATTAAAAAAAAAAAAATTTTTTTTTAAGCTGTTAAGTATAAAGACTACATTTCCCAGACTCCCTTGCTTTTAGGCATGGTCATGTGACTAAGTGCTGGCCAATGGGGTATGAGCTAAGTCATGGTATGGAACTTCCAGGTCATATATTTAAAAGGAAGGGGAGTGCCCTCTACTTTCTCTTTCCCCTTCCCACTTGACAGAATGTAAACTACAGGAGGTGGTGAGACATCTTCGACCTTGCAGAAGACTGCAGATCTTGTGATGGCAAGATAGAAGAAACCATAGGGTTGTTGCACCAGTCCTAGGCTACTCACTCCCAGACTGTACATGAGAAAGAAAGAAAATTCTCTCTTTTTTAAGCCATTGTTATTTGGGTCTTTGTTACAGCAGCCAACCCATAACCTACCTAACGGAATTTAAAATTTCGTATTTATTTATTCTATATTGCTCTCTATTACCTCTAGAAAACAAATTCTAAGAGAACAGAAAATTTTATTCTTGATTACCATGTATCAACAGAACTTGGAATGGTGTCTGGTAGATACTAAGAACTCAGTAAATACTTGCTAGATAAATGAGTAAATGAAAGTGTAAACGAATCACTGGCTTTCAGTGGTTAACTGACTTTCCTTCTGCCCAGTTTTTTGCTTTTCCCATTGGTTTCCAGCCCTCTTTTTAAACTTTTCTGACACTATTATAACAGAGCTCCCAGTACTGGAAGGACCCCATCTCTACCTGCATACTCCCCTGGCCTTAGTGGAAATGAAGTTTTCTGGATGAAGGACCTGAACTCAGTTCTTTGTAGACCCAAATCAGTTTGGAAAGCCTTGTGACCCAAGATCACACATCCAGGAAAGTCACCTGGGACATCAGATAGCATCTGTTCCTTCTCTGGGTTTCCACCATGGTGCTCAGTTTCTTCCTTTTCATGATGAAATATCAATACATGAAAAACAGGGAATTATCCACTATTCCATCTGTTCAACTTTTCTTTCACATCCCAGAGGTCTTGGGGCGATTTAAGGTCTGTGTTGGGGTGACTCAGCGATATAATGTGAGCCACAAATGCAAGGCGTATATGTAATTTAAAACTTTATAGTAGCTGTATCACATTTAGAAAGTGAAAAGAAATTATGAAATTAATTTTAATAATATATTGAATATAATATATTCAAAATATCATCTCAACATGTAATCAATACAAAAATTATTAACGAAATATTTCACATTCTTTTTTCCTACTGAGCCTTTGAAGTCCATGGGTATTTTACACTGATGGCACATCTCAATTTGGACTAACCACATGTGGCTACCATATTGGACAGCACAGGTCTGTTGAAAATGATATTGAATTAGATTATGCTCAAGTTCTGTTCTTAGCCAATCTCCAAAGCAATTTGACCTTCAGTGTCTTCATCTGTAAAGCAAGGCTAACTACACCTGCTTCACAATGTTTTGGGGAGAATTATAGAGCTAATATGTGATGGCATTAAATAAGTGTGAGTCAGCATGTTGTTTTTGTAAAAATAAAAGCAGTTTCCAGCACACTCTGTCTCTGCTACTCCTCTCCATTAATGTCAGAGTTATTCAGTAGATTATGGCAGGAAGAAGGAGAAGGACTCACCTTTCAGGCCCACAGATGAATCCTGTATGACTCCTTCTAGTGCCATAGTCCATCTCAGACACAGGAGGAGTTCAAGTGGGGGACATTATATGTAAAAGTATTTATGTATATTGTATCACAAATCAATAAATAATAAATCTAGTGCATTCTCCTGCCTTCCTGGTGGGGCTAACTAAGAAATAAGCCATCCTCACACTGTACTGAATTTTTTGGCCCTCTACTTTACCAGACATGATGTCCTTTTCTAGCAATTCGTCTTTCCTGATGACCTGACCAAAGTAAGGGAGCTGAGGTCTTGCCATCCTCACTTGTAGGAAGCATTCTGACTGTATTCCTTCTAAGGCTGATTTGTTTGTTCTTCTGACAGGCCATGGTGTACTCAATATTCTTTGCCAACATCACAGTCGAAATGCATGGATCAGCCCTATTCAGGGTGAGAGGAAACTATACAAAGGCAGCAATACCAGAAGGCAAGGATTATAGGGACCATCTTGGAGGCTGACTGCTATAATCATCAACTGATGTCAGTTGACAGTGGGAGCCCTGAAATATTATTGCAACTTGATTGGTTCTGGGAAAGAGTTTCTGGTCTATCTCTAACACACACAGACATAAGTATTACTGATATGTGCAACATAGATATTATGTGATGGAAAGAGGCCTAGATCTGTCACCTCTCTTCATGGATCCTTCCCTGAATTGCTCATCCTGGACCCTAGAAATTGCCTGCAAATGTCCCTTGAGTTCGTGTTTAGCCCCAATCCTTTCTCTTCCCCAATCGGCCCATGGACCGCAGAGACTGCAGAAGACCTGACCACAGTTTGTCCAAGTCACAACACAAAGACAGATGATGTGATCTGGTTTGGAGCATGTTAATTTGAGGTTATAAGGCATTTAGAGACAAACAGACCTGCCTTCCTGTTGAAAGATAACTGAAATCTACAGCACGAGTGGGACCATTTATATTTGTTTAAACTGTATGACTAGATGAGCCCTCTTAAGGAGAGAATTAGGAGAGGACAGAGAAATGAGGATTAAAAAAAACAACAACAAACCAGAGGAATCAGAGGCCAGAGAAGGCATGGCTAGATAATTCCAAATCTCATCAGCTTTCCGAAATTGGCTCCCACATTAATAGAGTCATGTGTGTGTGTGTGTGTGTGTGTGTGAGCACATGCACGTGTGTGTTTGGCTCTCTTTCTCTCTATTTGCCCGAACTTGGAAGTTCTCTTTCCTCTCACCCTCATTTTCTTTAACGATCACCAAATCTTGTCATTCCTGCTCTGAAGGGTCTCTAGCATCAGTTTTCTCCCTTTCATTATCAGTCTGTCCTGGCTCATGGATTTAAATCTTTGCCCTCCGCCCACCCCACCTCCATCCTTAAAGTGTGAGTACCTCTGAGGTTAAGTCCTTGAGAACACAGTAGT
Source organism: Elephas maximus indicus (assembly GCF_024166365.1). NCBI lineage: Eukaryota > Metazoa > Chordata > Mammalia > Proboscidea > Elephantidae > Elephas > Elephas maximus. Next base: position 75,595,314 of record NC_064820.1, on the reverse strand, counting down.
TCTTAAACTTCAGCAGTTCTCAGTGTAGGATCTGAAAGGCAGTATGTTTAACCAGCAGCCAGAAGGGATTTGTGAAACACGCTTCAAGCCACAGAGTAACCTTGTTTCTCTAATGCCTTCCTCCTATGGCATCTGAGAACAGCCTGCTGGCAGATCTGGCTTCTCTGACGCCCCTACTGCAGAACCAGATTCCAGGGCATGAGCGATAGGAGTTCTGCACACACGCACACATACACTCTCTCACTCACACACAGTTGCTGAGCACAGTGTCAGGAGGGCCCCTACCCACCCCTGCAGTGCCTGCTCTGAACCCAGCCCTCCAGCCTTCCTCTCAAGCCTCAAATCTTTCAAAAATTCCCAGTAGGTCACAGCCCTCTTCCTCCCTCAGACAAAAACACAGTTCAGAGGCAGGCAGCAAATTCCTGCCTGAGAATACATATCTCTGGGCTGATTAAATAAACAAAGTTTAATTAAATTAAAGTAGAATCAGAACCGGCCTCAACTCTGCTGGCAGCCCAGTGGAGTCCCTCAGGAATCTTTCATTTTCCTAAATGAATTATTGTTGCCTGCTTTGGGGCTTGTCCTGAAGGAAAGGGGCCTCTGGGGGAAAATGGCTCTCTCTGTCAGAGAACAGAGTCCCTGGGTGGTACAAGTAGCTCAGCATTCTACTACTAGCCAAAAAGTTGTCAGCTCAAGCCCAGCCAGAGGCTCCTCAGAAGAAAATCTTGGTGATCTGCTTCCAAAAGATCGCAGCCTTGAAAACCCTACGGAGCAGCTCTACTCTGACTCACATACGGTCGCTATGAATTGAAATCGATTTGATGGCTTACTGGTGGTCAAAGAAAAGCAGTTATGGGGTCTTTTTATTTAGAGGACCAGGAGGCTTTGGAACCGTTGTGCCTTTTGGGGAAGTAAGCATCACACCCTGTTAATGGGCACAGGATGAATATGACAAAGCCTGCCTTCCTAAAACCAGGCAAGCACTCACCAGATATATGGCTGAGATGGAGAGGGAGAGACTGGGTACTAGTAAAGCCGCAAACTCACCCACGGCTCAGAGTATTGTGAATACGCCTAGGAAATTCAGAGAGACAGGCTTTGAATGGTGTTAGTTGCTGGGTTGCTGCCAGGGAGTCAGCAGGGAGAAAAATAAAAAGCTCCTGTTCTAGATAATTTTATCTAGGGAGAGCTGGAAGAGATAAAGAAAAAGCAACTATTGGAACCTTACAGAGCAGATAAAATGCCTCTGCTCAGCAGGGGAAAGCCCAAGTTAGCCTTCACAAGGCATGCGTTGGAGGCTAGAAGGAAAGAGCTTCTCAGCATGGCTGTGGGTTGGCACCAGCTGGGCTCTTCCTGGGAGCTTAGTTTATTGTTGTTGCTGTAAATTCACTTGTGTTGGAGACAAGGTGATGGGGGAGGGCAGGACTTCACTGCCCCAGGAGAACCTATCAATGCCTGCATCTCACCTGCGCCCCATCTGAAAATTAGATGGGGTAGTACACTGTGCGAAACCCCTGGAGTGCAGGCACCTATCAGCCAACTTGGGGGCCTCTCTCCTTGTCTCTTCCTCTTTCTGCAGGGGCTTGCCTCTTCACTCCTATCAGTCTCTTCCTGCAGGCTGGGAAGGCAAGGACGAAGAGATAAAATGCACATTCTGCAAGTTCCCTAGGAAAGTCTTTGGGGGAGGGAAGTTGAAACTAATGGGCAAGCTGTGGCTTTCACTCGTCCATGCTGCTTGCACTTCCATTAGCCGAGAAATGTGAGAAGGGGACTGTGCAATCTATCACTGTCCTTTGTGTGTGCTGGTGACACTGCTGATGATGTTACTTTCTGGTTTCAAACTTACCTTCGTCAGCAGGACTTTTGCTCAAATTCCTTATAGAAGTAATGGCTTACATCACCTTAGAGACTCTTTAAGCCCCACCACTGGCTCCTGACTTAGCTCATCTCTCATCTACCTCTACTCCTGACTGAGACTCCTAGCAACAGTTGAGTAGATATCACTGTTCCTGAAACCCTATGCACATGTTTCTGCTTCCAAGACCTAACCTGAGCCCTATCCCAGCCTGGAATGTCTCTCCATTAGCTTTCTAACAAGTTGTGGAATTGCCTTCTTGTCAGTCTCGTCACATCCTCCCTACTCGGTGAAGCCTCCCAGACTACTTCCACGGCTCAATTCACTTCAGCCTTTCCAGTGATCCCAGAGTTGTGTGGATCAAGTGAAAAAGTACACTGTAAACCATGGAACACTTCACCAGTCTGGGGTATGATGCCAAGTGTCATGGCTGACTCTACACTTCAAGCATATTAAAGAGCTACTTAAAACCCAAAGGACCCGGGGCTTGTAGTTCAAAGCAACAGACTCAGCCCTCAGGCTCGTTATCTCCTTTCTCTACAAAGAATCCAAGAGAGACCTATCAGGAGACTTATGATTTCAAAGTCTCTCTGTAGCACACAAAGCAGATGGAGGAGCATTAACTAAAATCTGAGCAGAAGGGGCTGCAGAGAAAGTAAACACAATGGAGGGCAAGGGTAGGAAATGAAGATGATGAGGATGGAAACAAGGTCATTAACTGAAAATCAACTTTACTCCTCCTCAGTTGGTAATGGTAGTAGACATAGGTAGGAAAAATAAATCTAAACCTAGAATATTCTGATGAGAATAAATCACTGCCCTCCATATGAAAGAACCCACAGCAATAAACCTACCACATGTGCCTGACTGATCATCCCAGTTTACCATATTGGAGTCTCAGGGTTATACTGTCAAACTGGGCACTGAGAAGTGTCAGGTCAGCCTTTGTGAATTAAAATGCTATGTTCTTTGATTTTTAAGAACCTCATCTACATCAGGAGGGAACAATTGCTGGAGGAGGACATCATGTTTGGTGAAGTAGGGGGTTCATGAGGGCACTGGAGACCCTTGGTAAGATGGATTGGCACATTAGCCACAACGATGGACTCGTACATGCTGGCAATTGTAAGGATGGTGCAGGCCCGGGCAGCATTTCATTCTGTTGAACAGGGGGTCACCATGAGTCAGAATTAACTCAATGGCAGCTAACTAACTTGCAGCCAGGGCTTTTTGGTGTGCAGCCTCAGGGCATACAAATATTCTCATGCATTGTTCATTCTGAGAAACCAGTCTGTATAACTCTTCTTCAAACCTCCTGCTTTCCTGTCCTCCAGATTCCTAACCATGCCAAAGCAGTGTCCTACCCATGAATTAGCGTATATTCTTCCCCCAGATCATCTCTCTTTCCTTGCAAGTGGATAGTGAAATGTACTGCTCAGAATTCTGCCCATTGGGAGGATTCATCTTTCCCAATGTCCTTCAAGGCTACCCCAAGTGAAGCCGCTGCATAGGTCTACTTCTGTCTGATGCCAGAGCTTCGAGCTCAGTTTGATTACGCAGTTTTTGATCCTGGCTAGATAGACATCTTTCCCTCCCTCCTCCAGCCACAGACACCCAGAGCATGACTTCTACCACTCTTCAGCTTCAGGCCCAGCCCCTGAACACTGTAGACAAGCATGTCCCTTTATAGACACGATTACCTTAGTAAAGGCTCTGGGAGACACCACAGAGTTCATCTGGTCCAGCTATAAACCATAAAAAGCAAACAGGCTGCCGTCAAGTCAGTTCTGACTCATGCCGATCCCATGTGTTACAGAGTAGAACTGCTCCAGAGGGTTTTCTTGGCTGTAATCTTTACATAAGCAGATCACCAGGCCTTTCTGTCATGGTTCTGCTGGGTGTGTTCAAACCACCAATCTTTAGGTTATCAGCCGATCACAAACCACTTGTGCCGCCTAGGGACCTGGTCCAGCCACACCCTGATGATTATTTCCTTTGAGACTACTCAGAGCTGCCAGACAGGGGTTATTCACATGGTGGACACCCATTTGGGTCCTGACCTACTGACTGACTGGCTGACCATGATATCCTGAAAAGCTAGATATTTGAGACCCTAGGTATCTGAGTCCCCAGATGCCTCAGGTCTATATTATAGTATTTAAAAAATGAGTACATTATAGCAATGAGGCAGTGAGGTTCAGTGGTGAAATTCTTGACTTCCATGTGGAAGACCTGGGTTCCATTCCCAGCCAGTGCACAGCCACCACCCATCTGTCAGGGGACACTTGTGCCTTGCTATGATGCTAAATAGGTTTCAGCAAAGCTTCCAAACTAAGAGGGACTAAGAAGAAAGGCCTGGCAATCTACTTCTGAAAATCAGCCAGTGAAAACCTTATGGATCACAACAATCCAATCCACAGCCAATCATGGGGATGACTCAGAACTGGGCAGAATTTTGTTCTGTTGTGCATGAGGTCACCATGAGTTACAGACAAAACTGACAATAGCTAACAACAACATTATAGCAGGCTGGATGTCCCAGGAAGCAGACTCTGAGATAAGTATTAGAAGATAAATGATTATTTGGGGACAACTCTTGGAACAAACACTTTTGAAAGGGAAGAGAAAGATGCAGGATTCGGCATAAAGGAAAAATGGACCGTGATATAGAATCAATGAAGGTCTCAGTAACTACTTTGGAAAGCTCTGAAGCTGAGGTGGCCTTTCAGAGCTGTCCTCAGTTGGAGGAAAGGGTACTGGGCCTTTACACCCCTGCGTTGATCAGTCATTGGGACTGTCCTGCAAAAAGGGAATGGTAACTGTCTTCTACTGAAGAGAAGAAACAGAAGCACCCATGTAAGATGTGGTGAATACAATTCCATGAGGCCTATACCAGCACAGTCCAACAGAAATATAGTGCAAACCACATACATAATATTAAATTTTATAGTAGCCACTTTTTAAAAATAACAGGTAAAATTAATTTTAAATTAATTAATTTTAACAGGTAAAATTGATTTTGACAATATATTTTGCTTGGCCCAATATAACCAAAATATTATTTCAATATTCAATCAATATAAAAAGAATTTCTAATGAGATACTTTATGATCTTTTGTGTGGGTATTTTACACATATGGACACTAAATTTTTATTGGAAATATTCGATCTGTACTTGTTATTAGGTGCCATCAAGTTAGTTCCAACTCATAGCAACCCTATGTACAACAGAACGAAACGCGGCCTGGTTCTGTGCCATCCTCACAATCGTTATGCTTGGTCCCATTGTTGCAGCCACTATGTCAATCCATCTCTTTGAGGGTCTTCCTTTTTTTCACTGATCCTCTACCAAGCACAGTGTCCTTCTCCAGGGACTGATTCCTCCTGATAACATGTCCAAAGTATGTGAGACATAGTCTCATCATCCTTGCTTCTAAGGAGCGTTCTGGTTGTACTTCTTCCAAGACAGATTTGTTCTTTTGACAGTTCGTACTACATTCAATATTCTTCGAGAACACCACAATTCTTCAGTCTTCTTTATTCATTGTCTAGCTTTCACATGCATATGAGGCAATTCAAAACACCATGGCTTGGCTTAGGCCCACCTTAGTCTTCAAGATGACATCTTTGCTTTTAACACTTTAAAGAGGTCTTTTGTAGCATGTTATGGGTTTTTTTGCTTAATGCAATGTGTCGTTTGATTTCTTGTCTGCTGTTTCCATGGGTGATGATTGTGGATCCAAGTAAAATGAAATTCTTGACAACTTCAGTCTTTTCTCCTTTTATCATGGTGTTGCTTATTGGTCCGGTTGTGAGGATTTTTGTTTTCTTTATGCTGAGGTATAAGCCATACTGAAGGCTGTGGTCTTGATCTTTATCAGTAACTGCTTCAAGTCCTCTTCACTTTCAGCAAGCAAGGTTGTGTCTTCTGCATACTTAAGGTTGTTAACGAGTTTTCCTCCAATCTGATGCCCTGTTTTTCATGTAGTCCAGTTTCTCAGATTATTTGTTCAGCATACAAATTGAAGAGGTATGGTGAAAGGACACAAATCTGACGCACGTCTTTCCTGACTTTAAACCATGCAGTATCATCTTGTTCTGTTCAAACAACTGCCTCTTGTTCTGTGTACAGGTTTCTCATGAGCACAATTAACTGTTCTGGAATTCTCATTCTTCACAATGTTATCCATAATTTGTTATGATCCACACAATCAAATGCCTTTGCATAGTGAACAAAACACAGGTAGCATCTTTCTGGTATTCTCTGCTTCCAGCCAGGATCCATCTGACATCAGCAATGATATCCCTGGTTCCACGTCCTCTTCTATATCTGGCGTGAATTTCTGGCAGTTTTCTGTTGATATACTACTGCAGCCGCTTTTGAATGATCTTCAGCAAAATTTTGCTTGCATGTGATATTAAGGATATTGTTCTATAATTTCCACATTTGGTTGGATCTTCTTTCTTGGGGCTAGGCATAAATATGGATCTCTTCCAGTCATTTGGCCAGGTAGCTGTCTTCCAAGTTTTTTGGCATAGATGAATGAGCATTTCCAGTGTTGCGTTCTTTTGCCAAAGCATCTCAATTGATATTCTGTCAATTCCTGGAACCTTGCTTTTCGCCAGTGCCTTCAGTGCAGCTTGGACTTCTTCCTTCAGTACTTTTGGTTCCTGATCATAATTCACCTCCTGAAATGGCTGAAGGTCAACCAGTTCTTTTTGGTATAGTGACTCTGTGTATTCTTTCCATCTTCTTTTGATGCCTCCTGAATCGTTTAATATTTTCCCTGTAGAATCCTTCACTATTGCAACTCGAGGCTTGAATTTTTTCTTCAGTTTCTTCAACTTGAGAGATGAAGAGCATGTTCTTTCCTTTTGGTTTTCTATCTCCAGCTCTTTGCACATGTCATTATAATACTTTACTTTGTCTTCTTGAGCTGCCCTTTGAAATCTTCTGTTCAGCTCTTTGACTTCTCGTTTTTTCCTTTTGCTTTAGCTACTTAACATTCAAGAGCAAGTTTCAGAGTCTCTTCTGACACCTGTTTTGGTCTTTTCTTTCTTTCCTGTCTTTTTAATGACCTCTTGCTTTCTTCATGTATGATGTCCTTGATGTCATTCCATAACTTGTCTGGTCTTTGTCATTAGTGTTCAATGTGTCAAATCTATTCTTGAGATGGTCTCTAAATTTAGGCGGGACGTACTCAATCAAGGTCATACTTTGGCTCCCATGGACTTGTTATAATTTTCTTCAATTTCAACTTGAACTTGCATATGAGCAATTGGTGGTCTGTTCCTCATTCAGCCCCTGGACTTGTTCTGACTGATGATATTGAGATTTTCCATAGTCTCCACAGATGTAGTAAATTTGATTCCTGTGTATTCCATCTGGTGAGGCCTGACTGTACAGTTGCAGTTTATGTTGTTGAAAAAAGCTATTTGCAATGAAGAAGTCATTGGTCTTGCAAAACTCTATCATGCAATCTCTGTCATCATTTCTATCACCAAGGCCATATTTTCCAACTACCGATCCTTCTTCTTTGTTTCCAGTTTTCCCATTCCAATCACGAGTAATTATCAATGCATTCTGATTGCATCAATTTCAGACTGGAGAAGTTGGTAAAAATCTTCAATTTCTTCATTATGGCCTTAGTGAATAGTGTGGAAATTTGAATAATATTCATATTAACTCATCTTCCTTATAGGCTTATGCATACTATCCCATCACTGACAGCACTGTACTTCAGGGTAGATCTGTCAGTTTGTCATACTGTGGGGGTTTCATGTTGCCCTGGTGCTGGGAGCTATGCCACTGATATTGAAACACCAGCAGGATTACCCATGGCAGACAGGTTTCAACTGAGTTTCCAGACTAAGACAGACTAGGAAGAAGGACCCGGCAGTCTACTTCTGAAAACATTGTGAAACATTGTCTGACATAGTGCCAGAAGATGAGCCCCTCAGGTTGAAAGACACTCAAAAGACAACTGGGGAAGAGCTGCCTCCTCAAATTAGAGTTGACCTGAATGACTTGGATGGAGTCAAGCTTTCAGGACCTTCATTTGCTGATGTGGCACCACTCAAAATAAGAAGAAATAGCGGCAAATATCCATTAATAACCAGAACATGGAATGTACAAAGTATGAATCTAAGAAAATTGGAAAAAGTCAAAAATGAAATGGAATACATAAACACTATCCTAGGCATTAGTGAGCTGAAATGAACTGGTATTGGTCATTTTGAATTGGACAACCATATGTCCTGGGACCCTACCACTGCATAAAATATTATTTTTATAAGAAAATGAGTTCCTAATTCCAGGCAACTATTTTTTTTTTATTTGCTTAGCTGGCAACTCCCTGTATGTAGATTCTATTATACAGCGCTTTGTCCATAGTAAAGCTCAGTAAATATTAGTTTAGTATAAATAAATAAAGGTGCTGATATTCTTGGATCTAAGTATATTCCTTCACAAAGAAACAAACCAAATGCATTCTGGAGTGGTTAGTGGCCAGATTTAGAACAGACTGTGATTAAAATATTCATCCATCAATTCAGAGCCACCTTTTCTTATAGCAGCAACAACAACAGCAGCGAAATTTTCCCCAGTAGCTGGAGGCCATATGTTAAATAAACTTGAAGAAATATTTTCAGCAACAAAAGTCAACTTCTCACATCTAAGGCTGTCAAAAATATGAATTCTGAAACTTGATCTAAACTCAATTTTATATTTATAAATAGAAGATTTTTTTCTGTTACTGACACATGAAAATAAGCAAATGTCACATCCCAATTTGATCAAATTCTCTGGTTAAACTTTCAAATTAGTTAAGAAATGTCTCGATGTAATTTTTTGTGAAATACTGGTTTAATGATATTCTTTTTTCTATTTTTTCCTTTTGTTTAAATTTGGATGCAGTGAAGATCATTCTTTTGTTTGTCGAGGAAAGTACTTTGGTTTGCTTTTACTGTTATAATTTATTACACAAACAAAAATATAACAATATTAAAGGAAAAGAAAAATTTGCTCACAATTTTACCACCTCTACCAATCAAAAGGTTTTATTTCTTTGTGTTCTGGTCTTCATCTATATGCATGCATGAGTGTCATCATACAATTCTTTGGTATGTGTTCCTTATTAAATATATGAAATTTTTCACAGAGTTAATTAGGGAATAGTTATGTAAGGTAAGTGATGCTTAAATCTGCAATAAATTTTATTGAGTGTTTACTATGTGCCAAACCTGGTCTGCCCGACTTTGTGAAGTCCAGAGCACAAATAGAGGCCCACATATTTAATATGCTTAATATTTAAAAGTTATGAACAAGCTAACAAACCATGACCATCAGCACCGCCCTTCCACTATCTTGCCCAATGTACTCTTATAATAACCTGGAGGACCAAGTTCAAATTTAAATTCTTGGACTGCTCAAAGTTCTGCTCCAGAACACAGAGCTGCAAGGAGAGCTAGCTCCCAGCCCACCACCTGTCTCTCATCTCTTCCCATCCACAGCTCTGCCCACGTTGAAAGCGGGCTCTCTCATGCCTATAAGGACACTCCAGCCCAAGTCCAAACTTTGGTCACAACTCCTGCAATCAGCCACCACCTGGCTATCTTTCAGACTTAGGCATCTTAGTTATCTAGTGCTGCTATAACAGAAATACCACAAGTGGGTGACTTTAACAAACAGAAATTAATTTTTTTCAGAGTTCAGAAGGCAAGAAGTCCAAATTCAGGTAGCTGCATCTAGGGGTCCAAATTATGTGGTAAGGTCCTTGGCAATCTTGTGTTATGTATCTTCCTCTTCATTTGTGCCTGCTTGCTTAATCTGCTCTTTTATATCTTAGAAGAGATTGACTTAAAAAACACCCTATACCAATACTGCCACATCAAGGTAACAAAGAAAACCCATTTCCAAATGAGATTATAACCACAGGTATAGAGGTTAGAATTTGCAACACATTTTTTGGGAGACACAATTCAATATATAACACCTAGGGATCCACATACCAGCAGGAAAGTCCACCCTCAAAAGAACAGATTCTAGGAAGAGGACCATGTAGCCCCTGGATGTATACTTTGGGCATTTGAACAAGAATTCCAGAGTCTGGACTGTGGTTCAGAAGGGCAGAGGTCATGGATGACTCGTTGGCCCCACACACTCCTTGGCTTGGGAGGTGAGGTACAATTGGATGAGAAACAGAGCAGGATTCTGTAAAGCGCAAGGCCCAGGCAGGGCCCTGATTGCCTGGGCCTAAGGATGGTACTGTGTTGGGCACCTTACACTCTTCTCACATTAAAATCTCACAGCAAACCTATAAGGTGAGTGCTACCACCATACCTCCATTTTACAGATGAGGAACACATGAATCAATGAGTTTAAGTTTTCTGGCATCTCTCTGTGAGGAAGGAGTGGGAGCAGGGTTCCAAACCCAATAATCTGACACCAGTGCCTGTGCTGCCTCTCATGCTTTGGAAAACTGGCAATCTGAAGAAGAGACTTCCTATGATGTCACAGTCCCATGAAAACGTTTTCACAGGGTTGTTACCACCCAATCAGTTCATTGTGTCATTTTACCCAATGATCCATCTTTGTAACTGAAACTTTCATCCGAATATAGGCAAAGGTGTTGCACACATTCACGTCATTACTAACTTAATTATGCAAACAAGCCCTCGTCAAATATCGATAGGAATAGTACCATTCTCATAGATTTATTGTTGAGAAAATAAGTAACGTAGTTAGTGCTTAACCAGATCTCAGTTCTCTGAAATTCAGGCTTGACCCTGCCTCCCACCCTCTCAAGCACACTGGGGTTACAGCAATCTCTTCCTCTGGCTCCATACCAAGTGCTTCTTCCAATGCACAGATGCTTGTGTCAAGGACAGTCACTCTAGCTTTGCAGCAGAGGTCTCCTGATCATCAGCAGTGCGATTATCTTTGGAAAATTTAAATGTGGTACAGAAAAGCTATCCTGAACCAGAAAGTACTAAAGTGGGCACTGCCAATCAAAGTGAATGAATGCCTGGCCTAAGCCCAGCTGGGCCCTACTTTCTACTCACAGAACGGACTTGCGGAGGCTTGCTGCAGTTAATTATTCACTGTGTGTCCCTTGAGCCAGTCTGTAGTTGTTATTAACTATTAGTACTCTACTTCTGAAAAGTATTAGCCAGTGAAAACCTTACAAATAGCAGCAGAACATTGTCCAATATACTGCTGGGAGATGAGTCCCCCAGGTTGGAAGGCACTCAAAAGATGACTTGGGAAGAGCTGCCTCCTCAAAGTAGAGTTGACCTTAATGACATGGATGGAATAGAGCTTTCAGGACCTTCATTTGCTGATATGGCATGACTCAAAATGAGAACAAAGAGCTGCAAACATCCATTAATAATTGGAATGTGGAATGTACAAAGTACGAATCTAGGAAAATTGGAAATCATCAAAAATGAAATGGAACACATAAACATCGATATCCTAGGCATTAGCGAGCTGAAATGGACTGGTATTGGCCATTTTGAATCGGAAAATCATATAGCCTACTATGCTGGGAAGGACAACTTGAAGAGGAATGGTGTTGCATTCATCGTCAAAAAGAATGTTTCGAGATCTATACCGAAGTATAAAGTTGTTGATGATAGGATAATATCCATACGCCTACAAGGAAGACCAGTTAAGACCACTATTATTCAAATTTACACACCAATCACTAAGGCCAAAGATGAAGAAATAGAAGATTTTTATCAGCTGCTGCAGTCTGAAATTGATCGAACATGCAATCAAGATTCATTGATAATTACTGGCAATTGGAATGCAAAAGTTGGAAACAAAGAAGAAGGATCAGTAGTTGGAAAATATGGCCTTGGTTATATAATTTTGCAAGACCAACGACTTCTTCATTGCAAATGCCTTCTTTCACCAACATAAATGGTGACTATACACATGGACCTCGCCAGATGGAACACAGAGAAATCAAATTGACTACATCTGTGGAAAGAGACTATGGAAAAGCTCAATATCATCAGTCAGAGCAAGGCCAGGGGTCAACTGTGGAACAGACCATCAATTTCTGATATGCAAGTTCAAGCTGAAACTGAAGGAAATCACAGCAAGTCCACAAGAGACAAAATATGACCATGAGCACACCCCGCCTGAATTTAGAGACCATCTCAAGAACAGATTTGATGCATTGAACACTAGTGACCGAAGACCAGACGAGTTGTGGAATGACATCAAGGGCATCATACATGAAGAAAGCAAGAGGTCATTGAAAAGACAAGAAAGAAAAAAAAGACCAAGATGGATGTCAGAGGAGACTCTGAAACTTGCTTTCGAACGTTGAGCAGCTAAAGCAAAAGGAAGAATTGATGAAGCCAAAGAACTGAACAGAGGACTTTAAAGGGTGGCTCGAGAAGGCAAAGTATTATAATGACATGTGTAAAGAACGGGAGATTGAAATCCAAAAGGGAAGAACACACTGGGCATTTCTCAAGGTGAAAGAACTGAAGAAAAACTCAAGCCTCGAGCTGCAATAGTGAAGGATTCCATGGGGAAAATATTAAACGATGCAGGAAGCATCAAAAGAAGATGGAAGGAATAGACAGAGTCATTATACCAAAAAGAATTAGTCGATGTTCAACTTTTTCAAGAGGTAGCATATGATCAGGAACTGATGGTACTGAAGGAAGAAGTCCAAGCTGCTCTGAAGGCATTGGAGAAAAACAAGGCTTCAGGAATTGATGGAATATCAGTTGAGATGTTTCAACAAACGGATGCAGCACTGGAGGTGCTCACTTGTCTATGCCAAGAAATATGGAAGACAGCTTCCTGGTCAACCAACTGGAAGGGATCCATATTTACGCCAGTTCCCAAGAAAGGTGATCCAACCGAATGTGGAAATTACGCGACAATGTCATTAATACCAGAAACCCTGGTGGTGTAGTTGTTAAGTGCTACCACTGCTAACCAAAGGGTTGGCAGTTTGAATCTACCAGACACTCCTTGGAAACTCTACGGGGCAGTTCTACTCTGTCCTATAGGGTTCCTATGAGTTGTTTGTTTATCATTAATATCACATACAAGCAAAATTTTGCAGAAGATCATTCAAAAATGGCTGCAGCAGTATATTGACAGGGAACTGCCAGAAATTCAGGCCAGTTTCAGAAGAGGACGTGCAACCAGGGATATGATCGCTGATGTCAGATGGATCCTGGCTGAAAGCAGAGAATACCAGAAGGGTGTTTACCTGTGTTTTATTGACTATGCAAAGGCATTCAACTGTGTGGATCATAACAAATTATGGATAACATTGTAAAGAATGGGAATTCCAGAACACTTAATTGTGCTCATGAGGAACATTTACATAGATCAAGAGGCAGTTGTTCGGACAGAACGAGTGGATACTGATTGGTTTAAAGTCAGGAAAGGTGTGTGTCAGGCTTGTATTCTTTCACTATACCTATTTAATCTGTATGCTAAGCAAATAATATGAGAAGCTGGACTATATGAAGAAGAACAGGGCATCAGGATTGGAGGAAGACTCAGTAACAACCTGCGTTATGCAGATGACACAACCTTGCTTCCTGAAAGTGAAGAGGACTTGAAGCACTTACTAATGAAGATCAAAGACCACAGCCTACAGTATGGATTGCACCTCAACATAGAGAAAACAAAAATCCTCACATCTGGACCAATGAGCAACATCATGGTAAATGGAGAAAAGATTGAAGTTGTCAAGGATTTCATTTTACTTGGATCCACAATCAACAGCCATGGAAGCAGCAGTCAAGAAATCAAAAGACACATTGCATTGGGTAAATCTGCTGCAAAGGACCCTTGAAAGGTTTGAAGAGCAAAGATGTCGCCTTGAACACTAAGGTGCACCTGACCCAAACCATGGTATTTTCAATCACATCATATGCATGTGAAAGCTGGACAATGAATTAAGGCAGGCCGAAGAAGAATTGATGCCTTCGAATTGTGGTGTTGGTGAAGAATATTGAATATACCATGGACTGGCAAAAGAATGAACAAATCTGTCTTAGAAGAAATACAACCGAATGCTCCATGGAAGCAATGATGGTGAGACTGCGTCTTACATACTTTGGACATATTGTCAGGAGGGGTCAGTCCCTGGAGAAGGACATCATGCTTGGCAGAGCACAGGGTCAGCGGAAGAGAGGAAGGCCCTCACCAAGGTGGATTGACAGAGTGGTTGCAACAATGGGCTCAAGCATAACAACAATTGTGAGGATGGCTCAGGACCAGCAGTGTTTCGTTCCGTTGCGCATAGGGTCGCTATGAGTCAGAACTGACTCGACGGCACCTAACAACAACAATAACAATCGTTAACTAAGGGGTGAAAAGAAGGTGGGAGGAACAGGTTCCCGCACAATCTTATGTACACACATTAGGTACATAACAAATCAGCCACTTGTTGATCTACATGCAGGAAAGCACACAATTAAACAAATTCAATGAGCTATTCCAAAGTAAAGACATCGTAGTAGCCACAATTCAAATCAAGAAATAGAACATTACCTTTTGTCTGGTTAAGGAAGTTCCCTTTCATTCTTGGTTTGCCAAGGGATTTTTATTATTATTAACAGTTGTTTAATTCTATCAAATGATTTTTCTATGTGAATTAATATGATCATATAATATTTCTCCTTATTTTGTTAATGAGATTAATTATACAGATCAATTTTTTAATGCAAAATCAGCATTACCTTACTAGAATATACTTCTGATGTATTATCCTTTTTATGTATCACTGGATTTAATGTGTTACTATATTGTTTAGGAGTTTTTCTTTTCTGTTCGTGAGAAACAGATCTGTAATTTTTTTATTGTGTAAAGAACTTGTCATGTTTGGCTTTTAAAATTATGCTGACCTCATAAAATGAGTTAGAAATGGTTCCTTCTTTCTATTCTCTGGAATAGTTTATGTAAGATCAGTTTGTTTGGTTTTTTTTCTTTAAAATAATTTAGAACTTTGCTGATGAAACCATCTAGGCCTGGAGTTTTCTTTGTGGAAAGATTTTTTCATTAGGGATTTGATTTCTTTTACATCTATAGGACTATTCAGATTTTTTTATTTCTTCCTTTGTCACTTTTGATAAGCTATCCCCCCCCCAGGAATTTATCAGTTTTATCTTGTCAAATTTATTGGCATAAAGTTGTTTGTTATATATCTGAAGGCATAAAAATGGAGAGGTGGATATTATTGTTTACTTGGAAAACTCAAGGAAATCAATTTTAAAAAGCTACTAGAAACAATAAGAAAATTCCACAATATTGTGGGATAGAAAACTAATATAGAGAAGTCCACGTTAGAAGTTAGGAGATTACAATGGAGGGAAAGACCCACATTTACAGTAGCAAGAACAACAACAACAAAAGAATAATATTTTAACAAATAAATTTAACAACAAATGTACAAGACCTATAAAAAAAAGTTTAAAACATTTTAGGATACAACGGAAGACATAAACAAAAAGAAAAGCAGATGATATTTTTGGTCAGGATGACTCAATGTCATTATCCTTTCTTATATCAAGAATATGCTGATCTTACAATTAAAAAAAACTTTTTTAATCTTAAAAAATATATATGCTTATCTTAAAGACTCTATAGAAGAATCCTGATCAAAAGGGGGAACATACAGAACAGAATTTTAAATTCTCATGGAATGTAGATTTTCTGGACCCATTGAAGCTGGATAAACCCCTGAAACTATTGCCCTGAGAGAATCTTTAAAACTTAAGCCAAAAATGTTCCCTGAAGTCTTCTTTAAACCAAACAATAAACCAAAAAAAAAAAAAAAAAAACCCTAACTCATTGCCATCAAGTTAAGTAGAACTGCCCCATAGCATATCCAAGGAACAGCTGGTGGATTCAAACTTTTGACCTTTTGGTTAACAGCTGTAGCTCTTAAATACTGCACCACCAGGCCCCAACCAATCAATAGCTTAGCTCAATTAGTAAAGAATGTCTGCTTGATGGAAAGATTAGTCCAAAGGACTAATGGACCACAACTACCACAGCCTCCACCAGACTGAGTCAAGTACAAAAAGATGGTGCCCAGCTACCACCACTGACTGCTCTGACGGGGATCACAACAGAGGGCTTCAGACAAAGCTGGAGAAAAATATAGAACAAAATTCTAATTTACAGAAAAAAGACCAGACTTACTGGCCTGACAGAGGCTGGAGAAACCCTGAGAGCATGGTCCCCAGACATCCTTTTAGCTCAGTAACGAAGTCACTCCTGAGGTTCACCCTTCAGCCAAAGTTTAGACAGGCCCATAAAACAAAATGAGACTAAAGGGGCACAACAGCCCAGGGGTAAGGACTAGAAGGCAGGAAGGGGCAGGAAAGCTGGTGATTGGGAACCTAAGGTCAAGAAGGGAAAGTGTTGACATGCTGTGGGGCTGGTAGCCAATGCCACGAAACAGTATGTGTATTAATTGTTTAATGAGAAGCTAGTTTGTTCTGTAAACCTTCATCTAAAGTATAATACTAAAAAAATAAATAAAATTTTTAAAATAAAAAATACATGTGTGTGTATACCATATGTGTATACATGTGTATATATAATGATGCATCACTTTATGTCCACTATACATTCTGTAAAATAGGATGTTAGGTGATTTGGATGTTGTGTGAACACCATATTACAGTATATACACTCAGTCCCCAGGTTGCCAGCCCTGGCTGCTGAGAATAGAATCCATATGGGATCAAACCGACAACAGCAACTCCAGAGGTCAGGTAGGAAGCTTAGGAGGCAGTGTGTTGATGTTAATGGGAGAAGAACCATTAGGAAAAGGAGGCTGAGAATGGTTGCATAAGTTGAAGAATTTAATCAGTGTTACTGAATTGTACATGTAGAAATTATTGAATTGGTGTATGTTCTGCTGTGTATATTTTCAACAACAATAAAAAGTAAATAAAATAAATTAATTTTTTAAAAAGAGTATCCTGGTGTTTTTAATTTGATTTTTAAATTATCATTATTTCAATAAAACTTCAAGTAATCCTTTTTTTTAAGTAGATAAAAGGATTCTAAAATTCAAACTGAAGAATAAACAAGATTAGCATGGAAACTCTGACACGAACTATTCAGAGTTAGGCCAAACTTCACAGGCAGAGTCCTTCACAAAACTGCTTTCACTTCAGACACCAGTTACAAGTCTGGGGGTCCTCAGGCCACCCTCGCTTCTGACCAACTGGCTGCAAATATGTGCATTCTCACTACCTTCTCGGTTTTGATGATTTGCTGGAACAACTCCCAGAACTCAGGAAAACGCTATACTTAACAGCCACAGTTTTATTACAGCAAAAGGATATAAATCAGAACCAGCTAAAGGGAGCGATGCACAGGGCTCGGTCTAGAAGAATCCCCCCCAAAAGAGCTTCTATTTTCCCCAGGGGGTATGTCAGCCTCCAGCACATTGATGTGTGACAATACATAGAATATTGCCAATCAGGGAAGTTAGCCGAAGCCTCAGTATCCAGAGTTTTTAGAGAAGCTTCATTACATAGACGTGATTGATTGCATCATGGGACACATGATGTATCTCCAGCTCCTCTGTCTCCCCCCAGAGGCTGAGCTGATATCACAGGGCTCAAAGCTCCAACTCTGTAATCACATGGTTAGTCGTTCTGGAGTGCCCAGCCCCCACTTCTTTATCATAATCTACCAGGTGTGGTTGAGGAGGCCACCATGAATAACAATGAAACTCCAACCACTGGGAAATTTCAAGAGTTTAGAGGTTACCTCCCAGAAACCAGGGACAAAAACTACAAAATTCCTTATTACACACAACTCATCATAGATAAAGAACAATCTTGCTAACATATAAACATGATAAGAAAAAAGACCAATAACCGATTATAAAAAGGACAAATATTATGAACAGATAATTCAAAGAAGATGCAAATTGTTCTTAAAACATATTTAAAGATGCTCAGTCTCACTCATAACAAGAACTATGCGAATTGAAAACTACTGTAAAGTACCATTTTTCACCATAAAATTGGCAAAAATCCCAAAATTTGATAGCATATTCTGTTGCCAAGGCTATAAAAACAAGCACTTTTATACTTTGGTGGTAGGAATATAAATTTGTACCACCCATATGGAGGGCAATTTGGCAATAGAATTACCAATGCATGTGCTCTTGAATCCAGCAATTCCACCTGGGGAATTTAATCCTATAGATACATTGATATGTTGTCATAATGGCATATAAGTAAGTTATTTATTACAGCATTGCATTCAGAATTGAAAGATTGGAAAGAACCTGGATACTGGTCAATAGGGGGCTGGTTAAATAAATGCAACAGAATATTTTGTAAAAAAAAAAATTCCTTTTTTTTTTATAAAAAGAATTAAGAAAACTCCTATATTGATATGGAAAGCTCTCTAAGATGTATCATTAAGTGAAAAAAGCAAGGCATATTTATATTTATAGAATGATGTGTATAGCGTGATAATAGTTATCTTACAAAGGAGGGGAAACAGTATCTTTTGTACTGTTATATATGTTTATTTTCAAAATCTCTAGGAGAGTAAATAAAAGACTAAAAAAACAGTGGTTAGCTGTTGGAAGCCAGGGAACTGGGAACATGAATAACAAATGTGAAAAGGAGATTTTTCACTGTAAGCCTTTTCATACTTTTTGATGTTTTCACCATGTGAATGTATTACTATTAAAAAAATTTTTTTTAATAATTTGAATCAAAGAATTATCATAACAATACTATCAAATTAATTCAATTCCACACGTGGCTTAAATGCATTGCTAATTCTAGCAAGGCCCTCTGTGCCATTACTGGGTACATCATTTAGGATGGTTTTGACTGCGAGCAGCAAAAGGCTTAAACAATGAAGGCAATTTATTATCCCAATTAACAAGACATTCAAACTCAGACTGTCACAGGTCTGGAATTACAGCTGGCCTAGAATTGCCTCTGCATCACACACAGACCTGAACATTCACAGCCAAAATGGGCAACGTCCATATCTTCCTGTGCTTTTCCCCCAGCTCCTCAATAGAATTCCTCTCAGGTCCAACTGGCCAGTAATACGTAGCATATCCACATCCAAGCTGCAGGAAAGACTGGAACATATAGTAATAATAATAACAGTAATCACTAGCAAATACTGAGCACTTACTATGTGCCAGGTACCATCATAAGCACTTTACTGGATTAACTCATTTACTCTTCAAAGCTAGCTGCTAGGGTGGTAGTATTATTAGCCCCATTTTACAGATGAGGAGTCTGAAGAGAATTCAAAAGAGGGTATGCAACCAGGGATATCATTGCTGACGTCAGAATTATAGATAACATTGTGGAGAATGGGAATTCCAGAACACTTAATTGTGCTCAAGAAGAGCCTGTACATAGATCAAGAGGCAATTGTTTGGACTGAACAAGGGGATACTGAGTGGTGTAAGGATAAGGTTGTATCCTTTCACCATGCCTATTCAGTCTGTATGCTGAGAAAATAATATGACAAGCTGGACTATATGAAGAAGAATGGGGCACCAGGATTGGAGGAAGACTCATTAACAACCTGCTTTATGCAGATGACACAACTTTGCTTGCTGAAAGTGAGGAGGACTTGAAGCACTTACTAATGAAGATAAAAGACCACAGCCTTTAGTATGGCATAGAGAAAACAAAAATCCTCACAACTGAACAAATAAGCAACATCATGATAAACAGAGAGAAGATTGAAGTTGCCAAGGATTTCATTTCACTTGCATCCATAGTCAACGTCCATAGAAGCAGCAGTCAAGAAATCAAAAGACACATTGCATTGGGCAAATCTGGTGCAGAGGACCTCTTGAAAGTGTTGAAAAGCAAAGATGTCACCTTGAAGACTAAGCTGCGCCTGACCCAAGCCATGGTATTTTCAACTGCATCATATGCATGTGAAAGCTGGACAATGAATTAAGGCAGGCCAAAGAAGAACTGACGCCTTTGAATCGTGGTGTTGGCGAAGAATATTGAATATACCATGGACTGCCAAAAGAATGAACAAATCTGTCTTGGAAAAAGTACAACCAGAGTGCTCCTCAGAAGCAAGGATGGTGAGATTGAGCCTTACATGCTTTGGACATGTTGTCAGGAGGGATCAGTCCCTGGAGAAGGGCATCATGCTTGGTAAAGTAGAGGGTTAGTGGAAAAGGGGAAGACCCTCTACGAGGTGAATTGACACAGTGGCTGCAACAATGGGCTCAATCAAGCGTAACAATGATTGTAAGGATGGCGCAGGACCAGGCACTGTTTCATTCTGTTGTGAATAGGGTCACTATGAGTCAGAACCAACTCGACAACAACACAGATGAGAAAACTGAGGCACAGAGAGGTTAAATAACTAATGCACAATCACAGTTAGTAAGTGGTGGAGCTGAGATTCACACCGTGGAAATTGGCTGCAAAGCCAGTGATCCCAACAATCATGTGTATTACCTAAAAATAACTCTTCAGCTTCTAAAGCTGGAGACTGATTCCACCAGCCAGTAAGAGGTGGCAAGAATGGCTATTGGATATACAACCAGTAGTGTTTCTCTATAAAAACATTACCCAACTTGCAGCACTTGACACACACAACAAGCCAGCAGGGATAGACCTTGGACATTTTGTGGACAGCTCCCCATGATCTCACTAGACCTATCAGGCAGGAGGAAACAATGAGCAGTGACCTGGATCTTTCTAGAAGCAACAGCAGCAGCAAGTCCACCTAGAGAAACCTCCAAACCAATAGTCTCCATGACCCCCAGGGCACACTGGAATGAGCCCCAGGGAACAGACAAGCTTCCTCCCAGGGGCAGGACAAGAACAGGAGGCTGGGGTGCTCTCATGGAAGACTCTGGGGTGCTCTCCTGTACTGTCAGATACCCACAGTTCAACTGCAGCCCAATTATCCAGAGCTGCTTCTTTCTATCCAGGCAGAGGTAGTGCCAGACTGTCAACCCAGAATTTCACTTGCATCAGCAGAGACCCAGCCTGGGAATCCAACAGAGTTTTTGAGTTGTGAGAATTCCAGCCCTGCCCAAGCTTCACAGGCAAAGCCCCAGACAGTCAGTCTGCACTGTGGTTGATAAGATTTTCCCTGGACCTTTTCCTACTTCAGAGGCTTCCACCCTTTCTGTGCCTCACTTGCCACTTGAGAGCTCCCAACTGCTAAGTATGTCCAAAACATTCAAGACAACAAGCTTTTTTTTTTTAATGAAACCTTCCTTTCTCTAAGACTTCACAGCAGCTAACTCTGGCCCTCATGTGCTAAAAATACTGTTTTTCTCCCCGTCATTAATCCAGTAGCTTTTTCACATATTTGCCTTTTCAAAGAGTTAGAGATGCAATGATTCAGTTTCCTCACCTCCCAGGCAAGTAGCCCAGGGAAGGGGGTGGAGGTATTCTTAGCCTGGAGAGCACTTTGCTCTGTGGTATGCAAACCCCCAGAGCTAGATATTTCTAGACCAGGATAAAGAGGAGCTCAGAGTGAGCAGAGGAGGCTAGGGGTTGAAGGCCCTCAACAATGAGCTTATTTTCCATGGAACATGCTTGCCGCCTATAGTTCTGAAACAGATCCACTGCCCTATGGTACACCTAACTTTGCTCAGAGAAGAGTAAGCAGAGGAGAGAAATTCCTGTTCAAGTTTCCCTCTTCTAGGAGTGTCAAAGCATTAAGGTGGGCCCCTGTCTGTTCATCAGCCTAGGGGGTCATGGCTATGCTGAAGAGGGATAAAGGGATCTAGCCATCAGGGCACCCAGACTCCCAAGCAAGAATTGTAAGAATAAGATGGAGTGTGTCTTGTTGACCATCACGACCAACTATCCTCAGGCTGCAGAAAGGCCATAGTCACGGTTATATATGCCCCAACCCATAATGTTATTTGTATTTTCTAGAGTCACGAAAGGAGCATTTATCGCAAGCCCAGGCAGTCTGGTTGAGCCACCTACCTTTGCAGGTTAAGTGAAAAAAGGCCAAAAGATCTGAGAGCTATGTCCATGTTCCAAAAAAACCAGGTCGGGCTTTGTAACATCTGCTTTCAGAACTCTTCAGCCTGAGTGTCGAAGTGAGACAGTGGTCAGGGTACCTAAAACCCAGCTCTGGTATAGCCATTGACGTTGGCCAAGTCACATCACCTCCCTGGGCCTCTGTGAGGAGGTAGATTCTGATCTCCATGAGCCTGTCCAGCTCAGAAGTTCTGAGCTTCAGAAGAGAACTTTGCTTCTCTTCGGAGGATGAAGTGCCTTGTGCTCCACCTCTGCATCTGGCATCGGTTTCCTTCACTTTGTCTATTCAGTCCTGCCCAGTACCTGGTGGAAATGATAGGCTCACTCCCTGGCACAGCTTTCAACAGTCTCTTATCCTTGGGTGGCCAAAACAATGGATTATTTATATAAGGTGCCAAATAATGCCCCCAAAGATGTTCACACTGTAATCCCTGGAACCTGTGAATATGTTACATTACTTGGCAAAGGGAGTTTGAAGATGGAATTAAGGTTACTACCAGCGACTTTAAAATAGGGGGATTATCCCAGATCATCCATATAGGTCCAATCTAATCACATAATCTCTTAAAAACAGAATTTTCTCTGTCTGGAGTTCAGAGAGATGCAGCAGAAAGCAAAAATCAGAGAGATTCAAAGCATGAAGGGAACATTGCTGGGGAGGACCCCATGGAAAACACGGGAAGAAAGTGGGCAACCCTTAAGAGCAGAGATCAACCCCTGGCTGACAGCTGCCAAGAAAATGGGAACCTTGGTTCTACAACCACAAGGAACTGACTTCAGCCAACCACCTAAACGAGTTTAGAAACAGGTTCATTCCCCAGAGCCTCCAGAAAGGAACACAGCCCTGCTGACATCTGCAAGACTCAAAGCAGAGGACTCATTTGAGCCCCTATACGCCCAGCTTTTAAGCCACTGAGTTTGTGGTAATGTTGTTACAGAAGCAACAATGTTGTTACAGGATGTCCCTGACAAGTGTCCCTGACACAAAAACTTGTCCTTCCAGATACCTGTTTGTATACCTGGCAGAGGGATGAAAAATCCTGGCCCAGGGTCTGTGCTGTTCCTGGCCAAGGAGCTCTGTCTTATTTCCAGGAACTGATATATTTTTAAAAGCTTGACCGAAGGAAGAAAGTGAAGACAAAAGCAGGAAGTAGAAAAAGAAAGGAGGGAAGAAGGGGAAGAATTGGCTCTAATATTGTATAACTCCCATAGGCGTGGATCCCCCAACAATGCCCACTTCCTGATTAATAAGTTGGATGCAGTGGCCACATGGAAGAGGAGGGGCCAGGAATGCCCTGGGGTTGCTTTGGAATCTAGCAACTTAAGTGTCTGCAGAGAACATCTTGCAAACAGCCCTTTGGCTCTGAAAATGCAAATGATCACGCTGGCTGCCAAGTGTCACCTGAGAAGCCCAACTGGCATAGAAGTCATGGCTAAGCTCCATTCTCTCCGCCCCCACCCCACAGAGTCAAAAGGGCAGAACACTCAGCAAGCTGCACCCCAAAGCCCATGTGCGGAATCTGAACCGAGAAGTGTGGCAGAGAGACAAGACACTCAGACCCCCCTGTGGCTCTGGGCGGGGCTGCCTCATATCTGGACAAGAGTGTGAGGACAGAGCTCTGTAAACCTGTCTATGGGTGGTCATGAGAGGGTCTTACTGCTACAGCCATAGCACCCAGGGTATCACCATCTTGGGGATACCTAAGCCTCTTCCTAGACTTCCTCCTCCTCTCCGCTCTGTTTCTGCCATCGCTCCCTCTCTCTTTCTCCCCTTCTTTTCACCTCTCTTGCCTTCCTTTCAAGTGCCAAACTGAAAACTAGCCCTGCTATCTCTAGCTTTCCTTTCTCCTGTATCCTCTGAAATTTGTGTACTGAGATTGTACCATTAATTCTTATTCCTCATAAACAGGGAAAGGAAAGAGGACAAAATTTAAGAGGCCATCCAAAGGCTATTTCTATCTAGCTCTGGAAAGTTCTCCAGTGTATACACAGACCCATGCATGCAACTCCATTCACATTCTCCCCGCACCTCTGATCCTCAAGTAACCAGGGCTCTAGGGAAGCAAACACCTGGAGAAGCGCACCAAGAGGGACCACAAATAATCCACTATGGGGGAAAAAAGTGTGAGATCATCAAGAGCCTTTAGGCTCACAGAGAACCTGAGAGTTCTTCCCATCTGGTAAAATAATTGTAATGGCTGACCTCATTCCACAGTTGGGCCAAGCACCAGCCAGGAACCTGTACTGCATTTTAAAGGTTAAGATGAAAAGATTGGGAATAGCAGCCCATGATCTAGGCCAACGTTTCCTGAGCTTTCAGTGAATGATCTATCCAGACTTCACATAAGAAGAAAGGGTAGTGTAGTAAGGACTGGGGAGGAGCAGAGGCTTACTTCTCTGCATACTCCCCATCTAAGTACACGGCAGTTCATTTGCTTGTCCTTCCAACCACTTCCATCATCCCATATACACATTGCATGTGTGTACACACATATGCACACACCACACAAGCCAGCCTCCTCTATACTTCTCCAAGCCCAAGCCCCATCTCAGCCCGTACTCCAGCCTACTTGGGAATGCCATGTAAATTTCAGCCAGGTCTGAGGGATGCCTCTTCTCATGCAAAAGTCAGCATGGAAAAGGAGAAAGTGGCCAACCACAAAGACACCAGCACCAAGCTGGAAACAGAGCTAAGAGCAAGAGAAGAAATCAGGAGACCAAAATGGATCCTGCCACCAAACCCAGTATATCTTCAAAATCCATGGAGCCCTCCCAGCCCCACCAAGCTATTGTAGCCCAGCCCAACAGAACCCAGGGGCCTAAACTCCTATTGTGATTTTGCACATGAGACCCTGAGGGAGGAATTTGTCCCAAGCATGTGGAACAGCATGTCCCCTAATTTGATCATTTTTCTTTCTCCAGTGCCATCTGTTGAATACTATTATTCTGCTGAAACACAAGCTGTGCCAGTATTTATTTCTTTCTCTCTTGCTTCTAAACCTCATGATACGAATAATTCTTCAAAAAGAAACTTTCAGCATTTGAGTCCCTGCCCCATGAAAAACAATAACAACATAATAAAATCTAACATTTATTGAACCATTATCATTGCCAAGCACCGTTCTAAGCATTTTACATGTAAAACAAACAAACAAACAAAAAACCTTTGCCATCAAGTCAATTCTGATACATAGTGACCCTATAGGACAGAGTAGGACTGCCCCATAGGGTTTCAAGGAGCAACTGGCGGATTCAAATTGCCAACCTTTTGGTTAGCAACCAAATGCTTAACCACTGGCCACCAGGGCAACCCTATGAGGTAGACTATTCCCATTTCACAGTTGAGGACACTGAGGCACAGAAAATTAAGTGATTTGCCTGAGGTCATAGGGTTAGTAGGTAGTGAATCCAGGATTCAAATCCAGACAGCACAGCTCCAGAGTCCACAGACTTAAGCTCTAGCCATTGTAATTTCTTGCATCCCCAACATTGTATCTAAGGAACAGTTCGCCCCTACAAAGAAGATAATAATGAATCAATGCAGACAAACAGTGCATTGTCTATACTACCATCACTAGCTGCCTTTGAGTTGATTCCAAGTCATGGTAACCCCAAGTGTATAAGAAAAAATAAATTTGCATTCTCGGCAAACACCTACCACCATATGATGGGATGCAAACACTCTTCTCCCACTGACACACACACCTTTGCACATACCAACTTACAGTGGGATTTTAACCTTGCCTCAAAGGGCCATCTGTGCATGGGCACAGGTATAAGACTCTTTTACTTACTCATGCTCTTGGGTACAGACTAGCCCAGAGGACAATAGAACATTTTTAGGGTACTTGGGGAAATTAAGGTGGAAGGCAGAGAGGAAAGAGGCTGACCTCCGACCCCCAAGAGCTCCTTGCTGCTAAGTAGTTGAGAGCCAGGGCAGCTGGATGATCTGCTTTTTTGAGGTGGCCATGTTGCTTCTCTCCTTTGACCACATCCTCTTCCTCCTTAGCTGTGCTGTGGCATTTAAGTATGGCCTACCTGAATACATCCATCCCATCACCATATTGCAATGCTAGATAAGAGAAACCAAGATTTGGCTTTTGATAAGGTTTTTGAGACATCATGCAGATGGGAGGGACTGGCTGTATTCTTTTACCATGGATCATGATTTGCCTTTTAGACTTCTACTGAACGCCATGTTCAGGGGAGTGAAAGCATTCCAAGACATATAAGCATGTTGGTGATATATTTGATTCATCGTATGGGTGATGAATACCACATATCTCATTGATATCCACTGTGCTGCAAACTCAGCAATTAAAGAACAGTGCTATTATTGCTACCTGTATTTATCAGTTTTTAATCCACAACTGACTAGCATATAGCCAATGCCATAACTATAAGTAACATCAAAATCTCAGTGGCTTAACATCAGAAATCTTTGCTTTCCTTTGTTATGGGTCTATGGGTCAATAGGGCTTGGCTCAAACTGTACGTTGTATTTGCATCTGCTCCATTTATCTCTCAATCTCACTGTACTAGCTTCTACTTGGGAAGCTTCTGTCGTGTCCTTATCATGGCAGATAGCAGAAAAACCTAAGAGGCCAGGCCAAGCAATGCAATCATACAGAGTTCCTGCTTGTATCACTTCTGCTAAACTTCCCTTGACCAAAGTCATATAGCCAACTCCAGCAACAGTGGGGTAAAGAATTTACTTCTGTATGGGGAGGTTCTGCAGAATCACATGGCAAAAGGCATGGATGTGTAATTCTATAACCCAAAGGAGTAAAGAATTGGGAATAATCCAATCTACCTCATTATCTCTATAGCCTTCAATATTGGATTTTCTTCCCAGAGTCCTTTTTGAACTACCACGTCTCAAAACCAGAAAACCACTGGACAAATAGTCAATAGCATATAGAGTCCATCAGAGGGAAGTTAGGTACATCTCACAGACTCAGGGTCTTGACTGTGGTTTAGCAAAATAACAGCTAGGTTTTTTTTGTTTGTTTGTTAGTTTGTTTGCAAAGTGGCAATGTGGTTGTAAGGCAGAAAGAGAATACAAGAGAAGTGGGGTGAAGAAAGTGAGAGCTTGCCTGCAATTTAAAACCAAGGATAAGGATAGACATGAGAAGAGACAACCATAAACATCTCTCAGAAAAAGAGGAAGATTTCTAGCTCTTGATCAAAAAGTTACTAATTACATTTATGAGAAGAAATAACCAGCTTTCCTCTGTTCTCTTCCCACAAAAAGTAAAGAAGCAGAAGAAAGGAAGAGGCAGAAAACAAGGCAGAAAAATAACAGGATGTTAGATACTTTGATTTAAAGTCTAATTTTTATAATACAAACAATAATACTCCTGTAAAAAAATTTAAGGTAGATGAGCAAAAAGAATAGAATAGTTATTCATTATCCTACCACTGGAGTCCCTGTGTGGCACAAACGATTAAATGCTCAGCTACTAACCAAAAGGTTGGTGCAGTACGATGAATTCCTTTTGTATGGCCTTTCTTGCCATGGTCTTATTAACTCTCACCCAAGTGACTGGGTGGAGGTATTCAAATAGGATAATTGTGGCCCACCAAGGGGATTGAATACCTTGCTAATAATGCAAATAAAGTTCATGGCATCCAAGTGGGGATGGGACCATGCAAATAAGGTCTATGGAACCCTAATGAAGGGATTGGTTGGTGATTTTGTCCAACCTGTCAGGCTTAAAATGTGCCATCCCAGAGGCAAGAAGGAGAGGATCTCATGGCCATCAAGGAAGAAGAGCCAAGAGAGAAGCACATCCTTTGGGTCCGGGATCCCTGCACCGAGAAGCTCCTGAAACCAGGAGACTGAGAGAGAGCTGTAATACTGAAGATGTCAAGAGCTGGTAGCAGAGAAAAAGCTGCAGGAGAAACTGGTAGGAGAAAGCATGGTGGGCCTCCTGTCCCACAGAGTGAGAAAGTTGAGCGCCTTTGGGCTGGTGTCTTGTTGGCAGAGTAAGGTACCTCCGGTGAAGCTAGGTTTACTGACCCACAGAGGTAGAGCTGAGCACCTGTTACTGGCAGACTGGGGTTCCTCAGGGCATTTATCAGCAGAGCTAAAAAAGGTTTGTAACACTTGCCCAAGCAGGACAGAAGCTGAGGGGCCACAGCGTGGTGTGCCTGTGGGCATGGCTGAGAAGACACTGCCCTGATGTAAGAACTGTATCCTGAGCATTCCTGAACCTGAATTGTAACCTGTTGTTGTTAAAAAAAAAAAAAAAAAAAATTAGGTGCCGTCAAATTGTTTCCAACTCATAGCTACCCTATGTATAACAGAACAAAACACTGCCCAGTCCTGAGCCATCCTCACAATCATTGTTATGGTTGAGCCCTTTGCTGCAGCCACTGTGTCAATCCATCTTCATGAGGGTCTCTCTCTTTTTCACTGTTACTTCCCTAATAAACCCTATAATCATGAGTATTGTCTGCGAGTTCTGTCTGGCCATTGCAATGAATTAGCGAACCCAGCAGAGAAGTAGAGAGTGCTGTGGGGAGGGATGGTTTGTGTCAGAACTGGTAAAGATGGCGGAGGGAGGAGGTATGTCTAACCTCTGCCTCAAAGGAATCAGCCTTGGGATGTTGATTTTGATTCTCCTTCCCCCTTGTGAAGTTAGAGGAGGTCAGGTGACAAAGACCCCAGGTCATTTTTTACAGTTGGTGATTTGAATCCACCCAGGGGCATCTCAGAAGAAAGGCAGGACACTCTGCTGCTGAAAGAGCATAGCCATTGAAAACCCTGTGGAGTGCAGTTCTACCCTGAAACACATGTGGTCACCATGAGTCAGAATCAACTCAATGGCAAATGTATACATTTTATTTTTTGTTTGTTTTATCCTACCACCGAGAGATAAATATGGTTAGTATTTTAATGTACATCTTTCTAAAAAAAATACATATAATTTTTAAACTAGAATTCTATTGTACTTGCTGTTGTGTAAACAGGTTTTTCCACCTAGTAGAATATGTCAATAAATATATGTCTCCTGTGTATTCCATTTTAAGTATGTGCCAAATTTAACAATTCACTATTATTAGACATTTATGTGTTTTCAGCTTCTCACGGATACAAACAGCCGTGCAATAAGCATCTCTGATTTTAAATCTTTGCACACTTGTCCTATCAGTTCTTTAGAATAATTTCACAGAAATAGAATTTGGGGGCCAAAGGGTGTGCACACTTTTAGGCTTTTGGTACATATTGCTAAATGGACTCCAGGAGAGCTATATGGATTTAGATCTCACCAGCAGTATATGTGTGGTCAGAGTTGTATCTTTCACCATACTTATTCAATCTGTATGCTGAGCAAATAATCCAAAAACCTGGACTATATGAAGAAGAACACAGCATCAGGATTGGACCCAACAAAACCCAGATTGGAGGAAGAATCATTAACAACCTGCGTTATGCAGATGACACAACCTTGCTTGCTGAACGTGAAGGGGATTTGAAGCACTTAGTGATGACGGCAATGTGGGAGTGATGAAGGACAAAGACAACAGCCTTCAGTAGGGATTACAGCTCAACGAAAAGAAAACAAAAATCCTCACAACTGGACCAATAAGCCACATCATGATAAACAAAGACTGAAGCTGTCAAGGCTTTCATTTTACGTCAATCCACAATCAACACCCATGGAAGCAGCAGTCAAGAAATTAAAAGACACTTTGCATTTGGCAAATCTTCTGCAAAAGACCTCTTTAAAGTGTTGAAAAGCAAAGATGTCACCTTGAAGGCTAAGGTATGCCTGACCTAAGTCATGGTATTTTCAATAGCTTCATATACATGGGAAAGCTGGACAAAGAATAAGGAAGACCGAAAAACTGATGTCTTTGAATTGTGGTGCTGGTAAAAATATTGAATATACCATGGATAACCAAAAGAATGAACAAATTTATCTTGGAAAAAGTACAACCCAAACGCTCCTTAGAAGCAAGGATGGAGAGACTACATGTCACATATTTTGGACATGTTATCAGCAGGGATCAGTCCCTGGAGGACATCATGCTTGGAGAGGGTCATCGAAAAACAGGAAGATCCTCAACAAGATGGATTGACACAGTGGCTACAGCAATGGGCTCAAGCATAGCAATGATTGTGAAGATGGTGCAGGACCGGGCAGTGTTTCGTTCTGTTGTACACAGGATCACTATGAGTCAGAATCAACTTGATGACACCTAACAACAAAAACAAAGCAGTATATGAGGATTTGTCAGTGCATTGATTTTAAAATGTTTCCCTAAAAAACTTAAGCAGACATCAAACTCAAAGAATAAGTAAAACCCATAAACACCACACTTCCTGGAAGATAGGATCAAATAGCAAATGCTATGAACTCTACATCACTTTTGACTCAAGCAGGAGGATGAAAGATGAGCCCAGCTGGTTATCTGTCAGCCAAGACTTTGAGGGCAAAAAGAGTCAATAGAATTAACTGCGCTCCATGTTCCATCAGATCCTTTCAAGTCAAATTTATTTCATAAACCAGTTGCATTTATTATAAGGATAGTAACACACATCATTTCCTAAACAACTTTTATTTAGAATAATGATAGTAACACACATCACATATAACAGCAAACAACCTATAAAATGAAAAGTAAAGTCCCCTCTCCCACTCATTACCCCCACTTCCCAGGACTTACTATTAATTATTCCTTATGTAAATATCCAAAAATTATCTATGCATTGGACATATATACAGATATATCATTTTTTAAATGTATAACACTTTCACTTCTGGGAAAGATGGAGTAACAGGGACTGGCTTTACCCTACTGTTGGGAACAACTAAAACCATACACAATATATCAAAACAAGACATTGGGCATAAAGTGACAAAAGACATGATCCCTAAGAGTTGAGAAATTAACTAAGTCACCCTTACTGCATGGTAAGAGTTCCCAGGCTGTGGAACAGGGAAAGAGAAACCAGGCAGAGTCCAGGAAATTGAAGAGATGAAGCTAGGAGTCCAAGAAGGTCAAAGTGGCCAGCATTTTCAGATTAGAGTACCAGAGAGGACAGAGCTACAGAAAGACAGTGGAAAAAAAAAAATCAAAGAAAGAGATCTATATAGGCTCATCCTTGTTTTTTTGGCCAAATCTTGATCAATGGGTGCATGTGAGGAAAATACTCAAAGCAGAAGAAAGTACTGTTGAAAGGATAGAGGGAAATCTCAGTTCACACAGTTCACACAGGGCTGGGAATAGTTTCTGTTCCCCAAAACCAGAGTGGAAACCTCATAATTCACATAGCATCAAGTAGAGTACTCAAAGGGATTTGCCTCAGTAGTGGAGCAAAATAAACCCTAGACTAAAGACTGTTCTGGGTCCACCTAACAAAACTTAAAGGCAAGAACTGAAAGGATCAAACTGTTTCCAAATAACCACAGCTCAGAACAAATTTCAAGAATCTTTATAGAAATACAAAAAATAATAAAATAAATCTAGCACCCAATACATAATGTCTGACATTCAATCAAAAATTACCAGATATGCAAAGAAGCAAGAAAATGTAACTTATTATAATAAGAAAAATCAATCAATAGAAACTGATCTGTAACTGATGCAGATGATAAGTTTAGTAGACAAGGACATTAAAACAGTTATTATAACAATATCCCATATATACAAGAAGCTAGAGAAACAACTGAGCATGGAAGATATTAAAAAAGATAAAAATGGAACTTCTAAAAAAAAACTACAATGTGTGAGATGAAAAATACAATAGAAGGGATTAACAGCATGTTAGACATTACAGAAGAAAAAGATTAGTGAATTTGAAGACAAAGTAGTAGAAAAAGCCTAAAAATGAATAGAGAATCAGTAAGCTGTGTAACAACTTAAAGCAACCTAATATATGAATAAGTGGAGTCTCCAAAGGAGAAGAGGAACAGAAAAAAATATTTGAAGAAATAAACGGCCAAATTTTTCCAAATGTGATGAAAACTATAAACCCCACAGATCCAAGAAGCTCAACAAATTCGAAGCACAAAAAAACTGAAGAAAGCTACATTGAAGCACCCTTTTTTGAACACCAGGCTGCAGGCTCTGTAGTCTATAAGACTGCCCAGGTTCAAATCCCAGCTGTATTATCTTCTTGCTCTGTGATTTGGGGCAAATTACTTCACTCTCTAAGCCTCTGTTTCTTCATTCAAAGGGGGCTAATAATGGCATGAACCACATAAGGTTGTTATATAAATTAAATTAGATAATGTATGCAAAACCATTGGGCACAGTGCCTGGCACATACAAGCTGATCAGAAGATGTTATTTGTTGTTATATTTAATATTATCACAGTTATCATTGTAATTTAAGAGATGCCAAGGAGATCATGTGTATACAACCTATGCAGTCACAAAGGGTCCAATGCTTGGTTTAATACCCTTCTGTCACCATTTTGAAATTCTTAATAATTTTCTCCTTGAATTTGTGTTTTATAAGTAAATCCAATGGGACAGTGGAGTATTCTCATGAGCAAAGGAAATACACACAGTATGCAAGTCTGCTGGTTCCTTGCAACACTGTTCACATATAGCATTAGCGATGCCCTAAGAGCACAAAATTCTGGTGCCTAGAAGTGATGCATGGGAGTACAGCAAAACTTAAAGTGAGTACAAGGTAAGTGTGTTACATCTATGACTGAGTCAGTGAAACCACTGACAGCCCCAGGACAGTACATTTTTCTTTCAAACCAGAATTTCTTTCAAATGCAGGAAGAAGGCAGTGGCAGTCTAAGAAAAATGAATGACTAAGGAAACTAATTGTATCCTTCCTTGTTGTTATTAGCTGCCATAGAGCAGGCTCTGACTCATGGCTACCTTATGTTTAGCAGAACAAAACTTTGCCTGGTCCCATGCTATCTTCACGATCTTTGATATATTTGAGTCCATTGTTTTGGCTTGATTGTATCAATCCATTTCACTGAAGATTTTCCTAGTTTTTGCTGACCCTCTACCATACATAATGTCCTTTTCTAGGAGTTGGTCTTTCCTAACGATGTGCCCAAAGTAAGCAAGACGAAGTTTTGACTTCCTAATGTCAAAGGAGCATTCTAGTTTTATTTCTACTGGGGCTGATTTGTTCATTCTTTTGGCAGTACACGGTATATTCAATACCCTTCCTTACTCATCTTAAAATCTAGTTGCCATCGAGTCAATTCAGACTCACGGTGACCCCATGTGTGTCAAAGTAGAACTGTGCTCCATGCAGCCAAGCGCATTAACCGTTTGCGCCACTCGGGAACTCCTGACACATTGTATATATACCTTGATGTTGTTGTTGTGTGCCGTCAAATCAATTCCGACTCATAGAGACCTAAAGGACAGAGTAGAACTGCCCATAGGGTTTCCTAGGCTGTCATGTTTATGGGAGCAGATCGCCAGGTCTGGTGAGTTTAAACCACTGACATTTTGATTTCCAACAAAGCACTTAACCATTGCACCACCAGGGCTCCTCAGGTACACCCTAATCCCTCTTGTTTCCCCATGCTGCCCAGCAAGATGCCAGCCTAATGGTAATTAGTTTGAATTGCTGTGCTTCCCAGGAATATCTGCATTTTAAGTAAAAGACAGAATTTTAGGTACAGCCAGGGTCAGTTAAAAGGCAATTTGGGGTTCAGGGCTCTGTCCAGACCCTCAGATCATGGGAGAAGGATTTATTCAACTCCTCCCGCTCAAAATGCAGCCAAGTTCATTGTCCTCCTTAGCTTCTTCTCCAGGTTTTGTTTAGAGAAGGAATTCCTTGCTCTTGGAACCCTGGGGGACAATGGCAGACTATTACTAGCTTCGGGGCTAACTAATGCCTCTTAACAAGCTCCTCTCTTGGGGGAGGCCTGGGCCTGCATCTGCTCTGAGGCCTGCTTCCGCAAGCCCGCGTGGGGAGTGTCATTTAAAATCTGTCCATCTCTTAAGACAGCATCTCGTCACACGACAGCCATGCCTGGGGAAGCAGGATGTTACAGACAGAAGTGTCCTTTCTAATGACACATGCAGAGCAGCAGGAAGAGTCTGCCGGGGGAGAGACCACGGAAGTGAGCAGTGAATAACACTGCGGCCTGGAGAGCACAGACTTGGAGACCATGTCACACCAAGGAGCATCCTGGGCTGGGCGGTTCAGAGGAGCTGCAGATAATGATTTAATTGCATTGATACGGGCCTTGTTTCCCCAAGTGGTTTATTCTATAATTTGTGCAAACTTTTGTTATAAAAGGAAAGTAATTCTGCATTCAGGAAGCACTATCGATCCTGGCTAATTTGGTCTATAAGGGGCAATTTAAACAGTCAGGTTGCCATGGTAACATTCCTGTTTTATTTATAGAAACAAGTTCAAGGTACAGGATGTGAGAAGCAGTGTATCTCACTGCTGTGATTTTCGAATTGTGTTTTGAGGAGCTGGGGGTTTGGGGAAGATACTCTGAGGCTGAGATGGGGTGGGGGTTTCTGACTCCATCTCCATTACAACTACGGCAGCCTCACTTATATTTTAGGGTTCTGCTGCTAAAAAAAAAAAAAGGTTGAAAATCACAGAATTACTCTAAAGAGCTGGATCTCGAATTAGAAGACCGGACTGAGAATTAGAGACTAGGTCCTAGTCCTTTCCTACTCTGAAGCAGGCAAAGAGCCTGATGTCCATGGAGTTCCCTGATCCTAATAGCCGTCTTTGTTACCCTCATGTAGGACCAGACAGAGGTCTATACACCTCTCTTAACCTCTGTTCCATTCTCTTCCTAACCACTGTACATGACTCTCCCGTTGCCCCTGGGCCTGGTTTCTGCCCCAGCCCTCCCTCTGTGCCTCCATGGTGGGAAGACACATGTGCACACACCAACATCTTGCAAGGCCAGACTCACTTATTTTTGCACAGACCATGGGGGAAATTTTCCTGCAATCTCTGTTTATTAAAGGGAATCTGGAGACTATGGAGTGAGCTGCTATAAAAACCTGCTTCCTTTCAATTGTTTATCTGTGTGAATCAGGATGTCCTTGACACGTACAACCAAAGAAAAAGAGAAAGATGGAGGCAGGGAAGGACGGTGGGGGAGAAAATTCACAACATCTGAGACTAATAGAAGAAAAGATACAATTGCCATCCACAGCCTTCTGTAACAGTGTTTTGATTTGACCGCACTCTACATTCATGCCTGAGTAATAGGGATAATGGTTTGGATTCTTCTCTGTATTGTTTCTCTCTCTCTCTCTGCTTCCTATCTGCCATTACGGTCCCAGGAATTGTGGCAGGTGAATGTAACTCAGGGAGGAGGAGAATATGGCATAAGAGAAATCTTTCTCTGCCGGATTCGAAGAAGGGGAAAGACTGCGAACCTGCCCCATCTGCCATCTTTAGGGAGTGGGGCAAGATGAGAGGAAGGGGGAGGCAAGGATCAGACACATGAGTCACTGCTTCCCTCACCCTGGGACAAAGCCCCAGGGGAAGGGGGGAGGTCTTTGATGGGTTGAAGGTCTGGTCAAAGCAGAGAGAGAGCTTTATTGTGCTCTCTGTCCAAAACTCTTTGGGAAGAACACACCGTGTTGCCCAGGATAGCTCGTGACTGTAGCAAGTAAAATTAGAGGCCTGGAAAGGATGGGTAAAGAGCTGTGTTTGCCTTTAGAGAAGCTTCAACTCCCATATGTCTTTCTCATGTGTCAGGGAAGTAACCCAGAAGAACCATGCCGCTGTGTGTCCTAGAGTGTAGATAGTTGGTATCCTGGAGATGAGGAACTGGGGTGGGAGGAGGAATTGAGACTGTAGCCAGGAGCCTCAGGAAAGATGACTCCTGGAGTCATGGATCAACCTGGAGGATCTATGGCACTAGCAAGAGCCCAAATGGGAAGATAGGAGTTAGCCAAGAAGAATCACCTGAGTCCATCAGCCACAGGTTTCAGCAGCAGCAGTCCAGCCACCCCAAAGCAGAGACTAGTGAGAATCCGAAGAGCCCTGGAGGATCTGAGAATCTCTCTACCCCTACTATGCAGATACTCCCTGGTCGAGAGAGAGAGGAAGGAGAAGGAATCAGGGGAGAGCAGCTTTGATAAGCTTGGTAATATTTTGAATTGACTGAATTGACCAAAATAAGACAAAGTGATTACTTGACATCTTTGTATCTCCTCCATCACCACCCTTACCTCACCCAGTGGTGTGCTGATAATGTTCAACAACTTTCTTTCTGGGGAGGTAGGAGAGCCCCCGTTTGTAGTGTTTGCCAATCTCTGTGGTGTAAATATTTCTACTATGGTCAATTTCAAGCTACCCACATGATGTTACCAAACATAGAAATAGGAAGAGATGTGCAGTGGCATGTCATTATATAGTAAGTATTTCTACCATGCAGACACAATAAATGGAAATAGCATCAAAAGCATAGATAATAGTAAAAGTAGTAAGATAACTAGGATGTGATATGTTTTATATATTTATAATTTTAATATCACTTATTTCCTTGTAAGTTCATATAATTTAATTTTTAATAATGAATGGGTTTAAAAACTGGCTTACAAGATTCCAGATAACTTAACAATGGGCTATCATGAGCTGATATGAGCTAGCTCAAGCACAGCACTGTCTCACCCAATCCCTATTACCCACTCACACTGCAGGGTGGAATTTTTTATGAAAATTACCTCAGTGCTAAATAATAGTAATATAAAGCTACTTTCTCTTTCCAGATCTAAATGTTGTTGTTAGTTGCCGTCAGATTGGTACCAACTCCTGGCGACCTTATGTATAAGAGAACAAAACATCACCTGGTCCCATGCCATATTCATTACCTTTGGTATGTTTGAGTCCATTGTTGTGGCTATTGTGCCAATCCATCTCACTGAAAATTTCCCTTGTTTTCACTAACCCTCCATTCCCCATATGCCAGTTTGTTGTACTGTAGTGTCTTGTGTGTTGCTATGAAGCTGGCAGCTATACCACTGGTATTTCAAATACTAGCAGGGTTATCCATGGTGGACAGGTTTCAGCGAAGCTTCCAGACTAAGATGACTAGGAAGAAAGGCCTGCTGATCTACTTCCGAAAATTAGCAAGTGAAAACCTTTTGTTACTACTAGGTTGTTACTAATACCTGGCCCACTATGTATTGTCCTGAATTTTGCATGCTTTTTGGCCCAAGCAAATCAGTTAAGTGTCCCTTAGCACTGACCTTAGACCTGGGCAACCAAGACACTTGCCCTAAACCCTGCACTTTGGAAGGCCCTCCATTTGTGCCACTATTCCCTGAGCAAGGAGTTTGTGGGCCCAAGGAGATATGCCTACACAGAGCCAATGCTCCCATTCTAGACCACACCCAGGCACACACAATTCCTGATTTCTCTGCCCCAGTGGCCATGAGTCTGCTTCCAGAACTGTGTGGATCTCCTCTAAATCTGTCCTCTGGAGGGTACTCATAGACCTGAGTGGTGACCTAGGTTAGGAGGTGGATAGAGGTGAATGTTCAGACTGGAAGGTCCTCAAATACGTGTGCAGTTTCCCTAATGAAGCTAGACGAACTGGGGATGGCACGAGGAGGGTGTCTGTATTTGCACCCTTTCCCCAGGCAGGCATGATGGGCACCTTACTCCAGACCTAAGCTCCACAGCATCCATCTTTTTTCTTTGTGCCTCTTTCGTGACTACTAGGGGGAAGAGACTTATTCAAAAGTTAAGTTTGATAATTTCTTTCCATGAGAGTCTTATGTCAACCTTACCCATGAGAAATAGATGACAAGTCTTACCACTGCTATGACAAGCTGTCTTAAAGAGGCTACAGAGGAAGAGCTGCAACTCTCACAAGCCTGAAAAAGCTTCCCTAAAGGCTTTAGGTCCTCCAGCAGGGTGAGAAATAAAACATCTATTCAGTTCAACAGCATTTGCTCAGTACTTATTATGGGCAAGGCACTTCAGTAGGTACTTTTTGCCAACCATGTGGGGAAAACATTAGGTTCTGCTGTCAAGGAATGTCTCATCTAATACAGTGAACAAAGCAGGAGCTGATGAAACCTGGACATAAAGAACTATAATAGCAGGTAAAATATTGTCAACGTAATAATAAGTTAAAAAATGCATGAGAAATTGCCAAAAACTGGAAGTAACCAAGATGTTCTTCAACAAGAGAATGGATAAACAAACCGTGGTACATGCATACAATGGAATATTATTCAGCTATAAAAAGAAATGAGATGTCAGACCACAAAAAGACATGGAAGAACCTTAAATGCATAAGACTAGGTGAAAAAAGTCAGTTTGAAAAGGCTACGTGTTGTATAATTCTAACTGTAGGACATTCTGGAAAAGGCAAAGCTATAGGAACAGTAAAAAGATCAGTGGTTTCCAAGGTTTCAGGGGATGAGGGAAGCAGAGACAGGGAGGGATAAATAGGTGGAGCACAGGATGTTTTTAGGGCAGTGAAACCATTCGGCATGATACTGTAATGGTAGATACACAACATTATGTACTTGTCAAAACCTACAGAACTGTACAAAACAAAGAGTAAAACTTAATGTAAACTATGGATTTTAGTTAATAATAATGTATTAATATTAGTTCATCAGTTGTAACAAATATACCACATCGATGAAAGACGCTAATAGTAGGGGAAACTGTGGACAAGAGGAGTGTTTTCAAACTCTCTGTACTTTCTGCTCAGTTTTTCGGTAAATTTAAAACTGTTCTAAAAAATAAAGTCTATTTTTGAAAAAGTACTCTTGAAATGAGAAGAAACAGGTGCAAACATCCATTAATACTCAGAAAGTAAAATGTATGAAGTATGAATCTAGGAAAATTGGAAATTGCCAAAAATGAAACGGAATGCATAAACATGGATATCCTGGATATCCACGATGTTAGTGAACTGAAATAGACTGGTATTGGCCATTTTGAATCTGACAATCATATGGTCTACTATGCTGGGAATGACAACCCGAAGAGGAATGGCATTGCATTCATCGTCAAAAAGAACATTTCAAGATATATCCTAAAGTACAATGCTGTCAGTGATAGCATAACATCCATACCCCTACAAGGAAGACTAGTTAATATGACTATTATTCAAATTTATGGACCGACCACTAAGGCCAAAAATGAAGAAATTGAAGATTTTTACCAACTTCTGCAGTCTGAAATTGATCAAACACTCAATCGGGATACATTGAAATACTGGTGATTGAAATGCAGAGTTCAAAACAAAGAAGGGTCTGTAGTTAGAAAATATGGCCTTATTGATAGAAATAATGCTGGAGATCACATGATAGAATTTTGCAAGACCAATGACTTCTTCACTGCAAATACCTTTTTTCACCAATATAACAGCAACTATACATGAGAACCTCATCAGATGGAATACACAGGAATCAAATTGACTACATCTGTGGAAAGAGTCAATGGAAAAGCTCAATATCATCAATCAGAGCAAGGCCAGGGGCCAACTATGGAACAGACCATCAATTGCCTATATGCAAGTTCAACTTGAAACTGAAGAAAATTAGAAAAACTCTATGAGAGCCAAAGTACTGCCTTGAATATATCCCACCTGAATTTAGAGACCATCTCAAGAATAGATTTGACCCATTGAACACTAATGACTGAAGACCAGATGAGTTGTGCAATGATATCAAGGACATCATACATGAAGAAAGCAAGAG
Source organism: Elephas maximus indicus (assembly GCF_024166365.1). Classification (NCBI taxonomy): domain Eukaryota; kingdom Metazoa; phylum Chordata; class Mammalia; order Proboscidea; family Elephantidae; genus Elephas; species Elephas maximus. The sequence goes on along the minus strand of NC_064820.1, from coordinate 75,555,776 downwards.
GTCATTAAAAAGACAGGAAAGAAAGAAAAGACCAAAATGGATGTCAGAAGAGACTCTGAAACTTGCTCTTGAATGTCAAGTAGCTAAAGCGAAAGGCAGAAATGATGAAGTAAAGGAGCTGAACTGAAGATTTCAGAGGTCAGCTTGAGAAAACAAAGTAAAGTATTATAATGACATGTGCAAAGACCTGGAGATAGAAAACCAAAAGAGAAGAACACACTCAGCATTTCTCAAGCTGAAAGAAGTCAAGAAAAAGTTCAAGCCTTGAGTTGAAATAGTGAAGGATTCTACAGGGAAAATACTAAACGTCACAGGAAACTTCAAAAGAAGATGGAAGGAATACACAGTCACTATACAAAAAAGAATTGGTTGACATTCAACCATATCAGAAGGTAACATATGATCAGGAACCAATGGTACTGCAGGAAGAGGTCCCAGCTGCACTGAAGGCACTGGCAAAAAACAAGGCTCCAGGAATTGACACAACACCAATTGAGATGTTTCAACAAACAGATGCAACACAGGAAGTGCTCACTCAACTAGAGATCCATATTTATGCTTATTCCCAAGAAAGGTGAACCAACTGAATGCAGAAATTTTTGAACAATATCATTAGTATCACAAAAAAAAAAAAAATCACAAGCAAGTGAAAAAGTGGCTGTAGCAATATATTTACAGGGAACTGCCAGAAATTCAAGCCAAAAAGAAGAGGAAGGAATCAGGGATATCATAGCTGATGTCAGATGGATCCTGGCTGAAAGTAAAGAATACCAGAAAGATGTTTATCTGTGTTTTACTGACTATGCAAAGGCATAACAAATTACGGATAACATTGCAAAGAATGGGAATTTCAGAACACTTAATAGTGCTCATGAGGAATCTGTACATGGATCAAAAGGCAATCATTCGAACAGAACAAGAGGATATCATGTGATTTAAAGTCAGGAAAGGTGTGCATCGGTGTCTTAGTCATCTAGTGCTGCTATAACAGAAATACCACAAGTGGATGGCTTTAACAAAGAGAACTTTATTCTCTCACAGCATAGTAGGTTACTAGCCCAAATTCAGGGTGTCAGCTCCAGGATATGGCTCTCTCTCTGTGTTGGCTTTGAAGGAAGATTCCTTGTCATCAATCCTTCATCTGGGAGCATCTCAGCACAGGAACCTCAGGTCCAAAGGATACACTCTGCTCCTGGCACTGCTTTCTTGGTGGTATGAGGTCCCCCCAACTCTCTGCTTGCTTCCCGTTCCTTTTACCTCTTGAGAGATAAAAGGTAGTGCAGGCCACACCCCAAGGAAACTCCCTTTACATTGGATCAGGAAGTGACCTGGTAAGGGTATTACAATCCCACCTTAATCCTCTCTAACATAAAATTATAGTCACAAAGTGGAGGACAACCACACAATACAGGGAATCATGACCTAACCAAGTTGATACACACATTCTTGGGGTGACATAATTCAATCCATGACAGTCAGGTTGTATCCTTTCACCATACTTATTCAATCTGTATGCTGAGCAAATAATCCCCAAAGCCGGACTATATGAAGAAGAAAGGGCATCAGGATTGGAGGAAGACTCATTAACAACCTGCATTATGCAGATGGTACAACCTTGGTTACTGAAAGCGAAGGGGACTTGAAGTACTTACTGATGAAGATCAAAGACCATAGCCTTCAGTATGGATTACACCTCAACATAAAGAAAACAAAAATCCTCACAACTGGACCAATAAGCAACATCATGATAAATGGAGAAAAGATTGAGGATGTCAAGGATTTCATTTTACTTGGATCCACAATCAACAGCCATGGAAGCAGCAGTCAAGAAACTAAACAAAGCATTGCATTGAGCAAATGTGCTGCAAAAGGTCTCTTTAAAGTGTTAAAAACCAAAAATCTCACTTTAAGGACTAAGGTGAGCCTAACCCAAGCCATGGTGTTTTCAATTGTCTCAAATGCATGCAAAAACTGGACAATGAATAAGGAAGACCTAAAAAGAATTGATGCCCTTGAATTGTGGTGTTGACAAAGAATATTGGATATACCTCAGGCTGCCAAAAGAACAAACAAATCTGTCTTGAGAGGAGTATCATCAGAATGGCCCTTAGAAGCAAGGATGTCAGGACTACGTCTCACATACCTTGGACTTGTTATCAGAAGGGACCAGTCTCTGAAAAAGGACATCATGCTTGGTAGAGTACAGGGTCATCAAAAAAGAGGAGAACCCTCAACAAGATGGATTGACACAGGGGGTGCAACAATGGGCTCAAACATAACAACAATTGTGAGTATGGAGCAGGACTGGGCAGTGTTTCGTTCTGTTGTACATAGGGTTGCTATGAGTTGGAACCGACTTGACAGCACCTAACAACAAGAACAACAGTAACAACACACTTTAGCTCAAAACGAGGAGAGATCACATCTAATCACAAGTGCAAGCCAAGAAAGAAGTCCTGGAAGAGATGATTTTGAGATAGGCCTTAAAAGGTGTTAGATTTTCAATAGAGAAAGAGGTAGGAGAGAGGAGCATCTACAAAGAAAGGCAACAAAATGGGAAAACTTACAGCAAAAATAAAGGATAAGTGGTTGGCATGGCTAATTAGCTATTTTGACTGCAATCTATAAGGGACATGGGTAAACAATGAGAAAAATGTTTAGAAACATAAGTACATTCACTAATTCAGCAATAATTATTAATTTACTATGTGTCAAGCACAGTTATAGATGGAAATAAAACAACGAAAGTCCCTAGTCCACAAGGAGCTCATACTGTAGTGAACTGCACAGTAGAGATCTTGAATACCAATGAGGAGCCAGAGAAGGTTTTTGAGCAGAAAAACTAATACATCTTCTTTCTAAGCAGTTGCCATGGTAATTTAAGAGCAACAAGATGAAGGATTGTTTATTTTACTGTAACGAAACCTCATGAAGTGTACTACCTCTTGAAGACTGTGACCTTCTTCAGAGAAATCTCATCTTGTCTCTCTTTTAAGCACATCATGAAAGTCCAAAATCATTATGGGTTTCTCAACTGTTAGTGGAATCAACTGGACAGCACACAACAGCAACAACAGTGAGGGGCAAGACTTTTCCTCAGGAACTTGAGTGGGAATTTCAAACAGATTGGATTTAAAACAACATATGCCTTTATGGATTCTGTTACATCTCTCTAGGAGGCTATGACACTTAATCAGGGTTTGGTCAGAAAAACAGAAACCACTCAAGGTATTTCAAGGAAGGAATTTAATATGGGGAACTGAAGGTTTACAAAGGACTGGGAAAGCAAAGGTCAAGGAAAGATGTCATATGCTTCTTTATTAGTTTCCTAGGACTGCCATAGCAAGTTACCACAAGCTCGGTGGCTTAAAACAACAGAAATGTATTCTTTCACAGTCCTGGAGGCCAGAAATTCAAAACCAGGGTGTTGGTAGTATTAATACCTTCTAGATGCTCTGATGAAGAATCCATTCTATGCTTCTCTCCTAGCTTCTGGTAGCTACCAGCTTCTGGTATCTACCAAGACACTCATTGGCTTGTAGCTGCCTAACTCTAATCTCTACCTCTGTTTTCACAAGGCCTCACTCTCTGTGCCCCTTGTATTCTCCTTTTCTTGTAAGGACACTTTTCATTTGTATTTAGGAGCCACGCACGTGGTTTATCCAGGATGACCTCATCTCAAGATCTCAACATCTGCAAAGACCCCTTTTCCAAATAAGGTCACATTCACAGGTGATGGGGGTTAGGACTTGGACATATCTTTTGGAGGGTGCCACAATTTAACCCACTCCAGCTTCCAAGAAGTCCAGAATTTCAAGGGTTTCAGAAAACTACCACTGATGATCTGAGCTGCCTGCAGCAGCAAAAGAGACACTTTTCGGGAGGACAAGCAGAAGACACTGGCAAACCTCACTTCTGCCATCTACCAAAGCCTACATACTTGCCTGTTCCTAACATGGGAGTGATAACAATTTCTGCTTTTCTTCTTCCTTCACTGCATGAGTGCCTCTTATTCCAGAATCTAAACCAGAACTCTGATACCAGTGGATTCTGAAGAATATAGTTTCCAGGTTTCCAGCCCCTGCAATACAAGAGAAAATATAGACGGAAGTAGGAATGATTGTTAGTTACCAAGAAATACCCTCCCACACATGCATAATATGCAGACTACTTCCCTTGTGAGCCATGTTACTGATAGGAGTGTGTTTGAAGACAGAGATTGGGAGTGAAAAGATTGGGAAATGAAGAACTACTTCTTTGGATGGAGCCCCCTACCTTTAGAAGACAAGTACCATTCTATCAACATGGAGATACAGAATAAGAACACGCCTTCAAAGCCCTAGCCTGAAATGGACAAGAATATCTAAAATGTAATCCTGATTTCACCAGATATGGAAACTTGGTGACCTTTTTACTTTTGGCAATTGCTGAAGGACCTATGTATCTCTGGCACAAATTGGCACACAAATTATTTTTCATTGATTTAGTTGGTGTACAGCTATGCTGATTTTAAAGCAGCTAGAAAATCCATTTCTAAAATAGAAGGACTTTCTTCTAAAAGCATATCTAGTTACCAAGTTCATTGTGTTCTTGGACCAAAGTGGTTTTAGAAGGAAAAGAAGAACCTGATTCTATTTTTCAGTCTTTCCCTCAAGCCATAGATCAGTGAGTCTTTTTGGTCCACTCATGGGACAACTCCCACCCAGGACATTTCAGCATATTATTTACTTTAAGGGTCATCTTTATCTTAGACAGCTTTCCCAGAATTAAACAGAAAAAGCCTGGAAATAGGAGCGTATGAAACTTCATGTCAAAAGACTGTCAGAGAAGGGGTTTTTAGTTGCAGGATTTTCCTACTAAACCCTGCAAGGCCAAGCACACTCTTGCTTTTTCCATTCTGACCTGCCTCTGGAGGGCTGGCTGGAAAAGGCCACCCAGCAATGAGCTCTATGACGCTGACATTTTCGGCCCAAAGCCAAACTTTCAGATACGATGGCCACAGGGCTTACCTTTGCATGATGTTTATCCAGGTTTAAGTCTCAGAGCCTCCTCTTTGACACCAGCCCAGAAAAATGCAGAGGCAATAATTGGGCAGTGTTTTGCAGGTTTTGCCCAGAGGTGATTTCTTTCCCCTCATGAAAATGCATTACCATCAAGACAGTAGGTTTTCTCATTAATAACGATGACAATGACCAGCCCTCCTCATTTATCAACTTATTGCTCATCCAAAAATGTCAAGTGATCTAATATGATTAGGTAGCTGTGTGCAAGTGTCTCTTATCTGAGTTCCCTTCTGGACAATCTAGGAGACAACCTGGCTTTACCTTTGCATAAAACTGAATAATTATTGAAGAATCTTTAAAGGACTATGGGACCTCAAGATTTTAGCCAATTCATTCTTTGTCTCTGGACAGAAGCACATGCAAGTCATTTAGGAATAGTAGTCAGATCTAAATGGAGTCCGTGAGTGGCACAAATGGTTAAGTGCTCGACTATTAGGAGAAAGGTTGCAGTTTCAACCCACCCAGAGACACCTCGGAAGACAGGCCTTTGAAAATTCATAGCCTTAAAAACCATATGGAGCAGTTTTACTCTGCACACATGGGGTCCCCATGAGTCAGAATCGACTCCACAACAACTAACAGCAACAATAACCAAAAAGAAAAAAACCTTTGCAGTCAAGTCAATTCCAGCCCATAGCAACCCTATAGGAAAGAGTAGAACTGCCCCACATGGTTTCCAAGGAAGGGCTGGTGGATTCGAACTGCTGACCCTTTTGATTAGCAGCCAAGCTCTTAACCATTAGGCCACCAGGGCTCTATTCCACCCAAAAAAAGCAATAGTCATATCTAAACTATACCTACAACTATGGAGATGTATATCTTAAATATGCATAAATATATATATATAACTAAAGGAAATGTGCCTGAATCTGTGTTAAGTACTTTACCTGCGTTATAACCACTCTATGAGATATTATTCTTATTCCCAAGTCATACAGTTGTAAATCAAGGTTGAGAGAGATTAAGAAATTCATCCAAGTCAGTGACAGAGTTGAGGTTTACCATAGGTCTCTGGGCGGCACAAACGTTTTGTGCTTGTCTACTAAACAAAATGTTGGCAGTTCAAACCCATCCAGCAGTGCCATGGAAGAAATTCCCACCCAGTGGTGCCACTTCTTAAAGATTACAGTGAAGAAAACCCTATAGAGCTGTTCTATTCTGTGACACGTGGTTTGCCATGAGTAGGAATCAAGTCGGCGGCAACGGGTTTGCTTTGGTTTTTGGTATCTTAACCATGAGACTCTGCTACTACTCCAGAGGGTCCTCATTTCTAAGAGAAGGATTATGTTCTTATTGTCATGGCTGTTCTTTTCATGTGAATTCATGCCATCTTTCTTTTCTTTTAATACAACTTAGTAAATATTTTGAGTGCCTACAAGATGAATATTCTTTTCATTATTCTTTTTATCAACTGAATCTTACAAACTCTCTCATGTATCCTTGATGTTTCCCAAGCCCTCTTACGATGAGTTTCTCTTAAAGTTTAATTTAAACACCTTCCATTACAATGCAAGTCCCCTCTCCCTTATTTTGTCTTGAGGGAAAGCAGAACAGATGCTTCCTATTTTTGTTTTTTAACATGGTTGGAAAGTGCTAATTGTGTGTGTGTGTGTCTGTGTGTCTGTGTGTCTGTGTGTCTGTGTGTCTGTGTGATTTCTAACTACAGAGAAAAAGATGATTTCCCATCAGTAAAAAAAAAAACAAATTTTTTTTTTTTTTTTTAATTTGAAAGAGACGTGCTCTTGGGAGGTAATCTCCAGTTTCTTTACATATTCAGATTGTTTCACTTGTATTGTTAACTGTCACAATCTAAATGGAATAATTAACATGACATTTATAGCACGGCCACTACCCCAGCTAATCCTTTTCTGAGATTCATAAAATGCCAAAGACACTCTTGACTTATGAATAAACATTTGAACTGGCTTCTAGGCCTCATGGTCTGCAATTCACGGCCCAGGCTGATCCAAGTGGAAAAATTTAACCTAACATCCAGGATTTGAATAATGAAGACTTAAAGGAACCTCAGAGAGACCATTTACCTTGGTGTCTTCCAGGAATAAGTAGAATTAACTTTATCAGAAGTAGCAGCAAATCTGGATGCAAAATTTCCAAACAGATAATGCATTTCTGAACTTATTTATTTTAAAGTTAGAAACTCTTTAAAAGGGGAGCATTGCCTTTAAGGCTCTAATTTTTTTAAATGACTTAAATTGTTGTTTAATTGCCTGTTTCTAGAGAGGTCTCTGGAGGACTCATTAATTAAATGTTTATGATTTCTAATAGCTTGGCATCATCTCCAGTAGCTACACATTAAGTTCCATGACCCATTCCAATTCATCTTCAAAGTGCTAACATATTATGTAAGATTTCACAGACCCAAGAATGTGTTCATTTCAAACACCCAAATGTAAGACAATATGGTGCTTTTGAGTTGTCAGGGCATTAAAGTTGACAGTTTGGAACCCATGGAAGCAGAAACATAGCCATTCTCTATAGCCAAGAGATTAGTGCTATTGGTAGATTTTTATCTTTAAGGAACCAGATAAAGCAAGTTGTGTTCAGCCATGTTCGAAATGTTGTTTTACCCCTATCATTGTCAGGACCATGACCATTGTGTACTATGCTATTTATTTTCAAATCGAGTGAACATCAGCATTTCCTGGAGAGCTACTAATGCATCCGATGTGGTAGACTTGGGAGTTGGCATTTTTCGGAAGCTCTGAAAGAAATTTCAATGATCAGCCAAGCTTGGGATCTACTGGTCAATGATGTTCTGGGCTGAGCCGTCCCTGAACAGAATTGAGACCTAAGCCAAGGGAGACACACAGATGCACAAGGCTGTGACAAGAAGTAGGGAAGAACTAGAAAAAGAAAAGGGGTGAGAGAGGCAGGCAGGCAAAAGACAGGAGGCAGGAAGGGAGGGGCAGAGAGCCACCTGTGGCCTAGCTCTCAGCTTTGTTTAGGAACTTCTCAGCCAAGAAGCAGGCTTGGATGGGAGGACAAATCCACCTCTATGGATTCAAGGCACTATAAAGAGTGAAGGAAAGTCAGCACTCTGAAGCCAGACTACCTGGGTATGAATCCTGGCTCTGCCACTTGCAAGCTGGCAAGTTACATAACCCCTCTAGGCCTCAGTTTCCTCGTTTCTAAAATGAGGATAATATAGTAGCTACCCCATAGAGATGGTGAAAGAACTAAAAGAGCTTTAAGAGTCTAGCACAGCACCTGGTTCCTAGTACACAGAAGCTACTGTTATCTTTCCCCATTATGACCAAGGCACCCGACTGCTGAGATTAAAAGTGGATGTACAATCGGTCTCAACCCACCTGGATCAAAGGAGAATGAAGAACACCAAGGTCACACAATAACTATGAGCCCAAGAGACAGAAAGGGCCACATGAACCAGAGACTTACATCACGCTGAGACCAGAAGAACTAGATGGTGCCCAGCCACAACTGATGACTGCCCTGACAGGGAGCACAACAGAGAACCCCTGAGGGAGCAGGAGAACAGTGGAATGCAGACCCCAAATTCTCATAAAAAGACCAGACTTAATGGTCTGACTGAGACTAGAAGAATCCCAGCGGTCATGGTCCCCAAACTTTCTGTTGGCCCAGGACAGGGACCATTCCCGAAGACAAGTCATCAGACATGGAAGGGAGTGGACAATGAGTTGGAGAGAGATGCTGATGAAGAGTGAGCTACTTGTATCAGGTGGACACTTGAGACTGTGTTGGTGTCTCCTGTCTGGAGGGGAGATGGGAGGGTAGAGAGGGTTAGAAACTGGCAAAACCGTCATGAAAGGAGAGACTGGAAGAAGGGAGCGGGCTGACTCATTAGGGGGAGAGTAAGTGGGAGTATGGAGTAAGGTGTATATAAGCTTATATGTGACTGACTTGACTTGTAAACTTTCACTTAAAGCACAAAAAAAATTATTATTTTTTAAAAAGTGGATGTATATGTATGCACTGGGTTGGTATGTATACAAACTGTAAAATAAAAGTCTAACTGACCCATGTCATGGTCAAATCCATGGCCTGGACCTCAGGAGCACCTCACACTAACCCACAGGGCTATCCAGTCACTAGTATGTGAAGCACATGGGTCACAATAAAGGAAAAAGTTTGGGAATGACAGTGATGATAAGGAACTTAGCACAGCTTCACAATACACTCTTCAGAAATTATGTCCCATAACGTGGAAGATTAGGGTAATTAGAGTTGGAGGGAGGTCAGAAGCTGCTTGTGATTGAGAGATTGCAGGCATAATGGAAGGTTCAGGAGCCAGGTAGCTGAACCCTGTGCTCTTGCAGGTGTTTCAACTTGCTGAGCTCCATTCCCTCCCTCACGACACAGGCATCATAACACCTTCTGCAGAGGACTGTGAGGGTTAAATAAAATAATGATAGCAGAAACCAATGCTGCAAGAAATATGGCATCATTATTACAGTTTTCTTACAGCATTCTTTGACCCACATCATCATTCAGGGATTCAAGAAACATGAATTTAAAGTTAGGAATAAGTAGCTGTATATTCCTTCCACCCACCTCCCCACCCCCCAAAAAAAAAACCCAAATCAAAATCATGATAAAAGGAGAAAAGATCGAAGCTCTCAAAGATTTCATTTTACTTGGATTCACAATCAACACCCATGGAATCAGCAGTCAAGAAATCAAACGACCCACTGCACTGGGCAGATCTGTTGCAAAAGACCTCTTTAAAGTGTTGAAAAGCAAAGATGCCACCTTGAAGACTAAGATGCTCCTGACCCAAGCCATGGTATTTTCAATCGCATCATATGCATGTGAAAGGTGGAAGACCGAAGAATTGACGCCTTTGAATCGTGGTGTTGGCAAAGAATATTGAATATACCATGGATTGCCAAAAGAATTAACAAATCTGTCTTGGAAGAAGTACAACCAGAATGCTCCTTAGAAGCAAGGATGACGAGACTTACATACTTTGGACATGTTGTCAGGAAGGTATCAGTCCCTGGAGAAGGACATCATGCTTGGCAAAGTACAGGGTCAGCAGAAAAGAGGAAGACCCTCAATGAAGTGAATTGACACAGTGGCTTTAACAATGAGCTCAAGCATAACAATGTTTGTGAGGATGGCGCAGGACCAGGCAGTGTTTCCTTCTGTTGTGCATAGGGTTGCTATGAGTCGGAACCAACTCGGCGGCACCTAACAACAACAACAACATGATCTGTCCGACGTAGATCTTCAGGTCTTTCTTCCAAGGCACCTCTGGTTGGACTCAAACTGCCAACCTTTATGGTTAATAGCCAAGAGCTTAACTATTTACACATCCAGGGACTCCTTGTATGCCTTTGGTGCTTAGTAACTAATGTCAGAGAGTGACTGGGAAAGTTTTGTTTTACTTATTTTTGTTTTTGGAAGTTTTACTTGTTTTTGTTTTGTTTTGTTTTGTTAGGAAGGGAAGGAGAAAGGGAGAAATGAGGGAATGAAATACTTACGTACAGCAAAATAAGCTTTTCTTGAGAAAGTTGTAATAACCAGGAGAAGTTTAGGCCCTGGGCCAACCCCAGCGAGGAGCCAGGCTCTCAGGACTATTTATAGAGCTGGGCTGTTGGGCAGAGTCTCTTCAGAGGTAGATATTTCAAGCTCTTTCTAATTCAGTCCTGGGCCATAAAAGTTTGTGTTTAAGTGCTTTCACATATCAATATCCTAGGTCTCACTGGATGCATAGATTAAAACAATATTAGTCATCCTGGTTTTCTCCACCAAGTGAAATAAATTTGTCAGTAATCATCATGCATTGTTCTCCTTTGTATTGCAGGAGAAAGATTTAGCCTTTATTGTCACTTATTTAGCTTTTTCCAACCCTGGAAAGATAAAATCCAGCTGTAACAATGGCAGCAGCTGTACTTGTTTTAAGCATCTTCTAAGATTCCTCTTCCTCCTTAATAAGGATTTTGAGATTACAGCATGCCTTCTCTTCAATTTAGATGGCAGTATGAATTATGAATATATCATCCACTGTGAGGCCCACCAGTCACTGATATTGAACAGTTGGCTTCAATTGTTTTCCAGAGACTCAAACAGCCTATTGATAAAATAGCTCCCACTGCCAAACTCAGCCGTGGTAAGGAGTGTGTTTTTATTTGATGAGAAAGTACAGACTTGCAAGGGTAGACTTAGATTGTCACCAAAAATGATGAAGGAAATGGGGATGGAGAGCTAATGGGACAAAGAATGGAAGGGCCTTAAATCATGTTTCTTAGGGTTTATTATTGCGAGGATAAATTCAGTGGGGGGAAGAATGGCAACTATTCTCAATTTTTCCCTTCTGGCTACATGAGAAAAAAATCTATACTAATATCAACTTTGATAGATAATTAGTCACCCAATTGACACCAAAATGGATTTGTTATTAATAAGAAATTATTATATTGCAAAACAACTTTTCAAAAGAATGGCTTGGAATCTCATAGGGCTTTCAATTCTTTGTCATAGTATCAAACATTGCCACAATATTGAGCTACACTACATACTTGGTATTTTTCTGTTTTTCTAGAACTTATACATAAACTCAAGACGTGAAACATGAGAGCAGAAGTCTGCCAAGTCTTGAAGCCCTCAGATTTCCATTCCATTTTTCCCCTCATAATTTTTTTTTCCTTTGCCAATCACAAAAGTGATAGATATTCAATGCAGAATACTTGGAAAATTAAAAAATGTCTGAAGAAAAAAAATACCCATAATCTTATTCATGGAGGTAACCATTAACATTCTAATATATGTCCTTCTAGTCTTATTTGCATATATATGTGCATTTTTTTTTACAAAACTAATGGCTTAGTATATACCATATTTTATAAATTGTTTTTGTTACTTAGCAAACTATCATAAACATTTTTCTGAGATGGTATATAATAGTCTCTCACATGGATGTACCATAGCTTACTTAACAAATTCACTATTCTTTTAAATTAGGTGTTCTAGTATTATAAAAATGCTATAAGAAATTTTTTTCTTGCATATTGTGTAGCAGAGTAGGAAACTGTCTAGATTCCTGAGGGATAAGAAACAGAATCAGCACAAAGCTGGTTCCTATGGGGTGGAAGCCAGACATACCTCTACTCTACTCTCCAACTTTTTTACCATTTCTTACACCAGCCAGTCCCCCTATGGCACTCTCTACTTCTCTGCTGGGTTCAGTAATTCATTGCAAAGGTCACACAGAACTCACAGACCATACTTACAGTTAAAGTAACAGGCTACAAGGTGGGATCAGGATCAGGAAGCATGTAGGCAAGGTCTGGAAGGCTTCTCCGAAGCAGAGAACACATCCTTCCCTTCTGCAGTGTAGGACAGCTCTCTCAGCTCCTCTCAACCCTCTCAGAACAGGCCTCCTCTTGACCTTGTATGCCCCTTGGCCTCCTTGCCATCAGCCCCTCCACTGCTAACTGGCCCAGCTCATAGCCAGTGCAGCAGCTTGCTCAGCTCTCTTAGTTGCTTTCCTAGCAGCAACTTCTGAAGTCACCACCCATGTTGTCACCATCTCTGCTGCAGGGTCTCTTCCAGGTCTCTCACTATCTTCAGAGCTACAGTCCTTGACCTGTGTTAAGGCTCATTTAGGAGATTCCTTGCCTCCTACCTCTTCTTCTCTCTTCTTGCCTCTCCAAAAAACCTCTGTGGCATTGGCTGCTTATATAGGCAGAATTCTTGTCAATTTCAAGGCACGGCCCTCCCAGCAGGACCAAAAACTGGCCATCCCCTCAATGGACCACAAGTCACTCAATTTTCATAATAAACTGAGCAATCCCTGCAAACTGTATAAAATAGACCAATCGCAGGGCAGATTGCACCCCAGGGCTAGACAAAAAGTATCAAACCATCAAGTTGTTTAGAGCTTACCCAGGAAATGTTAATTACAGAGGAGTAGCAAGGGGCAGTTAGACAGGGGCATTTGCCCCTGGACTCAAGTCCATTGGGGCACCAGATGAGGCTAACTGGTGAATCACCACTCCCACCACGAGGCCAGCAGGGCGTGGGGGGGCACACAAATTTAGAGATTGCCCCTGGGCATTCATTACCCTCCCTACACCTCTGGTCAATCAACCTGGATAAAAGTAACCAACCCTCTGTGGTAGAAAACTAGTGCAAAGATAACTCCTTAGGGCTTAGGGGAAAAAAGTCTTGCAAACTGTTTTACCAAAGAACCAAGACAAAAGGCTACATAAAGGAACTCATTTTATCACAGACATATATCTGGTCGTGGTGTTGTTGGGTGCCATTGAGTCAATTATGACTCGTAACAGCTGCGTAAGACAGAGTAGAACTGCCCAATAGGGTGTCCTAGACTGTAATCTTTTTGGAAGCAGACTGATAGATCTTTTTGCCACAGAGCTGCTGGGTGGGTTTGAACCACCATTTCAGTTAGCCATAACTCTGCTAATTTCTTTGGGGTGGATCCTATAAGGCATGCTCCTAGAGCTTTTAGTACATTGTATTAAAATGGCCTCCAAAAATGACGAAGCAGTTAGCCTTCCTCCAACTATGTACGAAAGGGCCTGTTTCTCCACACCTCACCATCACTGGATATTATAATTTTTAAATGATAATTTGACACCAAAAAGAAAATACGGAAATGGTATTTCATTGCCTCGCTTTTTTTTTTTTAAATACTTTTTTTTGCATACACTAACCATTAATATTTTTTCCTTTGGGACTTGTTTCTTGGTTCCATTTGTCACTTTTTTTTTGTATTGAGCTGTTTATATTTTTTCCATAGATTTGTAAGAACCCTTCCTTTAAAAAAAAAAAATCAGTGTTTTTTCTATCATTCACTTGGTAATGTTTCCAATTTCTGTTTTGTTCATGATGTTTTGACACCAAAAGTTTCTAATTATTATGTATTTAAATGCATTGTTTTTTGCCCTTTGTTTTCTGCCTTACAGAGTCCTTCTCTTTCCCAATCCCAAGATTATATAATATTTACCTAATTTTATTTTCTCTTAGGGTTTCATATTTCTATCCTTAATTTTTTATCAATTAAGAATTTATTTTGACTACAACAAAAAGACAAATAATACAATTAAAAAATGGTTAAAGGAAATGAACAGACACTTCACCAAAGAAGACATTCAAGTGGCTAACAGACACACCAGGAAATGTGTATGATCACTAGCCATTAGAGAAATGCAAATCAAAACCACACAATGAGATGCCATCTCACCCCAGCATTACTGGCACAATCAAAAAAACAGGAAATAGCAAATGCTAGAGAGGCTGCAGGAAGACTGGAACTCTTATGCATTGCTGGTGGGAATGCAAAATGTTATACCCATTTTGGAAAACAATATGGCACTTCCTTAGAAAGCTAAAAATAGAAATACCATCCAATCCAGCAATCTCACTCCTAGGAATATATTCTAGAGAAATAAGAGCCATCACAAAAATAGACACATGCACATCCATGTTCATTGCAGCATTGTTCACAATAGCAAAAGATGGAAACACCCTAGATGCCCGTTAACAGATGAATGGATAAATAAACTACAGAGCGTATACACAATGGACTGCTATGCAATGATAAAGAACAATGACGAATCTTCGAAGCATCTCACAACTTGGATGAATCTGGAGGGCATTATGCTGAGTGAAATAAGTCAATCACAAATAGACAAATATTGTATGAGACCACTACTATAAAAACTCATGAAAAGATTTACATACAAAAACAGTCTTTGATAATTACAAGGGAGAGAAGAAGTGGGAATGGAAAAACACTAAATAGACGATAGATCAGTGGTAACTTTGGGGAAGGGTAAGACAGTACACAGTGCTGGGGAAGTCAAAACAACTTGTCCAAGACAAGGTCATGGAAGATCCATAGACAGATCTAAACTCCCTGGGTGACCGAATTACTGGGTTGTGGGCTGTGGGGACCATGGTCTCAGGGAACAACTAGCTCAACTGGCATAACAGTTTATAAAGAAAGTGTTCTACATTCTACCTTGGTGAGTAGCAGTGGGGCCTTAAAAGCTTGTGAGTGGCCATCTAAGATACTCCACTGGTCCCACCCCATCTGGAGCAAGGGAGAATGAAGAAAACCAAAGACACAAGGGAAAGATTAGTCCAAAGGACTAATAGGCCACAACTACCACTGCCTCCAACATACTGAGTCCAACACAGCTAGAAGGTGCCCAGCTACCACCAACAACTGTTCTGACAGGGATCGCAATAGAGGGTCCCAGACAGCTGGAGAAAATGTAGAACAAAATTCTAGTTCATAAAAAAAAAAAAGACCAGAATTTCTGGCCTGACAGAGACTGGAGAACCCTGAGAATATGGCCCCCCAGACAGACACCCTTTTAGCTCAATAATGAAGTCACTCCTGAGGCTCACCCTTCAACCAAAGATTAGACAGGCTTGTAAAACAAAATGAGGCTAAAGGGGCACACCAGCCCATGGGCAAGGACTAGAAGGCAGGAGGGGACAGGAAAGTTGGTAATAGGGAACCCAAGGTAGAGAAGGGGAGAATGTTGACATGTCGCAGGATTGGTAATCAATGTCACAAAACAATACGTGTATTAATTGTTTCATGAGAAGCTAGTGTGTTCTGTAACATTCATCTAAAGTACAATAATTAAAAAAAAATTAATCAATTAAAAAAGATAATCTATTTTGAAGTCACAAGGTAGGGAAACTAACAATTGTTTCCCAGGTAATTAGCCTGTTGCTAAAAAAAGACATTCATGAGATAATCCACCTTTTCCTCTCCAATTTGTAATGGAACTTTTGTTACATATTAATTTTTAAATATAGATGTAAGATCTATTTATAGACCTTTAAAGCTTTTATAATTTTGTCTATTTATCTACCAGTAAAAACGGGTTGACTTTATAAATGCGTTTGGCAACCGGTGGTGACTGATAACCCATTGTTCTCATTTTAACATTTGTTATTACTGTTCCCATTGTTTATTCTTCCAGATTAAACTGGAGAATCAATTTTTAAGTTAAAAAATTCTGTTTGGATTTTGGTTGGAATTGTGTTAAGTTTATAAATAAATTTTTGGAGAATTGATATCTCTATAATAGTGAGATTTCCCATCCAGAAACACAGTCTGCCTTTGATTAACTGCTTTTAAAGTGTTATGGTTTCCTTCATACAAGAACTGCAATTCTTGTAGTTTGTTCTCTAATTACCTTAAGTTTTGGATGGCTATTTTGAATGTTAAAGAAACTGCTCATTTTTCTAATAGGTCATTTTACTGGATTCTTTAGAGTTTTTCATTGGTGTCTTGGGTTTTTCCTGGTGACCAATTATACAATCAATAAATAATGATGATTTTGTTCCTTCTTTTCCAGTATTTATACCTCACTTATTTTTCATACCTAATTGCTTTTTATCATTTTCAGAATGATGTTGAACAATAATGGTGAAAGTTAGCATTCTTGCCTAGGTTTTTACTTTAATAGCAATTATTCTGTAAGGGCTAAGGTGATTTAGGTGTTAACTCATTGAAGCCATCCAACAGCCCTCTGCGTTAGGTACTATTGTTATCCTCATTTTATAAAGAGAGAAACTGAGACACGGAGATATTGAGTAACTTGCCCAAGGTCATACTGCAAGTAACTAGCAGAACCAAGATTTTAATTCAGGCATTCTGTCGAATGGGGTGGTAATAATTTCCAGTGTGCTGTAGCATAACAATGAATAGATTCTCCCTTGTTAGATTGGGATAGAATATAGGTAGTGGAGGCACCACTAGCCTCAGCAGTATCTCTAGAATCTCGTACTGTCCACGCTAGCCTACAAAGGACAGCTACCATCGGGCCCCCTGGTAACAACTGCCATGACAAGATCCCAAAAAAACAGAGGCAGGTAACAGCACTTAACCATCAGAGGCAAGGGCAGAGCATAACCATCATAACAGGAAGCAAGGTTGGAATGGCAGCTGGGGCTGCCATGGTATTCCTAAGGTCAAGAAAGATGGCCAGCCAATAAGAGTATATATGTATATACAAACATCAATGGCATGATCCATCTAGTTTTTTCTAGGGGAAAGGCTTGGGAATTAAATGGGGCCATGATGGGAGCTGGCATTCTCTAAATCTTTGGGGGTGGCACCAATCCACCAGTGATGCAATATTGCTTCTGATTTTGTTGGTGGTGGTAGAACGGGGACAATTTTAAGATTTTCACCTGACCTTTCCTATAATGTGGAACCCTGGTTGCGCAGTTGTTCAGAGCTTGGCTGCTAACCTAAAGGTCAGCAGTTCAAATCCAACAGCCACTCCTTGGAAACCCTATGGGGCAGTTCTTCTCTGTCCTGTGGAGTCGCTGTAAGTCAGAATTGACTTAACAGCAACCAGTTTGGGTTTTTTGTTTTTTTTCGTTTGTTTTTCCTATAACGTGTCAGTCAGGGTCCAGTCAGGAGATAGATAACATACATAATGGTATTTAACAGAGAGAATTTATTGTGAAGAATTGTCCAGTAGGTATTAAAAAATTGGAAAGGCAAAAGAACACTAAGGTACATCAGAGATGACAACTGCAGGAAGCAGCTACCTCTGCTAGGACTGAGCTAACAAGGCAAGAAGTTGGAATTATTGATTTTTAGAAGCTTGAAAAAGGAACTGACACTCAGACCTCTGAAAGGGGGGCACATATTCAGCCCATGGTGATGACTCTGAGCTGAAGGATGGTCCCATGGGGTGATGACCTAGAACTCCAAGGAGGAGGCACTCACCAGCTGGTTCTGGTGTTTCTGAGGCTGGCCTTGCAAGTGTTGGAAAATTGCAAACTGGATTCAATTACCGTGACTGTAACAAACTGCCAGTGCCAGGGTAGGAAATGAGACTGAGGTGATGCTAACATGAATGGGAAGCAAATAGGAAACAGGAGTATCCTTATCCCTTCAGTAGCCCCTTTTGGTAGATTGAATTTAGAGCCAGCTGGTAAAGCAGAAATGTGGTTTGCAGGGCCCCAGCACCAACATCACAAAGTAGAATATAGAAGGATGGGTTTGCAGCTGAGAGACACTAACTTAATAATCAGCACATGGCTTTTACTCTAGAGGTCAGGGAACCAATATGAAATTCTACCAATGTATATCTATCCATATTATGGACCCAAGACCTAAGGAAATGACCACAGGTATGGTCTATGAAACCTTTGGACCCATAGCAAGACAGACTTGGGCCCAGAGTACACTTATCATCTGACACCCAATGCCGCCTCTGTAATGGGGTGAGGGCTTATAGTGTTTTGGACCCACAAGTCTCAGTGTCAACTCAGATCCTGTATCCAATAGCCCTTGAAATATCATATGGATATTCTCCTTTCTCCAGTGTACAATTACTCAGGTAAATGGCCACATGTCACTTTGGGAAGAGCTGAGAGTATCATTACTGTAAACAATTGGGAAATGTGTTCTTTTCAACCCCTCCCAGAAATGAAAGGAGCCTTGGTGGCATAGTGGTTAAGTGCCTGGCTGCTAACTGAAAGATTGGTGGTTTGAATTCACCAGCCATCCTCTGGAGAAAAGACCTGGCGATCTGCTCCTGTAAAGATTATAACCTATGAAACACTACAGGGCAGCTCTATTCTCTCCTACAGTGTCTCTGTGATTTGGAATCAACTTGGTGGTGCACAACAACAACAACCATTGAAAAAGTGGCTCGGTGCTTGGCAGATCTCTTCATGTCTTGGGGGCTGCATTCACTGTACTTGTGAAATCTGCTCTAAACCATTTTTTCGGGAGTCAGACAGCTGCCAGTTTTGAGTGGGCCCGGAGCAGACGGGAGCTGTGCAGCAGGTCCAGGTTATGGTACAAGCAGCCCCAGTGCTCAAGCTCTATGACCCAGAAGATGTCATGGCACTAGACTCATTAGAATCTAGGACAAGCCTTAGAGGGGCAGCACAATGCAGACCTGGAGAGGTCTGGAGGAAGGACGTGCCATCTGCAGCAGAGAGCTCTCCATCACCCAGAAAACAGCTGCTACATGCTACTGGCTAAGCACCTGACCATGGACCGTCAAGTGACCATGCCACCAGTGCTGCCCTTTGTGAGTGGGTATTATCAGGCCCACCAGGTCATAAGGATAGCTCAGAAGGTATGGGGCTCAGACCCCTCAGGGATAAAGATCAGGGCTACTCTACCAGGCAAGGAACCTAAGTTAGCAGAAGTACTGGCCAAGGAAAAGGGCTATCTACAAAGGGTGGACGAGAGGAGAGAACATTTAATGTGGCCTTGGAACAAACTGCAGCAGCAGAGAGTAAGAGCTTGGCCCACTAATCTTCCTATTGGGAATCATTTTATTTTATTTTATACCTTGAAAAAGTAGTGACAGGAGAGAATAAACTTAACCTAGGGCACAGGGGGATCTGAGTGGTACAGGGCTGGACTGTAGCAGATGCTGTTGGTACCCTACCCATATCCCCTCACCATTAACTTTTCTGAGCACACTAACTTGACTTCTATGAGTCAGCACAGAGATGTATTTGCTTGAGAGTTTTTTTCTGACCTGCAGACCAACTCTACTCCTGTGCACAGCAGGTCAGGTGTGCCAGAGAATTTACATCATTCCCCCAGGGGCAGCCTTTACCTAATAACTGATGGTCTAATATCTGAGCTGTCTCACCTCTCAAGTGGTGTATTAGTCTCCTGTGGTTGCTGTAACAAATTACCACAAATTCGGTGACTTAAAACAACAGACATCTATTCTCTCTTGATTCTGGAGTCCGAAATCAAGGTGTTGATAGGGCCACATGCCCTCCAGAGGCTCTAGAGGAAAATCTGTACCTTATCTCTTCCAAATTCTGGTGGCTGCCAGCATTCTTTGGTTTGTGGCCACATCATCACTCTAATCACTGCCTCTGTAGTCACATTGCCTCTCCTCTCCTGTGGTCATATGTCCCTCAGCCTCTCTCTTATGAGCATACTGTGATTGTCTTCCCATCTCAAAATCCTTAATTACATCTGTAAAGTCCTTTTTTTTTGCCATATAAGTTTAGTTTAGCATTCACAAATTCCAGGGTGGTGGGTTTTAGGGCATAGTTTTTTGTTTTTTTTTTTTTGGCAGGGGGTGGAGGGGAGGAGGACTGGGCTATCATTCAGCCTACCACAGGTAGGGCAACCCTGAGGCCTGTGTTTTACACTGGCAAACAGAGTTCCCTGGGAAGGATTAAACTCCAGTGAACTACAATGCTAGCTTGCTTGATAACGAATCTTTATTTGCCGCCCTCTTTCATTTGTCTCGGAAACCCTGGTGGCCTAGTGGTTAAGAGCTATGATTGGTAACCAAAAGCCCATCAGTTCAAATCTACCTGGTGCTCCTTGGAAACCCTACGAAACAGTTCTATTCTGTCCTACAGGGTCACTATGAGTCAGAATCGACTCCACTGCAACGTTTTTTTTTTTTTTTTTTCCCCTCTATCTTGGATTTGGTTTGGTTTGTTTTTTTTCCCTGTCTTGGGAGCCCTGGTGGCACAGTGGTGAAGAGCTCAGCTGCTAACTAAAAGATTGGCAGTTTGAATCCACCAGGTGCCCCTTGGAAACCCTATGGGGCACTCTTACTGCATCCTATGGGGTCACTATAAGTTGGAATCAACTCGACAGCAACGGAATTTTTTTTTTGGTTTTGGGGGGCTTTTTTTGTTTTATTTTGCCAGTCTTGCTTACTCCCCTGCTACCCTTTACCATGATCACTTTCAAAACAGACTTACTTGCTTTGTCTATTGCCTCAACGTCTGCTTCTAGGGGAACCCAAACTAAAATAAGGGACTGCTGTTGTTAGGTGCTGTTCAGTCAATTTCAACTCATAGTGACCCCATACGACAGAGTCAAACTGCCCCAGAGGGTTTCCTAGGCTGTAATTTTCACAGAAGCAGATTGCTCATATTTCTCCCATGGAGCCACTGGGAGGGTTTGAACCATTGACCTTTCAGTTAGCAGCTAAGCACTTAACTATTGCGCTCCCAGGGCTTCTTAAAAATAAGAGACTATACCTACCAAAATAGAGACAATCTCTGTTTCCTTCCCATCATTTCATTCAACAATAACTCCTAATTTCTTCCCATTGTTTCCTGGAATTGTTCTCTTATTAGTTCAGAAAGAAAAGGATAGTGGGCTGGAAAAGTAATGGAAGAGAGTATACTCTGGCCACTTAATGGATAAACACTTGCAGGTAAGGCAACTACACTATTTTCTGATGGGCACAAATCCTGGTTCTCTGCCTAAAGGAGAAGAGAGTGGAGAAAGTGCTGTCTCCCTGCATTGTTCAGATGATGCTCTTGCATGACCTTCCTGTGAGATCCTGGCACGTGTTGTACATCAGTGTTGCTTTTGGGCATCACTGTGAATTTCCACATATTCTCTGTCTTCATTTTCTGTGCCATCATATGTATTTTAATGCAAGTTGAATGAAACTGCATAATGGAGGCTACTGGTCGTATGATATTTTGCTCTGAATGTCTGCAGTATTCTATCTCAAGAGATAGCGAAGTGATAAAATGGAAGCCAGAATTCCGAAGGTCCATGGAGTCCTTCTTCCTGGAGTAAGGCAGTCTTTCCATATAGAGTCACATTACTGTCAGCAATAATAAGCTGCGTCCTTTACAGTACTGGAAATTCACATCCTTATCAGCAGGGTTCTTCAAATGATTCCTCAGAAAATTATTCATGAGCTTGGGGTGGTGGGGGTATATAAAAGAGAATAAATGATAAATGGTGGGTGTACATTTCAAAGAGTCATTAAAAGTCATAATTCTTTCTCCAGAGATCTAAACTGGTCATTCAGTAATGCGTGGAATATTTTGAGAAGAATTTTAAAACAATTTAATTTAGTAGTCAGTATTCCCAAGTATTTCTTTCTCCAAAGAACATTTTAGTGGCCGAACAATCACAGTGCTGCAATAAATTCTGGAAGTATAGGGGCTATTTCCTTTGGGTCTGGGTCATGATTTGAGTGATTTTTCATTGATTAAGGGCCACTATTATCTGGGTGACACTTCTTGTAATAATAACCTTGCTTTGTTCCCCATCTTGTCATATTTATCTTTCCTGACCAGCTGCCATTCACACTATGACCCTGTGGATAGCAGCTAGTTGCCCTGACCTTTGTAGCTAGTAAACCCAAGGAGGCTAATGAGCTACCCACCCATACCAATCCTAATTAGCTGTCTTCAACAGCTGCAGGAGAGAGGTAGTCCTCAGTGATCTTTCCATCATAAAAAAATTGAGAGAAAATTAACCTAAGCTAGAAGGTAAAAACCAAGAGGAAAACACCTTGGAAAATCCATGGAGTTTCTCAGCCAGACTGAAGTTCCAGTTTAGCACTTCCAAAGCTTTCCAGTGTGACTCTGGAGAGGATGATATTGGTTTAATGATTCAAACACATATTCAGTGTGATTCATCCAAAAGGTGCTAGAAAGTGAAGAATCATGAGACCATCTAAAGGAGCCGTGGCTAAAAAATGATACATTACACATTTCAATATAAAACATTTGGGTCACCTAGACAGCTAATCTCCCTGAATCTTCCAAACAACATTATCTGGGAATATGCTTTGAAACCATGGCATAATTTTATCTTTGTATTCGGCAACAAAAATACTATAGAAGCATATTTATTTAACTTTAATGTTCATTAATATTACCTAGAGAATAAAAATATAACAATAAAGATTACCTGGACGGGTAATCTTGAGGCCCAGCCTGAGATTCTTATTCAGTTGATCTGGAATGGGACTTAAGAATCAGAATGTTAAACAAAGATGAACCAAGTTCATCATGAATTCTGCTTAATAAAGTTCCAATGAATAAAGATTAGAGCCAAGAACTGTGGTGAAGCCCAAAGGTTCACCACAATTTAATACTATCACCACTGGGGCACTGAGATGCAAATGGAGCACGTGGGATGTCAGGATGACAGGTGAATACAGCCCAGGAGCCATAAGGCTGTTGGAGCTTTCAGCACATTTTTCAACTGGCCCATTTAGATCCAAACTGCTTTCAATGTGAAAATTACCCCCCGGGATTAAGAAGGCAAATTTATCCTTTGAGCACCTATCATTTGCTTAGGACTGTCTAGTTATTACAGGAAAGTCAAAAGTAGAGTAAGACATGGTCCATGTCCTTGAGTAAATAGGTGAGATTGTGTCACTACCATGAAATCAGAAAAGAAAAATGAAGTTCTGAATTGAGCCCTGACCTTGGAAGAACGTGATCCATGCAGGCTGTGGTGCCTGAAGAAAGCTTAATGTGAAGAGGTGGGAATTACACTGGAACTTGACCTGGGAAAATTTTGGATTTAATTGGAGGGAAAAATGGAACAGCAGGAGCAATGATGTTGTATCTAAAGTGGGCATGCATGTCAGAAGGCAAAGCTCAAATGCATCGGAGTCTACCAGCTCATTAGATTTACATATGAGGCTTGGGTCTCAGCCTCATAAGTGAGATATTCATAGAAGGTGGGAATTGTACCAAAATTGCAACCCTTGGAGTGACTTTTGTATGTGAAAGCTGGAGAATGAATAAGGAAAACCAAAGAAGAATTGATGCCTTTGAATTGTGGTGTCGGCAAAGAACATTGAATATACCATGGGCTGCCAGAAACAAACAAATCTGCCTTGAAAGTACAACCAGAATCCTTCTCGGAAGCAAGGATGGTGAGACTTCATCTCAGGTACTTTGGACATGTTATCAGGAGGGGACTAGTCCCTGGAGAAGGACATCATGCTTGGTAAAGTAGACAGTCAGCAAAAAAGAGGAAGACCATCAACGAGATGAATTGACATGGTGGCTGCAACAATGGGCTCAAACTTAACGATTGTGAGGGTGGCGCAGGACTGGGCAGTGTTTTGTTTTGTTGTATATAGGGTCACTATGAGTCAGAACCAACTCAACGGCACCTAACAACAACAAAAAGAGTGACTTTGGGGAGAAAAAATCAGTAGATTGTTGGAAGAGAATTGAATTGGAATAGCTCTGAGGGCAATGTCTGGGTCTTCCATTTGCATGCTGGGTTGTCTGAATCACACATTTAACATCTCTGTAGCCTGGTCTTCCTCAACCCTTTCCTCCAAGGGGGGGCCAATACTATTTACATCATAAGGATTTCTTTGAGTTCTGAATAAATGAGAGAAAAAATGAGAGCGGTGCCTATAAATGGCTGTAAACCACCCGTAAAAGCGAAGTGTGGGAATTTGCACAAATACCAATAAACAGTGAGAGAAAGCAAAGGGAAGTGCTCCCCTCGCAGCAGCGTAGAACGGCTGGAGCTGGCAGACCCTGAGGCAGTCTAGGGGCTGGGATTAGAAGCGGAAGCCAGGTGCCCTGCTTCCGAGAAGAGCTACCTGAGAGGACGGAGGCACCTTCTAAGAACCAGGGCCACACACCCTATTCGTGAGCAGTAGTACAGAGACAGCATCTTAAGTAAGTCAAAATCTTAAGAAGGAACCTCAAGACAAGCTGACAGTTAAACTGGGAGGAGACAGGATATTTTTGATAGCCAGTGCTTAAAGGGGCCTTTAGAGTTTGCTGCCAGCCTCGGGCTACCAGGAAGGGGCCTTTTCTCTCCCCATATGCAGAGGATTTTCACATGTCACTCTCATCAATACCAAATCAGACTTAAACCCCACTCCTATAGGAGAAAACAGACTCAAAAGGGATTTTAGTAGCTGGAAGGACAAAGCAGATCATACAAATGTCTTTATAAGAGAAAAGCTTTGTTCACAATGTAAATCTCAGAGACAGTATTTCAGGCAAGAAACTCTCAAACTTTTTTTTTAATCTTAAACCCAAAATATTTTTAATGTTATTTTTCAGAAATAAATCTGGAGGAGAAAGTCACAGGCAGGGATACAGTGACATCCGCTATCATTTGTTGTTTATTTCCTTTGAATTACTATGCTTACAATTGTTATTACCTCCAGGTATGTCAGTACCTGGATTAATAACATTTTACAGCCAAAACAGGACTCGGTATGTGAAGGCATAACCCCTCATTTGTTATGGATTGAATTGTGTCCCCCAAAAAGACCTGCTGAAGTCCTAACCCTTGTATTTGTGAATGTGACCTTGTTTGGATATAGGGTTTTCTTTTGTTACATTAATGAGATGCCACCTTGAAGACTAAGGCTGGCCTGACCCAAGCCATGGTATTTTCAATCACATCATATGCATGTGAAAGCTGGACAATGAATAAGGAAGACCAAAGAAGAATAGACACCAAGGTGGACAAGCTATATTAAAGAGTTTGTGTTTAATCCTGAGGGCAATAGGCAATCATTGAAAGATTTCAGGCTGGGGAGTAAAGTAACTAGATCTGCATTTTAGAATTGCCTGACTGTACTGTGGGTGATGGAAGGTGGGAGAAATCTTTCAATCTGCCCCCAAACCTGGAGAGAACTCAGGCAATCCTGGGAGTCCTTTTCAGAGGGGACACCTCACCTACACACCTGTATTAGGCTGCAGGCAGTTTCCAGCCACGCTATATCCTCCTGTCCTCCCCAGTGTCCCCACAACACTCGCTGCAGCTAAATCCTCCAAAATGGCAGAAGACAAACAATCTAATTAATAAAGTTGATTACAAAATAGTTATAAGCTAGGAAAACTACAAAAGCCTATTTCTGTTTCCATTATAATTAAAGGGAGTGGAAGGGCTAGAGAGCTATTTATTTTTCAAGACAGTGAGTTGGGGTGAACTCCACAGTCTGAGAACACGGTCCTTGACAAGACTGCCCTCCCTTCAGACGTAACCGCAAGCTCCAGGGTCCCAGGCCATCCTCACTTCTTATCAGCTGGCTCCAAATTCAGGGGCATCCACGATCACCTCAGGTTTGACAATTCACTAAGACAACTTACAGAACTCAGGAAAGTGCTATAGTTTTATTCTAGAAAAAGGATACAAATCAGAAGCAGCCAAATGTTGTGTATTTATGTGTTCACTATAGGGTCACTATGAGTCAGACCCGACTCAATGGCATATACCAACAACAAAAGCACGTAAGTCTATTGTGTACTCAGAGGCTGTCTGGGAGGGTCTGTTGTCCTTTCCCAATGGAATCAGAGCATGTCACTCTCCTAGCACATCAATGTGTGACAATATGCAGAATATTACCAACCAGGGACGCTCATCTGAGCTTCAGTGTCCAGAGTTTCTATTTGGGTTCCTTTACATAGGTATAATTGAACTAACCATTGGCCGCATTATTGAACTCAACCTCTAGGCTCTCTCCCCTTCCCAGGGGTTCAGCTAATATTATATGACTCAAATCGCCAACCCTCTAATTGCGTGGTTGGTTTTTCAGGCAATCCATCTCATTGAGGGTCTTCCTCTTTTTTGCTGACCCTCTACTTTACCAAGCATGATGATCTTCTCCAGAGACTGGTCCCTCTTGATAACATGTCCAAAGTATGTGAGATGAAGTCTTGCCATCTTTGTTTCTAATGAGCATTCTGGCTGTACTTCTTCCTAAACAGATTGGTTTGTTCTCCTGCAGTCCATGGTGTACTCAATATTTTTCGCCAACACCATAATTCAAAGGCAACAATTCTTCTTTGGTGTTTCTTACTCATTGTCCAGCTTTCACATGCATATGAGGCCATTGAAAACACCATGGCTTAGATTAGGTGCACCTTAGTCTTCAAGGTGACAGCTTTGCTTTTTAACAGTTTAAAGGGGTCTTTTGCAACAGATTTGCCCAATGTAATGTGTCTTTTGATTTCTTGACTGCTGCTTCCATGGGTGTTGACTTGTGGACCCAAGTAAAATGAAATCCTTGACAACTTCAATACTTTCTCCATTTATCATGGTGTTGTTTATTGGTCCAGTTGTAAGGATTTTTGTTTTCTCTACATTGAGGTGTAATCCACACTGAAGGTTGTGGTCTTTGATCTTCATCAGTGAATGCTTCAAGTCCTCTTCACTTTCAGCAAGCAAGGTTGTATCATCTACATTTTGCAGGTTGTTAATAAGTCCTCCTCCAATTCTGATGCTGTGTTCTTCTTCATATAGTCCAGCTTCTCCGATTATTTGCTCAGCACACAGATTGAATAAGTACAGTGAGAGGATACAATCCTGACGCACAACTTTCTTGGTTTTAAACCATGCAGTATTCCCTTGTTCTATCTGAGCGACTACCTCTTAGTCTAAGTACGGATTCATCGTGGGCTCAGTTAGTATTCTGGAATTTCCATTCTTCACAATGTTGTCCATAATTTGTTAAGATCCACACAGTCGAATGCCTTTACACAGGTAAACGTCTTTCTGGTATTCTCTACTTTCATCCAGGATGCATCTGACATCGCCAATGATATTCCTGGTTCCATGTCTTCATCTTAATCCAGCTTGAATTTCTGGCAGTTCCCTGTCTATGTACTGCTGCAATCGCTTTTGAATGATCTTCAGGAAAATTTTACTTGTGTATGATATTAACGATATTATTCGATAATTTCCACATTCTGTTGGATCTCCTTTCTTTGGAATTGGTACAAATATGGATCTCTTCAGTTGGTTCATGAGGTAGCTGTCTTCCAAATTTCTTGGTGTAGATGAGTGAGCACTTCCAGTGCTGCATCCATTTGTTGAAACATCTCAATTGGTAGTCCATCAATTCCTGGAGCCTAGTATTTCCCCAATGCCTTCAGCGCAGCTTGGACCTGTTCCTTCAGTACCATCAGTTCTTGACCACATGCTACTTCCTGAAATGGTTGAATGTCAACCAATTCTTTTTGGTCCAGTGACTCTGTATATTCCTTCCCTCTTCTTTTGATGCTACCTGTGTCATTTAATATTTTCCAGGTAGAATCCTTCAATATTCCAGCCCAAGGCTTGAATTTTTTCTTCAGTTCTTTCAGCTTGAGAAATGCCAGGTATGTTCTTCCGTTTTGGTTTTCTACCTCCAGGTCTTTGTACATGTCATTAGGATACTTTACTTTGTCTTCTCTAGCCACCCTTTGAAATCTTCATCCTTTCTTCCATTCGCTTTAGCTATTTGACATTCAAGACCAAATTTCAGAGCCTTTTCTGACGTCCATTTTGGTCTTTTCTTTCTTTCCTGTCTTTTTAATGACCTTTTGCTTTCTTCATGTATGATGTCTTTGATGTCATTCCACAACTCATCTATCTGGTCTTCAGTCATTAGCATTCATCTATTCTTGAGATGGTCTCTAAATTCAGGTAGGATACACTCAAGCTTATACTTTGGCTCTCGTGGACCTGTTTTAATTTTCTTCAACTCAACTTGAACTTGCTTATTAGTGATTGATGGTTTGTTCCAGCCAGCCGCTGGCCTTGTTCTGACTGATGATGTTGAGCTTTTCCATCTTCTCTTTCCACAGGTGTGATCAATTAGATTCCTGTGTATTCCGTCTGG
Organism: Elephas maximus indicus; assembly: GCF_024166365.1. Taxonomy (NCBI): domain Eukaryota; kingdom Metazoa; phylum Chordata; class Mammalia; order Proboscidea; family Elephantidae; genus Elephas; species Elephas maximus. The sequence goes on along the minus strand of NC_064820.1, from coordinate 75,527,353 downwards.
TTAGGGTCCACGTGTATAGTCACTATTTACGTTGTTGGAAAAAGATATTTGCAATGAAGAAGTCGTTGGTCTTGCAAAATCTGTTATGCGATCACTGGCATCACTTCTATCACCAAGGCCATATCTTCCAACTACCAACTCTTCTTCTTTGTTTCCAACTTTTCCAACCCAAGGAGTGTATATTAGATAATCAATAAAGTATGGTCTGAGTAAATGAAAAACAAAGGAAAGATATTTATATCTCCCTCAGTATAAGAGCCTGCAACAAAAGAAAGATTATGTCGTCTGGAGGTGTGCACAATGTTTTCCTGAAGGAAGAACTTTTGCGTAGCTGACAGATTGATAATAAAATAAGCTGGGAATGGCATCTCCTTGTGACCCCTGGGCCCCCTGATCTGCCTCTAATCCAGTCTGTGTGATGAAGGCATTCATTGGTCTGGAAAAAGTGGCAAGAGTAAGATGCTAACCCTAAACCCATCCTATCCCCGCCTAATGCTTACCTTCTCCATGAAGCTTTCTCTGACTACTTGAGGGTTCTGTGAATTTTGAACTCATAATAATTTTCATCTGTTCTGTCCATTAAGTTCTAATTATATTTTGCCTATGATCTCATTGGTATTAGCAGGTTACACTCATATTTCTTTCTCACATTTCCTATATTTTATCTCTACAACTACTGTTAATACTTTCTAGTATCTCCCACAATGCGTAATACATGTGAGGCATTTAATATATGTTGGTTGAATGATAATAAAGACATAAGCTTTGTCAAGTGTTTATTACATGCCAGGCACAAGAAAAAGTATTTTACATTCATTATATTATTTAATTCTCAAAACGAGGTAAGTGCTATTATCCTCATTCTATAAGGAACTTGAGAACTAGGGAAGGTAAATGATTCATTTGAACTCATATAGCCAGTCAGAATGAAGCTAAGATTTGAACCCATATCTGTCTGACTCAGAGTTCACACTCTAACCACTGTGCAATGGGTGGACAGAAGGAGAGATTTCCTACAAGGCAGAAGTCAGTTCTTCCAGTTCCATAAGTCCCAGAGAGATGCCCACAAATACATAATCAGTAGGCCATAATGAATGACAAATATTGATATGGCCTCTGAGCTTAATTTCACATACATCTAATCCAGCACCTTAAAATCACTCAAAAATTAATCTGAGCCACAGCAACCAGTGGAAGATGGCTTCTCGTTTCCCAATATGACAGTCAAAAAAAATTATTTTTATGGTCCACAACTCTCTACAGTCAACTGAACTGTTATCTGATAGAAACTGTAAAGCAAAACACTGTTAAGAAAAAACAAAAATCATATACCGTATGCTATTACCTGTGGTTTTATCCCCTCCTTCCCAACTAATTTTAGCCTGTTTCCTTTCCTTTGATTTACTTGGCCAACAGCTCCCAGAGTTAATTGGCTGGAAGGCTGAGATGCTAGAGGTTGAAGCCATTGTCTCCCACATCTCTTGGCAGGCAAGCACACACTCCTGGGTGGTGGATCAGTCACCTCCCTCCAGTGGGCAGGGAGCACCAGGCTCAGAGCTTCATCTCATGTACCCATTGCTATAGAGATAATTCTGACTCACGGTGACCCTAGAGGACAGAGTAGAACTGCTTCATAGGGTTTCAAAGGCTGTAATCATTATGGAAGTAGACTGCCACATCTTTCTCCAGTGGAGCCCCTGGGTGGGTTAGTAGCTGAGAACTTAGCCACTGCTGCACCACCAGGGCTCCTTCTTCATCTCATAGAGTAATAAAATCCTGTTGAGGAATGAACAGTTTCCAGCTGAGGGAGCCGGTTGCATTGCTGATAGCTCCCACAGCAGGAAGGGAATGAGACTGACATCACCATCAGCCACCACCGCAAGTCTCATCAGCCTTGACCACAAACAGCAAGGTGGGGCTCTGACTACCGAATTCAGCCTCTTCTCCACTCCAGAGGCTGCTTCTTGATGAAATGTGGACCTGCTCTACACTGAAATGATAGCTTGCACTGGGGTTCATTCATGCTCCATATTCACCTAGTTCAAAATCAGCCAAGCTCTTAGCTGTGTGTAACAAATCCTCAGGAGCCCACGGGGGAAGAAGGTGGGGAGAGCCCGAGTAACCTCCTGGATTCTCATAGGCAGGCCTTCTGACCTGCCTTTCAAACGGAATTCCAGGCAAAATCAAATTAGCCCATCATGCATCCTGTGTGTGGCTAGAAGCATCTCTTCAGATAAACCTCAGCCTGCAAATAAAGTTGATTCTTTTTAAACAAGGTAATAGGGGTGAATTGTTTTAGTTTCCTGGGCTATTGTCTTCTAAAGAGGAAACCTTCATTTGTCTACTAAAATATAATGAATTTAACCAGTGTGGGCCTGAAGACTCATCTAGTCCAGTCAGATGGGGACTAGCAGCTGAAGCTCACAATTCTATTTTAGGGGAATTGAGTTCCGATTTGCAGACAAATTCAATTGTGATTCCATCACAAAGCAAAACATAATTAGAGGACTTTTATTATCTACTTGCATGCTTAAAGCTGAGGAGAGTGGAAAGTTATTAATTTTTTTTCCCTTTGAATATAGCTTTTGGCAGGGTTGTGCCATTACAGCACCTTTCATTTCAAAACTCAAAAGGACTGCTCAATTTTTCATTAATTATGGGACAGTTGCTATTTATCATGATAGGGAGCCAGTATCAAAACCTTCATTTTTCAAATAAAAATGCTAAAACACAATCAGCTCAATGACATGGGCGAAGTTATATACAAAGAATTGCTCTCTGGAAACAGTGGTCTTTCAGTTTCTCAAACTCCTTTATGTCTTGAATGTTCTCCACCCAACTCCCCCACCTCCCATCCCAAGCACCCTTTGACCTAGTTAACTCCATTCATTCTTCAGGTCTCAATGTAAACATCCTTTCCCCTGTTCTATGCTTCCATGCAACTATATACATATTTTTCATAGTATTCAACATAATTTGAAACAATTTATTTATTTTCGTGGTTATTTGATGAACATCTGTTTTCCCCACTGACTGTATGTAAGGCCTACTAGGGCTGGGGCTGGGTCTGTGCTTGCTCATCACTGTATCACAAATACCCAGCACAGACTCTGACTCAAAATAGGCTCAGTTGGTATTGGATGGATGGATGGGCAGATGGATGGATGGATGTGTGGGTGGGTGGATGGATGGTTGGGTGGGTGGATGGTTGGGTGGGTGGGTGGATGGAAGGATGGATAGATGGATGGAGGCATGGATGGGTTTGCTTTATATGTAGCACCCAACATTGCATGGCAGAGCTAAATATTTAAATATTAGTCAAAAAGCTGTGCACAGTTTTCTAACCATGATGTAAAAGGGAAAATAATGATTTCGAAAACGAAAGCCAAGGTTGTCTATCTCAGCAACACCTACTGATCACTTACCACTGCTACCACTGCCATGAAAGAGCCCTTTGTTAAAGGGAAAAAATCACTCTTTCTCCAAACATGAACACATGGTGTTTATACACATAGAATGGCACTGTAATATCAAGTCATAAAAATTAATTGGCTATGTATCCAGTTCTTTAGTGATAGTTAACAATCATAATCCTTAGTCATGGAGCAGTTGGGCTGCACCAAGTTGTGAAAGAACCCTCCATGTAGCTTCTTGAATAAATTGAACATCTCTGAGATTGCAGGGTGCCTCAAGAATATTAAGTTTGTCCTTACATTGCAGTTCTTAATTACTTCACTATCCAAAGATCTCTAATGACAATGCAAGTCAGCCAAACAAACAAGGTCTTTGTAGGAAATCTTTATGAAATATTTGCCATAGAGACAGCAATGTGAAAACACACAGGAAGCTTTTGCCTTCCCCCTTTGATGCAGATTTTCCTATGCTGAATGCTGAGCCAACCTAAAACCAAACCAGCCCTGTCAGGGAGCACAACAGACAACTCCTGAGGGAGCAGGAGACCAATGGGATACAGACCCCAAATTCTTATAAAAAGACCATACTTAATGGTATGACTGCGACTAGAGGAATCCTGGAGGCAATGCTCCCCAGACCTTCTGATGGCACAGGACAGGAACCATCCCTGAAGACAACTCATCAGGCATGAAAAGGACTGGTCAGCGGGGGGGAGAGAGATGCTGATGAAGAGTGAGCTAATTAAATCAGGTGGGCACTGGAGAGTGTGTTGGCAACTCTTGACTGGAGGGAGGATGGGAAGATAGAGAGAGAGGGAAGACGGCAAAATTGGCACGAAACGAGAGACTGAAAGGGCTGACTCAATAGGGGGAGAGCAAGTGGGAGAAGGGAGTAAGATGTATGTAAACCTACATGTGACAGACTGATTGGAATGGTAAATGTTCACTTGAAGCTTAATAAAAATTAATTAAAAAAAAAAAAAAACCAACTGCTTTCAAGTCGATTCCTACTCACGGCAACCCCACGTGTGCAGAGTGGAACTGCGCTCCATAGAGCTTGCAAGGCTATGACCTTTTGGTAGCAGGTAGCTAGGCCTTTCTTTTGAGGTGCCTCTGGGTGTGTTCAAACCATCAATCTTTCGGTTAGTAGTCAAGCACTTAACAATTTGCTCCATCCAGGGACTCCTGAGGCAACCTACTCCCTGACAATATTGGAAAGCAAGTGAAATTTGCCTTAGATCCTTTCCTACCTCTCTCCAGTAACCCCTCTCATCTTCTCAGGTTCCGTCTTCAGCCTCCTACCCCATAGTTCAGAATTCCCTGCCCAACCCATCCACTCACTCATCCTTCACACACACACACACACACACACACACACACACACACTTCTACATAAGGCAGCTCTGTCCATCAATGGCCATGCTGTAAAGCTCACCTTCTTTATTATCTTCTGTGCTATATATTCAGCTGGTTCCTAGGAAACTAACCCTTGACCAAACGTTGGTAACTGACAGCAGGCTTATGTGGTACGCTCTTTTATATTTTAACTAAAAGCCATATCACCTCCAAATAGTCAGTTTGCTAATGGTGGGATATTAGGCTTCAGTTTCAAGACTATAGTGTACCCTAAAATGTGAATAAGCTGTGGCCTAAAAAAAAAAAATTTTATTTTTTTATTTTTTAATCTTCCTATAAGGGTACAATGGTAGCTCTGTGGCAGAATTCTTGCCTTCCATACAGGAGACCTGGGTTTGATTCCCTCTGGTCTGTCAGTGGAGGCTTGCATGTTGCTGAACAGATTTCAACAGAGCTTCCAGACTGAGACAGGCTAGAATGAAAGGCCTGGTGATCTACTTCCGAAAATCAGCCAATGAAAACCCTATAAATCACAACAGTCCAATTATTTGCAACTAATCATGAGGATGGTGCAGGACCTGGCAGCAGTTTGTTCTGTTGTTCAAGAGGTCACCATGAATTGGGGGCCAACTCAATAGCAGCTAACAACAACAGCAAATCTTCCTATACATAAGACAACTTCATCCAGCATTCAGAATTCTCTTTCTGGTGTAGCAAATGACCCAAGAGGGTGGTGTTACACCACTGTTTTACTTCAGCAAATCCCAAGCCTTTTGCAGAAACTGAGGCATACCCTAAGAAGACCTACACACACACACACACACACAAAAGAGCTGCCTGTATTCTCAGCAACTCCTTCCATTCCACTGACACTGGTGTTTTACCAGCTCAAACCACTTGATGGTAAAGTGGGGGCTTTTCACTTTTCTCATCTTAATATACCTACCCCTGAGCCGAAAGGATACAAGGCAAGAAGTGAAAATTAGCCAACAAGTCACTACGCAGCTGGAATGGGCAGTCAGCATTATGTTGTCTGGAAAAACAGAAGTCATTGCTGCTATTTAGCCTGGGTGTGATTCTTTATCTGATTCTGACATCGTCTTTGAAGTTGAATCCATTTCAGGTGATGGACAGCATTTCCTCTCCCAGCCTGCCAGTGGTGCCTAGACAGACAGCCTTAACTGTGTGGCAAGACTCACTGAGGGAGGCATCAGAGAGCTCGTCGCTCTCTAGTCCGCACCCTCATCTGCAGCAACCTCCCAGTCGATGCCCTGCCTCCAAGCTGGAAACTGTCCCATCAACTCTCCTCATTCATGACCTATGTGCTCTGTCTAAATATAAATCTGACTATGTCCTACAGAGGCCAGCACCTCAGAGGGGCTGAGTAAATGTCGACTAGTTGGTTGAGGGAATAAATGAGTGTGGATAAAATCTTGCACCACATCCTCTGAGCTTTCTTGATCTGGAGAGCAACTTAGTTTTATTTTACACATATCTGGTGAAAGAGATGGCATTTTGAACTAGCTAGGGTTCTTTTTCTAGGGATAGTAACTGCACCATAGTTTTAATCACAAAAATAGTACACAAAACAGATATCTCTCAAAGATAGGATGAGATTCAGAGAAGCTATGTGGGACTAGGTACTGTTAAGGATGAAGCAAGGGGTCTGAGATGGGGTGAAAATATTTGTTGTGTATAAAGTGGTCATTTTCTAAAAACATAGATAATGTATTCTTATGGTTTGAATATTGTAAAAAAAAAAAAGAAAGAAAATTTAAGGTTTACAAAGAAAAATCTTTCCACCCCTGTCTTCTAACTACCCATATTCCACCCTTCAGGTAACTACTATTTTATTTTCTTGTGAATTTCTAGAGTTTCTTTATGCATATGCCAAGAATATATATTGTCCTTCCCTTTTAAACAAAAAGGAGTCTCTGACTGGAGAAACCCTGAGAGTATGGCCCCTGGACACCTTTTTAACTCAGTAGTGAAGTCACTCCTGAGGTTCACTCTTCAGCCAAAGATTAGACAAGCCCATAAAACAAAACCAGACTAAATGCACTCACCAACCCAGGGCAAGGAGGAGAACACAGGAAGGGAGGAGAAAGCTGGAAATGGGGAACCCAAAGTCGAGAAGGGGAGAGTGTTGACACCTCATGGGGTTGGCAACCAGTGTCAAAAAAGAATATATGTTGTTCAATGAGAAGCTAATTTTCTCTGAAAATCTTCATCTAAAGCATGATAATAATTTTTTAAAAAAGGAATCTCTGGGTGGTGCAAAAGGTTAAGCGCTCTACTACTAACTGAAACGTTGGCAGTTCAAACCCACCCAGAGGTGCCTCAGAAGAAAGGCCTGATGAACTCCTTCCAAGGAGCAAAGTTCTGCTCTGCAACACATGGGGTCTCCATGCATCGGAATTGACAGCAACTAGTCTAGTGTGTTTTGGTATATGCATTGTTCTGAACATTCCTTTTGATAGTTGAGTAGTATTTTGTCATATGGATCTACTGTGATTCACCAGTCGCCTACTGATGAACGCTTGCATTGCTTCCAGCTTCTGTTGTTATAAATGGTACTGCAATGAATAGTCTCATACAAAATTTGCTCTGAACCTATGCAAGTATATCTGAGGGATGCTTTGCAGAAGTGGAATGCCTTGGTCCTCTTTTAAGCTACAAGCTAAATCATTTGTTTTTAGTGTGTCTCAAAACATCCCAGTATAGATGACTGCATCCCCAAAACAGCATTAACACGTATTATGCGAGACTGGGAATACCATTTTAGCAGCATCAGCTAGTGTTAGTGAAGGACCTGATCAACTTACAGGTTCTACCAATCCCTTTCTTAAATATGGTGGACAGTTACTGTTTTTTGGCCACTCAGACACCTTAAAAATGGCCTGAATATCATCCAGAAGGGAAATACACCCAGTTAACAGAACTTAACATAGTGCACCTTGTGTTTACATTTCTTAGAAGGAGAGATGACCTTAAGCAAAGATCGGCAAAGATCTACAGTGAATCGCAGCAAGTGTTTAATGATTCTGGTGGCTAGCTGGAGATGACAGGAGCAAGATGGGAGAGCTGGTGAAAAGGAAGGATTTGAGGAGAAGAAGTATATAAACATTGCACACTTAGGCTCAGAGAATCAGACTATTGGTGCCCCATGTGAGCAAATGCTCACCAACAAGCCATCAGTGTGGAGGAGACCTTTAATAAGCCAGTGGTTTTACTTATGTCAGGCAGCCTCCTTCCTCTGCCACGCAAGTGCTGACCCAGTGAACTCATGAACAAAGTAGGCAGGATGGCTGGGATGGAGACCCAGCAACATGGAGTTTCCATCCCCAGGTCTGATTCAGCTAAAACCGCAGCTGAATGCCCAATCTGCCTGCAGAAGCATCCAACCTTGACTCTCCTTGCCTCAGGGAACTAGCCAGCTTTTTAGCTATGCTAAAAAGTTTCCATCATGGAGGCACAAGATATTTTATTTACTGAAATAGACGCTTATTGTGGATCTGAATTTTCTTTCCCTGCCCCTCATGTTTCTACCAATACCACTATCTGTGGGCTTACTATATGCATTATACACTGTAACTTTGTCTTTTGCAACAGAGCTTCTGACCAAGTGCTTCTGTCAGGATGCTCTGGAGTGTCTGGTATCTCATCACATACTCTAGTGTCCAGAAGCAACTGCTCTCATAGTATGATATAGTGTAGTGTATTGGAGTCTTGGTTCCAGTGCCAGCTGGATGGCCGCATCTTACAGTTTGATGTGCTGTCCTGCATGACGCAGCACATGCTATGAGGCAGCCAACAATACGTGGCATGCTTTTTCTCCTCCTCAGTTCTAGAAGCTCAGGGGAGGAAATGGTAATGATGCCTAACATCATTGCTCTTAATGATATACCCACATTTTTACTGAGCTCAGCTGGATTAAAGATTTTTAAAATCTCAGAGATACCCCAACAGAGGACCCAACAATGGTTCCACTGAATTGTCAGAACAGATTGACTCCTGGCCATTTTATACTTTTCATCCCACTGGGCAAGCAGGCAAATAAAAAAGTGGGGGAGTTACATGTTGCTGCTACCCAAAGGAAATCAGGAAGAAGAGATGGGCCACAAGGGACAGCTCAATGGGACACATCCTAATATTATCATGTTCAATGGTAAAAGTTCACAAGTGACTCCTACGACTATAAACCATTAGGACCGCTAAGGACTTAGCTCACACCAGAGGGATGATTTGGGACACACACACACCACTTCCCCACAGTTAAAGAAGCCCAACCAGCTAAGATGCCACCAGAAGGCAAAAGGAACAGAAAAGTCTATATACACAGCCTCTATTCATATTCTCTTCCTTACAGTGTAATGTATTTCAGAAGAGGACATGGAACCAGGGATATCATTGCTGATGTCAGATGGATCCTGGCTGAAAGCAGAGAATACCAGAAGGATGTTTGCCTGTGTTTTATTGACTATGCAAAGGCATTCGACTGTGTGGATCATAACGAATCATGGATAACATTGTGAAGAATGGGAATTCCAGAATACTTAATTGTGCTCATGAGGAACCTATACATAGATCAAGAGGTAGTTGTTAGGACAGAACAAGGGGATATTGATTGGTTTAAAGTCAGGAAACGTGTGCGTCAGGCTTGTATTCTTTCACCATACCTATTCAACCTGTATGCTGAGCAAATAATACGAGAATCTGGACTATATGAAGAAGAACAGGGCATCAGGATTGGAGGAAGACTCATTAACAACCTGCGTTATGCAGATGACACAACTTTGCTTGCTGAAAGTGAAAAGGACTTGAAGCACTTACTAATGAAGATCAAGACCACAGCCTTCATGGATTGCACCTCAACATAAAGAAAACAAAAATCCTCACAACTGAACCAATGAGCAACATCATGATAAACAGAGAAAAGATTGAAGTTGTCAAGGATTTCATTTTACTTGGATTCACAATCAACAGCCATGGAAGCAGCAGTCAAGAAATCAAGAGATGCATTGCGCTGGATAAATCTGCCACAAAGGACCTCTTCAAAGTGATGAAGAGCAAGATGTCACCTT